>NC_090204.1:26219100-27596600 GCF_033026475.1 Channa argus
CTCTACTCCAAACCGCCCAGTCGACGGACGAAGCGGGGAGAGTCATCGAGATAAATTCATTTCACCTAACCCTAACCCCCTAACCCTAACCCTAACCACCTAAATATTTTGCAATAATGTTAAATTTTTTTGCTTTATGAGAAAATTCCAGAGGGGAATTTTAATTCGATTGTTCTCTTTTATCCTTTAAAATAGTGGTTGGCAAAACAACACCAACATCCATTTAGGAAATATTATGTTATGTTCAACTGTATAGATATATGTACTGAATTTTTGCACTCATCAAAAATTATTATTAATCCACGAATCCTTATTGCCTACTGTGTTCTAAATTTTGTGTTTGTGTAAATGTATTTTCTCTCCAGAACAAGGCAAGACTCCCATACTGGAAAAATGACTCTGGGGAGTCCTCAGCCTGGCAGAATGGCTGGCATGGTTATGACAATGAGTTCCTTGACATGAGAGGCTTCTTTTTAGCAACAGGACCTGGTAATAAACTTACCATATTTTAATTTGAGCATTCCTGTCATATATAAACCTGTGGTCTGTTAAGCATGCAAGAAAAAAAACATTTTGATACTCTGTCAGCATGGTATCTAGTTTTTAATTACAATTTGCAATTCAAATTTCCCCACAGTGTATGAAGATATTACTTTCAACTGTAGATATCAATATATTTAAATCCTTTTTATCCAGACTTCAAGCGCAATGTTCTGGCTGCTCCAATTCGATCGGTGGACATTTACAACCTGATGTGCTGGACTTTGGGAGTGGAACCATTGCCTAATAATGGGACATGGTCTCGGGTGGAGTACCTCCTGAATAGCTCTAATGGTCTATCCCAGGCCACAATCCTCTGCAAACAATGTTTGGGGTTGTTAGTGTTGCTGGTACTAAATATTTAAAAGTTGTTTACAGTACTTAGAGATAAATTAAGTTGTAGAAATTAATCCAAATTTGACACAATTTTATTACTCTTTACTTATATTACTCTTTGCTCCAACCATTTAAAAAATGTTCATATAAACCCTGAGCTCTTGCTAATTAAAACCACACATTTTCCAGACAATTTTCACTATCACTGGATATATATCTATTTATATATATCTGTTATGCCTGATCGGTGTATATCAATTATATAATTGATATACAGCGATCAGGCATAACATTATGACCACCTGTGCAATTTAATGCAATCTAAAACAGTGGCTCTGTCATGAATTCTACTTTTACAAATTTGTAATTTCTGTATTAGGTTGAAACTTTTAGAAAAGTGTTAATTCTACTATGTATTTTTTTAACAGCTTTACAAAGTTAACCAAAAAAAATTACAACATGACAATTAATATAAATTAGACACTAAACTATGTACAAAATAAATGCAAGAATAAGAAATTAAAATAAGATGGGGAATAGTTATTAGAGAAGGTGATGTCAGGTATACTTAAATATAATTAGTAAAGCATAAATATGTTTGGGTGTTTTGAAGACCCTGATCTTTCCAGACACCTTTGTTTATGCTTGGACTTGAATTCTTGAAAATTATATCTGTATGATCTGGGTTTTAATTCAGATGTTTGATAATTTCTGTTTTGATAATATGTAATATCCTGTATTTCACATAATTTGTGAAAATGTTTTGTAAAAATAAACTTGCTTTGATCCTAGCAGTTTTTATTTTGGGAAAAAAAAATTATTGGATTGAGTCTGTATTTATTTGATATAAAATATTTATTTAATATAAAAAAATTATTTAGTCAAAAAGGACACCGAAGACTGTACAGTGAATTTTGAAAGGACATAATACTGTAATATAAAAAGGAAGAATCTGAGCAGTTTTTTCACATTCTTTGTTGAGGGAAATTTCTTTTGACTTAGTTTACTTATTTTTGACTGCAGTTTGTTAATGGAATTTTACACATTTTCAACATTTTAAAAAAAGCTTTTTCGCTCTGAAACCGCTTTTTATTGTATTTAAATACTGCAATTGTATTCATGTTCTGTAGCTAAATGAAACCTGTTTTCTATGCTGTAGATAGTTGAATAGACCTAAATAAGGTTTCCTGCAGTCTTTTACTGCAATTGTCAGAAACCAACACACTTCAAAATAAGCACTTTTCACTCTGAAACAGCTTTTTAGTGCCAAATGCATTCATGTGCTGCACCCACTTTTTCTGAGGAAGAAAAAAAGTTGAGAAGCTGTCCTCCTGAGGAGTCCAACCGCCGATTCAATCCAGGAGCAATACGGACTGTAATATGGCAGTGAAATAACAACGGAGAAACATGAACAGACCAGAACTAGGTAAGAGAGCTCTATCAAACGCTGGGTACTAAAAGAGAAATAAGTGCCTCGCCTGGGCACAGTCTAGCAACTGATTTGTCACCATTATATGAAGAAATGTCAAAAAAGTATAAGTGTAGCTGTAACCAATTGATTGAATGGTGGGAATTGGGGTTTCCTAAAGAGGGTATGAATAGCCGACAGTTACACCAGTTAAAACGTAAACTGGAAAAGAAAAAAAGAGAGAGCGCAGAGTATCACAAGTCATTGTCTAAACAAATTAAAATACAACACAAGGTGTTCCAAGATTACTGGAAGGCATTTAGCATGTGGAAGGATGAATGTCATATGAGGGAGAGTAAAAAACAAATAAACAGCCCAACACAGATAGAACCGGAACATATAGTATGTAGACCAGAAGACTGTTCTGGCACAAAACCTCTGCATCCTGTATTGTTTGAGTTTCATAAGGTGGATCCAGATCTGGACTCTGCTCCTCCACTTCCTTCCCCACCATACTAGAGCATTGGGGACATGGTCGGGGAAGAAGACCACACCACCGTGACCCAGAAGATTGTTACCAGTTTGGTGAGAAGGGCCACTGGACAAGGGACTGCTCTGTGAATATCAACAGGGTGACTGAGTGGGAGCACAGGGGGAGCAGATGCTGGATCAGGTGACACCCATACTATGGTTGTCTCTGGAGACAAAGGGGTTTTATGATCCCCGCTGGAACACCAAGTTACCAGTAGTGTTATTCTATATGCGCACAAGAGTATGAACAACACATTTGAGATTTTATTTTTAAAACCTCCAAGTGTAGAGCCTAATCCTATCAAATCCTATCAAGATATGCTTGTTTGGAAGATATGCTGGTCTGATGACCAGGCGCCATGAAGATATGATGCTGTCATGACCTGAACCTCACATTCACTTCCTTCCCTGGGCTTTTATTTTGTTCACCTTTTTGATTTTGAAGATGTGCTTGTTTCTGCCAATTGCAGCAAAATACTGAAGGGAATGTGGGTTTGCCCCAGAACAACTCAGTTCAGCATGGAAATAATATTGCAACAGCTTTTATTTAGCCAGAAATCAAGAGTGTAAGTTTTTATGCGCTTAAAAGCATTTTCAGGCTGAAAAAAGCTGATATGCTGGTTTCTGACAATTGCATCAAAATACTGAAAGGAAAGACGGTTTGCCTTCATATTCGACCCAGAACAACTCAGTTCAGCATGGAAATATCATTGCAACAGCTTTTATTTACCAACAAGTTAAGAATGTAAGTTTGTCAGGATCTCAATTCACCTACTGTTCCTGGACCTTTATTTTGTGGCCCCTTCTCCCTACTTCCTGTGCCTTGGTTCTTTTCCCCAGCTTTGCCTTCGTTTGTCCCTGATGGTTTGCATCTGTTCCCTCCTCTATTTAAGTTCAGTCTTTCCCTCACTCCTCTTCCAGATCCTCGTTGTTGTCATTATTACCCTCAGCAACCCCTCAGTAGACTCTGGACTCTAGGTAAAAGCTGTATGTGTGTTTCATGGACTCTTTCATTCGGGACTCTTGTTTCTCTTGGACATTTGTATTCTGGACCCTGTGCAGCTTTCCCCTTCTGTCTGAGGTTTGGTGATATTCCTGTTTGCAGTTTTGTTTTCCCATGTCTCATTAATTTAGTTTATCTGTTTATTAATTTCCTTAGACTTCCCCGTGTATTTACCTGTGTAGTGACTTTTGTTCGTCCGTGCCTTATTTATCTGGTTTATCTCTGTTTATCAGTTTTATCTGTTCAGACTGCATTTATAGTTAGGAGATGTAACCAACATGAAAACCGGTCTATGGATGAAGAACAGGCAATTGTAAAGCTGAGAGAACATAAAAAAAAAATAATAATAATAATAATAATCAGAGCCATTTCACAAACATTGGCCATAGCCAGTACAACCATTTTGGATGTCCCGAAGAAGAAGCAAACCACTGGTGTTCTAAGTAACATTTGTCAAATGGGTAGACCAAGGGAAACAATAGCAGTAGACAACAGAAACATTGTGAGAGCTGTTAAAAAAAAAGAAAAAAAAAAAAGACCCCAAACGACAACATAAAATGGTGGGTTCAAACTAAAGTTCCTTTGTTCTACGTTGTGTATCAGATCCACATGTTAATGCCTGGAAATAACAGCTGAGATGTTGATCCCTTGTCTCGTATTTTCTTAATGTCAAACTCAATTGTTTTCGGTCTACAGCAAAAATAAAGGAATTAGCTTCACTGGTCAAATACTTTTGAAGGGGAGTGGTGACTAACTGTTATCTCTGCCAATCACTTTCCAGACCAGCTACCGACTCATTAAGTGAGGCTATTTATTTGAAATGGATTTAATATGTTCAGGCTATTCATGTTTTCACCAATAGATGGTAGCAGCAGCTTTGCTATGTGTCTTAAAGCAAGACAAGCTACCCATCTGAAAAAGGTTTCTACTGATCTACAGCTGTCCTTGTCTTAAACCAAGTCTGACCCACACTAAGTGCCTTAAGTAACTGGAAAGCTGATGCCCCCCTTTTGGTAAAAAAGCCTATGAGCTGCTCTTTTGTATTGAACAATACAAAATACAATTTTGTATTTGAATCAGTTCTTTGAAGTCCTTTCTCAGTAAACCTTGGGGATTACTGCATCAACAAGTGAATAATTATCTGTGACAAGTTATTGGTGGGACATGTTCACCAACAGTGTGGCCAAATACATATATAGCATTATCAATTTCATCAGTCAATGTCACCAACCAGAGTGCTCTGTAAAAACCTTGTGACTCTTTTCAATTGTCAGGAAAAAGTGAAGAATCTTCTCCTATCACACTACAGTCTCCTTCATGAGTACCTCTGTTTGAAATGTTTCCAAATAAGCAGTTGCTAAATGCAGTTATCTTGAGAGCAACATCTTTGGTTTGGACACAATCCTGTTTATTTTATGTACAGTATTGACTGTGTAGTTGCATTTTTGATGCTAAAAGCCAAGTTGCTGGCATAAAACAAGACATCTGGCCTGCTCTATCTTGCAACCCAGAGGACTTGATCAGTTTTGGAACTGAGATCTTTTTCCTCATCACCAAAAGATGAATCTTGAAAGCATCCATCTGTATGGGCTGCATTTGCTGAATGTAGTAACTTTTCTGTTAATAGTTTGAAAGTCTATTCCAACATAGCAAAACTTTAGGACCACAGTGTAGTAGTGCTGTTGTAGAACTTTTCACTCTTTAATATAAGTGTTGTGTGTCTTTAACTCAATATTGTCATTAATAGTGTCATTAACTCAATAACTGTAGACCTCAATAACAAAATTATGGCAATAAACATGTTTTCACCAGTAGAGGGTAGCAGCAGCTTTGCAATGTGACTTAAAGCAAGACAAGCTACACAATTCTGTAAAGGTCAGAGTTAAAAAAGGTTTCTACTGATCTACAATTTTATTTTTTCTTAAATAGTATTCTTTCAGCATGTGACACACTACTAGGGGCTGCATTATGTAGAAACATAATCCAGCTCCAGTTTTTCTTCCCTCATGCCCTAAAGTATACAGAATATTTATTGTCATAGTTATTTTTTAATTAGAAATTTTACCACTGCACATATACATTCTTTAGACTTTCATCCAGTGTTTCAACCAGTTTCCAGATCCTACCCCTGCCAGCTTTGAAGAAGTGTGATGGGGACAACACTGTATACCACTGAGTGTGTAACACTGTATTTGAAAAACCACGAGTTTCAAAGATCTCATTTAGCCTGGAAAAATAGTTTAAAAATGTACAAAAAAAAGCTCTCAGTGATGCCAGAACAGCATATTATTCATCATTAATAGAAGAAAACAAGAACAACCCCCGGTTTCTGTTCAGCACTGTAGCCAGGCTGACTAAGAGCCATAGTTCTGTTGAGCCTACTATTCCCTTAACTTTGAGCAGCAATGACTTCATGACCTTCTTTATGAATAAAATTGTAGCTATTAGAGAAAGAATTCACCAGATCCTCCCCCCAAAAATTACAGATAGATCTTCATGTTCAACAGTGCTAGAGTCATCGATAAGGCCCCAATCCCTGTTAGACTGCTTTTTACCCATAGATCTCTCTGAGCTAACTTCAATTATTACCTCATCTAAACCAACAACCTGTCTGCTAGACCCTATTCCAACTAAGCTGCTCAAGGAAGCTTAACCCTTAATAGATACATTCATATTAGATATCATAAATCTATCTTTAGAAACAGGCTATGTACCACAGGCCTATAAGGTAGCTGTAATTAAACCATTACTTAAAAAACCCTGTCTTGACCCAGGTGTTTTAGCCAATTACAGACCAATATCTAATCTCCCCTTTATTTCTAAAATAATTGAAAAAGTAGTCGCAAAACAATTATGTGATCACCTTCATAGGAATAATTTGTATGAAGACTTTCAGTCAGGATTTAGAGTTCATCATAGTACAGAAACAGCACTGGTAAAAGTCACCAACGATCTTCTCATGGCCTCAGATACTGGACTCATCTCTATACTTGTTCTGTTAGATCTTAGTGCTGCATTTGATACCATTGATCATAACATTTTATTACAGAGACTGGAACATGAAATTGGAATTACAGGAACTGCACTAGGTTGGTTTAAATCTTATCTATCTGATAGATTTCAATTTGTTCATGTTAATGATGAATCCTCCATGCACACAAAGGTTAGCTATGGAGTTCCACAAGGCTCTGTGTTAGGACCAATACTTTTTACTTTATATATGTCTCCTTTAGGCAACATTATTAGAAAACACTCCATAAATTTCCACTGTTATGCTGATGATACCCAGCTATATTTATCTATGGAACCAGATGAAAATAATCAGTTAATAAAGCTTCAAGCATGCCTACAAGACATAAAGGCCTGGATGTCCCATAATTTTTTACTTTTAAACTCAGACAAAACTGAAGTCATAGTATTTGGGCCCAAAAATCTCAGAGATATGATGTCCAACCATATTGTTACACTAGATGGCATAATTCTGGCCTCCAGTACTACTGCAAGGAACCTTGGAGTTATGTTTGATCAGGATCTGTCCTTTAACTCACATATAAAACAAATCTCTAGAACAGCCTTCTTCCACCTACGGAACATTGCCAAAATTAGGAGCATCCTGTCTCAAAGTGATGCCGAAAAACTGGTCCATGCATTTGTTACCTCTAGGTTGGACTACTGTAATTCCCTACTTTCAGGATGCCCCAGTAACTCCCTAAAGAGCCTGCAATTAATCTGAAATGCTGCAGCAAGAGTGCTGACTGGAACTAGCAAGAGAGATCATATTTCACCTTCACTAGCTTCTCTCCATTGGCTTCCAATTAAATGTAGAATAGAATTTAAAACCCTGCTTCTTACATATAAAGCTCTGAATGGTCAGGCTCCATCATATTTAGAAGACCTCATAGCACCATATCATCCCAGTAGACCACTTCTCTCTCAGAATGCAGGCCTACTTGTGGTTCCCAGAATTTCCAAAAGTAGAATGGGAGGTAGAGCCTTTAGCTATCAAGCTCTTCTCTTGTGGAACCAGCTCCCAGTTCAGATTCGGGAAGCAGACACCCTCTCTACTTTTAAGTCTAGGCTTAAAACCTTCCTTTTTAATAAAGCATATAGTTAGTTATAGTTATGCTGCCATAGGCTTAGACTGCTGGGGGACCCACCCCCCAATGCACTGAGCTCCTTTCCTCCTCTTGACCATCTCTCCTCTCCTCTCACCCCGCAATTCTCACCACTGTATGTCATTAACTCTGTGTGTTCTCTCCCGTAGTTGTCTTTGTCCTCCTCTGTCCCCTTCTCTCTGTCCCTTTCTGCAGGCGTCCCCCGGCTTTGAAGCTGTGTGTCTTCCAGCGTGAAGCTACTGGTCCTACCAATCTGCCCGAAGTTTTGTTGTTGCTTTTTGTTGCTCTGTTGTTTTCTCTCTCCCCTTTCCACTCACCCCAACCGGTCGAGGCAGATGGCCATCAACCCTGAGCCTGGTTCTGCTGGAGGTTTCTTCCGTTAAAGGGAGTTTTTCCTCTCCACTGTTGCCTATGGCTTGCTCCAGGGGGAATTGTTGGGTTCTCTTTATATATCTTTATAATCTTGACTTTATTCTGTAAGGTGCCCTGAGATGACTTTGTTGTGAATTGGCGCTATATAAATAAAGTTGAATTGAATTGAAAATACAGCTGAGGTACAGATCTTGTAGCACATGGTGTTTGACAGGACATGACCATCAAAAAAGGTACTAAGCACCATCCAGGAGGCATCATGGACAAGCAACATGCCAACAGCAAAAGAGACAGCAGCTGGTTTGCTTTTCCCCGTATACTCGTCTATCAGCACATCTAGCCCAGAAAGAACATATTAGGATGGCTAATACGACACCTTCCCTCTCAGCCCTCACTTTTTCAGAAGTGAAAGATCTCATTGTCGACTTAAAACTGAAATGTTACCACCACTCTTCATGCACAAAACATGCTTAACCCACAGGTTAACACTGCACACTGAATACTGGGGTTTACTGTTCTTAATCATTACATTACAGTACATTAAAAACCTTCAGTTTCTCTTTGCAGGATTAAACGTCTTATAAAATGCAGCAACATAGCAACAATTGCAATGCAGCAGCAATTGCAATCCAGCAACAATTTAGAATATGTGCACTCCTGTAAAAAATATATTCCTCTTAATACCGAACATCAGTTCTGCATTACCATGTTCGCATGTGATGTTGAAGTCTGTCGTTGTCCAGTAACAATTTAAAACACATCCGCCCAACACATCGCTCTACTGTCGAACATACTGTTCGACTTTGTCGAGCAAGACTTATACAGTCGTGCAATCAGCAGGTGCAAATTCAATACTGTGTAGTCACTGTGGGGTTTGGATTGGTGTTATCTGTCTTGTGCCTTTCATTACAGAATTGGTGAGTATGATCTCATACAGAAGGAATATATACACACACTGAATTCATGGCAGTAGAGTATATAGCCAGAGGAGGTAGAAGTACACAAACTCAGTTCAAAATTAAAGTGCAAGAGGCTGCATTATAAAAAACTAACTAAAGAAGCATCACTTCACTTTCTTTACTCAAGTAATAAGTACATGCAATAAAAAGTGCACTTGAAATATAAAAGTACAAGTACCCCACTAAGAACTAGTTCAGGTTTGCTTGACAAAGTTGAACAATATGTCATCTAGTAGAGCGATGTGTTGGGCTGATGTGTTTTAAATCAGATAAATCTAATAAGAAGAATTTATTCTTCCTTTAGGAACATCTATGAACAAGATAATCCAGACTAAATGCGAGTTGAGGCAATTTACTGTTAAATTTATTGTCTGTGATCTGTTCAGGGTGTACTCCTTGCAACCATTAGCAGAAGAAAACTAGGATAATGAATGGAAGGATGGATTGAGTTTACTAACTCATGACGATGGGTGACATCAAAAAGAACTGCCCATGTACAGAAATTGTCCTAAATCCATAGTCCGAAATTAAATAATTTTACAGGGCCATTTTATCAATGGCATTTTATAGGTTTAGAGTGAAAGTAAGACTCCCAAGAGTTGTTTTATTAGATTTTCAAAAGTAATCCATAGAATTTACAAAATAACAATTCTGATTAGTCTGAATTTTCTTCACAGTTTGACTGTCAAAGTGTGTTCCAGAAGGGTTCTCATGTCCAACAGTGCATCCTTCATGGCGTTGATGAAAATAGTTGGATTTTTTCTTTCACAGGCATTGGAAGGTTCTAAACAGGACACCGTGCAGTCTATATGATTATCCATAATACTATAGCTCACATCATATATTCCAGGTTCTTCAGGGCCAATGCATGGTAGACAGCCAGTCTTGGATGTTACCTTAAGAAGAGGAAAAAAGGTGAAGAATGAATATTATTTTTGTACGAAGTAATCTTCAGCAGCATATGACTCCAGTGTTCCCTAAAATAGGCAGGCCGCCAAAGTATATTTACAGCCACCAAGGTATATTTTGCCACCTGTTTTCTGTCTTAGGGAACGATGACATGCACCATTTATCCTCACTCTACAGTGCCCTACTTATTTGCTGCCTAAAATTTAAAACAGTAATTGTCAGTCACATAAATTCTACTATGTAAATTAATGACAAATAGACAAATAGACTTTTTGCATAGTGGTAAAGAAATGCGGTTCATCACAACACCACTGTCTCTACCAAACATTGTAAATAATGCAGTGAGAATTATCACTTACCTTCTGGCCGATCTAAACAACAAGGAATGAAACCGAATGTCCCAAGTTTAAACATTTATATCATGTCAATACATCATAGAAATCTAATTGTAGTTCTGAATCAGAGCTTCAGTAGTCAATTTGAATGGTAAATGGTCTGCACTTATATTGAGCTTTTCTACCTATTGGTACTCAAACACTGCTACTTACACTGTTTCTTATTCACCAATTCGCACTCACAATCACACACACTCATACATTGATTGGGGAGCTGCTATGCAGCTGGCCATTGCTCAGTGGGAGCAACTAAGTCGGGTTTCAGTGTCTTGCTCAAGGACACTTGAGCAGCCAGGGATTGAACCAAAAACTGGAAAATTGATGGCCAACTATAGCTAATTAAAATTTGTTGTAACATTTATAGCTTTTATTGTTCCAGCAGACCTCAAAATGTGAAACTCACCACATGGTCACCCCTTATTTAGGACAGCCGGTTCAAGGCAGATTTACATGTGCCGAATTTCTTCGATTTCTTGATGAATAATGAATGAACTGTTCTTCACTATGTATTCAATGAGTAGGAAATGTTCTGGTGTGTATACCCTGACTTCTATTTTTTTTTTTTTTTTTAAATCCCGGATGCTGGGTTTGGTGTTTTAGACAGCCTTACTGTTTAGATTGTCTCAGCTGTCCTTCTGTTATATGTGCCATTAAAATGTCATGATCTAGACGTAATAGTCATAGAAATATCATGTTTTATATTTAATGACATTAAAATAATTATGCTATCAGTGTTAGCTAGGAAACCAGTTAGATCCTCCCGGGTGGTCCTTTATTCTCACCTAAATAGGCTCAAAAGAGTTTGTACTTCAGGGAAAAATACAATGCTGATTCTTATCCGGAGGCGGCTTCTCCTGTCCTGGGCCATTCTCCATGTTGCCTTTTTGTGCTTTGGTCATAATTATGGTCATCCAGGTGTGGTTATCTGGAATTTGAGTCATTACAAATGAGCCTGAGGTGTTGCTTCTCTTTTACCATACCAAACCATTCTCCAGTGTAGGAACTGTTTGGTCTGTCCAATGTAGAGCTGTAAATGCTCTTCTCTGCATTAAATTGCCATACACTATTACACTTTGGTATATTACACTTTGGTCTCGGACCTGGTGAAAGTTCGCCATGATCCAGTTGTGGTTGTCTAGGTGTTGAGTCATGTTAACTAGACCTTGGCCGACAGTGGCTCAGGAGGTAGAGCAGTGTTCCACTGATCCCAGGAATGTAGGTTCCTGTCACAAGTCCCCAATCTCTGCTAGGTGTGTGTTCAAATAGGTGAAAGAGAAGCAGTTTGTTTGGGTACCAGAAATTTAGAAAAGCGCAGTCATGAGTAAAGTTAGAACGCCATCTTTTAATTCTATTTATTTTGGTAAAAAAAAAATTATCATAGTGGGTTTATTGTTAATTGGGCTTGTTTTGCAGCCACCTGGGCACCTTGCGGTCATTGATTCAACCAGGAAATCCTCTCTATACCAGAGTATTCTAGAGACAAATAAGAGGTCTACCGTTTAACGTTTCATTGACATTGGCCAATGCAACAGGGCAATGGTCACAAGCACACCAGTAAATCTACATCAAAATTGCTGAAAAATAAAAGAATAAAGGTTCTGGAATGGTCTCGTAAAAATCCAGACACCAACCCATTTGTAATGCTGCGGTGGAACAATAGTAGAGCTGCACATTTATGAATGCGTAAAACCCTCAATGAACCATGAAGCAATTCAAGATTCAAGATTCACTACTTTATGGCCATGTCGACATTGTGCTGATCACAGTCAAGTGCTCCCCAAAACACCACAGGAGATCCTTTCTCCCAGTGGACATTAAACTGTTCAACTCATCCAATTTCTAAAAAAGAATGGGGACTAAATCATCAAAATGGACGAATAGTATTGTTTGTTTGTTTTTTCATTTATAAATTTTATTTCAGTTATGTTTATACCTCTAGCTGGGTTTTTCCTTGATCAGTAGTTTGTACTTGAAATAAATAATAAGGTAAAATATTGGGAAGCCAATCAATTACAACCTTACAAAAAGATTATATTTTATACAGTTATTTCCTTCACTGTTTCCTTATTGCTTTCAGTTGAGCAGGGTAAAAGAATCTTACTTTTTCCCCCCAGGATCCTCCATGTGTCTGACCAGAAAATCTGCCATCTGGAGGCTCATTCACTCTTTACATCTGCCTTTACCTTTTCATAGAAATGTAAAGGTTTTCTTTGAACAAATACAAAGTCCTTTCATCTAATTAAGATTTAAATTTGAGAATAAAATGTTTGTGAGTGTTGTGTTGCCATTAAACATAAATACAACCATCCAACTATTCTATTTATACTGCTTTTACATGCTGGGCAGGTTCCCTATCTTTGAAAGTAATTGAAAACTAGCACAATATATTTTCATATTTAGCAAAATAATATAAAAAAATCTTACCTGACTTGTAGATAGTTGGAAATCAAATGCTTTAGCGTAGGAGGTTTCTGTGAAGATACCTGGGACAGACATATTTTCCCCAACAGCTTGCAGCATGAGACCAAGGAGATGTATACCTATAGCCTGGCCATGTATTACCTGTTAGGATATTGACAATTTGAAAAGCTTCAGTTTGTGTTTCCTGAAGTAGTTTACAGTAGAATATGATGTATACATTGGCTCTATTGTAAAAGGCAATATCTTAACAGACTGCATCATATTGCATTGAGAATGTGTATTAATTGAAACTAATCTTTTGTCTTTTGCTCTTCAGTTACTGCTTAATTTAAAATTAATGTTGTTCATTTTCAAATGTCTATTTGCTGTATTAGCTGTATTTACTTAATTTCACTCCAAAAATAAAAACAAACATGTAATTTGTCCATGAAACTATGTTTAAAGTGTGCTAAAGGAAAAAGAAAAACTTATAACAACCTCTGACAACATATAATCTTTAAACTGATAATAAACTATATACCCACATCAAAGTATTGTGAATTATACTCACCATCTTAGTTTGCCTTCTGTGTTCTTTTATAGCTTTTTCCAACAAATCAACCTTTTCTAAGTCCTGCATAAAATAAGGGAAAGGTAGCTATGTTATAGTTCATCACTTTTTATCTTGATCAAGTTCCTGTTTTTGCCATTTACTCACCTCTCTTCTGAGTAGCAGATCACCCACAACAATTGGTTTGTTCGCTATGCCTGTTCTTATTGTCAGTTTCACTTACTCTGACTCTTTCCTATGTTTAAGCTTCAGCTACAGTTCACTCAGGGCCAGATTGTGTTGCCACACACTGTCGAGCTCTCTAGCCATAATTTCTGCCTGCCTCATCTAAGTATCTTTCTTTGTCTGGTGTCACTGTTTCTGTCTGTAGGGGTTTTTAGACAGGCTCTGCCCTGCCTGTATCTGCTGAGTTAAACTACCTCTCTGATTCCATACCTTTGCCTGAATTAAAGGACTGAACCAGTCTCTGTCCTGTCTACTTTTTTGCCAAGTGAAACTGGACATACTGATATTTGACCTACTATTAAATGTTTGATTCTCTGCCCTGTTTGGTTATTTCTGCCACACCTTAATTCCCTATTTTGAATTAGAAATCTGGTTAGACCCTACTTGCTCTGTATAGCTTTTAGTTGCTTACCAGGCCTACCCCTGTGCTCCTGACCTAAGTCCTAATCCACCTGTAAGTTGTGTTTCATCTTGACTGCAATCACATCAGCACAACTGCACCACACCCACCTGAGAATATAATTCTAGAGAATGCACTGTATTCACTTGCTCTCTATCTCTCAAGGAGAACACCTGTCTCACTATTGTTTTAGATTAATTTGCAGAAAACATTTCCAGATGTCACCCCCTTCAACTGCACAGAGATTCCTTACCTTCTCCTTTATTTATTACATTTGAGTTTATTTATATAACGTCAAATCACAACAAAGTCATCTCAAGGCATTCTGCATTGTTAGCAATTATAGAGAACCCAACAAATCATTACATACAATCAATCATTTAGGGTTCTGATTTTCTGAAAACAGTTACCAACTGAAACAGCATTTGTTCATCCGGTCTGAGCAAGTTTTACCAGTAGACTCTCCAAAATAGAATCTACAAAGACTGGGGCATTTAAATTAATCCAACGAGAGGGCAGTTTTCGAGCCAACCTGTGTCTATACTGCAGTAACCTTGGTCATGACCAGGCTCACTAGTGACAAAGATAGTGCTGGAGAGCCAAACCCTGTCCATTTTTATTTCCTCCCTTCCATTAATTCAAGTCCAACTCATTAGGAAACATTCTCACACATAATCTCACTTTGTTGGTTCAGGAGCAGACACAGAATTTGTTAACACAGAGCTGGCCAAGCAGCTCAGATATGATCCATACCTCTGCTAGAATCACTACAAATTTGTGCTCTGAATGAGCACCTTTACTGGGTCACCAGACTGCCCCATTACACAAGCTCACTTTGGTGCATTGTCCTTTTGTCTGGTCTCCCAAAGATGAACACCTCAAAACCGATTTTACCAATCCAAACCTGATTTTGCTGACCCATTTAAACAGTTTGTAATGTAAGTGGATGCCTCTGACACTGGGTGGGGGCAGTGATGTCTCACTGCTTTTCCAAAGATACATGCATTCTTCTCCTAGTGCTATGCCAAAGATGCATGCATTATTTTTCTGATAACTATAATCAGCACAATGACATTGTTAAGGTGGAAATACAGTAGTCCATCAATTCACATAAACCTTAATGCTGCTGCATGCAGAGGCTTGCAAAGGACCTGATGTGTGTGGAGATGTGCATCGTACAAAGTGACAGGACATTATGTGAAAGAAACCGGAAAGACGAATTACAAAAATCAGAAAAAACATAATCATACTTGTTTAAATGTTCATAGTTATTTTATATAATTGTTTTCACTTGTCTTCACTGAGTTTTGAGTTGGTGATGTCACTTCCGTAGTTTGTCATTGGCGGTTTGTTCAAACTGCCTACATGTTTTCACGCAGCTGCAAGAGGTCCGCTTAAAATCAGCTATAATGTTTTGCTTTCCTGGAGCCACCTGTCAGAAAATTCCAAACCTGATAGAAAAAAATTCCTACAGCAACAAAAGTCACAATACATTGCTGAAACATGACTTCATGTCACTTTTCAATTTATTGGAGAGTTTTCACTTTCACTGTCTCTGGCCCAATTCCCACGCTGGGTCAGGGTGTTGGCTAGTTCTCCAAACTCCTCAGCCTGCATACATGGCTTCAACCACAAGTCACCCCACAAAGACTCAGTCTAAAAGAGTCCATGTGTGTCATAGACAATTTCAATCTTTTCTGGAATCGTCCTCAGTACTCCAAACACGATGCACTGCACCAAAACTTTCTGGGATCACGGAGGTTGATTGAGAACATTGTCCATTGTCAGTCAGTCTCCAGTGACTGACTGACCATTGGAAACACCTGTGGCTCTGATGTGCTCATCTCTCCTGCATCCTCCACACCAACCCCCGACAACATCCCCAGGTATCTGAGATGTTTATAGAGCCTGACTTACCAACAGACAAAATGTTGCCACAAAATGTAACTTTCGTGTTGCCTGTTTTAAGTTGCAAGTTTGCAAACTATACCATGAATACCATGATTGCCTCTTCTGGTTTACTACCTTCTTTTTCAGAAGGGCAACACTATCGAATATTTTACGTAGTGAGACTGGAGAATTGTATACAAGATATTTAACTTGTGCAGGAGTAGAGTTTGGGTGGCTACTCTCTACATTGACATATGGTGAAGCAAATGATGAAAGAATAATTTCTTTAAATTTGTTTACATTTACATTCAGTCATTTAGCAGATGCTTTTATCCAAAGCGACTTAAAGGGAGGTACAAGGCAATGAAATCTAAGTCAAGGAGAAAACTTGAAAGCAAAATCCTATCAGAAAAGTGTTCACATTTTACGAGATGCAAGTACGAGAAAGAGCAGAAAGGAATTTTTTTTTTTTTTAAATAGATTTAAGTGCATACGAAGATGCGGAAAAGTTCTGTTTTCAGCAGTTTTTTGAATATTATGGAGTGAGTTTGCTGAGCGTCCTACGTTTGGTAGCTTTTCCACCATCGTGGGATCATTGCGCTTTAGCTTGGTGCCCTCTGTGTGGTGCTGGGACCACCAGTCGTCATTTGTTGGAAGACTGCATGAGTGAGTTGAGGTAAGCAGGAACTGTTGTGTTGACCACCCTGTAAGCAAGAGACAGAGCTTTGAATGTGATGCGAGCAGCTACAGGAAGCCAGTGTGGAGATCTGAAGAGTTGTGTGACATAAGTCCTTTTTGGCTGATTAAAAATGCTGCGTTTTGGATCATCTGCAAGGGTTTGATTGTGGATAACAGTAACCCCATTAACAAAGTGTTGCAGTAATCAAGGCGAGATATGACCAGCGCCTATACAATGAGTTGATTTGTATATTCCCTGAGGTATGGTCTGATCTTTCTGGTGTTGTAGTGGGCAAATCTACATGCCCTAGAGACTGAAAGCTCAGTTGGTCGTTGATGATTATCCCCAGATTTCTAGCCGACTTAGTGGGGACAATCACTGTAGATCCAATGTTGATGCTGACGTTGTGTTGCGTCGAAGGTCTGGCTGGGAAGAGAAGGACTTAGGTCTTAGAGAGCTTGAGCTGAAGATGTCTCTCTCTCATTCAGGTATAGATGTCTGAGAGACAGGCAGAAATGTGTGATGAGACAGTGGAGTCATCCGGTGGAAAGGACAGGAAGAGCTGTGTGTCATCAGCATAGCAGGGATAGGAAAGACCATGTGAGCAAATGATAGAACCCGGAGATGCAGTATAGACAGAAAAAAGAAGAGATCCAAAAATTGAACCCTGCGGCACACTGGTAGAGAGACTATGAGAGTGAGAAACATGCCCCCGCCGGGATACCTTGAAGGTTCGTCCTGATAGGCAAGAACAAAGCCAGTCTAGAGCTGATCCAGAGATGACTAAGTCATAGAGTGTGGACAAGAGAATCTGATGGTTCACAGTGTCAAAGGCTGAAGATAGATTGAATAGGATTAAGACTGACTTGTGGCTTTTGAAGCTCGAAGAGATTCCACAACAGTCAGGAGTGCGTGTGGAACCCTCTTGAAGCCAGACTGGTTGACATCGAAGAAGTTGTTCTTGGAAAGAAAGTCTGAGAGTTGATTGAAGACTGCTCGTTCCATTGTCTTGACCAAAAATGTAAGAAGGGAGACAATTCTTCACAACGGAGGGATCAGGAGAAGGTTTCTTGAGCAGTGGGGTAATCTGGGCCTGCTTGAATGAGGTCGGAAAAGTGTCTGCTGTGAAAGATGAGTTTATGATTTGTTTAATAGCTGGCATTAGTGTGGTTGCAACTGCTTGAAGGAGAGTGGAAGAGATCGGATCCAGAGAGCAGGTGGTCGGATGGTTAGAAAGGAGAAGGGTGGATACCTCATCCTCAGTCAGAGTTGAAAATGATGAGAGCGATGCAGTGTTGGAAGAAGTTAGTAGGATGTCATCATCTGGAGGAGAGAACTGTAAGCTGATGGCTGCCACTTTACTAGTAAAGGAGTTGGAAAAGTCGTCAGCAGTGAGAGAGGAAGATGGCGAAGGTGGAGGTGGGTAGATAATTGATTGGAAAGTAGAAAACAACTTTCTGGTGTTCGAGGTGTTGCTGAGCTTCTCCTGGTAGTATTCAATCTTTGCCCTGGTGACAGTGTGCAAAAAAGATCCAAGCAGATCCTGATACTCAGCAAGGACAGATGGAGTCTTGGATTTGCACCACTTCGTCTCAGCACTCCTGAGCATGGTGCTTTTCTCACGGATCCAGTCGGTGAGCCATGGAATAGAAGACAATCCTGATGCAGAGACAATCCAGACACGATAAAGGTGTATTGCAGAGGCTGTCCATGGCTGCATCTGCGTCGAGGATGGAGAGGTTCTGTGTTGGGGGCAGAGTTGCGGAGACCAGCGAAGAGAATCGGTCCGGGTTGAGAGACCTGAGGTTAAGACGGAATGTTACAAGTGTGGTGGGAGAATGCGAAGGTCTAGGGATGAAGACTGTGAGTTGAATGTAGAAATGATCAGATAAATGCAGAGGAGTTACCAAGATGTTGTGTGTGGTGCAGTTCCGGGTGCGAGGATGAGGTCGAGGTTGTTGCTAGCTTTGCGGGTCGGAGGAGTGGAGACCAGACTAATGTGAAATGTGTTTAGAAGAGCAAACACGTCAGCTGCCTGTGGTTTGTCCAAGTGGATGTTCAAGTCAGAGGAGTGCCATCTTCAGAGAAGTGGGACAGCAACACGACAAGCTTATCGCAGAAGCTTCCCAGCTGACCCAGTGGTTGACATATCACAATCACCTGGACTGTAAACAGTGAGAAGTGGTCCGGGTGAGAGTGTGCAGGTGGACATGTCTTCTACTAGTAGGACACCATGTCCTGCGTCTGCAGAGGAGAACAGGGATCTGCTGAAAACCCATAAACAAAGAGAAAGGCTTTCTGGAGTAGAAAGGGTTAATGTTAAGCAAAGTAAAGAAACAGAAGATGTAAAGGAAGTTAGAAATAAGTGCATTTTGATGTCCTCGCTCGGTGGACTCGTGCAGGTAGATTGACACAGTCAGTCTTCACACAAGGAAACCTCAACACAAGGGCTGATGCTTCTGCTCACACTCCAGCCCAAAAGGTGCCTTTGTTAGGTCAAAGGTGTGAACGCTCTGTGATTACTAAGCTGAAACTACCACCAATAACACAGCAAATATCCACTTCACCAGAAGAGCAACTCTATTAAAAACAGACTAAATCAGCAGGCTGAAACGCTACCTCTGAAACCAAAAAACAAATTTCAAACAGCACTAACTTGTTGAGTATATCTCCTGTCCTAGTTTGGTGCTTGTCCTCCTTTTTACAGCTTTATCACTTAAGCACCTGCTGTAGTGGATTTCTTTTCTGACTGCTGTATAGATCATTGATGTTAATTCAAATGTTAGTCAGCATCTATCTAATTACTACATAAATAAAGTCATAATTGTTATTTATGACTTGATGTACTAAGCACTAAATCAGATAGAAAATCAGAAAATTCAGTCAAAAACTGGATAAGAGATTGGAGGATGGTACACAATAAAAAATCAAAGTGGTTTTTGAGTTTGGGAGTGAAAAGCTAAGAGTAAGGCTATGTTACAGCTATGTTTGGGATTAGGGTTTATTAGTAAGCTTGAGTGGAAGATTGCTGCTACTCGTTCACCTCGGCCTGTGCTTCTAGGAATGTGATAGTTAATATGACTTGGGGGGGTTGACTCATTGAGACTTACATATTCTTCCTGCTACAACCAAATTTCAGTAAGACAAAATAAATTGAAATGATGATAACAGAGATTTAGAAGAGAAAGATCTAATATTTAATAATCTATATTAAATGGATTTGAGGTTTTGTTCTGTAAGAGGAGTAGTCTTAACTTTTATTATGTTATCCTGATTAAGATCTTGTGGTTGTTTTTGGTTTATTAAATTTAGTTTGTCTGGGAACAGGCACAGTCTCTATACTGTATGTATTTGAGAGTTGTGGGAGTTGTGGGGGGGCGACGATTGTAAGCACACTGCAGAGGCATGCAGGACTGGATCACTACATCCTAGACTCAACTCTGGATTGTCATACTTTTGGTACCTTTGCGGCTGTACATGTACTGGTCAGATTAGGCAGGGGTCCAGATAAAACTACATAGTCTGACATTTTTATGGCAAAGTTACACACCAATTCAATATTCATTTTAGTGATCTCCGAATTGCGTAATCGGGCGCCATTAGCTCCCATGTGAATAATAATCTTACTGCATTTACATTCATGATATGATTCAACATCGCCCGCTCTGGCCCCACGAATACATCTGACTATGCCCGCTGGAGTCTTTAACTTCAAGTTTCTGACTATATACAGCTGCCAATTACCAGAGTTGGTTTCTCAGCGGGTGTATGAGCCAACAAGGGTTTCCTCTGTTTTTTGTTTATGTTGTGTATTGTGTATCGTGTACTTTACTGAATTGTGTATTGTGTTGCATTTAGGCATACTGATGATGTCATTAGTGATGCTATATGGCTATGATAGTTGCCTTTATAGTTTACCTTTTAATTTTGTCGTTTAGTTGTCAAGGAAACAATGCACAGCTAAGGTTATGTTACAAGAGGGTTCAGTTCAGCTCAACTATTGAAGGAAGCAGATGTGACAAGGAACTGACTACAAGGTAGAAGTGATAGGTTACACAGGTTCCAGATAAGGATCTTGGAAAGGGTTGGTACATTCATCATCATGGGATGTATAGTAGTGGGCAGGAAGCTTTGTGTGGGGTTTAATGAGGTTCCCTGATAAGACCCGCCACAGTCAAATGACCAGCTCCTTAAAAGACAAAATCTTACTAGCGCAAAAATCCGTATTCTAACTAGGTTTTGTCAGGAGCCTGTGGCAATAGTGGCAGATATAGAGGCTATGTTCAACCAGGTAAAGGTCCCAGCAAATGATGCTGATATACTCAGATTCCCATGGTTGCCAGATGGTGACACTAGTCAGCTGATGGCAGAATACAGGATGGAGCTGCATCTGTTTGGACCCACTTCATTGCCCAGTTGTGCTAGGCTATGCTCTCGGGCGATTCGCAAAAGACAACACACATCTGTTTGATGCCTGTACACTAAATATGGTGCTGTGAAATATTTACGTAGACAACTGCCTAAAATAAGTTGAGACTGTTGAAAGGGCTGAGTCCTTTTATCATAGTTTGAAGACTGTATGTCCTATGGGTGGCTTCAGGTTAAATAAATGAATCGACAACAATTTAATGGTCTTAGCAGCCATTACGAAAGAGGAGAAGGCGATAGAAATTATGGACTTAGATGTAGATCTGAAGGAGCTTTGTAGGATGAGATTGCGATGAGATGACATGGTCCCCGAACATCTTGTCCAAAAGTGGTCCCATTGGGTACAAAGTCTAGAGCATTTAAATTACTTGCATATACCTTTATCGCTAATGTTAGCTAATTATGTGCACCAGTGCACAGTAACTGGTCCTACCAACCTGCCCAACCTACCTGCAATGTTTGCAGGTCAAGGCAGATGGATTGGTTCTGCTGGATGTTTCTTCCTTTTAAAGGATTTTTTTCCTCTCCCCTGTTGCCTATGGCTTGCTCAAGGGAGATTTGTTGGGTTTTCTCTATATATCTTCATAGTCTTGACTTTATTATTTGAAGTGCCTTGAGATAACTTTGTTATGAATTGGTGCTATAAAAATAAAGTTGAATTGAACTGAATGAAGTGATGCAGAGCATCCCCAGAAAGGAGAGAGTGGTGATTATTTCACATTTAAACAGACATGTTGGTAAAGGGAACAGTGGTGATGAGACAGTGATGGGCAGGTTTGGTCTTCAGAACGCAGAAGAAAACCTTTGCAAAAAGGATGGAAATGGCTGTAGTGAATACATTCTTCCAGAAGAGACAGAAATTTAACCGAAAATATAAGAGCAGACATACAAGCACTTAGGTGGACGACATCTTGTGTGAATATTGTAATCTGAAAGAAATTAGTGACTGCAAAGTAATGGTAGGGGAGAGTGTAGCCACACAACACAGGATGGTGGTGTGTAAAATTATTCTGGTGGTGAGGCAGATGAAGAGAACTAAGGCAGAGCAGAGGATGAAGTGGTGGAAGTTGAAAAAGGAACAATATTGTGTTTCAGGGATACACTGATACGGGCTCTGAGTGGTCAGCAGGTGCTTCCAGATGACTGGACAACTACAGCTAATGTAATCAGGGAGACAGGTAGGAGGTTACTTGGTGTGTGATTGGGAAAGACGAAAGTGCACAAGGAGACTTGTTGATGGAACGAGGAAAGAGGTCAGCTAAGAAGAAGCGGGACACTGACAGGACTGAAGAGAGTACACAGGAGTACAGGGAGGTGTGACAAAGTAAATGGTCTGCACTTATATAGTGCTTTTCTATCTATTGGCACTTAAAGCGCTTTACATTGTTTCTTATTCACCCATTCGCAGTCACAATCACACACACTCATACACCAGTGGGGGAGCTGCTATGCAGCTGGCCAACACTCACCGGGAGCAACTAAGTTGGGGTTCAGTGTCATGCTCAAGGACACTTCAAAATGTGACTGGAGGAGCCGGTGATTGAACCAACAACTGTGAGATTGGTGGACAACCGCTCTACCTTCCTGCGCCACAGTCACCCCAAAGGAGTTCAAGGTTGAGGTGGGTCTGCATCAAGGATTGGCACTGAGGAGATTGTTGTTGGAGTGGTTATTACTAAAGCCTCACAGCTACTATGAACTGTAGTTGAAGTGGTTGTCTTTGATAACATGTGGCCCTGAAGATCTATATAGGGTTAAACCTACCTAGTGTGGGACAGCTGGGGTAGTATCCTGCACTCCTGCAACCCTAATCCCTAATCCCATGTGAGTGATCCCATAGTATTGGGATGAACTCTGCAATCTCAGCAGCCGCGCAATATTTAAAAACTTGTTACACTCCTTAAAAGAAATTATATAAATGAATAAACAACAAGCTTATTACAAGAAGTTATTCAACATTTTATAATTACAAGTTTCCTCCTACCTGTTTTTTGGGGTCATCAAAGGCCTTTACAAAGGCAGCTGAAGCCATTGAGTTTGAATGGATTACAGCTACACGGCCCAATCTGAACATACGCAAGGATGCAGGTTCCATTGTTGCACAGCACTGCTGGTGAATTCTAAAAGCAAAAACAAGAAAATTGTTTTACAAACTTCCAGCATACATACACATACATGTACAGAACCTTGTTGCCCAGACAAGCTTCTGTACAGTTTGTTTGTATTCAGAGCCATTCACATTTTGTAAATGTACTTTTAAGATGTATTGTATTTGTCAATGTACCCATTAAAACATATGTTAGGAAAGTGAAATCATAAATATTTTAGGTTGGATAATAAAGTTTAGACCAAGTGTTGAAATAGCTAATTTAAAAAACAGTTCAAACCCTTGCACTGGCAAATGTAGTAAGGTGCATTGCTTAAATGTTTCTTAAAATGAGTCTACTTTACCTGGAAAAGTAAAAACCTGGCTAAAAAATGCCCTATGTCTCACACTGCATGTCAGCCAAAAAGCCAAAAAGCCAGTAATAGAACTTCAATTGGGTTGGAAATGGGTTCTCCCATTTCTCTTGAGAAATGGGAGAACCTAGACAAACATCTCAGCAACACTCCATCAACTACAGTTATGGTAAAACATTTAAATAGAAGCCACAACTCATTTGGAGTTTGCTAAGTATAATTTAAAAGGACTGTGGTCTGATTCTCCCAAATTTAATCTCTTTGGCCAGAACTCGAAAGACTATGTCTGTCAAATGCTAGTCGCTGCTTATCATCTGTTTAATTCCAGTGGTGACGCATGGTGGTGACAGTATCATGCTACTTAGGGCTTTCATAGCAGCAGGGACTTCTCAGCTTGCAACAACATTTTTCAGCTGTTACGTTACTCATGTAGGTGATTATTTCATAATTTATAGTGCGGAGGACTTTGAGTTGAAGCTAATCACTTGGGAACAGTTCTAATGAAACCAGGCAGTTTTGTGTATAAGGCTTTTGAGTAAGATACAGTTGCTCACATCACTGTTTGGATGTAGTTAATATTTAGTGAGTATTTTGGTAACTGAGGTAACTGACACTTAGCGATGTCCCTTTATATATCTTAGACTAATAAACTAAGATTTATGGAGTCTCTTTGCAAAAGTAATGCATAATTAACTAAAGAGAAATGTTACTGCCCTAGAGAGAATTCCATCGATCTTCTAAAGCTAAACCCTAATTGACTCAGTTGTGTCTAATACAACTTACTGAACAGGTTAAGCTTTAACCTTTTTGAACTGATTGTCATACAGAGAAAAAGCTAATTTGAATCTTCAATAATCAAAAACCATGGATGACAAAGGATGTTAAATGATTGCTCTGTCATCTTAACAGCTTATCCTGTTCAGGGTCACTGGAGACACAACCCTATTCCAGTAATCATGAAGCGAGAGATGGGGTACAGGTACCTTGGGGTACCTTGAACAGGTCAGCAGTCTATCTAAGGGTAACACAATAAGATATACACATCTACAAAGTACTGAATTGAAGGGTCTGAATTTATTTAAATGAGAGATTTCAGCTTTGGATTTAGATGTGACCATTTGTTTCCCACAGTGTTCTGTTTTTATATCAATTTACATATCAGTACCTTTGCTGCCCCTTACCTGTAGTAAGCCAGCTGAAGCGCCATCTGTAGAAAAGCATCAGGACTCATCTTCTTTGCCTTTATGAAATTTTTTCCAAAGTGGTCAAATACCATTACCCTTAGATCCAGGTTTTGGACCATTCTATAATGATAGGAACGAGAGAAATGTCTGGAGATTGAAACTTTTCTTGGGTAGTTATACAGATTTTTTAAGATGTCTTTGCTACTATATTTCCATTCACAATGACAATTTAAATGAATCTAATGAATAATATACATTTTTGTATTACCCACTGTAGGTTCTGTTAGCCTACAGGCATGATATCAGCATATAATCCAACCACAATTGTCCTCAGCATTTTTCTAAAATTCTAAAAAAAAAAAATCTAAAAATTCAATAAATTGCACTGTACCTATTTTGCAATTTTTCTGGCACCAAAAAAAATTATTTGCTTCTGGGGGAAGAGATTTGGCTTTGGCTTATTAGGTGGCACAGGAAAATTTTGTACCAAATGTATGTTTTTGATCAAATCTACTCAGGCCACTTATATATATGCATTTATGCATTACTTGACACTTACTTGACACAAACCTGCATGCACAAACACTGCTCTAAAATCAAAAGGCATCTTTCAGTTATGTAAATAATAATAATAATAACAATATTATTATTATTATTATTATTATTATTATTATTATTATTATTATTATTATTATAAAGGTTAGAATATCATAAATAAGTTTTAGAATAACCAGCTGTGACATGCAGTGCAATGAATGAAGGAACGATAATGACAACATTCCTTCATTCATTGCCCATATTTGTCACAGCTGGTAACTTAAACTGTGATTTGATGTGAGGATAAATTAAACAATTACCAAATAAAAGTTAACAGCCAAGATGTGTGGTTGCAATAAATTGGACAAGAAAATATGAAGGTCTAGTTTAGTATTCCTGCTAAATATTTTAGTAGGGATACTGTAACACAGGTTTTGCTGGCTGACAGCACCACATGCTGTACTTGACTCCTGTCTGAATACAAAATGCTTAAAATACAGCAAAAGATTAAACAGAACAAAACACAGGTGTGTATATTACACCTGATGGTGATGCTAGGCTAGCAGGCGATAACTCTACTATGTGTTTAATATTGAAGTCCAATTGGGTAGTGGCGTTGTACTGGAGTACATTATAAAAGGTGGTTCTAATGTTTTCGCCAATTTTAAGGCAAAAGATTTTGGATAACTATTAACACCACCCGTGCAATTTAATGCAATCCAATACAGTGCCGCTGCCACTGTATTGGATGTATGTATTGGATGTATTGGATGTACAAATGTATACCACATTTTTTGGTTGAAACTGTAAGGATTAACTGCTAATCTTACTTATTTATATATAGGGCTTTTAATATTATATATTTAATTCATATCATATAATTTTTTTCTTCTTTAATAAAACTAATTAACACTTAGGAATCGTGTCAAGCATCTTATTGGGTCCAATACTAAAACTTAGCCCTTTACAGTACAATCTGGCCAGCATGGACCCAGCTGACACTTTTTCACAAAGTTGGCGCAGCGATGTTGAAAGGATTCTTTTAAAGTATGATTCATGTTTAGAGGAGATAGCAGCCATGCTTAAGCAACTCTCTACTCCGTCTGCCCCAACCACCCAACTCATAGCATCTCCACGGACTCCTGCCATAGCCCCACCTATAGTCTTGCCCTCTCTCCACCCTGAAAGATAAGCTAAGATCCCACCTCCTGAGGACTATCGGGGGAGCCCAGAACGTTCCTGGGATTTCCTCACTCAGTGTGAGATTCAGCTTTGCCTGCAACCTTCCTTCTTCCCGTCTGGAGAAGCCAAGGTGGCATACGTCCTTGCCAAGAATGCGTTGGCCCAGCAACCCAAAGCTAGGACCTCCAAGACCTCATTGAGTCCACTACCTGCCTAGATAACCGCCATAGGGAACGCCTCCTGGGGAAGGCCCACTCCCACCACCATGCTTGTCGTACCATCCAACCCAAGACCCCATTGCTACTCACCAGTTCCCCAGTGCCAAGTAATCTTCCCAGTCCTGTACCCAAACCTATGCAGCTTGGTCTTTCTCTCCTCTCTCCCGAGAAAACAACAACGATTCACGAAGGGCCTCTGCTTCTATTGTGCCGCATTAGGTCATAGTTTCCACCTGCTCGGCAAAAAGAATCGGCCCAGTAGAGGAAGGGAGGTCATTACTGAGCTTTGCCTTCATTTGTCCCTCATGGTTTGCACCTGTTCCCTCCTCTATTTAAGTTCAGTCTTCCCCTCACTCCCCTGCCAGATCCTTGTCGTCATTTCCGTCGTTGTTACCCTCACCAACCCACAGTAGACTGAACTCCTGTTAAAACCTGAATTTATGTTTTTTGGACTCTTGTTTTCTGGACTCTTGTATCCTGGACTTTGTGCACCTGTAATCTTGTCTGCCTCCCTTTAGTTTATGTGTTACTTTATGTACTTCCCCAACTCTGTACTTCAGTTAACTTTTCCCTCCAGTGTTTTTAGGTCTTCCTCTGTTTTACTTTAGTCATTAATACGTTTGTTCAGTTGTTTGTATCTTTTTTATATTCCTGTCAATCTCCTTGGCCTTTTCCCGTGAGTTCGTTTGTTTAAACTATTAGGTTTCTTTTGATTTAAATATTCTCCTGTGTTGTTTTTCACCCACCATTCAGTTGCGTAGTTGTGTCCCATGTTTCTTAAGTGTATTTTGTTAAGATGGTTTCCGTAGCCTTCACCTTGTGTTTACCTGTTAAGTAGTTATTGTTATCCGTGTCATTTGTTTTAGTTTATCTCTCCTGTTTAGTAGGTTTTGTTATCCGAGTCTCATTTGTTTAGTTATCTCTGTTTGCCAGTTTCCTTAGCCTTCCCGTGTGATCATTTAGGTTTTATTATTTCATTTTCCCGGTCTTATTTATCCCTGAGTCTTTGTGTTTATTTTAGGCAAATTAAGTTCCCCTCTTGTTGTCTACGTTAGTTTGTGTTATTTTATTTTCTACTTAGTTAACTCCCCTCATGTTCTGGTCCTCTGGATAGTTTGTCTGTGTCTATTCAGTTCTGAACCTGTTTCTTGTACCCTCATGTTAGGAGCGATTTTTAAGTTTGTCAATAAAAGCCCCTTGTTATTTTCTATCACTCGCACTGTTTCCTCTTTTGGGTCCACCCCTAACCATAACCATGACACCCAGTTCATAGACTCAAGCCTACACTCTCACCTTTGCCTCAACCACTCTAAGTCCGCTCACTTAACAACCAACTTCTACATAGGGTACAGTCGAGGACCAAACCGGTTCCCCTAGCTATGACAAACCACTTAGAGAATCTGTCATTCCACGTCATTGATTCCCTTTATCACCCCCTGGTCCTCGACATCCCATGGTTAGAGACACAAAACCTCCTCATTGACTAGCGACCTGGCAAGATTCTGGGTTGGAGTACCCCTTGTCTTGCTTCATGTCTTTGTTCTGCTCATACCTCAGAGGGCCTACATTCCAAGGTCATCCACTTGTGGCACGCCTCTAAATTAACCTGTCACCCTGGTCCCTCTAGAACCCTTTTGGTCATCCAGCAACGCTTTTGGTGGCCCATCATGTCGAAAGATATTAAGGAATACGTGGCTGCATGTCCTGAGTGCGCGCAGGCCAAGACTCCCTGACATTCCCCCAGAGGTCTCCTCCGCCCTTTACCTGTCCCAAAGAAACCCTGGTCCCACATATCCATGGACATTATGACTGGGCTTCCCCCCTCAGACAGAATGACCACCACCCTTACAGTTGTTGACCGTTTTTCTAAGATTGTCCACTTCATACCCCTTCCCAAGCTGCCCACTTTCAAGGAAACTGCTGACTCCCTCCTCACCCATGTCTTCTGTCTTCATTGCCTTGCCTGGGACATCATCTCTGATTGAGGACCCCAGTTCACAGCCAAGTTTTTTGGGCAGATTTCTGTCGTTTGCTAGGGATCTCAGTCAGCCTGTGCTCCGGTTTTCAACCAAAGTCGAACGGTCAGTCCGAGAGGCTCAATCAGGAGCTAGAGACTGGCCTGCGCCTACTATGCGCACGGGATCCCTCCATGTGGTCTGGGTGGAGTATGCCCACAACTCCCTTCCATCTAAAGCCAAGGGGCTTACCCCATTCCAAGTGCTCTAAGGCTGCCAACCACCTTTGTTCTCTCTGTAGGCTCTGTACTGTCAGGATCCCCGACTTCACTTCCCGCTTCAGGACTTTTTTTTGCAGTCACTTCCTGTTTCCTGGTCCTGTCATGTTGTTCCCGCTTTACTAATCACCGTTAACCAGTTTCGGAGGGCTGACCACTTCAACAGCCTGCCTCATCAACAATAACCTTCTTTAATAAAACTAATTAACACTGAGGAATCGTGTCAAGCATCGTATTAGGTCCAATACTTAAACTTAGCCCTTTACAATTTGTGTGTCTTTACTTGGATTTGTGTGTCTGTACACAAATCTGTACCCGAAATCTTTATATTTGTTTAAAATAATTTTCGAAGGTATTCACTCAAAAAACTAAATGTAAATGTCTAATTATATGACAAAACAATTAGGTTTTAAATAAAAGTGCTCAAAAGCCTCACAAAGTCTTTTTATGGGTGAAATTTTGCTACTGTAATGCTGTTGGCAAGATTTGTGTGTGTGTGTGGGTGTGTAAAGCAATTTGTCTGTATTGGAAGGTTTTCCTTGCCCTCAGCTCGGGCTTACAGGCCATGTATGCTTCAGCTCACAGTGTGCCTTACAGTTTGTGCTGTTCAGTGGAAACTGGAGTTCTGCTTGTAGTTCTCCAAGACGTTTCACCTCTCCTCTGAAAAGTGTGTTCAAACACAAGTGCAATTGCCACTGAACAGCACTTTTAGGAGTAAAGTTAGCTCACACTGTTTGTTCGCTGTTAGCTGCACTAGCTGTAGCTGTTTACCTGCTTGTATCAGCTAATGTTACCTGCTGTGGCTAATGGTTAGATCTGCTGTCACCAACAGAGACACTAAACACTGTTTGACTGAGCAGAAGAAGGTCAAGAGCAAAACACCATGACAGAACAGTAGCAAAATTCCACCCATAAAAAGACTTTGTGAGGCTTTCCAGCACTTTTATTTTAAAGTGTTTGGTCAGATAATTAGACATTTACATTTAGTTTTTTGAGTGAATACCTCTGAACATTATTTTACACAAACATAAAAATTATTTACAGATAAAGATTTGTGTAGACAGAGTACAGACGAACAAACAGACTGTAATACAAATCCCAGCACAGACACAGTCTTAAGTACACATGCACAAATCCCTGACACATACAAATAATTTTGCTACTATTCTACATAGTTAGTGTTTTTTTTTTATACTTGATATAGTGATCTGTGTTCTACATTGACCGGTGTATTCACAGACCTCCTACCTTTTGTAGTGAGTCTTTTTGTTTTTTCAAATTGCTTAGTTAGTCCTCCTACATTTTTAGTGAAGGTTTTAGTTTTTCTCTAATTCTTTTTTACCTCCAGGGACCACTTATTGTTTCTTTACTTTTCTGTAGGTTTGGTCTCACTATTATTTGGTGGCCGACTGTGGTGCAGGAAGGTAGAGTGGTTGTCCACCAATCTCACAGTTGTTGGTTTAATCCCCAGCTCCTCCAGTGATGTTTCAAAGTGTCCTTGAGCAAGACACTGAACCCCAACTTAGTTCTCCCAGTGAGCGTTGGCCAGTTGCATAGCAGCTCCCCAATCGGTGTGTGAGTGTGTGTGTGGTTATAAGTTTAAATGGGTGAATAAGAAGCAGTGAAAAGTGCTTTGAGTGCCAATAGGTAGAAAAGTGCAAATATAAGTGCAGATCATTTACCATTATAGTTATAAATCTGTCTAATCTGTCCTGTACTGACTCTGGCTCTTTGATCTCTTACACTATTGGGTGTTTATGTAATTCTATAACAACTAAAGCTGTTCTCACGTGTCAATGTGCTGCTTGGCGTCCTCAATGTCCTTTTTGATCTGGGGTGTGATGTTGAAGTGTAGTTTCTGTGGCACTGGCAAATCCTTGACGGCAGACTGCATCATCTGTGGATTTTTCCTGTGTCAAACATGACAAAAAAGACATATCATCTTGTGGGGTTTTACCCCATAGATAGGAGCGTTGTGTGTTTCAAACATTTATGCACTTGGTGTGATGAGAAAGTAAGCTGACTATTTTGTTTAACAAGGTCTTGGAGAGTGAGAGGATGCCCGAGGAATGGAGGAGAAGTGTACTAGTGTGGATTTTTAAGAGCAAGGGATATGTGGAGAGCTGTGGCAACTACAGAAGACTAAAGTTGATGAGCCATACAATGAAGTTTTGGGAAAGAGTAGTGGAAGCTAGGTTAAGGGCAGAAGTGAGCATGTGTGAGCCGCAATGTGGTTTCATGACTAGAAAGAGTCCAACAGATGCAGTATTTCCTTTGAGGATGCTGATGGAGAAGTATAGAGAAGGTCATAGGGAGTTGCATTGTGGCTTCGTAGATTTAGAGAAAGCGTATGACAGGGTGCAGAGACAGGAGCTGTGGCATATTATGAGGACGTCTGGAGTAGCAGAGAAGTATGTGAGAGTGGTGCAGGACATGGATGAGAGCTGTAAGACCGTGGTGAGGTGAGCTGTAAGTGTGACAGAGAAGGTGGAGGTGGGTCTGCATCAAGGATCAGCTCTGAGCCCCTTCTTGTTTGCTCTGGTGACGCACAGGCTGACAGATGAGGTTAGACATTAATTTCCGTGGACTATAATGTTTGCAAATGACATTGTGATTTGTAGTGAGAGCAGGGAGCAGGAGGAGGAAAATCTAGAGAGGTGGAGGTTTGCTCTGGAAAACAGAGGAATGAAGCTTAGCTGCAGTAAGACAGAATACATGTGTGTGAATGAGAGGGACCCAGGTGGAACGGTGAGGTTACAGGGAGCAGAGGTGAATAAGGTGCAGGACTTTAAGTACTTAGGGTCAACGGTTCAGAGCAACGGAGAGTGTGGAAAAGAGGTGAAGAGGCGAGTGCAAGGAAGTTGGAACGGGTGGAGAAAAGTGTCAGGTGTGTTGTGTGTTAAAAGAGTATCAGCGAGAATGAAAGGAAAGGAGTTCAAGAAGGTAGTGAGACCAGCGATGTTGTTCGGCTTAGAGACAGTGGCACAAAGACAGGAGGCAGAGCTGGAGGTAGCAGAGCTTAAGATGTTGAGGTTCTCTTTGGGAGTGACGAGGATGGACAGGATCAGGAATGAGGACATCAGAGGGACAGATCATGTTAGATGTGTTGGAGATAAAGTCAGAGGCCAGATTGAGGTGGTTTGGACATGTTCAGAGGAGAGATGGTGAATATATCGGTAAAAGGACTGAGATTGGAGCTGCCAGGCAGGAAGTCTAAAGGAAGACTGAGGAAGAGATTTATAGATGTAGTGAGAGAAAACATAAAGTTAGTTTGTGTGAGAGAAGAGGAGGTACAAGGTTAGACAGAGGCACATGATTCGCTATGGCAAAGGGAAAAGGAACAGCTGAAAGGAAAAGAGGAAGAAGATGATTTTGAGTTTTCAGTTTAAGGAAATATGTTGCTAAAGATGCGTTTAATTAGGGATTCTTAATTTGTAACAAGATTAATTATAAATTTGATCTCAAATGTTGCATGAAAATTGTGTTCAGCCTGCCTATCATCAATTGTTTTAATACATTTCTCAGTTATCATTTGGACTAAATTGATTTGTCTGTGGGTTAACTCTAGCAACCACACTACACAATAGTGTATATTATAATTGTCTCTGTCCTTCTGCATTTATCTTAGAGTATGTGGAAATCATGACCAGTTACCAAGGGCTAAGGAGGACTAATTATTACTACTAATTAGTATTTATTAACATTAGTTTTTGCTAATGGAACAACTAGAGTCTTTATAAAAGATTTAATACCCAATAATTTTGATAAAGTTATGATGTTGCACACTAATAACCCACCATGCCATCTGAAGGTGCACTTTAGAACCAAAAAACCACAAGTATGTTAAACATAAACTGAATGTTTAGAAAAAGGTCAAATTGGTTATTTATATATGTAAGGGATGTTATCCTATAAGTTGCAAGTTTCATAATTTTAACAAACATTGTAAAGATCAGAATCATCTGATGTGGTGTAAATATTGTCAAATTCTTATCAGCTTATAGCACTCTGAGCAAGTTTGCTTGCACATTTGCAGGTACAGAGATAACAGATGCACTATAACCTAGTTAAAATCAGAGTCTGAAAACATACTATTCTTTTAATATAATTATGGTACACTCAATGTGGAACACATGTTACTGTGGAGTGGTGAGGAGGAAGCTCCCTGTAACACAGACTAAATGGAGAGCACTGGCAGTGATACAGATGTGGTCACTTTTTAAAATGTTTAAATGATCCCGTAAGCAACACAAGAAGAAAAGCAACAATTTCTGTTTGATTAGTAAGATTTGCATCATTATTTACAAGGGCTATAAAAAGTCACTTCCCTGGCTTTAGGCAGAAATTCATCATGAAATTTGATTTAATCTTCATAGTTTTATAATCAATTTATAATCTACACAACTGTCAATATAAACAATTTTTTTAAGCTGACAAAAAAAAGTCATGATTGTTTCTTTATTTATTGAACAAACCCATTAAACAAAATAAGTGATGGTGGAAAAAGTAATGGAAACACTAGGTTATTGTTTATTGGAGTCATCTATTTTTAATCCTGAAGTCGATTAAAAAAAATTATAAAATTTTATATGAAAACACTGAAACTAAGTCAGTGTGTTATTTCTAAGTAGCATAAAGCATCTCAGAAGACCTACGATCAAGATTGATCACACAATGATTTCCATGTAGCTGGGTTTACATAATAAGAGAGTAATCTAATAAAGACTTAAGATATTTCTCAGTCCACAGTTAGATATCTATAAACTGAGAAGATTTGATATTGTTGCTACTCTCCATAAAAGTGGGAAGCCCAGCCATAATCACTCCAAAGGCACTATGTGATTTGCACAATATGGTAAAAAAAAATAGAACTCTAGAGTAACAGGTTAAGACTTGAAGGAATTATAAGGGTTGGTTAACATCTGTGTTTATGAGTCAACCAATTGTAAAACATTGAACATGGCAGATATCTATGCCAGGAACTACAACACTACTGGGAAAATGGCTTGTTGAAAGATAAAATGATGCTAGAATTGTTTGGCAAGAATACACAGCATGAAAAGAGAACAGTGTACAAACATGAAAACATCATCCCAAAATTGAAGTTAATGGAGGGAGCGTCAAAGATTTGGGGATGTCTTCCTGCCTCTGAACCTAAACCACTTGCAATTGTGGAGGTGAAAATGAATTCCTAAGCTTATCAAAGTTTCCCCAACCCTAAAGCTTAAAAGAAGCTTGGCGATTCTGCAAGACAATGACCTGAAACATTACACCAGTACAGAATAATATAATATGGAAGCACGAAGAAGTGTAAGAAGTGTAAGTGTATGTCTTTAGATTTAATGCTGTTTGTTCATAAAGAATGTGATTTGTTTTTTTAGAATGCTCATTAATTCACTATCATGCAGAATTATCTCTGTAAACCGAGTGATGGTTTTGTGGCTCAACATTAAATGTTTTACAGAAGTGTTTTAGTCAAAGAACTGAATAGTTTATGTATAAGAGGAAATGCTTTTATCAGGTCTAATGTGCTTTGTAGTGAGTAGCTGAACAAACCATCCTGTTCTTTCTGAAATATATTATTATTATTATTATTATTATTATTATTATTATTACAATAGTCCAACTTATTAGAATGGTACTCAAAGTAACATTGTTTTCCCATATGAATTGAAATTAGCCAGTGAAAGTAGCAAAATACTTGCAAACAGCATACAGCATTCAATTTTTAATTGAAAATTATTCTGTGATGTAAAACTCATAAATTAGAAGTGTATCATAAAGAGATTAATATTACTTTATCATCCATCCATATAAGTGATTAATCAGGAGCACTGTATGTACTCTACTCACAGACAATTTGGGATATTTGACTACTGGGTTAATTTTTAGAATGCACCTATGATGCCCTATAACCGTTATAGGTAAACTTAATTTGACCTTTTTGAATGCACAAACATTTGAATGCACATGTCCAACTGTTGTTCAGTACTCAAACAAGCTGATTGCTGTTTACATTTTGATACCATAAGACGACATCTAACAATTGACACGTTATTGAGACACTGAGCTTTTTTGTTGTACTATACCCAACCACTGTTGTTAGCTTTTGTTTCCATAAATTGTTAAAGAAAGAAATTACCATTTGCATGTCTATACTTAAAATGCCCTACTTTCATGATATCATTTCACTGTAGATTTAACTTCTTATATTTTCCATAAATTTCTCCTGAAAGTTTAAAATCTATTTGTAAACTTGCCTCATTGGTGAAAATCTTTTTTAAACAAGGGGTGAAAAAAAGCTTATATACTCACATGTTTGCTACAACATGGTCACACATGTTCATTAAGACTGAACCATCAGCAGTGGCATGTGAGCTGTTTATACCCCACGTCCCATCTTCTCCAATAATCACCTGACAAAAAAGACCAGATACACAAACCCAGCATTAGCATAATATCCATTTTTTTAAATGTATATTTATACTGTGTAAATTAGTGTTACTGATTTTTAAGAAATCCATATGTTGTTAGTTTAAAGGATCACAGGATCCACAATATCCATAAAACAGTAGTTTTAAAATACTAATAATGAGTTAATCAACATTACTTCATACAAACAAGAAACCTGCTGGATAACCTGCAGATATGGAGTCCCACACACAGCAAGCTGCAATGCACTTTCTTCTTTCACCTGTTATTTATACCAGCATAATTCTTTTTAAGCTGACCCTTGTTCACCATAATAAGTAAATAAATAATAAAACCACCAGGTGGTTTCTACAATAGTTTATATTATAATTCTTTAATTGTTTTACACAGTGTAGTGTGGTTTTATATGCTTTTACTTGTACTACATTTTTATTCACAGTTTGACAGTACAGAAATAGAAAATGTGTTCCAGCAGCTTCTTTTAAAAAAATGTTTTTTTAAGTTCATTGTTCTTTTAGCATTGTGATCAACAAACTATAAAAAGAAAACTTGAGATTTTTAAAGTAAAAGCACCCTTAATCTTGAGTCACAGCTGGACGGTTGATCAAAAATATTCAGCAAAATGTGAGTTTGTAGAGTGGATGTGTGTATGATACTCTAGACTTTGTCTGTTCAACCAGTTGTTAAAAACTTTTCCTGCCTAACTAACACATTCTTATCCCAGTCCATCAGATAATGATACTTACTAAGGTGTCAAATTGTGTTGCTTTGTATGTCCTTTGGCCTATCATAGTGGCACCACAGGTATCCTTTGGCATCACTATTGGAGGATCCAAGAGCGCCACTATTTGGCGCCCTGGCAACATAGGTGTCCAGTACCTGCAGGTACACTTTGGCGTGAAACATCAAAATGCTACAAACAGTGACAAGGACAAAGCAGCGCTTTTTGATACTTCTGTTATGAGAACAGTCTGAACTGGGTGTCTAAGAAATTCTCCCCTGCCCCTGTTCTCGCAATTTTGTAGTATTGTCCAAATGTTGAGGGTCTAAATCTAACCACTACAGTGCACTCAAATTACTCCACAATGCAACACTAAAAGTAGAATACCTACCATGTACTCTTTCTGATAACAATTCCACAATACAATGCTCTGCATTTTAGGGAAGATAAAATGTGACTGTTAGTGATGACACAACGTGACCACGATAGTTAAGTTTTCAAAATGCCAAATGACTGCCCACTACTACTTGATATACTTATATAGGGAGTAGGGAATGAGAGGGGGTGGTTTCAGACACACCCTTAGCTTTTGGTTGATGTCAAACAAGCTAAGTTTTAGGTAACTGTTGTAGTAACTAACAGTTGTTTGCTAACAAAACCATTTTATTCTGATATTGTCTCAGTAATTGTTACCAAATGTAACATTACTTCTGTGTTTCTACACAGCAGTGAAACATTACTAAATATATTTACCCAGGTAATGTTTAAGTACAATTTTGATGTACTTTTACTTGAGTAATTGTGTTTCATGTTAGTGTTTCTTCTCCACTACATTACAATGGGAAATACTGGAGGCAGCTTATATATTGTAAGAAGCTTAGTATTTTTGAAAAACTTCAGTACGTCCTTATCATTTTTTGGTGGTATTGATTTCACCACACACAAAAGTTCATTGCATGAACAACTTTATGTTTTCAACGGTAGCAGCTAGTCAGTAGGGGGTGCCATCCCCTTTCAAATATCCAAATAAGAAAGGGGTTTATTATAAATAAATAAAAAATTGCAGAGTAATTATAAGAAAATGTTTATTCTCTCTAGTCATGTCAACAACTTAAAAAAATATTTATAACAGTATTTGGTTAATTCTAAAGGATTCTGTATACTTCTGTGTCCAGGGCTCTGGTAAAGTGACAGTATATGTGACATTGCAATCTTTTTGACAGGTGACTTGAGGCTACGCTCTAATTGGCTGCTTTACGTTTTCCCACAAGGTGCAATTCAAGGAAAGTTTTTCTTCACAAAAGCAGAAGAAGATTGAGGAGCTGGGTTTTGGCACCAGACTGATCATGGAGGATGAGCTCCTCCCTTAGTTTCTCCAGCTCTTGCTCTGACAAAAAGTTAATGTTAGCTGGATGCAGTGGACAGTAAGTAAAGTTCATTGATTTTCCTGTTTGTTATTTTAAAGTTTCAAGGCTACAAGACTTAAAACATTTTTGTAAAAAATTGTCACAGAATAAATATAGTCACAGTCATTTGCAAATGACAAAATGATCTTTTTTCACTGCCTTCCCCTTTTGACTGCCTAATATTTTCCTCTGCTTCTACTTTTACTGAACAGGTAAACGTCCTGGCAAACATCACCGGAGGTCCTCATAACTGGGTTGAAAACCCACATTTTGATAGATGCTTCTAATTAAGAAGTGTCTGTTTCCAGTGTAGAAATGAGTGAGAAATTCAAAATAACTATGACAAAAAGAGGTTGAAGAATAAAAGCAATGTGAAAGTAAATCTTTCAGACTATGGCTTTTTGCTTGGTCAAATCTATGGTTTGTTTTTCTGCAATAACTAATATTGGTTTCTAGTTTTTGCTTGGGGAAAAAAACCCAGCATTATGCATTACAGTTCGTCTCTGCATAATTTGTATGTGTTGTGTCACCTGTAACCCTTTGTCAAACCAGCGATTCCCACTGTTCCAGTGGCTGCCTCCTCCATGCAACATCTGGAGAATACCACTTTTGCGATACATAATCTCATCCAGCACTGGTGTCATTGCTCTATCCAAACAAACTATGAAGATGCTGCTTTGGATAGCTGACAGTGATTCTCGATTGGTCTTATCTGAACACAACAACATATACAGAGAAAAGATTAAGATTGTATGTAAACACACATATTTTAACAGATCATATATGCAAGAATTTACAGAAAATCTCAAATTATTATTTTATGTTTAGTATACAATTGAAAATAAGCAAGCAACTGTTTAGACCTTTTCCCTCCCCATACTTTTATTACTATGTCAGGTAGTATTGGTACTGTTGGAAACAACAGTTGACTAACTTTTAACAAAAATACATTTGTAGATGAAAAGACATTTGTGGTGGATCATTCAAGATACGTTGCAGAGTCTGTGCTTAATTGTAAAATACATTAGAAGAGTTTGGCTGTAATATAATATGCTTGTCAGAGTATGTGGCTCAATGTTTGAATGCAAATGTAGGGTGTACTGTACATACTATACTGTAATATAATGGTTTGTTCGAGATATTATATCAAACATTAAAAAATAAAATGAAATCACTCAGTTACATTCAGAAGGCAACTCAACACCAGGTATCCTATTGAATATGTTTTTACATAATGAATTAGGTCATTTGTTCTTGTGTGAAAGCAGAATTGTGCTTACCCAGAACAACATTGAAGTAGGCTTTGCTCCAGATGTCACGTTGTTGTGTGGTGAGGATGCCAACTGACTCCAAGTTTGTCTCTGGTGAAGAATTGCAAATCCTGTCTAGCTGAACACATAACTGTTCAACCGTCAGCGGAGTCCCATCACTATTGTACACATTCAGCACGAAGAACTGCATCCCAGGGGAATAATTACAAATACACACATGAGAACAAGACTGGATTACAAACTGGGTCAAGTACCAAGGGCATTCCAGTGCCCTAGGTTTTCTTAGTGGAAATTATTTTATCACATGATTAAAATCAATAAGCTGATCAGTCCTATCAAGTCAGCCCTATTCTTATGCAAATAAAGTGCTAATGCAACTACTCTCTGTAGAAGCAGTAGATAAATTGTTTCAAGTCAACATTTTTTGAATTATTGAAGCACTAGTGGGCAGCATGGTGGTGGAGTGATTAGCTCTGTCACTTGAAAGCTAAACGTCTCTGTTTTGGATCAAATGGTACTGTGGTTTCCTTCCAGTCCAAACACACGAATGTTAGGTTAATTGGTGACTCTAAATTGCCTGCAGGTTTGAATGAGTGTGAATGGTTGTCTCTCTGTGTTGGCCCTGAGATAGACTGGTGAGCTGTCCAGGGTGTACCCTGCCTCTTGCCTAATGAGAGCTGGGAAAGGCTCCAAGAAGATGGCTCTTATTCAGAGTATCAGGCCTTCTTGGAGACCTTGGGTGGGGTCTTTGAGAAAGTACAACATGGGGACTCGATAATTCTGCTGGAGGACTTTAACACCTACATGGGCAATGATGGAGAAACCTGAAGGGAAGTGACTTGGAAGAACAGCCTTATCTGAACCTAAGTTGGGCTTTGCCATTAGTCTTTTGTCCTAGTTATGGTTGGACTTTGTGGGTGTGTCATCAGATCTGAGGCTGTATATCTAGGACAGCTCTACTCCGCTCTGCATCTAATAAGTTGCATCGAATGAGTTCTATCATCTGGCAGGGGAGAATGCCGGACAGACCTTGTAAACCAAAACGTGGGGATGTGCTGAAAATGCCCGGCCAGGGCCCCTGTCCATGCAATCATTATATCCTGCATTCAGGGGGAGGCTGTGAAAATGACAATATGCCCTGTCCGAGTAAGAGTTCTCTTGCCCTGCTAGGTCAAGATACCCAGGCTATACTCCTGTGCCCCCTCCCTTTGGAAGACTTCCATGAATTTATTTACTATAGACAAAATAGTAGTTGTAAAAGGTGAGACCAAAGAACCAGATTTTGCTGAAAAGCTGATATACAAAAGTTTATCCCTGGACAACAGGCACAAGATTAATAAGTTGCTGACCCAAAGCAAAACAAAACAAAAGAACCCTCAGATACAGACGTTTGACATAAATGTGACCCTCCTCACCTGACAGTTGTGTACTACAGAGATGTGTTTCGGGGGATTCGAACTCTTGGCATTAAACAACAATGAGTCTGTCTTCAGACCAGGGATACGGCAAGATGATATCACCTGCTCGTATTGCTTCATACACAGTGGCTGCCCTTCCATGTTGTCAACTGGTAGTGTGTTACTGAAAAACACAAACATTAGTTTTAAGATTAGCCACAAAAACATTTAAAACTTTGTCCACTAATGTCCCTAGTGGCTGTTTTGCATTTGCTGTTGCTAAAAGTAAAAAAAAAAATTTGGTAATTTAAAATTATGTCAGTTTTTAAATAAAGTCAGTGCCAGTCACTTAACACTACAATACATATATTCTTGAAATATCTTATGTAATCAAATTAGATTGGCAAAACAGCATTGGCAGCAGTGCCCTGATATTGAAATGTTATATGCAAAAGGTTTAGTTTGAACAAGACTTATCCTTCTAACCACAAAATGTCTGTAATTTCTTCTTGATTAGTAGAAAAGACTCATGATCCCTAACCTGGACTTATTTTCCTTAGACTCTTGCCTCCTTTTGGTCCATTCACAGACAAAGCCCCTTATCAACTTCCACTCAAGAACCTTATTCACATCCCCAGTCCGTCTCTCTTATTCTCTCTCTCGTATCCTCTGCTACCTGCTTGTCACACCTAGGTGTTTTCCTTTCCTAATCATGGTATGCCACTCACATTCACACACTTACTCACTCTCACCCTGTAGTGCTTTAGCTCTCTTCCAGATTGTCCTGCCCTCACCTTAATCATTTTGCCAGTCAGTCCCTTCTGTATTTAACCTGCTGTCACCTCTACTCCCTGCTGAACCTCTACAGATGCTTTACACATAATGCAGATACTACTATAGATAATGCAGATTTTACTGAATCACAGAAGTTGCCTCATGCAGTAGTACGGGGCCAACTGTGGTACAGGAAGGTAGACCGTCGTCCACCAATCTCGCAGTTTGTGGTTCGATCCTGGCTCCTCTAGTCACCTGTCGAAGTGTCCTTGAGCGAGAGACTGAACCCCAACTTAGTTGCTCCCGGTGAGTGTTGGCCAGCTGCATAGCAGCTCCCCCATTGGTCTGTGTGTGTGATTTGTGATTGTGAGTGTAAATGGATGAATAAGAAGCAGTGAAAGCGCTTTGAGTGCCAATAGGTAGAAAAGTGCTATATAAGTGCAGAACATTTACCATTTACATGGGCATGGAGGACGAAATATGACTTCAATATTTTTTTAGGCGGTCTGGCAGCAGGATCAAATCCCAGCCTACCCCCCCTACACCATCCAGTGGCTGCCCACTGCGCCCCCCAGGAGGATGTGTTAAATGCAGAGAAAGGATTCCATTGTAACATTTGTGCTATAAGTACTGTATATATGCTCACTGATGAGCATTAAGCACAAGATTCTTCATTTCATTTCCTGTTAGTTTGTTGATCCGTATCTTGATTTACTCCTCAACTGCTCATTTGCCCACCATTAATTTATCACCCACCTGCCAGATCCTCGCCCCTTCCCACATACCGTTTTCTGCATGGTACTGTGAACAAACAGGAGCTTGGGTACAGGAAATCAAAAGGTGCAAAAATAAATTGATGGTCGAATACATTGAGGATATACACCAGGAAAAACAAATAACACTGGGTAAAAAAGAAACCAAACCTCAGACCAAAAGCTCAAGAAAACAAAGCAATATCAAAGGCAGGTGAACTGCAGAGTTGAAAATTCCAGAGGATAGGCTAAACAGGGGTTACAGGGGGCTGGAGACTATGCCAGCTTACAGTGGGCGAGAGGCGGGGTAGACCATAGATGCGTTGCCAGCCTGACCAGTAAAATAGAATCATAGCTTTCCCTGATGTGACTTAAATTCTCTGCTAGGAGAATTCTTTAAATGTTACTTTCTCACCTGAGTCATTACTTGTGTTATTATAGTTATGTTGTCTCTTTTTCTTCCTCTTTGTGTGTTGGGTGTGTTTTGTGTGGGTTTGTCTGAGGGAGGTTGAGCCTCAGGTGGTTCAGGGATTGGGCCATTCGAACTGATTGTCACCTAAATGTATATACAGGTGCTGGTCAAATAATTAGAATATCTTCGCAAAGTTGATGTATTTTGCTAATTCCATTCAAGAAGTGAAACCTGTATAATGGATACATTCATTCCACACAGACTGATATTTCAAGTGTTTATTTCTTTTAATTTTGATGATTATAACTCACTAATGAAAACCCCAAATTCAGTATCTCATAAAATTAGAATATTACTTAAGACCAATACAAAGAAAGGATTTTAAATGGTCTCTCAGTCTAGTTCTGTAGGCTACACAATCATGGGAAGGACTGCTGATTTGACAGTTGTCCAAAAGACGACCATTGACATCTTGCACAAGGAGGGAAAGACACAAAAGGTCATTGCAAAAGAGGCTGGTTGTTCACAGAGATCTGTGTCCAGCACATTAATAGAGAGGTGAAGGGAAGGAAAAGATGTGGTAGAAAAAAGTGTACAAGCAATAGTGATAACCGCACCCTGGAGAGAATTGTGACAAGTTATGTTCTCTGATGAAAGTAAATTGTGCATTTCCTTTGGACATCAGGGTCCCAGAGTCTGGAGGAAGAGAGGAGAGGCAGAGAATCCACGTTGCCTGAGGTCCAGTGTAAAGTTTCCGCAGTCAGTGATGGTTTGGGTGCCATGTCATCTGCTGGTGTTGCTCCACTGTGTTTTCTGAGGTCCAAGGTCAACGCAGCTGTATACCAAGACATTTTAGAGCATTTCATGCTTCCTGCTGTTGACCCCCTTTATGGAGATGCAGATTTTCTTTTCCAACAGGACTTGGCACCTGCACACAGTGCCAAATATACCAGTAGCTGGTATAAGGACTATGGTATCCTTGTTCTTGATTGGTCAGCAAACTCGCCTGACCTTAACCCCATAGAAAATCTATGGGGCATTGTGAAGAGGAAGATGCGATATGCCAGACCTAACAATGCAGAAGAGCTGAAGGCCACTATCAGAGCAACATGGGCTCTCATAACACCTGAGCAGTGCCACAGACTGATCGACTCCATACCACACCGCATTGCTGTAGTAATTCAGGCAAAAGGAGGCCCAAATAAGTTTTGAGTGTTTTTTTTTTTATTCCAATTTTCTGAAATACTGAATTTGGGTTTTTATAGTTGTCAGTTATAATCATCAAAATTAAAAGAAATAAACACTTGAATAAACACTTGAACACAATGAATGCATACATTATACAAGTTTCACTTCTGGAATTAGTCAAATACATCAACTTTTTTAAGATATTCTAATTATTTGACCAGCACCTGTATAGATATAGAGATAGAGATACATATAGATATAGGGATAGCTAAATAGATAGATGGATAGAGATAGATAGCTAGATATAGATATAGATATAGTAAGAAGACCTTTTGTTTTACTCATTTTTTTCCTCCTGTTTTGTTTTAGGAGTTAAGGTTATACATACTGTCATTAATTTTTGGAGCACATCTTGTTATAAATAGGTTCCCCTAGAACAGGGGTATAACAGATTTGCAAAGATTATAATGCCAAGAAATTTATAAAAATGTTCACATTTCAGTTACAATATTAGAAATGCATTTCTAATATTTTGTTTCTCCCATATTATTATCTCTAGTTTTGAAAGTGTTGAGACAGATAATATAATCTATACACTAGCTTTCTAAATTGGTCACCTGGTTCTTTTATGGTAAATCATCTGAGAGGTGGGTCATGAGCCCAACCACTGAAGTGTCATTAGCAAATTTAAAAACATATTTATCACAACTGGTAGAAACAAAATTGGATGGATTAACGGTGAATTTATTAACTCTGGCTGCACTCATTTTTTGAACAGGTTTTTCTGGAATTATACAAATAAAAGCTAAAATATTATTTATATAAATAAAAGCTGAACTATACATCTCTGAACATCTGAACATCTCTGTCACCTTGCTTAAATGCACTCAGGTCAGTGGTTTGATCCTGACTACATGAACTCACCACTTTACAGTCTAGTCTGAAGCAAGAAGACACAGTTTTAGCCTGTGAAATCGTTTATAACATGTAATTATGTCAGATAAGTTGATTTTTCTTTTTTTCAAACAAAAAATATAAGTGAAAATTCAGAGTAAAAGCAGGTTTAATGAGCCAATGATAACTATTTGGGTGTGTTGACATTTTTAAAGTTCCAACAACTATGGTAATCTGGCCTGAATAAATAAACATGACACCCTGTGTGCTTTGTCTATAGTACACTTCAGATCACATCAGCCCCAATATGAATATTTTCCACAAATCTGCATAGTCACTATATAGTCTCTAGCTTTATGGTAGATGGGCTGCACTTATATAGCACTTTTTTACCTATTGGCACTCAAAGGGCTTTACACTGCATATTATTTATCCATTCGCAATCACAATCAGACACACTCACACACCTACTGGGGAGCTGCTAATGCAGCTGGACAACCAACGCTCATCAGGAGCAGCTAACTTGGTGTACGCTGTCTTGCTTAAGGACACTTTAACATCTGACTGAATGAGCCAGGGATAGAATCAATAACTGTGAGATTTGGGGACAACTGCTCTACCTTCCTGCACCACAGTCACCCCTATAGACCTCCTTAAGTAGCCACATGTGATAAACAGTGTGCAGAAATGCTAGAAGTGATTCTAGTAATGATTATGTCAGTTACGGCAAAACATGTTCAATAATTAATACATCTCCCACCATGTATTGCACATGTAGCATAACAAATGTCATTACTTAAAAACAAAATTGTTAAATGAAGAGGTGATGCTACACAGTGTTACACATACCCGTCCCAACCTTTTTGAATGTGGAATATTTTTTTACATTTTTATTTCTCAGTTTTAACATTTGATATTTTCTTTGTACTATTTACAATCAAAATAGAATTCAGTGATTTTTTTGCATTCTATTTTTGTTTTTCAATGAAAAGTAAATGTATTTGTGAATTACACAGCATACCCATTTTTTATGAATATGAGAATTGTAATTAATCTTTTAAAAATATTTTGGGGCCAGAACTTACTTGTCAATCTTTGTCTTTATATCCAATATACTTGCAATGAACTCAGCGGCACACCTAGGTAGAGAAAAGAAAAATCAGTAACAATTGCATATTGTAGTCCTACAACAACATAGTCACACTTCCTTTAAAGGTCTTAGTTGCTCAGCCTTTTTTAAGATACATTGATAAACTGTGCATTATGCCATAAATTAATCCTGCAGTTTTCTCTGAAATAAATTGAAAATGACAAAAGTTTGGTTGAATTTAAAACATGTAAAACTTTCACTGAGTTTAAGAAGCTGCTTATAACTGGATGAATAAGTACAAGAAGGTAGTATAACATGACTTTGTAATTATGGGTTAACACATTGCTCAGTGAGAAGATGTCTTCTTGTTGTTTGTTTATTTGTTTGTTTATTTGACTATTGCTTAAGAAGTACTGCATGTCTTTATTGTCTGATTTATTTGGGATATAAAGAGTGTTTATTTTTATTATAAAGAAATGTCCTTGAGAAAGACAATGAACCGCAATTTAGTTGCACTGGGTAAGTGTAGTGTGTGTGTGTGATTCTGATTGCAAATGGGTGAAGGAAAAGTGAAAAGTACCCAAGTGTAAAGCACTTTGAGTACCAATAGGTAGAATAGTGTTATATAGGTGCAGACCATTTACCATCTTATTCATCATGAAATCTGCCTCCCTGCAGTGGGAGACAGGCAGTGGAAACAGAGCATACACAGCTTCACTTCCACACTCAGGAAAAACAGTTCACTGTTTTTACCTGTTGCTACCCTTACTGAAATGCTGCTATAGGCAGTTGCCTAGTTCCCCTACATGGGTGCACCAGCCTTGCATATTTTGCACTTGAGCTGCACTACACTGCCAGGGTGTAACAAGAGGGTAAAATTGGACCAAAACGCATTAAACGTGGTGATACATTTGAAAATATAAATGTCATATGAGTGTGTGCATGTGTGTGTACCTTATTTGGTCATGCTTTTTCTCGATATCCTTTCTGGTAAAGAGAATCCCAAAATTTGAACGAACTACCACAGGCTTTCGATTGTCAAGCAGGTCATTTTTCAGATAATCATCTGTTGACTACAAAATATCAAAACAACACGTGACATACCCATGCAGAGTCAAATACATAAGGAATATACATTATGCATGCTTTAAAGGATTTGAGGGAGCCTGGTGCCTCAGTAATAGAGCATTGGGTTGGGATGCAGACTGCTACACCCCACCACTTGTGGCCCCGCCGAGCCACCAAGGGCTGACTTGGTGCCAGTCCCGAGCCCAGATAAAATGGGAGGGTTGCGGCAGGAACCATGCATTTAGTAAGTAAGTAAGTAAGTAAGTAAAGCTTCTTTATAAAGCACTTTTTACAGAAAGAATCACAAAGTGCTTTACAATAATATATCAAATAAGATACATAAAATCATGCTAAGAAACACACTACCATAAACAATACAACAATTTTATCTGGGCTTGGGAACGGAACCTTGATGACTTGGCGGGCCACACATGGTGGGGTGGGATTCGAATCCACAGACGTCTTTATCCCAACCCAGTGTATCCCAACCTACCACTGATCCACCAGGCCCCCCATAAAAATAAAAAACAAACAGAAAAATACATTAAAACAGGAATTTTGGAAAAACTCACATCTAACTCAAAGCATGTTTGAACAATGGGGTTTTAGCTGCTTTTAAGAGTTTAAACAGTGCAAAGACAAATGGAGCCACTGTGATCTGAGAGCCACTGCTTGAAAGGCTCAATCACCTCACGTTTTAAACCGGATATGGGGGACAACCAGTAAAAAATGGTCTTTGGATCTAAGCTTTTGTAAAGGATTGTAAAATTTAAGCATCTCAGAAATATAGGTGGGCGCTTGGCCATGTATAGCTCTAAAAATCTAAATCAGGATTTTAAAATGGATGCAAAAAGGAACTGGGAGCCAGTGAAGTGCTGCTAAAACTGGGGTAATGTTTAGTTCCTTCTGACACAGACATAAAAAGGCTGACTTGTTAAATGCCAAGCTCACTTCAGATGAGTGGAAATAAAAGTGTGAATAATGAATTCTAGTATAGCCTTTGACACCAGCCTTATCAGCTTAGAAATATTCCTCAGCTGGAAAAAAATGTTTCTAATTAATTGTTTTGTGTGATGGTCCAGTGACATATCTGAGTCAAAAACAACACCCAGGTAATAAAAATAATGTTTAATCAAAGGAATCACAATTTCTGGGGCAATGATTAATGTCTAGATCTTATCCAAGTTCAACTGTAAAAAGTTAGCACTTAGAAATTGCTTAATGCTGATTAAGTAAGATATTTTATGAAACTCATATAGTTGTGGTTAAAACTGTGGCTTGTTTTCTAAACTTGAAGATCTTATAACTATGTGTAATACAGAAGGTCTTTGAACTTTACCACAGAAGCAGAATATGTCTATAAATGTCAGTCCCAGGTAATAAGATGGTGATTGAGTCTAGAGATAAAGGGCAACTTCAACACATTTCAACTTGCTCTCCATGACTTTAGTTTAGGGTGTAAATGTACATTCATTCTTATAAACTTCACTCGAACTTCCCTATATAAAAATATTTTTCCATTTCTAGCTGAAAGACTCTTTTCATTATTAAGAGTTCAGATGAATTTATCTGGGGAACTGCAGGTTGACCATGATTACCAACTCCACTGTGTGAGCAACAAGATAATATAATCTTAATTGAAAGCTCCTCCAAATGATGTCATCTGGAGGCTTTTTCAACTAAAAGTAGATATATGTTAATTCAGGGAAATCAATAAAAAGTTAAATTGCATTTATGTACATATACATGTACATATGTACTACCCAAACCAGAACCATAAGAAGCAAGTTCAAAATCAGTAAAAGTCATCCTTTAAATAATCGTAGACTGTGTTAAGCAGTCATTCCCAGAAACCCATTTATAACATAGCTCCAGTAAATTTATCTGAAGCTGGTGAAGTTAGTGAGCTCACCCAGTTCACAGTGTTGTGTGCTCTCCTTTCTAAGCCCCTTTGCAGTCTTTCTCCAACACCTCCTGCTTTAAGAAACTCTTCCACTAGCTCTTTTGTGTGCTTTAGCTCTTCATTCTTCACAATTGACTCCAGGACACTGAGGTAGAGCTCAAAGGTCTGCTTTAGAGGAGGGACAGGCATTTTGGGCAGTTCCTTCTGATTAGTCCGGGTTCTGCCGGCAACCAGAGTTAGGTTGGTACAAGATTTTACCATCCACACCTTTACCTGAGAGTAACAGGAAGTTTTTTAAATGTATGCTTAGAAAGTGAACACTAACAACTAACTTTTTATTTTGATAGTCCATCTGTTGACACTACACAAGCAGCAAATAGATATTTCACATGCCAATAGTATATCATTTTATCAACAAAACTTTTTCAACAGACAAGTAGCATATTTAACTGTCAGTAGATTATGGGGGCATTTTACAATTTAAAATGAAAATGTCAAACGTTTTGTATAATGTTTTCTCTACTTGTACGCTGACTATTTCTCTACTCAAAATCAATCTGATCTGTCAATTCTAAGTGAAACAGTTGTAAGTGTCAAGATCTGAAACTCATGAAATGACAACCAAATGTCTGTTGATAATCTGTTGTGTAGCACACACAGGGCTGCACAGACAGTTCCTGAACATTGGTGGCTAATTTTACCTGTCCCATCTCAGAGAGAATGGACAGCTGATCCTTAACAATGTCTCTTGGAGAGCTTAACTCTGACACTCAATATCCTTAATATCATATAATACCATGATAGATTCCAACGCAACTGAACTGCAAACATGATTATATTTTTGCAGGGACTTTTGCTGATTAGGGAGGGTGACAGGTGTAGAAAGCCCTAGACTGTCAAGAGACCTTTGTCTGGTTAGGTTCAGGCAAGAAAAACAATGACATTGGGGTTTTAGAAAAAGAATGTGGATGTACTTAAAAGCAAACACGTTTTGTGTTAAATGGATGTAACATTTTCTTGTACACCAGCCCTCAATCGTCCTCTGATCCCTACTAGCTGCTTTAACTACTTAAACACAACCATAAATTGCTGTAGTCACACAAACTTAAGAAACACACTGCAGGATTGAATATTATTACGAATAATGAAAACTCATATTTTGTTGCAAGATCGTATATTTTGGCAGGCAAAAATACAGTCTATGGTAGCATTTTATTGATATGTTCATTATTAACTTATTCTCAACTCACCATTTATGTTACATGTGAACATATTCTCAATATGTTGACAGAAAATGTACAGTAATGTGTAAATGAGCATGCAGTTTATTTGTATATTAACATAATTTTTAGGAGTGTTGACAGGTGATATATGTGACTTCTAAGAGTTAAGTAGTTATCAAATATATTATGCTTAAACCTGCTAAATAATTACATGATGTGTATTTATATTTTCATGTGCTGTTAATGTGTCATCAGATGATTTCAGTTTCTATTTTTTAAATTTTAATTTTAATTATTACAAATTTAAGCTGCTGAGCATACATGGTTACATTGGTTAGAAAATCAGCCCACATTATTTGTCTCCAAGACAGGGCATTTTTATAGTGCACATAGTTATGTTTTTCCAAGCTTACTCCTTGAAGATTTAGCATTTTACAAGCCAAAACATTTTTCTTTAAACAACAAATTAAAATTACATACCCTTTAAAAGATTAGATCACTGAGTTTGTCCTTGTTACATCATAGCCAATTAATAAAAATGTTGATGGTTTCCTCTAAACACAAAGAAACTCTGTCAGACTTCTGCCAGCATTATTGTCAACCAAGAGGAAGCAAGCTTTCCTTCAGCTGCTTTTTGCAACTATTTCTTTTCATTTCATTTTAAAAATAAATGGGAGAGTGGATATTGGTCTGTAATTGGCTAAAACACCTGGGTGAAGACAAGGTAGGGATTTATTTACAGGAACCTCTTTGGTACATAACCAGTTTCTAATGATAGATTGATCAACCCTATGATAGACATCAGTTAAAGGTAAAACATGTTTGAGCAACCTGGTTGAGACTGAGTCTTAGCAGGCATGTTAGTTTTGAAGAAGCAATTGTTAAAGGTAGCTCAGGGAGAGCTTTGGCAAAGAAGCAGGAAACTGATATGTGTAGTGGACTATTTGTTGGACAATCTATACATTACTTGAAAATCAAATAATCTACAGCACATTTGAAAATAAATTCATATCCCTTTTACATTTTAAATTTACATCAAATTTTTCTAATATTTTTTTCTTATTAGAACCTTGTAATGACAAAGTGAAAACAGAATTTTCGCTAATTGCTATTAATATAAGAAAAACAATAGCTCTCTGTATGTTATGCTAACAATTTATCCTGATTTGTCACACAACTTAAACGATAATTTCGGTCATTTTCTAAATCAACTGTATTGTCCACCAGAAGTTGTGGATAATATTGTATGGATAAGTTATTCTGGACTGCTTATTACAATTTGTTAGCAGTTAGCAAATATTCAATTAAATTCAATTCAACTTTATTTATAAAGCCCAAATTCACAACAAAGTAATATCACAGCACTTTACATAACAAAGTCCAGACTTTACAAGTATATACAGGCAAGCCAACAAATGCCACTTGAGCAAGCCCTAGGCAAGAGTAGAGAAGAAAAACTCCGTAGCAGAGGAACCTCTCGCAGAACCAAGCTCAGGGTGGGTGGTCATCTGGCTTGACCAGTTGGGGTGAGTGGAAAGTGAGAAAAGTAAAAAGCAACATAAACCAACAACAAAACATTGGGCAGGTTGGTAGGACCAGTAGCTGCACACTGTAAACACGCAGCTTCAAAGCCAGGGACACCGCAGAAAGGGACAGAGAGGGGAGAGAAGACACAAAGCTAATAGCATGCGGCGGTGAAAAATAAATGTATAGAGAGAAAAGAGAGGAGAGGAGTTCATTGCTCTTGGGGGGTCCCCCAGTAGTATAAACCCATAGCATTTTAACTAGGATCTATTTCAGGATCAGATTGGCTGAGCAGATTTAACTATAAGCTTTATCAAAAAGGAAGGTTTTAAACCTGGTCTTAAAAATAGAGAGCGTGTCGGCCCCTGAATCTGGTTTGGGAGCTTGTTCCACAGGAGAGGGGCTTGATAGCTAAAGGCTCTGCCTCCTATTCTAATTCTGGAAACTCTAGCAACCACAAATAAGCTTGCATTCTGGGATTGAAGTGGTCTAATTCGAAGAGACATTATTATAAGGTCTTTTAAATATGACAGAGCTTGACCATTGAGCTTTATACGTTTTGGAATGTTATTGAATATTTCCTAATAATTTTGACTAGAGGTGACGTACAGATTGAAAAGTATTGGTCCTAGCACAAAGCCCTGTGGAACTCCATTACTAAGTTTTGTGCAAATAGAAGATTCACCATTAAGGTTCCGTAAGACAAGCAGAGGTCTGATTACAGCAGCTTTATAGGCCTTTGGTACATAGCCTGTTTCTAAAGATAGATTAATCAAATCTAATATTAGCGTGTAAAATGTTAATTTTAAAGAAGCAATATTTGAAGTTAGCTCAGCAAGGTCTATGGGTAAAAAGCAGTCTAAGAGGGATTGGGGTCCTATTGATGATTCCAGAGCTATTGTAAGTGAAGATCCATCTGTAATATTTCTGGGGAGGATCTGGTGAATTCTTTCCATAACGGCTACAATTTTATTTGTAAATAAACTCATGAAGTCATTGCTGCTCAGGGTTAAGGGAATACTAGGCTCAACAGAACTATGGCTTTTAGTCAGCCTGGCTGACTAGAGAAACCGGGGTTTGTTCTTAATGTCCTCTATTAATGCTGTTCTGGCATTATGGAGGGCTTTTGTTTTTCACGGACAACAATAAAACTAAAACAACAACAAAAAAAACAGTACAAATCACACAATACAAAACATAATATCATAACAACAGTGTGAGATACGGCGAACCTATGTACAGTGTATATTTGTGAAGGTGCATTGAAGAAGTGAGGAGGGGTAGTGATGATGAGCAGAAAGGGTATAATCATAAAAGAAATAATAGTTGGGATGGGCATGGGAAAGTAAAGGGTAGGGGTATACTAAGGATATAAACATGTTTTAAGCATATATATTGTAGAATACTTATTAATGAGAAAACTGATAGTACATTCATATAAATAAGCTTAAACAGAACAGACATAATAAAAATATACACACACGTATACATATATATAGCAAAGAGGTTAAATAACTGTTAAAATGTTTGTAATTATATCAATAATAATAGTAGTAATAATAATAATGATGAAAATGAAACTAATATAGGCTTGATAATAACATTAGCAATAATAGAAAGGATGCAAAGCATGTCATAGTTAAATAATGTAATGATGATATAATGATACACACACACACAAAAAAAAAGAAAAAAAGGGGGGGAAAGGAAAGCTAATACTACCACTTAATAATAATAATAATAATAAGAAGAAGAAGAAGAAGAATGATGTTGATAATAATAATAATAACTATAATCAAAATCAATTACTACTGGTAATAATTATAATGATGGATATTAATAAGAACTATGGTATTTATTTAAAAAATAGATTAAAAAAATAGGATCATGACTAGACTATTTTTTTTTTGCTGTTTGTGGCTGTGTGTGTGTGGAGATGTGCATGGCTTCAGTCCCAGGCATTTTGTTTTGTAAGTGAAAATATTGTAAGAATGGGTTCCAAGCATTATTGAAGTTTGCTGTTTTTTTTTTGTTGTTGTTGTTGTTTTGTATGTAGATGATGTTTTCTCTATGGTTATGTGTTCTGTGAGAAGATTTCTCCAGTGACTGATATGTAATGAGCTTTTACATTTCCAGTTTTGAAAGATTATTTCCTTGGTGATTGTTAAAGAGATGAATACTGGATTTTATATGTAATTTGGAGATGATCAACTTCTGATTGTCTGATGTCTTTGGTGATGATCTTTAGATCTGTGTTGATAAGTGAGAGAGGCCAGTAACTGGAAAGATGGGTTGGGTCTTTGTTGGGTTTCAGTAGAAGGGTCATGATGGCTGTATTTGTAACAGACCTCGTATCTGAGGGCTGTATGCAGATATATGTTGGTTATAATACCTGTAAACAACAGTAAAATTATGAGACGGATGACGTTGGTCTGTTTTCTTCCCCTGCTTCAGCCAGACTTTATTACTTAAATCTACAATGACAATTAAATGCACCTTAACTGTACTTCTCCAACCAAAATGTTCCATGCAAGTCTCTTACAACTCATGGAACTGTTGCTGAATAAGGAATTGGGTTTTTCTATGTAGGATAATGTCATGTCGCATTTTATGATTGTTCACTGGGATTTATGGAGTGTGAGTTTGTTAATTCTTTATTCTTTTGTTCCAGTTTGTTTTCCAGTTCTTGTTCTCGTTTTTTCTTATATGATGAGTAATATATTATTTTACCTCTAAGTTCTGCATTGCCTGTTTCCCATAGTACTGATGGTTTGCTATCCATAGAGTCATTAATTTCCAGAAAGGATGACCACTCTCTCTTTCTGAGATTATCAAATTCAGTGTCTTGGAGTAATGATGTATTAAAACGCCATCGTGTGCATAGTTTAATATGGGTTTGGATGTTTAGTGTAAGTGAATTGGGTGGGTGGTCACTGATTATGATTGGGTGAATTGTGGTTTCAGTTACTTGTTTGGTGAGTGAGTTACTGATGAGGAAAAAAATCATTTCAGGAGAAGGTCTGATATAGAGGGGAAAAGTAAGTATATTCTCTAGATGTGGGATTATTTAGTCTCCAGCTGTCACTGAGTCCATTGTAATTATTGTTTTATTATTTCTGTAGAGTGTGAATTTCTTGTGTTGCCAGATGTATCTGAGCGATCAATTTTGGTGTTTAAAACCGTATTAAAGTCTCCGGTGATAATGATGTTTGTTGAATTACGTAATAATGAAAATGGGAAAAAATTGATTGTTTGGACCGTAAATGATAACAAGTGTGAGCTTTGTTGGATTAATTGATGCTTTTATAATAACAAATCTTTCTTCTGAGTCAACCACAGGTGTGTTGAGGACTAATTGGATGTTTTTTTAATTAATATCTAAACACCACTTTGCTTGCTATTATATGTTAATGAGTATATTTTGTCATAATATTCAAACGTTAGGTTTGGAAGGTTGGAATTGTTCAAATGGGTTTCCCCTAAGAAGTATATATCAGCTATTAGCTTAGCCAAATGATTATTAATTAATCATCTGTGTGATGAAAGGAATTAATAATATCCAATTAATTAAGTTTTATTTTCTGGGTTCTGAAGCCACGCACATTCCATGATACTAGTTTAACATTCTATAATACTAGTATGTTTGGTTGTAAGATAAGAAGCTTAATTTAAATTACGTGATGATTGATCTGCCTAAGTGAGTATTATATCCTGATGCAAAGGGAGTAGTGGGAAGGAGGGAAGGAAATGGGAGGAGTTTAGGAAATAAAGAACACATGAACTAGGGGTGATTCCAGGTTTGTTAAGTCTTCCAGTGTAGAGCGAAAAAATGAAAAGAAAAAGATAAAATCTGTTCCAGGTATTGTTTGCGGGTTTGTCTTAGTATTTTTCGTAAAACTAGTGGTTCTTCGCAAAAGAGAAAAAAAGTTGTTTGTCTGACTGGATGCTGCCATGTTACTGTCTTGTGCCGTCCTCTCCTGTGACGTTTCACATGTCACATCCTGCACTCTGTTAGTCACCTGGACTCCTAAACGGGATTCTTCTAAATCAGTGGAACACCACTTATTTTCTAACCTTCGTGATGCCTGCTTTGAGCTGCGCAAATGCACAAATGCACATTGCGCAAATGTGAATTGTACCATGGAGGTCAGCTCCTCTGATTGATTGCTTTCTTTTTTAGAGGGGCAACAGTATCTGGTATCATATGCAGTGAGGCTGCAGAATCATCAACTAGATAATCAACTTGTACAGGAGTAAAATAACTCACTATTGCATTTACACATGGTGATGAAAATTATGAGGAAGAAGTCATTTCTATAAATTTGTTTACAGCATTTACAGATAAACATCTGTCGTAATGAAATTGTTTTCTAACTGCTGTATAGTCCATTATTGTAAATTCAAATGTTATTATAAAATGGTCAGACAAAAGAGAATGATGAGGAAATACTATTAAATCATCAGTTTCAATGCCGTACGTAAGGACAAGGTCTAAGGTGTGACTAAAACAGTGAGTGGGTTTATTTACATTTTGGGAAAAAACAATTGAATCTAATAATGAATTAAACGCAATGTTGAGACAGTTACTGTCAGCATCTACATGAATGTTAAAGTCACCTACTATTATGACTTTATCTATACTAAGCACTAAATCGGATAGAAAATCTGAAAATTCAATCAAAAACTCTGAATAAGGGGCTTGAGGATGGTACAAAATAACAAATAGAATAGAAGTTTTTGAGTTTTCCAGTTTGGGTGTGAAAGGCTAAGAGTAAGGTTCTCAAATGAGTTCTAACTATATTTAGGTCTAGGGTTTATTGGTAAGCTTGAGTGGAAGACTGCAGCTACTCCTCCACCTCGGCCTGTGCTTCTAGGAACATGATAATTAATATGACTTGGGAGGGTTGACTTGTTTAGACTGAGGTATTCATTCTACTGGAACCAGGTTTCAGTGAGACAGAATAAATGATGATAGGATATTTGATGATTATTTATTAAGTCATTTACTAATAGGGATTTAGACGAGAGAAACCTGATATTTAATAATCCACATTTAATTGTTTTGGGTTTTGATTCTGTAAGAGGAATAGTCTTAACTTTTATTAGGTTACTATGATCAACTCCCCTTGTGTTTTCTTTTTGGTTTAAATAGTTTAAGTGGTCGTGGAAGAGCAGCATTTTGTCAGTTGTAACGTCAGATTCTGTAAACGTCTCAGACAACAGGTGGATGTTGATGAGGGTTTGAGCTCATTCAAAATATATTCAATTATATTACATGCTACTTTAGTGCCACTATTTATTTATTAAATGATTATCAAATTTTTATGCAATGCAATGTATATGAATGTGATATAAATGCAATTAATATTAAATGTTAAAATGTGTAAGGAAGTGTTAAATTAGTCAAACTGTTACATAAAGATGAAAACTTAAGGTTTTATTGACTTAAAAATTCTTTGGATAAAAAAACACTTTGGAAGCATTGTTCATGTTGTGATGGCTTAAACCCCTTACACACCTGAAGTCATGCCTCTTTGCGTGACCCTGACTACTACTACTGTGAATTCCTTATATGACATGCTGCCTACAAATGTTTCTTTTACTGTACTTTTTAGTTATCCAATGTTATTGATCAGTTGTGCAAACCTGTTTTGCTTTGTAAATAGTTTATAGACATTGTACTGTTCTCAACTGTTTTTACTTTAGTTGGATAATCCTGACATGTCATTGATAAATTAGTTGAAAATCAATAAGGAACTACATCTTGGTTTTTATCCTATTAATCATCAAATAATATAATCTTTAGTTTATTATAAACAAAGAGTTTACTAGTTTGACTTCTACTGTTTGTGAGTGATATATGTATTGGAACCTTACTTTAATTTCAAAGTACAGGTGAGCAAGAGCAACTACAATTAAAGTATAAAATGTTAATATAGAGGTCTTGTATTAAAATACAAGGTAAACAACATACTTTATATAACTGTGTTTAAAGTATATCTGGCTAGAATATTTTTTTGAACTATATTAGCTATAACAGAAGATAAGTTACTTACCGGACTTCTGGCAAAACATCTCAACATTGTGCTTTAACAGAAACCTACAGAGGCCGAAGGAAGACACTATCTAACTGTTTTCTAAAGGAAGAAAAACTAGTGGATAAGAGGACTTCGTAACAACTGAAAACAAGTGAGAAAAACAAACATCAACTGGACTTTCATGATGTCACAAACTGTCAAACTGAGTTGTATCCTAAAGTAAATTTGTCTATCAGCACTAAATTTGTTTGCATTGTTTATCTGACTAACATCTATCAATTTATCTTATACAAACACACAAAAGCATACAGTCAAAGCATAATGTCAAAACCACTCCATTCAGATGTCTCTCTGCTAAAGCACATGGAAGGAACCTTCTTTCTACAAAAACCTTTTTATTTTTTAGCACCCTTGCTTGTATAAATTAATAATAGCATATTATATAACAATATAATATTAAATGCTTTCTATAATCATCATGGAAACCATTCTAACTTTTTACAGCAACCCATTCCTCCCTTTATCAGAGCTGTAGACCTGAAACCAGAGGCTTGAAGTGAAGTTATTTATTTAGGTTAGTTTTTAGCTCTTTTGCAGAATTGCCCTTGTCACAATTACTTTTTAAAAACCTTCACATCTGGAAGTTGCCCAGCCAACTATAGTCTGACCTGTGCCCACTGTGTAGGTTTACTGGAGCAACTTGGATTAGCTGGAACAGCATCAGTTGCACATTCATTGTAAATGGAAAATCAGCTGTGCTGTCGAGTAACAGCACTTCAGATGGAAGAGGAGCCTAGCTGCACAGGGGAAAGTTGAAGCTATGCAAATAAACTCCATTTGGAGCAGAGTAAATAAATATGCTCAGCACAAAACACACCCAGGACTGCAACTTCCCTAGAGACCAGCTACAGGCAAATACAGTTTAGCTATATGTTTGAAAAGGTCTTGCTCAAGGACACCGCAGTGGAGCTGATGCTAATGGGGGAGGGTAAGTGCTTCTCTTTTTCTTTTCTCTTGCTGTACACACCATTACAGGCTGGAGATTGAACCAGTGACTTTGTTACTTCAGCCAGTCTAAGCCACATTTACAAAATAAAAAAAACATCCACTTTTTCCTTCTCATGAAAGGGGGGGGGTTAAATGGTCTGCACTTATATAATTCAATTCAATTAAACTTTATTTATATAGCGCCAATTCACAAAAAAGTCATCTCAGGGCACTTTACAGAATAAAGTCAAGATTATAAAGATATATAAAGAGAACCCAACAATTCCCCCTGGAGCAAGCCATAGGCAACAGTGGAGAGGAAAAACTCCCTTTAACGGAAGAAACCTCCAGCAGAACCAGGCTCAGGGTGGACGGCCATCTGCCTCGACCGGTTGGGGTGAGTGGAAAGGGGAGAGAGAAAAGAACAGAGCAACAAAAGCAACAACAAAACATCTGGCAGATTGGTAGGATCAGTAGCTTCACGCTGGAAGACACACAGCTTCAAAGCCAGGGGACACCTGCAGAAAGGGACAGAGAGAGGGGGACAGAGGAGGACAAAGACAACTATGGGAGAGAACACACAGAGTTAATGACATATAGTGCTTTTCTACCTATTGGCACTCAAAGCACTTTACACTGCTTCTTATTCACCCATTCAGACAATCACACACAGTCATAAACCAATGGGGGAGCTGCTATGCACCTGGCCAACACTCACTGGGAGCAACTAAGTTGGGGTTCAGTGTCTTGTTCAAGGACACTTCAACATGTGACTGGAGGAGGTGGGGATTGAACCAACAACTGTGAGATTGGTGGAAAACCACTCTACGTTCCTGCGCCACAGTCGCCCAGGTTGAGAAGCAGCACAAAGAAAGATGGAGAAACAAGAGGGAAGGAGGCGAGAGAGAGAAAGAACAGGTGATGCAAAGACCCATAAAATCATTCCTAGCCAATATGATAAAGAATATGCTTCTCTGCAAGAAAGGGTTAAAAAATCCACAGCAGTTTACCTGACAACTGAATGCTGGACATCCCATCATTATCTCGTTACATTAAACTAGTAGTTTAAAGTATTGTTTGTTTTTTTCAATGATATGATTGGAGGGGCGGCTGTAGCTCAGTTAGTAAGGCAACACGGAACACTAGGTCAGTGGTTCGATCCCTGGTCTAGAGGTATGTCAAAGTCTCTCTGAGCAAGACACTAAACCCCCAACAGCCCTTTCCTATCCCCAGCTGTGCAGCGCCAGTCAAAGCCTAGTAGAAATTGGGGAGGGTTGTGTCGGGAAGGGCATCCAGTGTAAAAACTATGCCAAGTCAACATGCGCACAATGATCCGCTGTGGTGAACCTGAACTCACGGGATAAGCTGAAAGGACCAAAAAGTAAGTAAAAAATTTATGACTGGCAATCCCTACATAAATGTGTTCAGCTATTACTGATAAGATTCTTTTTTTTTAATCATTCTATGAGGCTGTTGGAAAACATCTTTTTCTCTTTTATATATTACAAATGGTGTGCAGACTAGGTCTGAATCATCAGAAATGCCAACTATTCAAAATAAATGATAATTATACATATAGTTTTGTTTTAAAATATGCACTGTGTGTGTGTGTCTGTGATTTTATGAACAAATGCATGTTTTTGTATATCTTTCATGTAGCCTTTTTATTTATAGATATGATAGAGGTCATAGCAACATTGTCTCCCATCAGGACAACATCTTTTTCAGGGAAGGTCTGCATATTTTAGCAAGACTACTCACATCCACAATGTTTCATTGACATTTGCAGTAGAAGAGTCCGGGTGCTGATCTGGCCTGCCTGCATTCCAGACCTTTCAACAATAGAAAAGATTGGTGTCTCAGTTTCAACATCTGAAATATGCCTTTATTCTATTTTGAGGGAAATATGGATTGATGAGATTTGAAATTCAGTGCATTCTGTTTTTATTGACATTTCACACATCTTTACAACTTTTTTGGAATTGACGTTGTATATTCGGTAATGTTAACTTTACATTTTAAAGCCTTCAGCATAAGAAGGAATGCTGGTTCACCCTTTTTCACTAAATATACATGCTGTACATGTTTTTAAGCTTCCCCTGGAGTGGTTTGTAGGGGTGAAAAGGCTTTTTCTTTTTCTTTTGATATAAGTAAAACTTGCACATGAAAGGTAAAGACAAATTATATGAATTAACATTATTGAGCATACATTAAACAAATTCCAGGATTGGATACAAACTTGGAAACTTGGAAACATTATTAATCTAACAATGATTAATAATTATTAGAATAGCTTTACACCAGCCCATTTCTATTTGGAAACACACAGCAACAGAGAGGCAGACTTAGGAAGTGTGGACTGACACAGAGTCTCTAGAGAAAATGAGGGTCAGAAACCATTATGGTAGCTCATTCCTACTATATTATCATTCCCTTGTTGAAGAGAGAGCAAATTCACTCAGCTATATTGATGTTACCTGTGTTGAAAACACTCCTTTGTGGTTACCTGTTGAAGTCATTGCACCAGCAGATTCTGGCTGTATTTTTAAGAGTTTATGAGCTCACTCTCCCTGTTGGTTTGTGCAGCTACTTACCTTTTTTGTTTTTTCTGTGACCTTAGTAATGTAAATGGCCTACTCATTAATTGCTCCTCCTCTGGTTGAGACAAAATTTGTTATTTTTTGGTTTATTTTTTTCTAGTTGCCCGCACTGTAAGCTCCGATTTTTAGTTAAAAAAAACTTGATATCTCACTTGCCTGCCTGCTAACCTGTCTGCCTGTTCTGCTCTACTGCCTGCATAATTATAACTGTCTGATTGTTTATCTGTCTGACCTGAATTCTTCCCATACTTCTGCATTTGGGTCCAGGCCAGCCCGTGTTTATGACAATTCACTAATTTCTTTGAAGAGCGCCAATCAAATGACCCGGGGGCACGGGAAGGTAGAGCAGTTGTCCACCCATCCCACTGTTGTTGGTTCGATCCCTGGCTCCTCAGGTCACATGTCAAAGTGTGTGCAAGAAACTGAACTGCAACTTAGTTGCTGCTGGTGGGTGATTGTGAATGCAAATGGGTGAATAGGAAGCAGTGTGAAGTTCTTTGAGTGCCAATAGGTAGAAAAGCACTGACCTCAATCAACCATTACTTTTCAATGACAAATTTGTTTTATTCAGTGAAAGATTCCTCCCCTCTACACCTAAATGCCCAGTAACAAGAAATCCTGCCAACACTGGTGCTTTTACCCATTGTCACTAGTTCAGAATATAATAAAAAACGTATCTTTCCGAAAAATCGAATCAAATGTTTCTAGACCATTACTATACCCCTGGTCCATGTTAGATAGAAATAAACACATTGTATCCATCCTCACCGAATACCGACCTATATAAGAAAGGCCTGCTATTTAAATTTAATTTTAAAGTTTTACCCCACTTCCTATATCTGTTTCACAACATCACATTTATTTTTGACTCATTTATTTATGACTCTAGACGGCTACTACCTTTATTGTTGACCCTAGTTCTCCATGAAATTAAGAACACCAGCATTAATCCTGTGGCTACTCAGCAAAGGTTCTCTTTTTTTATAGTAAATTCTGCTAATCATTCAACCTGTTTTGTTTTATTATGCCCTTATGTTATATTGTATACGTTAGTAGAAAGCAATTAGTGAACCAGATGTTTACAGCAGACAATAGGCGCCGCTCTAGCTCAGTTGGTAAGTCGTCCACGGACCACAGCGTTAGTGGTTCGATCCCTGATTCTGGCTATACGTTAAAGTGTCTCTGGGCAAGACACTGAACCCCTAACAGTCCGTTCCACTCTCCAGCTGTGCAGTGCCAGTCCAAACCCGATAGAAACTGGGGAGGGTTGCGTCAGGAAGGGCAATGATCTGCTGTAGCGACACTGAACTCATGGGATAAGCCGAAAGGACAAAAAATAAATAAAATGTTTAAAGCAGGCAATAATAAGTTATGAAGAGAAAAATCTTTCTAATAAAGTACAATGTGATGATAGTTTTTCTGTCAGCTAGAGCTTAAACCAAATCAACAGCTGTTAAAATGATGGTTGGTCTGAAAAAGAATAAATAAAACACAAACCTGGGAGTCTTAATAGGTTCTTAGTATAATTTATTATAAAAGTACTTTACACATGAAGCTGAGACTTGGCAAACCAGCACCTTGTATCAAATTTCAATTTGCTGAAATGCAGATCCATATATACAAACCTTCTTCTTTTTTTCCTTTCGGCTGTTCCCTTTCAGGGGTCACCACAGCGAATCATGTGCCTCCATCTAACCCTGTCCTCTGCATCCTCTTCTCTCACACCAATTAACTTCATGTCCTCTCTCACTACATCCAGAAATCTCCTCTTTCGTCTTCCTCTAGACCCCCTGCCTGGCAGCTCCAACCTCAGCATCCTTCTACCGTTATATTCACAGTCTCCTCTGAACATGTCCAAACAACCTCAATCTGGCCTCTCTGACTTTGTCTCAAAAACATCTAACATGAGCTGTCCCTCTGGTGTACTAATTTCTGATCCTGGTCATCATCGTAACTCCCAAAGAGAACCTCAACATCTTAAGCTCTGCTACCTCCAGCTCTGCCTCCTGTCCTTTCTTCAGTGCCACTGTGCTTCACCCCGACTGATCCGGTATGGGAGTCATTTTCGGTGTGAAAGTCATGATTCGCATTTTAATTTGGCATGTGTTTTACGTCGGATGTCCTTCCTGTCACAACCCTCTGCATTTATCCAGACTTGGGACTGGCACAAGAAGACACTGGCTTGTGCCACCTTGCAGTTGCATTATCCATATATACGAACCTAAATAACAATTCAAAACTGCCGTGGCCCTGAGAGCTGAAAGCACTGCAATTTGAGAAAACACAAGCAAATATACAAAAACAACTTCATCAATTTGAAAACACAGGCGCAACATTAAGAAACGTGTTGCAAAAGCCCCACCACAACCAAACTGAGAAAAGTGCTACAAAAGCCACCGCACATCCAAATTAGGAAGAGCGCTGCAAACGTCACAACTCAACTGAAATAAGCAAGGCGCTGCAAAATGATCAAGGATCCGCTGTTGAGACCCTTAAGTCACAGGATAAGCCGAAAGAACAAAATAAAAATAAATCTAGAAATACAACATTCCAATCACATTTTCTATAGGGGAAAGCTTTTTCAGAACATCAGTATGTTTTTAGAAAACAAGTTCTGTAACACTTACAGAACTTGTGGGAAATGTTACCGAAAGTTGTGGGGACGTTGCTTTCTAGCTGGGAAGCTAACGGCATAAACACACTGTGGCTTTAATTTGCGTTAACGTGTTACTATTATTATTATTACAAGCCTTTCGGCTTATCCAGTGACTTCAGGGTCGCCACAGCGGATCATTGACCTCATGTTGATTTGGCAGTTTTTACGCCGGATGCCCTTCCTTACGCAACCCTTCCCGATTTCTATCGGGCTTGGACGAGCACTGCACAACTGTTGGGGGTTCAGTATCTTGCCCAGAGACACTTCGACATATATCGATCGAAATCGCGTTGATTTTGACCCCATTTTGGCCCCATAAATGAGCGTGCTCTTACAAATCTTACAGACTATTAAGACAAAATGCACTATGCTGGCGTTGAACACTGTGTTTTTATTTGAACATTATGCTTTTGCACAAACAGAGAATTCGGTGCAACAAATTTGACTATGGTAACTCTAAACTCCACCGGCAGCTGATTCACAGACAATAATGCAGATGACGGTTCATAAGAAAAGACGTCTTGCGGAAAAGTTGTGATATTGAACAACATTGCGTTCCTTCTTGATTCACATGTATTAGCTGAATAATTGTTGCAATCGCAAAATCACGAAATTTGTTAAAATTATAGTATAACTACATACTACATAAATACAAACACTGGTTTCTATGGCGACGTGGGGGCGGTACCGTTTTTACACCCACCGGAAACGGTCTATCTGCAGAAAAGGGAAAGGAAGCAAACCTAATATGTTAAAGAGTTTATTTCTTATACCTTATTCTTCATGTATGTGTTTTGAATGCCACGTTTGTGCTACATTAGCATAAATGCAGTGGCAGGACTGGACTCGTTTGTGTACGGTTTGTTGAACTACTACGCCGGCTGTGTTGGGAATATCGCAGCGTTACAGGTCGTCAATAGACTGTGGAAAAAGGAGTGCGTTTCTGCCTCCTTTAGTGACCAACCTTCAACCTAGCGGAAAAGCCCTCGCTAGTGAAGCCATAACAATGGAAGACTACTACGACTGTCCTTAAGTAGAATTACTGCTGAGCCCTTGGTCCGTATTGTAACGGTTTCAATATGCCCTGCTGGCAGTGGTCCAGGAGGTTCGCTCTCTCACTTGCCTGATATTACCGCTAAGCCTGCAGGCCTGTTTTTCATCTGGAAATTTCTTGGCAGGGCACCTAGCACCGCTAGCGTTAGCTTTTCTGTACTGCATGCCTGGGCATTGACTTTGTTATCTAACTATCTGAGGACTTTTTAATCTTCAAAGTATTTTATGGGATTCATATAAAATAATAAGAAGCAGGCCTTAGCCAAAATGGTGAACTGGAAGCGGCTGCTGCGAATCTCCAATCGGTCGTTTCTGGCCTTCATATTCTTCTTTTCCATGTCCACCACTTGTCTTTACTTCATTTATGTGGCACCTGGAATAGGTTAGTTAATGGAGGCTTACACTAACACGTCACAAGGTAACAGTTAATGTGATTATGTTTGGATTACGTTTGGCAGCCACACAAGCTACAGCGTTAGCGTTAGTGCCTTAAGAGACGATGCTGTAAGTAAAAACGCTAACCAGCTACGGTTTACAGGCTAACTAATAGGAGGTTATTGCTAATCGGTCCACCCCAGGCCTAGAAATACTTATAATGCTGCGTTCAAGAGGAGAATGCATTATGAATGGCAAATTGGTTAAAAATAAAATGCCCAATTCTGTCCCCATTCTCTTGGTTTTGTGGTTTTATGATGCGACTGGCAATACGTTGTTATGCTAGGGATGGAGTAGCATTTCTGGACAAATTAACTTAAAATCATGTTAGACTGATGTCTAAGAAAAATTACTCTTTATTAGAAAAGATTAAAGAATTAAAACACATGTATTCATTTAGAACCAGTACTGAAATTGCTGGTACTTGACAGAAGGTTCTTAGAACCATGGCTGCTTTATAAAATTAAATAAAATTGTGAACGCAGACAAGGAACAGAACGCTATTTGTTAGTTCTTTTCAATTTATCACAGACTCTGCACATTTATCTCAGCTTGATTTAGTTTGTTGTATCTGGCTATGAAATGTGTAGTGATGAAAGTCAACTAACTACTATGGATTATGCTTTATTCAAGGATATCCATGCCTGGGGACTAAATCTAACTAACAGCTTTATGGCGATATGTGGTTGTTGCACACACTGCAAATAAATGTTTAGACTTTTGGTTTCGTATGTCTCTGTGTTTAACGTAACTATTAAAGTCATACTCTGAAGTATCTGCTACTGGTGTGAACAGTATTCTGTTAGAGCATTCAGTGCTGTTTCTGCTGTAGTTGTGGTAAATGGTTTAAACTGTTCATGCAACAGGTGAGAATCAGATCTATTGTAAATTTAATTGTTTTACAAATGGTGTGGATATGGGAAGGTACTTGCTCAAATGACACACAAATATACAGTTAAAACCAGACATTTACATACCCTGTATTAAAAGACATAACCTTTTTCCCCTCACTGTCTGACATTAAATCAGACTTTAAACTTTACCTGTTTTAGGTTAGGATTACCAATATTATTTCTATTTGCCAGAATTATGAGAGATACTTTTGAGATAATTTTTTATTACTTTCTTCTGGTTTACATTCTTCAACGGTACTTAATTCAATGGATCAAGCTGACCAAACTTTTTTGTACTGTTCTTTCAGCCAACACATACTTCTTCATGGTGCAGGCCCAGGGCATTATGTTAAGAGATAATGTGAGAACCATTGGACAGATGATCAGATTGTATACCAACAAGAACAGTACTCTCAATGGGACTGGTAAGCAATACACACATAAACACTGTATTATATAGGATAGTTTCATAGGTCTTCTTGGGTAAAATACAAATATACAGCGTACAGTAGGCAAGCACAATATGATGTAAAATAACATTTTTCAATTGTGTTGATATGACTTGCAATAAATGATAAAGTGTGCATATTAGCTATACATTTTCTAGGTCTTTCTGCTTTTATATATACACTAACAACAACTCCAAATAATCAAAAAATTCGTGAGTGCTGTTCTTCTTCACCACAAGGTCTTCCTGGCTCTTTTCTCTTTAGCCATTATGCTATCTAACCTTGCAGTTGCCACAATATGGACACCATTTAATCAGAGGGTAATGATGAATTTGCTTTTGATCTGGGATATCAAATAACTCCAAAGATGCCCAGTGTATTGAGTGTAAAAAGAATTAGTAAATGTACTGTAATGCCTGTATATAGCAGAAGAAAATTGATTGTATGCTGTGTGCTGCAAAGTGTGGTAATGGAGTGGTTAAAGCTGCTGCCTCACAGCTATGAGGTTATGGTTTTGTATCTTCGGCCGACGCTTGTCATACTGTGCAGAGTTTGCGTCTTTTCCCTGTGCTTGGGTGGGTTTCCTGTGGGTATTTGGGCTTCCTGTTGGTATTCAGGTTCTCTCACAGTACAAAGACATGCTAATTGCCTGAAGTGTGAAGGTGATGTACTAATACTTGAATTAAGTGTTTCCATTTTATGTCACTTTTACTCCTCTGCATTTATCTAATAACTTTAGTTACTTTGCAAATACAGATAAAACTAAAAATACTACCTTAATAAATGTATTATAGATGAGGCAGGTGGTGTCATTGTTAAAATCAGCTTTACCTGCTGCTTTTATCCATACCAAGTGTTTGTGTTGTCATATGTTTCTCATATTTTCCTCCTTTGAAAGTTCACAAGCACAAATGTGAACACGTTTACATTAATATTATCAACAGCTTCATGTGGTAATATGAGATTCCTTTTTTGGTCTTGAATTTTTATTTTTTTGGTGAACTGGATCAAATTGCGTAGCTGTACTATATATCAGTTTAAACTCTACACAGAATTGCCACAGCTGGGATCCTTTTAGCATTGAGATGGCAGAGCTAACCACTCTACCGTGCTGCCCTTAAGAGACAATTTTATCAAAATCGTGAGACTTCCAATTGACTGGTTAGCTTATTGGTGATAGTTAAAATGATTGTAACATAGTTTACTTCATATTAACGTTACCGGCAACACAGCTATACTGCTGTGACAGTTTAGAACAAAATGGCCTACTTAAAAAAAACTAATGCTTTTTTTAACAGAAGCAGAGTTTGGTCTTTAAGAGAGGAGAGATTGAAAGGCAAATCTTTCAGTTTTAACTAGAGATGGCACCACATGGTCCGGATGTTGATGATGCTTCATTTAGTTTTTGTGAACTTTCTAAATAGGTAGGAATAGTAAAACATGTCCTGCTGTTCACTAACCAAGAATGAGAAATTGTGCGCACTTAAAGATTGACCACAATGTGTTCAGCTTTATAGTGTAATAACATTTCAACAAATTTAAATAGGTGCCAAAATAAAGTTTATATAAAAGTATATGGCTGTCAAAGTTGATATTGTAGTGGGGCGACACAAATAAATCGATGTCTGTGGAATGCTGCAGACCATAACCTTATTTTTTAATAATTTTTTACTTGCATGACTGGGATTCATACGTGATATAACACTTCTATTGTGTCTGAAATATTTTTCTGCCTGTTGAGATCATTGTTACAGGGAGTTTTTAGTTTTACTTTATAAATTAAGCAATATTTACGGTAACAGCATAACTGTAATCATGAAACCCATGTAATCAATGTTAGGATTAGCCACAGGTGTCTGGCCCAAAGTCTGGGCCCGCTGCAGCTGCCTATTTATAATCAATAGAAAGCCACCTATGCTTCTGATAACCACCCACTGTTCAGTTCAGATGCAACTGGAGTGGAGCTGTGTGACAAGGGAAAGTTGACTAAAGCGGAACTTTATGCCAATAATCTGTAATGCAGTTCAGCTCCAGTCAGGCCAGACTCCATCTAGAGCATTTTAATTTTAGCAGAAAACAACAAGACAATCTTTTTTTAGCACTATGGTGATCATTGCCGTTTCTCGATTATTACTGATGTATTTATTACACAATATGTAAGTTGGTGTGACAGAATAAAACAGTATGACTTTTAAACGATACACCACTATTGTTGGGGTTTAGTGGTGGTTGAAGTACAACACACCCACATTTTACCTGCATGTTTGATTGCAAAAATGCAGGTACAAACATGCAGGATTGCAAAGTAAATTTTAGTTAAGAAAAATGACATAACACCTGCAGCAACTTTTTGCAATATTTACATGAATTAATATTATTAAAAATAATTTTTGAGTAACATATGCAATTATGTTGATTTAAGCTCCTAAAGAACAGTTTGTTGAATAAAAAATACTTTTTACAGTTACATTTAGTTATTTGGCCGATGCTTTAATGCAAATGACTCATTCTCTTCATTAAACGCCTGCGGAGCTAGTGCTGAGTGTCTTGCTCAAGGACACATCTGTTGCTTGGGCTGGGACTTAGGGCAGGAAGGTGCTGTTAATTTGACTATCTTGTAGGTGAGAGTCAGAGCTTTGAATCTGATGCAGGTGGCTAATGGAAGCCAGTGCAGAGATCTGAAAATTGGTGTGACCTTTGTTCTTTTTGGCTGATTTAACATGAAAGACGCTGCTGCATCTGAAGGGATTTGATGTGCATGCTGGTAGCCCTGCCAGCAGGGAATTGCTTTAGTTGAAGGACACCTCAAAAGATATGATCAGTGCCTATACAATAAACTGGTTTGCATATTTAGAAAGATGGGGTCAGATCTTTCTGGTGTTGTAGACAGCAAATCGGCATGCTCTAGAGACAGGAGATGTTGTTAATAAAGCTCACTTGGTGGTCACTGATGACCAGATTTTTGGCAGACTTAGAACTTCCGGGATTGTCCCCTTTAAGTTAATTCCATTGTATTAAATGCCAGGCTCAGAAAACTAGAACTTCTTACTCAGAGACTGAGCTAAACATCGCTCTCCTATTTAAGGAGAAATATCACACAGACAGGCAGAATTATGTAACAAGACAGTGGATTCATTTGGTGGAAAGAACAGGAAGACCTGTGTGCCATTGGCTGGTTAGGTTGATAATAGGAAAGACGAGAGTAGGGCCAAGTTGTAAGGATTTAACAGTAATGAGTATAGCAAAGCAGGTTTAAAGACTTTGTCTCTGTGTATGTTAATGGTCTTTTCAGATATGCTGTTTACCAGAAATGGCTTTGATTAGTGCCAAGATCAGATCAGCAAAATATAAAGATACTTCTGCATTTTAAAAACACAGAGAATTTGTACCATTCACACAGTATAGATTAGTTGAGCAGAGCGGGAGGGATTGTTGACCTGAATAAGTTGAGGTATGCAGGAGCTGTTGAGTTGACTGCTTTTAAGGCAAGCGACAGAGCGTTTAACCTGATACAGGCAGCTACAGGAGGAAAGTGCAGAGATCTGAAGAGTTGTTTGATGTTTTTGGCTGATTTAAAAAATAAAAAAAGATGTGCAATTAAGGGGTAAGATCACCTTAATCATCACTGAAATAATAATAATGTGTTCATGGTATGACCATCTAGATGGATTAAAAGTTATTTAAGTGTGAAATTTGATTATAAAACAATAAAATGAAAGTGAATAAAACTTTGTTTGTTGTACAGCGTTGTTGCATGGGTTGTTATTTTTGGAAGTCCACATCCACAAATCTTTGTTTTCTTATGAAGAAACTGCTATTCCAAAAGTGCCTACAGGCTGGTCTGGGGAAAATAACTACAATCATATGCAACCCAAAATGCATTAGATAATGTCATAGTTTAGTACTTACTCCCACCACTGATACAATTCCATAGTATGGGGTCCCCTCAGGAAAAAAGGGGTATTAGTGCTTCTGAAAGGCTAGGTCCAGCAGCGCTTTGTGTGCTTCTGCCAACTTTCAACTCAACTTCAACTTTATTTATTTATATAGCGCCAATTCACCACAAAGTCATCTCAAGGCACTTTACAGAATAAAGTCAAGACTATAAAGATGTATAGAGAGAACCCAAAAATTCCCCCTTGAACAAGCCCTAGGCAACAGTGGAGAGGAAAAACTCCCTTTAACGGAAGAAACCTCTAGCAGAACCAGGCTCAGGGTGGGCAGCTATCTGCCTTAACAGGTTGGGGTGAGTGGTAAGAGAAAGTATTAGGCATTAGAGTTTCACATATTTTTTAATAAAAATATACACCAGCACATGTGGTGAAGGCTTACATGTGGTGGAAGCTAATGCTAGTACTCGCAGTACTAGTACTAGGACTCGCAGTACTAGCAGTAGAGGAGAGATACTCGCTTCTAAAAGCCTTTTAGATTACACTGAAATGTATTTATTTGCTTAGAGCCCTGCCCTTGTTTTACAAACACACTGTATGGACATGTTATAGTTTTTCTATTAAGCCTTGGTTTCATGCACTGCTCATTGCCTTCGTTTTTGAGTTAGAAAACCGTCTCCCTTTTGGAGCCTTATCACCTCTGATACTAGGAAGAGATAACATTTATTTTGTCATGATAAAATCAGAAACTGTAAAGTGTGTGGCTCCTAGGTTGAATCCCTTAAGCCGTTGTAGTAGTATTGTTTTGTGTCCTTCTAGCACTAAGTCTTGTCATTTGACATATGTGATTTGGTTTACAGTACTAATCTGTAAATTCTCATACTGCAGACTATCCTGATGGCAGTAATTCGAGTGAATACCTGGTCCAGCCAACAACATACCTCCCAGAGAACTTCACCTATGCTCAGGACCTCCCTTGCCCAGAGCGATTACCTTCTATGAGTAAGTGACTATGTATTTAATATCAGAAAAGTGTTGTTTCAAAGTGGCAATGACTTCAGTTAGGCTTCTTAGTCAAAAACGAACCAAGTATCAAAGGTTTTGTAAAAACCTTTTAATGTTATTTGTGCCTAAAATACAGTCCCCTCCTAGCCCAATATGTATCTGATCATCCAAATTTTATCTTTTTCAAATGTTTTGTGTTTTGTAGGTGTGTCCTGTGAGAGAGAAACAATGTTTTTTTTATTGTGCTTACATAGCTGCTTCTTGAACCGGATAATAAATATTTATTGGAAATATAACTCACAATGGTGAAGCATTAGTCTGCAAAATTATAGAAAAATGCATAAAATCAATTGACAAGAGCTTTATTATGCAGCAAGATAGTGATCCAACACATGAAACCAACACAACAACTAAACTAAAGGACTTCATCAGAGGGAAAAAACAGGTGGCTTTACGATGACTGAGTCTATCACCAGCCCTTAACCCATCTGAACATGCATTTCACCTGCTGAAGACGAGATTAAGCGAGAACTCGCCCTTACACAAACAACTAGAGGAGGCTGAAGTAAAAGCCAGGAAAACCCAAAAAATACTATAGACTATTGACTTACTGATGTCAGTGAGTGACAGATTTGGCGCAGTTATTGCATACAAGGAATTCGCAATCAAATGTTGCCTTGCTTAATGTTATTTACTACCAACACATTTGGTAAACAGAAAATGGCCTGTCAGGGTATACTGTATATACCACAAAAAAAGCAGAAATTCTGATCTTTCATCTAAGATCCATCTTTTGATTTCAAACCCAATTGTCTGCAGTGTACAAAAATGGATAACAACCCTTATGAACAGACTTCAGAACCCAGAGAGGTAGTAGCATGAAAATAACATTCTTAAAAACTCTTCCTAGAGGGCGTAATGGAAGTGAACATGACAGAGATCCCTATGGAAGAGTTGCAACTGAGATTCTCAAAGTTTTTTAATATTGGCTTTGGAGGCTATTGGAAACCAAAGGACTGCAGATCTCGCTGGAAGGTGGGTTTTTGCTTTTTACAAATTTAGTAATTATATATCCTAAATAGTACAGTACAAGTTTATTCTTTTCTGATTTGTGCTGTAGGTGGCCGTCCTGATTCCATTTAGAAACCGCCATGAACATCTCCCCATTCTCTTTCAACACCTCATCCCTATGCTACAGAGACAGCGGCTGCAGTTTGCCTTTTATGTCATTGAACAGGTACAGTCTTTTGTGTGAATTGTACTACATAGGTTATTAGTTGGCTGGGCTGAGCGGAGTCTCAGTTACAAACACTGGGGGGGCTTATCAGGAAAGCAAAAAGAAACGCTCCCAAAACAGGAGAGTCATACAAAAAAGAAAAAAAAAGAGGATGAAAGAGACAAGTAGAAAGTAAGCAATAAAGTCAAATAAGAGAGTCAATAAAATGGAAGTTCACAATAAGAAAGATGGCATCTTAAGAAAAGTTGACATTGTTGCATTTTAAGCTCTTCTTTGTAAGATCCTATACTGTACAAAGCATCACAAAGTAGAGATGTGTGTATGTAAAATGAGCTAAATATAATTTTACCATTGAAATTATTTTAAAACAAAGTAAGAAAATGCTTTTGTTTTGAAGTTGTGTACTTGACCTGTTTTGCCAGGAGAAGACAAAATGGCCCATCTAATAAATGACAGTCACTATTGGCATCACAGTTAATTACTCAATCAGAAATCTAACTAGTGAAATGCATGTTTCTTCTATCAGTAGTTGACCGATATGGGTTTTTAAAAGGCCAATGCCGATATTCAAAGAGCAGGGGGCCAGTAGATGATATTTATTGCCAATATTGTTCTTTTCTTTCTTTTGCATCATAAAAATTACAATTTGTTATTAGCAAATGAGACAAAAATTTGCTTAACCTAAATGAACATTTTATCAATGTTGAAAATGTGTGAATTATTTAAAATAATTAAAAACACAATTACAATGACCAAATTAAACTTTATGTATTTATGTCATGAAAAATTATCTGTAGAGCATGAATAAGAATATCTGATAAAACGCACTTTAGTGTATTTTTAAATCATCAAATACACAGAATTGGTTACACATTGCCAAAACTATTCCACATTGTTAATTCCTCACCTTATGAATGTTAGAATATCTGCTGATTTAAACTGTATGATCATCTTGAATGATGAAGTATTTAATGTTGTTGAGTTGTGTTTTACTAACTGGAGTTACTGTTATTTATTGTACATCATCTGAGCAATGCTTAGTACTGTCACTTCACACCTAGAAGGCTCCCCATTTGAATCCCCAAAGACATGCATGTTAACTTAATAGGTGACTCTAAAGTGCCCATATGTGTCATTGCGAGTGTTATTGGTTGTCTGTCTCTGTATGTCTCTCTGATTTGGCAATGAGAGGGACTGGCCAGGGTGTACCTGATCTCTCCCCTAGTCACAGCTGGGATAGGCTCCAGCTCCCCTGCAGCCATGAACAGGATGAGCGCTAAAATCAGTGAAGCTGAGTACCGAAGTACAGAATCTCTGACTAAAACAGTACAATTCAGCAGCAGCATCTTCTACAATAATTATATAGCAGCCGAATACACTTCTCAAACTGTTTCCACTCTTTTACTTAATATAAACATAAAATTGAAATGAAAACTTATTCTCACATTAATCACTGGGTAAAGTTTAAAAAGAATGGAGACTATAGAAATCAGTCACCGTTACAGATCCTCTGCTCTCCCCTCTCTCTTTTAGGTAACTTTCTGCTGAGCAGGTAGCTAGTCCTGGCAGAGGAAGGGTGGGTTTGGAGTGTACTCTATAACCTGTTTCAAACAATGTTTGGAGAATCCAGCTTCAGATAAATGAAGTTCAATTGAATTGAATTGAATTTTTAAAACAAAGTCTGACAGAAAATGTAACTAACACAAAGTGTCTCGTAAAAGTCTAAATAAGTCACTTTTCCCCCTGGATTTGTAAAATTCAGACTCTACAAGCTGCATGTGTCCTTTCTTTCTCTCAATCCCTCCACTGTCACTCTGCTGTGTCACAAACACACGAGGCTTCCAACATAAGTCAGAGGTGGAGGTGAAATCAGGTTACTCTTGTGCTGCAAGTAACCAGGTTACTTATGTGCATGTAAGCACAGTCAATCACTACCAGAACAGGTTGCTTGGCCCTTAGTGACTTAATAAGTGCATATTTAAATGATGACACTTTAGGTCCACCATTAAGCAGCCTGAAAGAAGTACAAATCAATGATCCGCATTTTTGTTCAAGTTAAATCCGTACGGTATGAGTGGGCTCATAAGTGTTAAACTTTTAAGTGTTGACTGTGTTGAGAATGACTTTTCAGTTGAGTCTATATTTCAAAGGTTTTGACAACAAATGCAGATTTAAAGGTTTGAGGAATCTTAAGAGTTTTACTTGATAGGAAACTAAGATAAGTAAATTAGATGCTCAATTATTATATATATATGTTTTTATTTCTAAGATTAAATATGTCTAACCCTACTGGAAATTCTGCACACTGTAACAGATTGTGTAAATATTGTTAAATGTTATATGAATTACTTGGATTAGTTTTTATTCATCATGGGCTGTAATCATATTTGCAATTAATTCAATCGATGTTTTACTGTGCACAGTTTTGGAGTCAGATTAGCTGGGGCAGTTCCTCTACAGCCTTTCTCATCTCATCATCGACTGTATTGATTTTTCCATGGAATGACAAAATATTTTTTTTAAAAAAAAGTTATGCAGTTATTTTCCTTATAGTTTAATAATAGAATTCACTTAAAGCTGTCTCTCCCTTCTCCTGAAGTTATGATCGTTTATATGTCAGCCTCTATAACTGCAGGTCTGACCTGAAAATGCACTAACTTGTAGTATATCAGTTTATTCAATCTCAGTCTATTAATTTGACCCGATGTTTAATTTTAATTACAGGACTGATGCTGTGTTAACTTTTTCATGCGGATCTCTGCCAAAGAATAAGCAAGCGGTTTACGGTGGTAGTTCATATTCATAGAGTTTTAAAATGTTGTTATTAATTTTAGAAGTTAAAAGGTGGTGTCAGATTTTGGCTAAACTACAACAACCACCTCCCTGCTGTCAATGAGCTCATCGTTATCAGACTATTTAGATTTTACGTTAATTGACGATTAACATGTTGTGGGATAGTATCACAGTGTATAGATTTGTTAGATCAGCTGTTTCAAAGCCAACCAGCGCAGAGAGGCAGAAAGTAGACATAATCACTATGGAGTAATGTCTGCTTTACATCAAAGTCAAACCACATTTAAATAAAACTGAAAGTAACACAAAGTGGCCTTTACCAGTCTAAGTTTTAAAAATTCAAAATATGCGCAGTTTATGAATCCGCTGCATCTTCTCTTGCTCCCATTGCATCCCAATAATAGTATAATAATACTATTATTATTATTATTATTATCTCTTCATAGGCTACTGTGTTTTCAACATGTAGTTCAGTGTTGTTAATTACAGTTCATTTTAAACTAATCCGACCAGACAGAGGAGAGGTTGGGGAATCCACACCTGTAAATGTCCAGAGGCTTTTTCAAGTTAGATTGGACGTTTAAAGACTGAAAAATTCTGTCCAGTCTTAGTGTCTGAAATATTTATTATCAATGGCCCCTCATTTATGACGTTCCTGCTGTTCGGTGTGGATCATGAGCTCTGTAGCGGGTTTCTGCTTTGTTTCCGCTCCTTCTCACTCTAATCTACTGTCATGGTGAATACCCCAAAACAAACCTCTCTCATGGCGAATACCACCAGAACAAACCTCTCTACAAAGGGGCTGGGCAAGGGGAGGGTGAATAACTATGGCCTCACACCTGAGAGGTGTGAATGACAACTTAATTTAAATATGAATGAAAACTCCCAGTCATCTGCAGGCATTGGGCTGTTTTTCTATTGTTCTAAATTTTCGGAGTGATCAAATTTTCCCCGTTGCTTCGTTGTTGTGTCGCAAACTTGCGACTTTACAACAGAGGGAGTTACTAAAAGTGAAAATCCATTAAATTAATTGGACAAGAAGCAGATTTAATGAGTTTATGCTTGTAAGAGATAAAAAGGGTAGTGTTAGCTGGAATCAGCTAAAAGACTGTAACTGCTGTTTTTCAAATCGCACGTCATGAGGCTGAATGTGCGCTGTCATTAGCATCTGAAAAAAATACGGGGAGTTTCCACTGGTCAAAGTGTATCTCTGAAAACATTGACACAGGCACACAGCTGTTAGACTACCTCTGTCCTTTAAGGTGGGGGAAAAACCAAAAACACAATTACAAAAATTCCTCGAACTGTGATTCCACCCTGTCTCCTAAACTCTGTCTAAATGACCAAATATGCTTCATTCTCTCCTCTCTCCTAAACACATACCCATGTTATTCTTCTTTTCTACTAGCAATTATTGCTATTTAAGGCATGGTTGGCACGTAGTATCAAGTCCCATATAATAATACTTAAAGCAGCTGTAAATGTCTGAATGGTAATTAACTGTGTGATAGCTTGATAATGTCAGATTAACTACAACATATTTAGGTTCCTTGAAATGTTATGTTTAGGAAAAGTTAGCTGTTTTCATACCTCTTTAATAATATTGTATATATCTTCTACTCCAGTATCTTGTTGGTGTACAAATACATTACTGCTGTTAGGATACATTGTTTTTGGGACTATGATTTGCTCATGCACCGGTTGCTGTAACTCTGAGTGTAAGGTGAATGCCACCTACAGACCATATACTGTAATCACATGCCATCCTTCGGGACAAGAGATGAGCAATCATCGTAAGAGTGACGAACTCACGCGGCAGAGAGTGACAATTTCAATGGCTACATCTGTATGTAGAGCAATGGTTGACAATGGGGTCAATAAGTGCAAATGGGGTGTTACATTAGGGAACTTGGATTAGATGACAACACAACTGCCATTAAACTAGGCTTCTTGTGATTAGCTTATTTCTTTTTTCTGTGTTAGAGTGGGAACCAGCCTTTCAACAGAGCCATGCTGTTCAATGTGGGATTTCTGGAAGCCATGAAAGACTTGGACTGGGATTGCTTGATTTTCCATGATGTTGACCACATCCCAGAGAACGATCGAAACTACTATGGCTGTGGTCAGATGCCACGCCATTTTGCTGCAAAGCTGGATAAGTACATGTACATGTGAGTGTGTAATCAAAATGTTTTTTTCTTTTAAATATACCTCCTAATGCACAATTAATTATGTGTAGTCATTTAACAAGTACCGATTTTCTTCCCATTCCTATCCTGTGATATTACAGCAATTGTATAAGAGTTGAATTTTTATTATTTAAAATTTTTATTTATTTATTTTGCTGAGGCAGAATGATTGTATAATACAAATTTTAATAAAAGCTTTATTAATTTTATTAGCATTTATTTCTTCTTTTTTTGATAATTATGGGGAGAATAGAACACTGCTTTCCTGTCATGTTAGTGCTATCTTAAGTTGCACACTTAGCTTAAAGTCCTCTCTTATGCTTAACTACAGCTGGTGGCTTTGCTCTATAATGGCACTCTGTTTCTGTCTGTTTCAGTTTTATTCTCATGCAAGTGGCTGCATCTTTAAGTATCTATTAGGTAACATTAAGCACTAGCCACTCTTAATGTTCCTGGGGTGACTGTGGTGTAGGAAGGTAGAGCAGTCGTCCGCCAATATCGCAGTTGTTGGTTCAATCCAGCTCCTCCAGTCACATGAAAAAGTGTCTTTGAGCAAAATACTGAACCACAACTTAGTTACTCCTGGTGAGTGTTGGCCACCTGCACAGCAGCTCCCCTATTGGAGTGTGATTGTGAGTGCAACTGTGTGAATAAGAAGCAGTGTAAAGTACTTTGAGTGCAAATAGGTAGAAAAGTGCTGGCAATATGTGAAGTATAGCATGTAGCTTAATCAAACTGGGGGGCAGTACATTTAGAATTAGAGGCTTTATTGGTTGTGATTGAGTACATAGAAATGTGTACATGTTACAATGAAATGTATTTTCTGCATAAAAAACATCCCCCTGAGATGCGATACCTGGGAGGGCTAATGCTGAGTGCCTTACTTAAGGACACTCTAATACCAGCTTTTTATTTTTGACATTTACATTTAGTAATTTGTTAGATCTGCGATCTACCCTAACCCATCAAAAATCTGCTTTCCGACAGAAAACTGCTTGGGGAAACCAGGTTTCTGTAATCTCCTACCCGATTTCGGAAACCAGCTTTCCTGTTTACATGACACATAAGAAATCAGAACACTGGTGTGCTTGTGCTGGGCACGGGGCATGGTGTGTAATCATGGAGATGGCGTCACACCTGAGAGGCCTGAATCACAACTTCTTTTAAGTCCGAATGAAAACCCTTAAACCTCTGCAGGAAGTTTGGCTGGTTCTTCTATTGTTCTGCTTTTTCAGCGTGATCAGAAACTTGCAACTATCCAACAGAGAGAGATACCAAAAGTGAAAATAGATTTTAAATTTGGTCAAAAAGCAGATTTACTGAGTTTCGGCTTGCTAGAGACAATAAACATCAGCTGTAGACCCCCCCCAGCTTACATTTGTTTGTTATAGCAGCTTCTGTTTGCAGCTGGGAGGCTGAGGAGACAATTAGTATAAATTTATACTAAAAAATTATACATTTAACACACTGAGTAAATTTCATACTGAGGATTATGCTGTGTGTACGTATACTTCAATTTGGTTTGATGACTTTAAACTAACGGCTGTTTTTTAGGAAATGAAATCGCTCCACATTGTTTCTGTAAACAGGGACACAGGCAGTTAAACCTCTTTTGTCCTTTAAAAAAGGGGGGAAAACACTAATACAGTGTTTGTCATCTGTTTTCCCAGTACACTTTGTTGTCAGGGATGAATATGATGAGTACAAAATGAAAAATGGTTTACTGGATGTGCTTATTCTATGCAAGGCTTCTACAAATTACAGCTAATTCTAGTAAACTGCAACTGTTCTTGCATTACATTTTTCTTATATTGGTAGTAATTGGTTGTGGGATCCTTAAATAATTCAATTCCACTTCAATTATGTATATAGTGTTAATTCACAACAAAGTCTTCTCATGGCACTTTACATATTAAAGTCAAGACTATAAAGATATGTAGAGAAAACCCAACAATTCCCCCTGGAGCAAGCCCTAGGCAACAGTGGAGAGGAAAAACTCCCTTTAACGCAAAAAACTTCAAACAGAACAAGGCTCAGGGTGGGCGGTCACCTGCCTTGACCGGTTGGAGTGAGTGGAAAGCGAGAAAAGAAAAGAGCAACAAAAGCCAGCAACAAAACATGCAGCCTTTTCACTATAAAGGTAAACTGTATGTCAGACTTTTAAAATATGTCAAAGGTGAATAAGAAATCAACCCCATTGATTGGTGAATTTTGACAGAGTCATCTGAGGTTGTTTAACAAAATATGAGCAACAGCTCCTGAGTGCATGAGTGTTAGAGGTGAAGCACAGCAAATATGTATAAGGTAACAGACAGCTTTGAGGAGGAGCACGGCAAATCTGAGCATGCGCAGAGACATTTTGAGAGTGAGGTATTACAAAATCTAGACAAGTAACCATGAAATTATGTCTCAAATGGACAAAGTATGCTTTTCATAGGAATAAAGCTTCATACTGAGTCAGTCATGGGTTGTCTAAAGAACACGCTGCATCTAGGCACTGTTGTACTATATTATTGAATGCTGAGAGACCTAATTTTTTTCAAATTAAAGGAATTAATGAAGGAGTTGTTTTGATTGTTGGTAGTTGAAGTCTGTTGCTAACTTGGGTGAAGGAATGTGTTCCAGAGTGAGGTGTGAGGGATGTGCTCATTAGCCTTAGCCACTTGCTGTTCCTTTAGCCTTACATCAGAGTGGTGCCTTGGCATGCTCTTTCACATGGTTTTTACATGGCACATTTTGCAAATGGAATGGTTTTTGCTGATCTCCCTAGTAGTTTATTATGGAAGTCAAAATAAGCGTATATTTAATCTCTGTACCCCATGGGAGCTGTTGTTCTGAGGCATTGTGCTATATTTTGATATGTGACACCTTAAAAGTTGAAAAATTGAACTGACCACAGACAAGGAACACCATTGATTTGCCACATAAACCAAATGCTTCGGGCCTGTTTTGCTTCCAGTTGACCTGTTACAATATGAAAAGTGGGTGTAATAATAAAAAGGAATACCTCAGAATTACTCTGAACTACCAGCTAGTCTTGGACACCCTCGGGTGTTTTAGAAGGACCATAGCCTCAAACACACATCAGAACTGCTGGTGCAATGGATTAAACAGACATTTGAAATCCCAAAGGTGCTATTTAGTGCAGTTCTTACATGCTATCAGTGCATTCACATGGCCTTAAGTAACAAGGTTATAGTCTGCTTTATGGGTAAACTGTCATGTAAATGGGAAAACAGATTTTTCCCAATAAGGGTAGGGGATTAGGTAAACCAGATCTCTTCCCTGTGATTTTATTTTCAAAGAAAACTGATTTCTCTGCCAGGTATATGCATAACCAGGTTTCTAATCAGCTTTCTTTAACTTTCTTTAACAGAATGCTAGAGATCGGAACAAGCAGCTAAGTTAAAGGCTGAATGAAAGAGGACAGCGTTGTGTTGCAGTCTCATTTTTTAAACCAAGTCTGCTTAAAGTCTGACAGAAATATTAACTTACACAAGGTGCATCATAGAAGTCTAAATAAGTTTCTTTCCCCAGCCGATTTTCCCCAGTTTATAATGTTGGTCAACTATGTCTCTCCCCTGCCATTTCTTTTCCCTGCACCTGCGCTGTCACCCAGGAGCAGCATGAACACGGCCAAAAAATAAGAAAAGTTAGCAGAAAAGTTAGTTGTTCTTTTTTGTCACTATACAATACAAATCTGTGATCTATGCTCCCAAAATAAGTCCAGTGGAGGAAAAATCAAATTACAATTAAATTAATTATGTAGACCGTGCTTAAGAGTCAGGTTTTTGTCACAAAACCAAAACAAAAACAAATATATTATTACTGCACTAATTCTGGCGAGAAAAATGGTCAAATGTCCAACCACTGTTCTACCAAAAGCTAGTTGATGGCTACCAAAACTTGACCCTGCTAGCGGGATATTGAATTAAACGTTAGGTGAACTATATGGGTACTTTTTAGTCTGTCTTGATGTCAAAAAATACTGAATGAATGAAGTTCTTTCCAGCAATTTTTGGGGTTTTTTTATTGTTACACATGTATGTTGTATAATCATTCTGCCCCAGGTTCAGAAAAATAGTATAAAGCTCAGTATTGACATGACAGTCGTGTCTATGATAATTGAATGTAATTGTACTTTGATTTGCTGCTGAAGATGCAGTTCATATCTCAACATCCCGTGAATGATCCACATCATAAAGATGTATGTTTAACATATGTTTGTTGTTGTTTTCAGTCTTCCATACAGTGAGTTCTTTGGTGGTGTGAGTGGCCTTACTGTGGAGCAGTTCCGCAAGATTAATGGCTTTCCCAATGCATTTTGGGGCTGGGGAGGAGAGGATGATGACTTGTGGAACAGGTTAGTCTCATAAAGGTGGAATTCTACTTCTCCGTCGAAACACATGAACAAAGACACGCAACACTCAGACAAGTTTGCACATTTCTTGTATACTTGCATTGTAGAGGTACGTGTCCACAAGTGGACAGTATCACGTTTAAAAAACTTCCATTTGGTGAAAATGAAGAAACAAGCACCGATTTCGACCATAAATGGATAGGACCTGGTGAACTTTTTCCAGACCCGTGCAGGAATGGTTCTTTGGCAGGATGCTTTACTTAGGTGTGGTCTACTGAGCTAAATTTCACAGAAGAGAACACACAAAGCATGTGAGCTACCTTGTTTTCTGCATTCATTTCTCAAATGAGCATTTGATTTATTTGATAGACGTGGAGAACTACAGTGTCCTGTCCTTTTTGTCATAAAGCTATAATTATTTTCAGAGATAGCAGGAGTGTTCATTTTAAAGACCAAAATTGTGAAACTATTTCAGTTTTCATTAACCCAATAGCTTTTGTCCCATGTGAATTATAGTATATACTATACAGTATATAGCTGTTTTTTTCTGTCCAGCCTTTTCCTATTTTCCTTTTTTTTTTAAGGAAAGGAAAGGAAGGAATTCTCCTTGTTGGAAACAAAGTCATAAGTTGAAATACACATCTCATAACATAACAGTGGGATCCTTTTGCTTTCTAATAAAAGTCTAGCCTTTTATCAAAACACACTGAAAACAAAATTATTATGATAAAGACTGAATATATAAACAAAATATACACTGATCCGGCATAACTTTATTACCACCTGTGCAATTTAATGCAATGCAATACGGTGTCTCTGACATAATTTCTACTTTTACAAGTTTATAATTTCTGAGTTTTTAGGTTGAAAGGTGATAATTCCACTATGTGTTTATTATTGAGGCCAAAGTGGGTAGTTTAGTCGTACTGGAGTGCATTATAAGAAGAGGTGGTTCTAATGTTTTGGCCACCCTATTTAAAATAATTGAGGTGCGGTTTCTGTTCCAACATTATCTAATTAGTCCAATGCACATCTACACACAACGTGTTGAGTTTTGGGAGATGTGCACGTCAATGCCTCTGCGAGCCTCTGTGGCCTATGGTTACCCATAATTCCCATCTCTGCCCATAAATATAATTCCACTTTAGGGGGCACAATACAATGAATGCATAAAGTATTCTGACACATGCTTGATAATTATAAGTTGTTTAAAGTGGTGCCACCAATGTATTTGTTTTTCACAATTGATTATATATGGCTGAATATGGGTGAGATGCATGCTAACAGGCATGACAGATGAACCAAGATTATGAAACATAAACCTTACTAAGACCACAGTGTAGCAGTGCTTTTTGAAGTTTAAAAGTAGCATAAAGGGGTTATGTCAGTTGAACTACAGATTTTAAAAATTTGTCTTCCTCTGACAAGGAAGAATGTTTGGAATGAAAAAATATCCCTGGTTCATCTGTTGGTTGTGTTTTGCAGCGGTGTTAACTACATTTAGTCAAGTACTATACTTGATGTATTTCCATTTAAATTTTTTTTACTTTTCTATCTAACTATAAATCAGTTAAATATTTTTATTTCACTGTATTTTATTGAACAGTTGCAGATACACATTCTAAATAAAAATTATAAAACAACTAATTAATAAAGGTGTTGTTGTGGTAAAGAGTAATTGATCAAAATAATGACAAAGGCATTTCTATATTCATATATTAATTACTTTAAATAGAGCTGTCAATCAATTAAAATTTTTAATTGCAGACTGTCTATAGTTAATAGCAATTTATCGCACTTTAATCTACTGTAAAAGTTTCAAGTTTTAATACTCTTAGAGTGGAGGCTGCTTATAGATAATAACAGAATTTGCTTAATTATTAACTAATGTGATGGTTAGCGTAACATACAGGCAGCTAATGTTTAAATATATTCATAGAAATTAGCTATTAGACACAGTCACTAGTTAACATAGTTAACACAAATGCAACTGTGGGCAGTGCTGACATTACCATTTCACATGCAACAGTGGGCCATGCGTGTGTGTGTGTGCGCAGCCTTGTTAGACAAAAAGGCTGACAGCAGAAAAACTGCACCATGAACATCACAACTATAACTTCATATATGTCAGCATTCCTACTCAGTCATCTGCACAGGTGAGGGAACAGGTCATCGTAAGAGAATAATTTGTGTGAATGGATTATTATGGCATTTACATTAAAACATCTTCAGTTGGGGGCATAGGTATGGTGGCCCCTAGGGACAAAGCACTTGCAAATATAAGAGCGCAAACAAAAACGAAACACGCTGCAAGTCAGAAAACAAATTAAAAAAACTAAAACAAATAAAAAAAGGAGAGCTGCAGCAAATCATAAATGCAGGAAATGGAATGTCCTACCCCTTAACAGGAATTGAGGATTTGTCTTTAAAAAGTTAATGGTTTTCCTACTAGGACAATTAGTTTATAACACAATGACAATAAGATATTTGTTCTTTATACCATTGATAATAAGTTCTATTTATTACATACTGACTTCCACTGAAGTCTAATAATATGGGATTCCAAGAAGATTTATGATTTTTCCTCCAGTGATAATTCTTCTTATTGTAGTATTAGGCTGCAACATAAAAAAATAGGGATAAGGGTCTGAAAGCTGAAAAATCCACTGTAGTTGTGAAAAAACTCTTTAAAAAAGGTGGATCATCATTGTTATGGCCATGAATGTTGGCAAGTGTAAATGTTGTATGCTTAAGTTATACATAAATGATAAATCATCCTTCTGCATCATTAATATGTTGTAAATTGGGTTTCAAGTGTGCTTTCTGTTAGAACCATATTTTAGCATTTAGTTAATTTTACTGAGTGATTGATTTTAGTTCATTAGTTAGCTTTGTCTGGGTTCTTAAGCCATGCAAATTCCATGGCACTGCTTTAAGCAATTGTTTGATTGTAAAATGTAACTTATTGCAAGTGGCAAAAAATTATATCTGCTTAAGTGTGTAAGCATGGTGGGAGTAAGGAAACATAGGGTAGATGTGAAAAACTCATAAATGATGTAACAGAACAAGGGGAACAATGCGGAAGCAATTTATTATTTAAATCCATGGACAGTAAGGTCTGTGTGTGCATTTACAAAGTGAGAATGGTGGGGGATATGTGTTTTATAGTGTGGCTGACATGACCCTTTTATGATAGGATTATGTAAGTACAGCTGTCCTTCGATTTATAGTTTGGCCAGAATGAGGTATTCAAATGTTTTTGTCTGAAAAAGGATGTTGCATCCTTCACTCACTTATCATTGAAATTGAACTTTGAGTCTGCATTTTCTGCCTTCCAGTCCCTTTCCCCCACTTTTAGAGTTCTTCAATGTTGACTGAAGTATTTTGTTTAAGAGTGATCCCAAAATGTCAGAACAGTAAAATGTGAAGTCTTTAATGGGTCAGATGGGTGGAGAAAATCAGATTGTTGCACTTCTTTCTTTTTCTTTTGTGAGGAAGTTTTTTGCTGAGTGGTTTTTCAAACAGCTTTTAAGTTTTTCAATTCAACTTTTTTGTGAATTGGTGCTATATAAATAAAGTAATCTCATGCCACTTTACAGAATAAAGTCAGGACTATAAAGATGTATAGACAGAATAGACAGAACCCAACAATTCCGCCTTGAGACCTAGGCAACAGTGGAGAGGAAAAACTCCCTTTAACGGAAGAAACCTCTAGCAAAACCAGGCTTAGGGTGGGCAGCCATCTTCCTTGACCAGTTGGGGTGAGTGGAAAGTAGGGAGAGGTAAAGGGCAACATAAACAACAGCAAATCATCAGGCTGGATGGTAGGATCAGTAGCTGCACACTGGAAAACACAGCTCCAAAGCCTGGGACAGCTGCAGAAAGGGACAGAGAGAGGAAGACAGAGAAAGAGAGACACAGCTACGGGTGAAAAAACACAAAGTTAATGTCATAATGTGGTGACAATTGTGGAGTGAGAGGAGAGGAGAAATGATCAAGAGGAGTAAAGTAGCTCAGTGCATCAGGGGTTGGGTCCCCCTGGCAGTCTAAGCCGATAGCAGCATAACTATAACTAACTATAAGCTTTATCAAAGGGGAAGGTTTTAAGCCTAGACTTAAAAGTAAAAGTAATGTATGTATTTGTGAGCAAATTCCAAGTTTTAGCTGAGTTCTTTTATTTCCTTGTGACATGTAACCTATAAATTTTGGATTGCTGTTGTCCGTAGATGTCTGTCTTTGTTGGTTGTTTGGTTGTCTCTGGGTTGTAGTGTTCCATATAAAAGTAGGCACTCCATGCCATCCGGCAAGCCAGGTGACTGCTTGGGGCCCCAGGCCAGTAGGGGGACTTTGTACAGCACTTACTGTGCAAAGTTTGCAATGACACTAGCAGTTGCAGACCTGCCTAATAGGGCCCTAACTCTCAACCTGTTGCAAGAAGCATATGATTCAGTGTAAACAAACAGGTCTAATGAAAGAATGAAAACCAGATGGTGAAAATGAAGGGGAATTATCCTTCTGGGAGAGAAAAATGAGCAGTGGAGATAATAATGATATGATAAACTAACTATCAACTAGTAACAGAAGTAATTTAAGTTATTTTTTAATCAAATGTCTGATAGTTGAAATGGAAGAGTTGGATCTAATGTGTGGAGTGTTACTATGCTTAGCAGACAATCCTCTAGTTCTTCACTTGTCCTCTACATTCATAGGCATCCTCTACATTCACAGTCCAGTGTAAAAAGGAGAAAGCAACTAACCCATCTCTTACCACAAAAAAGTTACACTGACTTTAAATATTGAGGCAGCAGTGCAAGCTTTTGATGACTTAAAAAAGTTTAAGTGCAGAGCTTTCAGGACTTTTACTGCATGACTTCAGTCAAGTTTTTCAGCAGGAAAAGTCTGACTTTATTTAGCAGCATAATAATTCAGTTTCTCCTTATAGTTGCTGAAACATTACTGTCATTTACATTGTTTGACAATGTAGACTCAGATTTTATTTTATTTTAAGTAATTTTAGTAAAAAATATAAATGTGTCTGACTTTACTGTATTTCAAACCACAAAGAAAGAGGTCCAGTTGACATGATTTAATCATCAGATAATGAAACCTGGATGACTGAGAATCTTCTCTGTCATATTTCAAAGGGTTTTATAGGCTGAAACTTGGTGGCTGTCTCCCTGCACCAGAATGGACTGTTTGGTGGTGGTGGTCTCTCTCCATTTTGATAGTTTATTCATTAATTAGATATTATTGTATTTTAATGTAAAAATAAAAGTGTCTGAAATTTCCAATCAGGTTTTCTTTCTCCAGTAACTAGCACAGAACAATAGGTCATTGCTGCCACCAGCAGCCCTCCCCCATTTTTGAGTTAAGGGCTGTTAGCACTTTTAGTTTTGGACTATTAGGGTTGGGGTTACTGACAGGACAGGACAGAAGTCTGTCTAATAATTGAAGAAGAGTTTCTCATAGAAGAGGCTTAAATCAGTATGGAAGTATTTTTTATTTTTGAAATTATTAAATATAAATATATTAAAAAGTTTAGTTTTTTCCTGATCTCTTTGGGTTACCGTGATTATTTCAGTCCCCTAGAAGATTTTTCAGCTATGGTGGCAAGAGGAAAATAGATGTTTTGGGTGCACACAGAAAACAAATGGGGTATTTACTTTTTCATTCAGCACCTTTGGTTGGTAAATTCCATGTAAGAGTCAAGTTAAACAAAGTTGAAAACAAAGATGTATTTTTTGCATGCAAATAATTTATCCTGTTCCTCACCGGGGGCCTCAATGAAAGCCCCCTGGGATATTCCTCTTCTAACAGGGCATTTATGCTGATGGCATATACAACAAATTATTCCTGCCAATCCAGGCAGTTATGAAAGAAAATGGTTAATTGTGCTATTTCCATAAATATTGCTTTAAAAAAAAAAAGTGAATTATAATAAAAATAAGTTTAATCTTTGTTTTAAATGTATGAGGCCAAGCCAACAAACTGGTTCTTATCATGGGTCTTTTACTTATATATATTAGGTGGAAGAAGGCTGTTCTAGAGATTTGTTTTATATGTGAGTTAAAGGACAAATCCTGGTCAAAAATAACTCCAAGGTTCCTTGCAGTAGTACTGGAGGCCAGACTTATGCCATCTAAAGTAACAATATGGTTGGGCATCATATTTCTGAGATTTTGGGCCCAAATACTATGACTTCAGTTTTGTCTGAGTTTAGAAGTAAAAAATTGTCGGACATCAGGGCCTTTATGTCTTGTAGGCTTGAAGCTTTATTAACTGATTATTTTCATCTGGTTCCATAGGTAAATATAGCTGGGTATCATCAGCATAGCAGTGGAAATGTATAGAGTGCTTGTAAAAAGTATTGGTCCTAACAAAGAGCCTTGTGGAACTCCATAGTTAACCTTTGTGTGCATGGAAGATTCATTATTAATATGAACAAATTGAAGTCTATCACATAGTTAAGATTTAAACAAACCTAGTGCAGTCCCTTTAATCTCAATTTCATGTTCCAGTCTCTGTAATAAAATGTTGTGATCAATGGTATCAAATGCAGCACTAAGATCTAAGTATAGAGATGAGTCTGTTATCTGAGGCCATGAGATCGTTGGTGACTTTTACCAGTGCTGTTTCTGTACTATGATGAACTCTAAATCCTGACTGAAAGTCTTCATACAAATTATTCCTATGAAGCTGATCACATAATTGTTTTGCAACTACTTTTTCAATTATTTTAGAAATAAAAGGAAGATTAGATATTGGTCTGTAATTGGCTAAGACACCTGGGTCAAGACAGGGTTTTTTAAGTAGTGGTTTAATTACAGCTACCATATAGCCCTGTGGTACATAGCCTGTTTCTAAAGATAGATTGATGATATCTAATATGAACGTATCTATTAAGGGTAATGCGTCCTTGAGCAGCTTAGTTGGAATAGGGTCTAGCAGACAGGTTGTTGGTTTAGATGAGGTAATAATTGAAATTAGCTCAGAGAGATCTATGGGTAAAAGCCGTCTACCAGGGATTGGGGCCTTACCAATGATTCTAGCACTGTTGTACATGAAGATCTATCTGTAATATTTCGGGGGGGGATCTGTTGAAATTTTTCTTTAATAGCTACAATTTTAAACATAAAGAAAGTCATGAAGTCATTGCTGAGTTAAGGGAGTAGTACGCTCAACAGAACTATGGCTCTTAGTCAGCCTGGCTGCAGTGCTGAACAGAAACTGGGGATTGTTCTTGTTTTCTTCTATTAATGACAAATAATATGTTGTTCTGGCATCACGGAGAGCTTTTTTGTACATTTTTAAACAATTTTTCCAGGCTAAATGATATTCTTCTAAATTCCTAGAACGCCACTTCCTTTCTAACTTTCGTGTTGCCTGTTTTAAGTTGCGTGTTTGCGAACTATACCATGGAGATCGCCTCTGCTGGTTTACTGCCTTCTTTTTCAGAGGATCAACACTATCGAGTATTGTACGTAGTGAGGCTGGAGAATTGTCAACAAGATAATCTACTTGTGCAGGAATAACATTAAGGAGACTACTTTCCATTGTATTAACATATGGTGAAGCAAATGATGAAAGAATAATTTTTTTAAATTTGTTGACAGCTTTTTCACTTAAGCATCTGCTATAGTGGAATTTTTGCCTAACTGCTGCATATTGCTATTAAATATTAAATAGTCTTTACCCCACCCCTCTAATTTTGGCTATAAGAAGCTTCTTATAGCCACAATAGCAATAGCCCATATTGCTCTGGATTGGACAATTGGGGATTTCACCAAAGTCCAGATACTGGTGTCACTTGATTGTTAACTCCTGTTAACAATCTGTTAACAAGCTGTTTGAAAGTAATCGGACCATGGGTTGGTCCTCACCCACTGAGTTGGGCACTGTGTTCCAGCTATCACTCTGCAGCGTCATGAACGCGTGGCTAAAAATAAATCAAATATAGACAAGTCAGAAAGAATTGTTTTCCGTCACTATACAGTAAGGCTGAATAAAAATGATCACAGCCACATAAGTTGATTGGATTTTTTTTTTTTCAAACAAGTGCGTGCATGGTAGAAATAGGTGGTGATGTGACCAGAAAGGTAACGCCACAAATGATCACCACCATTTAAAAAAGCCCAAATGGGCTGTGAGTCACAGCTAGGGGATCTTTTTCTTATGAATGGCACTTTGGAGAATTTGTAAAATGGAGATTCCAAAGTAATAAAACTGTTGCTCTACTAGCTCTTTGAGAAAGATTCTAGGCTTGAGCCCCAGAAGCCTTCCCCTGCTCCACCAATGATTCAGAAATTATCTGTGAGCCATGCTTCAAAAAGAAGTCAGTGGTAAAGGAGTATTTATATGTGGACTTGAGGTAACTAGGTCTCTGAGTGTATGTAAACTTGTTTCTCTGTTAAAAAGGTTTGTTTGAGCAACCTGGTTATTAACCTGGTTACTCAAGTGGTCAATGAGGGACTAAGAGAAGTCATACCTGTTACATCAGTTAATTAATTTTATTATATTGCTCTTCAGGAGAATGATTAGGTCTAAAATAGAATCTTTGTATGACAACTACAGAGCACTGAAAATTAGCTTGCGGAAGAAAGCTGCGTATGTTGCGTCAATGAGTGATTATTGGACCCTGTGAACAATGACAACTACCTTGGTATCCAGATCACATCATTTGCATCAACTAAAACTTGAGAGCGCCACTATGCAGACATGTGCACAAAATATTCAGACTGTTTCAAATTAATAGAAAATAGGGAAAAGGTACCATAGAAGGCCATAAAAGGTTTATGGCACAGGTTAACTAACCAGTCCAGACTGCAGACTAACAGACACTAGAGCTGCTTTTCCACCGGAAAGTTGGTTGTACTATCCAATTTACTAAATAAAATGTCAGGTGCTCTCTATGTAACTTTTTATAAAGGTTTAATTAGAGCTGAAAATTTTAAGGAATTATTTTTAGCCAAATGGAATGGTAGCAAAAAGTGAATGTGGTGAGGTTTTATTTGTTCAGCATTTAACTAACATACTAAAACATCTATATCTGTGTACAGCTTATAAGTATAAAATGAATAAATAATATAGAAAAAAAGATAAACATGAATGGTCAAGAATATGATCCCATCATTACTGTCCACAATCACACAACACTCCAAACGCATAGTAATGATATTGAAATTTAATGATCCTTACAATACCCTTCATACTTTCCTCTGTATGCATTGTGTTAGTCTTGAGAAATGCATTGTAACAAATATACCTCTCATATGATAGAGACAAATTGGTCATGGTATAGATTCTGCTATGCCATGCCCAACCACCTCATGTATTATTTTTGACCAAACCTTGCAGGTTAAGCACATTCTAGACTTGTTTAGAGCTCAAAATTCAGTTCAGCTAAAGCACATAAAAATGATTTGAGGTTGGCTATATGAATATATTGCTTAAATGCTTCAAATAGGAATGCAGCCTTGTTTCTCCCCAGGGTTCATTATGCTGGTCTTAATGTCACGCGTCCAGAGGGAGAGATCGGCAAATACAAGTCAATTCCTCATCATCACAGGGGAGAGGTGCAGTTTCTTGGGAGGTAAGAACATATAAAAGGTCTCTGCTAAAGAAGAAACAAGTTGTCCTTTCCATTTTGCACTGTCATTTACACAATACATTTAATCTAATATCCATTTATTGTTTACCAAAACAGCAAAAGCAATACCTAGCACAAATCCATCCTGTCCAAATGCTGATAATGTTGATAATGAAGTTCAACATATTTTGTATACTCAAACTGACACTGTACCTCCTGCACTGGGGGATTGTGGGAGTATTGAGCTAATGATTTTGAGTCAAGAACTCTGTTCTGTTAGCCATTGTAGAGATGTGATCAGTGGTATGACTTTTGGGGCTGATCAGAAATTAGAATTGCTGCCTCATTCTAGATCATCTGGAAGGATTTCACTGTGCATGCTGATAACACTATCAGATCATTATAGGGCATAGTAGTCAAGACAAGATTCTGGTAGCATAATAAGAAACGTCAGGATCGGTTTCTTTTATTCCCCCACCAACATACACTGTTGATATAGAGCAAATCTCCATACCCAGAGCATTGAGTAGATGTAGTCCATAATTCTCAGGTGATCGTCAGTGATCACTACTAGAACTCAGGCAGAACATCCTGTTTTTATGGTTAATATTAAGAATTTATGGTTACATTTAGGGGAAAAAATTGCATTGAGCTTAGTTTTCTCTACATGAATCCCTGAGGGTCTCTGAAGGTTTTTAAGATCAGAAGCAGGGCCAAACATTCCTAGAACATTCCCATGGAACCACCGCATGCGGCATTTAGCAACAGAGGTGGAGATGCTTTCTCCTTGTAGAACCTAAAGCTAGGTAGGCGGGATGGTGAAGCTCTAGAGCTGAAGAAGTGGTTTTAAAGTGTTGGCCCCCTAATTTATTTTAAATAGGGTGGCCAAACCATTACAATCACCTGTTCTTATAATAAATTTACACATTTTTCCAACAAAATATTGTGGTACAGGAGGTAGAGCAGTCGTCCATCAATCCCGCTATTGTTGGTTTGATCCCCAGCTCTGGTCACATGTTGAAGTGTCCTTGAGCAAAACACTGAACCCCAACTTAGTTGCTCCCAAATATGAATGTGTTCTTCTTGTTGGTGAATTTAATATCAATGTGTGTGACCCAGACAAATCTATGGTTTATGACTTTTTAAATGTTATTGACTCTTTTAATTTGGTGCAGTCTGAAATTGGACCTGCACAAGAGTGTGGACACAAACTTGATCTGGTTTTGGCATGCCTGTTTTTAATCTGGAGGTTTGTGACACTGATCTGCCTGTGGTTTTTAACATTTCCTTCCCTTGTAACGTGGTTAAAAGTTGTGCTCCTGCTCAGCTATCTCGTGTTATTAACCCCTCCTCTGCTGCTCAATTTTCAATCCGTTTCAGTCAGAACTATGTCATCCCTGAGTTCATGGGCAATTTTACAGAGGAGCTCAGCAGCTTTTTTCACGCAACCTGCCAGACTGTATTGGACGTAGTAGCCCCACAGTGAAAAAAGCTAAAAGTAAACACCCACAAACCAAACCACAAAAGTATGACCCCCACAAAGCCCATGTGTGGGGGTCATACTTTAGGGCCATCTGTTCTCACCATTATAAATGGCAGTCAAACCTTTGGGGTTGTCCCCAAAAAATTTAAACATGCCATAGTTCAGCCTTTTATCAAGAAACCTGGGCTATATCGACAATGTTCTTGCGAATTTTAGACCTATCTCCAGATTCCCTTTCTTATGAAAGATTTTAGAGAAAATTGTTTATAGTCAGATAATAGCATTTTTAAATGAGCATAATTTACTTGAGTCTTTCTAATCTGGTTTTAGAATGAAACACAGTACTGAGTCTGCTCTTTTGCGTGTGCTTACTGACATTCTAGCCTCTGATTCTGGTGACTGTGTGGTCCTTCTATTACTTGATTTAACTGCAACATTTGACACAGTGCACCGTTATATCTTAATCTCCTGCTTAGAACAGTGGGTCGGTATAAAGGGCTTAGCTCTTAATTGGTTCAGGTCTTACTTAAAAAGATAGAACTTTTTTGCTCCTCTCTCCACTGGGGTTCCACAAGGCTCTATTTTAGGCTAGCCTATTTAGGATTTAGGATATCCATATCCTCTTTCCTTTGCATTTCCTGCCCCTGGGCTCCAACCTTAGAAGACATGGCATTTCATTTCACTGCTATGCTGATGATTGTCAGATCTATGTTCCCCTCAATAAGAAGAATGGCTTCTCTGTCACTTTACTATTTGAATGTTTGTAGGACATTAAGGCCTGGATGGCTCTTAACTCTTTACATTTTAATGACTCAAAGACTGGGGTTATTGTGTTGGGAAGTAACTCATCTAGTGGGACTTGGGTCCCTTGGCTTAATACGCCAAATCTGAAATTATTAACCTTGGGTTTTAAATGGATACTGACCTGAAGCTTAAAAGCCATATCCAGTCTTTTTCTAGTCTAATTTCTTTCACCTGAGGCAGCTGGTTAGAGTCAAGCCCATTCTCACATAGCAATTCAATTCAATTCAGCTATTAAATTCAATTCAATTTTATTTATATAGCACCAATTCCCAACAAAGTCATCTCAAGGCACTTTACAAAATAAAATCAGGACTATAAAGATGTATGGAGAGAACCCAACATTCCCCCCTCGAGCAAGACCTAGGCAACAGTGGAAAGGAAAAATCTCTTTAATGGAAGAAACCTCCAGCAGAACCAGGCTCAGGGTGGGCGGCCATCTGCCTTGATCGGTTGGGGTGAGTGGACAGTGAAGAGAGAAAAGAAAAGAGCAACAAAAGCAACAACAAAACGTCGAGCAGGTTGGTAGGACCAGTAGCTGCACACTGGAAAACACACAGCTTCAAAGCCGGGGGACTCCTGCAGAAAGGGACAGAGAGAAGGGGACAGAGGAGGACAAAGACAACTACGGGAGAGAACACACAGAGTTAATGACATACAGTGGTGACAGAGGAGAGGAGAGATGGTCAAGAGGAGGAAAGGAGCTCAGTGCATTGGGGGGGTGGGTCCCCCAGCAGTCTAAGCCTATGGCAGCATAACTATAACTAACTATATGCTTTATTAAAAAGGAAGGTTTTAAGCCTAGACTTAAAAGTACAAAGGGTGTCTGCTTCGCGAATCTGAACTGGGAGCTGGTTTCACAGCAGAGGAGCTTGATAGCTAAAGGCTCTGCCTACTGTTCTTTGGAAATTCTGGGAACCACAAGTAGGCCTGCATCCTAAGATCGAATGGTCTACTGGGATGATATGGTACTATGAGGTCTTCTATATATGATGGAGCTTGACCATTCAGAGCTTTATATGTAAGAAGCATAAATTCTATTTTTTATTTTTTTATTCTATTATAGATTTTATGGGAAGCCAATGGAGAGAAGCTAGTGATGGTGAAATATGATCTCTCTCGCTAGTTCCAGTCAGCACTCTTGCTGCAGTATTTTGGATTAATTACAGGCTCTTTAGGGAGTTACTGGGGCATCCCAAAAATAGGAAATTACAGTAGTCCAACCTAGAACTAACAAATGCATGGACTAGTTTTTCGGCATCACTTTGAGACAGGATGCTCCTAATTTTGGCAATGTTCTGTAGGTGGAAGAAGGATGCTCTAAAGATTTGTTTTATATGTGAGGTAAAGAACAAATCCTGGTCAAAAATAACTCCCAAGGTTCCTTGCAGTAGTACTGGAGGACAGACTTATGCCATCTAGAATAACGATATCGTTGGGCATTACATTTATGAGATTTTTGGGCCCAAATACTATGACTTCAGTTTAGAAGTAAAAAATGTGGGACATCCAGGCCTTTATGTCTTGTAGCTGTGCTTGAAGCTTGATTAACTGATTTTTTCCATCTGGTTTTATAGATACCCAGATATAGCTGGGTATCATCAGCATAGCAATGGAAATTTATGGAGTGCTTTCTAATAATGTTGCCTAAAGGAGACGTATATAAAGTAAAAAGTATTGGTCCTAACACAGAGCCCTGTGGAACTCCATAGCTAACCTCTGTGTACATGGAAGATTAATCATTAACATTAACAAATTGTTGTCTTTTAGATAAGATTTAATCCAACCTAGTGCAGTTTCTTTAATCCCAATTTCATGTTCCAGTCTCTGTAATAAAATGTTGTAATCAATGGTATAAAATGTAACACTAAGATCTAACAGAACAAGTATAGCGACTAGCCCATTATCTGATGCCAAGAGAGGATCGTTGATGACTTTAACCAGTGCTGTTTCTGTACTATGATGAACTCTGAATCCTGACTGAAAGTCTGCATACAAATTATACCCGTACAGGGGGTCACATAATTGTTTTACAACTACTTTTACAAGGATTTTACAAATAAAGGGGAGATTAGATATTGGTCTCTAATTAGCTGAAACACCTGGGTCAAGACAGGGATTTTTAAGTAGTGGTTTGATTACAGCTACCTTATAGGCCTTATAGGCCTGTGGTACATAGCCTGTTTCTAAAGCTGATGATATCTAATACAAAGTATTTATTAAGGGTGAAGCTTCCTTGAGCAGTCTAACTGGAATAGGGTCTAGCAGACAGGTTGTTGGTTTAGATGTGGTAATAATTGAAATTAGCTCAGAGAGATCTATGGGTAAAAAGTAGTCTAACAGGGATTGGGGCCTTATTGATGATTCTAGCATTGTTGTACGTGAAGATCTATCTGTAATATTTGGGTGTGAAGGATCTGGTAAATTCTTTCTCTAATTGCAACAATTTTATTCATTAAGAAAGTCATAAAGTCATTGCTGCTTAGTTAAGGGAATACTAGGCTCAACAGAACTATGGCTCTTAGTCAACCTGGCTACAGTCCTAAACTTTTAAGTTGCGTGTTTGCGTACTATACCATGGAGATCACCTCTTCTGGTTTACTGCCTTCTCTTTCAGAGGGGCTACACTATCAAGTATTGTATGTTGTGAGACTGCAGAACTGTCAACAAGATAATCAACTTGTCCAGGAGTAACATTAAGGTGGCTACTTTCCAATGTATTGACATATGGTGAAGCAAATGATGAAAGAATCGTTTCTTAAAATTTGTTTAAAGCTTTTTTACTTCTGCTATAGTGGAATTTTTTCCTAACTGCTGTTTAGTCCATTATTGTAAATTCAAATGTTATTAGAAAATGGTCAGAGAGAAGAGAGTTGAGAGGAAATATTGTTAAATTATCCGTTTCAATTCCATACGTAAGGACGAGGTCTAAGGTTTGACTAAAACAGTGATTGGGTTTATTTACATTTTGGGATAAAAAAATTGAATCTATTAATGAATTAAACGCAGTGCTCAGGCAGTTACTGTCAGCATCTACATGAATGTTAAAGTCACCCACTGTAATGACTTCATCTGTACTAAGCACTAAATCACATAGAAAATCAGAAAGTTCAATCAAAAACTCTGAAAAAGAGGCTTAAGGACGGTACACAATAGCAAATAGAATAGAAGTTTTTGAGTTTTCCAGTTTGGGTGTGAAAGGCTAAGACTAAGGCTGTCAAATGAGTTATAACTATGTTTAGGTGTAGGGTTTATTGATAAGCTAGAATGGAAGATTGCTGCTACTCCTCCACTTCGGCCTGTGCTTCTAGGAACATGATAATTAATATGACTTGGGGGGTTGACTCATTTAAACTGACATATTCTTCCTGCTGCAACCAAGTTTTATTAAGACAAAATAAATTAAATTGATAATTGCTTATTAAGTCATTTACTAACAGAGATTTAGAAAAAGAGAGATCTGATATTTAATAATCGACATTTAATAGTTTTGGCATTTTGAAGCAGCATTGTGAAACCTTAATCCATGCCTTCGTTACCACCAGGCTGGATTACTGTAATGCACTTTATCTTTGCGAAAGTCAGTTTGAGTCTCTCAACTGCAGCTTGTCCAAAATGCTGCAGCACATCTTTTAACCGGGACTCGAAAATATGAGCACATTTCTCCCATTTTATCTTCATTTCACTGCCTGTGCAATTTAGGATACATTTTAAACGTTTAATAGGAGCTGCCCCACTGTACCTCTCTGAGCTTCTGGATACATACGTTCCACCATGGTTGCTAAGATCAGCCGGACTGCTGCTTCTTTGTTTACCAAAAACTAAACGTAAGCTTAGAGGAGACCGAGCTTTTGCAGTGGATGCTCCAAAACTATGGAATGACTTGCCCTTGCACATCAGACAGGCCTGATCCTTGCCTGTTTTTAAATCCTTTCTTAAAACCCACTTGTTTTCATTGGCCTTTAACACAGTCTGAGTTGACATTATTTTATTATTTTATATGTTTGTTATTTTATTCTGTCTGTTATTCTTTTATTCTGTCTGCACATGTTTTATGCTATTGTATACTTCTTATTTTATGTTTTTAAGCTGTACAGCACTTTGGTCAACCTAGTTGTTTTAAAGCGCTTAACAAATAAAGTTACAAGTTTATCGAGTGGCCATTCTGACCCTTGTCCTCCATTACATTATTGAAACCACCAAGATTAATTTGTGGCTCATCAGTATGATGATGTAGCCCTCCCCCCAATACCCAATTCTTCAACTTGACCGTGTCTTGAGAATTCTTAAAAAACACATGATGTTTTATCACTAATTATGTGTCATCCCCTTTTTTGTGGCAGAGAAAAAAATATTTTCATTATGTACCTCATCACACCATATTAAAGCACAAAATAATAATAATAATAAACATTGTAATTTTTCAAATAACTAAAACTCTTAAGAATTACATTTTATCCAGTTATATTTGCATCCTTTTATGATTGAAATCGAGGTGTATGTGCTAGTGACAGGCACTACAACAAAAGAGGGATGAATAACGCAGAGAGAAGGAAAGTCAAGACAAAGTGGGTTGTCATTAAATCAATTTAAATCAATGAAATATTGATTTAATGTGGGAATTCCCCACATTGTTAGATTTGTGGAAATCATTGAAATTATGTATAGGTTCCACAATCCTGCAATGAAATTCAATTCATAAAATTCACTGCTGTTCATTTTTAAATGTATAGTTCTCAACTCGGACTCGAATCTCATTCCCATTTCTGTCTGCTGTTCTTTGACCACACACTCTTTTCAAAACAGAGGTAAAAAGAGTATTAAGTTGATTTACTCAAGTAGAAGTACTGTTAATGCAGTGAAATTAAAGTACAAGTAAAAATACTTGTGTAAAAATAACCAGAAGTAAATAGCAAAAATCTAAATGTAATTTGAGTAAACATAACAAGTTATAATTGTTTTGTACTGTACAATCTTTCCCTGTCAATACAGGGGCCTTTTTGTTTTCAGCTGTTACCTTTCAGGGGTCGCCACAATGAATCATCTGCCTCCATCTAGCCCTGTCCTCTGCACCCTCTTCACTCGCACAAACTCCCTTCATGTCCTCTCTCACTACATCCATAAATCTCCTCCCTGTCCTTACTCTAGATCTCCTGCAAAGCAGCTACAACCATAGCATTGTTTTACCAATATATTCAATTCAATCTCTCCTCTGCAAATGTTCAAACCACCTCAATTTGGCCTCTCTGACTTTATCTCCAAAATATATACACTAACTTAAGCTGTCCTTCTCATGCACTCATTCCTGATCCTATTGTCCTCGTCACTCCCAAAGAGAACCTCAACATCAGCAAGACAGCAGAGACACCTGCTGAACACTACATAATCCAAAGATTGTGTAAACCAAGAGGACGTGTGTGAATGGTTGATGTTACATTCTACACTCTGTGTGGGTTTTATATTGATCAATAGTTAAACTGTATTGTAACATGACAGCTGAGTATTATGTAAAGCTTGGCAGACACTCTAGCATTTTGGACAGATTTCAGCCCCAGTCTGGTTGTGCATTAAATAGGCCAAACTGCAACCTGAGCAACTGCGGTTTGAGGAGCAGGTCTGCTTTTTGGCAGTGTGAGTACAGATGGTAAATGGTCTGCACTTACATAGCGCTTTTATACCTATTGGCACTCAATAAGTAGAAATAGATTGTTGGGAATACAGTGTGTTTAACTCTAACTCCCACGCAGTTTTTCTTTTCAGTGACCAGGGGTGGGGTCCTGGTGTCTGTGATGAATAGTAGTTTTAAATCTCAATCTACCACACAGCTGCTCTCATTAATTTATGTTTATTTTGACTTAGTCAGATGATGTGATGCACAAAAAATTTCCTCCAAGTTTTGTCTCTGTCTCTCTAACTATGGTGGCTCCTCGGGACAAAGCTTGTAGAAATATAAAAGCACAAAGAAAAGGAAATGCGCTGCAAATCAGAAAACACAAACAAAACGTTCATTTTCTGTTTCCTAATATCTGAATAATACCTAGTGCATAAATGATCCATGTTTACAAAAACTATACTGTACTAATAACTCAAGAATTCACCAAAACCAAAATGAAAAAGAGCTGTCTAGACTTAAGAGATTGACCTTTATGACGTAATATAACTTTTACAAAATTAAATTCTCTGTGTATGGTTCAGCTATTACAGTCTTGTCAGTTGTATGGGTGTCTTTCTTTGTAAGTCTCTGTGTTGGCCCTGAGATAGACTGGTCAAGGGTGTACCCTGTCTTTCACCCTTTGACAGCTGGGATAGGATCCAGTCCCCGGGTGACTCTACAAAGGATAAGGACAGGATCTCTCATATTCCTGGAATGAGTATCAAGTCTGTTTCAGACATGTTAGAAGAATGCAGCCTCAGGCATTGTCTGAAGTGGCCTTTCAGACATATAACTCACAGCGGGAGATTACTGGAGTGAGAAGCGGCCACACGTGTAAAAATCAGCTTGATCTCCTTGCACGATCACCGTGCACAGGAGGGATAGTTTGATATATAGGGGCAATATATTAGGGGCGACTGTGGCCCAGCAAGGGAGAGCAGTTGTCCACCAATATCACAGTTGTTGGTTCAATCCCCAACTGGAGAGTCACATGTTGAAGTGTCCATGAGCAAGACACTGAACCCCAACTTAGTTGCACCCGGTGAGTGTTGGCCAGCTGCAGAGCAGCTCCCCCATCGGGGTATGTGTGTGTGTGTGTGTGTGTGAATGTGAGTTTGAATGGGTGAATAAGAAGCAGTGTAAAGCACTTTGAGTGCCAGTAGGTAGAAAAGGACCCAGGCATCTAATATAAAAAGGTTCAGTCACTCGACTACAGTTAAGTGATAGAAACATCATCAACATCATTGATTAAAAGCACTCACTCGCCTTTATACTTCCCGAAGATTCGGCACAGAGCAAGCTCACACACAGGTTCTAAACTTGTTCTGATAAGTACAGTAAGTGTAGTATGTATGTGTATGTAGAAGTGGTGGGTCCTTGAAGGTGATCTGCTGTCCTGTATACAGAAAATAGTTGTTAAATCCATCAAGTGTAGATACACTTATAAATATAGCTAAAATGAAGAGTAATTTTAAACCATTTCCCTTTGAGCATAACTCATGTTGTGACATAAAAATTTTCTGTTATATGTGGGGAAAAAACATGGCATGGCTACAATTTCCAAGCTAGACTTTGTACTGTTAGGAGACAGCAGGTTGACAGAAGAGACACAGAGCTGCTGAAAGTTTAGCAGTACACAGTCACTACTAACTGCAATAATGTGACTTTACAAACACTGTCCTGTTACCATTTCAGCTTTCAGTGTATGTATTTTAGCAACGTGGTGCAAATACCAATTACACAAGAAGCATGAGATCCAATAATACTTAACATGTTACAGTTGTTTCATTATAAGCTTGACAGATAATTACCCACCTGCCTCTGTCTTTTTTTGGAGGTTATCAATTAACTGTTTACCACAATTTCTAGTCCCACACAGCAGATTTCAAGTTCAATTGCGCTTTATTAATGCCACCTCGTTATCTTCCGCTAGCAGGTGAAAGTCAGTAAACTGGTCCCGACAGTCAAGAACATATATTTGGTCTATGGCACTCTCTACTGTTAAATAAATTACACCAACAAGTTCTGGGAGTCACAGTTTGAACTTTAGGTTGTAATCAACATTCCAGTTTTACAATGCATAATTTCAAATTTTTGAATTAGTAAATGTTGTGCCTTGGTGCATTGTTACCCCCTTCCTACATTTGGTTGCCAAAGGTTGGATGCCCTTATTTGGAAATATCATAGTAAACAAAGAAAACTAATATTTTTTGTTAACATAATATTGAATACACATTTACCTAGTACAAATATTCTTTAATCAGAACTTAAAGTAATTTAAAAATAATGAAGAATGGAGTATTTTGCTCCTTTAAAATAATTTTACTATAACTCACTCAACATTTTTGTATTTATAAATCCAAGATTAGCTTGTAGCAAAATGATCGGAAGAGAAAAGTACGGAGAAGGAAAGAAAACCTCATGATCCAAAGCATAACACATGATCTGTCGGACATGGTATCGCGAGCATTTGGTAGCCACTTGTGTTTATTTATGACCTGACTACTAATAAAAATAGCAGGATGAATTCTAAAGTGTATAGGGTCATACTCTGCTCAGATTCAGCCAAATTCTGCAAAACTGGTAGGACACTGCTTCATATTTGAGATTGATAAGGACCCAAAACATACAGCAAAACCTACCCAAGAGCTTATCAAGCCAAGAAATGTTCTATTCTTCATTGGCCCACTTGATCATAACCCGGTAGAGCAGCTTTTCACTAACTGAAGACAAGACTAAAGGCAGAAAGTATCACGAACACGCAGCAGCTCATGATAGCTGCAGTAAAGCCCATTGAAAGCATCTTGAGGGAGGAAAACGAGAATGTTTGGTTTTCAGGCTTCATGCAGTCATTGACTGCAAGGATTTTACTCTAAGTATTAAAAACATAATTTGGTTGTAATTATTTTTGTTTGTTTTTTTGTTTTTGTTTTTTCTTTATGAAAGAAAAATGTATGTGTATAATATTGGTTGTAATTGATGAATAGTTAATGCCACACTTTAGCTAAACCCCTTGAATTAAAGCTGTAAGTCTTGGCTTTGCTCAGATCTTGGTTGTTTCATTTAAAAAAGTCGATGTGGGGGAGTACAGAGGCCAAATCCTAAAATAAATAGTACAGGGAGTATAATATTTATTCAAAATAATAAACTCTGTCACTGTGTTTTTCTAGGTATAAACTGCTGAGGTATTCCAAAGAGCGTCAACACTTGGACGGCCTCAACAACCTTCATTATAGCCCCCACATCTCACTCAGCAGCCTCTATAAGAACATCACAGTGGACCTGCACCCTGAGCTTGCCCCTATCGTAGACTACTGAATTGCCCCAACAACTCCCACCCTAATCTCCTTCCAGACCTGCAGCTCCTCTCTATCTACCTAGTGCCCACTCCATCCATTCAGAGGCATCGTGGCAGAGAGGAGGAGGGGGGCACAGCTGGGTGAGGGCAAATATGTACATCATGTAATGCTGCCAAGAAAACATAGTGAAGTGGAAAAAAGGAAAATTCAAACTTTGAAAAGGAGAAAAAATCTAAAAGGGACAATAAAAAATTGCTCAAAGTGAACTGTGTGTTTGTGTGAGAGCGTGAGAGAGTGTATGTATAGGTGAATTGCTGCATGTCTTTTGTCTGTACCAGCCTAACTACTTCAAGTTAACATTACTTTTGGTTTATCTTGGAAGGAGCAGCAGATTTTCAGCTATGATATTTTATTCAAAGCCTTAATGTGACAGAACCGCAGCTCACTCTGGCTTACTGCTTCACTCTGATGCATCACCATCACCTTACAAACCAACAGAGAGTGTCTTGTCTAATGGTATTCTATTGTTTATACATATCATTTTTTTAAACCACAGTATTCCTTTAGGAAGGGATCTGAGAACGGTGAATGGTAATATTCATTTTTTTTACCTTAATATGTGCAATTTCTTCAAAGAAGCACTCCTGTCTGTAAGTGTTGCTGTTTGTATTGCTGCACTGCGGCTGAATCAGTATGAACATGTATGTAAATATCAGCCTTTTAAAGCTCTAACACAACACGAAAATGTAAATATGGGCCTTTAAATGCTTGGGCATATTACAATATTATTCCAGTGAGTTTGAATTTTATTTTGGCAGCTACCTTTTTTCAGAGGATTGAGTGAGTGATCTGTTTCTTCCTAACAGGAAGATCTTCTAACAGTGCAGGGTTATTATTTTTAAAAAGCAAACCATAAAAGAATAGATATTTCAAGATTTGACATTATCATGTGCATGCCTTAATTTATTTTCTTTACCAGATTTTGTCAAACATAAATAATTTCATTAGCTAAAGATGTGTACATTTTAAATTTTGCTATATTGATTTTTTTTTTTTTTTTTACTTAGAGGTGCTCTGTACGAAAAGAGTAGAGCTGGGGAGAAAGCTACCACTAAGTCTCTCCATAACTTTGTACAGGAAGCAGGGTGAAGTTTATTATCTGAGTTGCTGTGGGGTTTTTTTCATCTTAATTGTATGTGTTTTTATTTTTTTTATTTATTTTTTTTGCATTTGATTACTTTCCAATGATTTTGTGCTGTACCATGTGATATATGGGTACCTTGTATACAAGGGATGTCACAAAAACCAATTCTTAAGTACCAAAATGATAGTAAAAATATGAAAAGATTAAGGTTCTTGTTTTGTAATGGTTACAATGGTACCATTGGATGTGTCAGAATGTGATTTCTCTGGCAATAACAAGTATAATTTACACAAAGAGAAAAAGAAGGTAACTAATGCTATAAGAATTGTAATTCTGCCATTGACAAGTGCAAGCAACAGAACAGATGGAACTTGTAGGGAAAAAATTGGTTGTGAATGGATACACTTTGCATCAACTACTAAAAGCCCTTTATGGAAACGGTGCCTCTAAGTTTTTGCAATGAAATTTTTGAATACTTCCAACTTGAAGCAACTCTGTCATATAATAATTGGATTTCTTTTCAGATAAATTGCTAATGCAAATATATTTGTATGGCGAACATAAGTGTAACTTTATTATGATTTTTATTTAAAAAATTAGATGTTGACAAATATAAATACCAAGTTTCAAATACTAGATGCTGAACTTGTCAATTAAATCTTAAAATTCAATTTTCCTAGAGATATCAACAAAATATTTAATTTTGTAGTATAACGGTTTGATTGATGCTTTATTCAGTTTTATGGATTTGATTAGGCACTCATTGCAGTTGGTTAGGGTTAGTGAAAGACCAAGGTCTGACTAAATAGATTGCTGAAAAGGTAAAAAGTTTGTGAAATATGTAGTAATGCTTTGTGGAGTTAGACAGTTTATTAATGGCATGCCAGAGCTACTACATGGAACTTCTTAAAAACCGTATTCAATTTCAATTAGGCTAATACCTAAAATGCAGCCTTTTTAAGCTTATATAATATTATCATATGTTATTTAGGGTAGGTTGTTGAAAAAGGATCTAATATTATTTATTCAATATTTAGATTTGTAGCAGCCTTTAAAGAACACAATTTTCCATTAGCTTTACGCTTTTATGTCACAGGTTGACAAAAGAGGTGAGCTCAGCAAATTCAGACATGTCTGGAATAACAATAAGACAGAGGAGGGAATGCAGAAGCAGTTTTTAGACAGCTACAACATTGCATAATTGGCTTTACAAGAGAAAGTTTTATCTATGTGGACAAAACAACATCACAGTGATGCAACACATAGTTATTATGGTTATATATTGAAAACTATGTTTATATACTTTATAACTTTTTGTAATCATTGAAATTTGGCTGGGTGATTTTTCTTCATTTTCAGAACTCAAGTTTATATCTGCTTTACACAGACATTAAGACATTACACATTGCTTTGGTTACCTGAACATATCCACACACAAACATATCCTAAAGTTAAACTCTGTTCTGAATTGAAGTATGACAGTACTGGGCTTATTTGGTTGCCACCAACCACAAACACCTTCTTGCAGCACAGGTTACATTCATTCAAAAAATAAGTTGCATAGAACATAACATGCACTGATTGTTCCTAACAAAAACATAATCACCCAGGGATTATTTTCCAGACAAAAATGTAATCCAATTTGTTCATATAGCTGCATAGGAGCATAATTTTTAGGAGACAGTGTTGCTTAAAGACAAGAACTCAGATCTGCACAAGGACTTAAGAGTGAGATAATTTCAGCTGTTTATTTTAAGTAGCAAAATTAAATTAATTTGTATCTTTAAATGGTAATGTTATCCTTATTAGTCAATTGTGACAGCTGCATCTGTTGTAGCAATACAACATTCACAAAGGCTAACAAGGTGATCTGGGTGCTGTCTAAAATATAAGTACTCTACTGACATAACCATTCATCCTGTCAGCATGTAGTGTGCATGTGTGAGCTGAGTGTAAACAATACATAGAGTGTCTCATGAACCACCATTGGTGTCCATACCATATCCGTGTTTGGGCATGAGTTCACTCGTACATGGGAAGCATTTCGTTTACATAAGAATACATATGTGAGTATGGGGGATCATACAGGAACACATTTGAAGAAAGCTGCCCATCACAACAATAGTGATACTCCATGTTTTGAAAATGAAAACATGGTTCTAAAAAGTTTTATGAACACACACCACTCTAAAAGGCTTGTAGGCTGTGTTCAGTAGTAGCACTGATGTAGGGGAATAGATGATCTGTTTCACCTTTGTTAAGTTTACATATTTCCATACTTTCTGTAGAAACTCATAGACCAGAAGCACGAAAATGTGCTTCGGATCATGTGTATGTTTGCAAACAATGCATGAGCAATGTGGACATCTAGACTGATGAAAATAGGAGTGTATCAGTAGCATGACACAGATCCAAAATGACTCATTGACATATTTCCTGTTTAGATACAGTACTATAATGCTGTTTGTGCAACAGCCTTTGTGGTTTTCTGTAAACTATAACTGAAAATTCAGACCTCATAATTGCCTTTTCTTAGCTATTTATTTTTTGCGTTGTTTTGTTTGTTTATTTGGGGGGTTTTTTTTTCAAAAAACTGGGCACTGTAGTAGAAATGCTATGCCAACATAAAGTGTTATTTTTTCACAAAATTTATTTTGTTTTATATAACAATAAAGACTTTATATTATTTAAATGCACCATCCCACTCTTCTTGCTGGTATAAAATAAAATAGCCTTATTGTGAAATACTTTTACTTTACTTTTTATTGGTTTTTTTCTTTTGTTTTTGCTGCATTGTCAAATTATAAATTAAAGAAGTAGAATTTCACTAGTATTGGTACTAAATTTCTGGTTTCGTGACATCCCTAATGTTGCTGAAACATGAAAATGTAGGCCAAATGTGCTGTGTGTAAGGATGGAGGTGTTGTTTTTCTATAAACTTGCAATCATAAGGCCATAATGAGTAAACCTTAGCAGCTACAAGTGTTTCTGAAATGCACAAAAGTTTGATTTCAACAATTGCACCTTATAAGGATTAATATAGTTATTTACATACTTAGTTACCAGAATAACAGCCCAACGTGATTGCCCAACCAAACCAATGTGCAAAAATACACTAAAAACTGAGAATGTGTGAATTGATGTCATCAGCTGCTGATATCTTCTCTTGCGATGCCAGGTCAATATTAAAGCACCCCTTTGTTATAGTAGTGAAAGTCAAATACATCTTCAGTTGCCTGAGAAACACAAAATAAACTATTAGACAAACCTAATTGTGACGACAGAGTGATTAGTGAGCTTAGTAATCACAAAACATTAAATAAACATTATGGAGGGCACTGCAAGATTTTAAATTTCTATGCGAACATTGTCTTTGATTCTTAGTCCTGAGATCAGAAATCAAGACATTTTTCACCTAAACCTTTTTTAATCCGTCTGCATTGAAGTTCTTGAAGCGTTTTTGTTTGTTTTCTTTCAGCTTGTTTTGTTTTTTTAGGCATCTGTGTTATGGAACCAATATGCTCCTATTTGAATGGTTAGGGTTAGGGTTACAAATGGTTACACCGCTGTTTAGCTTAAACAAGCAATTTGAAGAAATTATTATCGGCTAAACAATGACTACAGTTAATAGAGAAAATGATCAGAATTTCTTTTTGTTATTACAAAAACTACATTGTTTGGGTTGTTATTTGCATGAGCAAATTAAAAGTCTGCCACGTGCAGATATTTAGTAAAGCAGCTGAAGAGATTTTGGTAACAGTACATGTCTAGATGTCAAAGATGGAGGCAAATTGGTTTAAGATACAAAATGTTAATGTTTCAAATTTACCTTCTATAGTTAGTACCGCCAGGCTTCTTCCACAGAAACCCTTTAAGGATTTCTTTGGATGATCGTTTTAAGCCAAGGTAGACCTAACTACATAACTACCTCCCTCTTCCAGAAACCCTTGGAGCACCCATGGTCAGACAAGCCTATATATGTCTACAGATATTTATTTTTTTAACTCAAAAGATGTGGCTGAACCACACCTAACATTAGCATGTGGCTGGTGTTCAGCCACAAAGCTTCTATAGTATATTTTCAGTGTGACCAATCAGCCTGACACCACTCAGCTCTTTTGAAAGCCATCTTTACTGACCGGGCAACTGGAAAGTTAATGTCAGTATAACAGCCCAAAATAAATTAATAATTTATTGTGGTATTTTTTTGTCATTTTTACCTGCCTCAACCACTGTCACTTTAGCACTTTTTTGAGTAGCAAAGTTCACAAATGCAGGCTTCTTTAAGAAAATGGAGGCCTTCTCCATTACTATCCTAACATATGTTTGCTGCTGGACTTGCGGTTTGATTAATGGAAGAGGCAGAAATTTACTTAAGTAAGTATTGTGATCGAGGCACTTTTTCACATTTTTAAGGTTAAAACTTTTTAATTTATGAAAGTAAATTGATATTTAAGCCAGTCCTGTTGATGATGTATTGCATTATTCTAGCTGCATTACAACACAGTGTGGGTAACATATTATATACTGTTGTTACAACCCCAATTCAAAACAAGTTGTGATAATGTGTAAAACGTAAATAAAAAAAAGAGAATGCAATGATTTGTAATGTACACAATTTAGACAGAGAAGACAGATGGTATGGAAGAAGCCATTTATGTTCACATGGAGAATCCTTTTCTCAAAATAGTAGGAGGCATCAGGCACAACCTGTCTCCCATTTTTCATGCAGCATTTTACCACTTCACACGTCCACAAAGTGGGCCACACCTAATGACCCCCATCTTAGGGGGTTTAGGAAGTTAGGGTTGTAATCATTACATCTTGAAGACTCCACCCTGTTACCACCTCCCACCTTAACGAGCCTATTTCGGACAGTGTCTAACAAAGGCCTACTCTGGAGGATATAACTATATAGCCATTTTATTCAGACTGAATAAGCTGCTTGGATAAGTAGCGAAAGATTTCTAACCAAAAAGAAAGAAGTCATGTTGATATGATTCAATCTGCGGATAACTAAACCTGGACGACTGAGAGTCTTATTGTTTGTTTAGTTATTGCCAGTATGAGCTGAGATTGACCCCTTTCTTATTCCATGACTTCAAAGACTGAGTTAAAATTATGTGACCAGCATTAAACATTTAGTATTTGTAGCGTGTTCAAAATCTGGAGAGGACAACGACGGTCTGTCAAGATGCTTTATTCTATTATAACAATTTAACACTATAATCGAAATAATACAAGGTACAAATGCAAACTGTACAGAGCTCTGGGTCAGAGTTTTCTTCCCTAACAACAACACAGATTGTCAGGGCAAAAGTCTGACTATCTCTCCCTTGACCCTATCTTATATAGACAGTCTGTTTTGCTGCTGTTGCAGCTTCTTGCCGGGAGTGTCTCTTTCCAGGTTGTCTTCCTTATTTGGAGATGCAGACATTAAGCCTGGTTCCTGTTCTTCAGCTGGCCCCCTGCTCTTCCATCTGCAAAACAACTCACATACATTCTTCACCCTATGTCACCATGCTCAGTTTTACTATTACTTATACAATATTCTAATCATTTTCTTTGCACTTCTCTTAGCTATAAAAACACATGTTACATATGAGACTAAGTTATTAATATACAAATAAAACAAAAATATTAAGGCACACTCAAATAATATTTTCCACACATTTATGTATTAAGTTTTATTTATTTATTTGAGCACTTTACATTTATATTTTTACTGAAGTGTCTGAATTGTCAATATTTAGTTTTTGTGACATTTGTTGATGGCATCTAAAAGATCAGAAAAAACATATTTTCAACGCGTACACTCAAGTGCTTTTGTCTGCCTTGATGATATGTGTAATAATCCACTGTGACTGCCTGCAGGTCATGTTTAGTTAAATAAATTGCCCACATGGCTGCCAGGGAAATTTACATATTTCATGCCTGCATTTACTTGAAATTCAGTGAGCCACAATGTATATATAGTGTATATTTCTGAAGCTGTGAAGGTAATCTACCATGAATCAGTTCACTGTGAAAGTTGTCTACCATGTGGACAAGATAATAGTTACATACACAGCAATCAGTAGTGATGGTAGTAGAGATCCGGAAATAGTAATACTTCCCAACTCAACCTTTGCTGTTCTAGAATTCATTATTATATCTAAAGACTGAGCAAGTGAGAAAAGTGTTACCATTCTCATTAAATACCTGAGACTGAAGACTACCATGGAAAAATGTTAAGAAGCTGCAGTCAAAATAGGTTGAAAACAGAGAAGGGAAATATTTTAAATAATAATATTAACAAGGAAATTGTACCTTAAATTGAAAAACTCAGAAATACTTTATTATTTTCCTTCTAGCAGGAGAATTTTACACAAGTGGGTCATTTGAAGCTGGAGAGTGCCAAGACTTTTGAGCCACATGTATGCTTGCACTAAATTGTGAAATCTGCCCTTTTCATCATAATTTTTTGCCAGATTCAAGAAACACCATTTTTGATAAGGAAGTGCATTTCCTGCCTTTATACAGGAGTATTATTTCAATATCCTCTTTAGAAATTTGAAATAGTTTTGTCAACTATTCCCCTCTATTTGAATATGAGCAGAAACCCACATAAATCCCACCCTGCATGTAATTTAATGAATTCTGTATACTGACATATTTATTTCTATTATTACATCTGGTTCGGCCTTTGACCTTAGCTTATTGCCTCCAGTGCAGCCACTGCAATTTCCAGTTGCTTCTGGCTAAATCCAGGGCCCATAGGATTGCCATAAGAGAAAGCATAACCAGGGGAAAGATAGTAGGACTGAGGATGGAACCTTGGGGAGACCCACAGTTAACAGGTGCTAAGGACAATGAGAACCTACCAAGGTTGACAAAGTTGAGAAAGTCCTGTTCATCAAATAGGATTTGAAGCAGTTTAAAGTAGACCCTTGGATACTCAAATCAGAATAACTTTGTCCAGAACCTTGGGCAGAACTGTGGAAAGAAATGTGGGATCTAGTTGGGTCTCATTAAGGCTGCATGTTTAAAATTGGCTGGAACAAACCCTGTCTCAAGGCAACAATTACCTATGGCCAAGATACTAGGACCACTGGTGTCAAAAACCTTAATAATACAGGCCAGGACAGTGTCTAGAACAGGGGTCTACAACACTTCACTTACCAAATGGTTAATAAATCCTACATACATTTGAAAACTTGATTAGTCAAGTTTGAGTGGTTATTTGGCAAACCATCTTACATGTATTTATTTTTTTGTCCTTTCAGCTTATGGTAAATGGTAAATGGTCTGCACTTCTATATCGCTTTTCTACCTATTGGCACTCAAAGCGCTTTACACTGCTTCCTGCGCCACGTATACCGTGAGTTCAAAGTCGCCGCAGCGGATCATTGTCCACATGTTGATTTGGCACAGTTTTTACATCGGATGCCCTTCCGGATGCAACCCTCCTCAATTTCTCAATTTCTTAGTAAAGGTTCAGGAAAATTGGTTTGTTTGGGTTGAAATAAGATAGAGAAGACATCTATCTTATCTAAAATTCTAAAATATGTTACAATAGATATGTAGCTCTCAGACATTTTCATTTTGTAAAAGTAGCTCTCAAGGGAAAAAAGGTTGGATACCTCTGGTCTACAAGACAAGTTGTTGGCTTCAGGTGACATATTTCTTCTAGAAATGGAAGAAATGCAGGTTCAATTGGATTCAAGGCAACAGAGCATGAGGGGGAGAGATGGCTTGTAAATAACCGGTGTGATCTTATCTATCTTGTTTATAAATTGCCTTTAGAGGACTCATGATGAAAATGTTTACTAACATTGTCATGCTAAATAAAAATCAGTCTGTGACAGTTCTAATAAATTCACAGACAATTCTTAAATTATCAAAATATCATCTTATTGTATGTGTTCACTGTTCCTACATTCACATCTAAGAGAATGAGTAGCTTAATTTAGCCAAGGCCAGGCCTGGCCTAAAATAATTTAGAGTCTTAAAGCATATGGAGCTGATCCTCAGAGCTCCGTTGATGAGATGGGCACTTAGTGCTTTGGGGGGTGGGTCCCCCAGCAGTCTAAGCCTATAGTTGCATGACTAAAACTAACTATAGGCTTTTTTTTAAAGAGGAAGCATTTGATACTTAAAAGTATATAGAGAGTGTCTGCTTCCCGAATCTGAACTGGGAGCTGGCTCCACTCTGGTTCTATGGCCAGGAAAGTAATTTTTCAACTAGAAAAGGCATGTCTGAGAAAATTATGTGGGAAAGCTGTTAAGCTGCCTGAGCGATGCTAATCGCTCAGAAACTTCAGAGAGTTGACACATTTGCATGTTTAAAGCTGCAAATATGGAGGCAAAAAGGGGAATGTTGAATGAATGCAAAGGAGAATGAGAGATAAATATGAACAAAAAGAGGAAAAAACAAGATGGAAAAAGAAGAAAACTGTTATGATAAAAGTTGAATTAACAAAAATTTTAAGAAGTTGAATGAAAAAAAGAAATATGTTAATAAGTAAACATTTAACGGAAGTTGACATAATAAAAGGAAAGTTCACCAGAAACTTTTTTTACCATTTAAATGCTAAGGATTGAAAAAAGTAACTAAATGCTTTTATTTTGGAAGTGTGTTTCCTGTAGGTCATTGATAAGTGTTTCTGCTAGAACTTCATGTTAAATTTATTACGCTATTTAAATGGTGTAATGAAAAAATAAATAAAGACATTTATTTTGAAAGTGCACATCCTGTAGATCAGAAATCTTTGCTTTTGTTAGAACCTAGACCTATTAATGTAGGTAGACATTACCACAAATTACATGTAAATGATAAATAATTTAAAAAGTATCAAATGCTTTTATTGTTAAAGTTTCCTGTAGGTCATGGATGTGTGCTCCTTTTTAGAACCTGGGCCTCTACTGCCTACGGTGAATCTAGTAATGTTGTAAAGTTTTAGGCTGGTTGTTCTGTTTTGTGATTAACTGTTTTTACAAACATTCTAACACTGAGGATTTTTACTCTGAAATTCAGGAAATGAAAGATCAAAGCACTTTAACACTGAACAAAAGCAAGTAGAAAGAGCCTTCCATAAAAATTTAAGTGAATAAAAGCCCTGGGCCTGATAAAATTTGTGGGTATCTGTTATATACATGCACAACACAGCTCAGCCCCGTCTTTCATTACAATTTCAATACTTCTCTAAGGGGAACAAAGGGAACCACAAGTATGGAGAGATGCTATCATTTTGCTATCTTTTTCGTTGTTGTTTGGAACAGTATTTGACAGAATGCAGCTATTAAAAAAATAAATATGACAGAAAACATTAACACGTTTAATAGTGACATAAAAATTAATAAGCACATTTTCTGTTCTCAAAACAGACCATATAATGTGTGAAATACAATAAGAAGGATGGCAGTATTCAGCATAGTCATATTTGAGATAGAGAGATAGATAGATATATAGATACTTTATTCATCCCAATGGGAAATTCTTTCATATTTGTAATATTAAATCATTAAACTACTGTCTGACCACACAACTATGCAGGACATATACAGTGTGTTTATAAACCCAGCATAGTTTCTTTACTTTATCACTATTTAAAACATGTTCTGTCTAGTAATGAAAAAAAGCCTAAAATATGCTCCTATACATTTCAGCAAGAATAGATGCCTCTAACACAAAAATGAATTATGAATATAGTGAAATAAACATTAATTGAAGGGCCTGACCCACCACCACAAAAAATCGAACCAAAAATATTGTAGATCTAACAACTATCAACTTCCCAAATGTGTTTTATGAAAAACAAATGATAAATGATTAAATCAGTAGAAAGTGTTGTTTGTTTTTTGCTTTGTTGTCCCAGCAATAACAGGGCTAAGACTAATACACAGGCACCAGTTTACAAAATATTCCTGTAACTTTTTTCACTTGTTCCCATGCTTTTGTTGTGCTTATGTGCTTTGAGCATAATGCACAAATTATACAAATGATTCACAGTCAGATCAGTGGACACACAATCGTGCCAGTGCCTCTCTCTAAATAACTAAACTAAATGGTCAAAACTAACAGCTGGTTTTCCTGTTGCCAGAATGAGAATGCGAGCCTCATAACATTTTGTTGTAAATGTCTGCTTTGTGTCATTTCTTCCTTGGCATCTTCTGCTACCAACGTGCCCAATGTTTTGTTGTTGCTTCTTGTTGCTCTTTTCTTTTCTCTCTCTACTTTCCACTAACCCCAACCACTCAAGGGAGATGACAGCCCACCCTGTGCTTGTTTTTTTCTGTTAAAGGGAGTTTTTCCTCTCCACTGTGGCCTTCTCTAAATATATGTAGTCTTGACTTTATTAAGTAAAATGCCTTGAGATATATAGATAAAACATGGACTGAATTGAATTGTCATGGCACTGACTGTGTTCCCTTGGTAACCTTCCCTTGCACTCTCTCTCCCTCTCTGTCAACTATCAAATTTATTGTTAGTCATATGCTTTTCTCAAGGAGTCTTTTAGTTGTAATTTTCAGTTTATTTGTAAATTTGTGTTTTGTTGGCTTTTGCCTAATATCTTTGGCCACCCTTTGACCCCCTGTTTTTCTTCTCCTTCGTCTTGTTCTGTACCTCCCTTTCCACTACTCCCAATTTACAGTTATCAACAACCTCTGATCTGATCTCTGCCTCACCTGACTCTCTCTTCTTTTTAATGAATGTATAATTACCACCAGGCTTTGGCTCTATTATTTTCCAACCATCCACAAGGACTGAGCCTTGGCACAAACCTTGACTACCAGGTAAGACCAGAGGGCTGACTGGACTTGTGGGGCTGACAGAACTTTTAGCGCTTTTGGGGCACTCAAAAACTATTCCAGATGGAGAGCCTTGATGACCACTGATCAAGAGACCTGAAGGATTCTGGGAGTCACTGACTACATACAGACCTGGAAATTGTGCACCATGGGCCCCATCTGCCATAAAAATTGTGCTATTTAGCTGTGGTTGAATTACATAGTTCATGGGCTGTGGCACAGGAGTAGTATAGTAAACTGGATGCTGTAGCACAACACTCTGAACTGGATGTGGCAGAGGAGAATGGCTGATGTTAGTGGCCATAGAGTGAGGATGTTTCATTGATGATTGGTCAGTGTTTACAGTAGTAACAGATAATTTGGAAATATTAGTAGAGGGCATCACTTCTTCTGTTTTTACATTGGACTGCTTAGTTTCAACGATGTGCTCAGATTTGGGCTTTGAAAGTGGTTCAACACTATCCACTGTGGTTTTAACAGTACCTGCTACCTTGCTTGTCAGGGAGAGCTTTGGTGTAGGAGGGGAACAGATCTCAGCAAGAAACTTGAACTTTGAGCCAAGATCACTGAGAAACTGCAGGTCATTGTCAGACTCCAAGATGCTGCAGCATCCCACCGAGCCAACAGAGGAGCCTTGGCCTTCAAAATCATATTCCACAACGCAATCCTTCACTGGCACAACTGATGCTGCTTTCTGGTTAGGATCAAAAAGGACAAATGACTGTCAATACTCTGGAGATAGATTCCTACACAGGAAATGTGCTGCATTTGAAGCTTACATAATACCTGTGAGTAGTAATCTTCCAGGAGAGCAACAGGTAGAGCTATATCTTCATAGAAGGCTGTGGTATTTTGGATACCAAGTGTTTGCCTGCTGAATGTAGCACTGCAATTGCCATGGTTGAATGATTCCCTTGAAAACCTGTGGGCATCGTCAACTTCCTTAAAACTTTGCCTGGTTTCTTGATACTTTTGCACTGACTCATTGTAGAATGTGGTTGTTTGATGAGTTTCTGTGATTTTTGAAGAAATGCTGTTTAAAGTTATTGCTTGAGCTGCCTCATATTTCTTTTGCATGCCCAACATCATGGGTATACTTTGGAGTGGCATTTTCTAAAAGAGAACAGAAGAAAAAAAAAGTTACCTATGAACGATAGAATTTTGACTTATCCTTAAATATTCAAACCAAAAATCACAGCTATTTTTAAATTGCAGCTTGAAATTTCAACACGGGTAAATGATCTTTGAGAGGAGTAGTCCATACCCAGTGACATAACACACTGCTTTGCTGTTTACTACGTTTTCCCCTCATTGCAACTTGGATTCTACTCAGGCATTTATTCATTCTGATAGCACTGTGTTATAGTTATATTTTATTCTGTATATCTGTAAACTAAAATAAACCAAAATAAAATAATTTTCATAAAAAAAGAGAAAAGAAACTATCTACCTTATCTTCACCTCTGCCTTCAGTGTGGTAAGATATGAGGTGTTCTTTGGTCTCAAACGGTAGATCACTAAATTGGTCTGGAAATGTGGTGTTTGCTTCTCCACATTGACAGAACATCAAGAGAAGAGGAATGACTGCAGAGTAGTAAAACATGGATCAACACAGTGAAACAAGTGAATTAAAAGCATGTAGCCACATCTTAAAATACAAGAACTCAGAGATGTCACAGATGACTGCAATCATTCTCAATATAATGCAATTCAAAAAATAACACTACCACTGATATTGTTTCCTTCATATATATAATGAAGTTACACTTGTGGTGTCCACCAGTCAATAATGTCAGGACTATTTTTTATTCTATATGTGATCGGCGATAGCTGGTTCATGTGACCGGAGGAACCAGGGATTGAACCAACAACTGTGAGATTGGTGGACAACCGCTCTACCCTGCTCCAGTAGATGGAATGGGTTACTTGCAAATCTTTTTGTTTGGCTAAAACTTGTTTATTAACTTGAGCTCGGTGGACAACTGCTCTACCTTCCTGTGCCACAGTCGCCCCAATGTCAATGTGTCCTTGAGCAAGACACTAAACTTAGTTGATTCTTGTGAGTATTGGCCAGCTGCATAACAGCCTCCCCATCAGTGTGTGAGTGTGTGTGCTTGTGAGTGCAAATTGATGAATGAAAAGCAGTGTAAAGGGCTTTGAGTACCAAAACGTAGAAAAGCATTATATAAGTGCAGAACGTTTAGCATTTAAATTTAGTTAAATTAAATCTGAACGCACCAAAATCAACTTAAATTATACAAAAAATAATTTGATAACATAATTTCATAACTAGTCCTCAATGGTTTGTCATAAAAAAACATCTTTAGTCAAAAGATCTATTACTTTTGTCCTCAGTGACTTGAATTATTTTTATTGAATTTTTTTAATGTAAGTGAATAAGAGAATTGCTCAACTTCTCTTTAACTTTGCATCACCTTCCTATATCATAATTCTTTGGGTTTGAAATGTCATTTTAACTTCAAACAGGCCCTTTATACTTTGTCAGTTTTGGCATTTTTAGTTTTAAGTAGTTTTGTGTAAATTTTCTACTTCTCCATTGGTTTAGTGTCAGCTAGAGTGTGTGACATTACACGCAATTTAACATCTCAACTCCAACTTTTATAAACTTTTTACATTTTTTTAACTTTCATGTGTTATAAACAAATTATACATCAAAATGTAAGTATACTCATGCTCGTTCAGTAAATGTGACTTGCATAGTGAAAGTACTTAAAATGTTTTGGGCATCAAGACAGTGCCATCTGAAACTCTTATTGTGCACCATCATATTGGAAATCCATAAATTACGTACCAAATTACAGATGACGGTTGTGTTCAATCTAACATTCAGCTGCTCACAATTAACAGGAAATCTCAAGTTACAGCAGAAAAATGTACAAATGTGAGGCAAAACCTTTCAGGCAATTTGAAAAAAAAAACTAAAAACTATGTTATAAATTTCTATAAACTACAAAAACTACCTGTTGTAATGATTTTGTTACAATGGGATTAGTTATTGGTTCAAGGTGTAATTTTTGGAGTTTTTGGAGTAATGACTCCAATAGCACTCACACAAGCTTCAGTTCCCTGAATTCTAGGCCCTCAAGCATCAGGCTCACTTTCACCACCACATTGCCCCCTAGAGGGGCTCAAACTTATTTGCAATCCCCTTAAGGTTTCCAGTTCCTCTGTGCTTGAATGTTGCAGCAGAAATCAATACTCAACAGCCCAGACTTTTCTTACATTTTCTTATGACCAATTTTAGTGAGACTTGAGAATTGCTGCTGCAGTTTCCTGTTCTTAGCTGACAGTGTGGTCTTCCATTACTGTATCCCATATGCTTCTAAGTTTCAAGCAAATGTCATTTAGAGATACTCTTCTACAAGCATTGGTTGTACAAGTGGCAAGTGGTTATTTAAGTTCCCTTTCTATCAGCTTAAACTGTCCTAGCCATCCTCCTCTGAACTCTAGCATCAACAAGGCATTTTTGCCCAGAGAACTGGATATTTTATCCTTTTCAGACTATTCTCTGTAAACCCTAGATTCAGTCTGTGAACTAATCAGAACAGCATGTCTAGCACTAACCATGCCAAGTTATACAGAACAATAACAATATATAATGAGAGTTCAAAACACAAAAGTTGCACTGGCTCGGATATCGGCCGCATCAATGAGGTCCACAGCAGGTGTATGAGCCAACCAAGGGTTTCCTCAGTTTTAGTTTTAGTTTTATGTAGTATGTATTGTGTGTTTTGTTATGTTTCTATGTACTGATTATGTCATTAATGACATCATATAGCTTTGATAGTTTGCTTTTGATGGTTGTCTTTGTAGTTGTCAGGGAAACAACCGATAGCAATGATTTTGTTTCAACAGGATTCAGCTCAGCTCAGCTACTGAAGGGTGCAGACGGGACACGGTACCTGGAGCAGAGGAACTGACTATGAGGTGGATGGGTCGCAACAAGGTAGAAGAAAAAGCGTCAGTGTGTAGCTGTGGAGACACACGGTTTCTTACTGAGTTCTGCAAGTTCTGTGAGTTCAGCAATACTTTGAGAAATAACTACACCTGAGGCTTTGACACCAAATCCCTTTCTCTTAAAAACCCAACCTCCGATACCTCTGGGAGTTTTCCAGCTGCTATGCAGCTGGCCAAAACTCACCAGGAGCAACTAAGTTGGGGTTCAGTGTCTTGCTCAAGGACACTTTAACATGTGACCGAAGGAGCCAGGGATTGAACCTACAACTGTGAGATTGGTGGACCACCGCTCTACCTTCCTGCGCCACAGTCACCCTCAAGACTCCTCAACAGACTCAATACTGCAATTGTGATCAAAGGTGCACCTAATAAGAACTGACTTGAAGGGGGTGTATTAGTACACATTTAGAAATGGTCCGATTGGTGATGTCCTTCTGAAATGAGTTAAAATGAGCAGGGCTGCGTCAGCTATTTTTCTTGCTTAAATTCTGTGAACATTTGTGCTCATATTTCTAATGCAACAAGGTCATAGACAGTATTGTTGAATATGCAAAATACCTTTAACAGCAGGTTTGTAGATACATTGCATGGAGATGAATAAATTAAAACCATAAAAACCTTAAAAATTAAGCCATCATTTGAAATGAAGGTATGTACTTATATGGTGCAGTATCGTATAAACAGTGTGTTCGTAAAGTTCAACTCACACAATAATAAGCATATTGCCATTGAAAAAAGGCCTATGGCTGGTGCAGAGAGCTCAGATGAATTCATTCCCAGCCTGGCTGCTCCTAATATGCAGTGCTCCTTTTCCGAACAGGTACAAACATCCACGATAAAAACCTCATTGGTTGGGCAGGATAGACCCTGAGCATCCAACACTGCCACTTGCAGCTCATATGAGCCTGGCCACAGTGCCTCCTGAGAATGAAGTGCAGCACTGGTATCTAGAGACACAAGAATAGAGGATTGTCACACACAGTGTTAATACACAAGTAACTGTGTTGGAACTGCCACACACTGCACCTGGGCCTGCCTTCTTATGGGCAATCTGACGTTGTCCATAGTTTTTTTTCCCCCTTGTATGTTATACTACAGCTGTCCCCTCTTCTAGATTTTCATTCAACTAGCAGCACAGCACATTCAATGTCAAATTATTTTGACTCAGATTTAAGGTACAAAAATCCTTTTAATACGAATGTATTGGTCATAATTTGAATATGTAAATTTTAAATGGGTTCTTTCTTATTTGCACCTTTTCAACCTTGTTAGAAATAATTGCTTTTCAAGCATGCGATGCTCCTGTAATTTGTATTTAAACACACGTGGGCAATATAGTAAGTTGACTCAACCTTTGTGTTGTGTGTCACACTGAGCATGGAGAAAAGAAGTGTAAAGAGGAGTCTGGATTTCAGAGAAACAAAATTGTGGAAAAAGTCCATCTCCAGAGATCTTAATGTTCTTGTGTCCACTGTTCATAATATCATCAAGAGGTTTACAGCCCATGCCACTAGATAACCTCCCTCGACTTGGAAAGGAAGATCAAAATTAATTTAAAAATTACAATGAAAGAGTGTTCAAATGTTGGATAAAGAACCCCGATTAACTTCCAAACAAATTCAAACTGATCTGCACACGCAGGGTACAACAGTGTCAGCTCGCACTATCTGTTGCCATCTGAATGAAAAGGGTTGCTATGGTAGGAGACCCAGGAGGACACCGATGCTGACACAAAGGCATAAAAAAGCAAGACTGTAGTTTGCCAAAACTTATGTATTGTGCTGTGGACAGATGAGACAAAAGTAGAGGTTTTTTGGTAAAGGACATCATGGCACAGGACATCATGGCACAGGACATGGCGCAGAAAAAGAAATGAGGCCTTCAAAGAAAAGAACACAGTCCCTACTCTCAAACATGGTGGAGGTTCAAAGATGTTTTGGGGTTTCTTTGGTGCCTTCTAATCCACCTTCTAATCCGTGGCTCACTGACGGGATCCGTGAACAACGCACCACGCTCAGGAGTGCTGAGAGGAAGTGGCGCAAATCCAAGACTCCATCTGCCCTTGCTGAGTATCAGAATCTGCTTGGACCTTTTTCTCACAGTGTCACCAGGGCAAAGAGCAATTACTACCAGGAGAAGCTCAGCAACACCTCGGACACCAGAAAGCTGTTCTCCACTTTCAAATCACTCATTCACCCACCTTCACCTCCGCCATCTACCTCTCTCACTGCTGACAACTTTGCCGACTTTTTTACCAACAAGGTGGCAGCCATCAGCTCACAGTTCTCTCCTCCAGATGCTGACATCCTACTAACTTCTTCCAACACTCCATTGCTCTCATCATTTGCAATTCTGACTGAGGATGACGTATCCACCCTCCTCCTTTCTAACCATCCGACCACCTGCTCTCTGGATCCAATCCCTTCCACTCTTTTTCAAGCAGTTGCACCCGCACTAATGGCAACTATTACACAAGTCATCAACACATCTCTCAAAACAGGGACTTTTCCAACCTCTTTCAAGCAGGCCTTGAATACCCCACTGCTCAATAAGCCTTCTCTTGATCCCTCTGTAGTGGAGAACTACAGACCTGTCTCCCTCCTTCCTTTTCTGGCCAAGACAATGGAACGAGCAGTCTTCAATCAACTCTCAGACTTCCTTTCCAAGAACAACCTCCTCGATGTCAACCAGTCTGGCTTCAAGAGGGGTCACTCCACAGAAACGACACTCCTGACTGTTGTGGAATATCTTCGAGCTGCAAAAGCCACAGGTCAATCATCTGTCTTAATTCTACTAGATCTTATCAACAGCCTTTGACAATGTGAACCATCAGAACCTCTTGTCCACACTCTCTGACTTGGGCATCTCTGGATCAGCTCTAGACTGGCTTTGTTCTTACCTATCGAGACGAACCTTCAAGGTATCCTGGCGGGGGCATCTTTCTCACTCTCTTAGCCTCTCTACTGGTGTGCCGCAGGGCTCAGTTCTTGGTCCTCTCCTCTTTTCTATCTATACTTCATCCCTAGGTGCCATCATTCACTCACATGGTCTTTCCTATCACTGCTACACTGATGACACGCAGCTCTTCCTGTCCTTTCCACCGGACGACTCCACTGTCTCATCGCGCATTTCTGCCTGTCTCTCAGACATCTCAGCCTGGATGAGTGAGAGACACCTTCAACTCAACCTCTCCAAGACCGAGGTCCTTGTCTTCCCAGCCAGACCTTCGATGAAACACAACATCAGCATCAACATTGGATCTACAGTGATTGTCCCCACTAAATCTGGGGGTCATCATCGACGACCAACTGAGCTTCAAGGACCACATCTCCTCAGTCTCTAGGGCAGATTTGCTCTCTACAACATCACGAAGATCAGACCCTACATCACGAAATATAAAACCCAACTCATTGTACAGGCGCTGGCCACATCTCGTCTTGATTACTGCAACGCTTTGTTGATGGGGTTACCGATATCCACAATCAAACCCTTGCAGATGATCCAAACTGCAGCAGCTCGCCTCATTTTTAATCAGCCAAAAAAGACCCATGTCACACCACTTTTTAGATCTCTACACTGGCTTCCTGTAGCTGCTGGCATCAGGTTCAAAGCTCTGTCTCTTGCTTACAGGGTGGTTAACTCGACAGCTCCCGCTTACCTCAACTCACTCATTCAAGTCTACAATCCTTCTCGCCCTCTGCGATCTGCCAACGAACGACGTCTGGTGGTCCCAGCACCCCACAGAAGACACCAAGCAAAACTGTGATCCCACGATGGTGGAACGAGCTACCAAACTCTGCACGCTCAGCTGAATCTCTCCTAATTTAAAAAACTGCTGAAAACAGAACTCTTCCGCGTCTTCCTATGCACTTAAAAGTCTTAAAAAAGAGTTTGCATCTCGTGAACTGTGAACACTTTTCTGATAGGACTTTGCTTTGATGTTTTCTCCTTGACTTAGATTTTTGCTTGCCTTGTACCTCACTTGTAAGTTGCTTTGGATAAAAGCGTTTGCTAAATGACTAAATGTAAATGTCTGTGGCATTGGATGCCTTGACTATGTGAACAGTATCATGATGATTAACTAAGAATCAGTGTCAGCCTTCTTTATTCAGAGAATCAGAAAATTGCGTTTCCACCAGATGTCATGGGTCTCCCAAGCAGGACAATGACCCGAAACAGACTTTAAAAACCACACAGAAATGGTTACAAACAAAGTGCTGGAGAGTTCTGGAATGGCCAGCAATGAGTCCAGATCTGAAACCCATAGAAAATCTGTAGAGATCTCAAAACAGCAGTTGGGAGAAGGCATCCTTCAAATCTCAATAACCTGGAGCAATTTACAATAAAAGAGTGGCCCAAAACATTAGTAGAGAGGCGTAAGACACTCATTCATGGTTACAGGAGGTCATTGATTTCAGTTATTTATTCCAAATAATCGTGCCAATAATTTTGTCCAGTGCATTTTTTGGTTTCTGTTTGGGATTGTATCAGATTTGACTTTTCTTCTGTTTTTTTGTGTTGTTACCATGCAAACAAAAACAATAAGCACGTGAATACCAAAACATTTGCATGACCATACTACAGACACAAATGATTATACTTTATATGTATCTATGTTACATAAATCACTACATTTTCTTACCATTGATGACCTCTATGTCCCAGCTGCCTCGTGTCCCATCCGGTATGATTCTGAATGTAAACGGCGCAGCATTGGGGCTAACATCCTTGTCAAAGCCAGTTACATAAACAGTTTTTTCATGTGAGCACAGACTGCTGTGAACAGTAGTCAGTGTGGGACAGTGGTCATTGGAGTCATTAACTTGAATGGCTATGGTTCCTGTGGCTGTCTTTGATGGCATGTCTGAGGATGACAACAGTTAAGTTAGTTAAAGTCAGTCAGAACACCGAATTACCAGTTGTTGCCTTACACCAATCAGTAACTTGACATAATTGTACAAATTGCATTGTACAAACTACTTGGTATACTGTTGAATAAATATACACATGACAAAATAAAATACATTTTTCTGACGGCACTGCTATTATGGTGGGTGGCACAGTATTGGCACACTCACTCTCACAGTATTGACTTCAAACCAGCTGGCTGCACAGTGGTGTGTCTGTGTTTCTGGTTTGTTTTTCTATTGTCTCATTCACAAACCATGACATATTTCTCAAAACAAACTCCTCTACAAAGATGTACTGACACAACTATACAACGAGCTTTACTGCAAGTGCGAATGCATTTAGAATTTGGTCAGAGCAAAATTGATGAGTTTCTGATTCCAAAAAGCAATACGTTTTGTGTGTATATGCACTTAGATGACTGTAGAAACCTCCCCACCTAACCACACATTTGTTACAATATCTCCGGTTCCAAGCACAACCCTTCCATATTCTTTTTCTTTACTTTTGTTACTTTTGGTAATACCATACCTTTGGTTATGGCCAGAATCTTGGCAATGTAGGTACCATTCACCAAGAATGCTGACTCTCTGTCTGGTACTTTGTGAAGTTTAATCTCAGCTGTTTCTTTATCAATGGTGAACCAGTTGTCTGGATCATAGGCTTTGGCATAACTAAAGCACAACAAATAACAAGAATGAACAAGAGTTAATCCAGAACAACAAGAGAAGTGACAATAGTAAAAGTAATAAGTCATTCTCTTGCTGAGAGATGTATGAACATATTCATGCCCCTGTACCTTCTCAATTCCTGGCTTTCCAGGTAGTGCCACATTGAGTTTCACAGTTTTATAGTCATCATCATCATAATATGAAAATATGTCCAGTTCTTCTGGTATTTGTAAATCTAGTGACTTCTCACTGCTCTTTGGCAGCTGAGACTGAGCACACTGCCACTGTGCTTTGACTAACCTGACATCTTCAGCTGGTTTTCCTGTGTCTGGATCAATAGCAGGAAACACTGTGATCACACCATCCTCAGGCATTTCATTTGGATCTTCTGATACAGGAACATTCTTGGTCTGAGGTTTAAATGCTGGACCCTCTGGGACATTATTTACTGCTATCTTAAGGGGATAGCTTTTTGCTGGTGCTCTTGGCTTTGTTCCTGGTTTTGGCTTAAGTCCAGTGCCCACTCCGGGACCAACACCATTTCCAGGGCCAAGCCCTGTCTCTGGCTTAAGCCCCCCATCCACACCCGCTTCCAGGTCAGTGTCTAAGCCCAAATCTAAACCTATATTTACATCTGCATCCACTCCAGCATCTACTCCCAGGTCCATTCCTACACCCACACCAGCACCAACACCAGCCCCAGCACCAGCTCCAGCACTAGCTCCGGCAGCCAGAGGGCTACCCTCTCCAACCTGAACATCCACATCCATCAGAACAGCACCACCATCCACAAAAGGAGCAACATTCTCAATGAGCAGGCCAAGCTCAAGGTTCTGGACTTCTTCGAAGTCTACAGGCTGTTTAATTGGGAATGGAATTGGGAATGGAATATTAATAGCGTCAGGATAGACAAACTAAAGATATAGCAATAAACGAACAAATCATTGACCTATGATAGAAGTTAAATAAATTGTTAAAATAAAAACTAATTACAATGCCCTAAATTCACATTACACGAAGAAAAATACCTTGATCAGCCTGAGGATGCCCTCATTGGTTTTTTTGTCAGTTTCAATAGAAAAAAGATTATCCTCATTTCCTTTGGCAATTGTAAAGACGGTCAGCCAGTTGTCAGTGTGTTCAAGATCTTTGTCCAGAGATTTGATTCTCATCACAACTACATCAGCGACGTTTTCATCCACTGAGCCAGAGTACTGCAAACAGAATACAGTTTAGTAAAGGGGAAACTGTTAATCTGCTATAAGCAAATCTGCATTTTGTACTTTTTTTGCACAATGCTAAGAACACTGGAAACAAATATCAGCTATAAACAGACCAAAATCACTAACAACATTTAAAGAGGCCAAACGTAATCAAACAGAAATAAGCAGATAGTCAGAGATGGTTTACAAAGATCAGACAATGTTATTATCTTGATGAAAGTCCATGTCTACTGTGTAATTAACCATAGAAGCAGCTGCATTTAATGGACCCTTGAGTGTAGATTTTGATGTTGCATAGATACTATATGTATACATATATGTAAAACAGACATGAGAGAAATAAAAACAATGAAGACAGAAACTAGCTGCTTAATAAAAATAAAGTCACAGTTTTTTAAAAGGCCTAATTGCAAACCATCCAAGGTTACGTCCACAGTAAAAGTGTGTCAGCCATATAATACAACCAATGGGCTCCTATTTTAATCAAATTAGCTCTTTACACTGCCAATGTGTCAGCTCGTGTGCAAATTTCTATTTAAACTACATTTTGTGTGTAGACAAATCATGAAAAAATAAAATTGACTGACAGCAACTTGAAGTTTGGAATTCTTCATATTTTCAACAAAACACAGCTTGCTAATAATGATGCCGTCGCATTTGTGGACATGTTGAATTAATCTGTTTTTATGATAAACTTCAGCCTCAACTGAATGCGACCAGGTTTCAGATTAATGGTAAATGTTCTGCACTTATATAGCGCTTTTCTACCTATTGGCACTCAAAGCACTTTACACTGCTTCTTATTTACCCATTCACACTCACACACCGATGGGGGAGCTGCTGTGCAGCTGGCCAACACTCACCGGGAGCAACTAAGTTGGGGTTCAGTGTGTTGCTCAAGGACACTTGGACATGTGACCAGAGGATCCAGGGATTGAACCAACAACTGTGAGATTGGTGGACAAGTGCTCTAACTTCCTGCGCCACAGTCGCCCAATTTAGTTGGGTATTTAAGTTTGTGCATTTCTATTTGCTCACGTTAATGCATCCAGCTATCTATACTTCTTAAAGTGCTGCAGTGTGCTGAAACCAATCCCAGTTTTGGCCTATTGCATAGGTCACCAGTCTTATCTCAGGACTCCAGTTCACATTAGGGGCAGGCCATATAATGTTTAAATCTGACAGGCAATGGGCAAGTGTTGATTACTGCTTTCCAGTTATGTAAATTACATCATTTCTTGCACATATTACTTTTTAAACTAAAAAAAAAACTAAATAAGGTGCAGTAAAATACTTTAAAATCAATATACTGAAATACAAGTACAAACACAGTTGAAAAAAAAACATATTTCAAGTACACAAACAAAATCTAGTGTGTTACAATAACTTGTGTAAAGGTACTTAGTTCTGTCTTCCTCTGGCCAAAACAAAGCTGACAATTTGACACATCAAATATCATTAATAAATAACACATCACTGGATATATAAATTATTTTTTATCTATTTAACTAGCCTAATGACTAGATAAGGATACAGGTGAATAAAGGTATATTTTTGATCACCAGTCTTGACAAAGTAGCTTACGATGTAATATCTAGATAAACAGTTCAGATCGTCTCGTAAATCCAAAATATTAAATGCTCTCTATAGACTAGTAAAGTAACATAAACCAGACTGTCCAAACAAGCAAAAAATAACGTCTATAGAAGAAAAGCATTAGTTTTCAAAACAATCACCAAACAAAGAGTCCACATAGCACGAATTCATGGCAGTAGGATGGTGATAATGATCCTGGACCCTTGACAACAATCTGATGAAGAGTGATCATTGGAAGGGGTTTTAAATACAAAGAGGGAACTAAAGAACAAGATGCAGGTGGTTAGGGGTCTGTCAATAATGTATGGGTTTGCTTAGTTTTATTGTGTGCTATTCGTGCCTAGTTAAGGTGTATTTGCTCACCACTTTGGTTAGCTTTAATTTCCCATCCAGATCTTCTATTTTCGCACAGTCTATGCTTTCTTGTATAGCAAACCAACTCCGAACACTGTTAAAGTTAATCTCTTAGTTCTCCCTCATTTATATATTTAGGGTGTATGCTTGTCCCAGGTTTGCGTAGTTTTTGGTCTGTTGGTCTTTGCTTTTTTTGTCCTCCTGTGGAGTGAATTTCTGATTGTCTGCCCTTGTTGCCCTTGGGTTCCTCCAATCTGCAAAGGTTCTCCATTGTGGAGGTCCAAGGGAGGAGAGAAGAAGAAGAGAGAGGCAGTGTTGTAGAAGAGGTTGATCTGGTTGTATGAGATAATCAGTCAAGGAGCAGCTGGCACAGAATGATTGATGGGGCTACCGTCTGGCTCACTCTCTTTGGAATAATCTCCCATTCTCCTAAAGTCTTGGGTTATTTTTAGCAACCTATGGGAAGCTTCATGCACCAAGACTGTATCCTCAAACACCCTGGTTAAAAAGTCTGTAAATGATTTACCACTGACATTGATAGGTAAACGGTCTGCACTTATATAGTGCTTTTCTACCTATTGGTTCTCAAAGCGCTTTACACTGCTTCTTATTTACCCATTCACACTCACAATCACACACACACTCACACACTGATGGGGGAGCTGCTATGCAGCTGGCCAACACTCACCGGGAGCAACTAAGTTGGGGTTCAGTGTCCTGCTCAAGGACACTTCGACATGTGTGGAGTCGGGGATTGAACCAACAACTGTGAGAGTGCTGGACAACCTCCTCCTCCAGTTAGTAGCGAAAGGCTGTTCAGATCCTAAAACAGAGAGCAGGTGATCTGCTTGCTGTGCTTGAGTTCTCAAATTTTTAAATCCTTCTCCTTGATTTGTTGGAGAGTGGACCCAGAGTACATAGTACAACTTGTAAGCCTAAGACAGAGAGCAGGTGACTTGCAATCAAGAAAATACTTTGTAAGTTACAAGGTATATTCTTGATTGCAAGTCTTTGTTTTTTTTTTTAGCTTACTAGGTAATAACTACACTACTCACGAAAAGTTAGGGATATTGAATTTCAGAATGCATGCTGTTAACATTTTGACATCATCATAAAGACAACACCTAACAATTGATAAATTGTTAATCGTTTATTTCAATAAATAGTTTGAGATGAAGAAATTACCATTGCATGCTTCTACTTAAATGCTTCAGTGCAGCATGAACGTTTTACATTTTCAATAAATTTTGCCTGAAAATCCAATATCCCTAGCTTTATGTGAGTAGTGTAGATAATTTAAACAGTTCTGATCTTCTCTTAATTCATCAAGGTACCTCACAAAACGTTGCAGACTCTCACAATGGATATACATTACACAGACTAGGAAACATAAAGGCTATTCCAGCCATGAACTCCGGACAATGTTAGGACAATTCAGCCTCAGAAATTACCAGGAGTAAACCTTTCGGGCATGTGACTTAGCAGGAAATCACCCAAGTGAGAAGTGTCCTCAGGTGTGAAAATACACTCGATTTCCATGTGCGATCTGCGAGCACAAAAGGCCCAATTTGATACTAAACCTAATCTGTGGTAAACTGTTTAATTTACAGCAGAGCTGTGGATCTAAGAAAAAACGGTTCAATCACTCGACTATACCGGCACTTTAGTGATAGAAACCTCATCAACATGCCCATTCACTTTTAATCATACTGATGATTCAGCACAGAGCAGCGTGCTGTACATATGAGGTCACGCGCAATAATACTGACATTGCACTATGGGGCTATAAGGAAATAATCCAGATTATGTCAGCAGCGTTTCACTCGGACATTTACGTTCACACATACAACCCCTCCTGACAAAATGAGGATAATGTCAGAATTCCAGTGCATGTCTGAAAGGGGCTTAAGATAATCAAAGGCATTTAAACAGTCTCCAAACAGTCCAGATAGCAGGCATTCATGAATGGTGAGGATGAAGCTTTCTCTAATTGCTAAACTAACAGATTTGAAAAGCATGTACGGCTGTGGGAATTTTGAGAGAGTTGCTTAAAGAGCTATGAATGGTTGAGCAAAAAATTATTAATTTTGTTTACACTTATTATTCTGTCTTGTTGAGTTTTATAGAAGAGAAAGGTCTTCACAACTCAAGGCACTACCATCTTGAGCAAGGAGGCAAAAAAAGGCAATATTTGAGGAGATAAGATAAACCTTTATTTGCCCCATAGTAAGGAAATGTCTATGTTACAGCAGCAAAATGTACAAATGTGCCGATGTAGTCGATATATAATAAACAAATCAACAATACAAGTATACAATCATCAAACAAACAGTTGCATTAGGGTTTATGTTATTGCACAGTTTTAGAAACAGTAGTAGCAATGTGTATTATAATGCGCATTGGTTCACTGGGAGCAGCTCTGGTTGTAAAGTTCATTAGTAGCAGGGGGAAAAGACCTACAATATCGCTCATTCAGACACTTAGGATATAACAGTCTGTCAGTGAAGAAGCTATGGGGTGACTGTGGCGCAGTTGTTAGTTAAATCCCGGCTCCTCCGGTCACATGTTGAAGTGTCCTTGAGCAAAACACTGAACCCCAACTTAGTTGCTCCCGGTGAGCATTGGCCAGCTGCATAGCAGCTCGGTGTGTGCGTGATTGTGAGTGCGAATGGGTGAATGAGAAGCAGTGTAAAGCACTTTGAGTGCCAATAGGTAGAAAAGTGCTATATAAGTGCCGACCATTTACCATTTACTTAGAAATGTCACTGTGTCCTACTGGGCTGGGAGTTGTTCTCCAGCTGGGACGATAACTTGGCTACTCCCCTCCTTCGTGCCACCTCTCATTCTCATTCTTTCTGGCAGAACTGCTTTAGCTCTGTCATATTCTTTGGATGTCTCATGTGTATGGCTCTCTTGGGTTGAGGTCTGAGCTCTGACTTGGCCACTCCAAAAGGTGTTTTTTGTTTTTCTGAAGCTCTTCCTTTGTGGACTCTGACCTGACCCTGAGCCTTCTTTTCATTTAGGTCGACACAGCCTCAAGTCCGGATGGGCCCTTCAGGTCAACGAAGCCTGTGGTTCAAAGGGGACCATCCTGGCCAATTCTTTGCCTGTTCCTTGGCTTGGAGAGCCTGTTCCTGAACCCGTTCCTGTCCCTGAGTCGGGCTTCCACTGTTCCTGAGCTGGCCGTTTCCTCTCCTGTTCCTGCCCCAGCCAGGTGCCCTGCTATTTCAACGCTCCTGGTCCTGCTCTTGGTCCCCTGCATTAGCTGCCATCTCTCTGGTTCCAGAGCCTACTTTGAGGTCGACTGACATCCGACTCGCCATGTTTCCTAATAGGTTTTGCTGATTTCTCCAGCCTTCAGCCTCTCCTCCAGAGGGGCTCCGCCTCAGTGGTCGACCTCCAGCCTGACCTCTAGAATGTTTCACTCCTCATCGCCGACCTGCAGCCACTCATTCCAAAAGGATTTGTTTGTTGCTGTACTCCAGCTCAGCTCCCAGGGTGGTTCATTTCCTGCCAACAGTCTAATACCCAAACCCTGAGGGGGTTTCAGCACACCCCCTTGCTCCATAACTTGTGCCATCCATCCGACTCCTCCCATTCCTCACTATGGTTCCTTCCGTCAAACTCGAGGCTACTGTTTGAGTGACTCTCTCTTTTTTTTTCTGTCTCTTCTTGAACAGTGTGTGTTCTATCATGTGTGATTTGTATAGGCCAGAATTCTCACCTCAGATTTTTCAAGAGTTGGGATATTGTCATTAATATCCAAAACCTTGATCTGCACCGTTCCTGTTCCCGTTAGCCCTTCTGCTCCACCTTCACAATCAGTCCCCTTTATAACCAGTTTGTAGAAGTCATGCATCTGTCGGTGGAAAAACAACAAGCCATAGTATGAAAACACTCATTGTTCTGTTATTGTAGGACTTATGATCAATAAAGCTTAATTACAGTGAGTTTCTCGGAACAGAATTTTGGTGCTGTAAAATTCTGAATTTCAAGTCCACCATAATATTGTAACAAAGAAAAATGTTTCTTCGATTCAACTTTTCACATCACATCACACATGTTGCACACAGTAAGTAATGCTCAGTAAATTACATGGAAGTGCACTATTTATCATTAATATTAAGGGTCAGGAAAAAGTTACTTCAGTAAATGCAGTGTGTCTTAAACTCACCTCCCTGTCTAGCGTGGGCTCTTTGACATACAGTTTGCCTGTTTCTCTATCTATAGTGAACATGTGACCTGCGTCTTGTGGCTCCTGACTGATGATGCTGTAGGCAATCTTTGCATTACTGGTTCCAGCTTGGTCATCATCTTTGCCCATGATCTGCATAACAAAGGTTCCTGCAATGGATAGGACAATCCCAGCTAAAAAAGATCCAGTGTGTGAAATTAGTGCACCTGTTTAATTATTTTGCAGAGTACGTCCTTGCATTTATGGTGTACATTTTTGTACCTAGAAAGGCCCTGTTATTATATATAGTTCACCAGTTCATTTACAATATGTAAGTAGCCCTTTCTGGTATGTTGAATCCATGGAGATGTATTCTGTTTGTTTGTTGTTTGTTTTAGCTGTTTCAGATGATTTACTTTGAGTGTACAATCCCTTTACCTGGTTTAAGTAGTTTGGGTGAAATGTACTGTGTGCCAGGTGCTTGTGTTCAGTGCAACCAATTATGTTTGTTTTGTCATAGGTAATTAGGGAAAGTAAGATATGATGTCAATGTTTTGAGTAATGTGATTGGCTGTTGGCGGGAGTTTCCTGCAGATTGTTTGCTCCGTTTTTGCTACAGCGAGCTCGGACAGTGACATTGACTGCTTATATATGAGTACTCTAACTTTTATTGCTGCTTGTTGAAGTGAAAGGGTCTCAACGTTAATGGCCACCACGTCCCCAAGCATCGTTCAGGTCTGCAAAAGGGGGTTGTTTTATTTTACCTAATTATTTTGTTTGTTGACTTGTGTGAGTGTGTGTAGTGGGCTCACTATCTTACTGAATTGAACTTTAAAGGTGCTGTCATGATTTATTTTAGACTTATTGTGATTTGTGTCCTGAAAGAGGGAAAATGAATACTAGAAAGTTACAGCCGCGCATACTAGGTGTGTGTATGTCACCTATGTTTCTTTAATTATTTGTAAAAGTAAACTGTAAACACAATTAGGAACTCAAAATATTAAGTTATAATTTTGGTAAGATTTATGTTGAAGACCACTATTTTTATTTATTTTCCAAGTTTTAAGATTAATTTTGAATGTATTTTGAGTAAATAACACATAGCAGAGTTAATTGAGTATTGGGTGTAATGAAAACAAAATCTTTAATATCATAGTTAAGCTGACATTTAAAAGAGGGGGTTTAATAAAACTAGGTGCTATCCTATGTTTAAAGGGTAAATGAAGCGCTACATAAGAATGGTGTAGGTTTACTCTACTTACAAGTACATACTTGTAGTTACCTGATACAACGTTTGATAAATAAGAGGGTGACCTGGGACCCTGACAATGAATCATATATATTATATATATATATATATATATATATATATATAAGTATTTTGAAACAAAAGGGTATCTATTCGGAAGAAGAAACAGTCCTGCGTTTGCAGGAAACACAGTGAGAACTTACACTCTTTATATTTTTTAACTATGAGGGATCTTGTCTAAGTACTAAAAGGTTTCCACCATGGTTTTATTTTAAAATGACAACAGAAGGTACCAGATGAAACTCACACAAAGCCCAGTAATCTAGAGCCAGTTTTTTCCTTCAGAGCTCCAAAGGGGATTGTCAGCATGTGATGGACACAGCCTCAGCCACACCCTAGACTTGTTTGGTAATGTTTTCACTTACCTTTATTTTTAAGCTCATTTTCTTTCCACTATTATGTTTAACTTGACATAATCAGAGGAAAGCAGCACATTTGGTTTTAAGTATTAAGTTTAATTGTTTGACAACACAATTAGTCCATGTAGCATGAACATTTGATTAATTTTCTATTGTCAATACTTGTTAATTTAAGTTAAATTGAATTGAGGCACTTATTAGCCTTAAATGCTTTCTACTACATCAGCCCTACAAGTGCCCCCATTGAATGCAGGAAGGGAAAAATATTGGGAAATGTTTCCTCAGCTGTTATAGGTCATTTGAAATATTTTTTGTTACATTAATATGTTATTACGTTTGGTCTAGTGTGTTTTGGTCTAGGTCTACAATCCCTCCCATTGGCTGTGCTCTGTTTGTCCCAGGACCACACAGAAGACACAAACAACACTTGCACGTTCAGCAACCTTACTTCCAATACACAAAAACTGCTGAAAACAGAACTCTTCTGCACCTTCCTGTGCACTGAAAAAAAATTATTTTCTGATCTTCACTTGCACTTGCACTTCTCATGAGATGGAAACACTTCTTCTGATAGCAGTTTGCTTTGACGTTTTCTCCAGGCAGTATCTGCTAAATAACTAAATATAAATGACTAAATGTATGTTTAGAATTTGTTTAGTTACAGTAATGTCTACTCCTTGTGTCTCATACTGGTTTGGCCATATATGTTGCCCCTTGTGCCCTTTGTGTGTCACTCAGGTTAGGTCAGTTTTTTCTTTTGTTCATGGTAAAAACTTGTGTTGTAGTTCAGTTTGATATTTTAAGTTTAGCTATCTCTTGTTGAGTTCTTTAAGGGCCCAGTTTTGTTAGTGATGACAATTTCTTTGTATATATTGCATTTTGGGTAAATAAGAAAAACCACCTTTCTTTGAAATGTAACTACTGTGTTTAACTACTGTGTCCTGTGTACCTGCTTATTAAATTATTTTGTGGGACCCACACTGATGTCATTTGTACTCATTCTAAATATATGAGCAATAAATCTCAAGGGCTAAACCTTGTTTATTCTGGTGGTTTCTGGGTTAGGGTCGCATCATGGGTAGTCAGTGTGTAGATAAATTTTGTGCTTAATTCATTTAAAAATAAACCACATCCAAATATGATCCAAACATAAAATATGGTAACGTTAAGTTGTAACTGGTCTAAACAGCAACAACAACTAATGTTTAAAACAACTGACTGAATGTTTCCCTGTGCCGTTGGGGTAGCAGTTTGGATAGATATATTATACATTTTAATAAAAGTGAAACCAGTGGATTCTGATTCTGTCTGCTTGAAGAACCCTATCATCATCACTGTCACTCGTGTGCATTGGGAAATGCCAATGTTTGAGGCTTTCTAGGACCATATAGGTCATTCCCAATCTAGAAACACTAAGTGTAGAATTTTAAAACAAAGTCTTCTGAATATGCTCTGTAATTTTGTTTTACCAAAACAAACAAAAAATAAAAAAGCAGTTGAAAACAACAAAAGTGGTTGAAATCCAGCTGTGCACGTTTACCAGCTGCAATAATAGTATGTTTACATGTGATTTCATCTGTAACTACAAGTAAGAAATACATATATAATTTTGCATGATTATTTTTGTTCTATTTGAAATATATTTTGATGCTAACACTTTTTGTACTTAAGTTTCTAATGTAACCATAAGGGGGCACAGGTCGAAAGGTAGGCTTGAAGTCAAGGCTTGAAGCTTAGGAGCAGGATTCAAGTTGTTTTACCATGGGTTGGAAGGAAGAGAAATGGAGTAGGAGTTATCCTGAAAGAGCAGTTTGTGAGAAATGTTTTAGAAATGAAAAGAGTATCAGACAGGTTGATGAGTCTGAAGTTGGAAATTGTAAAACTTAGGAGTTGTACAGTAAGAGCTGTAGTCCTGAATACTCTGGTGAGCTACTTACATTTATTAAACTTTAAGTCATCAGTGGCCTGCAGTGCTGCCCCATTTACAGTTGCAACTTTTTTGTGTAACTAAGAAATAAATTACCTGAGGTGAAAATTCAAGATGAAATTCAGCTGACAACTCATTGAGAGCCAGCTGATAGGACCGGAGCACTCCATCTATACCACTTGGGTACTCTATAATTCTGCTTGGGGGGTGACTTGGGATGAACAGCCTGCTTGATCAGAACCAAGTAGCGGCTTCTTACTTTTGACATTTGTGCAAGTCATGGGCTGCCAATAACAAACACCATGTTTGCGCATGAGGTTGTTTATAACTGTAACTGGTACCAGAACGATTTAGGCCTTTGATTGATGATTGAATTTGCGGTTGTATCATTAGATACATGTACATACAGTGTACTTTATGTATGTATGAGTGTCTGTGGACACTGAGGTGAAGAGAGGGGCAGCATTGTCAAGCAATCACCACCTGTTGCTGAGTTGGATAGGATAGCTGGTGACATAAAATCTGCTTTGACCAACATGTATACTTGTAGGACCCATCACTCACACCACAAGACTAAGAAAACACTATTTATTTTCAGGTCTTGCATTACCTTTTTTGCTTGCTTCTGTGATGTTTCCAGTATGAAGCTCAAAATAAGGAGCATTATCATTCTGGTCCAAGATTGTGACCATCAGTGGAATATCTGCCTCTGCTGTAGTTCCATTTGTAAATATAGCACTTCCTGTTAGCTGCATGAGTTACATTAGAACATGAAACAGTGTTAGATAAGTTGATGTCACTGTTTTTAATGCAAAAAGCCAATAACACAGCTTTATTTTCTAAAGTAATCTATTCATGACAACTGAGCAAACTCAACTGATGAAGGCTACAAGATGTGGCAAAAAGCTAAAAAGCAATTCCCATAAGTGGATCTAGCTGTGTAAAGTATCTAACAAACCAAGCTTTTCAATAGTGGTGAGCAATCATTACTCCATATATATCTGGGGAGATCTCACATGCATAGTAGACTGGCTTTCTTCAGACTACTATACAATTTAATAGTAATTGGGGAACCATACACACCACCACACATATTGGAATAAAGAAATGTCATTGATGGTTTTAGTGTCTAAATAAGGATTGTAAATAATTAGAATTGTTATAAGAAAAACTAATTTAAGTAAATTTAAGTTAGCAGATCAATTTCTTATTATTTTATACTTATAAGAGATTTATGCTCTACCTATTAAAAATGTGTGTATCAGTGTTTTTATCAAAGTCAGTGTTTCAACAAATCCTTCTCAGAAGACAATAACAGCAAACAAAGTAAATAAAAGCCTATCCAATATTTTAAAATGTTCAACAATTTGTTCACCATTTTATAATCTGATGCTAATATTATTCTTTCTTTGTTCTATTTGAACTTAAATGTCTGTTAAAGATTAAAGAAAGCTTTGGTTTAATGCCTAAAATACAGTGTCTTGAGACATGTTATCTAACATGAATGATCATATTTCAGTAATGAAACCACAAAAAGGAGTGTGAATGTGACGCTCTAAAGTCTAAATGTTAAATGTAAAAATTTCATCCACCCCAATGCCTGACTTACAATGTTTTTGAGTAAACAGAAAAAAGGTGTTCTTCTTAACACAATACAGGAAGAGAGTAGTGAGAGTAGTGAGTCGTACTCTTTTTAGTGATTAAACTGAATATCCTGTATCATGCAAAATCTTTGGAAAGCCCCTTCAGCTGCATCAATTCTCCCAACAGGTTTCAACAGGATACAGGTCATACAAAGACAAAATATTAAGTCTCTGAGAGACTTACATTGAAGGATGGGTATTTCTCCCGGTCCACAATCCCATGGATGGTTACAAACCCCGTATAAGGATTCACACGAAAGAGGTGGAAGGGTGGTTTGTCAGCTCCTGGTCCAGAGAGAAAATACTCCACCTTTGCATCTTTGTCTTTATCAGAGCGAATCTAACAACAAAGCACAGATCTGTTAAAACGGTGAAATCTTTTGTCATGGTTATAGTTTGAATATGGTATTTACTATCAACTACTCTTAATTTAACACATTTTGGTGGTCAAACTGTGATCTCACTTTGGCCTTATTACTCTAAACACAGCAGGAACATAGTAATGATTGTTCCTCAATTTAATGAAAAGTGGCCATTAAAGGGCAGGCACATGTTCTCTGCACACACTTTATGTGTTGTTTGCATGTACTTTACACATTGTCTACATGTTGTCAACTGTGTAATAAAACCTAAAAATTCTCTGAATATTGTTTGAGCTTTTCATCATTGTAGAAGGTACAACTTTCTTCAAATATATGTGTGTGTGCGTGTGTGTGTGCGTGCGTGCTAGATATCGGGTTGCATAGTCACAGCATTAAACCCACTAGTTTTTTGTAATGAAAAAGATACTTAAAGCCATGGTGCTAGCTGTATTTTGACAGCTGATTTGCTATGATTAATTATTTTCTCTATTATCTTACCTGCAATATCTTACATTATCTCCATGTATCTTACTGCTTTGCATCATGCCCATTCAAAGTAGCAGTAGTGGATTTAACCACCAGGTCTTTGAGTTTATAGCCATAACTAAGAGAGTTAGGACATGTAGAAAAGTCTATACTCAGACCTTTTACTCATACTAAAGGGATATTCAGGGTATACTATGTTCAGATCTTAACACAGAGCTTGTTGCTACCTGCATTAGTTTGCCACATTCACAGGGTTCAAACAATACTTCCGTTGCAGCCTTTAGCCCAGGGCTAAATTTAATTTAGTGATACTGAGGACTAGAACTAACTGAAATGGTCTTTTCCCAACTGCTACAAATACAGCTACTGGATGGTTAGCAGCAGAAAAACCAATGATGTGAAGGAAACCAGTTGGATGGTTCATTCATTCAAAGATCATCCATCAACTTTCTAACAATTAACACAACAGAATAACTCTGGGGTACAATGTTAAAAACCAAATAACCTTGGCAATGAATTCCCTTTGGGTGTAGTCTGTGTTTTCCCACATTGCGACAGGAGGAAGTATCCACTCTCTCTTCTTTCTGATCTTTGAGTGTTTTGCCTCAAGACCGAGTATCTGAAACCATTCAGCAGATATGCAGGTTATATAAACTTTATCAAATATTTCTTTCATAGAAATATATGTAGTATAATAGGTATATATATTGTGTAAAGGGGCTTTTAAAGCCTTTTGTGACCAAGACTGATAGTACTGGGACCACAGAAGAGATTCAGATTCAGATTCAGAAAAACAGTAATAAAAAAATAGTAATAATAGCTAACTTTAAAAAATAATATAAAAGATAAACACCTCACATACTCACACATACATAGTGCCACATATATTTGTAAGGATAAATAAGGATCATTTTTACACCTATTTAAAACATAAGTAACAATAGTTATTGCATCTATATGAGACTGGCATACAGTATAGTAGAAGCTATTTAACAGACTGGTTGTTCTAGTTCGAACTGTCCTGTAACACCTGCCTGAAGGTAGGAGTTCAAATAGTTTGTGTGATAGGTGGGATGAGTCCTTCAATATATGGAGGCTGCAGGAAGTTAAAAAGTCTCCAAGGGCTTGATGAGAAATTAGCAGCTAAAGATTTTTGTAGTCTATTACTTTAATATCATTAGTCAGACTAACTGAATAGCTGTGTAGCACCACTGCCCACTGCATCACATTTGTCCTTTGGAAAAAAGTTGTCGATGTTCACCAGGATGTAAAGGGTAAGAAAAGAATTTCTAAAGAGTTTGGACTCCACCAGTCACCTGTTGGACAGATTGTGTATAAAAGGAGAACGTTCAGCACCACTGTTATCTTTGCCAGATGTAGTCAAATAATCTAAAAACCCTCACGGTAATGTCAAGAAAATTCTCTTGCAAGATCTCTCTTGCAATGGCTAAAATTGCAGAGGTAACAAATTACATTTCTTCTTGTAATGAAGTACATTTTGTGTATTTGTACTTCGAGTATTTTTTTACTTTAATTTTACTTTTAGTCAAGGATGTATATTTTCAAGTATTTTACTTGAAATTATGTGTTTTCCGAACTGTCCAAGCCTGTCCAGGTACGTTCAGCCATGAAATTTGTGGTGCCAAGAGTTTTTGTATCAAATTGCAGGAAGGTAGAGCACTTGTCCAACAATCCCACAGTTGTTGGTTTGATTCCGGGCTCCTCCAATCACATGTTGATATGTGCTTGACCAAAACACCGAACCCCAACTTAGTTGCTCCCGGTTAGTGTTGGCCAGCTGCCCAGCAGCTCCTCCATTGGTGTGAGTGTGTTTGTGAATGTGAGTGTGAATGGGTTAATAAGAACCAGTGTAACGCGCTTTGAGTGCCAATAGGTAGAAAAGTGCTGTATAAGTGCAAAACATTTACTTAAATCATACGTACATACAAATAAATATATTTACACAGTACTTCCATGGTGTCTTGTACATGTAAAGTTGAGCTAACTAAATATCAACACATTCAGTATTGAAATTTTATATAAATGGATTAACTGAAATATTATTTCATTGATACTGCTTAGTCTAATTCATAATGACACTGATAGACATATTTAAGTTTTACTTCATGTCTTCCTGATATTGAATGTGGCTCTCTGTAAAAACGTAAACTAGCCACACATCCTCAAAGTTAGGGGATCTGGCAGTAGAAGAAAATATAATATGTCTTTTCAAAATTGTAGCTATAATATTTTCAACTAGTTTCTTAATAGAGATAAATCAGAAAATCAAGAGCAATAAACATAAAACAAAAAACACCTTCAAACTAGTATAAATACCAGACATAAAGTACAAGTTTGCACCTGTACAGAGTAGGTGAAACTGTACAGTTGGAGGCCCGCAGGGCTCAGAGAGTATAAGGTTCCATTCCAGTTGGTCCAGATCATGATTATCTGCTTCGCACCCTCAGGTTATATGTTAAATGTAAGCCTGCTTTATACTGTGTGGGCCTCTAAACAGGGTATCTGCCTGAGAAAAGCAGAACATGTACAAACACAGTTTAAACATTTTCCCTGCACTGTTTATACTCTGTTAATAAGTCTGGCTTGGAAAGATTACAGATCAACACCTTTTCTGCTATGTCCTGATGGTAGAAATAATATAAAAATGTTCAAGTTAACATGAAGGTTCTCTCTTGGTGACTGTGCACCAAGTCCCTTTTGCAGAAGTGTCTTTACAATTCCCTGAGAGGCTGTTATGCAGATAATGTGCTGTAGAGTAGTCAAGTCAAGTCAAGTGTCAAGTGGCTTTTATTGTCATTTCTACTATACACAGTGGTACACAGTACACAGTAGAAATGAGATAACATTCCTCCAAGAACCAAGGTGCTACAAAAAAACACAAGCTATGTAAAGTGCATCGAGTGCAACCTATTGCAAACACTGCAGACGAAAAACTTACAGACACACAGTGTAGACAGACAACACAAGTAACACAGAACCTAAGACAGTGCCGACCAGTAAACCTACTGTATACTATTTTACAGTACAGTACAGTCAAGTGTGCTAAGGGTGTAAAAAGAGCAGCATGTAAACAGTATAGTGCATTTGAATGTCCAGCATGTAAACAGTGCAATTGCATTTGAATGTGGAAAAAACAGCAGGTACAGCAGCAGCAGGACTACTAACCGCCTGTACCAACAACATTTATTCAAGCACTTTATTTGAATACTTGTCTAATTTTCTAGTAGAAACCCTGTTTCCAAAACAGTCTGGGCTGCTGTGAAAAGAATACAACGATTTACAAATTAATAAGAACTTTTATTTTAGAGATGTCAGCAGTTGTTTTAAGAAAAGGTGGGACATAGGTATTCATCACCTCTTCTCGTAGCAAAAGTTTTGTGTTTTGGGGGAGACCAATTTCCTAGGTGTAAGTTAGCCTAGTAAAGAACTGGAACTTGTTCACATAATAGTTGTTTGTTTGAGTGGTAAGTAACTTGTATTTGTGGGTGTAGTGTACAATGACAGTGAATCAGCCCATGTGACTGGTAGGTAATTAGAAAGATGGCAAATAGGAATTCTATGTCACATCAGAAAAACATATGTGAAACACAAAGCTGAAAAACAATTTTATGCTACCAAGTCATTATATGCCAACCCTATACTACCATATAGTGATATTCACAGAGTCTCATTTTCGATAATCTAAATGCTATTTAATGTTTTATCCAGCATTTGGCCTGGGAAATGTGGTCAGCAACTATTGGTTTTAGGGATATCCTTTGTCACCATGCATGTGGAATCAGGGAGGAAGATGATTGTTTTTTAAAATAAAGCTTTAGTCTCTCTCATTTAGGACCCCTACATTGGAGTTTGGATCAGTACCATTCTAATTCTTAATCACTGTTCATTTAGTGTGCATGCATAACCAGTGTGAGAGTGTTTATGCTGTGATTATTTTTTTGGGTGACACGCTGTAAGCCTTCCTATTTGTGCTCGAAGCGATAATGACTCCAACAACTCCAGGAAGAACAGTAATTTGGGGATTTTGATTTGAGGGCGGCTCCAGTGAACTCAACAGTTAATACTTTGAATGCAACTCTGGCAGTGGTCCGTAATGATTGATACATTTATAGCAGGAGACATGAATTTTAGTTTAGAGACAAGATTCAGCAGGGAGTTTGGTGATTGTAGGGGGGTACAGAGACCATCCAGGGTGGCCATGGGACTTAAATGTTTGCCCATAATGCCAGGACTACTGTGTGTTAAAACAGTTACCTTATAGCCTACAGCTTATTCAACGTAATTCTTTATGAAGTAGTAGCCTTTTGGCCTCATGTGAGCTGTAACAGAGGGAAAGATGAAACTTGAAAGCAGCTGTCTAACACTGAAAAAGAAAACAATATATTGGGACCACAAAGTCAGTAGTTAGAAAGCCCAAAGTAAACCATGTGCACAATTTACTTTTTCTCCCCACAGTCTTTTCTGTGCTTTGTAATTGTAGATGCCACTTAAAGCAAATTTTGGGTTAAAAAAAACTTGAATACATTTTAAGTAATCACAAATAGGTGATAAATGCTCTTCTGCTCTAACTTGTATTAAAGCAGTTTTTATATGACCTTGCACGCTCTTTTCTTTTGTGGTTTAATTTAGAAGGGTGCTATCAAAGACTGTTGTGTCTCCAAATCACTGTCAGTGGTACAGAGATTTTCCTTAATAAAGGATTTTGAGCAAATCTTGCCCTTTTACCGGCGACTATCATATTTACTCTCTACACCACATGCTGGGATAATAATTAACAGATACCCAAATTAAGAGATTCTTTGCAGTTTATAGTTAAAAAGCTTTGTTTTGCTGGTGTCTACCCCCAACATTTGCTTATTTTTTTCTGCTTAAAATCCAACCTACGAAGATAAGCAATTAAATTGAAGTTGATTTAATTATGTTTTTTTTGTTTTTTGTAGTGCTCATTTTGGATCTGTACCTTAATTAAACATTTAACAATAATTTAATTATATTATTATTATTATTATTATTATTATAAGTATAGGAACTTTCTAATCACACCACACCTGCAAGCTCTTTTTTACCTATTTAGTTAGACAGTGTAAAAAAGTAAATTAAACAAATTTGTCTATAACAGCTGCACACTTCGTAGTTAGAAAATGGCTATAAATAAACATTGTATCTACTTAAGTTTGCTTTATCAAGCCTTGTGCTTAGTACTAGTACTTTCAGAAAAGCTGCTTCACTCTTGGTCCGCAACTTGTCACACTTGTGTCAAGATAAAAGACAAATGTGAGGCTCCCACAGCCCTTTCCCATCCCCAGCTGTGTAGTGCCGGTCCAAGCCCGGTAGAAATTGGGGAGGGTCGCATCAGGAAGGGCATCCGGCGTAAAAACTGCGAAATCAACATGCGGACAATGATCCGCTGTGGCGACCCTGAACTCACGGGATAAGCTGAAAGGACCAACCAAAAAAAAAAAAAAGCTGAGGGTGAATACTCACCAAGACTGGCACTAAAAGAAGCAGCAGGCCCACTTCTGCGATGGAGAGCTGAGCCATGGGTGCAGGGAAGCCACAGCCACACCTGTCTGCTCTGAGATTGTAAACCCTCTGAGATTTTAAGTCAAGTGTTCCAAACAGAATGAACTACTCTTAGCCTTAAATCCTTTCTGTTTAAAGCACACCCATGTCAGCTGCACACCCTTCCTTCAAACCTATAGATGCTCAGGAACATACAGCCCCCTCCTACCTAACTTCATATATGTTTTAAAACATACTTTCATGTTTCTCAAAGGTGTGTCTGTTCACTCCTGCAAAGTTGAAACGGTGCAACGATGGCCTCCAGGTTGAATACTGATGAGGCTGACAAGGACAGACAGGTAAAACAAACAGACTGAAACTCTTAGAGAGGCCATTTTTTTTACCTTAAATTGCTAAGCTACGCAAAAAGTGACACATTTAATCCTAACAAAAAAAATGTCCCACTAAAAAACAATAAAGAGACATACATAGACGGACAACCATTCACACTCAAATAAGTCAAGTCAAGTCAAGACAAGTCAGGTCAAGTGGCTTTTATTGTCATTTCTACTATACACAGTGGTACACGGTACACAGTAGAAACTTTCCTCCAGAAGGTGCTACAAAACAACACAAGCTATGTAAAGTGCATTGAGTGCAACCTAGTGCAAACAAGTGCAGACGAAAAACAGTACAGACAGACAGTGTAGACAGACAACAGAAAATAACACAGGACAGGACACAGAACCTAAGACAGTGCCGACCAGTAAACCTATTGTATACTATTTTACAGTACAGTACAGTCAAGTGTGCTAAAGATTCACACCTATGGGCAATTAACCTAACATGCATGTATTTGGACTGTGGGAGGTACCTGGAGAACATGCAAACTCCACACAGAAGACCATGGCCATGAACCCTTATCATAGAAGGTTTCTATGAGCTGGCAGCACTAACCACTCCACCATATCACACTCAAAGTATATATATTTCCATCACAGTATGCTAATCAGAAAGTTTGAATTTACACTTTAGTTTTGGACTGGTGCATTTATAGGAAGGGAAGCGTGCTATAGTAAGTTTTTATTCAGACAAGCATTATGATTAACTAGCAGAACTTTGATGGTGCGTTGCTGATTATGTGAACTACTGAAACAAGATATTGGACTATTTGTAATGTAAAATGTTTAAAATGGCCATTATTTAAATACATCCAGAAAACATTTTAAAACATCAACACCCCAGGCAACACCAAATGTTGAGGCTACATGGACATGGCCTTTTGAAAAAAGTCGACAATCTGATTCATTGCCAGTTTGTCGACTCTCTTCTTACTATTATTATCAACTCAGTGATGCTGAAATAGAAGCTTTTTCATCTTTCTCTTGGTCTTTATTATAAGTTTCTGATATTCATCAGTACCAAGAAACATCTTTTGAAACCTTTCCTCCCCCAGCCTAGATTTATACGCAGGATAGATGAAGCCCCATCCCTCCATTGCCCCAAGTGTACAGTCCCACCCAATTAGTCTGAGGGGGAAGAATTTTTATTTAATTGCACTTTATTAAAATACAATAAATGACATGTAGTTTGTATGTAGAACTCATAAGAACTCATAATCATAACATTAATCAAGTAGAAACGTTATAATGCGGTACACAAAAATCTGACTTACTATGAAACAAAAAAGGAACAAATCAGAAGAAATAACCTGATAAATGGCAAATCACTAATACAAGGTTTTCAAAGCTACTGCATCTTTCAGTGTAAATAAGTGTGATGTCACTCAGCTTTTACTTTATAAATCTTTAAAAGTGATTATAGATTTTATAGTTAAGTCACTTAGACATCAGTCTAACATGATCATTATTAGGCGTTATTGGATTTTCCTGCCGGCACAATGATAGTGTTAGGCCAAAAGCAGTCTTCATGCAGGTTTCCTAGAGCAAAAATCCATTTTGCAATTTTCCTGGCATGGAGTCACTGCTGGACAGTTATTTATGTGAGTGCAATGTGTTTGTAGTCTTGTTGTGTGCAAGATTTAATAGTGGTTGTCTGTTCAACCAAACAATGTTTAAATTGTTTTAGGAGCTGTGACTTGGTTACAGCAAATGGTAGCTATTGTTGTTAACTGTTATAGTTAAATACCAGTTGACAATCTAATATATGTGCAATATTATATTGTCAGCTTTTCTGCATCTCATAAGGTGTTTGCTAATATACAGCTATGTGTATTCCTACACAGAAATGAAAAATCACTATACATTAGTAATCACTACTAATGTACTTATACTTTAGTATAGTGTTGGCATACGTTGTTCTAATTAATGCTTTTACTTTACTAAATTTCAGAGTACTAAAGGTATTTTTCTCCACTACCATTTAGCTGACAATTGCAGTTAGACTGATGATTCCTATTATTAATACAACCAATAAACAAATTAATTATTATAAATATTATTCTGAAATGGGACAATCAGCATAAGGATAATTATCCTTATTATTATATTTTCATGCCAACACTTTGGTACTAAATGACAATGAATGATAAAAGTTCTTAGAAGGCTATCTGAGGAATGTTTTTAGCTCCTACTTTAAAATAGGTACTTGGCTGCACAGGAATCATAAACATGTGTATGCTAATCAGGTCCAGCACTGAGTCAATGCAGTATAAATTTGATCAGAGATCTGCTCTGCCAGGCAGAGACAGCAGCGATCACAACAGCTTACAGCCCAGCTCCTGAGAGCAACCAACCAGTATCTGCCTTCATTCCTGGGTAGCAAGCAGCATTGTTTCAGCAAACTGTGTTAACTTGCCTGTTTCATGTTGATGTATTTTATGATTACTGCCATTTGACTGAAGTGAAAATTGGAAAACATGCTTTGCCGGATATTAGGAAAGTCTCCAGTCTCACTGCAAATCAATATAGGAACATATTAAACAGTCTCTCCAGGATTTTGCATTGCTTTTTGTTATTGTTGAGGCCAAAAATATGCAATTGTTGCGATAGTATGTTGCAAAGTTTTTATAAGGTTTTAAATTACAAGGCTGCACAGAACTCACAGAGGATTGGTACATTCTTATGTACATTTACAACATCAAAAAGTATCTGGAGGGACACATTATTGCAGACTGACTATTGGCCAGTCTGTGTTAATTTTGACTTCCTACTCACCAGTAGTGTGAATGCAAACAGGAAGAAAAAAAAAGTGCCTGAAGCTATGTAGTTTTGGGCAAAGCTCCCCAGCAGGTTGCCCCTACAGAAATTCCTGCTTAGCCAGCAAACTCACAGTATTTAACACATAAACACCAATCTAACTACTAATAACAACTTGTTCATAGGCATGACATTTATTTCATTAAACCTGCACATTAAGCAAAGTATCCCCAAAGGAAGACGTTAACAGCGAGTAGCAGCAGGGCATTGACATTGCAGACGCTTCTCCAGAGTGGCTCCTCGTGCAGTGAGTTTAGTTCACCATTTTCAGTCATTTGAGGTGAAGGGGTATTGGCTGCACCATTAAGTCCACACACCCAAAGAGCAGCTCGCCACCATCTGGAATCTGGCAAGCAGCCAGAGCCTGGGTTGTGGTCAGGGTTTACTTGGCCAGAAGCCATCTTGGGACCTGTAAGGTCGATCCGTGACTCCTGACTATATCTGGACCACCAGGTCAGCCTGTAAAGCTGGACAGGAGAAGAAAAAAATTCAGCACAAAATGCAGCCTTTCTGCTTTACACCCCTATAGCTTTACATCAGAAATAACATCTGATAAAGACCAGCTTCACAACCTTTACTAGCTCTTTTCCACTGCAGTAATTGTTCTCCCCTGCTTAATCCTAAACTTGTTTTAACACTGCTTAGGAGGTGACTCTAGCCAGCGTTATTCAAGTTCATTTTCACTGTAATCAGGCAGTGCTGTAGCTTAAGATTTATCAAATAGATTTTTGTCCCATCACAAAGACAATAAGAACATAATGGGCTTCATTTTCCTGCAAGCACAAAACCGGTGTTTCTACCAATGCAGTTTTTATGAATATTTAAATACCTGTCCAACTTCCACTAGTGGAACTTTAACTCTCTTGAGCACCCCAGGTAAATGGTCTGCACTTATATAGCGCTTTTCTACCTATTGGCACTCAAAGCACTTTACACTGCTTCTTATTCACCCATTCACACACACATTCATACACCAATGGGGGAGCTGCTATGCAGCTGGCCAACACTCACCGCGAGCAAGGACACTCAAGGACACTTCGACATGTGACCGGAGGAGCCAAGGATTAAACCAACAACTGTGAGATTGGTGGACAACTGCTCTACCTTCCTGCGCCGCAGTCGCAGCCTATTGCTGCCCACTGCTTCTCTGGGGTTTAGGAGTTAAGTGCAGAGGCTGAATTTTATTGTAACATTTATACCTACGTAAAAAAAGCTTCTAATTCTGGTTTAAGGGCAATAAATACACAACATTTTCTTTATGAATATATATATTTTTTTGTCCTTTCGGCTTATCCCATGAGTTCAGGGTCGCCACAGCGGATGATTGTCCGCATGTTGATTTGGCACAGTTTTTACGCCGGATGCCCTTACTGACTCGACCCTCCCCAATTTCTACCAGGCTTGGACCAGCACTGCACAGCTGGGGTAAATTAATACAGTATTAATTTAGTTATAGTTAAATTATTGCTTATTATTATTAGGGCGACTGTGGTGCATGAGGTAGAGCGTTTGTACACCAATCCCCCAGTTGCTGGTTCAATACCCGGCTCCTCCGGTCACATGTCAAACTGTCTTTGAGAAAGACACTGAACCCCAACTTAGTTGCTACCAGTGACTGTGAGTGAGTGAATGAGAAGCAGTGTAAAGCACTTTGAGTACCAAGGTAGAAACCAATAGGTAGGGGCAGCTGTAGCACAGTTGGTAAGGCGGGCATCCACAGACCACAGGGTCAGTGGTTTAATCCTGGTCCCGGCTACAGGTCGAAGTGTCCTTGGGCAAATCACTATACCCCAAGTTGCTTCCAGTAGGTCAGGTGAGCACCTTGCATGGCAGCCACTTCCATCCATGTGTGTGAATGGGTAAATGGAAATTAACATTGTAAAGCCCTTTGGATAAAAGCGCTATGTAACTGGTGGAGTTGTGCTTGTTCTCCCTGTGCTTGCATGGAATGTGCGAGGAAACTAGAGTAATCCTCGCACATTCCAAAAAGATGCATGTTAGGTTAATAAATGACTCTTGTCCATAGGTGTGAATGTAAATGGCTGTTTGTCTGTGTATTTCTCTTTCTGTTTGCCATGAGCTAAACTGGCAACCTCTTCAGGTTGCACCTCGCCTCTCGCCGTATGACAGCAGGGCTGAGCTCCAACTTCCCATGACCCAAAGTGGATAAATGGTTATGGATCATTGATGGATGGACACTCTTGTCTGACACTTGACACAGTACATTGGGGCTTACCACAGCTTTAGATAATGTGTTATACATTAGTCACTCTCATATCGCTAAAGCTGCACATGCAACTGACTAGAAATGGGATATTATGAAAGTTGCAAAAGCTCAAATAAAAAAGCTCAGGCAGGTATTGATGTAGCAAATAAGGGCCCTTCCCCAGTCAACAGCAACTGACCCATTATCCAATTAAAGGGAACGAAGAGTAGAAGAGGTCACTAGTGTGGAGCACAAAGTCTTGATGGTATGGTATGTACCTGTGGAGGTATGGAAGTGTCTAGGAGAGGTGGCAGTAGATTTTGTGACTAGTTTTTTTAACAACATCTTGGCCCAGTTTTAAGAACAAGGGAGATGTGCAGAGCTGTGGCTACTACTGAGGAATAAAGCTGATGAGCCAAACAATGAAGTTGTGGGAAAGAGTAGTGGAAGCAAGGCTAAGGGCAGCAGGTGAGCATTTGTGAGCAGCAACATGGTTTCATGACTAGAAGGTTTACAACAGATGTAGTATTTCCTTTGAGGATGCTGATGGACAAGTACAGCGAAGGTCATAGGGAGTTGCATTGTGTCTTCAAAGATTTAGAGAATGCATATGACACGGTGCTGAGAAAGGAGCTGTAGTATTGTATGAGGACGTGTAGTGGCAGAGAAGTATGTTAGAGTGTTAGATGTTTCAGAGATAAAGTCAAAGAAGCTAGATTGAGGTGGTTTGGACATGTTCAGAGGAGAGACTGTGAATATATGGGTACAAGGACACTGAGGTTGGAGCTGCTGGGCACGAGGTCCAGAGGAAGACCAAAGAGGATATTTATGGATGTAGTGAGAGAGGGAATTAAGTTAGTTGGTGTAAGAGAAGAGGATGTAGAGGGTAGGGTTAGATGGAGGCACATGACCCCTAAAAGGGGTCTCCACAGTGACCCCTTGTGGCCCCTGAAAGGGAGCAGCCAAAAGTAAAAAATGAAGAAGGCAGAAACATTTAAAATCCATTCATCTTCTTAGTGTAAAGGATCTTTAAAACATATGGTCCCTTTCAGCCTTTAAAACAAACTCAGACTGATGAGTCAAACTTTTTTTTCCCAAAGTTCTAAAGTGAACCAAAGTCTACCGTACAGTTTGGATATTGGGTTCACTTCAAGGTTTGTTTGTGAATATAAAGCACTCTAGGTTGACTTCACCTATCACCAAGGTACTTCTGGTTACAGCTTTTAAAAAATAAAAGTAGTAAAGGTTTGACATTTCCAGAGAGAAATGCCAATGCCATGCCTGTTCTGACCAATAGAAAACCTTTCCTGATCCTGTTTCAGCATCTGTTCTCAGCGCCACTGTTGTAGTCCAGCCTCAATTATATTTTTTTAGTCAGACAACACAAACTCAGTTTCTGTTCCTCACTAAGCTGATGCCCAGCCATCAACACTGGCAGAAAGTTCAGAAAACTTTTTTTATCCCAGGTGCCATAGTATGTAAGTATCGGTGTGTCGCCATATTTTTGCCCCATCTCTATCTAAAGAAGTTCTGAACCAAACAAAACAATGTGTATGCAGGTACCCTAGTTTAACTACTATAGCAGGTTGTGTGCGTGCACGATGGCAAGATGGCACCCATCCCCAAACATTAAACATGCGTGACATAAACTTCGATTTTCTACAATGTAAAGTATTCATCTTAAAGCATAACATTTTTCGATGCTTTTTCTATTCTTACATGTTCTTTCGGTATTGGGGCAGTGGCCAAGCTGACAACAACAATGATAAGGCAGGTGAAAGCCAACAGGATGAGAGCAAAGTACAGGTAGTGGACATCAGCCACAACAGCAGGTCGAACATCAGGCTGACCACAGGAGGGAGCCATATAGGAGAACTCCAGAACCATGCGGATCATTCCCACCACTAGTCCGGTCATCAGTCCCCAGAATGCACCCTGATACACACAAACATAAAAAAAAAATCATACAAACCATATTAAATGCAAATTCATATGGAACTGGCAAAAGAAAAACACAATAATGATCGTTCTCAATTTTTAATGCCTTGACCTGTTTTTAAAAGAAGCCTAGTGCCAAAATCTAGTTATAATACCAGGATTTTGCTTATGCTTATTTCTTAATAGCTTTCATCATAGGTGCAGAGTTTATGGCACTGCTGCTGTGTGCCTAGGTAACCACATATTTGGCCTACTAAGTGAGTTTGATTTACTTATATTTTTTATAATAAAAATATTTCTGATCACTTGAGCTGGGGAAAACTCACTTAGGCTGTGGAATTAAGGTACTAAAACTCTTACAACTATCAATAAATATTGCAAAATGCTGTCACTGTCCTTCTGTTTATTACAGTTGGGTGTAAAGGTTTGGATCCCATTGCAATACCAAAAACATATTTAATGCACATTGGGTTAGTGCAAATGTTCCTTAATCAGAAATAAGGTCATTTTTAATATTCATTATTTTACTGTAATTTTTTAATAAAGTTTACAATATTTTTTATAATACAGAGTTTAAGGGACACAGTCTTTGGTGACTAACTGACTGTGTAACTGTAATACATATGGTTTTCGTTGTGATATTATCTGAACTAGCTTAAGCATCCGTTACTTCTAGGTTGGACTACTGTCAGAGCCTTTAGCTATCAAGCTCCTCTCCTGTGGAACCAGCTCCCAGTTCAGATTCGGGAAGCAGACACCCTCTCTACTTTTAAGTCTTGGCTTAAAACCTTCCTCTTTGATAAAGCTTATACTTGCTTATAGTTATGCTGCTATAGGCTTAGACTGCTGGGGGACCAGCCCCCAATGCACTGAGCTCCTTTCCTCATCTTACCCCACAATTGTCACCACTGTATGACATTAACTATGTGTAACTACGTGACATTAACTCCCGTAGTTGTGTTTCTCCTTCTCTGTCTCCCTCTCTGTCACTTTCTGCAGGTGTCTACGGGCTTTGAAGCTGTGTGTTTTTTCCAGTGTGCAGCTACAGGTTCTACCAACCTGCCCGATGTTTTGTTGTTGCTTTTGTTGCTCTTTTTCTTTTCTCTCTTCACTTTCCACTCACCCCAACTGGTCGAGGCAGATGGCTGCCCACCCTGAGCCTGGTTCTGCTGGAGGTTTCTTCTGTTAAACGCTTCTGCATCTTCCTATGCACTTAAAAAATTCCTTTCTGCTCTTTCTCACACTTGCATCTCCTGAACTGTGAACACTTTTCTGATAAGACTTTGATTTTTCTCCTTGACTTAGATTTTTGCTTGCCTTGTACCTCACTTGTGAGTCGCTTTGGATAAAAGCGTCTGCTAAATGTAAATGTAAATGTTAAATTGAGTTTTTCCTCTCCCCTGTTGCCTAGGGCTTGCTCAAGGGGGAATTGTTGGGTTTTCTCTATACATCTTTATAGTCTTGACTATATCCTGTAAATTGTCTTGACATGACTTCAGTGAATTGGCGCTATATAAATAAATTTGAATTGAAATTGAGTCTAATTCAATTCAATTCAATTCAACTTTATTTATATAGCGCCAATTCAAAACAAAGTCATCTCAGGGCACTTTACAGAATAAAGTCAAGATTATAAAGTAATATAAAGAGAACCCAACAATTCCCCCTGGAGCAAGCCATAGGCAACAGTGGAGAGGAAAAACTCCCTTTAACGGAAGAAACCTCCAGCAGAACCAGGCTCAGGGTGAACGGCCATCTGCCTCGACCGGTAGGGGTGAGTGGAAAGGGGAGAGAGAAAAGAACAGAGCAACAAAAGCAACAACAAAACATCTGGCAGATTGGTAGGATCAGTAGCTTCACGCTGGAAGACACACAGCTTCAAAGCCGGGGGACACCTGCAGAAAGGGACAGAGAGAGGGGGACAGAGGAGGACAAAGACAACTACGGGAGAGAACACACAGAGTTAATGACATACAGTGGTGACAATTGCTGGATGAGAGGAGAGGAGAGATGGTCAAGAGGAGGAAAGGAGCTCAGTGCATTGGGGGGTGGGTCCCCCAGCAGTCTAAGCCTATGGCAGCATAACTATAACTAACAATATGCTTTATTAAAAAGGAAGGTTTTAAGCCTAGACTTAAAAGTAGAGAGGGTGTCTGCTTCCCGAATCTGAACTGGGAGCTGGTTCCACAAGAGAGGAGCTTGATAGCTAAAGGCTCTACCTCCCATTCTACTTTTGGAAATTCTGGGAACCACAAGTAGGCCGGCATTCTGAGAGCGAAGTGGTCTACTGGGATGATATGGTGCTATGAGGTCTTCTAAATATGATGGAGCCTGACCATTCAGAGCTTTATATGTAAGAAGCAGGGTTTTAAATTCTATTCTGCATTTAATGGGAAGCCAATGGAGAGAAGCTAGTGAAGGTGAAATATGATCTCTCTTGCTAGTTCCAGTCAGTCAATCTAATAATGCGTCTGGGTTTGCTGCTTGACATAGAAGACTTTTACAGTGAATCAGTCTGATATTTTTTTTTTATTGTCTTTTTTGACTTTTATTGGCCAACTTTTTTCAATGTCAGCCATTGCATTAAACATTGTCACAATTTAATTTCACAAATTTTAAATGTGAGCTTGCCTAGAATGTAAAAATATCCATGTCATGATTAATTTTTATACATTTCTCATGTTGACATGCATTTGATCCTCTTACAACAAGCATCTGATTAGCATGGAGAAATAGCAGAAAAAACAAAGAAGTATGCTTTATTATGTGTGACCTACCTGCTCGTTAGCACGTGTCCAGAAAATAGCCATTAGGTATACCGCGGTAACAGGTGGAGCTAGAAAGCTGGTCACAGACTGAATATAATCAAACAGCTGTCCACTATTGGCTGTTTGAATAACTGGAATCCACAACAGACTGACGCACACCAATATCAGGATGAACACCCTAAAAATGCAAACAATATTATTTATACGTCAGATTTGGGTAAAATCAAATATAGCACAGTTTCAGATTCAGATATGTATCTATAATTACAAATAGCAACTGCAAGAATAATTTGACATTTTATAATGTATCTTTAGGCTGTGTCAGAAATGAATCATATCGTGCCATACTAGGTCAGATATCACTGTGTAAATATTTGTAGTATTAGGACTGTATTCAAATAAGTCTTAACCTGTTGATCTTTCCCTGCAGGGTGTGTTGTTTTATAACGCAGAAAAATGTTTAGGATAAATAACAACTGCTAAATTTAGTGCTCAAGGGGTTAAAGGAGAAGTAGGATAAAGATTGTTATCTAATTTCTACAGGCAGAGATGATGGATCCCCATAGTAGTGCTATTGTATGATATAAGAATCATGGATAGGATAGATGGTTAACCCCTGGATGAGTGTCTCTGTTGCATTCCTTTTGAGTAACTGGATCTAAATTTAAATTCCCAACATAGAAATGAAATGTTCCCATAGTTATAATATTTAAACTATTCTAAACTGCATATTCCTTCAGTATGAATTAATGCACCAATGAACTAAAGATACAATAAGCTACTCATATGTCGAGGACTAAACAGCTGAGGCTACAATTCATCATCCACTAACAGTATCAAGAAAATGAATTGTAAGTATTTCTACAAATGTCTCTACTTCCTTCTGTTGGATCTGGATGCAACCTTGTTTAGGATAAGGACAATGCACAGAGACTCAAAGGCAAAGCCTGTTGATTCCTTACATGGTTGGAGTGTCAGAGAAGCTAAAAAGATTTATAAGACACCACGTACCTGTTCACTTCAAACCCACCAACACATTTAGTCAAAGACTCCTCTAGTTGTAATCCTTACCTATTGATGACTTCACCTTGTTCTCACCTCCCACCTAACGAGCCTATTCGGGAACAAAGCCTACTCTGGAGGATATAACTTGGTTCCCTAGCCAACTTTCCTCAGACTGAAAAAGCTGCTTGGATGGGTAGTGAAACATTTCTAACCAAGAAGAAAAATACTGGTTTCCTGTAGCTGTCTGCATCAGGTGGTCCCAGCACCTCACAGACAACAGCAAGCAAAACTCTTAAGCTCAGTGATCTTCTGCACCTTCCTTTGCACTTAAATCTACTTTTTTTTTTTACTTTTCTGCTGTTTCTTGCATTTGCATCTCATGAATTGGAAACGCTTCTGATAGCACTTTGATATTTTCTACTTGAATTAGATTTTTGCTTGCCTTGTACCTCATGTCTAAGTCGCTTTGGATAAAGGTGTCTGTCAAATAACCAAATGTAAATCTTTAGTTCACCAAACAAATATGCACTATTCTTATTATATTCATGTATTAACAGCATCAAATACAATGCTGTTTATAATACGTAGTGTAGTACTTGTTTCCTTTTACTTTAAGTGAATTTTTTAGTATGTAGTCAATATGTTATAGTGTGTACTTCTACTTTAATAAACAATTTGAGGTGGTATAGTCCCAGTCACCATTTCGGATTGCGACATAATTTCAGTAGCTCAAACAATGAGCTTTTGCCCACAAAGGCCATAACACCATATAGACTCAGGCCAAACAGTGCTTAATATCTGTGACTCCCAGTGATGTGATAAATGGATTGATCTGTTTTCATCACTATATGTCTGCACAGAATTGTATGTCTACAGCACTGTATGTCTGTAGACAGTGTCACAGATTGAATATTAGATTTTAAGGACCCAAATAAAAAGACAGCTAGAGGAGGTTTTAATATTAGGTGGGTTTATTGTAGGGAACTGAGCGGAGTGAACACAACTGAAAATCACTCCACAAGCAGGTCAGGAAAACACACGCAGTAAAGGTAACAACTAAATTGAAAAAAAAAAACAGAACATTAACTTAAATACGGAGGAGAAGGAAGATAAACTAAATTGTATCAGTGCCGGGAAAGCAAGGAAACTGGCTATATAACTAAGCTAAACAAACAGGGGAAACAAACAAGTAAACTAAGCATAAAACAGAGACTGACAGATGGGGACAAATAAGTAACCAAACTCAGATCAAAATGGCAGAAAAAATGGCAGAAGCAGGTAAAAATAATCAGAGGGGCAGAGTACAAATACCTGAGTCAACTTGGACATTAAACAAAACTGGACAATAAATTCTACAGCATTTTAGAAAAAGATCCAGAGTCAGCTATATTTCCTGCAGAGGCTGTATCTTTGTGTGTGGCAGATGTTTTATGTGTCTGTGGTAAGCAGTAATATCTTGTATTCTGTGGTCTGCCTGGGCAGCAGCATAAAGGTGGCAGACACTAACAAAGCCAGACAAATGAATTAGAAGGGCTGGCTCTGTTGCTGCTGTGGAGCCAGGCTCTGTACATGTTGAGGCTAAGAGGAAGATGCTGTCTAAACTTCTCTCAATCCTAGAACATCTCTACCACCCACTTTAAGTTTGCTGGATGTAGAGTCCACTTGTCCAAACTGTTTAAATTTACGTTCAAGTAATTTTTAAAGTTTGATAGACATTTTGGGTTGGATCTTTGATTGTGTTTACATACTGTAAACACTACATTGTGTTTATTTTCTGATCTTTGCATTATTTGTTCTATATGTAATAGTTAAACTGTACAGCTCTACCTTCCAACAATCATGAGTTCCATCTCGGAAGCTTTAGACCTGACTCTGTGGTAGAGGTCCAGTGTAAACAGAGTGGAGCTGCTGTTAAAGATGGATGTTAGAGATGACATCAGAGCAGCCAACATCACTGCCAGCATCAGACCACGAAGCCCTGCATGGGGTAGAAAAATCAAAAAGATGTGAATCATTGTAAAAAAGCTGTTAAATAAAGATATTTACCTACTACTTTTTATTTTTATTACTCGGGCTTATTTATTATTCATTTTTAAATAATTAAGATTTAAAATAATTACATTTAATACACAGATGCATATAAAAAGTGAATTTCCCTGAACACAAAATGACCATATGTTTTCTATTCTAAGTTTACATACAGTCTAAATCCCAGAAAGTTTCCCTTCTCAGCATCACATGAATTTTCTCGCTCTCTCATTACTAATCTGCTCAGTGTTTTGTTGGTTGCTTCTTCTTTCTCTTCATTTCTACTCTATCCACTTTCCACCCCCCCTAACCCATCAAGGCAGATGACCATTCACCCTGAGCCCGGTTCTGCTGGAGGTTTCCTACATTAAAGGGAGTTTTTCCTCTCCACTGTTTTCTAAGTGTTTTGTTTTCTCTACATATCTGTATAGTCTTTTATATCTGTCTTTTATATAATGTGCAGTGCAAAGATTCTGTTGTAAATTAGCGCTATGAATGAAATTGAATTGAATTCTCCTGTTGCCTGATAAGGTATGCCTATATTTCACATTAAAATTGATTCAAACATCATTCATTTGAAGTTACATTGTGTCAGCATTACGAACACCTTTGTTGTGTCTACAAAGACACTGTAGTGATCGCAGTATCTAGAGACCATGTAGAATGTTTGTGTCCATACTGAATGCATTTTGAGGTGTATATATACTTATACGCTGAAAATGTTTTTGTTTACAAACTGTACAGATGGGAGTATCAAGGTTTTTATCTGTTCGATCATGAAAATTTTGTTTAAAAACTGTGAACCAACACCAAACAAAAATACTGTGACCTTTGCTCCATAGTAGCATTGATATAGGTGAAGCACGATTATTTGTTTCAGCAATCAAAACATGGCTGAACTCTACAAACTGTAGACGTGATGTCAGAAGTGAAGTTACAGTACTGTATGACTACATATCAATTAATCAACCAGAAAAAGGCTGGGTAAGACTAAGACTTACAATGATCCCAGCTTCGCTTGTGTCACTAGCCCCGTTTCAAGCATCCCTAGAAAAAGGCTGCAAAGTAAAAGTATTACCCACCTGTTTCTGTCAGAAATACTGGAGGTTTCTCCAGCAGCAGGAGGTTATCAGAAAACCTCTGGAGAAAACTACCTCATTTACCCTGATAAACAATGTCCACTGCATCTCACGGCTCATCCTCATCCATCAAGAAAGTGCCACCTGTTCCTGAGTAAGACCATTGGTGCTTCAGATGCTGTTCTTCCTTTAATCATATGCCTAAAGACTGTGATAAGACAGTCACGTGTGGTGAGTGTGGAAGTGAATACCATCCCACAGGGTTTCACACACTCACTCTGTATGTATTGAAGACTTGCTCTGGAGTAATAGAGACAACAGGGAGGCGTGCCAACATTTTTGTTGTGGAGTCGATAGACAAAATCCCAGAAATTGATCCAGACGCGATATTCTACTACTCTTTGGCAGAGACATTCTCCATGTGCATAAGGCCAAAAAAACAATGTAATGGACTTCATGTAGAACCTTACACTCATCGACCTTAGGTGGGCCTTTGATCAGACAAACGATCAGACAGACTGTTGACCCACCATTTACTCAAGTTGTCTAGATGTTTTTGGTCTGTGGACGGTCACTTCCCGAAGAACCAAAGGAGGACATGCAGAGAGTAAACGCTGGGACATCATATTCGCCAGTCTGAATACCAGAGCGGTTTACATTGAAGTCATACAGAGACTATGACTACTAGAATCTTCAATCCTGCCAATGGGTGGAGTGTGGGAAAGGATAACCTGCATTGCACATCCTGGATGCCTGTCTGTTTAAGATGAACACTTCTTATCTAAAATGTAGCGCTTTTTCTACCTATGGGCACTCAAAACGTTGTTGTGTTGTGTAATAATATATCCTGTTTTATGGTGTTACATTAAGTAATGTGATTTACTTGAAGCCTGTAAATGTCTCACTAAAGTTTGGTTTAGCTCGCACAAAGAAGCAAGCAGGATGTACAGACAGACCTGATGTTTTCAGAGTCGCGATTTTTAGACTGTATTGTGTATTATCCCCTTTCTATGAGACTGTTACAAGGGACATTATGTTCTCTGGGGCAACTATGGTGCAGCACGTAGAGTGGTCGTCCACCCTAGTTGATAGTTCCATGCGTGGCTCCTGTGGTCACATGTCGAAGTGTCCTTGAGCAAGACACTAAAACCCAACTTAGTTGCTTCCACTGAGTGTTGGCCAGCTGCATAGCAACTCCCCCAGCTGTGTTTGTGATTGTGAGTGCTACTGGGTGAATGAGAAGCAGTGTTAAGCACTTTGAGTACCAATAGGTACAAAAGCACTATATAAATGCAGACCATTTACCATTTCTCTGATTGTTGATTAGGAGTACACTGCCTGCAGAATTTTGGATTAATTGCAGGCTCTTTAGGGAGTTACTGGGGCATCCCAACAATAGGAAATTACAGTAGTCCAACCTAGAGGTAGCAAATGCATGGACTAGTTTTTCTGCATTGCTTTGAGACAGGCTGCTCTTAATTCTGGCAATGTTCGTTTGGCAGGTTTGTAGGTAGAAGAAAGCTGTTCTTGATATTTGTTTTATATGTGAGGTAAAGGACAAATTCTGGTCAAAAATAACTACAAGGTTACTTGCAGTAGTACTTGAGGCCAGAGTAATGTCATCTAGGGTAACAATATGTTTGGACAGCATATTTCTGAGACTTTTAGGCCCAAATACTATGACTTCAGTTTTGTCTGAGTTTAGGATTATAAAATTTTGAGACATCCAGGCTTTTATGTCTTTTAGGCAGGCTTGGAGCCTGATTAATTGATTTGTTTCATCTCATTCGATAGCTAGATATAGCTTGCGGTCATCAGCATAGCAATGGAAATTTACGGAGTATTTCCTAATAATGTTGCTTAAAGGAGACATATATAAAGTAAAAAGTATTGGTCCTAAAACAGAACCTTGTGGAACTCCATAGATAACTTTTGTGTGCATGGAAGATTCATCATTAAGGTATACAAATTAGAATTTATCTGATAAAAAAGATTTAAACCTGTCAAAATCAACCAACTTCACTTCCCACTTCAAGACTTTTGTTTTGCAGGCACTTCCTGTTCCTGGTCCCGTCACATTTTTCCCTGCTTTACTAATCACTGGCAATTAGTTTCACCTCCTTTCAACACTGTGTTTATATACACCACCTAAGTTCCCTCAACAAGCTACCAGATTGGCTGCTTTCTCACTGCAGCTTTCCAGCGTTCATCTAAATCATCTTTGCTATCTACGGTTCAGGCCACGCTACGTTTTTGAACTGACTCTGCCTGCTACTTTGGTTATGTGAGTAATCGCTCCCTATTGACTCTCTAATGCCAACCTAATGAATTTAATGAGTTTTTCACAAGCCCTTGTAACCACGTGATTATAATGTGAAGATTTACCATGTCATGTCTACGTTTTGATCATACCATGTTAAGTTTTTACCAAGTTATGTAATTATTTAGTACTACGCTAATACGGAATTGAGACTAGTATCCAGCATGTATTAAAGTTACCTGTATCAAGGACTTCAGCAAATGAATATCCACTGAAGGTTTTTTCAAGTTTACCATTTGTGTACCAAGACATTATCAAGTATCAAGGACTCCGCCAAGTAAACATCCACTGTAAGAATGTTAACAAACATGTTTGTGTCATGTAAGAGATTTATGGAATCCAGAACTATGAGACTATTGGACTAGGGCACTGGATCACTAAAGGGGTTTTGGAGTTCGCGTATAATATCACTTTTGGGACTCACTACCAGGCCTGCCTCAGTATTACGGATCCAGACCACTACATTTTCCTCAGTGTCCCCTCCTCCTACCATTTCCCTACCCTATCGTCAAGTTACTCAATAAGAACTTTGCTTCTCCTCTAGACTCCGCTCATCTTCCAACTGACTCTAGCAATTTTTGTTTTCATGTTCAGACACATATCCCACAAGTCACTGTCAAGATACTCATATTCTTGTCTTCTCTCATAGACTGGAGTTCAGAACCATCTAGCGAGTCGGAGGACCTACTAAATCTCCATCCTGTTTTGCCAAATATTATATTTTATAATAAACCTTATTTTAAACTGGAGTAGTTGTGTCAAGCACCTAATTGGGTCCAACCCTAAAACTAGTACCTTACAAAACAGGAATAATGCAGTTCCTTTTATCCCAATTACATGTTCCAGTCTCTGTAATAAATGTTGTGATCAGTGGTATCAAATGCAGCACTAAAATCTAACAGAACACATGTAGAGACTTGTCCATTATCTGAGAAAAAAAAATTGTTGGGGACTTTTACCAGTGCTGTTTCTGTACTATGATAAACTAAATCCTGACTGAAAGTCTTCAAACTAATTATTTCTGTATAGGTGGTCTCAAAATTGTTTTGCAACTACTTTTTAAAAAGATGTTAGAAATAAATGGGAGATTGTCTGTAATTGGCTAAAATGCCTGGGTCAAGACAGGGATTTAGTAGTGGTTTGATACAGCTACCTTATAGGCCTGTGGTACATAGCCAGTATCTAGAGATAGATTAATGTGTCTTAAATAGATGTGTCTAATAAGGGTAAAGCATCTTTGAGTAGTCTAGTCGGGATAGGGTCTAACAGACACGTAGTTCTTTTTGATGAGGTTACAGTTGAAGTTTAGTCAGCTTAGTTGTGGGGCATCGAGGGTTAAGAATACCCATCAACCAAGAAGAAGAGTCACCATTACCCCAATACAAAAGAAAAACAAAACATTCTACATTGTTATTATATTACTATATGCCTATATAATGGTTAGCCATTTAATATGTACAGTTAACCTACAAAGATAGGATCCGATGGGGACATCCAGACTTTTAGAAGGGGGAGATGCAACCTGTCGGTTTATTATTCTGAAGTTGGTTAGGTATGTATGAATGTTAAGTGGTGTAATAATATTCAACTTTATTTATATAGCGCCAATTCACAACAAAGTCATCTCAGGGCACTTTACAGAATAAAGTCAAGATTATAAAGATATATAAAGAGAACCCAACAATTCCCCCTGGAGCAAGCCATAGGCAACAGTGGAGAGGAAAAACTCCCTTTAACGGAAGAAACCTCCAGCAGAACCAGGCTCAGGGTGGACGGCCATCTGCCTCGACCAATATATATTGTGTGTATATATGTAGTCATAATGTGTTATGTTAAGTACTGTGATTTACATGAAGCCTGTAAATGCCTCAAGGATCCAAAGTCTAGAGGAGTGGAGATGCACAGAATTCAAAATGCTTAAACTCCAGTGTGAAATTTCCACAATCGGTGGTGGGGTGCCATGTTGTCTGCTAGTATTGGTCCATAGTTTTAAGTCCAAAATCAACGTGGCCATCTGCCATGAGATTTTAGAGCATTACATTCTTCTGTCTGCTCACAAGCTCTTTGGAGAAGAGATCAACAGGACTGGGCAACTGCCCACAATGCTAAAATTAACAATCACTGGTTTGCTAACAATGATAATATTATGCCTAACCTGAACCTGTCACACTAGCAGTGTATTTAATTTTATAATTAGGACCCAAAAGAGGAGATGGCAAGAGGAGGTTTTGGAGGTGAAAGGAGGGTTTATTAACAAAAAACGCAAACAACTGAAAATCCCTCCATGAGATAGGTTTATATAACATCACTGCTAACGTTCTACATAATTTATGTTAATCTTTCTTACAGCATCTGCGGTGGGTGGGAAACATAATTGTGGTCCAGTTGAGAAGCGTCAGTGGCAGCTTTCACACTTACACGGGACAAAGAGGAGACTAAGAGTTTACTTTTCCTTTCATGGACATTCTACCCAACAAAGTTGTTGCACCACAGAAAAAAAGGTCTATTGCACCCAGGCTAGTTCTTAGATTTGGCATGAATGTAATTTTATTATAAGTAGTTTTGTTGTAGTTGTTTTTGTTTTGAGTGGGTCAGAATCCTGATAGTAGATTTGAGAAGTGAGATTCTAGAATGAACTTTTTCAATACTAGATGGTGAGCCCAGCCCAGAGGATACAGTTTGTCACCTGTAGGAGGTTTTGGTTTAATTAAGGAATAATCACTTATTTCATAAATATTTAAGGACTGTGATAACTGAATGAGAATTCTTAAATGTGTTAATGCCTGGACAGCTTCCTTGCCATTTTGTGAGTAACTTCCAATATATTTACCAATCTTGGCTAATAAAGTAATTTTAGCACCAGGGCTCTAAGCAACTGTTAAGCTTCCTTAATTTAATCTACATTTATAGTCAAAGGGTTTGTTAATTATTAAACATTGTGTAAATTAAGGTGGAAAGTGAAAGGTACTTTCTTCTTAATTTATTATTTTAGAATTTTCAAACTTTTTAAGCAGACATTTTCACATTTTAAATTAAATGGGAAATTAGGGACATGTGCCTGTGTAAATAGACCCTAATTTAGAATTAAGGTATTTTTCTGCTTTCATTGGTCAGTTAAGACTTACAATAGTATAATGTATTGTTGTTTTAAAGTGATTGTAAAAGGCGTGCAGGTTAATGGGATATTAAGTTTACAAAAAAAGATTTATTTTTATATGTGGTCTCGAGGTTTGGAACCTAATGGGTTACTATTCTTTAAATATTTTAAGTGCACTGAAAAAAAAAAAGTAAACTTAAATTGCTGACAAGTCTGTGGCACGGCCTTGGCAGGTCCATGGCACCTCACCGCTATTTTTATTATTATACATTTATGGTAATACTTAGATTGAACATAACTGATTGTGTGTGTGTGCTTGTGTGTTTGTATGTCACTCACCTACAGGCATTAGTTCTACCACTAGTTTAGGGTAGGCGATGTTGGAGCAACCAACTGAAGCTCCACACACACTCTGACACACATCTGGATCCACACAACCTACCTCATCTACAAAGGCACAAAGAGAGACACAGGTAGGAGGAGAAATAAAACGTATTAAAACTTAGTCCACTGGTAGCAGGAATCAAATATAATACAGGATAACAAACTCTAAGTCTACTGTCTGTTGTACAGGTTCAAGTCTATGTGATATTAAATGATTATAGTTAACAATTATATTGACCAAAACTATCAAAAGTGAAATTAGGGTTAAATCACTTGTTTGTGGTTAAAATTGTTTATCTCTCTTTTTGTCACACATACTAATAAACACCCACACACAAACTCACAGTATATCTGTAGTGGTTAGTAATAGATTACATATATTATAGTATTAATGAGGTATTACAAAATATTGTAATAGTCAATTCAACAAAATATATATTAATAATCAATAATTTTATAATTTATAATGCTCTCAAAGAGGACCAACAGTGGTGTACTGTATATTACATTTACAGTTACACACATTTAGTTGAACACACATTTAGACAGTTTTAAATTCAATGTTGTGATCCAAAAGAAATTAACCTGTTCTTTTACAATCCCAGTTCTTGTTGGGATTGTATGTGCCTTTCTCTTTCCTATTATGCTTTCCTGAAATTCCTCATTCCATCACCAAGTCTCTTTGTCTCATTTTGTCTGTCCAGATGTCATATCAAGTACTTGCCTAGCTTTCTCCTTCACCACTTCTGCAGTAGTAGCCCAGTCATCCAGCACATCTTCATTGCCACCCAGTGAATCCCCATCTCTCTGAGTTTTACATAATTTTCCTCTCTTTCTGTTCCTCAACTCCAAACCTATATTGAAGAACACCAACTAATGTTTGTCTAAATACACTATCCCCTTCTAACACCTTACAGCCTCAGATCTTTTTCTGGCTCCACATATTCCACATTCTTCTCCTTGATGCTGTAACTACCCATCACCTCTGGCCCCTTCACAAACATGGCAACTGACGTCTACTCTGATCACTATTCTTTCTTTCTTGGGTAATCCCTAAATCTCTTCATTTAACTTGCTCCAAAAATATTCTTTTTCAACCATCTCACTCCCAAAGACGCAAATTCTATAACAAAAGTTCAGCAGGTCAATTTAATTTGTTTGTAACAAATAGGCATAGAAAAAAATTATTATTTCTAGCTTATCATCTGTGTCCTCAGAGTAAGCTATCAATCTCACTGAGACAAGCCTGTTCTAACTAATAGGCTAACAGACTAACAAGCAGTGAGTTCACAGTCTGCATTTTTTTTATTATATCACAGAAGAGTCAAATCAGTCTATACAAGAGCTTGTGCCAATATCATCTAAGTCAAGGTTTTATTGGATATACTGAGCTAAATCTGCTGCAGCTCAGCAAGTACTGCGAAAAAACTGTTTCCAACACGTTCTTATCCCATAGCATCATGTTTGGATGGTATCAGTAATATATTAATAATAATACATTTATACATATACATTTACTACATTTACTACAAACCCGATTCCAAAAAAGTTGTTACACTGTAAAAATTGCGAATAAAAAAGGAATGCAATAATTCACAAATTTTCATAAATTTATTTTTTATTCACAATAGAAAATAGATAACATATCAAATTTTGAAAGTCAGAAATTTGAAATGCCTTGACAAATATTGGCTCATTTTGGATTTCTACTGCGCATAATATCATCCAAAGATTCCGAGAATCTGGGACAATCTCTGTGCGTAAGAGTCAAGGCCGGAAAACCATATTGGATGCCTGTGATCTTCAGGCCCTTAGATGGCATTGCATCACATACAGGAAAGCTACTGGAATGGAAATCACAACATGGGCTCAGGAATACTTCCAGAAAACATTGTCGTTGAACACAATCCATCATGACATTTGCCCTGCTGGCTAAAACTCTATAGGTCAAAAAAGAAGCCATATCTAAACATGATCCAGAAGCGCAGGCGTTTTCTCTGGGTCAAGGCTCATTTAAAATGGACTGTGTGGAAAACTGTTCTGTGGTCAGACGAATGAAAATTTGAAGTTCTTTTTGGAAAACTGGGACGCCATGTCATCCGGACTAAAAAGGACAAGGACAACCCAAGTTGTAATCAGCGCTCAGTTCAGAAGCCTGCATCTCTGATGGTATGGGGTTGCATGAGTGCGTGTGGCATGGGCAGCTTACACATACAGCCTGCAGTCCAGATCTTTCACCCATAGAAAACATTTTGCGCATCATAAAGAGGAAGATGCGATAAAGGAGACCTAAGATAGTTGAACATTTCTATTCCTAAACTTGAGCAATTTGTCTCCTCAGTCCCCAGACGTTTGCAGACTGTTATAAAAAGAAGAGGGGATACCACACAGGAGTAACATGGCCTTGTCCCAACTTTTTGGGAGATGTGTAGATGCCGTGAAATTTAAAATCAAATCTTATTTTTCCCTTAAAATGATACATTTTCTCAGTTTAAACATTTGATATGTCATATGTTATGAGATTTGTAAATTATTGCATTCCTTTTTTATCTACAATTTGTACAGTGTGCCAACTTTTTTGGAATCGGGTTTGTACATTAAATGTAGTAAAGGAACAAATGTACTTAGTTCAACTATTGCAAAATGCAAAATATTATTTGCAGTTTGAAAGAAGCTAAATAAGATCTTATATCAACTTAATCAGCACAGTCCTGAGGCATACTATATTATTATAAATGAAGCTGAATTGTTTTTGTAAGAAATTTTGACCCATGCATCAAGATAAATATCAAATCCTTTTAGAGTAAGAGATTTAAAAGTGATCATACTACTCCTGGCTATATGTCGATGTGTCTCTGGGCAAGACATTGAACCCCCAACAGCCCTTTCCCATCCCCAGCTGTGTATTTCCAGTCCAAGTGCGGTAGAAATTGAGGAGGGTTGGATCAGGAAGGGCATCTGGCATAGAAATTGTGCCAAATCAACATGCAGACAATGATCTGCTGTGGCAACCCTGAACTCAAGGGATAAGCCAAATGGACAAAATAACTCAGTGTTCTACCCAAGCCTCCCGCTCCCTGCTATAAAACACCTGTGATTCACTCTTTGCCACAATCTTCACATACCAGGTAGTTGTTATAAAATTACAATATGTAAGAATGCTATAAAAACTAATGAACGAATGAAACAGAAATCGCTGCTTTTATCTGATTGGTTAAACAGATTTTTTTTTTTGAAAAGGAACATCTCTGCAGTGCTGCTATTGCTGTTTAATGAGTTTAATGAGATTTCAATGGCACCTCCTCACATTAAGACAATTTTGTCCCGCTTATTTAGAGTAACTTTGCATTGGCAGCTGGTTGAGAAAGGTTTTCCAGATGTTCCTCTTCCCAGCAACATTTTCCTGCTCCTCAGGCATGATTCCAAGGCCTTTCCAGGCTAATTTTTTCAGTTTTCTTTTACCATAAAATTAGTGAATTGCCAATTATATCTCACAAAAATATTTTAAATGTTTTTACAGTCCATTACCATCCAAGATGCTGGCTTCAGTGCTTTCGGTGGGGTAGAGGTAATTCACTGTGGAGGCTACTAGGCTCTTACTGTGTGAGAAGCACAGATGACCTACAGTCTGTACAGTCCCTGAATGCAGGGAAAACCAGAGCTGCTGTTTTGACAGTCCAATCTCACTTCATGATGTCACTTTGAACATAAAACCTGTGGATGAAGCACACCACCTTGAGGAGAAGTGTATTAGAGGCTCTCCACCAGTCATAGAAAGGTAGTAATTAAATTTGCATCCACTAACAAAGAGCCATGACATGACAGTCAAATAAAAAGACAAAAAGACAAAAAGACAAAAAGACAAAAAGACAAAAAGACTGACCTGGGAACAGTGCTCGGCTGATCATGCCTGGCATGACAATAAAGAACATGGGCAGCAATTTGAGGTAGCCACCGAAGACACTGCCTGCTTTTGCATGGGACAGAGACTTGGCTGACAGAGACCTCTGGACTATAACCTGTGTACAAGGACAGACAGACACACATAAACATACACATATTTGTTTTCTGTACTTGTGAGGACTCCTGGTGACAATACATTGGCTACTCCCAAACCATCACAACTAAATACCTATTCTAACCGAATAAGTTTTCATGATACATTTTAACAGCATACAGGGGGGTACAGCTAAGTTAACTTAGCAGTACCCCTTGATTTTGATAGCAAAAACCGTTCAATCAAATACATTTTTATCATCAACATAATATTTAATGCAAAATTAGCAATTACATGTTTATAAAAAATATTTACATTTAAATTTAAATATTTTTTAGGGTGTCTGTAAATGTCTGGGAAGTGAGGAGACCAGTTGCTGCAGTTTTAAGAGAGTAAAGTTGTCTGATTCTTGTCTGATGCAGGATTTTAGCTGCTCAAAAGTCCAGTACCTATGTTGCGGAATTTTTTGTTTTATGATGTACCAAATGTTTTGTACTGATGAAAGGTCTGGTAGTACAGGTGCTGAACTGCTAGTTCAGCTGGCCAACGCTCACCGGCAGCAACTAAGTTGGGATTCAGTGTCTTGCTCAAGGACACTTCAACATGTGACCCAAAGAGCTGGGGATTGAACCAACAACTGTGAGATTGGTGGAAAACCGCTACATCTTCCTGCACCACAGTCCCCGTGAGGGCCCAAAGATCATATGCATCCAGTTTTGACCTTCAGCCTTGTCCCTTGTGAGATTCCTTCTGATGATAGGATGATAATATATATTTTATGTGGTGGTATCTTCAAATTCTTTGCACTTTTATGTTGAGGAATATTTTTCTAAAATTGTTTCACAATTGTTTGGTGCAGTTTGGTGCAGAAAGGTAAACCTCTGCCCATCTTTACATTTGAAAAGCTCTGGCTCTCTGAAATGCCCTTTTATAGCCAGTCATGTTACTGACCTGGCAATTAATCTAATTAGTTGTCAAATGCTTCTCCTCCTGTTTTTGATTTGCTGCAATTACTTTTCCAGTCTTTTGTTGCCCCTCTTCCAACTATTTTGAGGTGTTTGCTGCCAAAAATGAGCTAATATGTGCAAAAATTTATAAACAAATAAAAATATTTAAATTAAATGTAAATATTTTTTATAAACATGTAATTGCTAATTTTGCATTAAATATTATGTTGATGATAAAAATGTATTTGAAACAAGGGATTCTACACAATAGTAAACATGACCCTCTTGTGTTGTTGTCATGGAATTCAAAATAAGCTAATGTTTTCCATGAAATGGTAAAATGTCTCAATTTTAACATATGACATGTTGTTTATGTTCTATTGTGAAAAAAATATGTGTTGATGATATTTGCAAATCATTGAATTCTGTTTTTATTTACATTTACTTATCTTCCCAACATTTTTGGATTTGGGGTTGCACTATAACTTTAAAAAAAAATAAAAACAACTTGACCATTTTTGTTACTCATGAGAGAACATTACATTGGCTGTCTATTGAGGAGATGCAGATGAGGTAAGAGTGCTGGTGTGCTTGTAAAGCTGCGGCAGTTCATCTGGCTAATGTCTGCTCCCTGCTCAATAAAATGGACAGGCTGCTACTTCTGAATAAAACAAATATGGACTGAAACCTGACTCAGCGCATCCATCCCGGGTAAAGCTGCCGGGCTTTCACCTGTACATAATGGACCGTGTCACTGAGGTATCTGGTAAAAAAATGAGGAGATGGAATCTGCTTTTTTATCAATGAAGGCTGCTGTACTGATGTCACAGTGTTAAGTAGCCTGGACCTACAGACCCTATTTATAAACTGTAACCTATTTTTTTCTCTGCAAGAGTTTTCCTCATTTGTACTGGTTGATGTTTACATCCAGATAATCTTTACACATTTTTTAATTTTTACAAATCAAAACTGAACCATGAACTGCCAAAACAAAAAACAGCACATAATTATAAACTTGAACATAGCTACACTGTGCTGAAAGATGCATATTGCTGTTCCCAGAGCAGCTCTTGTTCACTCAGATCACTGCATGGTCCATCTGCCATTGGCTTTTAAGCAAAAGGTGAAATCTCCTAAATGTAACTGATAGTGCTACATCATATGTCAGTTTTTAGGACACAATACACTATGAGGACTTTGCAGGACTAGAGAGGGAGCTTATAGAAGTGGGGATAGACTCCTGTAGAGGCCAGAAATTCACTGACAAAGGAGATCAACGTTGCAAAGATAAACTACACTCCCTGCAGTTGGCCTACAGGGCAGGACCACCTCCTGGACCACCTCAACAGCCCTGGGACATATTCATGGCTTTTGTTTATGGATTTCAGCTCAGTGTTCATCACCATTGTTGGTAAATAAAAAAGATGCATCGAGTAGTCGACCTGTTCTTACAAAATCACAGAAGACGTATTTAAATTTAATTATATGTTAAAGATTAAGTATTTTCCTGGCATTTGTCCATGCATGTGTATTAGGGGGAATGGGACACAAGTGAGTGTGTGCAGCTTATAAGAGACTTAGAATGTAAGCTGTGATGGTCAATGGTGAGTGGTGATTGTCATGATCAAAGAAAACAATGAGGTTATAACAGAGAAATTTAAGAATGTCCACTAGCATAAAAAAGAAAAAAACAACACTTTACAATACGGTGCACGTGAAGTTACTAAGAACACATTAGACACATTATTGTTTAATAAATAACTTTAGAAAGCCCTTCAGCTTTTATACATTTTGCTAGGTTGTAAATTTTATGATGAATGTGATGTGAATGTAATGAAAATGTAATGAAAAAAATTCCCCCTAAATATTCACATGCTAACCCATACAGACAAAATTAAAACATGTTTTTAAAAGTGAATGAACATAAATAAAAAATCTAAATAATTCATAATGTAATCCTTATGGCTTTAGCCAGTGTCTTCTGGACATACAGTACAAGAGTTAATTATTCATGCTATTCCACTGAAGCGTCTTCTGACTAAGTGCTTATTGCTCCCTGTTTTAATATATTGTATCATTTTTACAAAAACAACTTTATATCTATCTAAATGATTAAATAGAATACCTATATCCTTGTTTCTATGCTAATGCCCCAGTAACTCCCTAAAGAGCCTGCAATTAATCCAAAATGCTGCAGCAAGAGTGCTTACTGGAACTAGCAAGAGAGATCATATTTCACCTTCACTAGCTTCTCTCCATTGGCTTCCCATTAAATGTAGAATAGAATTTAAAACCCTGCTTCTTACATGTAAAGCTCTGAATGGTCAGGCTCCATCATATATAGAAGACCTCATAGCACCATATCATCCCAGTAGACCACTTCGCTCTCAGAATGCAGGCCTACCTGTGGTTCCCACAATTTCCAAAAGTAGAATGGGAGGTAGAGCCTTTAGCTATCAAGCTCCTCTCTTGTGGAACCAGCTCCCAGTTCAGATTCGGGAAGCAGACACCCTCTCTACTTTTAAGTCTAGGCTTAAAACCTTCCTTTTTAATAAAGCATATAGTTAGTTATAGTTATGCTGCCATAGGCTTAGACTGCTGGGGGACCCACCCCCCTATGCACTGAGCTCCTTTCCTCCTCTTGACCATCTCTCCTCTCCTCTGTCACCACTGTATGTCATTAACTCTGTGTGTTCTCTCCCGTAGTTGTCTTTGTCCTCCTCTGTCCCCTTCTCTCTGTCCCTTTCTGCAGGAGTCCCCCGGCTTTGAAGCTGTGTGTCTTCCAGCGTGAAGCTACTGATCCTACCAATCTGCCCGATGTTTTGTTGTTGCTTTTTGTTGCTCTGTTTCTTTTCTCTCCCCTTTCCACTCACCCCAACCGGTCGAGGCAGATGGCCGTCCACCCTGAGCCTGGTTCTGCTGGAGGTTTCTTCCGATAAAGGGAGTTTTTCCTCTCCACTGTTGCCTATGGCTTGCTCCAGGGGGAATTGTTGGGTTCTCTTTATATATCTTTATAATCTTGACTTAATTCTGTAAAGTGCCCTGAGATGACTTTGTTGTGAATTGGCGCTATATAAATAAAGTTGAATTGAATTGAATTAATGTAATGTAATATGTTCCATATACACAGTATGATGGTTGCTTCTTTTAAGTCAAAATTAAAACAGCACTGACAGCATGCAGCATGCAGAGATATTCGCTATAATTTTATTTTAGTAAAGCCCAGTGAGACAAATCCAGAGCTTTTTGCTTGATTAGTTTTGCAGCATTGTCATATATTTTAATTTGATTATAATACCTGAAGGAATGTGCAGAGCATGTCAGAGTGTAGCAGAAAGTAGAGGAGAATAACTGTGCAGGGAGAGGGGAGTGGATTGATTTTGAGTCTCATGTTAGTGCTAAACTGCATATAGCAAGGTAATCAGTTTTCAGGCAATAATAAATTTTAATGTTGCCTGGCTAATTATAGCTGCTCATGGCAGTTTAAACAGATTTGTAAAGCAATAACAACAAATGTTTTTGCATGTAATTCATTTCAGGATTAGGGTTATTTACAAGATTATTAAGATCCCTCCAGCCACCTGAACCCCAATTTAGAAAAGTTGGATTTTTAATTATTTTAGGTAAAGTCACCTGATCTGTGCACCAGCACCATGTAGCCAGTACAGTGAGTCCAAACACCAGACCTGGCCAGGGTATATCTCCTGATATGGGGTCTCTAAACATGTGAAAGGCATCACTAGGTGGCAGGTGGCAGGTGGTGTTGGTCACTGTCACTGAAGGTACAGATGACATATAACGGATAACAAGCCCCTCATACCAACCAACTTTGGAGAATGCTGAGGAATATATAAAAACACATATTGTCAATATTAGCTGTCAACAAAGTGATTCACACATCACCTACTATTTAACACAGGCCAAAATGTGCTGTGGTACAGTACTTTATAACTCAAAATGTGATTATATACATTGTAAAAATAGAAAATGCATCACAAAGTATATTAAACTGAGATTGAGACCAATACAGTGGTGATAGTGTAATTTTTCAGTTTAAGGTAAAAACTGACCACCTTAACTCCTAATTAAGTCTTTTGGTCCATTGGAAGTGTGTTTTGGGTCATTATCTTGTTGCATGATGAGGGATCTCCCAATCAGTTTGGTTACATCTTTCTTTAAATTGTGAGACAATTGTTTCTGTAGACTTCTTTAATTAATTCAATTTTGCCGCTGCCATCATGTTACATCATCAGTGAAGATTAATGAGGCTGGCCCAGAAGAAGCCATGCAAATCCAAACCATTAAATTATCTCAACTGTGTTTTATAGATGAGCTTTGATGTTTGGGGTCATAAGCAAATCCTTTGTTTCTCCAGACATCCCCTCACTTTGGTAAAGGTTAATCTTTGTCTCATTTGTCCATAAAACCTTGTCCAAGAATTTGTAACGCTCATCTCTTTACTTTTTGGCAAATTCCAGCCTGGCCTTCCTGTTCTTCCTGCTAATGAGTGGTTTACATCTTTTGGTGTAGTCTCTGTAATTTTGTTTATGAAGTCTTCTGCAAACAGAAGATTGTGATACCTTTACTCCTCCCCTCTAGAGGTTGTTGCTGATGTCACTAACAGTTGTATTAGGGCCGTTCATTGCTCTCACAGTGTTTCTGTCGTCAACTGCTGTTTACCCTGATCTACCTTTTCAACGTTTGTACACCAGTGGTTAGTTTCTTCTTCAGGACAATACAAATGGTTGTACTGGCTGTGCAATGGCTCTGATTGATTTTCCACCTTCTCTCAGCTTCAAAATAGCAAGTTTTTTAACCATAGACAGCTCTCTGGCTTTAACCCATAGACAGCTCTCTGGTTTTCTTAACTATAAATGCGGTCTGACCAGGCTAAATCCAAATCTGGATCTGAGCGTAGATGTTCAATGCTATTTATTGTTTGAATAATCAATGTAATAGGACACACCTAGGCAACAAAACACACCATCTTCCAATATTTTTGCTTACCTAAAAAATGGTGGGTTTAAACAAAAGGTGCTTTCTTCTAAGTGGTGTATCAGATACAGATGTAAATACCTGGAAATAAAAGCTGAAATGTTGATCTCCTGCCTTATATTCATCTTTTGATGTCAAACGCAAATGTTTTGGGTCTACAGTAAAAATAAAGCAATTGGCCTCACTGTTCCAATACGTTTGGATGGGACTGTATAAAAAAGGGGGAAAAATAAAAAACAAATGTTTGAAAATATTTTGTTTCATTTACCATAGAAGCAAAAAACAACATTTATTTACATCAATGTATTTTTATTCTTAAATATATCTTGAATATCTTGAACTGTAAGCCCTGTTGCACATAGCATTACACCCCTTTTTCTCCATTCTCCAGCAAGCTGAAGCCTTTTTTACTGTGTGTGTGCACAAACTGTGTGTGTGTGTCTTAATGTGTGAGTGAAAGAATGTGTTCATCCTACCTATGAACATTAACGCAAAGGCTCCCCCGATCATGATCAACGTCTGGAATGCATCAGTGTAAATCACTGCTGCCAAACCACCTAAAAACAAAGATAAAAAATATAGAATTTAATAATATTGATAGTAATAATAAACATACACTATTATAGCCACCACAATAACATTGATAGAAAAATACAATGGTATGTGAAATGAATGCTATGAAAGTGTATTTATTCTGTGAGTAGATTGATCCAGAGATTGGTAAAAGTTTGGATTTTTAATTTCTAGTTCAGAAGGAATGTTTTCTTAGTAACAGGGATAAAAGCAGTGGATAGATTTTAATTGGCAGATAGTCAACTATTGTAATACAAACAATTTAATTGAAGAGTAAAGCATTGTGTGTCCAGGAACACAGTGGTCTCAATAATTGTGAAATGTAAGGCCAACTCAATAAAAAAATAAAAAATAATAATAAAATAACAAAAACAACAATAACCACTGCCGATAACGCCATGATTATTGCACACAACCCAGACCTTAAAATCAACTCATACTCCTCCGCAGAGGATTTACAATTTGAATAGAAACAGGTACAAATTGTGGTGTTTAAAATTTGCACAATACTATCTGTATTGTAAACATTGTTGTATTATTATATCATGCTATAGGGGCACATCTCAGTGACAGGGGAGGTAGACTGTAAGAACTGAAGAAAGGATGAAACAGCCAAATACAGATAATAAACTGAAGCAAGCCTGATTCATAGTGCATAACATCTCACTGACCTGAACTACACATTCAAAACCACACTGAAGTTGTTGCTGCTCGAAGAGCTGGAATATTATGATCATTCTCTGCACATTGTATTTATTCATAGCTCTGTCAAAAAGCAATATGATATAAAGCAGACACGATCCCATACAGAATTACAATAGTACACTGTCTTTGCAAGGCTGCTTTGGGTACACTCACTGGTTGGTGTTTCAGGAATCTGCTGACTATATCGATGATCTCACTGAGTTTTGCATCTATCATATGGGTGATTGTTTCTAAGCTTCCATGCGAGTTGAGAAAGAAGTGAAGGAATGTGGTTTTCGGCATTTATGAGAATTATGAGCATAAGGTTTAAAGAACTAGTGGAGTTTGTAAATAAAGAAGCCCAGGTCATACTACACCCTTAGACCTAAAGAATACATAAGGTGTCCTTAAAGAATCAAGTCAGGGAGGGCAAGTGGTAGTAAGAAGAGCTTCACCACTTCTGCCAAGCAAGTGAATATTCAAAAGGATGTGAGCGTAGATCTCAGGTCTAACAAGAGAGGCCCTTCCAATTTTATCGAAACTAACTAAGTTTAGTCTTTTTTGCCATGGGGGACATATCTGGACAACCGCTCTACCTCTCTGCCCCACAGTCGCCCACAAAAGGATATTCTAGTAAGCAAAGACAACATCCCACGACAAAAGGATGTAGATAAGTGGTCGCACCTTCTCTAAAGGGTGCAAATACCTCTCATCAGGCCAGAAATAGAACTGTTGCAAAGCTGGAGGAAGTTAGGACTCAGCAGTTCAAATATGACTTTCCCGAGCTGGTCAAGAGGAGGAGCAGATGTTGAAGGCAGATCTTCTGTTTATGGAAAGAGTGTCACAATTTGCTAGATTGGTAAATGGACACTACTGCATTTATCTTGCATTAAAGGATTTGGATATCAAAATGCCAAACAGTTATGCCTTAGCAGGATCTGTGGATGAAAAGCTAAGGAAGGAGTTGGAGCTACTATTGGAGGACTCCATATATTGGACTGATGGCACAGCAGTGCTAAAATATATCAGCAATAAGACATCAAAGTCAAAGAAACTTTGATGTCTCATTGCTGATATACCCTATAAGCATAGGGTGTCAGCAATTCAGCAGACCTCAACAGTCTCACAGTGACACTACGTAAATTCTCAGTTGAATCCTGCAGACTGTGCATCAAGGGGTCAAAATGAAAATGCCTTTCAGCGAAATAAACTGTGCATATTTGGACCTGACTTCCTTACGCAGTCAGTAGAGAAATAACCAAAGAATCCCGATCACCAGCACGAGCTTGAAACAGCTAATACCGAGGTGAAAAACAATGTCAGTGAATGTTCCCGCAGCTGAACAAAGCAAAGATATAATTCAAAGGTTGATAGAGTACTACTCATCATGGACATGTTTAAAGCGGGCTGTAGCATGGCTCCTCAGGTTGAAGGATACGCTTCTAACTTTTTCCAGAAAGAGAAAGGAGCCATTGGAAAGTATAGTCCAAAATAAAAGGGACAAAGATAAGTTATGTCTTCAGCTTCAAAGAAAAATGCTGATCTACAAAACAAGAAAAAAAAACCTAACTTTAGATGAGCTTCAGGAAGCAGGGGCTAAAATAATTCATCACGGCCAGCTGAAGAATTTTCAGGAGGATATTTCTGCTCTGCTAAAAGCAGAACCAGTGAAATGGAGCAGCCACATAGATAAACTTAAACCAGTGGTTCAAGATGGAATCTTCCAGTAGGTGGTAGGTTCACCCAGACTGCCATGCTTGAGGAATCCAAACACCCTACCATTCTGGCTAAGGACCATCGAATATCACAGGTCATATTGAAGGACATCCACGGAAGGATAGGCCATGGTGGTCACAAAGGATGTTTTGTGTCTACTTTGCGTCAAACGTATTGGATTCCAAATGCAATCTCAGCAATCAGAAAGATTCTATCTAAGTGTAGAATCTGTTCTATCCAAGGGGTGGCAACAAATGGCAGATCTCCCACTCTTACCTGATAAACCACCATTTACCAGAACAGGATTTGATTGCTTTGGTCCCTTTGGTATTAAGTGAGGAAGAACAACTGCAAAAAGATATGGTGTCATATTTACATGTCTGGCTACCCGAGCTGTCCACATAGAAGTGGAAGCATCATTGCACACAGACTCATTTATTAATGCTCCGTCAAAGAGCAAGAAGATCTATTGCAAGTCTATTGCAAGAAGAAGTCAGGTTTTGGAAATACGTTCAGATAATGGAACAAACTTCTTTAGAGCTGAGCGAGAGCTCAAAAGGACTCTAGAAGAATGGAACATATATCAGGTGGATGATGTGCTTCTCACTATGGAGAGCTATAGGACCATTTAATCAGTTCTATTAGGAAAATGCTTGGTGCTACATTGAAATATCAGCATGAAGAGGGTCTACAGACATTACTCTGTGAAGTGGAAGCCATAAAGAATGCCTGAGCTCCAAAGGCAGCAAAAATGGGCTCATGCAAACCACAATTTTGTTCCTAGCTGCATTGTGTTGATTAATGATGAGTCAGCGCCTTTAAACTCATGGGTGATTGGCAAAATCATCCCCACAATAAAGGATGAAAATGAGCTAGTCTGTCAGGTTCGTATCAAAACGGGCCAATAACTTTGATAGAACCATAACCAAGGTCTCTCTTCTCCAAGAATCAGAATGGGACAGTGGTAGAGACTGATCTCCTATGGCTTCTTATCTTGTTCAGTGGAATTGATTTGTGAACGTGTTTGGGAATCTACTATTCGTAAACATGTACTGTAGAATTACTCTGTTATTGGCTCTGTTGATAACATGTAATACAATAATCTGTCACAGTCCCTGGTTTTGGTCTAGTTTTTTTTAAATTGATTTCCTGTTTTGTGCTTTTATTTTGTTGATCCTCCTGTGTCCCTTCCTTTGAGTTTTTTCAGTATCTTTACCTTCCTCATTTTGTTATAATTGGTTTCACCTGTTCCCCAGTTTATTTATACCCAGCTTTCCCCACTGCTGACTGCCAGATCGTCTTCCCTGCTTCCCTAGAGAACTCTCCTAATGAGTTACCGCGTTGGACTTTGGCTTCCCCGCTTCCCCTACACGCCTGTGGATTACCCCCTTTGGACTTTGCCCTCTTGTGCCCACCTGTTCCTTGAGTTTTGGTCTGAGGTTTGGTTTTCAGTTTATTCCGGCGTAGTTTTGTTGTTTAGGTTTTCTGTATTATTCTAGTTTCTTAGTTCGCTTGTCTTCCCGGTGTGGTTATTATTTAGTTAATCCTCTCTCCCCAGCCTCTTAAGTTGTTTGTCTGTTTTACTTAGTTTTTGTTGCGAGTATTAGTGTGAGTTTTCCCGTCCTCCTCACGGAGTGATTTTCTGTTTCCTTTTGTTTAAATAAACTTTAATTATAACCCCTTCCCTTGCCGTCTCCTCCTTTTTGGGTCCTGCAAGAATTAAAATACACTATAGAAAGTGTGACATAATCGTTTGTAACAACGATCTCTGGAGTGGATAATTATTTATCCATTCCAGATCAATCCACTGGATATAAGTAAGATTGCCTCTACAAAAGGGCTGTCCAGATCTGCTGATACATACTCTCGTACAACTGTCAGGTCAGACTTGCTTTAGTTTTCATGTCTAAACCCATCTGAAACAGCAGACAAAGACTCCTGACTGTGATTTCTTGGATGTGATCTCTTGAATTTCTGAGGCTTCAGCAAAATAAGCAGCCACCATCTGAGGTGACTGCTGAGGGTATGACTGAGCTGCTGGTGGAGGAAAGCAGACACACACTGAAAGTGAAGTGAGGTACAGAGCCACAAACACACAGTCCAGCACCACACAGGACCTTAGCTCTGCTCAAGTCACACTAATATGTGTCTTAGGAGAGAAGAGATTAACAGTGGAGATGAAGCTTGTGTTTACTTTGTGTAGTAAAGCTCTGGGAGTTTGAATTGGAGGAAAATTTAAGGTTAATCATTAAATAATGTGAAGGCTTTACTTTGCTTATAAAAAGCTGAGACTTTGCTGTCTACAAAATCTACAAAGAAAATATAAAGACACATGACTAGTTTGTGACAGAAAACACAATGTTCTTGTGGATGACTACACAAGCATGGACTGTATGTTCCACCTTTATCCAGTTACTTAATTAATTTACTCAAACATGATTAATGAATCATTGATGTTCCATCTCAATCACATCTGGCATCAAACATTTTAATGCTGTCCTGCAGATAACTAGACAACACTCAAGTATTTTACCTCCTGAGCTACTGTAGCTGACCTGAAATCAGAATGTGGTGTCTGAGGGCCTGGTTATACATAAAATTAGCAAAATGTGCACTGAATTAAATTGTGTTACACAAATAGTGAAAGACAGACATCTGGTCAAAGTTTGACTTAAATTAAGAATACCTGAAACCACCTTGGGGAGAAATTTAATTTAATTTTAATTTGGTGGCTTCGATTCTGGAAAGCAGTCATTTCATTTTTTTTTTTTTACAGTTGTGTTTCATGTTATTTTATCTTACACAAAGTGTCCTGGCACTTACTATAACTCTTAGTGTTTGGTTTCCACATGGAAAAAAATGTGACATGAATACACATGTGTGTTTACCTGCCACAGTGTAAGCAGCAGTAACCAGCAGCAGTATTCCTGTGGATAGGTAGAGATTCCAGCCCAGTGAAACCTGGATGAACAATGCCCCTGAAAAGATATCTGTCTGGGTAACACACACACACACACACACACACACACACACACACACACACACACACACACACACACACACACACACACACACACACACACACACACACACACACAGTGTCTGTCTCTTTGATAGTTCCTCACTTGTATGTTGTTTTGATTAAAAAAGTCTGAAAATATAGTCTAAATGTAAGTATTTCTTACTGATATTTTGGTAAAGATGTAGAGGATGAGTGACAGAACAGACATGTAAATACGTATCCTCTGGCCTCCAAAGCGTTTGGCAAGGTATTCGGGCATTGTAACCACACCAGCTGAGATGTATACAGGAATAAACATCCAACCCAGAGCCACCAGGACCCATGCTGCCTACAGAAAAACACACATACTCAAGTTACAAGAGCACATTGTCAGCATTGTCTTCTGTTTGTCACTTTGTTGCCAGTGTAGTGATTGCATTATACAATAGGATAACACAGAGGTGACAACCAAACAAGTAATACCAAACAATCCAAAATATGTTTGCAAGTGGGTCAAGTTAGTCACCTATCCTGGATTCAGCTAGGCATGCTTTTTACTTGCAAGCAGAACATGAAGACAACCGCAATAAAGCCTTATTTAGGACCGTTTCCTCACTTTGCATGAGACAATTGATATGCTGGACGTTGATATGCAAAACCACCCACTGGTTATATTGATGTCTTCACATGCCTCAAGGTCTGGCAGTCCTGATCCTGGTATTGGTAAAATGATAAATGGCCTGAAGGCTGTTCAATGTGAGTAAAGGGACAAATCCTGGTCAAAAATAACTGAGGTTGCTTACAGTAGTACTCAGAGCCAGAGTCGCATATGCCATCTAGAGTAACAATAAGGTTGGAGATCATATTACTGAGATTTTTAGGCCAAAATACTATGACTTTAGTTTTTTCTGAATTTAGAAGTAGGGAACTGTAGGACATGCAGGGCTTTATGTCTTGTAGGAAGGGTTGAAGTTTGATTAATTGATTCTCTTTTCATTGGGTTCGATAGATAGATGCTCTCCAGCATAGCATTTTGTAATAATGTTGCCTAAAAGAGATATATATAAAGTAAAAAGCATTAGTCCTAACACAGCACCTTTTGGAACTCCATTACTTATTTTTGTGTGCATGGAATTTCCATCATTAACATGAACAAATTGGAATTAATCTGGTAAATAAGACTTACAGCAACCTAATGCAGTATAAAGAAAGGCCCATTATCTGAAGACAAAAGACGATGGTTGGTGACTTTTACTAGTGCTTTTTCTGTACTATGATTAACTCCTGCATGAAAGTCTTCAAACAACCCTTTCAAGGAATTTAGAAATAAAGGGGAGAATGGATACTTTTCTGTAATAGGCTACAACACCTGGGTCAAGACAGGGGTTTTTTAAATGGCAGGTTGATTACAGCTACCTTCTAGCCCTTTGGTACATGGCCTTTGTCTATCGATAGATTACTGATACTGTATCTGTAATAATTGGGGGGATGATCTGGTGAATTCCTTCTCTAATAACTACAATTTTAGACATAAACAAAGTCATGAAGTAATTGATGCTTAGAGTTAAGTGAATACTAGGCTCAACAGAACTTTGGCTCTTAGTTAGCCCAGCTACACTGCTGAAAAGAAACTGGGTTGTTCTTGTTGTCCTGTATCAGTGATAAATAATGTTCTGTTCTGGCATTATGGAGGACTTTTCGTACATTTTTAAACTGTTGTTTCAGGCCAAATGCGATTCTTCTAAATTAGTGGAATGCAGGCTTTCTTTTTAAAGTTTGTGTTGCCTGCTTTAACTTGCGAGTTGAACTTTACTGTACCATGGAGATTGCGTTTTCTGAAATCGTTTCCTTAAATTTGTTAACAGCAATTTCACTTAAGCACATGCTGTAGTAGAATTTTGTTCTAACTACTCTATAGTCCATTAATTTAAACTCAAATGTTATTAGAAAATGGTAAAACAAAAGAGAATTATGAGGAAATAGTCTTAAATAAACAGTTTCAATCCATATTAAAGGACAAGCTCTCGGGTGCAAAACAGTGAATGCGTTTATTTACATTTTGGGATAAAACAATAGAATCTAATAATGAATTAAATGCAGTTTTGAGATAGTTAGTGTCAGCATATACATGAATGTTAAAGTCACCCACTATAATGACTTTATCTGTACTAAGCACTAAATTGGATAAAATCGAAAATTCTGTCAGCATTACTCATCAAGGGCCTGACATCTCTATATATCCTCTAATTTGCTCTTATTTGTGTTACTTTTGGTTTATGTTGTTGGGAATCATAGTTGTGTATTTTATATTTAAAAATCTACTCTAAATCTAATCTGTGCGGTTACTGGTCCTACTAACCTGCCCACTGCTTTGTTGTTCTTTTCTTTTCTCTCTCCACTTTCCACTTACGCCAACCGGTAAAGGCAGATGGCCACGCACCCTGAGCCTGGTTCTGCTGGAGGTGTCTTCCAATAAAGGGAGTTTTTCCTCTGCACTGTTGTCTAGGGCTTGCTCAAGGGGGATTTGTTAGGTTTTCTATATATCTTTATAGTCTTGACTTTTATTATGTAAAGTGACTTGAGATAACTTTATTTATTTATTAATTGGCGCTATATAAAAAGTTGAATTGAACTGAACTTTTAGCTATATGTTTAATTTAATATGACACAAACCATGACTGTGGGTGAGTGGGTGTCAGGAATCCCGAAGATAAAAGATCAAGGCTTTTGGCTTGTCCTTTCAGGGGTCACCAAAGCGGAGCTTGTTCCGCACATTGATTTGGCATTTGTTTTTACACCGAATGCCTTTCCTGCCCTCCTATTTTATCCGAGCTCAGGACCAGGATTAAGGTTGCTGTTGGTGGCTTGGTGGGGCCATACCTGGTGGGGTGGGATTTGAACCCGGTTGGCTTTCTCTGAAATAACTCCCTACTCACTCATTTCCTTCTCTCTATTTAAAATACACTATGTAGTTCACTCAATAGTGAGCAGGCAATTGATGTTTTTAAGATACTTACTGGCTGTTGTAATATTATGTCACCTATAACAGCTGTTTACATCTGCACAACAGTAATTTTTTCACCTCCTAAACAGCGAGCACTGCATTGTGGGATTGTTAGCAGAAATTAGTGTATATGGGATGTACACTACTTTTAGTGTTGCATTGTGGGATATTTTTAGTGCACTATATAGTGGATAGATTTATATCGCATCCTCTTATAAAGTATATGGAAAGTCCACAATGCAAGAGATCTTCTCTTTCAAAATCACGCAGTGAACGGCAAGCCATGTTTCTTACGTTCCATTCAAATCCCCCAACAGCAATGCCTCCAGCTGCTCCTGTTCCAGCTAGACCAATAAACAAGCCACTGCCAACATTACTGGACATCAGAGAGGCTCCGATCTGTAAACAGAGAAGGATTGCAGAGTTGGTAAAAGGATCCCTATCACTGTTGTAAAATGAGTGGAAAACATACTCAAAAGCTATAATATATGGTAAATGGTCTGCACTTATATAGCACTTTAATACCTATTGGCACTCAAAGCGCTTTACACTGCTTCTTATTCACCCATTCGCACTCACAACCGCACACACACTGGGGGGAGCTGCTATAAAGCTGGCCAACACTCACAGGGAGCAACTAAGTTGGGGTTCAGTGTCTTGCTCAAGGACACTTTGACATGTGACCAGCGGAGCCGGGGATTGAACCAACAAGTGCGAAATTGGTGGACAACCTCTCTAGGCTAAATCAGATTCTTCTAAATTTCTGGAACGCCGCTTCCTTTCTAACTTTTGTGTTGCTTGTTTTAAGTTGCGTGTTTGTGAACTATACCATGGAGATCACCTCTTCTGGTTTACTGCCTTCTTTTTCAGAGGGGCAACACTATCGAGTATTGTACGTAGTGAGGCTGCAGAATTGTCAACAAGATAATCTACTTGTGCAGGAGTAACATTAAGATGGCTACTTTCCATTGTATTAACATATGGTGAAGCAAATGATGAAAGAATTTTAAATTTGTTTACAGCTTTTTCACTTAAGGATCTGCTATAGTGGAATTTTTCCCTAACTGCTGTATAGTCTGTTATTGTAAATTCCAATGTTATTAAAAAATGGTCAGACAGAAGAGAGTTGTGAGTAAATATTGTTCAATTATCCGCTTCAATTCCATACGTAAGGACAAGGTCTAACGTGTGACTAAAACAGTGAGTGGGTTTATTTATTTTTTGGGAAAAACCAATTGAATCTAATAATTAATTAAACGAAGTGTTGAGACAGTTACTGTCAGCATCTACATGAATGTTAAAGTCACCCACTATAATGACTTTATCTGTACTAAGCACTAAATCAGATAGAAAATCAGAAAATTCAATCAAAAACTCTGAATAAGGGACTGGAGGACGGTACACGATAACAAATAATAGTGGTTTTTGATTTTTCCAGTTTGGGTGTGAAAGGCTAAGAGTAAGGCTCTCAAATGAGTTATAACCATGTTTAGGTGTAGGGTTTATTGATAAGATTGAGTGAAAGATTGCTGCCACTCCTCCACCTCGGCCTGTGCTTATAGGAACATGATAACTAATGCTGCTGCAACCAAGTTTCAGTAAGACAAAATAAGTCGAATTGATGATCACTTATTAAGTCATTTAATAACAGAGATTTTGAAGAGAGAGTAATGATATTTAATAATCCACATTTAATAGTTTTGGGGTTTTGTTCTGTAAGAGGAGTTGTCTTAACTTTTATTAGGTCATCATGATTAACTCCTTTTGTGGTAATTTTTGGTTTATGTTATTTAGTTTGATCGGGAAACAGACACAGTCTCTATAGGTACGTGGAAGTTGTGGTGGGGTTGACGGTTGTAAGGATACTGCAGAGAGGCATGTAGGACTGGATCTCTGCATCCTAGGCTAAACACTGGATTGTCATTGTTTTGGTTATCAAATAAAACCAGCCATATTTCTTGATAAGAGCTTTGTGTTATTCCTACTCTCCATTTAAGAGTGGTTTTCTGTTGGCTCTTTTTAGTTTTGTCTTTAATAAAGCCAATTTTATTAGTATACTCCCTCTTACCATCTCTTCACTTGGGTCCACCTCCGTAATACAAAACTGGCAGTGAAAAACTAGAGTTGAGAAAGGTGCCCACAGATGGACTACGTTCTATGTAGGGGATGCAACCTAAAAGAGATGAGAGGCTGTAAGGTGTCGGCAGGAGGAGTGTAGCTAGAGAGTGCAGCACCAGATGGTGGTTTGCAGGATGACGTTGGAGTTAACAAAGAGAAAGAATGAGGACCAGATGGTGGAAAATGAAAGAGGAAGACTTTTGGGTGAAATTCAGAGAAGGTGAATCAGACGCAGATTGGGAGTGAAGATGTGCAGACTGCAGAAGTCCTTAGAGAGACAGCTTGGAAGGTTCTTGGTATAACATCAGGACAGAGAAAGGGGGACACAAATAGTTGTTGGTAGAATGAGGAAGTTCAGTAAAGCATAAGAGGAAAGAGACGAGCAAAAAAGAATTGGGATAGTAAAAAAGATGATCAAAGTAGACAAGTAAAGACCGAGGTGGGAAGAGAGAGGTGGCAAAGGCTGAGGAAAAGGCATATGATGAGACGTATGAGAAGCTGAACACTAAGGAAGGATAAAAGGACTGGACAACTGGACAGACAGTGACATTGAGCTGGGAAAGATGTGATGCAGGTTAAGTTGGTAAAGGATGTAGATGGAAACGTGCTGACAAACCAAGAGTGTATGAAGAAGGTAGAGGTAGTACGTTGAGGAGCTGATGAATGTAGAAAATAAGAGAGAGGTCAGAAGAAGCAGAAAAAGTGAACCAGGGCAATTAGGCAATTAGTAAGGATGACGTTAGGTAATTAATAAAGATGATGAAGACAGGACCAGCTGTTGGTCCAGATTACATACCAGTGTTGGCAAAGAAATGCTACGGCAGTGGAGTGGTTAACCACATTGTTTAACAAAATTACAGAAAGTGAGAGGATGCCTGAGGAATGAAGAAGAAATGTAATAACAACATAAATCAGATTGAAGCTACTAACTATACACGGTATTAATCCATCAAATAAGCAATTAGAAATAAGGGAAATAAGGGCAATTATAAATCCACCCTTTACAGGGGTGCTGGTTTCCAGCTTCATTGGGTATAGATGAAGTACACCTTGTTCAGGTTGCAAGTCTATCTCAGGGCTGACACAGAGAAACCCAGAAACACCTACCTACTTAAGTGGTCAGTTGGTGTGATACGTTACTATGAGGTCTTTGAGATATGATGGAGCTTGAGAGCTTTGTCTGTAAGGAGGAAGATTTCAAATTCAATTTTATATTTTGTGGGAACCCAATGGAGAAATGCTAATAAAGGAAAAATATAATTTCCCTTCCTAATCGCAGTTAATGCTCTTGCATTCTGGATCAACTGGAGGATTTTTAGGGAGTTTCGACATCCTAATAATGTCTATTTTTTTCAACATTACTCTGAAACAGGATGTTCCCAATTTTGGCAATATTCTGCAGGTGAAAGAAGACTGTTGTAGAGATTTTGTTCATATGTGAGCTAAAGTAAATGTTTAATATTTTTTAAGATGATCTTATTTGAAAATGTATGTGCTTATTTATGCATTTGCCTGAGACTCATGATCGTAAAAAAGGTTTTTTGTTGTTTCAGTAACTGACAACCACAATCCGATAACTTGGGTTAACTTGGAAGCCAATTTGTACTTTGCAGATTCAGCAACTGAAGTTTTTCGTTAATTGTTTTGTAATCTTTTAATAGATAACTGGGTGTTATCTGTGTAGCAAAGGAAATGTGTGTTTCCTAATGATATTGGCTAAAGAAGACATCTCTGGCCAAAGTCAATGGTTCGTCATTGCTGTCCCTTCGGCCCTGGCTGGCCAATTAAGAGGCATCATTATCCCACAGTGTGGGATAATGTGTTGTAACCTTAACCTCAACCAAAAAATGAGAACTGCAAAAAGTTTTCAAACCGCAAACACAAAAACTGGGAACCGAAAGAGCAAATCTTGGAGAAGAAAGACCAAAAGCGGAAAAACTGCAAACATTAGAAAACATTTTAAATAATTTAAAAAATATATATAAACAGTTTTTATTTCATTTAGTTTTGGTCTCATCTATCCATCCATCCATTATATGTAACCATGTAGCTTGTTTATAGTCAAAGAGGGGCTGGGGCCATCCCAGCCGTCACAGGGCAAGTGGCAGTGTCCTGGACAGGTCGCCAGTCTATCTTAGGGCCAACAGAGAGAAATATGTGCAAACAAACAACCATTCACACCAATTTAGAGTAGCGAATTAACGTAGCATTCATGTTTTTGCACTGCGGGAGGAAACCAGAGTACCCCGAGATAACCTACGTAACAACAAGAAAAACATGCAAACTATACAAGGAAAAGTCACAGTCAGTCAGGGAACCGGAGCCCTCTAGCTGTAAGGCAGCAGTACTAACCACTGCACAACCGTGCTGCCATTAATTTTTGTTTTAAAAACGATTCCTTTGTTGCAGTATTATTTTTCACTGTAACAAAAAGTTTTCTCTCTCCAAACTGGTTTTGGGTTGCAACAATACTTTTTTAAAAATAGCAGTACCAAAGTTTTGCTTCGAAAACTCCAAAAGCTTTATACATTTATAACATCATATAAACATTTTTGTTACTTTGTTGCAGTTTTAACTTGACTTACTTTGTCCCTAAGCAAATGGTAGTAAAACTAATCTTATTGATTTTATCCAGCAGCACAATATTTTGCAATCTAAATTTATTTCAAAATGAAATAAAAATGCATAAAACAAAAAATGTGAAAACATACCAAGTGAAAACATATTGTTGAAAAATTATTGTAATTATAAAAAAATCAAAAACTGACTCTCTGTTACATGACCAGAGTCTACCTGTGGCCATATTAACTGATTTGAGATGGTTCATAAAGGTACATATATCTCACAATTCACATTGCAAGAGTATGTTTTTGTCATGACATGAAGTGTGAATTTTGGTAAATGTGTTTTGTTTTTGCATGACTGACTAATCCTAAGTAGATGTTTTTGAATACTCTGTGCCTAAGTCCAACATTTTATATTTTATATACACTTTTTAAAGATTGGAAGATTCAAAATTCTTTATTGTCATTTCACATATGGTATTTAATATATACACAGGGGGTAATTAAAAATTTTTTCCTCACCAGCCTCTGACAGTGCACAAAAGAGAAAACTACTAATAAAAAAACAAAAACTGTAAATAGGTAGCAAAACACAACACACAGTAGATTAATGTGACGAGTGAGTTTAAATTGATAAGTGATTTTAAATTGGAAACAGTTACACTTTTTGAGCAGCAGTCCTCTCATGGACAGGGTTTTAAAATGTGTTTGAGGGGAACCAGTCGGTTGTGAGTATGTGATTGGGTGCATAAATGAAGGGGGGCACATTCCATTTATCAGTCTCACAGCTTGTGCAAAGAAGCTGTTCAGCATCCTGCTGGATCTGCAGCTCATACTCCTGTACCTCTTGCCAGATGGCAGGAGTGAGAACAGGCTGTGAGAGGTGTGGTAAGGGTCCTTAATGATTGGAGATTGCTCTGCGTATGCAGCACTGCTGATAGATCTCTTTTAGGAACAACAATTTTGCTGACAGTCTTAACAATCCTGTTGAGCTGTTGAGCTGATCTGTGTTGTTAAAATAATCTTGCCACCTTTTCTTTTTTTACCTATCTTTTCTCGTTTGTCTTTGAAGTTTGTATCTTAAAAGGGGTTAAGGGCTGAGTGGTGGTCTCCTAATACATGCATGATTTCACCAGCATTCTCATACCCAAATTACAACAATCTCTTAAAATGATTCCCCAGAGGCTTAGTTGTCCCTGGCATCAAAGTGTATTACAAATAATGATGTTTGCCAATGAGATTATATATATTTATATTATAATATATATATTCTTTATTATATTATCACCTGTAGTTTAGCTTTCTTTTTTAACACTCAATGACGATCTAATGCAATCCATTACAGCAGCTCTGCCATCAATTCTACTTTTATAATGTTATAATTTCTCAGTTTTTATGTTTAAACATTCAGAAAGGCGATAATTCTACTCTCTGTTTGAGATGGAAGTGGTTAGTGAAGAGTACTGGAGTGCATTATTAGAAGAGGTGGTTCTAAAGGTTTGGCCACCCTATTTAAAATAATTGACGTGACTTTTTTTGTCCATGCGCACTAGAAAAACAGATACTCACAGGCCACCAGGTCATTGAACGGCCAGCCAAGAAATATCCTCCTACAGTGCTGCGATTGGCTCGCACTGATGACTGTATGAAAGAAAAGGATCATATTAAGTCAGCAGTAAATTTACACCAACACTAAAGTCTGAGTCCATATTTCCACCTGTCTAATGGCAAATGCCTACTTATTTAGCACTTTTTTCAAAGTGCTTTGAAATGTTGCTACTCATTCACCCATTCACACACACTTATTCACTGATGGTGGGGGCTGCCATGAAAGGTGCTCACATGACCCACTGGGAGCAACTTAGGGTTCAGTTTCTTGCCCAAGGACACTTTGACAAGTAGCCAGGAGGTACCAGGAATCCAACTACAGACCCTGTGGTCCGTGGATGACTGCCTTAGCAACTTATCACCTCCACGGAGGCAACTGTGGTGCAGAAGGTGGAGCAGTTGTCTACCACTCCCTCAACTTAGTTGCTCCCAGTGAGCATTGGCCAGCTGCATAGCAGCTCCCCTGTCGGTGTGTGATTAACTCTTTGTTCGATATCATACAGTGTTTTACACATATTTCCTCTCAGTATGTTCAGGATACTTTAGCAGCTGTACAGATATTGCTGATTATGTCAAAAGTGAATGTAGATTAACTTCATACCCAGATTCCAACCACCATGACAAAGGTAAAATAGATGACAACCACAGCGATGTCAGCAGCATCCAGACTAAGACCGGCACTGGAAGGGGCTGCTGTGGTTAACCCAGAGGAACTACTACCTGCATGAGAAATACAGAAGAGAATTTAGGTATGGGAGCACACTTATTCTCTTTAATAACCATACCATACAGGAGCAGAACAAGGCACATGAACAAGCAAACAACTCAAAGATATGACAGCACTCCCAGAAATGTGTTCATCATGTAATTTTATTTCACAGGGGCGGCAGTGGCGTGGTTGGTAGAGTGGCCGCCCACTGACAAAAGGGTTGGAGGTTCGTGCCCTCCTCCTCCCAGCTACGTGTCGAAGTGTCCCAGGGCATAAAAACTGTTCCAAATCAACATGCAGACTAATGATCTTATATAATATAATATATATAATATATCTTATATAATTTTTAGTCTATGTTGATGTCAAAAAACATGAAATGAATTATACCACGTGCACCAAAGTTGTGGGGTTTTGTTTTATAAAATGTATACATTGTAAAATCACTTTGCCTCAGCAGAATATGATTTAAAGCCCAAAATTTCCATAACAGTCGTTTCAATGATTTGTATTAAATTTTTCAATTCCAACTGCATTCTATAAATGAGATAGCATTTTGGCATTTTTTGTAACAATACACCATACTAAATTTAGTTATTATATCTTTCTCTTCTCTCTCTCTCTCTCTCTCTCTCTCTCTCTCTCTCTCTCTCTCTCTCTCTGCAGCTTTAAATATAATTTCTGAATGAAGAACTGACTCAAGCTGCAGTTTGTAAATTTTTTTCATTGTCTTTTCTGAATTTCCTATCTCTTGTGACATTCTGTTATCCTATGCTAAACTTCCTCTCCACAAGCTAATTCACACCAAGGAGTCAACACATTAAAAACAATTATTGTTTTGAAATTCATAATAAACATACAGCCAAACAACTTTAGATGGCAGCCTCACACCATGCAGAGGACCAGAAACATGGTTTGGAGGGTTGACAGGTGGCACCTGAACAAACTGAGTAGAGTGGGATTTTCTTTAAAAATTGGCTAATCAAATCTGTAGCTATTAAGCACTCTAGATATATTAGCAAATCCTATACAAGTATTAACAAAAGCGAATAAGTCCAATCCTTGGTTAATAAATGTGAATTGTTGTGATTCCTTATGACAACTATTTTCCACCACATTCATGTAATCCCGCACTGACAGAAACACTTCTCTTGAGTGTTAATCCAGAAAACCGGAGCCTCAGTGTTTCCTTGTGTGATGTCTGCAGGCCATTCTTGCCCGGTCCTGTATTGTTGTATCGCAACAATCGGGCAAAGTAATTATGTGTTTGATTTGTTTGTTTCTGAGAGGAAGGTCTACAGGACTGTTATGACCATCAGTGTTATGTCCCCGTTCTCGTTAATGAAGATGTGATTAAAATCCAAAAGAGCTGTAGAAACTGAGGGCACCTGCAACTAAAACTTAAAAAAAAAAAAGATTTTTTTTCAACGGTTGAAAGTGAAAAGCTGAGACAATAAAAAGTTGCTGAATTATCTGATTTTAAATTGTTATAACACATATCTTTCAATTTATAGTAGTTTGCATCTCTGCTGTACCTTGTGCTGAGGTCTTCATGCTCAGAAAACTCTAAAAATCTGCTTTTAACATGCCAAAAACCTAAAGCAATCATACACAGAGCCTATAATCCCAAAACTGAGTAAAAGAAGGTTCAAACCTGTTGTAGGACTGGACGACATCTTGATTTCAATTTCCAATTCCAGATTGTGGTGAATTCTTTAACACTAAAGACACAGCCCTTCAGAGCTTTCTCTTTGTGTTATTACCACCGTATAACAGAGATAGTGGCCCTGCAGTCAGCCTTTAGTTTTAAGCTTAATTATTAATCACTTTGTTACTGAAGAAGTCAAACTTCACTGGTTAAACATGTTTGTTACAGTATGGAGTTTGATTCCATATTTAATTAAACAGTTCTACACTGCTCATTAATAACAAAATAAATATGTATTATGCTGGTCCTTATATTCAAACTCCACTGGTTAAACATGTTTGTTACAGATTGCAGTTTGATTGCTCTTTTTCCTATTGTCTAACATGTGTAATTAGCTGATTGTTTGTCATGTATGAAATAAAATCTGACTTTACTGAAGGACTTTACTGACATTTTCTGGCTTTGAAAGAGTCAAACTAGTTGTTTCCTTTTTATGAACAGGATAGTGCTGTAAAAGTCAACTGTGGTCTTTAGCTTGTCTTCTTGTACTTTTTTATGAATTTCTCTAGAATTCAATTCATTCACTTTTCTGGGTGTGTGTGTTCCTCCACTAGTGTGTGCATACAGCACAAATGCTATTCGCCAAACAAATAACAGCAATAGGAAAGAACTTTTAGACTCTGTGGTTATTTATAACCTCAATTACAGACAGCATTTTACCTGCCACACCAGTGAGCTGCTGTGCAGCTGGCCAGGACTCACCAGGTGCAACTAAGTTGGGGTTCAGTGTCTTGCTCAAGGACACTTTGACATGTGACCGGAGGAGGTAGAAGCCAACAACTGCGGGATTGGTGGACAACCGCTCTGCCTTCCTGCGCCACAGTCCCCCCTGTGAACATTAATACTTTCTGTTAATGTTCACAGGTATATGGCCGTGAATTGGCACATTTATCAGTTCCCGCTACAGTAAATAGAATGGGTAACCTGCATATCTTTTTGTTTGGCTAAAACTTGTTTACTAACTTGTTCAAATGGAGATGGAGGTTTACATAGTGTTTAAGTATATGGTGGGGCTAAGAAAATATGACAATTAATAGCAGATATACTTGAATACCATTTAAAAATCTTTTAGGTATGGCTGTGCCGCAGGTGTGCAATAGCCTACAATAACTATATATCAGTTACCAAATATCATATATCAGTTACCAAAATACAGAGGAATTACAATCCCTCAAATAAGGAATTATAAATTGGGTAAACCATCTTTACCATTTATCAAGGGCACATGTGTAGTAACATGTCCATGCCTACCAATCAGGTCCCTGAAGTTCTGGGTGCATATGATGAAAGTCGCCAATAACTGCTTACTGTATACTCTGTCTCGTGATTATATTATCATGTGCTGTGAAGGCAGCACATCAATTCATCTTTATTGTTACTGTTATTTGCTGACTTAAAACCTGGAGAGAGCATGTTTACCTGATTGCTGTTTCTCTTGTTCACTCTCAGGGTATTTTTTTTCTCTTTCTCACTCTCTTCCGCACCGGCAGGGGTGGATTCAGGCTACAGTGTTGTATCTGAATCTGAAATTTTTGTTGAGTTAAGAAGGAAGACATACCAAAACATTACAATGAAGAATAACAACAAAAGATCAAAGGCTTTAGGCTTGTCCCTTCAGGGGTCGCCACAGCGAAACGTGTTCTGCACGTTGATTTGGTATTTGTTTTTTTATGCCGATGCGCATCCTGCCACAACCCTCCCCTTTTATCCGGGCTTGGGACTGGTACTAACGTGGCCCTTGGTGGCTGTGCGGAGCCACACCTGGTGGGGTGGGATTTACCAGGCCCTTAACAACACGTTAAAACCATACGTACTCTAATATCATAATACTACTAATGATACATTTTATTTATAAGTGCTTTTCAAATCTCTTAAGGACACTGTACAAAACAATCAATGAACAAACAAAATAAAAGACAGTGACAGGACAATACAATGACACATTATGGTGAGTAGGCGATCTTGAACAGGTAGGTTTTGAGTCTGGATTTGAAGATCGGAAAAGACTCAATGTTTCGAATGTCCGGTGGGAGTGAGTTCCAGAGTTTGCGAGCAGAGCGGCCGAAAGCTTTGCTGCCCAGGTGCTGAGCAGAGGGTACAGACCTCACTGTACCTCCTGCTCTCTCAGGCATGGTGCTGAGAGGTGATGTGGAGGAGATTAGACAGATATGAAAGAGCAGGATTGTGGATGGCGTTGTAGGTGTAAAGGAGGATTTTGAAGTCTATTCTGTATTTAACTGGGAGCCAGTGGAGTTGCTGTAAGACAGGGGTGATGTGATGAAAAGAGGAAGATTTGCTGATGATGTGAGCTGCTGAGTTTTGAACCAGTTGGAGCATTTTGAGAGATGTTTGGTAAAGGTTCAGGGGAAGGAAGGGAGTTCCCTCTTTAAGAGGGAAGAGGTTTAAACACTATGACAGACTATCTATCACAGACATAGTCCGGCTTTAACAGCAATCCTGTCTGATTGATTTACTGTCTTACATCTCTGCACACTATTTATCTATTATTTTTGCACAATACTGTACATATTGACTTTACTAGAGAACTCACTTGGAAATACCATGTTAATCAATCAGCAGTCAATTATTAGTTTATAAGCATTTTATACAAATTAATGGCCAATCTTATTAACATGTTTTTGATTAGCTCTTAATCTGCTGCAAAGGATAACAAGCAATGAAAAAATCAAAAGTGGATTTATGGCTTAACAATAGTCCATTAGACCTTTGTGCACATTAGTGACGCAAAGAAAAAACAGGTCAATATTGCTTCAAGGAAGTAGATTTTCTGACATCAAACACCGGGGACTGCACTGACAAACATTCATAAAATTCCCTCACAGAGCTCCTAACTTAGTCTAAACATTTCTACCTGGGAGTTGTAGCTTAGGATTGGATTCACAAAACTTCTCAAAGCAATTTGGAATGGATGATTCCATTATAGAGGTTGCCACCTTCAGAAGTTCTCTGGTGTCTCTGCAATTGTAGGATATAATCAGGGTGGAGACATGGAATACCTTTCAGTAGAGGAAAGGTTTGGGGGACTGGTGTGGGCTTAATCATCTGCATCTCAGAATCAGTTAAACAAAAGAATTGGTGGTGGACATGACTCCTGTCATGTAGGATACTGGTGCAGGATACTGTCTAACTCCTCTAAACCCTAGACAATCCCATTGACCTACTGCATAGTAAACTAGCTGGACAGAGAATAACATTCAGTTGGAGACTGATCACTGCTTAGAGTCATTAGAATCCTCCCCCTTCTATAAAGAGCAGGACTAGAACTGAAACTGCACTAAAATTGGACACTGGCATGTTTTCCTGTCAAAGTTTCATACCCCAATTTATCATAACTGCGGATTGTGTCATCATATCCTCATTTCTAACTTTTGAATGTCTTCATAATAATCCAATCATCACCATTTATTTGTTGCACCTGCATAATACCACTGGATATTGTAAAACTTGTTTAATTGATTTTTATTTGATTTATCTATTTGTTTTTTGTGTCAGTCTGGTTTATTCTTTTGGAGCAGATAGCATATGTAACAAAGTAATTTCACTCTTGTTTGACTCTTTGTATGGGGCACACTTATATGCATGCTTGCCACCACACATTCACCAAAGGTTAAGTTTTGGTCTCTTCTGTCATCATGATTATACAGAATAAATGGTAAGAATGTTACCTATGTTCACTGTGTCAACAACACACCTCTCAACCTCTTTTCCACACTCTCCATTGCTCTGTACTGCTGAGCCTAACTACTTAAAGTCCTGCACCTTTCTTTACCTCTGCTCCCTGTAACCTCACCATTCCACTTGGGTCCCTCTCATGCAAAGATGTATTCTGTCTTGCTGCAACTAACCATCTATCGTCTTCTTTCCGGAGCATACCTACACATCTCTAGATTTTCCTCCGCTTGTGCTCTGTTCTCGCTAAAGATTACAATGTTATCTACAAAAATCATAGTCCATGGTCTAGTCTAACTTCATCTGTCCATCACATGAGCAAAACAGAAGGGTCATGATTCCCATGTTTGATTTGGCATAGGTTTGACGTTGGATCCCCTTCCTGACACAATGCTCTACAGTTCTCCAGACTTGGGAGAGACAAAAGAAGAAACTGGATTGTGGCCCAGTGTGGTTGTATTAGAGGGTTTCAAATATTAATGTCCTTAATATTCCGAAATGAGATGAGAGATGGTGGCTTAATTACAAACACACCAGACAGATGTAAACGAAACCTGGAGGAGTAGGGTCATTAAGTTGGGAAAAGTAATTGGGCTGTTCCTGTTTCGGTTTAACAGAGAAAATCAAACTTGTGGTCATTAAGAGGATCCTGGATCAAGTGTCCCTTGTTTTTGAGAGAGTGGATGTTAAGCAGACTGAAGTTGACAGCAGTGTTGTTACGTTTGACAGTGGGGTTAGCCAATCTAGGAAGGCTGACTAATGCACTGTGATCAACAGCCCGGCTTCAACTGCTGCTGGGAGGGCAACGAGTGGTTGACTAAAAGCACCAAAAGGATAACTGCTTTGGAGTTGTTGGGATGGAAATTGCTGCAGCACAGTGGATGTATCTCCAGCGAGGCAGGAGATTGATGGCCGGGTGGAGGTGCAACACTGCCAGAGGAGGTTCAGACAGGTGCCAGTGGAGCCAGAGGAGCCAGTTGGTAAAAGAATGACAAGAGAATTTCTGATTACTATGTAGCCACAAGATGTAGCACACCTGAGTACTTTAACCCCCACTTTTATACTTCACCCTATGTTGCTGGCTCTTCTGGCTCCTTTTTGCAAAGTCTACTACCATCTGTCCTTATGCAGTCCTGTCCTGAAGACTAAACCTGCCCATCACATTCTCATCACTTCTGTTCCCTTTACCAATATATCCATTAAAGTCTGCACTAATCACCAGCTTAGACTCTCTCACTCTTAAGGTACTACACAGGGATCCCAATGTGGAAACAGACAGCATATGAAGTGCATACTGCCACCAAATTTAGCATGGCAAGAGAACCATTTGAGCAGAAAAATGCACAGACCCTTTCATCAGTCAAAGGTATATCTGTATTTCAGTCTAAACAGAAGTCCCAGAGTCATAACTAATATGCAACACCTATCAGTCTCTTTAATGGTGGTTCCTCTGTTGGGCTATAAGCAGTGTGCTGAGTGCTAATTGAGTCCAAAATCAATAGGGTAAGAAAACAAAGCAAGCCCCCTGTTCTTTGCCTTCCTTCTTAAAGTACTGTAGTCCATGCATAATTGAAATGACAACTGCCCAGGCCCTGTGCAAAAAGTGTGGCAGGGTGCTGGAGAACATTATGTCCTGTCATTGGTCCTAAAGATCAGCTGTAACAACAGGACACCACAAAGCTATGCACAATCAAAATAAAATAAAGAGAAAACAGGAAAATTGTACTACTTCAGTTTTAAATTCAAGGTCCCTCAAAAAAACAATCCTGGAATTAAAAAATATATATATTAAAATGAATATCAACCAAAGAAACAAAGTGAACTGACTGAAGGTTTTTATTTATTTATTTCTTATTTAATAATCTTTTATAAAGACATAGTTAATTTGAAAGCCATATTCATCTTCATAGTTTGGGTGGTCCAGCCAGCTTCCATCCTTCCATCTTCCCAACTTTTGTGAAGAAGGCGAGTGTTCCTAGACCCAGACACGCTGACGTACCAGTCATTGCATTGTGAGCTGGTTGGATGAACAATGACACACACGCAGACGCGCGCACACGCACACACACACACACACACAGTTTGGGTTCAGTTATTAAATATTAATGATGGGCAAAACAATGCCTAAGCATGGGGAGGGGGGTATATCAAGCACAAAGAGCGAAACCCTGTATGTTTGCGCAATTGCTCTGATCGATTTTCAGTCTTCTCTCAGCTTCACAATGGCTTGTTTTTCACCCATAGACAGCTCTCTGGCTTTCATGTTGGTTACATCATTTTGATCTCATAACGTCAAATAATGGAAATGTTTTCTTTTCCTGTTGACACTTTTGCTGAGTTTTTATCCGTTAATTATGTTCAAATTCCTTTCTGAAGGACTGTTTATTTAATTTTTTCGCACTTTTTTTTTTTATTAATGACATTAACAAAACTTTCACTTTGATTTCAAATTTTTTTCACTTATACTTCCTTTCAAAAAATATTTTTGTACATTCTGCATTTGACATACTATATTAGTCAGTCATATTATTTTGGTTATATTCAAACTACTTGGAATATATAAACTAATAATTTCTCAGTTTTTAAGTTGACACGATAATTGTACTCTGTTTACTATTGAGGCTATAGTGGGTTGTGAAGTTGTATTTAGGAAGACATTATAATAAGACCTGTCTCTAAAGGCCCCCTCACTCATTTAAAATAGGTTGGATTATATAGATGTACCTAATTAAGTAGCCAGTGAGTGTACACATCGCTTTCTTTGTTAACACTTCATTATGAGCTGGTTATGTAATAAGGCCAATTCATCATTCATTTGGTGTCCACATGTCAGAAAGGATGAGCTTAGTTCAGTCTCCCCACACTTTATCCACATTGCCTGCAATGTTTTTTGTAATTCAGCAGATGTCACTATTAAGCAATACACCAACACACGGTCAACACTGTGTCAACACTGTTAGGAAAATGTTCCGCATGCTCCATCAGGCATCATCTACCCATCACTACTAAACATTTAAGAACTGTTGTTTTTTTTTTAAGGGTAAAAAAGATTCAATGGTCCATATAAGGACAATTGTAAAGGTCGAACTATAACTGTAAATTTTTCATGAATGAGTCAATCAGACTCAAAATGCCAAATCAAAGAAAAACTTTACCCTATTGGCTAATGACAAAAGTAAATGAAAAAAAATCTAGGTTTTGTCCTTCAGGTCAGGAGAAGAGAACTTTTGAAGAGATTTTGCTGGGCAAAATGCACCTAGTGTTTTTTTCTACCAGGACTGATACTTACTTCTGGCTCCCAGGAAAATCCCTGAGGCACAGCCACCAATGAAGTAATTCAATGGATCATCAGGGGCTTCACGTGCCTGAGCACTTAGACACGTTGCCATGCCGAAAATAGCTCCCATGGTAGCTGGTATAACACAGACAGGCAACCATATCAGTATTAAACAAATCCTCTAGAGCAGGTATGCACAACCCTGGTCTTTAGGGACCCCTCCCCTGCTTGTTTTTCAATTATCCTTATCAAAATAGTGCCCTACCCACTGCTGATAACCTGGATCAGGTCTATTTAGTCAATCAGAAGTTGGAAGATACTAATTTACTTTATCTTCCCCCACCCTACATTAATCTAAGATGGTTTCTTCCACTTCTGTTTGACTGAATGTAGTGCAGAGATAGCTGTAAAACAAGCAGAGCACGGGTCCCTTAGGACCAGGGTTGACAATACCATATCTGTGAAATGCAAAGGTCAGAACTTTAGAACTTCATATGTTTGAGTCACATTGCACTGTTTTAACTGAGTAAAAAATAAAATAAAATAATCAGTTAAGCCAAGTATATTGTTCTTCACTGGTGACTTATCTCACTTTAATACAAACAAGGTTTATGGCCACCTTAAGATTAAATGTAATAATTATTTTGAGCTTCAATGAAACAAAGTATCACCCTTTCTTGATAAAAGATATGTGCTTTACCAGCTGGACCAATCGGTCCTAATATTAGTAAGGCCTATATTTGCAGACTGAATGAAAAAAATTGCAAAATACTGCAATCTGCAGTCAGCTTTCTCTTTAGTCTGTTTATAGCAATTAATGATTTGCAAACACTATGACAAATGGGAGCTTGCAAGCAGAGCTGATATTACCATTATTCTGAGAGATTTACTTGTTCAACAGATGGCCTAATAAACATTCTTTATTGGGTTATTACTTTTTTCTGCTGATGTGAGCTGTTTGTAGCATCTGGTTTATTAATCTCTTTAAGTTTCAGTAAAATGCATCTGGTTGACACTGATGCAGTCCAATAATTTTACATATCAGCATGCGCCAATTTTTCAGTCATGTTTGAATTAATTGAATTAGTGGCAGTGTAGAATGCAGATGTGTCCACAGACTTTTTGGCATAATAAAGTGCATTAAGTGCAGACATCTGCCAATGCCAATTTATTAGAACGTCAAAGATCACCCCAATAATTGGCCAACCAATCGATCAATCAGTAGTTGCTCAAAACGAAAAGAAGGACAGAGAGAGCCTCATTGTACCGATGTAAGGACAATAAAAGTGAGTAAATAGTTTAGCAGGACAGTTGAACAAATAAAACTTGTAACAGAATAAGAGTAATATTAGCCCTGCCTGCAAACTCTCGTTTTGGCTGACTGCTGAATTACTATCAAAGATCAACGGCTTTCTGCTTGTCCCCTCAGGGTTCACATTGATTTTGCACAAGGCCTGCCAGCATTATTTTATCCATTAGTTTTAAATTGGTTGTTTTATTTTTATTTCCTTTTAGTACTTCAAGCATTTATCTGTAGTTCTGTAGATTATTACTTTTAACTACGTCTCTCTTATTTTTTACTGTAAAGGTCAACCAGCTGGTTGTTGGAAAGTGCCCTATAAATAAACTTTAATTTGATTTCTATATTATTCATCATTTTAAAACTTAACCAAGAAATTAAGGTCAATGTTATTTTAATGTAGATTTGATGTTTAAAGTGAAACTGTTTTAGATTGATTGATTGAGTTGATTTAGCTACTGTATTATAATTGTGGAAGATGCTGCTGTTAAGCTGTACTGCATTACATAGAGAGATGATTATGTACTTAGCACAGCTTCATTGATACAGATGTGGTAAAATAAATAAAGAAACTCCTATTAGTAGAACACAACACAACTCAACAGCATTAAACACTACAGCCTTCAAAATTATCACACAGGTGAACAGCACATATTGTAACCTCAATGAGGTGAGGGTTTATTAAAATGGATTGATTTCACTGATGTGTGATTTGAAGTTGAAGAAAATGCACCAGTACAAATGTTGGTTTAAAAAATTATAAAAAAACAAAAAAAGACATATTTCCGTAGTCAATAATTAAAATTCAAATAGATTAATAGTCAAATAATATATAAAATGCATATTTACCCATGGTAACAGTTGCGTTGGTAGCCCTCTGCACTGCTGCCAATGCAGATTCAGGCTGGAATGCCACAATGTGATAGGCTGAACCAACCAGGCCTGGGGGGAGAGGGAAAAACAGGCACACATTATTAAACGTAAAATATACAAAATGTGATTTTATAGTGTCGAAATGAATGGTTTATCAGTTATTCTCACTTAGACAAGTCCCGTTAGACCTTTACTGAATTTTACAAAGCATCTTTTGCAATTTTTTTCTTGCTCCCCAAATTTTATTGCAACAAATGCCTAAATAAATTGTATTGACTCACATTGCAAATGTTTCAACAAAAAAGGGCATTTTAAGGTGACAACAATTACAAAGTCTTTAAAATCCCGTAGGGACTGACTTTTAAAGTTTTGAGTAGGGTCAGGTTTCATTTTAATTTTGTCAATTCTAAATCAATCCTGGTTCTTACCTTTTTAGATTCAAAAATGGTAATAATAAAGGGTCTAATGCACTGATCATTTCTATAAATTTAATCTGGGACTGTCCCATAGGCAACGAGGATACTGTCCTGAATGGAAGTAGGAGACTGCAAGACATTACAGAGATTTTGAGCTGTATGCTACTACCAAGTTGTATCCTGCAATATTCTCAGTCACACACATTTTTTTTCTGTAAAAGGTCAATTAAACGTATATATTTGCAACTAAAGAAAATCAACACGAATGTCCATAAAACATTAAGGGAATGTGAGTGGCAAATTTTTTTTGTTTACTCAATGCCTTCCCCCGCTCTTCAGTTAGCTACCAGTTCTTCCTCATACTACTTTATTAGTGAGGTGTGCAAGGACCATGCAGAGTATTGTAGTTACGTTTCAACTACAAACATCACCCAATACAATCATTCAAGAATGATAGGTTCTTTCCAAATTAAGCAAATGAAGTCATCTAGTGAAAATTCCTGTTTCATATCACAGAGAAAAAATGCAGTATACGTTTTTTTTACCCCCAATATCATGCAGCCCTAATTAAAGTAAAATAATAAATAATATCGGTGCAAAATGATGTATCCCCCTTCATAAACCCGCAAGTTATTTAACTTTAATTTGTAAAGTCACATTTATTCTTAGGACTGTCAACACTTGATAAAAGGCATCAAGTGTTTTTAATTGGGCTTGCACTTTAAATTTCCAAGTGGGTAAATCTCCAGGGGCACTCAAGTAGCAAACTACTTGAGCAAACTGAGTAGTTTCCTGGGATCAGGAAAACAGCTTTGTTATAACCTCAAAATAAAAACAGTAAACTTTTATGAATGTTGGTGATACTAGTACTAACTGTGAAGACTATAACCTACAAATGGAAGAAAGGTAGACACATTAAGACTCTTTCAAGAAGTCAAATATTAAGAACATTAATTGATATTGGGAAACTTGCTTGAGTGCTATGTAACCATACAAAACAAACAATGGGGACTTGACAATTACCATAGAGGTAAATAGAATAAAGACGTCAAGCACAGTTTGCATTGTCTGAATCGTTTGGGAGAAAAATCCCGCAGGAAACCATTGCTTACTTCTCGATTTAGTGTGTGATAAATTATTTGGTCATAATTCACAGAGGTATGTGTGGTGAGAAATAACCTCCTTTGCATATTAGAAGAATAACACCTTTTTCACAATTATCACAATAAAACATGGTGGAGGCACCCTGATGTTTTGGGGGTGTGTGTCTGCATCAGGAACTAGAGCTCTGCATGACTTGAAAGGGAAAATGAATGGAGACAAATGTATAGATTTTAAAGTGAGGCATCCAACCATCATTAAAAGAGGCAGTGGATAATTTAACAAAATAATGATCCAATAAATGAGGCATTATTTTATCACCACTATTCTTAACACAGCCCTGGAACTAAGGAAGTGATAGCATTGACAATAGCTGATCTGTTCACAAAAATTAGCACACAGGTAAATAATTTCAAATAAAAAATACCTGAGTGTCTTTAAAACTTCGTACAGCAGATCAGTCAGATCAATGCGAAGCTTAAGGTCCCATTACCTTAACTGAATTGTGTTGTTTTATGTTGCGCCTCTCTCGGTGGCGAGGGTTAGGACAATGTCAGGTACAGGTTGATATAAGGGGAAGAACACATCGATGGTGGAAGACAGAATTCTAAACAACACTGTAACATATGCCCGAGTGCCCATTCGGACCCTTGTCTGACCCTGACCCATGAGGTTTTTAAGGTAGCTGATCGGTGAGATGTGAGACACTGACAGTGAAATAGGCACAAATACGCAAGACAAAATTAGTTGTAACTTTACTGATATGAACGCAGCTTGTTTTATGTCATTTCTGGAGCCCTGGGCTAACCCAGCCCCAACTTGAGCCTCTAATAACATTTACGGACGTGAGAATCACAAGCTGTGCCTAGTGCTAATGTGCTAGCTAAGCGTTAGCATTACCAAGGGTAACGTTAGCGTTAAAAACCTTATTGCTACTTAAACCCACAGTTCTATTCCTTTCAATGCGCAGTGAAACCTGTTCAACCTGAATCGGAGTTGTTTTATTAATACTGATATTTACCCAAAGCGGTGCCCATTTTGGCAGTGATCCATGTTTTTTGGACACAGTCTGTGCCCTCTGTTAAGTCCCAGTAGCCCATTTCGGATTTGCTTATTGACACTCACTGTCTCGAAAACCAAATTCTCGCGATAAAATAATTTTTCTTCTTTTTCCTCCTCTTCATTTCCTTCTTCTTCTTTGGATTTATCGCAGCCGACATCCCATTTGTTGAATTGCTGCCATCTTCTGGATTTAAACTCTCCCTACATATACTATACTTAATACCCTGTAAAATTGTCTGCCCCATGTTTTCCCAATCCCAGTACTGCTGCCAGTTTTTGTTTTCCCATACTATAATCTTTTCTTCCACCTTTGAGAAATCTATATTTAACTGTTTAATTGCTTGCTGTGCCAACCTATCTACTCATTCCCTACAATGCCTATGTGGGCCAGTGTGAGCCTATGAGACCCAGATTCATTTTAAATCTGTTCACTGTCTTAGTACTGGAGAGTGAATGCTCAGTGCTTCGTCAATAAGTCTTGCTGACACCTCGATGTACCTGATCTAATACTGGACATAGGAGAGACAGAGTCACTGCAGATCATAACCAGGTTAGGTCTTGTCTGGCATGAAGCCCAACTGTGTACACACTCAAAGTTTGATGTCCCTCTAGCAATATTCACTCCTTGGGATGGAACTGTAACTGCAGCACTAGTTACACTGTCACTGTTTTTTACCTGTCCGTAAAAATCTGAATGTATCTTGGATATCTAGTTTCTGTGTAGCTATAACAATCACCCACCAAATCACATTTTCTTTCCTGTCGAGTAATTCTAGATCTACCTAGGTGTTTCTGACAGCAACACGGGAACCATAGACCACACCACTGTTTGACAGAATACTATTTTCAGCACGTCTGTAAGTCTGTAGTGGTTGGTAAGAGATTACATATTTGTCAATATTATTCCAGTATTACACAAATATAGTTTTTCTAAATAGTAAATTACTCTTTCATTTACCAGTCTTTCATGAGTTTACAGATGTTTGAGATTAGTGCAATTGGACTATAGTTTGTAGGTTTGCTTACATCTTTACCTGGTTTATTTATTGGACAATAATTGCACCCTGTCGATATTTTCCCTTAATCCGATACTCCTATGTTATATAATGACAATACTTACTTAGTCCCTCCTCACTTAAATGTTTATTCATTACATAACTTATTTCATCCTGGTGCTGTTTTACATCTTTTAGCTAAAGCCCTCTTTAACTCTGCCACGGTAAAAGGAGTGTTTATCTCATCGTCAGTTTTCCTTTCAGTTTTAGGCCTCTAAGATTTCAGATTTTGTTTTTCCTCTCCCCCCTCTTTTCTCCTCGGGTGGGTTATCTGAACTATGAACAGATATGAATGTTTTGACTAACAATTCCGCTTTCTCCTTAATCATTGCTGCTACTGCCTCTCCATTTGTTAGGACAGGACATGCCCATTCCCTTCCATCCCCTCCTATCTTTAAGCTCATTCCCCATGTCTCCCCTACCTACTGTAAGTTGTGTCCCCTATTGAATCACAAAACTGCCTCCAAAATGCCCTTTTTGACTTCCTTATTGTACACCTCACTACAGCTTCTGCTTTTTTTGTAATCATATGTTGGAAGTTATGAGTTCTTTTCACTAATCTATTTCTGTCTCTTACTGCTTCTTTACATTTATCATTCCACCACGGTACAATCTTCCTTTTGATTATAACTTTACATTTCGGAACAGACCTGGTTGCTGTTGTCCTAATACCCTCTCTTATTTTCTATCATACACTTCTATTTCCTCCTCATCTTTAATTTGTTTTATCCATCTGTTTACTTTCCTGCCTAAAATTATTCCAGTTAGCTTTCACAAATACCCACTTTCCCCCTCTGGGCACTTACTAGCACTAACATTTGAATGTTCATGTTACACAACACGGGATAGTTGTCAGTACCGAAGGTTCCCTGCTGATAGACTCTCCAGCTGTTTTACTACTCCTCCTAAGTGTGTTATGTGCATTAACATGCCCACACAACATCCTATGCACCCAGCCTGTTTCATCTTTTCTGTCACACCTAACTGTAGTGTACTCATTTAAAACAAAATCTAAATGGGGCTTTAACCACATTTGGCTTTTCCATTCTTGCACCTATAAACTGCTTGAATTCCTGTCCATCCCCAATTAAACTTCTAGCATTCTACTGGAATATTAGAATTGTTATTAGGATTATCAAGCCCACTGTGCTTCCTGGCTAGCCTGCATACTGATCTCTTCTCTTATCTCCTCCCATCACAGCCCTGTCATACCCAAGTGACAATTCCTCCATCCCTCTTTCAACCTTTCATAACACTCTCCTTGTCACATCCTTTATCATATATTTGTGCTTCCATTTGTCTTCTTTTGCCCCCTTGACACCTTCTGCAAAAGAAAGTTTTCCTTTTAATCTTATTTGTTGCACTGCTGCTTCATTATTTCACACCCCCAAAATGCAGCACTGTGTTCTCCATCACAATTGAAATACCTCAGCTGAAGTCTCTGCCTCACACTTTCTGTACTCATGCCAACCCCCACATCATCTCTTCTTTTAACACACTTTTGCTCCTTTTGCTATATTGTTTTGAGCTGACTGGTTAAGGAGACTAATGGTTCTGTGTAGCTTAAGGTTTGGGGTTTTTGTTTACTGTTTCTTAGAAATGTACTGGAGATTTCAGGAAATGTATCAATTCATAAAAGTGTAATAGCATACCCAAACAATACAGCTAATACTTGAGAAAAGAAAAATAAATAACAATGTTAAACATGTCATAAAAATTAACATACCAATAATTGCAGTAATAATTTATAGCCTATGACATGAAACATTGTCACACAATGCAGTCCACATGCTCATTATTGATGTATTTGGCTGAAAGATTATGTAGAAAGAAGTCTGATATAATTATTACAAGGACATCATAAATATCTTTTCCACCAAAATATAGTGTTAGGTTTATTTTTTTTGGAATCACATCATGCTCATAATTCTAATGGCAATTCCTAATTCAATTTTCATTTTGGCCATGCAATTTGAAAATCCATTTTGCAATTGGCACTTCAATATGCAGAGTGGCAATTCAATCTTCAATTCAGTTTGAATTATTTGGATCACAATTTCAAATGAAAGCCAAATCACTTGCATTTCATATTGTTCTGTTTTTTTGTAGTCTTAATTCATATGCCAATTCATTTTGCAATTAGCATATTAATATGCAAAGTCGTCATGTAATTTGAAAATGCAGTTTGCAAATGACAAATCGGTTTGCAAGTGGCAATTCCATCCTTCATTAAATTTGAATTACATTTTTAAATAAAAGGCTAAATTAACTGCATTTCAAAATGCCATGGTATTGTGAGGTGCCTGTGGTGCCCTCTTTCTAAATGCAGTTTATATTACTTGTCACCATGTTCTATTGGCATCAAAACTCAAATTGCAATGCAATCTGTCAGTCCTCTAACCCCAGCTGCATCTGGTATGATCACCTGTTTCGACTCCTCTCGTGTATTCTCATAGGCTACTTAACAGTCTCCATAAATTACAAATTACCATGTTTACCATAAACATTTAGTGACCTTGATCAGCTTTGTTCATGCTAACATTATGTACACTATATTGCCAAAAGCATTCACTCACCTGCCTTTAGACCCATATGAACTCTAGTGACATCTCATTCTTAATCCATAGAGTTTAATATGACGTCGGCCCACCCTTTGCAGCTGTAACAGCTTCAAGTCTTCTGGGAAGGTTTTCCACAAGGTTTAGGAGTGTGTTTATGAAATACATAATACACAGGTGTTCTATCAGGTTGAGGTCAGGACTCTGTGCAGGCCAGTCAAGTTCTTCCACACCAAACTCACTCATCCATGTCTTTATGGACCTTGCTTTGTGCAGCTGAATTCATTTATTTGGATGGGTGAGCGAATACTTTTGGCAATATAGTGATGAGGACCACTAGAAACCACAGTCAATTTCTTTGTAAGTACAAACATCTTTGGCCAATAAAGCTGACTCTTCTGATTTTGGCTCATTAATTAAAAATAATAATAATAAAAAACATTTCTTCAACAGCAGGATTTGGACAGTTTAACAAGTTTGATTTTAATGAAATACCCTCACATAGCATAGAGGTTTAAAATAATTTATTATGTTGATGTTGTCGTCGTCAGCTGTAATAGCTTGTTTATAGTTCAAGGTAAAACTCATCAAAAGAGTTCCTTCTGTAATGTTCAGTCATCCTGCCAAACCTTTCATTTGTCTGGATTTACAGTACGTGTCCCACATATGAATCACTTTTTGAATGAAACCAGCCAAGTTTAAACAGCACAAACATCTATTGACAAATGAAAGCTTCAGGTTAAGAGTGTTTTTCTGGATAACAACCCTGTTGTGCGTTATATTTTCATTTAAGATCATTTCTTCTTCCAGAAGTGACTGTACTTGTCAGCTTTAAAGTCATCTTCATAGTGGACAGCCGTTTCTTTATTCATCTTCTTCACCTCTTTCTTTTTCTGTCGAGCTCGTCGCTCCTCTTCAGACAGGGTAGACAGATTGAGTGGCATCTTTCAAATTACAAAGAAACAAGAGTAATATTACAAAACATTAATTAATGTTAGTACAACTGTGGTGCAGGAAGGTAGAGCGGTCGTCCAGCAATCTCCCAGTTGTTGGTTCAATCCCTGGCTCTTCAGGTCACATGTCAAAGTGTCCTTTATTTTACACCGCATGCTCTTCCTGACACAACCCTCTCATATAGCTCAGTTGGTAAGGCAGTTGACCATGGACCACAGGGTCAGTGGTTTGATCCCTGCTCCTGGCTACATGTCGAAGTGTCATTGGGAAAGACACTGAACCCCAAGTTGCTCCCGGTGGGTCAGGTGAGCACCTTTCATGGCAGCCACCACCATCGGTGTGTGAGTGTGTGTATGAATGGGAAGCAACATTGTAAAGCGCTTTGGATAAAAGCGACTATTTACCATTTCTACCGGGCTTGGTAGACAAGTAACATGTCTTTTAAATTTGTTTTTTCAGGTTCTTAACCAACACTGAAAGGATATTGTCTCCATACATGCAATATGGGCAAGATATTTGGGCACCTGTTTTTTTAATCAGTCTGAGATAACGCCTGTGATGAATTAACTAGAGGACTACTTTCTCTCATTCTTCTACACCCGCTTGGTTAAACATGCATTTACAACATTTAGGGTGCAGTAGAAAGTTGAGTTAGAGTGTGTAGTTATTACTTTATTATAAGAAAAGAATTTAAAGTGCTGTTCTTTTGTGGCAAGAATTTAGTACTTTAAGAAAAAGTGCAGGTTATTTTTTATTTATTTTTTGTCCTTTCGGCTTATCCCATGAGTTGAGGGTCGTCACAGCGGATCATTGTCCGCATGTTGATTTGGCACAGTTTTTACGCTGGATGCCCTTCCTGAAGCAACCCTCCCCAATTTCTGCCGGGCTTGGACCGGTACTGCACAGCTGGGGAGGGGAATGGGCTGTTAGGGGTTCAGTGTCTTGCCCAGGGACACTTCGACATAAAGCCAGGGCCGGGGATCGAACAACTCACCCTGTGGTCCGTGGACGATTGCCTTTACCAACTGAGCTACAGCCGCCCCCACTTTAAGTAAAAATGCAAGTATTTACCCAATTAAGATTGTACAGTATATTTCTGGCACTTGCCTTTGCCTAAAAAACTAACCCGCTTTCAAAAAGTGTCACATGTTCCTCTGGGCTGGTGCTGATCTCAGCTATTGTTGAGCAAAACGTGGGAAACAACTATTGGGTACAAACTGCATGCTATTTAAATTCCCAGCTTAAAACTGAAATAACCCAATTACAATTTATTTTTTCACACTAAATAACTGATAAGATACGCACAGAAACAGAGCAGAAAATAAGGTGAGATGTACCAACCATCAGGATGCGTCTGGGTTCTTTGTATCTTAGGTTGACAGTAGATCCATCAGGCCGGACTAGTAACACAGGATACAGTCTCTCATATCTCTGTCGACCACAGCGCACCACCGAGGTCCTGTTGGCGTTGAGCTGAGCACTTTGAGTGTGCAGCAGTAAAGCTTGACCGAGACGAGGGTGTCTCTGTGACACTGACTGGCAACCTGTCTGAGTGAAAATCGGGGAAACACACCTGCCCGTGCACACACAGGATTCCACACACACACACGATTTATAATGAAAATGTGGAATGTACCACTATCAGAACAAGGCATCTGGTGTCTCATGTAAAAAGAGGATATAAGCTAGCAACTTAACGTTAGCCAAGAGAAATTAAAGTTAATAAGCTATTCAACACTAGAGTTTATTAAATTTAAAGTGACATAATTGAGTCTTACCATGAACGCAGGCAACGCGGAGCACAAGACTGCAAAAAACCGACGTTAGCCATTTGTACCAGCAGTCTATCAGTGTGGCACTATTTTACCAGGAAGCACTAACCAAAAAGGTCAAACTGCTTCTTCTTCCTCCTCTTTTATTTAATGGCGGGTGGCATCGAACGTAAAAAGGTGCATTACCGCCACCTACTATACTGGAGGGTGGACCACAGTAATTATCCCTTTGGTATTTATTTAAAAAATTAATTCTATTTATTAATCTTGTTTCTCTGTTCCATCTTATTATAAGTTCCTGGTTGGTTAAGTATATGCTTAAAATTTAATTATTCTTTTTCTATGATGTGTCTTATTAATTACTCTCTCTTTGACGTATATTTTGGACATTGACATAAAACATGGTTTACCGACTCTTCCATATGGCAAAAATCACATAAACCAGATGGGTTCCTACCTATCACATATAATGTAAAGTTTAGCCAAGTGTGTTCTAATCTTAGTCTTGATATTACATTAGTGTTTCTTCCCATTGTCCTCATATTTCCCACTTCCTTCTGAATTGCACAGAGATGAAAACCTGTGTGTCCATTCTCCCAGTCAATCTGCCACTTACTGATAATCTTGTTTCTCATTATTGTTTTTGCTTCTGCTTTGCGAAGAGAAACTTCCATGACATCTTCCTCCTTGACTGCCTCTTTTGCTAAGAATCCGCCAATTTCACTTCCTTGAATTGGCGCAGGAAAGTAGGGCGTTCACATGTCCTTGTGTCCTTGAGCAAGATACTGAACCCCAACTTAGTTGCTTTAGATCAGTGTTAACCAGCAGCATAGCAGCTCCCCCATCGTTGTGTGAGTGTGTATGATTGTGAGTGCGAATGGGTGAATGAGAAGCAGTAAAAGCACTTTGAGATAGAAATAACAGGTAGAAAAGCACTATAAGTACAGACCATTTACTATTTGAAATCTACTGTGTTACAGGCGGGAATGCGTACTGTTACATGCAATTCCTGTAGTCTGTAAAGTGCTTCATATATTTCGTTAATTATGTCCTGTCTACAGGCAACAGTGGAGGGAAAAAACTCCCTTTAACGAAAGAAACCTCCAGCAGAACCAGGTTCAGGCTGGGCGACCATCTGGCTTGTAAGTGGAAAGAGAGAGAGAAAAGGAAAGTTCAACAAAAAGCAACATCAAAACATTGGGCAGGTTGGTAAGACCAGTAGCTATGCATTGAAAAACACACAGCTCCAAAGCCTGGGACACCTGCAGAAACAGACAGAGAGACAGAGAAGGAGAAAGAAACTCCAAGAGTAAGACTGTTTATACTGTTTCAAGCCTTGATTTGGCACAGTTTTTACGCTGGATGCTTTCTGATGCAACCCTCCCCAATTTCTACCAGGCTTGCACTGCGAAGCTGGTGATGGAAGGGGGCTGTTGGGGGTTGAGTGTCTTGCCCAGGGACATTTTGTCATATGGGTGGGACTGAGGATTGAACCACTAACCTTGTGGTCCATGGATAACTACCTGAAAAAAGAGATTATTTATTATAATAAATAATCAATAAAAGCAATAGACCAATGATACTACCGTAAGGAGTTCCATTATCCACCATATATTTACTTAACAGAGCTGATCCAACTCTAAATTAAATAAATCTATTAAACAAAAAGTCCTTAATCCAGTTAAATGTTCTTCCCATTATTCCAATCATATTTAATTTAATAATTTCTAAATTATATTATAAGCTTTTTCCACAATAAAGAAAACTGTCTTTATGGATTATTTGCTAGTATCAGCTATCTGGACATGTGTTTCCAAGCATATGATTGGTTTCATAGTTCCTATAATCCTAAAACCATCAGAAAGAAGGTTAGAATTCCTCTTGTTTCCACGTTAATCTTTCAATGATCATTCTTTCCATAATTTTACCTATATGTGATGACAATGTTTATGGGTCTGTAGTTCGATGGGCGTGATGGATCCCTTTCTGATTTCTTTATTTGAATAATCAGTGCTTCTTTACTGATCTCTTTCTTGTCCTCACATCTGCCACCACATTTTCAACTACTAGGGAATTTCCCCATTTCCCAAACTTTATTGTATAAACCCAGGAGTTCTATAGATGCTAAAACACCTAAATATTTTAACATTACATATCATGTCCATCCTTTCCAGGTCATGTAAATCTAGCTCTTTCTAAATGGTAAATGCTATGTACCTATATAGTTCTTTTCTGCCTATTGGTACTTAAAGTGCTCTACACTGCTTCGCATTCAACTATTCACAATCACAATTGCACATTGATGGTGGAGCTGCCCTGCAGCTGACCTGCATTTACCAGGAGCAAGTTGGGTTAGGTATTTATCTTATTCTCTGCTTGTTAGCCTGGTAATACCCAAAGTTGTCTTATTGTTATCAAGTAACAACAAATATGTACATAGGTGGTGCACCATTGTTACTAATAAGTACACAGTATGTTCACATGTCAAAAGTGTCCTTGAGCAAGACATTGAACTCCACCTTAGTTGCTCCCGGTGAGCGTAGACCAGCTACATAGCAGCTCTCCCATCGGTCTGTGATTGTGTGTGAGTGGGTGAATAAGAAGCACTGTAAAGCGCTTTGAGTGCCAATGCAAAGCTGGGGAGGGGAAGAGGCTGTTAGGGGGGTTCAGTGTGAATCTGAAAAAATACATTCTAAGGAAAACACGGGGGCAGTTTATTTGCCTCAGTTTTTCTATTCAGCAGAATATCCGACCTCCTATTAATCTCCGTTCCATACGGTGGCGCTATTCCACCGTCTGCTTGTTTGCGAACTGCCACAAAAGAAGAACACACCGCTGTGTCTTGTGACCTGCTTAAGAGGAAGCAGGTAGTGAAGTATTGAGTCGTGTGTAACAAGTACATCTGTGGTACGTTTTTAAAATTATTTTACTGGTTTTGGTAAATATTTTCACGCTTGAAGTTACCAGTGTTTGAGATTCACTTTTGTCCACGTGACTGTCAGCCGAACGCGTCAGTAGTTGCTCTTTTGTTAATAGAAGTCTTAACAGTTCCAGAAGTTCAGACCCGAAGCCAGCGAGCATAAACTAGTTTTCAAAAAAATGAAGAAACCACAGAACAGCCGAAACCGATTTGAACAGAACGATTTAAAATGCAGTTGATGCGAACAGAGTAAAAACACAAACCATCGCGACGGCGTGAAACACTATCAGTTATTAGATGCACACTTCGCTTTTCACACTTTTGACAGTGAGCCGCCTGTTACGCAGCGGTAAGGACGGGGGATGCTTTGGAGTGCAGGTAACTCCGTGACTTTAAAATGGAATCCAGTAAAACATTTGATAGCAAAACGTTATTGTCTTTAATAAAAAATGCAAACAAAAACATTTTCCAAAATTTTAATTGGACGTCAAAAACATTTGCATGTCGAAATCTGTTGTAATGGTGCGTCTCTTTTGGCTGTTCAACCAGTCAGTCAGTCACAGGGGCCACAGATCTTTGACCTCAGAATCTTGATCATTCATGTTTCAAAATCAGCCCTGACTTCCAAGTTTTTAATAAGACAGGGGGGTAGTGACCAGAAACAATATGTAACAAACACATAGGCAATGATTGCTGCCCCTACAGGGTAGCACAGAGAAGGTCTGCAAGAATTATTTGTAACGTGTTATTGTTTTCTTTACTGTGAGCTTATAGAAACCCCATTCAAATATGAATCAAATCCACAGTGTTATTTGAGAAGTTTTGCATTTATTTTAAAACAAATTTAATCCCATCTTTTAATCCTTGGTACAGCTGCCATAGTGGGACTATTCCAAAGACAGTGGCTGGTGTGACTGCACTATGTGCACAAGATAAACGTTTAATTATCTTAAAAAAGAAGAAGTAAGCATTATGAAAAATACAAGACAACAAATGGAAACTGTCACAATCAGCTCATGCCAATAGGTGCAACACTGAATTTACAGTGAGATTGGTAAATGTAACACTCACACATTTACCAATCTCACTGATATAAAGACCTTAAGGATTTTATGATCTGGTTCTCTAATATTTTTAATTAGTGTTTTAAGTAAATCTTTGCTTTGTCCTGGCATGAGCTGATAATGCCAGGTTCCATTTGTTGTGTTGTATTTTCCATAATGTTTACTTCTTCTTCTTCTTTTTCAAATAATTAAAAGTTTATCATGTGCACATGGTGCATTCACACCCACCACTGTCTTTGGAATTGTCCTACTGTGGCACCTGTACCAAGGATAAAAAAAAAATCCATGTTCAATACTTATGAGATTGAATTTGTTTTAAAATAAATCCAAAACGTATTAAATAAAACTGTGTATTTGCTTCATATTCGATATTGGGGTTTCTATAAGCTCACAGTAAAGAAAACAAAACTATACGTTACAAATAATTCTTGTATGTATATACATACAGGGTTCCTGACATCTGTCAAATAAGTAATTGGATCACAGGCAGGTATGCTTAAAATTTAGAATTACTCTCCAAGTTACGTCTTTGTTGACATCCTGTGTGTCTTGTGTCCATTAGGTTGGCAGTATTCAAGTCATAAGATGAAATTTCTGGGCTTTGTAAAGAGATGGCTGCCTGCTCAACTGCTGCTCCTGACTCTGACAAGCATATCTGGTGACTGACATTTTGGTATTTACAGTGAAACTGCCAACATCAGTGTGAAAAAGTATATTTCAAAGAGACCAGTGCATTGGGGTTGTTGGCATAATGTGCTGCAGCAAAAAAAAATAAAACACACTTGAAAAAGAAAAAATCACTCAGATTTCATCTCGTAATTTAATCTAGTATAATTAGAACATGCTTGAAAAACATGTTTGGGAATGCTTAGTCAGCACTGAGCATAACCTCATGGTTATGTTAATAAAACATGCCTAAATATGATTCTTTATACTTGAATCATTTATGCTTTGATGATACCAATCCATTCTACGTATGTGATATGTCATCTGTGAGCATTTTGGATTGACAGCAAAGTTGATTTAACATTTCTGTCCTGCAGATTCTAGAGCGTGTTTGTTTGCACCTGAGGCTGTAACCCTTGAAAAATACTCTAAAACCAATGTCACCATTACTTCCAGGTAAAAACAGTCTGGCATTTTAGAAAGTTGAGTTTTCATTAGAGCAAAAGTATAAATTACTTACACTGTGTGTACTGCTTTCCTCAAGTCAGTGTTCTTTGGGGAAGACCGCATTTTCAGATGTGAACTATTGCTGACTGCAGATTTGATTACATACATCTTAATGAGATACAGTTCTCACATAGGAGCCTCACATTTCTGAGATTGCTTGTGTAATTGTAACATGAGGCACCGAACATAAGGCAAGCGAATATAAGCCCATCGATACGTGGACCTGTGAGCTCACGACACATGCAAATAGACAAAAAACACACAACACAATGACAAATGTCACTTTTTAGTGTCACCTGGAACCGTTGTAGACCGAGGTGCCACGTACAGATGTCACACTCACATGCCCATGGTGCAAATGTGAAAATGTTAATTGGCTAGTAACTTTAGAAAATTACTACCAATAGTCCATGGTGAGCAAAAACATTAATGTCAAACCCTGGGGCTTGTGTTTTTAGTTAAATGTAAAAAAATGTTACTCTGTATTTTGCCACGTCTCACTTGTGAAATAAATTAATCACGTTTCAAATACTTTTTCTACACTGCCTTTGTCTAATTTGCCAGACTTGCCAATTAGGCCTTCATCTGGGTGGTATCCTGAGGTTATTTGGAATACATTCCAAATGGGAAATGCTTGAGAACGGCTTAATTAAAAACTTTTTGATTCAGTTGGAGCTTTGGAAATTTCAACTGCCATTTCATTTTATCACACCATGATTAATAATGGTTCACAGAAGCATTTATTGGTTCAGTGCCATATAAGGAAGTTAGATATAGTTTTAGGCTGCGAGACATAACATAATTATATTGATAGGGAATCTGTGTTGATAGCAGCTGTCAGGCTCAGTGTAGTTCTCACTGAAGTTTTGTGTCTTGTTCTAGTGTCCCTGTGAACCAGCCAACTGTGATTGTGTTAAATGTAACCTACAGCTCCAATGGGAACAACTCAGCTGTTTTAATGCCTGAGCAGGTAACAGATGCAGCAATTGTTTTAATGTTGCAATTGCTGCTTACTGCAACAATTTGTTTGATTGACTGATTGATCTATTGATTTAAGGTACTGCTACCAGCAGTGGCAACCTCTGTCAGTTTCACTGTGACAGCCCTTGATGTTGGTCAAGTGACTACATATCTGCTTAGCAACAACTCAGACCTCAACTGGTGGGTACCATTCTGTTTCAGTGCACTGGTAAATTTACTTAAAGGATACGTTTTTTATTTTGTAAATTACTCGTGTTCCTAAAATAATCAGACAATCCACATCATCCTAACTCTGTACAGTAATCTAAGGTGGCAGGAGTCAACAGCACATGTGAGATCCCAAAAGAAATTGTTGTGACTGAGAGTTTTAAAGGCAATATATTTTTTAAAATGTCTCAAAAGTGTGTTTTGGAATAGAGCAACTTGTTACGCAATGGAAAGGTGTGTTTCTAATTATTTTTGGACAACAACATAGGTCTATTGCAAAGACAAATAAGCTTATCCAGGTTGTGAAGTGACAGTAAACATGAGCAGAGATAGTTAAGTGTCGGTTTTAGTGTCTGTGTGGGATAGTTGAAAATAGAATATAAAAATGTAAATGTGTGTTTTATCATAGTACATTTTAACATCCTCTTTTCACTGTCATGGTGCTTGATTCTCTTTCCTATAGTTTGTCTGTCAGGATCCATTTTATGGTTGTCCATAGCAATGCCCTGTCAGTATTCAGTCAGGTGATTGGCTGGATTTACTTTGTAGCTTGGTCTGTGTCCTTCTATCCACAAGCCTGGGAAAACTGGAGAAGGAAAAGGTAGATTCTACATGCTGTCTTAAATTTATACGTGTATATATATTTATATATAAATTGACTCTGACCAATTATACTAATATGTTTGTTTTCAGTGTTGTAGGTCTCAACTTTGACTTTGTGGCTCTCAACCTAACTGGTTTTATTGCATATAGCGTCTTCAATATCGGGCTCTTCTGGGTTCCATATATAACGGTAACTCCCTCATCCTTTACTAATATATCTGTTGTTACTTATGAATATCCGTCATACTAATATTGTTTAGGTTATTTTATCCTAATTGTTTCCAAAGTTTGGATGACCTATTTTCTGTACCGTCCCTAAACACCTCACACCAAAGCTCCTGCTGTAAAACAGTGTTAAGCCCAACTCACTGCTTTCTGTGGAAAGTAGCGCAAATCCCAGTGCAAAGCTGCTAAGGTCCATAATAACATCACTGATGCTGTTGTGCAGGCCTGGAACATGCTTCTCATCTTTTAACCATCTTTAGTCATGCTGGTGGCTGGCTAATTGTTTATAGTGTTCCCATTAGTTGTCCTCCTTTCAAAATAGACCTATTATAACATACCCGACCTAGTTATAAAGACCAGAAACAACATACAAATAATTAGATATCAGCAGTAGCTTTAAGATATGTATATGTTTCTGTAGCACACAAGCTTCCAACTGGCATTGTTATGACTAAGAAGCAACTTGAGGACCACCTTTTGAAGGGTGCTAGTCATAGGTTACCAACGGTGCTCAAAAGCGACTGCACTAAAATCAAGTGGAGTTTCTTCCGTGAGAACGCGTCTGACTCTGATCTCCTGCTGATTTCTCCTGACATTGTCCAGAGTTCCAGAGAAATAGGTGACTAAACAGGTGACTGTGCGGAACGTAGGTCATTGTTTTTCATCTACAAACATCTGCCCAATCAGTCTAGAATGATAGCTTATTTCTAATGATAAATCCTGTATTTTTATTTTAAAATATACAACCCCAATTCCAAAACAGTTTGGAAGAAAATGTAAATGAAAACTGAATGCAATGATTTCCAATTCTCATCAACCCATATTTTATTCAGACTAGAGAATAAACAACAACAGATGTTGAAACTAAGAAATCTTAGAAAAGATTAGCTTGTTTTGAATTCGATGGCACCAAATAATCTCAAAAAAGTTGGAACATGGTATTTAGCAGCAATTTAGAGAGGAAGAGCCATGACAGAGGTTCACCAATCTGCCATAAACTGCACCATAAAATTGTGGAACAATTTCAGAAAAGTATTGCTCAACCTGAAATTGTGAAGACTTTGAAAATCCCAGCATCCACTGTATATACAGTAATATCAACAAAAGATTGGGAAATTCATAAGAGATTCCTGCGCCCACAGTCGCCCATAACTGTGGCGCAGGAGGTAGAGTGGTCGTATCCCAATCCCTGGCTCCTCCTGTCACGTGTTGATATTGATATATCATGGTTTTCATATTGGGAGGGCATGTATGATCTATTTCAGAGAATCCCCACTTGAATATCTGAAAAAACTGATAAATAGTAAAGGGTCTGCATTTATATAGCGCTTTACCAATTGGCATTAAAGCGCTTTACACTGCTTTCCATTCACCCATTCCTACTCACAATAACACACACACACACACACACACACCCAAACTGAAGGTGCTGCTATGCAGCTGGCCAACACTCACCGGGAGCAACTAAGTTGGCATTCAGTGTCTTGCTCAAGGAAACTTCAACATGTGACTGGAGAAGGCGAGGAAAGGACCAACGACCCTGGGATTGGTGGACGACTACCTTTACCTTCTGTGCCATAGCCTTTGAGTTTAACACTGATTAAGTGTAGCATATGGTAAATGGAAACGAATGGACAAATTGAATTATATGTTTGATTTATGTGCATTATCCTAAACCTCCATGTAATGTATGGAAGTTCCACTGGACAAGACAATGTATAAAACTCAATCTGATCTAACAGATACTAATATTTTGCAATTGACCTTACTATGTACCTACACTGTAGGAGGAGTTTCTGAAGAGAAATCCTAATGGAATCAACCCTGTCAGTGCAAATGATGTCTTCTTCAGTCTTCACGCAGTCCTGCTCTGTTTGGTGTACATTAGCCAAGCTGCTGTCTATGAGGTTTGTATGTAATGTCAAGAAGCTTGTAAGTTTTTGTTAGAAATAAATCTATTGTATTCTCACACTATTCAGAAACATGCCCCTCTCCAATTTATTTTACTGATGGTGCTGAATACTATAGGCCCTGTAGTCTTTAAATCATAATTATTATATTATAAATGTATTCTACATTTTCTGTCTTTTAAATGGATGTCTACACCCCCTGTGTGAGAGTACTATGAGCATGTTCAGCAACCTTTTTTGGAGTTTTAGTGACTACTTTCATTAGTGTATAGAAAATGCAGCCTGGCACAATCTTAAAAACAAGTGGAAGACATTATTGACAGGAATGCATTATGAGCAGGTGTGGTTGGGACACACTTTAAGAATACCCAATCACTAACTGTCATTTTCTTTAAAAGCGAGACATTTTTGTTTTGGACATTAATGTTGCAGTTTAACCTGATGCTGTTATTTCTGTCTTTTTATATCTTATTTAGCTTGTGTTATTCTTTTAATCATATCTACTACTCTTGTTAAGAATATACCATAAATACGTTTTGTGTTTTAAGTTACACTGTAGGTGTGGGGAACAATATTTCAGATCTATTTCTACATATTGTGGAATTGCAGTAAAACTGCAGTAAAGAATAAGCTTTAAAAGGAGTGTCAATGCTTTGCCCAGTGTCAAGCATTGTTTGAAAAATGACTAAAGTAGTGGATACTGCCATATGTATTTGTGTTTCGGTCCTCTGTCAACAATCCTCTGTATCACTTCTCTTCCAGAGGGGGGGACAAAAGGTCTCCCGGACGGCCTTGTGCTTGTTGGCGATTGGCTGGACATTTGCCTTCATCAGCTTGTTTCTTGCCATAGCCAAAGTGATTACATGGTTGGATTACCTTTACTACTTCTCCTACATCAAACTAGCAGTCACTCTTATCAAATATGTACCACAGGTAAGTTATACCTTCTAGTATTGGACTGCTGGATTGAATTGCATGACATTGAACACATTTCTGTATTATTTCACCCAAAACTATAGATGTCTCTATCACTGGTAGCCTAATTGTCCAGTCCAATTCAGTCCAGTATCATATTGTTGTAATGTTAATTTATTTATTTTTTGTTCCTTTTGTGAATTAAGACAGACATTTACATTGTTGGTGGCGTTCTGGCTGTGATTTATTTAATTTTTTTTTAGGCATATATGAACTACAGAAGGAAGAGTACTGAGGGTTGGAGTATAGGCAATGTGTTGCTGGATTTCACCGGTGGCATACTCAGTATTCTACAGATGATCCTACAGTCTTACAACAATGGTAAACACTGTAACTTATCAACTGCTGTAAGGCTACAGTGCCAATCCATACTCTTTTTAGGTCTCTTTTTTAAGATATAACTAGAAATTCAGGAAATTATGTACACAATTAAAAAAATGTTTTTCAGAACAAAGTGATTTCTACAGGCAGAAGTCAGTGTTTTGTCTGACTTGCTTTGGACCTAGAACATCTTAAATTGTTTTGGCTACACTGTCTTCAAGGCTTCCTTCAACACTCCCCAGAGTTCTTCTTTAGACTTGCAGATTGAGCGAACTAAAACTGCTGTGTGATTCACGCATGAGTCTGTGCAGATGCAGTGTGTGCTCCATGCTGATTATCAACCCAATGACGTAATTAAATCAGACTTCATTGTTTCCTCCCCTAAACCACCTCCTCAAAAGCCTGTGACGGTGCTGGTGGGGCAGCTTTGCTCTATTAATGATCTCTCCTTTCAATTGAACCTTTCGCAGCTGTAGCCTCACCCCCCCCAAAAAACTAAGGTTGGAAAGCGGCATTTTATGATTTTATGTCAATATACAGGTAAATGTGAGATTTCAAAATAAGTTCGAGTGTGGAGAGAGATCATATTACTTTGCTGCTGCAATATACTATAAATAGCATGTATGTTGTTGTTCTGCAGTGTAATTAATGATGATAATAATAATAATAATAGGCTTATGATTGATGACTCCTAAATTCTTGGTAGTCAGAATCATGTGAGATTACCTGTGAAATATTATTAAGGAAAAAAGTTATATTTTTACAGAGTACTACTGATGCAATGTAAAGTACATAATTTACAATGCTTATTTGGACTAATTGTAATGTTGGTCTTTCCTCAGATGAGTGGAAGCTGATATTTGGTGATCCCACGAAGTTTGGTCTGGGTCTGTTCTCTGTGGTGTTTGACATTCTTTTCCTGGCCCAACACTACTGTCTCTACAGACATTCATCACAGTATGAAACTGTTGCAGCGCAAGAAGACTGATATATGTGGGTCAACAGCCAGTCACAAGGGACTGCATGTTAGATGTCTACCAGCAAACAAGAATCATCATCATCGTGTTGCTGAAGGGGAGCTCACTTTGATTTGACTTGGACTGCAGGAGAGTTCTCCACACCACCCCGCCCTGAGCTTTGTGTGCCTTTTAAAATGTCTCAGTATCGTACGGGTTTTGTGCTTTAAGCTTTTTATAAGAATATTTTTATTTGGTGTCTAAAAAAGCTTTATAGAATGACAAACTCTTGCATTATGACTTGAAAAGACACGCTACTCCCCTTAGTCTCAACAAGGGCCACAGTTGTTGTCTGTGCAGTCCCTTCCATCTCAGCCACAGTAACATTGTCATTGTTGAGGATGCTCTATGTTGATATGGGCCTGTAATCACATTCCTTCCTTTTTTTAAAAATGGATTTAAGTTTACTCAAAGGGACATTTGCTCAGTGTATTTATACTACAAAACTTTAAACACAATCACTGTACTCAGGTAATCTATAACTAATTGTTTGACTTTTGAAACAAATGTCCTTGTTTTTGCACCACTGGGGGGGGGGGGGCACGTTAGACTGCACCTATGAGCTACTGTAAGGGAATCTTAGAGGGCACTTGCTTATCCAAGACTTTTGAACATATTTTTCACTACTTTTATCTACTGACATTGTTTTTCATACGCAGTTATTATGGAAAAATGCTTAATAGTGTATGTCTACATAATCCATATAAACATTATTCAAATCTTGTTTCATAATGTCCATTGTATTTTTGTCTTGTAAATTTTACCTTAATAATGTGGATCTAATATCCCCATGGAGATTTGTAAAAACTGGTAGATGATCACTTGCTTCATTTGAGTAGTCCACTTTCAACTTTTAACAAAAACAGGTAAATATTGTCAATTAATGTAGCACTGTGTTGTTTTGCTTGGTTGTATAATTGAGGCATATAAACAAATAACAAGATTGAAATATAGTATAGAAATTTAAGGCAATTGCCTTTTGATATTCCCGTTACCAAGAAATTGTTACAAAAGTAAATTTCTTGCCAGGCTCTGTGGGAAAATACTGGATCTTTGAGAAGCCGGTATTAAGGCTCCTAATGTTCAAATGTATAATTAACACATCTTAATCCACATACACAACTGAACAACATTGACTATTTTCTTACAATAACACCTGGGAGTGGGTAGTCAATATTCAGCAGCAAGTGGACAAAATATGATGCATGTGGAGTGAAGACTGGCCCGTGTAGCCCGATCCAGTAAAATAATCTAGGTAAATTGCTGAAAAAGGTTATGCTGGTTCCAATAGAAAGGTGTCAGAACCCCAAGTTCCTGGTTTAGTAGTTTGCATATGGGGCCAAGTATCTTTAGAACAGTCAGGGTGTCCGTGTCCATTCGAAAAAGCAGCTACAGAGAACCATATGCTTATCGAAACAAACCAAAACGGATGAAATATACAATACACTTACCTTAAGTCCTAATGGAAAACTGAAAAAAAATTGTTTTAAAAAATAAAAGGCTAACCCCACCCCTACGGAAAGTTTCCCATATCTTAGGTGACGAGAGTCTAGGCTGAACTGGGAAACACAGTATTTAAACCCTCTGATGAAATGGCTGCAACTAATAATATAAAAAAAATGTTTACTTGTCCCACAATGGGGAAATTTTCATGTTACAGCAGCAAATATGAGGCAAAAGTTTAGTGCAGTATGAATAAATGTATATACACACCCCCTGAAGACATAAATGTATATACACACACACCCTGAAGACAAATGTATAACACACACCCCCTGACATGTTCAGATCCTGCTCCTACACCAACATGTGCACGGGCCAAAACTTTGAAACCACCTCTTCTTACAATGCACTCCAGCATGACTCCACTAACGACTTTGACCTCAATTATAAAGGCTAAATAAATGTAAACCAGTTCTGTTCAACCTCAGGCTGACTAGTATGTACCACTTTAATGTTAAGGCTTGGACTCGAACTAGAGTGGAAGGGTAACATTAATTAGGTTAGGTTGGTTGTCTGTGTTGGCCCTGGGGTAGACAAGTGAACTGTCCAACGTGTACGTTTTGACCCTGAATAGGATAAGCAGTGAAAGATAATTGATGGATTAATAAAGAATATCCTCTCATAGCACGTTGACAATAACATTGTTTTTTGTATGGTATGTCAGCCTTCATAATACATACAATAATACATGACGGCAAGGCAAAAGCTATCACCCGCCATGCTACCTGTCCATGTTTAAAGATAGAAAGCAATATTAAGATTAAAAATTGAAATAATTGTACAGAATAAAATAAAACACTAATAATTCTTAATACTACAAATCCCTAAAATATTTCTCAATACTCTAAACCCCAAAGTCTCAACTCGAAACAAAAAAGATTTACTAAATATTTTGAAGATAACTTCAAAAGTTGTAACTATGACACTGGAGGGAGATGGAAAAAAATCTTTAAACTTGAAAAGGCAGACAATAGTGAAAAAATGGTGTTTAAACGTTATATTCATCTTCATCCCCCTCCTAGATTAAGAACTAAAAAAGTAACATTTTGCAATCAAAGTATTGAAGAAACAATTTTTGTGACTCAAGACTTTTAAATTATACATTTTGACGTCGATTGATAAAAATTCGCCCATTATAAAGGCTCCTGACTGCTGAGTTTGCTGCCAATGATCTCGTTAATCCAACAATTGACTAGAACTGATGCCTATAACGGAACATCCCAAACCAGTATAAAATATGATAAAAAATATGAGTTGAACAACATACTGTAGGCCCTGTTAAACATTTCATCAGGTGGCAAGAAAGGCATAGCATTAAATAAGTGGCCAAACTCAGCACTGTTGAATTGCTCGCGATATATCCAGACTGAGTGTCGACACGCCCCTTTATTTTGTCACCATATCAATCATAACACCATATCTATAAAAATGTTTACTTACACGGTAAATACCATATAATTTGTTACAATTTTATTTTTTATTTACATCCAATTTGTTATATAAATATAATACATCATTTTCAGAAGAACGGTCAAGTCTTTGCATACAAGAACTCAATCACAATACAATTAAGCACACAAGTTGGGGAGGTAAGCTGATGTACAGATAATGCTATGGTGGGCTGTTGTACTGACAGAATGAAAGTCACACAGAATAAAGTAAAATGGTGTTCAGTTGTCAACTTTCACTTGTTGACGACTTCAGGAGAAGTTGGGGACTTTAGTTAAGTGGTGAAGTGTAAGACATTCATGAAGATGCAAAAGACTGTGGTTAGTATGTAACTGGCAATTAAAAAAAACACTAGATCCATTCAGCTAATGTGATTCCCACAGAAGTGAAACTTAATGTGTTGAATTAGACAGCAGATTGCAACGGCTCAGTCTAGAACTGAAAGCCAGCACAAGTGAGCTGGACCAAACAAAAAAATGATGTCATTATGTGATATCACTGGCTGTGGACTGTTGTGCAACAGTTTGTCTCAGACTGTGCTCTTTTATAGTGAACTGCTTTAACAGCATAACCTTGCTAGGTCCAAACAAAATTAGGTTTTTGAGATGCAGGTGATTTACGGGGTAAATCAAGACGTGGAAGCAGGGAGAACTGGATGGAAGAAGGCTAAACTAATTTTGTTTATGAAGGGCTGCATACAGAATAACATAATATCCAAGTGAAACTGACTGTCATCTGTAACATCAGCTTATCAATCTCTATAAAGGGTAGCTGTTTGTTATAAATAAAAATGTTTGTATTTTACTAATTGGTAAAAAAACATCTGCATTTCCTACTGTCCAGTTTTATTCAAGAACAAAGACAATTGTGTATGTAGAAGAGTGGCTCTATAATTCCTGTGTCCACAGAGTCTAGGCTCTCCCATCTGTCCAGGCCATGACGCTTTTGCTCATGCGTTGTTGATGATTATGAGAGCAGGACTAGCTGTTTGCTGGCTTGTCTCACACATGGTGTCCTGCTCAGCTGGCTTTGCAAAGACTCGTGGAGTGTTAAGGTTGTAGACTCCAGCCTTCAGGAAACAGGCTTGCAGAGTCAGGCCCAGCATCTCCTGAGGCTTTAGTTGCCTCTTATACTGGGTCTGACCCACCCAGGTGAATGAGCTGTAAATGTCCAAAGATTCTGGGCTGAAAAAGAGTAAAAGCATAGAAATCTTAAGAATGTGTTAAATATAACTCAGACTATTTAAATAAAACATGGGACAGCAAAAGTCCTGAGCCATATTTGAACCCGGAATAGTGTAGATATTTCGTATGCACCTCACCCATTCAGCAATTCCATCACAAAGCTCCCTCTTTATACATAGAGTTTCGATACTTACCCTACGCTTTTTTGGCGTAAGTCAATGATGACATCCACAAGAGCCAATGAGCAGTTGGAGAGAGTCAGAGTAACTGGCACCACACAAAGACTAGAGATAAGAGAAAAACAGGTTCAGCATCGACTTCCTCTCAGAAGTTTCCGATGTTACTAAGGACTGGCGGCAGAGCCTTTGGATATCAAGCTCCTCTCTTGTTGCTAATTTAATCTTAGTTGCAAATGCCTGTGTAATGTGTATTTATATTTAATTTTTTTTTTTTCGTGTGTTTTCAGTTTAACTGAAACTGACTTCAAATATCCAAGACAAGTTACACAAAATGTTTTTGGAGCACTTCAAAATTGCCTAAGTATGAATAAGGACAACTCATTTCGAGCACAGTACAATTCATCCTATAACAGCTAATTATATACTCATTCAATGCCTTTGTCTTGACTATCCCTGGCTCATCCAGTGAGTTCAGATCTTTGTGGCAGATATTTTTTTTTATGCTAGATGCCCTTCCTGACGCAACCCTCCCAAATTTCTAAAGGGCTTTGACCGGCACTGGACAGTTGGGGATGGGAATGGGCTGTTGGGGGTTCAGTGTCTTGCTCAGACACACATCGAAATATAGCCAGGACCGAGGAATGAACCACTGACCCAGTGGTCCGTGGACGACTTACCAACTGAGCTACCATAAAGAAACTATTTTTATTAGTTTTTATTAAACTACTTTTTATTTCTCATCAAACTGTTTATTACCAACAAGCAAGATTCAATGCATTTGTTACTTACCTATCCTGGTCAAATGGATGCATGTAGGTCTCAGGGTAGTGCAGGTTGATTTTGATGATTTGGGACAGCTCTGCAGAGGGGAGGATGACTGGAGGAGGCAGCTCTGATTTAAATTTCAGCAGCACCATCTCCTGAGCTTCCTGAATAAAGAACACATACACAGACACACTCAAAGTTACAGTACACAAAACAATCACCTCTTGCTCTAGCCCCATCCAATCAATTTTCAAAATGATATCTATCTGTGATCTGTGTTCGCTGCATTTTTTTTTTTTTTGGGGGGGGTCACATTTAGGCGGATATGTGTATGATATGTGTGAGACAGGACACATGCCTGTTTGGAAGTGAAAGAACTGGCTTCTTTGCCAATGGTCTGTAGTGCCACATGAAGCTGGCCCTCTAGGATCAGCTGTTTGTTGTCCTCAACCACATAGGCCTGCAGACACACACATCACAAACAGAAAATTCAAGCAATGTCTATAGTTATTACATTCTTAGCTGTCATCAAACAATTAAAGTGCAGTTTGTATGTGAAATGATCAGCCCCATTTCATTTTTTAACACTAAACATGTATATATGACTTAATATTACTTTTTGGTAGAAATATGTGTTAAGATGCAAATGTCTACATTAGGCAATGTAAATCGTTAATGGAAAATGACTCCAACGGTAATACCAACACTAGAACTAACAAGATGCAAACACAGTTTTTAATGATCAAAAGTGGGGGATGACTAGTGCCAATAAAAAAGAATTGTAGCAAGCTTAAGCTGCATTTGATTTGGATTAAAAGCCCCAAAGACTGCAGAAATTAATTAGCCTATGTATTCGGCTGAAAATGCAGAGAAGCTCACAGCACCACTCTGTTAGTGAATTGATTATGTAAAACTGTGCATAACATGGCCAGATGTAAATAGTTTAACATTCAATCTTGCTTATTAGGTTTTGCCAGTGTAAAACAACTGTGCTGAATATGTTTAATTTATCTTAGCGTTGAATACAGTAGATTAGATAAATGTGAGTTTCCCCTTACTTGTACTCGAGAACCTTTATTTTTCACTAAATTGAAACTAAAACTAAAATAAAGTAGATTTGTGTCTATGATATAAAAATTAAAATTACATGAATAAAAGTAATAGTGGAAAAGTCTGAAACTAAAGGGAAATTGAGATTGAACCCACATTTCTTTTCATAAATGTTAAAATAGACACTATTAACAATTCTTATCAAAATGAAACAAAGTGTGTGGATGTGTTTGTGTGTGTGTGTGTGTGTGTGTATATATGAATTATACCACAATTTCTACAGTAGAAAGCAGGCTGAAATGTAAACAGGGTACCTTCCAAATGATGATAATGTTGAGGTCCAGCTCATTGCACTTCTTGACAATGTTGGTGATGTCAGAAGCTCTGACCTCAGTTGGGAAAGAGGTCGGACTCTTGTTGCTGGAAGATGTCCTGGATGCTGCCACATCCACTCTCTGAGACTCTGAGGTCTGACAGCAACGAAAGAAGAAATCTCCACAGGGTGTGAAGGAACTGATGATCTGCATAGAGTCAGTAGCAAGAGGTGAGAGGAAGGCAGAGGAGCAAAGAGCAGAAAATACACAGAAAGACCATACAGACCAGAATTCAAGGATGTTGTGTAAATGTTACCATAATGACTTCCATACAAACTAAACATTGCAGTTTTTAGTTGCAAGTGTTTCTTCTACTACCCCAATTTTATATTAGCCAGAGTCAAAACAGACAATACTTTATGAAATTTAGTTGCAAAAAGTAATCAACTACTGTCTGTAAAATCAGTCCTCATCATGCCTGATCGCCGAGCTCCACAGGAACAAGTGATGTATTCAACTGAAGAAATTAAACTGACCACTTTGATTTTTGCGAGGAAGGCTTTCCATTCTCCAATATTCAACTTCGTTTATATAGCACCAATTAAAAACAATGTCATGTCAAAGCACAATATCAACATACCCGTTCATTTCCCAGGTTCAGATCTGCAAACGTGTATTTTTCCACAGCACCAACGTTAGCTAGAAAACAACAGAACAATCAAACTGGTGCTGATTCAAAATAGTCAATCTAACCATAGCAGACTAGTGTGGGGTGTTAATATCAGAAAGATTTACCTTGCTTGCAACGTGTGGCCTTGAAACACAGCTTGGCTCTTTCTCTGCTGGTAACTTTGCAGTCTGGAGCAAAATAGAATAAAAATACTTCACAATACAATAGAGTTGCAACAAACAGGAACAAGGGTGGAAAACAAAGACTGTGTAATATTATATACTATACAATCGTGGTAAAATGAGTTCAGCTTAGACTGCAGCTCATTGGTTCAGCTTGCTGTGTTATAATTTCCAATAATGTGAAAGACTATGTTGTGGAGACCATAGCAGTAATCACCAATCATGCCATTTCATATATACAGGTAAATACAGAGAGTATACAAAACATTCACATTTTGTTGTTTTATAGCTTAAAATGAAACTAAAAAATAAATTTTCCAGCGATATTTACTAAATGTGGCTTATAACATACAAGTGAGAAGAAAAGAAAGAACAATAAAATTGATAAGAAATATAAGAAGGAACTCGTTGATTTGGGAGGAGTGTAAGAAAACACTCCTCAAAAAAGGACTTATTCAAACCTCTTTCACAAATTAAGTCACTAGAATATCTGCAGAATCAGGTCTGGCTGCTCTGTCATACCCGTAGTGTACATCAGGAGAAGAAAAGGGAATAAGGTAGGAAGTACTCTGTTTATTACGCGTGAGCAGTGGTGCCTGGTCAGAGCATGTAGAGGGTCATGGCATGGCAGGACATAAAAAGTATGATGCAGAAATCGCTGTGTTTTGTTTATAGCACATCAAAGATCGAGGCTCATGCTGTTCCTAGGTTCAATCTATGGTGTGCAAAGTTGGTAGAAAACTATTCAATCAGACTCAAAGCTGTAATTTAACAAAAAAGATGGTTCCACAAAGTATTAACACAGGGCAGTGATCCTTTTTAAAATCAAAGGTATTTTTTATTGTAAGCTGCATTGAGTAAATCAAGCAGGAAAAAAAATCAGTTTTTATTTTAGGTTGTAAAATGACAAAATGTGAATGCTATAAAAAGGGGAATTCTTTTCTATACCGACTGTACAAGCAAAAATAAAAGGATCAACCGACAAAGCCAATGTAAAAGATTAAGCCCAGATGTGTCAGTATACTGTACATACCTTTATCCTTGGTTGGATTGATACATTTACAGAGGCGCCAGTATTGACTGCTGCTGGACACCTGGACAATGTGGAACTCACGCACACTAGCTTCACTCTGAAAGATAAAAGAAGAGCAATTACAAATAAATCAGTGGCAAAGAAAACACAAATGTATGTCCTCCCATGCAGTATATCTCACCGTATTGATGTTCTCCACATCAATAAAGACCAGTGTTTCACTGCTGCCATTGTCATCCACACTGTAATGTGGTGGCACACTGCTGCGGCAGGCTGACGCCTGGACACTCAGAGAGCGACTGGCACAGATAAAGACTGTGTGACGCAACACCCGATGACTTTACATAAAGAGAGAAAATATGAGCGAGATAATGGGTTGTCTATTCATCAGTATGATCAGTTGAGTGTTAAAAAAAAAAATCACTATATCAGCAATTATTTTATAACAGAACAGCATTTTTACATGTGACTAATGTGAATAGGTGTGGCCTGAAAACCGGATGCAGCGTGTCTTGCTATACAACAAAACCAAGATGACATCCAATAAAGACTTAACTGCATGTATAAAGTTAGAAATGACCTGAACACCACAGCCTTCTCAGTTCAGCCTTGTGTCTAATGCAACATGGCTACAGTAGATTTAAATCAAGTAGGACAGAGGAGTGTTTCAAAGCTGAACACAGTAACAAAATCCCTCCAGTAAAAAGCAGCAGAAATGAAGAATGGGAAACCTCTTTTCAACAGATTTTTACAAGACCGGTATCATCTCTGCCCAGGAAGATCACATGTCATTAAAAGTAAAGGTCAACAAAGTTAAAAACTAGAAGCTGCCACCCAAATGTTTAGTATGCTACACTAATATTTTCAACTGATAAACTGTGTATAGCATTATGCCATTATCTGCATCTGAACTCAGTTATTTGCCAGTATGCCTTAATTATTTTTATCATTCACAAACTCCAAAGTTTCCCTCACTTAACAGGTTCTGTTATCTAAGTGTATGATTGAGCAGCAAAGTTGACAAAGTGCAACCAGAAAATGCTGGGCAAAATATCATTGTTATTGTTGTTTGAGTTTTGAGTATTGAGTTTTTATCACCCGGCTCTAGGCCAACATACATTCTATTCTTCAATTTTTAATATTGTGTAACAATTTCAATTGCCTAACTATTTTATGCAAGGACCATGGTCAACCCTTATGAGCAAAGAGTTTTTTTTTCCTCTCACCTTATTCACTAGCACTCCCCATCTCTCTGGTCATTTGTTGGTGCTCTCAATTTGTTTTTCCCCAGGTAGAAATCAAACTACAGAACTTTATTTTTTTAATGTTACCAAACATTACAAGAATAGTCATGTCTGACTATTGTCCTAAAATATTTGATCCAACTGGCACCAAGTACTGGACAGAACAGTCTGAACTGTACAGATGGAATTTATATGAAAGTTCCTGCAGTCGAAATAAATGGGTTTTATTAATAATAAAGTGCTCACTGAAATTAACTGATTCTGGTCAAAAAATTTGCTCTTAAAAATGAAAGTGGAATAAAAATGTCCTATGTTGCTGCACATTTATATAATAGATTTATATAGTTTTTTTGTTTTAGTAATATTGGCTTCTCATGAAACCATAAGAGGTTTATTCCAACAAATCTTACCATGCATGCATTTAAGCCAATATGAATATTACCTGATTTTGTTTCCTTTTTCTGTGCTCTCATAGTAGAACAGAAAGTTGATTTCATGAACTCCCTCTTGGTCTGGCCCCCTGAGCCAGAGAGGCAGCTGGGTGGATTCCCCTGGTTGTAGTGTGTTTCCATGTATTGGTATGTCCACCACACCACACGGCTGGCTGAAATCCTCAGCTGAAACCAATATCTCAGATGCCACTAAGCCCGGCTGAAGGGGTGCGAACAAGGTTTTATAGGCCGAACAGTTTTCAGCTGAGGTTGGACTGAGGGGCGTAACTGGTGTGGTGGCCTGGCTACCAAAGGTGAAGAAATCAGGGTGTGTGGATGCAACTCGCACGCCACACAAAGCAACACCACTGACATTACAGAATTCAACGTAGGCCTTCCTGATCTCGCCACACAACAAAGCAGTAGGAAACTGCAGGAAGAAGACCTGTTAAACACACACACGGAAAAGCTGATAAAAACACAGAACTGACAACTTTTGATGATGTCAAAGAAGAATTCACAACAAGCTCAGAGGACTGTAGCTGATGAGTGGAGGATGATCCTGAATCTTGAAAAGCTACATTTGTGAAAATGTACCAACATGCTGGGAATAGGTGAATCACACTACTTAGCCAAAAGGTTTTCATTTGTTGAAGACTGGCACTTCCGACACTATCAATTAAAACCCTGTAGTTGTTGCAAAGCACAATTTAAGTCGTTAATAATATACTAAATCATCTTAATATTTAAATTGAAATATTAACATCTAATATATTAATATTCATTGAAACAGTACAGCAAATATGCTCCTTTGTTTTCTTGCAAAGATTTAGATGAGAAGATAGAGATCACGTTCATATTTGTATGCTAAATAATGAAGATGGCTTTCAGATTAAATGTTTTACTGCCATATCACATACACATTTAAAGCTGAATAACAGCTTCAAACTATATGCTCAGTTTTTCTACATTAATGCATTTTTACCTTATTGGTTCACAAAGCACTTTAATCTTCTTCTTCAGATTCAACCATTCACACTTACAATAACTCACACACTAATAGGGCAGCTGCCGTGACTGGGGTTCACTGTCCTTCTTAAATACATTTTAATACTTGCAAAGTCTAGATAAATATTTCACTTCGGAATTCATACAATTTGTCTAGTCCAAAATTTGCCCAAATCCCAAATCTTTGTGATTCAGATCCCATTTATTTATTTGTTAATTTCGACCCGTCTGACAAACACTAATAGTGGACAACAGCATGAATGGGTGCTTCTACAGACAGTAAGGTTAGCGCTACCTCCATCAGGGGCATTGGTGATGTTATGATGGGATCTAAACGTCGGTCAGGACCATGTCGAACCAACATCTTGTCCTCTTTGGTCTGGTTGAGTCGTGGGCCCTGAATTTTAAGGTCCTGTCTACCACAAACCATCAAATCCATCGTCTGCTGGCCTGTTGACAGAAGGAAATCTACATAATGAGTTAGGGTGACAGCAAGAACATCCTAAATCATTTATCATTGGGTCACTTCATTGATACAGTTGCAGGAAAAAGTAAAGTAACTTTTACCAGTCTAATTTTCTGCATAAATTAGTGTGACCTGATCTTCAAAGTCAAAAATAAACACATTTCTAAACTGACTTACAAAAACACTCAAACTGTGTCAGTTTGCTATTCATAGGCAGCATCGGCTGACATGAGCCATGTCTTGGAATTGAGTTCACAGAAGACCTGTGATCAAGAGTTGATTTGCATTTAGCTGGAAAGGTTTACAGAGTGAGGCTTTATTTTTTCATTAGTCCACTGTTAGACTAACTGTAAATTGAGACAATTTGGCAGTTTGGCTTCTCTTGGCTACAGCTACTAGAAGAGCCTATGGTTGACCCTGAATACGTTATAGGGATTAAATCCCTCATCTGGCCCGCAAAGGCCTCAGAATCCCACCAGAGGAGCTGGAATTTGTTGCTGGGGAGAAGGACGTCTTGGAAGCCTTACTAAATCTGCGGCCGCTGTGACCTCGATAAGCACAAGATAATGAATGGATGTTTGGCCCCCTCTCTGTTATCAGATCCAGAGCATTCTCCCCATTTAAAACAGGGTGTAGTGGTGAACTCATGTGGCCAATATGAATATTACAAAAAGGAAACTTCAAAAATTCTTTTTTAAGTGGGAAAACTTCTCTATCTATAAACAGAAATGTATTTCAATTACAGCAAAAATAATTTATAGTTGTTACCAATAAATATTTAAAATAAAAGTCATAAAGAAGAAAGTATAACCCCAACTACTTTTTCCTTTTCCAATCACTGCCTGTGGATGTGCCTTTAGGAAAGACATCCCACATAGACCCTGATATAAAAAGTATGAAGTAGGCAGCTATAATTACAGCAGATAACTGCTAACAAATCTGTGAGCATTACCTTCAGCGTTGGGACCAATCTCTCCAGAGGAGGCTGCAGCCAGGTTGTACACCACACCCCCAATGTTTAGCTGTCCAGTTCTATGTGGCAGCAGCCTGAGTCGGGCCTGACATCAAAGTTCAAACTTTCAAAAAACTTAAAACTACAACATAAATGAACATTTATTTACAGAATTTTCACCATCTCTGGCTTTATTTATTGAAAAATCTGTGCACGCTCCCACACAGACATGTTCTACACACTCACAACTCTAGTCGTAGTAGTATTCATTACCCTTAACCAAAAACCAAGTCTTAACCTTACAACAGATATAAGTTGAAAACAAATGCAAAGTATAACTGCTGTCACTTTCTCAAAATATCCATACTATGATTAAAGTTAAACTGGCTGTTAGGTCTAGCAGTGGGAAGACAAGAGTGCACACACACCCACACACACAATTTACAAAATCCCTATAAAATGTTTGGTATGCTTAGAACACACTTGGTACATTCAGATGCTCCAAAGTTTTCAGTAGGGTTTAAGCAGTTTTCTGTATTAACCTAAATGTCATATACACAAGAAACATGTTTTCTGTAATCAGGAACATTTGAGAAAACTAACTAGAAATTAGAAAAATAAGATCTACAGTACATTACTTATAATATCACACATGGGCAGCACTGTCTCTGTAGTAGATACAAATAGATTAATTAACTACTGATCAAACACTTTTTGATCAGATTAACTAACTCAGATGAACAGAAAATCATGGAAGCACCTTACCACTTTGGACTCTTCTGGACCCAGATTAAATTCCAAGGTGGTCTCAGTGGTGACAGTGTCATTTTTCTGTGTTATCTGTAAAATCAATGTATTGAATAGAACAGTTTTACTATATCTATCATAATGAATGAAAAATAAATAAGAATTTGCAATTTTTAAGATGAAATTTGTCCAGGTGCTCACCCCTAGAGCCAGGGTCCCTGCATTAGTGATCGTCTCTCCTGCCAACTCTTCAGTCATCTTTTCCTTTGATGGAGACACATCATCAGGAGTAAACGTCCAGAGGAGTGAGAGGTTGGAAAGAGCCAGAGAGACCTTCAAAGGGTTTCTAAATGTCACTTCCACTATGATTGGCTCTGTGGAGATGGAGAAAGAACAATGGCCGTATGTTGACTAGGCGAAATACAATGATTATATGTCATGGAAAACAATAAAAAACCTAATTCTAAAGAAAGAGAAAAGGTATTTATTGATCATCTGTCAAGCATCCATCAAAATGTAATATCAAAACACCTATATACCTACATGTATAGTTACGTGTAGACTGGTGTAAGGGAAATTCAAAGTTTTTTGCTAAAGTTTAAATACATATTAAAACCTAGTATTTTCCAGTATTCCAGAAACCAGTATTAAAAGAACTAAAAACAATGCTCCTTCTAAGAGCATTTATTGTCATATGCACAACAAACAAATAAGTCTTCCTGTACAATGAATTAATTTATTTGCCTTTCACTGTAAATGTTATTAAGTAGGTTAAAACTATTTACAAATGTTTAAATGGTAGGTACAAGAAATATGCAAATATGCAATGTATAACAATAAAATAGTACCTCTTCTTAATATGTCTTAAGAACAGTTTTCTTGGCCCTAACTTTGGCATTTACCTGGAACATGTCTTTGTTTATACAAAGTAGCTCTTAATGATTGTTCATTTAAAATTCAAACAACGCAATCTTAAAATTGCAATAGCTGTGATTAAAATGTATTTTTGTTTACGATCCAATAATAAGAGAAGCACTCTAACAGGCTTTACGTGCAGAAATCTGTCTTCCCCCTTCCAAGTTTTGATGGATTCCGAGTTGAAAACCACGTGCATGTGTGAAAACGGCAGCAACAAGGAGTCTGAGAATACATCTAAGGCTTCATTTTTTCTATTACTTGCTTTGTTCTTTTGCATCTCAGTCTATTATTATTGACTACGCAAAGAGGGGTGCAACATATACATACGCTGAAAAAGTCTATACCAGCAACCACTTTAGGAGTCCAGTGGAAACTGAAACAAAGTCTTCAATAGCTGACACAAAAGAATTAAGCATTAAAAATTGGAAAAGCTGATCATTGTAGTTTGATAAGTTTATGGGATGGAAGAAAGCAAGAATGACCTTTTCAGACATTTCAACAACTTTGTTGGTGATGAGCCATGGCTAGACAGCTGAAAACAACAGTTTAGTTCAAGCAGAGCATGGAAATAATGTGCTCAGCACCACACACCCCCAGAATCAAAGCTTCACCAGAGTCCAGCTATTACAAATTTATGTGTAAGTGTGAACTTGACATTTGTGTTAAGCTTTAGTCTAGACTTTATTTTCAGTTAGTTCTATGTCAAAAGACCTCTTACCCTCCACCACGGCAAGTGGGTGGCGCAGGTTGTCTGTCTGGCTGTTCAGGCAGAATTGGGTGGGCACGAAATTTACTGGAACAATCCCCCGGTTGGCAGCGGCCACAAGCTGTTCCTCTAGCTGGCACCACATGGCTGCCAAGTCCTGGTCATACTCCTGGTCCAGGGAAACATGAGTGGCTGCCTGTTTTTCCCCTGCCCCAATTAAAAACCAGAAAAGAATCATGATTAGTTGTTTAATATAATGGACCTCTTTTCCTCTGTCCCACTTATATGTTCAGATCTTTCAACCATGACTTTCCTCAAAGGTACCCCAATATAAAATAAAATTCTGTAACTGTCCCTAAATACTGCTTTCAGGGTCAGAAATGAATACCTCATTTTGAAAATTGTACTATATTTTAGGTTTTCGAGTCTATATTTTCACATTTGACAACTTTTCAAATGCCATGTAATATGCACTTTATAAATATTTTATACAACCTATGATATTGGGCAAAGCAGAAAAGTGTGATAAGAAAAAGACAGTGATAAGAGAGTGTGAGAAAGAAGGTGCATTTTGTTCTTAGCATAGGCAGCATAACTTTAAGTTTTCAAAACATGTTTTACGATAATGCCTTATTAGTTATTGTAAGTGTAAGCAACAGCCGCAAGAATTAATTTCTACTTGTAACTTCAGATTTAAATAAGCCTGTAAGGAGCTTACAAATGATAATGCAGTGTTGTACCTTCTGCAAGGCGGCGTTCATGTCCAAAATAGACCCTTGTGGCTGAGCTGTGAATGCAGGGCAGCGGCAGCTGGGGGAGACTGACATCATTTCTCTCCATCACACTCTGAAAACCAAATATACAACTTGGATATTTATGTGCCAACTTGTGTTTGCCTCTGAATCTATTTTAATTCCCTATAAATATTCATTATGAGTCTCTCTATAGTTCTGATAATGATTTTCTTTAAGCTAACCTGGTCAATTATTGGGATTTTCTGACAAAAAAATCACATAAAAATAAAAAACTATTGACGAAATCTTTACCAAATTTAAAATAACTCACTTAAATCAACGGTCAATAGAGCAGTCAATTTATTTTAAAAGTCACACAATTAGTTGAATGGAAATCACCTGAGTACAGTCAAATACTAAAAAATGGAGCCTTGCTATACTTTGACCCAGGTGAGTGGTTACTAACACCTAGTAGGTCCTAGTAGATAACTCTGCAAAGTAAGTGTTTCAGCATACAAATGCAATTTCAAACTCTAGTTACCTTGTAAACATATAAATATTCTCTGAGAAAGGCACCCTGCTGTGTGGCGGTCTGCCTGCTGCCATTAGTCAAGATCTGTCTGAAAGCTATTACAGCGTCCCCCAGTTTTTGTAGTGTGAAGGACTGACGACCAATTGTAAAGTTGATATGGTCCTCTGCCAGAGACCAGCCCCTCTCTTTGTACACTTGCATGGCCTGGCAGTAACAGCGCAGTGCATGCCTCCTCTACATAAAGACACAGCCAGGAGAAAGCATACAGGATATAAAGACAACTCAGTATTAGAGAAGTATCACCTGAAACATGTGATGTCCATTTATTTCATTTATTATTAAATATACCCAGTACAAACTACATGAAATAGCCTACCATATTACATATGAGTTCCATAACCATTACCAATTTAGCAAATTACAAAAAATATTAAACCACCAAAACTTGACAATGCCCTATTCTGGCTTTTTCCCATGGCCTCATTGATAATGCCAGCAAGAGCAAGTGTTTAGCCCTTTTAAATTTCATAAAAAGGATTACAAGTCCGGAAAGTGAAAGAGAAATGACAAAGTTAAACAATATTTCAACTGATAACATTCCTATCTCTATTTTCATTTAACCAGTAATACTGAGGGCAAGGTCACAAAATTGAAAGCACCAAATAAAACTGACATTGTAAATGCAGAATAAAGACATAACACAGATTCAGTACAGAACTGGGGCCTTTTGCAAACATACGCTACTCAAAAAAAGTTACAGATATTCAACTTTTGGGTGAAATTTCAGAATGCACCTAAAATGCACTATAACCTTATTTTGACCTTCTCCAAACTTTTGAATGCACTTGTCCAACTTTTTAATGTTTCAGTGCTTATTCCATAACATGTTGTTCTCTAACAAGGTGATTAACTGCAAAAATCACAACGTAATTCATGGATCATGTCTAATCCGTGAATCGACAACTAAATGTTCTGGTTCAATGAAAATGCGTATTTAAACAGTCCTCTTCATCATGCTTTTCACATTTTGATATCACAAGACCATTTTGGTTTTTTTTCCAGATTTTTTGGTTGTGGTATACACACCATTGTTCTTAGCTTCTGTTAATATCACTGTAGCATGAACTTTTTAGACTTTCCTTAAATTTCACTCGAAAGTTGAATATCCCCAACTTTCTGTAAGTAGTGTATGAGGAAAGGGCACTGGGCACACATTGATATCACTATCAATATTTATGAGCATTTCGCATTCTTTGCATGTGCACACACCAATTTCCGTTAAAAATTGGGGTGTTTCCAGCCCTGCTTTGTGTGTATGCAACAGTTATAAATGACACCCCTATGTTACGTTGGACCACATGGATCAGTGATGGCTGAAAGCCTTACCTGTCCTGCTTTGCTAAAACGATGACCAGCCAGGATCATATGGAAGGCAAACTTGCGCACCATGGGGTTGCGCATATTAATAAAGCAGTGGGCAGCCTGTTCCAAAAGCAGAGCACTGCGCAGGTCAGAGTCCTGGACAAAAAGATTAAGTTCCCACATTAATATTACACATGCCTACACAATTGTCACATTTTTTTAGTGTATGAGATCTACTGGATTGTGGTGTCATTTTTTTCCTACTTTCATGGATATGGGCAGTGAATCTGGGGCAGTTCTGTTTTTGGAGTCGGGCAGAACTAAAAATGGTAAGGGTTTTCTCACCTCACTGGTCATCTTAATCAGGAGAGTTGCAGCGTCTGAGTATTTTCCCTGACTTTTGAGTATCTCAGCACTGAGTAAGGCGCAGCGCTCAGCCAGCACCATGTTCCTGCAAAGGACAGGAAGAAGAGGTTCTGTCAGAAGAAAAATTTTGACATTTTGGATCAAAGTAAAAACATTGACAAATACCATAGATGCAAAACAAACTTCTGAACAGATAGCATTGTGCCCCACAACTGGTGTCACAATGAGTATCGAACAAAACGTTTTATCTTATTTAAGAAAATAGGTCCGAAATATTAGTATTTAGTGTTTATAACATAAGTGTTTTAACAAGGTACACTGCAAGAGCAGTTAGCCCCAATATTGCCCGTGCTGCCCCACTTTCAATTGTAAAAATAATAATTAGGACATACTTGCAGACATCTCTGTATGTCTGTATTGCAGTGTCCATGTAGTGTGCTGGATAGGGTCTAGGAGCACCAGTTTGTAGAAAGGCTGAAACTGCAGCCATTTCCTACAGAAGAATGGAAAGAACACAGACAGACATAATCAAGGAATGAAGAAGAAGAGAATCAAGAATCTTCCAACTGATAAGCAATAAAACACCACTGCCCAGTATAATCTTGGCCAAAAGCAAACTAAAATTGTGAGATTTTTGAATACACTTTGTATTGTTAATGTGCTTGTGCCCTTGTTGTTCACCTGTAAGTAGCTTTGCCAATTTCATCACTGGTATGCACTATCATATTTGGCGTTGGATTTAAAATGCAACGTAACAGCCTTCCACACAGTTATTTTGATTCGAAATTTTGTTTTTCATCTTTGCATGCATATATGGATATAGGCATGGACAGCTAGAAGCACAGCTAACCAAAGGAGTAGAAATGAAATATATGATTATAAAACAAGTGATCATAACAGCTGAAAATTATGAGCATTATTGCCTTCATGAAAGGCAATGCTGCTCATGCCAGACCTACTTAATGCAGCTAAGTTGGAGAATAAATGCTCACAGTCATTATAAAGACGAAGAAAGAGAGGAGGAAGGTATGTTCGTAGACAGAGAGAGAAGAGGACAGCTAAAAATGTAGGACTGACAGTAGGGACTGTGAATGTTGGGACTATGACAGGGAAGGATAGAGAGTTGGTTGACATGATGCAGAGAAGGAAGGTGGACATACTGTGTGTCCAGGAGACCAGGTGGAAAGGTAGAAAGGCTAGAAGCTTAGGAGCAGAGTTCAAGTTGTTCTACCATGGGTCAGATGGAAAGAGAAATGGAGTAGGAGTTATTCTGAAAGAGGAGTTGGTAAGGAATGTTCTAGAGGTGAAAAGAGTATCAGACAGGTTGATGAGTCTGAAGCTGGAAATTGAAGATCTGATGTTCAATGTTGTTAGTGGTTATGCCCCACAGGTAGGATGTCAGTTAGAAGAGAAGGAGAAATTCTGGAATGAGTTAGATTAAGTGATGCAGAGCATCCCCAGAGGTGAGAGAGTGGTGATTGGTGCAGATTTCAATGGACATGTAGGTGAAGAGAAAAGAGGTGATGAGAATGTGATGGAGACATGGTGGTTCACTTTATAAAGAGGATGGAAATGGCTGTAGTGAACACTTTCTTCCAGAAGAGGCAGGAACATAGGATGACATATAAGAGCGGAGGGAGAAGCACTCAGGTAGACTACATCTTAAGCCGACAGTGTAAGAGATCAGTGACTGCAAAGTAGAGAGAGAGGGAGAGAGTAGCTAGACAACACAGGTTGGAGCTGCAAGGCAGGAGGTCTAGAGGAACACCAAAGAGGAGATTTATGGATGTAGTGACAGAAGACGTGAAGTTAGTTGGTGTGAGAGAAGAGGATGCAAAGGATAGAGTTGGATGGAAGCACATGATTTGCTATGGCGTCCCCTGAAAGGGAACTGCCGAAAAGAAAAGAGGAATATGGTTTCATGCCTAGAAAGAGTCCAACAGATGCAGTATTTGCTTTGAGGATGCTGATGGAGAAGTACAGAGAGGGTCAGAGGGAGTTGCATTGTGTCTTTGTAGATTTAGAGAAAGCATATGACAGGGTGCCGAGAGAGGAGCTGTGGTATTGTATGAGGACGTCTGAAGTGGCAGAGAAGTATGTTAGAGTGGTGCAGAACATGTATGAAAGCAGTAAGACCATGGTGAGGTGCTGTAGGTGTGACAGAGGGGTTCAAGGTGGAGGTTGGTCTGCATCAAGGATCGGCTCTGAGCCCCTTCTTATTTGCTCTGGTGATGGACAGGCTGACAGATGAGGTTAGACAGGAATCTCCATGGACTATGATGTTTGCAGATGACATTGAGATTTGTAGTGAGAGCAGGGAGCAGGTGGAGGAAAATCTAGAGAGGTGGATGTCTGTTTTGGAAAACAGAGGAATGAAGCTTAGCCGCAGCAAGACAGAATACATGTATTTGTAAGTGTGTGAAAGAGAGGGACCCAGGTGGAACGGTGAGGTTACAGGGAGCAGAGGTGAAGAAGGTGCAGAACTTTAAGTACTTAGAGTAAACGGTTCAGAGCAACGGAGAGTGTGGAAAAGAGGTGAAGAGGCGAGTGCAAGCAGGTTGGAACAGGTGGAGAAAAGTGTCAGGTGTGTTGTGTGATAAAAGAGTATCAGCGAGAATGAAAGGAAAGGTGTTCAAGACGGTGGTGAGACCAGCGATGTTGTTCGGCTTAGAGACAGTGGCACTGAAGAAAAGACACGAGGCAAAGCTGGAGGTACCAGAGCTTAAGATGTTGAGGTTCTCTTTGGGAGTGAGGAGGATGGACAGGATCAGGAATGAGGACATCAGAGGGACAGCTCATGTTAGATGTTTTGGAGATAAAGTCAGAGAGGCCAGATTGAGGTGGTTTGGACATGTTCAGAGAAGAAACTGTGAATATATCGGTAGAAGGATGCTGAGGTTGGAGCTGCCAGGCAGGAGGTCTAGAGGAAGACCAAAGAGGAGATTTTGGGATGTAGTGAGAGAGGACATAAAATTAGCTGGTGTGAGAGAAGAGGATGCAGAGAATAGGGTTAGATGGAGGCACATGGGTTTGGCTGAAAGGACAAGAATAAGTCATTATCAAGACAAAGGGATAGATGTATATGAGTGTGTGTGTTCTTACCAGTGCACCAGCAGCATATAGCATGGCCTGGTCTGAGAGAAAGTCCTTCTTGGCAGTGTGGTAACAGCTGTAGGCTAGTTCGTAGTGCTGAACCAGGAAGCACAGATCAGCCATCTTCCTGATCTGCAACTCAGGGGCTTCTGGTGGATATCTGACAATACAGACATGAAACGTCAAACTAGCAATAGTATTTATGTGTCACACAACGTTAATCAGAACTACTTAAGTTTCATGATGAAGCTGTAGTGCTCGGTAACTTACAGAAGGCCACATGTGCTCTTTGGTTCACTAATGCTCTTCTCTGGAACTTTGCCTCCACCAAACCATTTCTTGGTTGCAGTGAACAGTGATCGACTCAAACCCTTCCTGGAGACTAGCTGTGGACAAAGGAGCAGATCATGTGCTTAAAGCTGATGCTGAGGGGTGTAACAGTCTAGCTGAGCTGAATGTCTCCCAGCTCCTCAACTCCTCACAGTTCATGAACCTCAGAGTTCAAACACTTTGGTCTAAAAATTTATTGCTACTTAAATTGAACACATTTTAACTTTTGTCAAAGTGTTACATGTGTTTACATTGTTCATTTATAACTAAATCTTTCATATTACATTGAGGGTCAAGGCTTGAAGTCTTACCTGGTCATTAAGTTGTCTGATGTTCTTCTCTATGTGTGGCAGCAAGCCTCTGAAGGTAAACTCTTGGATGAACTGCCTGATGCGATCATGGTCATTCAGGGTTAGGCATGAACCATGGCTTCCTGAACCTCCTACTAGGTTCTCTGCTTCTTTTGTTCCTTTCTTCAGTTCAGCGTTCAGAGAACTTAATCTGTGCAGGGTGCCTGCGCTGCTTGCTGTGTTCAGCTGGAGTGGATGGCTTTCCAGGCTGTTGGACATTTCACCTGATAGGAAAAAGTGTACCACCAAACTTACCAACAACAATTTCTTTATCAGAGTTTTAAAGTAACCAAACAACCACGTGCAGGTAAATCAGATGATTTGAGAAAAAATGTGATGTATTGCTTGTTACACAGTATAAATTTAATTTATATTCACTACACAGACACTGACCATGTGTATGTAGTTTTGGTGTTGTGGGGCTAGAAAAGTGATGGAGATTTATTTGAATCAGGTCAAATAAAATTGGTAATGTTTGTGATAGCATGGCCAAGAAAACAATGACATTCACATTGAAACCCACACTGTTCGTTCTATCACTATGGTGTACATTTGTGTATGTAGACACGCATCCTTAGCATTTTAAATGAAGCAGAGATTGCTGTGAACCTACAGTACTTTTGTTAGTAAGCTGGGGATTATGACAATTGAGGTCTACAGTACAAATGTTTATGTATTCATTATAGTTACTGAGTGTAGATCCACTGGAAACTGAAGTTATAGTCAATCATTCTGGCAAAATAATATGAAAACATGAGTCTTCAGTTTTCTTTTAGAAAGTAACAAAAGACTGAACTTCAAATATGCACACTGCCTTTGGAGTAATACTAGCAAATACAAAAAGAATAGATCCAACTAATATATCGCAGGATATTCTACTATGAACCTCAACGAAAACACATAAGCATTAAGTTAGTTGTGACTAAATGAGGACTCAGAGGGTTGGTGACCTACAGCAGCAACAGTATCTAAAATCACACTACCATACAACCCACATTAATAAACTAGCTGAATGTTTGTGGCAAACAAATTATCAACATGCCCAGCAAAAACTGCATGTTCCTCTAGTTGTCATCCAATGTGTACACAAAAACTACTTGCAAACTTTAAGCGCACACATTGCACTCCGTGTCAAAGGTCTCTTAACTGATGGAAGTCAGCATTAGTTAACCCGTGTCTTTTCTCGTGTGCAATCTCCTTTTCTCTCTCTCTTGGCTGTGCTTGAGCAAGTGCTAATTAGCTGTAGTATGTGCACAAACCAGATAAACAGCTGGAGAAACATAAGGTGAATCATGCTGAATCTGAAAACATATGTAATCCTTCTGAATTGTAGATTACCATACAACAAAGTCTGCAAAAAGTGAAATGGTGTAAATACTTTTAAAGATGTTAATTGGGCTGACCTTTCTCTGTTGTGTGTTGGAGTTCGTCTTCAGCTGCACTGACACTGTTATTAACAGCACCACTGTTTGTAGATGAAGCAACATCACTGAGTATTTCCTGCAATAAGAAATATTATGTAAACAAAAATGTTTAGTTACACGAGACTAAACCTCTGGCTGATTTGTGTTATGCTCTTAAACTAACTCACCATTACACCCATGATACATAGTTATTGGTTGTAAACAAAGACGTTTTCATGTTTCAATTACCATCACTGGATGTATTCTATCAGTAACACACTTTTGAGGTGGACTTTTAGGCTTGCCAATCGCTCTTTAGTAGTCCTGACCCATTGGCTTGTGGATTTTGATTTGGGTTTTGTTCCCAAAGATGAAAATTACTGTAGCTAATGCCAGCGGACGAAGCTACAGTGTTACCTGGTTAAGCAGGTTAGTCCTATGCAGGTATTGGCTCCATGGATCTGGAATTTGTTCATCGTCTTCAGTTGAGAAATTGCGAGAGTTCACTTTCAACAGATAGCAGCCCTGAGGACCATATCTCTGTTTCATATCCTCATACACTGTATCGGCTCTAGAGAGGAAGGACACAATACGTTACGCCCATCAAAACTCTAATGACAACTAATGCAAGATGTCAGTATTTTCTTTACAAACATTTGATACCATTTTAAAATGAGAAGCAGCACAAAAAGACTATACAACCGACTGTACAGTTGGGCTCAAAGTTTGAGGAGGCATAAGACATCTTCAAATCGTTTTTCCATACTCTCTCTAGAAATCCAATTTTATTACTGACAAATAAGTTGCTGACTCCAATCAGCAAGATTAAAGCCATGAAGAGTAGTAGAGTCTAAAATACTTCTTAAAAGTGAAAACAGGACCAAATCAACTGCTTCTTAACTTCTGAAACCACTAATGGTCACCTTTAATTTGAAGGCTCACACAGTCCTTAGTGCCATCTAATAACATGAAAGGGATTGAATTTAAAGAGATGTGACCAAAGGAATTATCATGGTCAATGTAAAAAAAATTAGCTTGGGTTAATGCAGAAGTTTAATATTTCTTCTTTATCTTTGGTGTCAGACTTCAGTGTTATCAAGCTTTACAATTATTTGCAGGTTTACATAAAAATATCAGACTTTCAATGTAGTGTCAGATTTGTGAACCCCAGTGTAATTAGTAAGCTTTGTTTCAGTACCTCTGTTCATCCCCCTCACTCATGTCATGTAGTAACACATAGTACTTGAGTGTGTTAGGGATAAACCACTTGGGGATAGTGTATTCTCCACTGTGCTGAATTCTGTGCTGCTCCTGGGAAAGCTTAAGGAACTGCTCAACAGGCACTGCCTCTGTGGAGGACACCACAAGAAGGCCTTGCATGGTCACAAAGTCAAGGACAAATCAATATATTGGATATTGAATATTGTGATACACACACACACACACACACACACACACACACACACACACACACACACACAAGGATTGTAGTATAAATACACCTGGATGTGGAAGGCCCAGTTACTAGTGAATCGGAACGCTGGTCAAAAACTACACCGTGGACATGTGGACAACCTTTCCCTAACTGGAATTTTATTTAAAAATGACCTAACCACAACATAAATATGTTTCTTGGTTAGAACTTTATGTTGTTGGAAGGATACAGGCGAGGTAGTGATTGAGGAACTCATGGTCGGAGGCAGGCATTGACTGCAGGAAAGTCTCCCTGTAGACCTCAAACCAGGGTGTGGTTGCTGGAAAACATAATGAAATAAAGGATTTCATCCAACAACCCACATGGTTCAATACGTTAGCCTAATAGTTTAAGGCATCCAAGAATTTTTCCCCAGTAAAGTTTTTGAACATGTTATAAATACACTGAAAGGTACACAAATGACTAGCATATACAACAGGAAATTGTAATTGTTGTTAATTTGACAACATGATATAAAACATGATATAAAACTAGAGAAACAGTGTTTTATTTTAGGCACATTGGAGCTGTGCATCTAAAAAAAAATAAAAAATTTAACTGATCGATAATGGCAGTTAAGGGATAAAAATGTAATCAAAACACCAATTCGATCGCATTAACTCCTCTCGACAATTCAGGACAGGGCAGCATACTGCACAAACAAGCTTATGCACATAATACAGACATTGCACTTAGAAGCTCAAAGGATAAAGTTCAGATAATATTGGGATCATGTCACTGATACATTGTGTTCTCACAAACATACCCTCTGGACAAAGCTAGGAGAAGGTCAGAATTCCAGTTCATGTTTTAAAGGGGCTTGTACAGTCCTGCAATGTTGACGCCTGTAAATTATTTTTTTTAAATCAATCATACCATATTACAATATCTGTATAATTGTTCATCAGCTAAATGCCTCCAACTCCAGCAAGGATTATCTAGGGAAACTGCTTGGACTAAGCAGAAATCGTGAAGGACATGATGACATGCAGTCAGTAATACAAGTCTGCTTCTACAAACACAAAAAGAAATATATTGTGTGTAAACTAATAAAAACAGTGCCACAAAATTGAAAAGAAAACTATTAAATACTGATAGTACATTCTATGGTTAGGTGAAACAAAAACATTTTCATGGATCAGATGGTCCAGCATGTTTGGTCTGGACCTGGCGAGGACTGTCGAGGAAAATGTTAGTTTATGTTGTGTGATTTTGTTTTTGTGGATACCTTTCGTAGAAGTCAACACTTTTTTGCTGTGGCCTGTTTCTTGGCTTTTAGAAAACATGGTTTCTTTGTAGTGTTTTTTTTTTGTTATATGTTGTCCAAACAACACATAAATCCTAAAATATAAAATACAAATGAAACTTTAAATTTCTGTATCAGTCCTCACCACTGAAGTTGAGCTGATAGTCTCCTGCAGTGATCACACTGCTCGCTGCACCTTCTTGTGGGTGACAGGATAACACCACTTCATTAAGCAGTGTGCGCTGGGCAGGGCTCATGGTACCAGACGCTGTGTTTGGGCTTGTCATCACATTGTTCACACAAATGCGGAGGTTTTTCACAACTTGTAACTGGTTGTTGGGGTCCCTGATGTGACCTAAAGAAAAAGGACAAGTACACAATGTTTAGTCATTTAGGATAATATGTGTAGCACTGAAGTGCAGGTACTGCACTAATACAGTAGCCACAAAAGAGATATTTGACTTTCTAGTGAAATTTACAATGCTACAGTAATATTATATACTAAAATTAGGCCAATTAAGTAGCACGCAAAGTTAATTTCTTCATCCCAAACATTTTATTGAAACAAAAGCTAACAACAGTGTTGGGTATAACACTGTCAGTGTTTCAATAACTCAGTTGTCAATTGTCATCTTGGTCTCATGATGTAAACCTGTGAATTCACCTGTAAAAGGTAATAGTACATTTATTTATTTATTTATCTATTTATACACACACACACATATATAAATAAAAGCAACATACACTCAGCAGCCTTTTCAAACATGTTTCAATGAAGGTTTGTCAGTGCTCAATCTTGTCTCACTGTGTTTGACTGTACAGAGACAGTGTGTCACGTTTGAGGAGATGGAGGATTTTTTATGACGCAAATGTAATGTCTGTTATCCTAATTATGACAACATGTGTACAATTACTGTGATTAGTTCTGAATATTGTTTAATGTTGACTGCATAGAACTAAACTGCGTAGTACCAGCTGGTGGTTTTGTTGATCGACATGATGCAGAGAAGGAAGGTGGACATACTGTGTGTCCAGGAGACCAGGTGGAAAGGTAGCTAGGCTAGAAGCTTAGGAGCAGGGTTCAAGTTGTTCATGGGTCAGATAGAAAGAGAAATGGAGTAGGAGTTATCCTGAAAGAGGAGTTTGTATGGAATGTTCTATAAGTAAAAAGTATCAGACAGGTTGATGAGTCTGAAGCTGGAAGTTGAAGGGGTGATGTTCAATGTTGTGAGTGGTTATGCCCCACAGGTAGGATGTGAGTTAAAAGAGAGGGAGAAATTCTGGAGTGAGTTAGATGAAGTGATGCAGAGCATCCCCAGAGGTGAGAGCGTGGGGATTCGTGCAGATTTCAATGGACATGTAGGTGAAGGGAACAGAGGTGATGAGACTGTTATGGGCAGGTTTGGTCTTCAGGACAGGACTGCAGAAGGTCAGATGGTGGTTGACTTTGCAAAGAGGATTGAAATGGCTGTAGTGAACACTTTCTTTCAGAAGAGGCAGGAACAAAGGGTAACATATAAGAGAGGAGGTAGAAGCAGGTGTAGACGCTGTAATCTGAAAGAGATCAGTGACTGTAAAGTGTTGGTAGGGGAGAGTGTAGCCAGACAACACAGGCTGGTGGTGTGTAAAATGATGCTGGTCGTGAGGAAGATGAAGAGGACTAAGGCAGAGCAGAGGACGAAGTGGTGGAAGTTGAAAAAGGAAGAATGTTGTGTAGTTTTCAGGGAGAAGCTGAGACAGAATCTGGGTGGTTTAGAGGTGCTTCCAGATGACTGGACCACTGCAGCTAATTTGATCAGGGAGACAGGTAGGAGGGTAATTGGTGTGTCATCTGGAAAGAGGAAAGCGGACAAGGAGACTTGGGGTGGAACGAGGAAGTTCAGGAGTGTATACAGAGAGAGGTTAGCTAAGAAGAAGCGGGACACTGAGAGGACTGATGAGAGTAGACAGGAGTACAGGGAGATACAGCGTAAGGTGAAGGTAGATGTGGCAAAGGTCGAACAAAGAGCATATGAGGACTTGTATGCTAGGTTGGACACTAAAGAGGGAGAGGTGGATTTGTACAGGTTGGCCAGAGAAAGAAATGGAGATGGGAAGGATGTGCAGCAGGTTAGTGTGATTAAAGATAAGGATGGAAATGTATTGACAGGTGCCAGGAGTGTGATGGGAAGATGGAAGGAGTACTTTGAAGAGTTGATGAATGAGTAAAATGAAAGGGAACGAAGAGTAGAAGAGGTGACTGGTGTGGAGCAGGAAGTATCCAAGATTAGTAAGAGTGAAGTGAGGAGGACGTTGAAGAGGATGAAGAGCGGAAAGACATACCTATGGAGGTATGGAAGTGTCTAGGAGAGATGGCAGTAGAGTTTCTGACTAGTTTGTTTAACAAGATCTTGGAGAGTGAGAGGATGCTGAGGACTGGAGGAGAAGTGTACTGGTGCCAATTTTTAAGAACAAGGCAGATGTGCAGAGCTGTGGCAACTACAGAGGAATAAAGCTGATGAGCCACACAATGAAGTTGTGGGAAAGAGTAGTGGAAGCTCGGCTAAGGGCAGAGGTGAACATTTGTGAGCAGCAATATGGTTTCATGCCTAGAAAGAGTAAAACAGATGCAGGATTTGAGGATGCTGATGGAGAAGTACAGAGAGGGTCATAGTGAGTAGCATTGTGTCTTCGTAGATCTAGATAAAGACTATGACAGGGTGCCGAGAGAGGAGCTGTGTGTGTATGAGGACGTCTGGAGTGGCAGAGAAGTATGTTAGAGTGGTGCAGGACATGTATGAGAGCTGTAAGACAGTGGTGAGGTGCTGTAGGTGTGACAGAGGGGTTCAAGGTGGAGGTGGGTCTGCATCAAGGATCGGCTCTGAGCCCCTTCTTGTTTGCTCTGGAGATGGACAGATTGACAGATGAGGTTAGACAGGAATCTCCATGGACTATAATGTTTGCCGATGACATTGTGATTTGTAGTGAGAGCAGGGAGCAGGTGGAGGATAATCTAGAGAGGTGGAGGTCTGCTCTGGAAAACAGAGGAATGAAGCTTAGCCACAGCAAGACAGAATACATGTGTGTCATTGAGAGGGACCCAGGTGGAACGGTGAGGTTACAGGGAGCAGAGGTGAAGAAGGTGCAGAACTTTAAGTACTTAGAGTCAACGGTTCAGAGCAACGGAGAGTGTGGAAAAGAGGTGAAGAGGCGAGTGCAGGCAGGTTGGAACTGGTGGAGAAAAGTGTCAGGTGTGTTGTGTGATAAAAGAGTATCGGCAAGAATGAAAGGAAAGGTGTTGAAGACAGTGGTGAGACCAGCGATGTTGTTCGGCTTAGAGACAGTGGCACTGAAGAAAAGACAGGAGGCAGAGCTGGAGGTAGCAGAGCTTAAGATGTTGAGGTTCTTATTGGGAGTGACGAGGATGGACAGGATCAGGAATGAGGACATCAGAGGGACAGCTCATGTTAGATGTTTTGGAGATAAAGTCAGAGAGGCCAGATTGAGGTGGTTTGGACATGTTTAGAGGAGAAACTGTGAATATATCAGTAGAAGGATGCTTAGGTTGGAGCTGCCAGGCAGGAGTCTAGAGGAAGACCAAAGAGGAGATTTATGGATGCAGTGAGGGAGGACATTAAGTTACTTGGTCTGAGTGAAGAGGATGCAGAGGATAGAATTAGATAGAGGCACATGATTCGCTGTGGCGACCCCTGAAAGGGAACAGCCCAAAGGAAAAGAAGAAGAAGTCGTTTACAATGAGGAAAATGTTGTCCAATATAGATTTAGAGATGATCATGCTTTTATCTCATCTAGTTCAAACTATTGTAATTCACGCTTCGCTTGTCTTAACAACAGTCACACCGGTTTTATGTTCTCTTCACTGGTCAGCAATCAAATATACTCACTTAGTTTTTCATGGCAACGCCCCGAGTACATTTCTGACCTGTTGACCCCTGGCTCCTCTAATGCATTGAGGTCATCAGGTCAAAATCTGCTCGTGGTCCCTAAAACCCATTTTTAACCTCGGGGCATCTTCCGTTTCAGTCCTGCCCCTGACTCTGCACATGGCTGATTCCACTGATTCTTTTAAAAAGCAACTGAAAACACTATTCTTTAGGCAAACTTTTGGGCTCTTATGGTTGCATTTTTAATTTATATTGTCCACGAAGTTGTCTCTGAAAGCAGTGTCCAGGAGTCCAAAGAAGAAGGACATAAACCTCAAAGACAATTCTGTGGAGGAGAGCTCTGCTGACCAACCAGATGAAAGCCAAGCCAAATGCTTAGATCGAATCTTACCAAGTTTCTCAAAATTGAATAGAAATAAAATTGATGCTGCTGCCACCATACTGTTGGGATGCCTAAAACTATTACTTACACAATTTTTCTATGTTCAAATACACCACAGAACGTTGTCGAACTGCAAATCACTTCATATCAGACAATCCACAGATTTTATTAGCCTTTGCACCTCCAGAAACACTTTTAGAAATCTTAGTTAATGGTACATCAGCTCTTTAAGGATCATAGAGGACAAGCAATACAAAATCGAAGAGATGCTACTTTTAAACTGGACAGATAACTTTGCAGGTTCTACTGCTGAACTGACTCTATTATCAGAATCTGATCTCTTCAGTCTCATATGTTTTAGATGACCAGGTGTGAGTGAAATTATTAAAGGACACCTTCACTGATATTGATCTTGCTTCTTCTGGTTCTAGTTTGGGTAGTATACACGTAAAAAAAATGCCATTAAATGTCCCTTTAAATTCCCTATCATAAAATATCTCTCTACTTCTAGCTGTAAAACGCTTAAATCTCTACCTTCAGTACAGATTGGGTCATCTCGTGGCTCATACTACGGACGCCTGGGAACTACAGAGAAGAGGAATCATCAAGCTTGTCAGTGGACAAAAGCCTGCATTGTTGATGGTATGTGTGCAGGTTACACATCTGGAAAGGCACCATCAAAGCTGTACATAAAAGGTTTTAGTACAACATCCAGACGTCTTTTTCAAGAAAGGCCTTGCATATTTCAGCAAGACAATGCTTAACCACATACTGCATCTATCAAAACAGCAAGGTTTCACAGGAGAAAAGTCTGGGTGCTGAACTGGCCTGCCTACAGTCCAGACCTTTCACCAATTGAAAACATTTGGCACGTCATAAAATGAAATATCCAGCAACAAAGGACCAGGACTGTTGAGCAGCTACAATCCTGCATCAGACAAGAATGGGACAATAAACTGCAGCAAATGGTCTCATCACATCCCAGAATTTTACAGACAGTTGGTTAAAGAAGCGGGGATGCTACACAATAGTAAACATCATCATCAAATTGAAAATGAGCTAATATTTTCCATTAAACGGTAAAATGTCTCATTTTCAATATATTCAACATATCAGTTGTTTATGTTTTACTGTTAATATGGGTTCATGGGATTTGCAAATCATTGCATTCTGCTTTTATTAATGTTTTACAAATCATTCCACTTTTTTGGAGTTGGGGTTGTAGATAATGATTATACCTGAAGGGCTGTGCAAAGCATGGCAGAGTTCAGGACACTGTAGAACTGTGTAGTGGAGCAGTGGAGGGCTGGGAAAAGAAAACTGGACTGATTTGAGTTTCATGCTAGCACCAGGATTCATACGCCTTTTATACTGTCAAATTTAAGCACTTTTCAAACACTTTTAAGCTTTTCCAACATTTTACAGTCATGGTAAATTAGATATTTGAACAAATAGATAAATACTGAAAATGATTGCTTGAGAGAGCAAACAAGAAGGGGCTCAGAACTGATCCTTGATGCAGACCCACCTCCACCTTGAACTCCTCTGTCACACCTACAGCACCTCACCACTGTCTTACATCTCTCATACATGTCCTGCACCACTCTAACATACTTCTCTGCCACTCCAGACGTCCTCATACAATACCACAGCTCCTCTCTCTGCACCCTGTCATACGCTTTCTCTAAATCTAAAAAGACACAATGCAACTCCCTCTGACCTTCTCTGTACTTCTCCATCAGCATCCTCAAAGCAAATACTGCATCTGCTGGACTCTTTCTAGGCATGAAACCATATTGCTGCTCACAAATGTTCACCTCTGCCCTTAGCCGAGCTTCCACTACTCTTTCCCAAAACTTCATTGTCATCAACTTTATTCCTCTGTAGTTGCCACAGCTCTGCACATCTTCCTTCTCCCTTCACTTCTCAATTCCTCTGGCATCTTCTCACTCTCCAAGATCTTGTTAATTAAACTAGTCAGAAACTCTACTGCCACCTCTCCTAGTCACTTCTATACCGCCACAGGTATTTCATCAGGACCAACTGCCTTTCCACTCTTCATCTTCAACATCCTCCTCACTTCACTCTTATTAATCTTTGCTACTTCCTGCTCCACACCAGTCACCTCTTCTACTCTTCGTTCCCTTTCATTTTCCTCATTCATCAACTCTTCAAAGTTCTCCTTTCATCTTTCCATCACACTCCTGGCACTGTAACATTGAACCTCACGCCTTCAATTTCCAGCTTCAGACTCATCAACCTGTCTGATACTCTTTTCACTTCTAGAACATTCCTCACAAAGTCCTCTTTCAGGATAACTCCTACTCGTTTTCTCTTCCTATCTGACCCATGGTAGAACAACTTGAACCCTGCTCCTAAGCTTCTAGCCTTGCTACCTTTCCACCTGGTCTCCTGGACACACAGTATATCCACCTTCCTTCTCTGCATCATGTCAATCATCTCTCTAGCCTTCCCTGTCATAGTCCCAACATTCAAAGTCCCTACTGTCAGTCCTACATTTTTAGCTTTCTTCTCTCTCTGCCTATGAACACACTTTCCTCCTCTCCTTCTTCGACCAACAGTAGTCCAATATCCACTGGTACCCTGTAGGTCAACGGCACCGGTGGCGGTCGTTGTTAACCTGGGCCCCGACCAATCCGGTATGGGAGTCATATGAATTCTACTTTTATATGGTTGTAATTTATTTATTTTTTGATGAAAATGTCATAAAAGGTGATAATTCTACTGTGTGCTTATTATTGAGATCATAGCTGCTGGTGGAGTCCTACTGGAGTACATTAGGACATGGTTCTAATCTTTTGGCCCTGCTGTTTAGAATAAATTAGAAACCAAATTAAGGGTTGAGAAAAAACTGCTGATTTCAAACCATGTGAAAACTATAACCTGCTCAGTTAGCTATAAGGTGGCGGGTTATGCAGTGGGATAACTTTTGATGAATATTTCAGTTGCAGAAAGTTACTAACGTTATCGTAACTGTTAACTAACGTTGGGTACGTGTACTGCATATTCCATAAATGAGCGTGTCATTATTAACAGGCAATACTAGCATTACCACACTAACACACACAGCGCCTCTCAATCATTTAGGCTACAAATTCACCAACTAGCAGTTAGCATAATTGTTACATACACATGTAACATTTGTCTAACGTTACTGGAAATTTCTATACCTTAACAAGCGTTTCATGTGACTTGAAATCCCAGACTCTTCCATGGGGAAAAAAGCTCTATGTCTTTTTCGCAGGAGGCCATTAGTGGATTTGCTCCTCTTTTTTATTTTTCATTTTTGGACCATTTCTAATAAAAAAAAAAACAAACTCCTGCATGTTGGCGTAGTCATGTCAGACTCAGTGCCTTCGGGGGCGGGCCAGGGTCACACACGCAGGTGCAACATTTTTAATTTTAGAGTAGTTTATTTCTCCGCCTACTAAGCAAACTAACCACCTAGTCACACTGCTAATTATTGTGAAAGACATACAGTTACTGTTTCATGCATTTTCAATCCAAAATTCAAGCACATTTCAGACCTTGAAAACACAACATTAAAATTCAAGCATTTTCTAGGATTTCCATTTATTTTATGCCATTAATAAGCATTGACTTAATTTTCATATTGTATCTATAATTAGCTTTGTACTGAAACTCAAGTCCACACAAGTTCATCCTTCTTAGCTCATAAGTAGTTTATTGTTCGGCTTTTATTTAGCCCAGTGTCATTCGGTCCTCTTCAATAAAAGGACGCATTTCATCTGCCAATGGATGTCAATTGAAAACTGCTAGACGCCCGTAAAGTTTTGTTGCCCTTTTTCTCCCGTAATTACGGTATGAGCTAATATTTTCGGTAAAATGATGCTTAAAAGCTGAGGGTTTGTTGCAACCACACAGGTTCTTTTTTTTTATTACACGTAGTTAATACACTATATTGCCAAATGTATTCGCTCACCCATCCAAATAAATGAATTCAGGTGCATAAAGCAAGGTCCATAAAGACATGGATGAGTGAGTTTGGTGTGGAAGAACTTGACTGGCCTGCACAGAGTCCTGACCTCAACCCGATAGAACACCTGTGTATTATGTATTTCATAAACACACTCCTAAACCTCGTTGAAAGCCTTCGCAGAAGACTTGAAGCTGTTACAGCTGCAAAGGGTGGGCCGACATCATATTAAACCCTATGGATTAAGAATGAGACGTCACCAAAGTTCATATGGGTCTAAAGGCAGATGAGCGAATACTTTTGGCAATATAGTGTATAATTAATTAACACATTGTTGAAATATTACAAATATATTAACAGAACGAACAAAATCTGTAGAAATTATGATATGTGAAATACTGTATTTTTCTTGCTGATTATTCTGAGTCAGTTAATGATATATATTGAAAAAATTGCCTTGTAATGTAACAAATATTGTGTACAGTTTTTTATTAAAGTAAAAAGGAAAATTCCCCCAAGTCAGCATTACTAACTACCAGGGTTCTCATGTTTGGATGCTCTTAAAAGCCTTTCTTTAGAGGTTACCAAAAGATTTCAAAGCATTCTTGTTTAGACTCATGTCTGTTATCACCGCATCAATTGTGAAGTGTTTTTACTGTTAAAAAAATATTTTAATTAAAGGGAAATTGTAACTCCATTGTCACGAACACTCATTACCTTTGAGCTTTAATAAAAAGCTATTCTTTAGAGATTACCAAAAACTTGCATTATGTATATTCTGATTATACCAATATTGAAGCAATTTTAGGATTAAATTGTTTTTTACTTATTATTTTAATGGGAAATTGGTGTGTGAAGTGGTCTTAAGGGCAACATGAAAAATGGGAAACAGATTGTGCCTGAGGCCTCTTTTGTTGAGAGAAAGATTCTCCTTTTGACAATAATTCTACTCTCTGTTTATTATTGAGGTTGAAGTGGTTAGTGGAGTTGGACTGGAGTGTTTTTGCCCACCTCATTTATTTTATATAGGGTGCAAATAGGTTTAAATAGAGTAGAATTGTCACCTTTGTGACAATTATACCATTATAGAAGAACTGATTGCAGAGCAACTCTATTTGATTGCATTAGATTTAAAAAAAAATTTAAACAATTGGGATTATGTGTTAAACATAAATAAAAAAACAGAATGCAATGATTTGTGAATCTCATAAACCCATATTTTATTTACAATAGAACATGAACAAAAAATCAGATGTTGAAACAGACATTTTATAATTCAAGGAAAATAGCAAAATTTTAAAATTATGGCAGCACCACATCTCAAAAATTTTGAAACAGGGGCAACAAATGGCTTGAAAAGTAATTGCTGTAAATAACTAATGATAATAGTGGGCGACTGTGGCACAAGAAGGTTGAGCAGTCATCCACCAATCCTGTAGTAGTTGGTTCGATCCTCGGTTCCTCCAGTCACACATTGAAGTGTCCTTGAGCAAGACACTGAACGCTAACTTAGTTGCTGCTGGTGAGTGTTGGCCAGCTGCACAGCCGATCCCCCATCGATGTGTGAATGGGTGAATAAGAAGCAGTGTAAAGTGCTTTGAATGCCAACAGGTAGAAAAGGGCTATATAAGTGCAGACCCTCTACTTTAAAACGAGTCAAATTTGATGTGGTGATCATAGACAAGAGTCTAAACCAGAATGTATTTACATTTTGGGTAACCTCTAATGAAAGCTTTTTATGAGCATCCAGACTTGAGGACCTAGTTTGTTACAATGCTTCTAGGGGGGAAGTTTCCTTTACTTTATAAAAAAAAAAACTGTACAGTACAAAAGCTGGTGTGGTGAGATAATTATATTTATTCAAAAATCGTCCAGTAAAATTGGTTCAAACTTAGTATGCTATAAGAGAGATCACTCTTAACAAGAATATTTTAAAAGTTTGAGGTAACCTCTAAGGTAATTTTACCTTAGAGGTTTTTTATGAGCATTCAAACATGAGATGAGTGAGTTACATGAGTTACAATGCTGTCAGGTGGGAATTTGCCTTCACTTTATTACCAAACCGTACAGTAAAATGAGTCTAAATGATTTATGTTCTGCACTTATATAGCGCTTTTCTACCTATTGGCACTGAAAGCGCTTTACACTGCTTCTTATTCACCCATTCACACTCACAATCACACACACACACACACAAATGGGGGAGCTGCTATGCAGCTGGCCAACACTCACTGGGAACTAAGTTGGGGTTCAGTGTCTTTCTCAAGGACACTTCGACACATGGCCGGAGGAGCCGGGGATTGGTGGACAACCGCTCTACCTTCCTGCGCCACAGTCGCTCACAAACCAGAATGCATTGAAATTTTAGAAGAATGAAGAAAACCATTTTATGAGCATCCAAACCTGAGTACTCTTTAACCGCAAAAGCCATCAATGAAAGTTTCAGTTAACCCTTAATAAAGATATTATCAAAATGAAATCATGAAGAAACTTTGTGTAATGGTGTACCTGCCAATATCTTAACATTTTCTAAAAATATTTGAAAAGAGTTGAAAAATATTATTTCTTCATGCATGGGAATACATTACAACTTTCAGCCAAGTTTTTATATATTTTTTAAATAAATTTCAAACACTGAATTATAATAAGCTGCTTTTTCACATATTATATTCTTTTACTGCTTTTAGTCGTCCTTTTAAGACGAATATAAGACGTCAATTCTTCTTTTCCTTTGGGCTGTTCCCTTTCAGGGGTCACCACAGCAAATCATCTGCCTCCATCAACCCTGTCCTCTGCATCCTCTTCTCTCACACAACTAACTTCATGTCCTCTCTCACTACATCCACAAATCTTGTCTTTGATCTTCCTCTAGAGGCCTGGCAGCTCCAACCTCAGCATCCTTCTACTGATATATTCACAGTTTCTCCTCTGAACATGTCCAAACCACCTCAATCTGGCCTTTTCTGACTTTATCTCCAACACATCTAACATGAGCTGTCCCTCTGATGTCCTCATTCCTGATCCTGTCCATCCTCCTCACTCCCAAAGAGAACTTCAACATCTTAAGCTCTGCCTTCTGTCTTTTCTTCAGTGTCACTGTCTCTAAGCTGAACAACATCTCTGGTCTCACCACCGTCTTGAACATCTTTCCTTTCATTCTCGCTGATACTCTTTCACACAACACACCTGACACTTTTCTCCACCGGTTCCAACCTGCTTGCACTCGCCTCTTAACCTCTTTTCCACACTCTCCGTTGATCTTAAATAAAAGATGTCAAGTAATACTTTAATTGATCGATAATAACTACGTCGAAAAATAATATTTACTGCAGTGGTCTGTGTGAAACAATCCCTGAGCCTCTGCGTATCTTTTTGGCCGTTCCTTGTAACCGTACCATAAGAACGGGGCAAAAGGCGCAACAAAACTTTAGCAGTGGCTGGTTTGACCGTGTTCTAACCAACGACGGCTCACTTTACCGCAGTCAAGGCGGAGCTAATTGTCAACTGTATCGGTAACTGTTAGCCCACATTAGGCTAATGATATTACAAACCTGACCACGCTTCGTGATGGTAATTGCGAAACTGGCCGTCGAGGGTCATGATGGGATTTAACGTTACACAGCTCCTCTTACCTTCGGACGTGAGTCTGCAGAAAGGCCTCAGTAGCTCAGCAAAATGCAGGTTGTTCTTACGAGTCACTTTCTCGGCTTCTTCACTACACAAGACGGCTACCATCGGAACAAACGAGTCCTGAACGAACTCCTGCACAGATTGGACACATTTGGCCATGTTGGACAACGGACAAAACCACCTAACACACTGAACTGAATCTGCTTCCCTGTACTTTAAGAAATCCTATTTCATTGCTTAAGACAGCTCCTCTTCTGTTTTCAGACAACAGCCATATTAACTTTAACCACCCACTTCCTGTGTAAAACTGACGGTCAGGTGATGGTGACGAAAAGGCTTCAACTACAAAAAAACATTTCCTGTTCCGGTCTCGCGTGAACGCGTGCGCACCAAGGCGCACAGTCACAACAACATCTCTTTAGGTTTTTTAGTGTCTGTGTGTTTTATTTTTTCTTAAATTATGTATTGAACCAAGAACAAATACAAACACAGAATAGCACGGGGCTTATAATAGCATATAAGTGTACAGAGAGGAAACAACAGCAATGAGGAAAAATATTCAAAATATCTTATTTCAAACAAAAAAAGAGTGGTTTATTATTAGTAAAACGAATTATAAATATATAGTTTAGAAATCATAAAGATAACATTTATTAGAAAATATTTGTCAATCTCCTCTTCCGTGTAATTAAAGATAAAAAAAATTCTTTAGAGGAAAAGCAGACACAACGGAGAATTTTAATTTGAATGAAAATAAGGACATAAGACCAGAACACTTCAGTATAATTACAGGTACAAAAAAAGGTACAATTGTCTCAGGACAGGAATTACAGAAAGAGTAGCTGTAGACTATTTACAGACTTCCTAATATAACAAATTCTCCTCTTCCAAACAAAATCCAGTAACATTCTGTCAATCTTTTCAAAGTACGGCCATCTACATACACAGAGATTGCTGCATCTCTAAGTCTAGAGAGACTTTCAGCCTATAAAAACAAAATTCTGCTCTTCAGTGACAAATCTCTCTGGAGCCACGAAATATCTTTTGTTCCAAGATGTTTATTTTTCCAAACGTGTGGACTAACCAGTGGTCATCAACCGTTGTTTAATCCCTGATCTATTGATCAAACAGATATGCATGTGTGACACCCACCAATGGTTGGTCACAATTGTTGATTAGGATTATGTGGTTTTTTTTTTTGTATTTTGGTGCAGAGAGGCTAAATTTCTGAACATTTACTATGGTTTTAAGTTTCAAGCTTTTCATTGTAATTGTCAAGTTACGCCACTAGGTGGGGTATTCACCAAAATGAGCGCTAGTTGAACGTAGCCTTCAGGCCTCTGCTTCTCAGACAGAAACAGCCTGATTGAACGGACACAATTAACGTCTCCCGTCTCTACTTTTTCCTGTCTGAAACAGGGTATATAACCTGTCTACAGGTCACTGTTGTTTGGGGCCTGTAACATAATTTTGGAGGCACTGCTGGGATCGGCATCTGGTGAGAGCTGGTGCTGGTCCTTAACTCTACAGACCCAAGGCAGACATCACAGAACCAGCATGGTAAAGCTGCATGTGTGCAACTGAGGTAACCCGAGGACTAAGGGCTAGAGAGAAACCCCAGTTGGAGGAGGACAGCACAGCCTGCTGGAAATTGCAAAACTGAGATATCACTTATCAGGGGAAACATCATGGATGACAGCGGAAGAAAAGAGTTAATATGGAAGATAAAGAAAAGCCTTCATGCCTTAACAACAGAGGAACTCTTTCAAATTTTTAAGAATATCACACTAGTAGAGGACCTGGATCCTTCAAGTGTAATACCGGGTGATGAGGAGAGTTGCCTTGACTACATATGTACTTACTTGAACTGTCAGGCATTGCTCGACTTAGAGGATCAGGGGTTTTCCCATCTGCTATCCATGAGAGATGCCATTACTGATCTTATGTCTAGTCGTGCTGTTAGATGCACTCAATCTATATTGTCAGGTAGTGAAAATGAGACTATGACACTGGCATCCCCACCTACTAGATTGTCAGAGCAGAGCAGTGTAAAGAATAATACCGATGACACGTATCCTGTGCATTCTGATGACCCACAAGTAGTCGAGTACCAACAGCTAATGACTAATTATGAGGCTCTAGGTAGAAGATTGGCTGAGTTTAAGACAGCGTCACCGGTCCAAATAAAGCCCATCTTAACAGCTACACAACCACAACCCTCGACAGCAGTTAGACATCACAGTCCAGCCCCATTAGACCACATCGAACGTAGGCCTGATAGTATGGTCTCCTTAAGGGATTTATCCTTCCTCCAGCGTAGAGAGTTTAAAGTCCATGGGGGCCAGGTTGGGGACAGTACATCCGACATCAGCTACCATGGGCTGTGTAAACGGATTGATGAGGGACACAAAGCAAAGCACACAGACAGTGAAATCATTCAAGGGGTGCTTCGCATCATCAAACCAGGACAGTTTAAAGACATGCTCATCAACAAAGATGACCTAACCCTCACAGAACTCAAAAGTTTCCTAAGGTCACACTTGAGTGAAAAGAGCGGCAGTGAGCTCTTCCAGGAGCTAATGAGCACTAAGCAACATGAGCATGAGAGCCCCCAACAGTTCCTATACAGGATGATAGGACTAAAACAGAAAGTTATGTTTGCTTCTAAACAAGATAACATGGACATTGAGTATGAACCGCGCACAGTGCAAAATGTGTTCCTGCGCACCATCCATCAGGGCCTTCTCCCAAAATACGCAGATGTTCGTACTGAACTCAAACCCCTTCTCTCAGACTATGGTGTGACAGATGAAGCACTAATACGGCAGGTGAATAAAGTATCCAGTGAGGAGAGCGAAAGGCAGCGTAGACTCGGTGCATCCTCTCGTCAAAAGGTAACTCATGCTCATAGTGCTCAACTTACTACTGAAAGAGACATTGAAAGTACATCAGATGGTAAAGTAAGGAGTAAAAATAAAGTCATAGAGGAACTGAATGCCAAAATTGATGCTCTGACTAAAGTGGTTGAAGCCCTCGCAGCTAAAGGGGTCCAAGAACCATCTTACCAGTGTATTCATACTAATCAAAGCAAGCCCAAGTTAACACCAAGGAAGTATGGCTGTCCGAGATGTATTGAAGGAGGCATGAGTTCATGCAGTCATTGCTTCATATGTGGAGAGGCAGGTCATAGGGCAGTTGGATGTCTCAGAAGAGTACAAGGACAGAGCTCCAGTCACTTACTTGCTGAAGCACATACACCAAGTAGCAGCGGGCAGCCAAACACCACAAAATCAGAGCTTTGTCAGAAGGAAACTGCCAATGTGAAGACAAGCTATGTGCCATCCTTGCTCACAGAACATGAGACTGAAGCCCGTGAGACTGTAGCTCAGCTAGTTGGGAGGAAATGTCGAATCAAATGCTACATTCACAACTATGCAGTAGAATGTTTATTAGACACTGGAGCACAAGTTAGCCTCCTCGACCGCCAGTGGATAAAGACCTACCTCCCTGACCACCAGCTACGGCCACTAGCTGAACTCATAGGAAAAAAAGACTTGAGTGTGCTGGCTGTGAATGGACAGCCACTACCTTATGATGGTTGGATAGGAGTGGTTGTGAGTCTTCCAGACAACAGTGACCCAGATCTGTCAATACAAGTGCCCTTCCTGGTGAGCAGTGTTCCTCTGGATGCCCCTCTGATCGGTTTTAATGTAATTGAGCAGCTAGTATTAGGACCAAAGGGCGATACAGGCCTCATCCCTGCTCTGGTGAAACTCATACGTGGTGCAATGAATCTTCACTGCGACTAAGCCACTGCACTTGTCAACTTAATCCAGACGAAACTCAGCAATGACAAGGGTTCATGTCATGGCAAGCTGAGACTGGGGCAGTATGATGTAGTTGTTCCAGCTGGTCAAGTTAGAAATGTTAAGTGTAAAGTACCCTCCACATTTGACACGTCAAATTCACTTGTGCTCTTTGAACCTCATGAGGACAATCCACAGCTACAACAGTTGGATGTTGGGGATAGTCTAATTGAAATCACTCAGGCGAAAGTCCCTTACGTCACAGTTCCCATTAGTAACCGTACAAAGCACAGTATAACCCTGAACTGCAGGACTGTCTTGGGGAGCATTGAACCAGTAGCAAAAGTAATTGAGACTAAGGAACTGAACTTGTTTGAGTCACATACCCCCCAGGGAACCAGCAGTGAGGAGTCCTCTGCCGCACAGCAGGATGCAGGAAGTAGTGGGACATCAACATGGGACCCACCAGTGGATGTCAGTCACTTAAGTGATGACCGGCAGAAAATTGTCAAGAAAATGCTGCGAGAGGAATCAGCGGCATTTGCACGGGACGACAATGACATGGGGTGTATCCCGAGTTTAGAGATGTCCATCACACTGAAAGATAACACGCCTATTCAGAAAGCTTACACCTCCATTCCAAAACCCCTTTACAAGGAAGTCAAGGAGTATATCGAGGATCTTTTGGCAAAGGGGTGGATTGTAAAGTCCAAATCTCCGTACTCAGCACCTGTTGTCTGTGTACGTAAGAAGGATGGAACACTCAGACTCTGCGTCGATTATCGCCTTCTCAATCAACACACAGTACCAGACCGGCATCCATTGCCAAGAATCCAGGACCTTACAGACACCCTGGGTGGGTACAGTTGGTTTTCCATTTTAGATCAAGGAAAGGCTTATCACCAGGGCTTTATTGCTGAGGGTTCACGCCACTTAACTGCATTCATAACCCCCTGGGGCCTGTACGAGTGGGTGCGAATCCCTTTTGGGCTAACAAATGCTCCTGCTGCATTCCAACGCAGTATGGAAGAAATGCTTGCCCCCCTGCGAGATGAGTGCTGCATTCCATACTTGGATGACATCTTATGTTATGCTCGCACGTTTGAAGACCATGTTGAAGGACTGAGGAAAGTCCTTAGAGCCCTACAGAGTCATGGAGTCAAACTCAGGGCCACAAAGTGCGACTTGTTCAAACGGGAGGTGAGGTATGTTGGTTGCTTGGTCTCGGCTGAAGGAGTGCGTATTGATCCCAAAGATTTGGAGGCAGTGTACGCCTTGAAGGATACAACGCCAAACACTGTGGGAGACGTGCGAAGAATTGCTGGGTTTTTGGGCTACTACCGCTCATATATCCAAGATTTTTCCAGACTGGCCCAACCAATCTATGAGCTTCTGCAACCAAAGGTGAATCCTGAGGTGCAGACGGGAGGGAGACGTGGTGTACAGAAAGTCAGAGGTGCACAGTTACCATCTAGAACTCCAGTTACATGGACAATGAGACACCAAGAGGCACTGTGTAAGTTAATTGATATGCTGGCGAATCCACCTGTTCTTGCCTATCCAGACTTTGAACTGCCATTTGTGCTTCACACAGACGCGTCCGACAAAGGGCTTGGAGCAGTCCTTTACCAAAATCAGAACGGCAAACTCAGGGTGATTGGATATGGCTCAAGGACCCTCACACCAGCCGAGAAAAACTATCGGCTCCACTCGGGCAAGTTGGAATTTCTTGCTCTAAAGTGGGCTGTCTGCGAGAAATTCAGGGATTATTTGTTTTATGCCCCATATTTCACTATCTATACAGACAATAATCCCTTGACGTATGTCATGAGTACAGCCAAATTGAATGCAGTCGGTTTCAGATGGGTGGGGGAACTGTCTGATTTCAGATTTGACATACGTTATCGACCGGGAAAAGTGAATGTTGATGCAGACACTCTTTCTAGATGCCCTCTTGACATCAACAAATATATGAAAGAGTGTACGGAGCAACTGGTTGGGGAAGCTGTCACTACTACATGGGAAGGCTGCAGGGCAAGTAAAAATCAGGATGTTGCCTGGATTGCCGCCCTGACCATCTCACAGGGTGACCAGCTTGAAGCAAGCAGCAGAGATGTTTTGTTGCCTATGGATCCCGCTTAACTGCAAAGAGCTCAACGAGATGATTCAGTGATAGGCGAAATAATGAAAATGAAGGAGTCAAAAAAAACACTCACAGATGACATGAAGCGTAGTGTAAAGGGAGCAAGTAAAAAAATGATGCATGAATGGGGAAAACTATGCATTGAAGATGGGATCCTATATCGTAAGACCACAGAGAGACGGCAGCTAGTTCTACCTGCCAGCTTGAAGTCACTAGTCACCAGGACAATCCAGTCTACAAAGTTGTCTCAGAAATGGATGGGAAGAGATCACGTGTCTTGCATCGTAACTTGTTGCATCTTGTCAACGATCTACCTTTGGATCTTCCGGCAGACAATGGAAAAACAAAAGCAACACTTGAGCAGAGAACGAGATCAAAAACAAGCAGCAAAGAGACAAAACCACAATCTCACAGTGAGACAAGTTCTGATGATGATGATAACTCTGTCTACTACGAGTTACGATATGACCTGAGAAATAGAAATAGAACAGATGCTTTCCCTTCTAGTGAACCTATCTTTGCTCCTGTGGGTTCTTCTCCCACTGAATCACGTGCCACTGCCAACTATAAACACCCTGTCAGAGGAGGAAGTTTGAAACACAAGGTCAAATCACCTACTAAACTGATAAATGAGCAAAGACAAGAACAGTACAGTGGACATCAGGACCAAGAATGTGCAAGTAGAGGGGAAGAGGACTACAATATGGAAGATGGAGAGTCGGAAGCCATCCACAATTCTTCTGCAGAGAGTGAGAGTGCAGCTGAGTCACCTGCTCTGAACAAGGCACCAGCAGGACCAAGTCTGACCTCGGAAGCAGCGGAGCAGACACTCAAAAGGTCTAATAGAGACAGGCGACCGGTAACGTTTTTCACTTACAATACACTAGGCCAGCCTTCACATCAAGTACACCCATCAGTGAATAGTACAGATGTGTACATAACACCCTACACAACACTTTGGGACATGCAGCCATACTGTTGGATGCCTCACATGGTTCCTTCACTTCACCACATGTCACCAGTATATTTACCACAGTCTTATACGTAACAGGGTTGGTTCACAAGTCGATGTACACAGGTTTAGAAAGTGGGTTGAGTAGTACTTAAAGTTCTAAATTTAGTTTATATTGAGTGAATGAGTTATAAATGAAAATGTCCGGAGCTATTTTATTTTTGTTGGGGAGTGTGTGACACCCACCAATGGTTGGTCACAATTGTTGATTAGGATTATGTGTTTTTTGTATTTTGGTGCAGAGAGGCTAAATTTCTGAACATTTACTATGGTTTTAAGTTTCAAGCTTTTCATTGTAATTGTCAAGTTACGCCACTAGGTGGGGTATTCACCAAAATGAGCGCTAGTTGAACGTAGCCTTCAGGCCTCTGCTTCTCAGACAGACACAGCCTGATTGAACGGACACAATTAACGTCTCCCGTCTCTACTTTTTCCTGTCTGAAACAGGGTATATAACCTGTCTACAGGTCACTGTTGTTTGGGGCCTGTAACACATGTGTTGATATTTGTTGCAAGTTTTAGATAATTAGCTAATGGGTGTTTTAAAGGCAAAACTACTGTAAGTTTAAAAAAAATGCTTTTCTGATGTGGTGCTAAAACTTTATATAGCTGTATGTAAATGAACAAAATAGGGAATTATTTCTTCAAATTGGAAAGGCATTATGCTAAAAATAGAACTATTATTCAATTAAAATTAAATGAAATCATATCAAATAGCCCAGCCCTTACCTTTTGCTGCTCATTTTATAAGCAACCATATATCTCACAATATTCAAAAGAAGACAATTTGTTACTCTTGAACTCTGCAAACACCTCAAATTGATGTCTCATAAAAAAATATATTATAACCATTTTGGCCTTCATTTTTGCCAGAAGAATCACAAATGCTCTTAATTACATAATAGTGAAGCTGAGTCTGGTAATCTTGATCGCTTCTTTATGGACAGACCTGTTTCTTACTCATCCAATCTTATAATCCCTCCTGCCGACTGCCCTCTGCCAACAAACAGCATCTGGTGGCCTGCTCATAACATAGCACTAGATCCCAAGCAAAGCCCTTTAACTCAATGGTTACACAATATTGGAAAGGTCACAGTCAGAAAGTTTGTCTTTACAACAGGATTTTACATAAATTCTAATATGTGATCCTTCTATCTGATCCAATTAAAAGCATTACAGAAATAACGCTTACTAAATTACCTAATTGTGTTTTGTACATTTCATCATAATTTTTTTTCTCCGCCCAGAGATTCTGCATGCACATGATCAGGAGTGCTTCTAAAATCAACCAACCATTTCTTTTATTCAGCACAATTCACACAATAAAAGGAAACTGGTGCTTCACATAATGTGAGTATCATTACAAAGATAAAACACGTCAAAAATCAATGAGAATGTCATAAAAAATGAAAAAAATTCTCATATCAGCAGTTTTAATTTGGCCTGTCAAAAAGGCATAAGATTACGTAAGCCTACTTCTTATAGAAGCATGGATGAGTATTTGTGCTGTCTTGACAAACAAAGGGCAGTGCCTCAGCAATATTTGCCTTTCTGCCTGTAAGGCCAGATTTTGCATTTTGCTTCTCATCATGTGACTGGGCGGCTTTACCTCAGTTGGTAAAGGCAGTTGCTTACGGACCGCAGGGTGAGTGGTTCGATCCCCGGCCCTGGCTATATGTCGAAGTGTCCCTGGGCAAGACCCTGAACCCCTAACAGCCCATTCCCCCTCCCCAGCGATGCAGTGCCGGTCCAAGCCCGGTAGAAATTGGGGAGGGTTGCGTCAGGAAGGGCATCCGGCGTAAAAACTGTGCCAAATCAACATGCGGACAATGATCCGCTGTGGCGACCCCGAACTCACGGGATAAGCCGAAAGGAGAGTAGTAGTAGTAGTAGCTTCTCATCATGTGACTGGTTTAGAGTTTAATCAAATAAACAGAACTTAAGAAATTAATAAAGTTGTATTTAAATGTTAATGGAAGAAATGGATAATCAAATTGTACAATTTGTGAATGATGAATCCTCCACACAAACAAAAGTTAGTTATGGAGTTCCAAAAGGCTCTGTGTTAGGACCAATAATTTTTACTTAATATATGTCTCCTTTAGGCAACATTATTAGAAAACACAAGTTACCATTGCTATGGGCGACTGTGGCACAGGAAGGTAGAGCGGTTGTCTACCAATCTCACAGTTGTTGGTTCAATCCCCGGCTCCTCCGGTCACATGTCGAAGTGTCCTTAAGCAAGACACTGAACCCCAACTTAGTTGCTCCCGGTGAGTGTTGGCCAGCTGCATAGCAGCTCCCCCATCGGTGTATGAGTGTGTGTGTGATTGTGAGTGTGAATGGGTAAATAAGAAGCAGTGTAAAGCGCTTTGAGTGCCAATAGGTAGAAAAGCGCTATATAAGTGCAGACCATTTACCATTTACCATTTATGCTGATGATACCTAGCTATGTCTATCTATGGAACCAGTTGAAAAAAAATTAGTTAATCAAGCTTCAAGCACGCCTACAAGACATAAAGTCCTGAATGTCCCACAATGTTTTACTTCTAAACATAGAAAATACTGAAGTCATAGGAATTGGGCCTAAAAATCTCAGAAATATGATGTCCAACCATATCGTCACCCTAGATGGCATAACTCTAGCCTGTAGTACTACTGCATGGAACCTCAGTTATTTTTGAGCAGGATTTGTCCTTTACCTCACATACAAAACAAATCTCTAGAACAGCCTTCCTCCACCTACGGAACATTGCCAAAATTAGGAGCATCCCGTCTCAAAGTGATGCCTAAAGACTGCACCATGAAACTGTTTATTCTAGGTTGGACTATTGTAATATCCTACTTTCGGGATGCCCCAGTAACTCCCTAAAAAGCCTACAATTAATCCAAAATCCTGTAGCAAGACTGCGGACTGCAATTAGCAAGAGAGATCATATTTCACCTTCACCAGCCTATCTCAATTGGCTTCCCATAAAATCTAGAATACAAACCCTGCTTCTTACATATAAAACGGTCATGCTCCATCATATATAAAAGACCTCATAATACCATATCATCCCAGTAGACCACTTAAATCTCAGAATGCAGGCCTACTTGTGATTCCCAGAATTTCCAAAGATAGAATGGGAGGCAGAGCCTTTAGCTATCAAGCTCCTCTTCTGTGGAACCACCTCCCAGTTCAGATTTGGGAAGCAGACACCCTCTCTACTTTTAAGCTTAAAGTTTTAAGCCTAGACTTTTAAGTCATGTATGACAGCCTAGACTTTTAAGTCTAGGCTTAATATAGTCTTATAAACTGTTTGATAAAGCTTATAGTTAGTCATAGTCATGCTGCTATAGGCTTAGACTGCTGGGGAACCCGATGCACTGAGCTCCTTTCCTCCTCTCCTCCTCCCCTATCACCACACATTTATTAATCACCACTGTATGACATGAACTTTGTGTATTCTCTCTCCCGTAGTTGTCTTTCTCCTTCTCTTTCTCACTCTCTCTGTCCCTTTTGCAAGCTTTGGAGCTCAGTGTTTTCTAGTGCACAGGTACTTGTCCTACCAACCTGCCCACTGTTTTGTTGTTGCTTTTTGTTCCTCTTTTCTTTTTTTCTCCCCAGTTTTCACTCACCCCATATAGTCAAGGCAAATGACCACCCACCCTGAGCCTGCTTTGCTATTGGAGGTTTCTTCCATTAAAGGGTTTTTTTCCTGTTGCCGAGGGCTTGCTCAAGGGGGAATTTTGGGTTTTTCTCTATACATCTTTATAGTCTTGACTTTATTCTGTAAAGTGCCTTGAGATGACTTGTCTGAAATTGGCAATATACAAATAGTTGAACTGAAGTGAATTGAAAAGCTGATACTGCATTGAATAGTCAGCTTTGAGCATATTACAAGAAACAGGACAAATGATCCATGTATGAATCTACACAACTTTGAAAAGAGTCATATTGTCATGCTAATATGCATCAGCAGTTCTTTACAGTCAATGTTCCTTACAATGATTATTTGTGTTTTAAGCAATAACCTTTGAGAAATATGTTTTTTTGTCTAGCAGGTCTTTTAGCATTGATATAAGTAATTATTAAAGAATGTAATTTATGTACCCTGGGGGGCCTGGTGGCTAGATGGGTAGAGCATCAGTTTGGCATACAGAATGCGGATCAAATTCCCCCCCACTAGGTGTAGCCCCACCCAGCCATCAAGGGCCACCTTGGTGCTCATCCCAAGCCTGGATAAAATGGGAGGGTTGCAGCAGAGAGGCCATCCAGCGTGTAAAAAAAAAAAAAAAGGGACAAGCCAAATGCCATTAATCATTTGTACTTGATTTACTCAACTGACCAAATTCATACATCAGATTCTTTGCATGATTTGTCTTAAGTTTTCCTAAGATAGATGTGCCTTTATACAGCTCAAAATATGCCAATATATAAAAAGTGTTGTTACAGCAGCATTTAGACATGACCAGAAAAACAATTTCCACTTAAAACAGCAATGACTGTGCATCACTCTTTATTGTGTCACAAGTTTTATTCTGTTCCAATATGCACATGCATATGTTGAAAAAGATGCACTGTGCCAACACTGTTGGCTTTGAAAAATGACAGTAATTGTGTTTTACTTCTGCCTTATACTTTATAGAAAGATAAACAACACGGTAGAAGCCTTATCTAAAGTAAATATGATTTTGCACACGTTGTGACTCGACATCAGAAAAAAATTCTAACTTGCAGAACTAATCCAAATGGAGCTTTTAATTGCTGACACTGCTGCTTGTTTTGCAGGTATAAAGGCAGCAACATGGTGTTCTGCAGTGACAGGAGATACTCCTAGCAAACAGAGTGAGCGGGGTGATTATTTGATGTTGCGTAATAGGCGCCGAGAATGACTGGACTTCATTGTGGCCAGAGCAACATCCAGCGTAGAGATGAGGTGCAGGAGGGTGCTGGGGTCTGTCTGAAGAACTCTGCTGCTGTGGTCACCGTGACTGCCACAACCTCTAGTTAGGTGCAAATGGATTGTCAGCATGGGAATTACCTGCTGATGGACTGAACGACTGGCCAACTAGCGAGAAGGAGTGAGGGAAACCAGAGTACAAAGAAACAGAAAACAAAGAGGAAGAAAAAAAGCACAAATCTAAATATGAAGTAAATATGAACCAGGCTTTCAGTGTTTGAATCTGTTGGACAGGTCTGATGGTCTGATCTTAGAAATTGATTTTCATTAAAACCACTAAATTAAATTACACATAAAGCAACCTGTTATGGCCTCTCTCACCCACACACACGCTCACCTGTACATCCAGTCTCCATTCCAAGTTGTGGAAAGCAGGAAGGTTTGAAGGCAGCTGACTCAGGATGCTGCGAATCTGATTGTTGTGCTGTAGGTAAAGCTGCAATCACAAACATTCACACACTCAACTGGAGCACAATGAACTGCAGGATGTAAACTAACTGGTGCTAACTGCTAAAAACACCCCTTTCCCACATAAAATTCAAAGTCACCTGTAAGAGGATCTGGTTAAGCTCATCATCAAACCCCAAAACCAAGACTGAGTCCAGGAAATCGACTTCAGAGATCTAGATACAAACACACACACTTGGGACAGTGACTTTGGGAACAGTGCATGTTTTCCACACTTGCCAAAATAAATATATTGCTCACGAGGTGATAATACATCACAAAATATTACAGGTAGCCATTGATGTTATCGTCCTATGTGGATAAGGATGGGTGTTAATATACTGTAGCGATCTGGGTCACTGACACGATGCACGGAAACTAGTCATCACTAACATTGGTGGCCCTATTCTTCATTAGTAATCTGCTGTGCAGGTAAAGACAGAAGAGGGGGAGGGAGAGAGAGAGAGAGACAGAGACAGAGAGAGCGAGAATTACCATGTGCTTGGAGCTCTCGGTCATCAGGAACATCAGGCCTTCTACTCCACACTGCACCATCTCCACAGGGACACATAGCTTTCCTGCAAGCAGTGGTGTGTGTCATAGATTTAAGGTTAGGACTCGACTGTTTGTGCATAAGTCACAAAAGGGTGAATTAAAGCAGCGTGATATGACAAATCTCCCCATGACTGATTTAGTTCAGTTTAACACTGACAATATTGAAATGTCATGTGATTTCCATGGAGCAGAAATTAATGAAAAGGTTCCCAGACTTACTGGCTGCTCCTTCATAGATCTTAGGGCTAGATCCTTTCCTCAGGAACTGCAGCACTATGCGCCCAAACTCTGCAACCACTTAAAAAAGAATTTAAATTAAAATATCAATAAAAAGTACAAAGTTCAAAGCACACCAGGATAAAACATTAACACAATATGTAAAATCTAATTAATTTCATTAAGAAATCAAATTTAAAAACTGTTAATACTGTAAGAAGACAAAGTTTCTAAGTAAAGCCAATTTTAGTTTTAAAAGCTCTAATTAAGGTACACATTCTCCACTCCATAGGAAGACTATTCTAGGGTAATAGGGGAAATTCACTTCCTGCAGCTTGTTCATTGAATTTAGTCCTGGCCCAAGGAACAGATAACGTGAGAGACTCAGTGAATTGTAGTGATCGTCTAGGACAGGGGTGGCCAAATCTGGTGCAGAGCTGCAGCCCTGCTTGTTTTCCATTTACCCACTGCTGAATACCTGGGTCATGTGTGTTCAGTCGGAAGCAGGAAGATAAAGGTTGTGCAGGCATAGTTGTAAGGAACTAATTGTACAGGCCCATGAAAAAGGAATTACTGTAATGACTGTAATAATCCACATGTTCAATTCATATACGAGTTTATGGTCATGTAATGTTTATCATTTATGCCTTCTAGTCATGTGGTTGTTATAGGGGACACATCCGTCATATAAAGCAGTTTAAACAGAGACAACTACAAACTTTGGACACTGTAAAACTCAGAGAAAAAGAAAACGTCATTTATAAATAATCTAAATGCTATTATTCTTGGTACAAAGTTCAAAGACAACATATTAAAAATTAAAACTAATGTTTGTCTTGGTTGACATATCCCTGTTTCAGTCTTTCCCTGTAATAATACTCTTGTCTTCTGACAACGGAATCTCCCCCTTGTTGCTTCTTCCATCTTTTCCCCGTGACAGGGTCTCTGGAAGTCAGGACAGAGGATGTCCATGCTCTACATGCTCTGTCCAATTTACCTGATGTGTCAACCTTCGTCAGAAAGGCGAGATGTTCTTTATGTCCTTCAGACAAAACCAGCAGCATCCTGAGAACTGCGTTCAACCCAGCACTTTAAAAACAGTCTATAACCGACATTTCACCAACACGGAAATCGACGTGAACAGTATTTTCTTCTCAGTAGCGGATTCTTCTTGTTCCTTTGAGATTTATTGGTTTGGCAAAAAGTTTACAGGTGCTTGACCGCCACCTTCTGGTTGGAGTGTGGATCGACTGGTATGACATTCTACTATCAAGCCAAGTACTTTCTAAAAACTTGAAAATGGCTCAGTATCCCCTCAAGGATTAAAGTGTGTCATTCTAAGTGAATCTTTAAGTGTCTGCATGTTTTGTCTTTTCCTGTGATGTTGAAAAAACACAGGCTTCTCTGATGTTTCGCAATATTTTGCTACAATTTTTTCTTTGTTTTTTTAATGCAGTGTGAGGAAAAAAAGTAAGTACAAAGTGCTACTTCAGTAGCTCAGCATCTGACATCCAGCTGCCAAGTTGATCAAGGGCCCTTGTGGAGTGATAGCAGCCACAAAACCACTTTTTCGGGGGGAGATGGGGCGAAGAGACTAAAACATGCAATGGCTCACAAAGACTGGAGTAAACATCGGTGGAAAAGAGTATTTTTGTGTAATTCATCATGCTGATCTTTATGAAAAGAATCCGATTGAGAAAAGTTTTATTTTTCATCATGACAGCATAGCATACTGCTAATGCAATGAAGAAAAAAACTCATAAGATTCATATACAGTTAAGGTCTGGTACATGTGAGGCTGGAGAGGAGAGCACCCCTAAAATTGATTGGTCACACCAGATAAATGTTCTGCACTTAAATAGCACTTTTCTACCTATTGGTAGACACACACTCACACACTGATGGGGGAGCTGCTATGCAGCTGACCAACACTCACCGGGAGCAACTAAGTTGGGGTTCAGTGTCTTGCTCAAGGACACTTCGACATGTGACTGGAGGAGCTGGGGATTGAACCAACAACTGCGAGATTGGTGGATGACCGCTCTACCTTCCTACCTCACAGTGGCTCCTACAGATCCTAATTAGTTTTGATGCAGTTCTCTTTAAATTTGCAGAAATGTTCACCTCTCACCTCACCTGCAGTTGTTCACCTATGAATTCATTCAGATCAGTAAACTTGTTCCAGAAGCCGACATGAACCTCGGCATATGATACAACTTCATAGTGCTTCACAGATTAACTTTTGTGATTTGGACTGTTAGTAAATGCTTTCTTCCTTCACTCTTTGGCCTTTTCAGCTCTTTGGATGTTATTCTTGGTCTAAGTCGTCCATAAAACTTGGTTCCTTGGTACCTTTGAAGCTCATTTCTGCTTTATTTATTGCAAATCCCAACCTCGCTTTCTGACCGTTGAGGTTAAGGGGTATTTCTGCTTGTTAATGTGTTCTAATAGATTGTGTTGCCATCAGTCTTGCCTCTTGGACTTCGTTTTTGGGCATCTCTTCACATCTCTTTCAACAGTACATACATTTAGAACTTTCTCTGACTATGCACATGGAAAAACAAAAAGGTACAGAAAAACACAATTTTTAACTTAATACATAGTTAATACAAACAGCTAAAACCACATTATAAAAAAGCTTTAACAGACAATCATAAAAACTGTTTATTTACTAATGCATAGACTAAAATGTAAAGAACTACAAAACTGATATTTCATTATTCAGTTAATAAATCAGCTCATGAATTATTTTGATTTAAATTATTAATCTTTAATTAATAATTTATTAAATAAATAACCTCTGATTAAAAATACTAGCTGAATGTCAATACTTTCAACCTCATTTCCTGGACGTCAGGTTGTCCTCGTCCACCACTTTATTATACACTTTATTATATATTATTTTATTGTTTACTTTTTGTTAAGGGGACCATGATACATGTCTTTGTAAACATCCATCCATTACCTTTAACTTTTTTTTCCTGTTCAGGGTGATGGGGGCTGGATTATATACCACCTTTCATTGGGTGAGAGGCAGGGTCCAACCTGGAAGGTTCTCCAGTCTATCTCAGGGCCAACACACGGAGACATACACAGACAGACAACGCTTCACACCTGCGGGCAATTTAGAGTCACCAATTAACCTAACATTCATGTCTTCAGACTGTGGAAGGGAACCGGAGTACCTGGAGGAAACCCACGCAAACATGGGGAGAACATGCATGCATAAGTGGGTGGTCCTCACCCCAATCTAAAGCAGGATTATTCGGCTGAGGGAGCCGGACAGAAGCAAACGATTCCCAATAAAGTTTCCCTTAAAGACCTATGCTAGCTAAGCTGATCTTGAGCGAGTCGTGGTAGGTGAACAGTGATGGCTACGACAGCACCCATTGGCAGCCACAGCTAATCAGCTTGAACACTGCAAGTTTCTTCTCAGCAAGCTATGTATCTACAAAGTGCCACACATTTCAGTGAAACCTTTGTGCTAATGTATTGGTATTTAGCTAAGCGTAGTTATTGACAGATTGGTTATGTGTTGTGCAGCGCCAGGCATCGTCAACTAGGTCGCAAGACTGTCTGGACCCTATGGTATCATAGTGATGTTAGGCAGGACCCAAGAGATGAGACAGTGCGAGTGATAAAAAATAACTAAAGGCTTTTATTGACAGAAAACTTAAGGCAAACGGAAATCGCTCCTAACCGGTTAAGAACAAGACTAGACAAACTATCCACAGGATCAGAACACGAGGGGAGTTTACTTCATAGAAAACAAAATGACAACAGAACTAATCTTGAAAACAAGAGGGGAACACAATTTACTAAAATTAATACAACAAAGGCTCAGGGAATACACTAAACTAAATAGGACACGGGTAAGAAACAAATTACTAAAAAACAAAACGAACAAACAGGAAGGGACTAAGAACGTAATAAACAGAAAACACATCAAACCAGAGTCAGAGGTGTGTGTGTGTGTGTGTTCTGTTTTTTTCCAAGAATTCAGAGTGTAGATTGAGGGGCAACAAGGATCTGGCAGCAAAGCGTGGGGAAGACTGGACAAATAGGCATAACTAGGCACAGGAAGTGGGGAGAAGAGGCCACAAAATAAAAGTCCAGAGGGAGGAAAAGTGTGTCAGATCATGACACAAGGCGGAGATCCGTTGCTGTTCCCGTACTTAATTCTTACGTTCACTCCTTTTGCTCTCTTGAGGAATGAAACGTGGACTTCGTCCTCAGTCGATTCGCCAAGGAGAAACTTGCTGGTGCAGGGCTCGGAGAAAAACTCCTTACATTTCAAGGTTTGAAAGACATAATGATTTGATTTTTGTTTACGTGTCAGAGTATTTATAAAGTGGGTTAAATATTTAGATACAAGTCCAAGTTATTCCATATATACAAATCATATCTAACCCATAAGCTAATGTCTCATCAGTTTAAGACTCTAAAACCTTTTCATGTTAATAAATCAATAGATCTACTTTTAGTTCTTAGTCAGAACGTGCAGGTTTTGAAGCAATTAAGTTTGGAGAAAAGGCATACATGTTGATTACATGTTTAATATGCACAACTTATTTTCTTTGTTTTGTGAATGCTCACAAGTTTCTATCTGCTAATGTGAGGCGTGTATTATTTTCTCTTTTCAGGAAGCTACACAAATCCAGATGACTTCAAAGAGTTGAATTTAGAGGGACTTAGACAATTGGGAGAATTGAAGTCGCTCAGAATGTCTGGGACAACTAGAAGTCCCCAACTGATGCTTATTCCCTGTCCCAACGAGGGCTATCATGTGAGACATTTGAAAGATCCCCCAACCCTAATTGGACATGTTAACATTTTCATTCGTCCACTCCAAAGGAATCTGAATCTGGAACCTTTTTGGTTCTCTCTGAGCCCCCGAGCCTTGAAGAAGGAGATAATTGAGTGAGAGTGAAGCAACAGTGAGAACAACATCATGGAGGAAAGACTTAAACTTCTTGAGTCATGGATACTGCTGGTGTACACCTTAATCCGGTTAAGTGTGACACAGTACACTGGTCAGTGATATGTGCCCATGATGCGGGAGCTTGGGAAGCGGCAAAGATCAAGGACGTTTTCCTAACTGTTCCACCTTGGCAGCTACTGATATCTACTGTTGTATGTCTTATGGTTAAATTGTAATCAAAATGGGGGAAATTGTTTTGGAAAATCAAGGATGTATAATTTTAATGCTTATATTTGGTCTAGTTGGACTCATTGAATTTGCTCATTGTGAAAGATGTTTTATGGGGATGTTGTGAGACTTGGTTTGATATATATGTATTTGACCGGAGGAGTGTCTGTAGAGGTGAACACAGTCAGCTATATGATTGACTGCCCACACAGAGACATCTTCAGGTTGCACCAAGTTCCTATGTGCTTAACATATGTTGTAAAAGTTACCATAAAAAGGAGAAAGCTGGAGGCAGCCTGGGGGGGTAAATAGTATTCTGCCCAGTAACAGGAGGATATAAATTCATGTTAGACATGTTAAGACTCTAGAACTGCACGGGATGGAGACTTGAGACTCTGTTGGTGCACTTCTCTCTTGCAAGAAAATAAAACCCTTGAACACATCCTGGATGTGGAGGTTTCTTTAGTTATTAGGCTCAAGGAGTCTGTTGCCAGTAATTGTTGAATTGCCACGACAATTTATATTGCAACTCAAGATCGTTTGTGCTGTTATCAGTTATTACCAATCGTGCATTAAGTGTGCCAAGACTCTTGTAAAATTAATAAATTCTTATTTTTAATATTAGCCAGATGTAACAGCACAATTATCATCTGAAAAAAAGCAGATCATCAATGAGCTGTCTCTGTCCTGGAATTTGCCCCAAATCAATCATATAAAATCATATTAGCCTGACTCTGTTATTTTGTGAGATGACTCAGAGATGGGTGTCAAGAATATTTGGGCAAAACATCTTAGGATTTTTTGGTTCATTTGGCAGGTCGTTGAAAGAACTTTCAAGAGAGTCAAGCAACTACGGAGGGGTCTGAAAGAGACCTGATTCTGGCCTTTGCTAACAGAGAGTAGGGACAATTCCCCTTCCATTTCCATAAACATTTGATCTACACTGTACACCACAGGTAAGTGACAGATGCTCTTCGACAAGATAAAAATGGCCAAAAAGGGAATAAGATGAAGACAATGATGTGTCTTTGTAGGACACATGTAAGACCAGTGGATGTTGAAGTGGTGGAGAGCAACTTCCCAATGTGGTCTACCTGCTGTAAATTGCTAAACTTTCCAGGACATTACAAAGAGTAAAGTCTCTTTGAAGGAGACATACATAACTGTTCAAAATTTTAGACCTGAAATCTTCATTAATTTTAAGGGATGTGTATTATGCAATGCATCAAGTGTTATATAAGAAAACTGCTGTCAAATAAAATCCGTCTAAGTTTATTATTGCCATTTTTATGTTACTGAAGGCGTTTGAAAGTCAGTGCTTGGTAAATAATGCTATCAAAATCCTACTCTGGTATCAGAATTGCAAAGGCCTAGTACTTCAGGAACTAGAAACTTCTGAACACAGCTTAAGAAGCAAGAATCTATTGTAGCATTTCTGATAATAAGCTCACAATTTGTACATAGACATCCAGATTGTTGGACAGTGGGACATCGATGTCTCGAAGATGTTCAATTTCCTGCTCCACCAGTGAACGATGTAACTGATCTTCATGTCAACGGGTAATTGTTAAAAATTAATAAATAAATATTCAGCATTTCTAATATTTGTGGCAGTCATCCACATCAGTTTATTCCTTTTTATAGAACCTAGATTGAAAGAAATGTGGCAAACATTGTTGGTATGCTTCCATAAAAAATCTACAATTTTCTCTGAAATAATATAATATAATAAAATAAAAAGAAATTGGCAATATTTTTAAAATACTACAAAGCCAAACCAAATAGCATTGACTAAATCTTATTTAAATTGGCTAAATGAATGATTACAAGATTAAAGATTTTTTATGCTAATTACAGGAAAACCTAATAATATAATATAATATTATAATTTTATAAATTTATATAATTTTAATATTTATGATTTAACAAATGTCTGTGCCAGCATCATTTGTTGTAGTATTTCAAATATTCTCTTGATCCAAAAATTTATAGCAAATTTAAATCCATGCATTTTGTTTAATCAAAGTTAATTGTAGCAACACCTTAACTGAAAGTGCCTAAAATGTGCAGAAGCCCTTCCTCATAATGTCTCGCTGGAACAGGTTATGACAATAGAAAGTTTGAGTAAAATCACAAGGTAGGAATGGGAAAGTACAAATACAGTTACCATTTAAAAACTTTCCTGTTAAAGGTCTTGCTGGGCCTCATGCTCATGGGAAGTCCACAGTGGCAGAGGGGACTGTTGACAGTCAGTGAAAGTTCCAGCCACGCTGGAAAAACCAGGTGCTTCTGTGTGTGTGACAGAAAGCAACAGTGCAGAGCAAAGAGATGCACTTCGTTGTCAGGATTTAAGAGGCCTCCTCTCTCAAGGTTGGTAAAGATGATGTAGAAGAGATCAAGTGCTCCTGCATAAACATCTCTCTAGGGCCTTTCAATTTACCTCACTAGAATATTTATTATTCCTTTTAACAAAAACATTACAGGTAAAATTGCACTTTTCACCTTTTGCCTATTGTTTGATACAATACTGCCCACAATGAAAGGCCCAACATATGAAAACAGAATAAGGAGATGTTGTGGCTCTGTATTTAAATTAAGTTTACATAATATTTAATGTTAAGATTTAGTTTTAAAGACCCTCTATTGAAATTTGTGTTTCTTCTTTAATTCACTCTCATTTTCTGTTTATATTGAATGTGCAGTGTGAATTAATATGTAAAATTTCTCTGAAGCTCACCTTAAAACTTAAGGATGAAGAAGTATGAACATTATTTTGAAAGCTGGTCCCAGTCTAACATTATATACATTATAGATGAGGGGAAAAACTACAATACAGTCAATACAGTCGAAATGTTGAGTTAAGTGTGGGTACATTACTTTTGTATTAAAATGACCCTTTAAAATGTTAATCCACCTTCAATGTACTGTACATCATGTATAAATGGTAAACAAGTCAAAACTTCAAACGATCAAATAAAGTGAAGCCATTTATATTGCTATCTTTTACAAAAGTATAATGCTGATAAATGGAAGATTGTATAACCTTTGATTATGGACACTTCTGCCAGCAACTGCAAATTCCTGTTCAGTCCTCTGTTAGTCACCATGTAGCCTGCAACCTCAACATTTTCCCCCACCTTTATCAGACCTTACACATGATGGCACACCATAGACGCTTCCAGCTTCCAGGAAGCTCCTTAGGACTGTTGCTGCACGGTTGTTGGTGGTGGCTAAAACTGTAAACACCATCATGTACAACAATACACCATCTGAAAATGATATATATATATGTGCAGATTAAGATCAATACCACTGCCTACATTGTGCATTTCTAGACATGCAAGCTTAGGCCAGAGTGACACAAAACATACTGTGCATTTATCAGAGAGCTACTGAAATATTTAAACTTACATAAAACATTACATCACACTCAAAATATATAATGTAATGAAATTCTAGATAAGCATGTCTTCATATATAATTCCAATTGACACAAATCCGGTTGACATAAGGATTTACATTGCAACGCTGAACGCCACAGAAAACCTTAAAGGCAAAGTGTATTTATACACGGTTCTGATGAGTTATTTAAAATAGGCTTTGACTTACTACAGTATTACACAGTGCACTAATAAAGTATTAAGTCCCTGACAATATATCTCTGTACTCAAGCATGTTGAAATTACAATGAAAACCAAAGCGAGTACTGAGTAGAAAGTACTAACTACAAGCCCTAGTTTGTTTACTAGTGGCGAGTGTGGCGCAGGAAGGTAGAGGGGTTGTCTACCAATCTGACAGTTGTTGGGTCAATACCTGGTCTTCTGATCACATGTTGAAGTGTCCTTGAGCAAGATACTGAACCCCAACTTAGTTGGCCAGCTGCATAGGAACTGGTGTTTAAGTGTGTGAATGGGTGAATAAGAGGCAGTGTAAAGTGGTTTCAGTGCCAAGTGCTATATAAGTACAGACCATTTACCATTTAGTTGCACAGTGTGGGACTCAAAGCTCATTTTGTTATGATTACAGAGTTACCAGTGTTACCATGGGGATTATTGGCGACTCCATTGTTAGAGAAATCCGCTTAAAATCCTGGAGCCACTGTCACTGACATAGCGGAGAAAATTCCAAACCTGATATAAAGACATCCTATGGCAACAAAAGTCGTGATACGCGTTGGCCCAAAAGACACCAAACACCAGCAGTCTGAGTTGCTGAAACGTGACTTCATGTCACTTTTCAACTTACTATAGACTTTTCCCGACAGACGGTTTTTCATTTCCGTCCCAATTCCCACACTGGGTCGCGGTGTTGGCTGGTTCTCAAGACTCCTCAGCCTGTCATCTATTCATCATCTATTACTCTTTCCAAACGAAAGTGAACATAAGTCGTTTTGTGCACTGTTTTCTACATCATTTGCTAGTAATCTTAAATCATTTACAATGGCTTGTAATATAACTGCCATTATAGAACCAACCGATTAAAAATGCAAATGTGGAAAAAAGATTTGCAGATTTTTGCTGGTTCAATGGTAACAGTCCTGATGACGAAGTAGCTGCTTCAGCAAGGAAGAAGCAGTAGCACCCAATCAATGAAAACCACATAACCAATCCTGCTTTAGATTGGGATGAGGACCACCCACGTAATTAGCGTATGGACAACAAATTACAGAAATAAATAAATGTGAAAATGTATAAATAAATTTTGAAAAGTAGAAAAAAAATGAATGTAAGCGTAATGCAATGCGTATATCCACAAAGTACATTTATTTATTAATTCATTTATTTATGTATTTATTTTCAAGATATATTCATTTATTCTTTTATTTCTGTATTTTTTTTTATTCTGCATTTCCATATTTCTAAATAAGTCAGTTTTAGTCTTCCATACATTTGTTACTCAATTCTGTCTACAGAGAAAACTAATTACTTGAATAACCTAAAGCCTTAGTCAAGTCAAGTTTTATTGTCAGTTCTTCCACATGTACAGTACAAACATACAGGGATCTGAAATCGTGTTTCTCTCGGATCCATGGTGCGTACAGATAATTCTGACAGTGGCGCCTAAGATCTAGATCACATATAAATATAAAAATGTAAAATACAATTATACAATAAGGGCATTGAAGAGTAATACTAATAAAAGAAATAAATAAATAAAGTAAATAAGCAGCATAAGGCACATAGCAGATGGAGTGCAAACCAGTAAAGTGTAAATCAGTGCAGGTAACAGATTTAGTGCAAAAAAAGCTTTTTCAGTAGGAAGGGAATTGTAGATTTTTTTAATTTGATAATGCTGTTTCTACCTTAAGCACATAATGTTTTATGTTCAGCTTTGCTTTACAATGACCGTCTGACACTGATCAGCCATAACATTATGACCACCCAGCTGAAATTGTCCCCCTTTTGCAGCCAAAATAGTCCTGAGGCATAGTATCCAGTAGACCTCAATAAGATTCAGATGTGGAGAATCTGGTGGCCAAGTCAACACCTCAAACCTACCGTATGTCTATGAAACCATTCTTGAACAATTTCGCAGTTTGGCAGATTGCATTTTCTTGCTAAGAGAGGTCATCAGGAGAAGCGCAAGGCACGCGCACCCAGCCATGCACGAGGTTTCCAACACGTCGCTAGCGAGCTACCCACTTTCCAAGTAGCTCGCTAAAGGGTTAATGAATCCTACATAAATGTAAAAACCTAATTAGTTAAATTTGAGTGGTCACTCTGCAAACCAACTTACATGTATATCCAACCAAATTAATAAGTGTCCTGCCCCCTTCTTACACAAAAGGATTATTTGACAATTAGTCATCAAACAGTGTGCTGCTGTCAAGCTTGATGAGCCAGAGGTGATCAGTGTTTTTTTCCTTAAGCTGTATTTAGATATGTAACAAATAATTTGACATTGAACAATCATGTACAGTTTACAGTTGTACAACAAAAACAAAGCACAATTTGTAATTGGCAGTATATTATCATATAACAGAATAGCATGTAAAGATAGCACATTAAAGGAGAAAAATAAAAGTACAGTAAAATAAATAGGAAAATTGGGTGGGGTGGTTTGCTAGAGGATACAGTCATGTGTCATTTATAATGACAAAGTCCTGGCATATAAGCAAACATACAATTTTTCTTATCCATATATTTCAGAGAGGGAAAAAAGTTATTTTCAAGGTCTCTTAGGAAAACTGAAAATAGACTATTATTGAAATTCCTCATTTACATTTGTGAGTAAAAAATTCCAACTTACAGCAGGATATTTATAAGGAATTCAGATGGATCTTGGAGGTAGTGATATGCCAAATACAATATTTTGACTGAAGGGCAGGTATTTTGGAAGCACACCAATCATGCATGTCATTCCAGAAAGTTGATGACTGGTCACAGAAGACAAATAAATTACCTCCTTCAAAGTTATCACAGAAAATGCAATTTTTGTGATCAATGCCAAATATTTTTCTTTGGAGCTTTTTTGATGGATAGAGAATTCTATAATGGATTTCTTTTGCCTTAGATAGTATAGTAGTAGAATTTTTGATATTTTTTCTTAATATTTTAACATCCCCTTTTGAAAAAAAATGTTATTCCTATTAGAAATTGCTAGATGAATATTTGTGAGATAACAGGTATTTGTTAGTAAATTTTTGCATCTTAAAAATAGTTATTGAGGGAGGTGGGATGAGCTATAGGTATGTTTTGTACCAAGCACCAGTGAACTAGGGATAACTTTTATCATAGAATTGAAGTGCTATTTTGTACAATTCAGGTTATATTTAATGCAAAAATCTGACCAAATGTCTTTTTTCATCCACTCCTCAAAATATATTAGATTTTTTATATGTACAGTACATCTGTGGTTCCATATTAGTGATGATTCTTATGATTGTTATGATATGATTGATTGTCTACCTGCTGGTAGAATAAGGACAGTTTGAGCATCAATTTGGAAGTCACACTTTAGAAAATGATCAATACCCAAGTTTTTTTAAATAAAGCTCTGGGAATGTAAAACCAAATGCTGTTGCCATCTTTCATAAAGTGCTTAAGCCAATACATTTTGAAAGTTCCATTAATACATTAGAAGTCTTTTGCTTGTACTCCACCATTACTGTAGTTTTTTTATAAGTTCTGCTTTTTTGATAGTGTGGCGCTTTTCAAAAACAAATAATTAGAAATGTAACTGATCAGTGGCTTTACTGGCTTTTGTAGAAATGGATAAAGAGGATGCAGGGTAAATACACCTTGCCAGACTTTCAATTTTGGTTGAGTAGATTCTTCCTTAAGTCACAGTATTGGTGTGCATGAAAATCCCTTTCAGTGAATATATTGTTGTTAATACTTTAGAAGTCTGTGACGCTTGATTTAATAAATCAGTGTGATCCATGAACACGTGGTCAAGGTTAGCCTTGCAATTCCTTCAGGATCTTTTAGAAAAATTTATGTCTCATCTGCAAGTTGAGTGACTTGGATTCGGTGGTCACATATAGTAAGCTTATTCTGATCTGAGTTATATATATATTAAGTATCGCAAGTAATTCTGCTGTGATAAAGAGATAGTGAAATGAGACACCCTTGCTTTACGCCTCATTCAATTTCAAATCTGGGTGATGAGCCCTCTGATAAGCAGGCATAAATGTTGCAGACGTTTTTGCCAAAATAGTTCTAAGATACAGAAGATAAGGGAGTGTTCGAGAGAATCAAAAGCTTTGTAAAAGTCTAGAAAGAGAATTAGCCATCATCTTCTAATAAGTCACTATGATCAAATCCTGTATTAATTAATTTTGTGATATGAGCAACCCTTTACAAGTCCTGATTGAGTTACACTTATATGAGGGAATAATGTTCAGGCGAAGTTTTGAACGAATCTTTTATAATCATTGTTTAATAGGGAAATAGATTCCTTACATAGATTATAAGTTTACAGTTATTGTCTGGTTTATGACAAAGCATATAACCTTGTCTCAGTCACTGGAAGAATTTGGTTATTAATACATTCTGGAGCGGGACTTTTGTCCAAAGTTAAACAGTTGTAGAAGGAACTTTAGTTTCTACTTCCTCAAACCATTTAGCTCTTGATCGTATATATGCACGTTTTTCTTTTAATTAAAGGTCATCCAGTTTTCCTTGGAAGGTTCATAATTGCATTTTGTAATTTACTGAGATTGGGTTTACTACAGCAATTTGTAATGTGCTAGTTTTGGGGTAGGACCCAATAAAGGTGCTTGACAAAACTTCTCAGTTCTAATAAAGCTTATCATAGAATGTAACTGTTGGCAAAGCAGGATGATGATGTTGTAAGTCCTCCGACTCACTAAATGGCGCTCATCTCCAGTATATGAGGGAGGACACAGATGAGTACTTGGCACTGACTTGTGGGATATGGAGTCTAAACAAGAGACAAGACTTACTAGAGTGCGTGAGGAGACAAGCCGAGTCTGGATCTTACTGGGAGGGGTGGAGTATGGTCCTGGCAGTCTGGCAGGGATGAGTAGCTTGAAAAAAAAAAAGGGTAGGGGAACAATGGGGGAAGGGTCCACTGGGCAAGATGTAGTGGTCTGGGTCCGTAGCGCAGAGATCAGGTCTGGTATTGAGTGCGTGGAACGTAGCCGTGGTGGATCTCCAATCCCCGACGTGAAAAGAACTCTAATCTCTTTAGTGACACAATATAAAACTCCAATGATGCGAGATGTGGAAAACCAAGAGCACAATTCCAGAATCCTATCATTTCTGTTCATGAACGTAAAGTGATTCACAGTAATAGTGTGCATGAAAATCCCTTTCAGTGAATATTTAGTTGGTAATACTTTATTAAATCAAGCGTCACGGACTTCTAATCAGTGTGATCCATGAACACGTAGTCAAACACTCGTCTGATTGGCAGATACATATACATGGCGTAAATCAAAGCATAGCATGGAAAACGTTCTCCTTACATTGCCATGGTTACAAAGGTCCGCGATGATCTTGATTCCTTATGGGCATTTAGCAGTTTTCATAATCCTTAGCGTAATTTTTATGGTCGGCAACAGTGAGAGTCAATAGGTAGCTGTTACTCACTAACCAGAGCGGCAGGCAGAGCCAGGTCAACGAACATAGCGTGGTCCGAACCGTGGACAGCAACGATGAAGGCTGGAAAGTCGCGCAGCTTGATGAGGGAACTGAGGCGGTATATAAGCAGAGAGGTGAGAGCAGGGGAAACTGATTACCGGTGATTAGTAAAGCGAAGAAAATGCGATGCTTGTGATATGTAATGCTTTTAGGTTTTTGATGAAGTTCATAGATAAACATTTTATATTTGATGGATTCCCGTAAGAAACCAGTATCTTTTGCCGTTTCTAATATAGTTAGTTTTACTCCTTTGCAAAACTTATAACTTACAAAAACTAAACGATTCTTTAAGAGGCTGGTGTTGAATTTGAGTCAACATTTTTTTTTGGGGGGGGGGGTGCTTAAATTGCATGGTAATAAGTCAGTGATCTGTGAGTAAAACTGGTGATATAGATGTGGTCGGATAGAGGATGAGAAACCCACTAATAGCCAATCCTAGGTTTTATGGAGCCATCTGGTTTAAGCCAGGATAATTGTTTACAGTGTGGGTTAAGGCCTCTCCAGGAGTCCGAAAGATTTAGATTATTGCAAAAGTTCTCCATAGTAGGATTAAGGAGATAAACTGAAGTTTTGGGTGGGGATCTGTCCATCCATCCATTCATTTTCGATATTGAAGTCACCTACTATTATAATGAAAATAGATTTTTTTTTTGTTTGTATCTCAGTCTGAATTTGTAGTATTAATAATTTGTTTTGGCTCATATTGTTGCGACCATACACATGTCCTAAGATTATAAATGAGTCACACAGCAGCCAGATAATTACTTCCCAGGACAGTCATTAAAAAGAAAGGCGACACTTGCTTATCGTGATGTGCCATGTGAAAATAAACCTTATCGCCCATTGATTTGACTAATTTGACTCTTGAATTAGAGTGCAATGTGCCTTTTGGTCTTTAAAAAACATAAACACAGCTTTTCTTTTGGTACTGTCAATGTTTTGAATTAAGGTAGATCCATGTGAACAGACAGTAAGAGGGAGTAAACTAAATAACTTATGAAACATAACTTATGAAAAATTACAAGGCAGGTAGCAGAAATACATACTACACTGAACAAAAATACTAAACCTAGACTACAAACTAGTAAACAGAATAAGAAATAGACCAAGACCGAGTTCAGACTCCCAATTAGACAGGTCAGGTAAACCAAGGAGCAAGGTTTACTGTCCGGGAGTAAGACGAGGTTCTAGCAGTGAACTGTGGGGAGAACTGGGTCTAAATAGTGAGGGGAACAGGTGTGAACAATAATGACTGATGATGAATTTTGGAATAAACAGGGAACAGAAAGTGGTGTAATTATCCACCACCAACCCCAGGCAAGCATTCTGGCCCATCCCTACTTCACTGAGATTTCCTATGGTGGCCATCTATCTACAAGGGTTTGCCAACGACCCGGCTAAGCCTAAGGCTCCGGTTTCCACCTCGCCCCCATCACCAAGTCGGAGGATCTCACCAACAATGGCTTTCTGCCAGTCCCGACCGTGGAACCAAGCCATGCCACTCTCTTCGGAATGAAATACAACCTCAGAGTTGGCCGGTGCCCCACCCCGCCCTCTCCTATGGATGCCTTGCAACCCGCCTCGCTGATCGCTCCCATCGATGCATGGTTCAATCTGCGGTGGCAGCTAACAACATCTTTATTTTAGCAAGGCTCTGCTACCCGACGCTCTTCCCGCCAAATATGTTGCAAGCTCTCCAGCTCCATCCTTGCCATGTGTACCCATTCATCTCTCTTCCATCGCAAATGCCATCAGAAAGAATATGCTGGAGGGACCTATCTGCCCTGATGGTCTTATTTTCAGCACCTCATGAAGGACATGCAGACAGTGTCCTATTTGCCGCCATGTCACAGCTCAGATTTCCCTCAGGCTCCTCCCATGGAAGACAGCACTTATTTTGGTCCTCACCTTCATGAAGAGAGTGAGTGGCCTCTCTGCCCTTTCAGTCTCCCTGGAGTGTCTCTCCATCCGCAGAGACCTCAAGTCTGGATGTTCTGGCTGTGCCCCCTCACACTTCTGAGAACATGCTTCCTCTCATATAGCGCGCCAGATGGGAGGCATGTCCGCTATACAGCTTTCCGAGCGCCTTTTTTTGCATTACAAGGAGGGCTCTGCGGGACTCTTTCCGCTCAGCACCTGGCCCACTGGCTGTGTGGAGCCATTTCTCAGGCATATCAATCCTCTGGGGCACAGACTCCAGAGGTCATCTGGGCACACTCCACAAGAGGAATGCTTCCTCTGTGGGGCTGCTCAGACGGATGTTGTTGGAGGACATATGCCTGGTGGCATTTTAGTCCTCCGCGTGCTCTTTCGTCCAGTTTTATCTTTGAGCCATTTCAAGCCCCTCACTCTCCAGTTCCAGAGTGCACACTTTGGTGACGGTTAGTTGTCTTGTCTCTATATTCTGGTTCCCAGGCCCGTAGCGTACATAGCAAGTGCTTGGCACCCCTCCCCCACTTTCTCTTTCTGCTTTCCCACTGTCTGCTGGTGAATTCACAGCTGTGACCCCCCCACCCCTTTTACTTTTCACGGTTTGGGGCAGTCCAGCTGTGAAGCAGGGTTCTGTTTTTCCTGCTCCAAGCTGCTGTATGTCAGTACTGGCCCCACTAGTACAGTATGCTGGCTAAGGGAAAAAGGTCCGTTTGAGGGAAGATCTTCATAAAAGCTGCTCTTTTATGGTGCGACTGACGACATAATTGATTGCACCATGAGAGTGAGAAAGTAGCAACTTTTTTGGCCCACGTAATGGTGGGCGTAGACTATGCTTCTTCAGTTGGCATAGTGCGAACAGGGAGTGATTAATTACGCTACAGCCAGAGAGCTGCGCAACATAGTCATAGAAGCTAGCGTAACAATACTTAACCATCGTTATCATCTCTGAGAATCATGACAGATAATTGTCAATCATATAATGCATGTTTAAAGAGAAAACATTGGTTTGAACAAAAAAAGTCTTTTGGAAAAGTAAAGCCTAGATCAGATCCAGTTTATTAAGTTGTCGTCTTTTTCTGACAAAGTATTTGGTGGAAATTAACTGTGAACGTGTGATTTATTTGTCTTTGAATGTCTCCATTATTTAGGGGATTTTTTAGCCTGTTAGGCTGCGATTATCTGACCATTTATAACGGCAGTGTTACCTCTGAAGAAAGCTAATTTACAATTCTGGGCCAAGTGGCTGCCGAATTCCTTGCAGATTTCCAGACAGCATCCTTATGTTGTCTCGTCACAGATGGTATGATAATCTGTCGCATTTTACCCTCTTGTTTCCCTCCCGTCCAATGCACTGTGTTGATGATATTATCCATCGGCGTAGCCCCTTGCAGTGTTATTTTGGAGATAATGTGTATCATGCTGTCTCGTGTTTTCACCTTCTTGTTCCCAGAGACCGGAGATTGTATCCCCCTTATTTTAGAGTTTTTTCTCTTACTGCAGGGTTTTCTTTCATTACATCGGACAGCTGCTTCTCTTGCACCTTTATTTGTTCTTTGCATTTGTTTATTTCCGGTCCGGTTGGGAATTGGGAGCTGAGGTCTTCCATCTTTGAGGTTAGGTTGTTTAAAGATGAGAGGATTACATTGGAGATTTCTTCCCCCCCCCTTCCCCCCCTATTCTTAGGAGGAGGAGTTGTTTTAGATGGTGAGGGTACTAGTGGTCACAAGAGTCCATCAGATGAAGAGGTTTCCATTAGGGCCGGGGCTGTGTAGTTGTGCTGGTTTGTAATAACAATGTTAGCTTCTCCGGTTGTTCGTTCCTTTGTTTGCAGTGCTGTCCATGACACTTCAGGCTGTCAGGATTTCTAATGAATACAGTTCTGTTGAGTTGTAATGTTTACAGTAAATCAGTGGCACTGTTTAGAGTGGTATTAGGACCTGGACATGCAGGAAGCCACCGCTGGTATCCATACCAGTAAGAGAATACAAGAGAAAGAAATGCACACAGAAACACTAAATGCAAAAATACATACAGAAAAATCTTTTCTGTGTATCAAGCACAAAGAGTGAAAACCCATATTGATGTGTTTGTCGGTTTGAGATAAATCACGTGATGGATACAGCTGCTGTGTTGTAAGGAAGTGAAGCACCAAATTGTGTTTATCAGGATCACTACTTTTGACTGTATCCATGGTTAAAGGAGGAGACTGATATTTATGTAACCATCTGGGATCATTTCGATATTTTAACGCCACATAAAGTTTCCACTTTTGCTCAGTTTTTATTTAAGTTAATTGTGAGATATGTTAATATATATTAATTTTGAGAATTGTGTGATATGGAACCATAAGGTAATTTATATAGGGTTTTAAATTCTATTCTAGATTTAATGGGAAGCCAATGGAGAGAAGCTAGTGAAGGTGAAATATGATCTTTCTTGCTGGTTCCAGTCAGCACTCTTGCTGCAGGATTTTGGAATAATTGCAGACTTTTTTGGGAGTTAATGGGGCATTCCAAAAATTGGACAATAGTCCAAGAAGTAACAAATGCATGGACTTTTTTGGCATCACTTTAAGGCAGGATTCTCCTAATTTTGGAAATTTAGGTGGAAGAAGGCTGCTCTACAGACTTGTTTTATATGTTAAGGAAAAATCCTAGTCAAAAATAACTCCAAGGTTCCTTGCAGTAGTACTAGAGGCCAGATTTATGCCATTTTAGATATGGTTGGACATCATATTTCTGAGATTTTTGGGCCCAAATACTAGTGGGAGTGCATTGTGGGTTCTGACACCCTTCTATCAGAACCAGTATAATCTTTTTTTCCCAATTTGAGGTACATTAGCTTTTCTACTGGAGTGACCTACGCAGGCCAGTCTTAACTCCCCATCTGCATCACTCACCCTTGGCCACTCCTGATGCGTTAGGTCTGGACCACTGAAGACTGAGAACATACCACATGAGCTGCAGTTGTCTAACCATTACAATTTGGCCCTTGACAGTTACCCAAATACTTAGGCTTGCCCATGATTTCTGCTTCCAACACATCAACTTCACAGAACTAAATGTCATCTTGTTGCCTAATGGTATATCCCACCAACTTCTAATGAGATAAATACTGTGTTTCCTTTCATTCGTTGTTGTCCTAATGTAACGGCTGATCGGTGTATAAAAGTTTGCCTGATGATGAAGACAAAGTAGGTCAAAATGTAGCGTTAAAAATTTGTTAACAATTAGTTAGTTTTTTTAATTCCAGTGGAGAAAATATTCTTTTTTCTTTCTATTCAAAACCTATCAGCATTTTGAACAGGTCATCTTTTCTCCCATCTGGTAGAGTGAAGACAAATCTTGCATCTGGGTATAAAATTAATCCCTTTAAGTATCACTTAAGCCAAATGTGTATATGTAAAACATTTATTGTGTACAAAAAGTAGTTCCACAAGTTAATCATTGAAAAAAATGGACATTTGGCATGCCCCCCCCCCCAATGTGAACAATACCACATTTCTGCTTTAGTGATTAAGACTTGGGTGTTTAAAGCTCAACAGATCTATAAAAGTCAAATCTACTACTACACTATAAACAGAACTAGTTGGATCAAACACATTCAACTTTTCCTCTAGAATCTGAGCATGATTTCACTGTAATTTCAACCACTAAATGTAACCATTTTAAGAATAAACACGATAATCATGCATACTAATATGCAACAAAAGCTGCAGAATAACAAAAAAAACATCCTTTCATGGAGATAATTTTGTAATTTAATTTGACTTTGGTTTGCCAACAAAGTTAAATTCAGTTTGACCAGTTCTGGCAAAAATGTTGGTAATTAAAAAAAGCTATTGCAGCAGGGACTGACTGAATTTACGGCTTTTCATACCAGTTGCTGAAATTAATTTCTGGAGGAACTTAGATACCAGTGAATATAAAGACTTTACAATATCTCTGTTCTACAGACTAATCGATATCAGAGTATTAACTTAAGTCACAATTCAACACTATCAGACCTTATAAATCAGTTGCTAGACACACAGTTGAAGCCTCTGACAAAAATGAAAGTCAGAAGGGGAAAGACTTTCTTATTCAGCATTACAGTGCGTAGTGTTTCATATTTTATCAAAATGCTGAAATATATATTAAATCCACACAATTACTTTTTAGCCTTCTGTTTAGACAATGAACACCCAACCTTAATTAACCGCACAACAATTTCTAAACACAAAATCATAAATGAAGCGTTTCATGTAAACAAGTTGATTACATAACACAAGGACTCTCCAAGAGAAAATAGTAATGTAAAGCACAGCATACAAACAAGATAAAATAAGTCTCCCAAAATGATGCACAAGGTGTGAGGCCAACACTCAGAGACAATGCAGAGAATACAGAGCTGGATATTGCAGTCCCTGAGTATCACCTCACACACAACCAAACAGTGGCAATCTTGTGTCAGCTTTTAGATTGACAAAGCCAGTCACAAGTCATTTGTTCGCATCATTACTTCAGCTGCACAGCCATTGAAACTAAACACAAAACCCACATGCATCATTATAGATCCAGCCACATTTTGGCTTTTGTTTTAAGGTCAGCAATGTTTCTTGGCTGGGGGGTGGTAGTAGGGGGTATCTGGATGAGTTGGTTTCAGTGCACTACCAGCAAAGAAAACAAGGGGACTTATTACATTACAGTTGAAATGTCTAACACTTGACATGTAACCATGACCAACATATTTTATGGTTGCAAACACTCTTGTCCAACAGACCATCAATTCCATAAAGAAGACATAAGTAGACCCATCTATCAGGGCTGTGACACACCGATCTGACTGTGGGCCAATGGTAAGAGTAACTATTGGCCTCCTCTTTGCATTGTGTCCTGCATTATCTAAAGCTTTTTGTCCAATCTGAAGTTTTATTGGGGTTTACGTGTCAGTGAGTGAGCCGAAACATAACACCCAGCATCAAGAAAGCCTGAGAACCACAATTTCACATGGTTGTTGGAAAAGAAATATAAGCCAATGTTGGACTCACAGTTAACAAAAGGCAAAGCAAAGGACTGACTTGCAGTTTTAATGACAAACTTCACCCCCCTCCCAAAAAGAAAAGCTTTAATAAAGCTTAGTAGTTTTGCCCTCAGTTAGGAATTTTACTGAAGTGATATTTGTTGTAGGTCTCTGGATTTCAGTGTGCACTTTAACAAATTGGCAAGCAGGATGTCGAGCCAGGAATCCTAGGCAGCACAACAGGTTGCGTACAAGTTCACTTTCTTGCAAAAGTGGCTGACATCATTCAGTATCGAAAAGATTTTTACTGAGCTGCCTAGAGGATCTGAGTCAACACCTTGCTTTCCATTTTACATCACATTTTCTTTGCACCAGAGACCACACAAATGCAGCAGGGACAACGGATTCTCTGCTTATGTAATTGCCATCAGAATTAAAATTGTCAGTCAAGAAAAACCTGTAGAGACCATCTACAGATAGTATCAACAGTTAATTGTCAAACTTTGTTGATTCTTTAAAGAAGTTCTTGATTTGAGAGTTTAAAAACTGCAACATCTAAAAGCTGTTCATAACGCTGAAGTAATTATTTAATTGTATTTGTTTGCTCTCCAAAACAATATTAAGATCTGCTCTTAATTTTTTTAACGCTAAACTAAAATTATTTGCTTACGTTTATATTGACAGAGCAGAGGCCCTTATCCTGAGAATCTAAGTAACAGGCTCTTTCTTTTTATTTTTGTTACACAATGCTGCTGATCCAATACAAACAAATCTGTACAGTACTATTAGCAGTGGTGCAAATATTTAGTTGGGACACCACAGTTTGACTTTTTGGATTCATGGCCTTTGAGTAATACAAAGGGACTGGCATTGATAATTATTTTTTTAAAAAACACATTGAGTGGAGGCGAAATAGAGCCCAGTAGCTCAAAGGATTCTTTGTTTCATAAACAATAAAAACACCAAATTATGAGGGAGGAATCAAGATCGTATCCGAGGGCTTCCAGAGTAAAAAAAATTTTAAAATGGCAAAAGTAATGGCCATAAACTGAACACGTAAGCTTTACATGATGGCGCACTCTCTTGAAGACATTTTGCCCTGCAGAAAAAACAAGAAGTTTTGATCAAAGATTAATAGATTAACTTTGACTGGTTATTACATATCTATACTTAAGGATACTTAATATCAAAGACAGGCATGCTATACTTGTAACCACAAAGGGTCTGAATACTTCTGAAATTTCATTTGTTGTTGCATTGTCACTGTGGATTGAGTAGAAATTAATAGACAAAATGACTACTTCAGATTTTCAAATTCAGATTGAAAAGCTGAATTTGGGGGGTGAATACAACAACGTTTCATAGTCATATCTCAAATAGTCAGTCAAATATTTTAAAGAAGAGTGAATTCATCGTTAAGTAATGGAAAAATTATGGCAAAGACGTAAATCTGCCTAGAGCAGGCCATCCTTAAAATGTAATGACCATGGAAAAAGAGCTTCCTCTGTTGTTTGGAAATGGTTCCACAACAAATCAGATGTGTATCAAACATCTGTAATTTGCAATTATGGCAAATACATGAACCAAGAAGAGGTGGAAAATGCATCAAATGTGTTCCACCACCAAAAACATCAACAATATAAGGTGGTGGCCATGGCAGATGTTAAAGCAGTAACAGTAACTTCTTTTGTTCAGAAAAGGTAAATGGTCTGCACTTAAATAGCGCTTTTCTAAGTATTGGCACTCAAAGCACTTTACACTGCTTCTTATTCACCCATACGCACTAATAATCGATGGGGGAGCTGCTATGCAGCTGGGCAACACTCACCAGGAGCACCTAAGTCAGTGTCTTGCTCAAGGACACTTTGACATGTGACTGGAGGAGCTGGGGATTGAACCAACAACTGTGGGATTGGTGGATGCTCTACCGTCCTGTGCCACAGTCGCCCCAAACAGTAGCTTTAGATAACTGTTAATCTTGCTACTATGCCACTGTGATGGAACTCTGTCCTACTCACTCACATTGGATGACTTTGTTCAAATTCCTGCCACAACATTTTAATGGGGGTTGAGTCAAACTTTGATAGGGCCACTCCAAATCTTTAATTTTCTTTTCTTTTGAGCCACCAAAAGTGCTCTTAGCTCTGATGCTATGGATTACTGTCTTGAGGCTTGAGCTTCAAATTATGGACTAATGACCAGACATCCTTTGAATTTCCTAGTGGAAAACAGAAATCACGTTTTCCTCAGCTATAGCAAGTTGCCCATGTCCTAAAGCAGCAAAGATCCTCCTTATCTTTACACTACTGGCACCATGCTCAATCACAGAACCAATGTTATTTTTGTAATGCTGTTTGTAGTTTCAGCCAGATATAATGGAAACCTTGCTGTTGGTACATTGTATTATCTGAAGTAAATTAATAATTATAAATTGAAACACAATCCAAATAAGTATACTAACAGTTTGTGCTTCCTCTTCCTCATCCTCTCCATTTTCTATCTCCACCTGAGTTTTGGTAACACTCCTTCTGGCCACCTCCTGCAATCATAGTCAAAAGCTGATTCATAAAATTTCATTCATAATAACACTCAGGAACAGCATTTAATATACAGAATGATGTGGTAGACTGTGTAGCAAAAAAAAAAAAAAAAAAAAAGACAAATAATAATTCATGCATGAATGTCTTTACCTCGCCATCAGCGTTGATCAGTGAGGTAACAATGTAATTTCCTGTGCCCCAGGAAGCCTGGCTCTTCCATAGCAGATCAGAAGGAGGACTATGGGCCATACCAGCATCAGCAGACCACACCTGTACACACACATGCAGGTAAGTACATATAAAATGACCTGTTACAAAAAATCTGTACATAATATCAACATGGAATTAATAATATACTGACCCAGGTTAAAAAAAAATTGGTGCCTCAAATGTACTTAATTTTATATACGAGTGTAATTATTGATGTATTATTGTGTAAATGGCACATGTACAATCAAATTTTATTTTATTTAGTTTAATATATTTTTGGATTAGGAATAAAACCATATTTTGTATGTAGTCTAAAAAGTAACTGAAGCTGTGTTGCGGAGATGTCATGGCCACAGCCTCGGCCACACCAGCAAAAAAAAATTGACAATATTTTATCCAAGTTGTATTAACATAATTTTTGTTTTTCTTGGGTTACCAATCTGCTGGTTTGGGGAAGTTGGTCATCTGAATATAAGTTTGTACAGCGCACTTAAATAAATGTTCTGCACTTATATAGCGCTTTTCTACCTATTGGCACTCAAAGCGCTTTACACTGCTTCTTATTCACCCATTCACACTCACACACACTGATGCTGCTATGCAGCTGGCCAACACTCACCAGGAGCAACTAAGCTGGGGTTCAGTGTCTTGCTCAAGGACACTTCGACATGTGACCGGAGGAGCCGGGGATTGAACCAACAACTGTGAGATTGGTGGACAACCACTTAACCTTCCTGCACCACAGTAGTTTAAATACCTTCAACTATATATATATTTTATGTGTATGTGTATGTATGTTTTTATGTGTAAGAAAACCTCATTTGCTAGGATAATTTTGTTGCTTCTGTGTTGTGTAAATGTAAAGTTGTCTTGTCTGTATTTAAAGCAATAGGTCTACCCCTTATTTCCGTCACTGGTTTGACCAGGCAGTATAGTATACGTCACCCATTTTGTTAAAACATGTTAAAACTTTAAGGACACACAGATATTTTATACAACAACATATCAAATCAGGAACAACTAGAGGTTAACTGTGTCCTAGCAGAGTTAGGCGGCCACACAACGATTGACCCACCTCAATCCAGTATTCTAGTTCACATTTCTCACCGTGACTGACTGTCCAGCCTTGAGCACAAACTTTGGGGAGAACTTGTAGATGATCTCATCCCCATTGTCAATCTGTCTCTTCAACCTCCAGTTGCCCAAAAGCTGGTCCTGCAAATCACAAAAACCTTACTGTGAAAGTACAGAAACCTCTGTCCAAAATAAATTCACCCCCTCTCTGCGCATGCAAAACAGTTATTATTCATCCCTGTGGATTACTCCAGTCCCCAGTCAAAAACTGAAATATTTACTTAAAAATCTTAATACTGAAGAATTACTACATAAAAATATTAATTTAATCTATACCAGTGTGGCTGTGCAGAGACTCCAAAATGGTCAGTAAATGATATTCTGGGTCTTTAGAAGTGGATTATATCAAATGCTGCAGTTCAACCAGTATAGATGTGCTAAGTAGTATTGGGACAATGGTTTACACTGTTACAAATATAAGACTTTGTGCTTTAAAATGAAACTATCCAAGTTTGCCAAAGTTGGATAAATCCTAAATCTAAAGGGGTACAAAACTCACTCCCACATAAGGCCTTTTTTTTGGAATTAGAGTTCACACCAAACCTTTAAATTTAAAAATTCTTTGAATTAAATCACTGGTAATGAAGTAATTTATATTCAGTTTTTGCTGTGACACTAAGACACTACTAATCACCAAATGCTGGTCATCTGAAAACTTTCCGTCATGCAGTCTTACATACCTGCTCAGTATCATTGGTCAGTGTGACTGCATTTCCATCCATGTCAGTAGGCGATATGGTGACTGCTCCGCTAGCAGTAGCCTCTTCTGACACCAGCTGCTGCCCCTCTCCCCGTCCTATCTCCGGCAGATCCCTAGGCTCCACTTCCGCTCTCTTCCTCTTGGAGCGTGAGGAGGAAGATCCTGTTATCCTTGAAACAGTGACTCGGGGTGATGGGCTCGGGGAGAGCTTCAGTCTGAAAGAAGCACACCAGCAGCTAGTGAATTATATGCATAAGCTGAGCTGCAAGGGATTAGCAGAACTAGGTGTGGGTTAAAAACAACTCCTATATAAGCTACGGTTCAATTTCATCTACTATTCTTAACTGATATACATATTCCAATCAACTTTATTTACAGTCTCTAGCACCAATTCACAACAAAGTAATCTCAAGGAGCTTTACATAATAAAGATATATAGAGAAAACCCTACAAATCCCCCTTAAGCAAGCCCTTGGCAACAGTGAAGAATAAAAAATCCCTTTAAGGCTCAGGGTGGGCGGCCATCTGCCTTGAGCAGTTGAGGTGAATGGAAAGTGGAGACAAAAAAGAAAAAAAAAAACAAAAGGCCACAAAAAAACAAGTGGCAGGTTGGTAGGACTAGTAGTGGAGCACTGGAAAACACAGCTCAAAAGCCGGGTTACCTACAGAAAGGGACAGAGAGAGAGAAAGACAACTACAGGGGAAAAGCCTCTCTCTCTTTTTTGAAAGTTAATATTATTTGGTGGTGAAAAAAATGGGTGAATTGAGAGGAGAGAGGGACGAGAACAGGAAAGGTGCTCAGTGCATCAGAGAGTGGGTCCCCCAACAGTGTAAGCCTATAGCAACTAACTGTAAGTTTTATCAAGGATTAATGTTTTAAGCCTAGACTTAAAAGTAAAAGGGTGTCTGTTTCCTGAATATGAACTGGGAAGTTGTTCCACAGGAGAGGAGCTTGATAGCTAAAGGCTCTGCCTCCCATTCTACCTTTGGGGAATTAGGAAACCACTAGTAGACCACTTCTTTTTGGCTTTTACCAGTGTTGTTTCTGTACTATGATACTCTATGGTACTCTAAATCCTACTGAAAGCCTTGAGTGTTGAGAAAGGTGCCTAAAAAGAAAATGCGTTATTATGATTTCTGTACAGGTGTTTGTATAATTGATTTGAAACAACATTTTCAAGGATTTTAGACTTTTTAAAGTTGCAGTTTGATTAAAGCTACCTTATAGGCCTTTGGTCCTAGCCTGTTTCTAAAGATAAATTTGATTATATCGAATACAAATGTGTCTATTTAGGTTAAAGCATCCTTGAGCAGTCTACTTGGAATGCAAATGTTAATGATAATGAGGAAAAAAGGCAAACCTCAGACACAAGGTCAATGTGCAGCACAGGTAAAACATACAGCTACTTGATAAAGACCTTTGCAATATTAACATGGGGGATTTATTAAATGCTTTGCGCTGAATAACCAAAAGGACAAATACTGATGAAGGAGAGCACTAAACCATGGTAACAAAGGGAACCAGCTCAGCAGCACACACTACACAACTCTAGGGGGCAAAGAAAATGTACAATGTATTGTTTGGATAGTGTTGAGTCTTTCCGGTACCAATGCTGCGGCAGAAGCTGTTCTCCACTGCTCAAGACATAAGTTAATAACACCACAGAGCTCTGTTTTAAATGAGTGTCCACCTAAAGTCAGACTAAAAGTGAAATTAACACGAACACAAGTTTTTTAAATTAAAATAATTTTAAATTATTTCAGAGCATGATAATTAGGTACTTTTTAAATAGCATGAAAGCCGTTATTATATTTTAGCAGAACACGGTACCTTTTTTTTCCACTTTACAAAAAAAAAAAACCTATATTGCAATAAAACAATACAATCCATATTGCAATCCGTGCAATCATACAATGTAGAGCATTGTGATGATTGCAATAATCCGTTGGAAACAATGAAATGTATAAATTTATATGGTTTAAACATAGAAGTGTCTTGAGAAATTGTCTAAGCCTTAAAACAGAAATTAACAAACAAGGTCTGTAAGAAAACGGAAACTAAACTAGAAAAGCATAAAAAAAAGAAAATAAAAAAAAAGCACTGTGAATAAAAGGATTTTCCAAGCCATGCTGAAAATTCTATTGAAACAGCTGAACTGTTCGCTTTTGCTTAAAGCTGAATGTAAGCTCAACTGTTTAAAAAGCTTTTGCTGAAATAACTGACAATTTTATTTAAACAATGTAAATAGAAATTTGTTAATATAGAAAATAAGCTGAATTAAATCTTAACTGATTTTAAAAAATCTGAATCATTTTGCTTCAAGCAACTAACATAAAATAGTTGGATGGAAATCCTGAAAACTGTAGAAATGTAATAGTTGAGTGCAAAGATTAAGTCAAACACCTGAAGAATAGTAGAATTTATAAAATACTACCACTATTACAAAAGATGATCTGAAGTTAAAATCTTAGTAGGTCAGAGAATGCAGAACCATTTACATCTCAATCTAAAGAAAGATGAAGACGATTTTAACAATTATTTAATCTGAATACTGTAAAAAGTAAACAAAAGAATGTAAATAAGATGTATTTAAAAAGCTGAACCCTTATAATGTTGAAATCCCTTCAACTGCCTATCAAGCCTCAAAGTATTAACAGCATAGTGATAAAAAGTAATGAATCACATTTCATCATTCAGATCAATCTATTCTTCTGTCCTTTTCTTGTGAAAAAACACTTTTTTTAAGCAACCATTTAGGACGTACCAGATTTTGAGATTCTTATATTTCAGGTCACCATATTAGAATTGATCTGTTAAACAGATCAAAGACAGTTCACAATAGACCTTTATTCACACTTCTGCATTTCTCAACCACAAGCCGCCGAGAACAGGCTGCTTAACAGGCTTCTACACAAGCTATTGCTCATAACAGTAATTTGGTCTACATGCTCTACATTTTTGAGAGACAGTGACTGCTTCCATACAGATATGAGAGAGAGAGAGAGAGAGAGAGAGAGAGCGAGAGTAAGAGTTGAGATGGGAGGGAGACAACCAGCTGGAGTTTGTATGTCTCGGTTACATGTTATATACAGAAACATGACAGAAAAGACTCAAAACTTTGCCTCTGAAACAGGGCAGTAAAAAAGCCATATCTGAATAATTTCTTCGCCATGAGCGAAAGAAGGCTTCAAACTCAATGATATGCTTTATGTGAAGAAATTCTAAAACCTTAACTCACAGTCGCGAGTTACATACAGCCTTCAGCTGGGTCTGCTCAGAAAATTCTGGAACCCTCTCACAATAGCTTTTAATAGGGGAATTGGGTGGTATCGTCTGTCCTTTTGGTCATTTTCAACAGAGAACATACATTTCATATAAATGAGAAGTGCATTTTCTGGAAGATGACAATTTTCTCTACCGTTTATTGTATAATTTGTCTGTGAAAGTTAAAAACAGAGCAGAAGAGAAAAACCGAGGAAAAACAGTTTAAGAGCAAAAGAGCTTAAGCTACAGCGCATATTGTCATGAGAGCAGAAATTCCCAAAAACTCAGTGAGACTAAAACTGTGATTATTCAAAAACCGTAAAAGATATTAAAAAGGTTGAAGTATGCCTGACTAGTTAAAGCTGAAAGAAGACAAAGCTGAGGAGGAGCTAAAGAGTCTCTACATTAAGCTGAATGAGAAATAACTGCTGAAAAACGCTGAATACTATGAAAACTATAAAATATATAAAAAGCTAAATGGAAGCATGCATGTCCTTAATAAGCTAAACTTTTTCAAGTTTTGACAGTGCATCTAGCTGAAACTACCTCTAAATGTTGAAACTACATTAACATTAGTATGTACTGGTTACAGGCCTGCAAGTGTATTTTGTACCTGTGCTCCTCTCCCTCCAGAAGCTTCCTGTAGGCATTGATCTCCATATCTAGGGCAAGCTTCACATCCAATAACTCCTGGTATTCACTAAGTTGAGTGTTCATCCTTTCTCTTAGTTCACTCATCTCTATTTCTTTTCCTTCAATGGCTCGCCGGTGTTTGTCTCGCTCTGCTGACAGAATTTCTTCCAACTCTCTAATACGGTCTTCTGAGGTAGCCACCTACAAAATACACACATTTCCAGGCAGCATAATGAATTAGTAAAGCTAGTTATTGAATGGTGAAAATCTATGATTGTGTGGCCATGGAGATCATAAGGCAGTACAGTACCTGTTTCTGCAAGTTATTCAGCTGATATCCAAGGCTCTCTATTCTCATACGGGATTCCTGCAGTTCTTCTTTGGCTGTGTTCATTGCCTTGTCATTAATCTCTGAGGAGACCTTGGCATTATCCAGCTAGAGGGAGACGAACACAGACACTTGTTAGACACATGAGTCTAGGGCATTATTTAATAAAAATAAATAAAGGTTTGATTTTTACCTTGGCCCAGTAGGTTTGCTCCAATTCTTCTTTATAAAGAGAAACCTGCTCATCATGTTGTTTCCTTAAGTCCTATCAAGAAAGCACACACCTGATTAATGCTAATTTTCAAACAAAAGCTTGCTTAGGTGGTGGCTCACAGTAAATTTATCAAATTCCATATTTACAAAGCAACATCACACTGTTTTGGTTTCTGCTTCTACTTCGAAATTATCAAGTTGAATTTTCAATCAGAATCAGTATTAAAGAGTGAGAAGAGTTTATTCCAGTATTACTTTTTAAAGTAGTAGTGTAATGCAGTGCTTAGCATTTGGCTGCTAAGTGTTTATGCCCTTAAACTTTTGCTCATGTATTACAAAAAGAAATAAAATTCTAAATAAAATCATTTTGTCAAATTTGAGACCCTAGTTTCAGCAGGTCAAATTTAACACTTCTTAAGAATGTACTAAGAACATGTTGAATGTAATTAATGTAATGTTCCTAATCTATATCAATGCAAGTATCAAACGGAAAGCTGTTTAAAGTTTTAGCCCACACTGAGCTCTGCTACCTATAGAAGATGAAGCGATATCTATGCAACAGCGGAATTATGACAAGAGAAGGTGTAATGTTTTTGCTCCGTTATTGTCCAAAAACTATTCATCAGTCTGGGCAATGTGTTTTTAATAGTTTTTGGGACAACTGAGGTCTACAGCATCAATAAATGAGTGAATCCAGACAGCAGTCTGGCAACTACCTATATGTGAGTAGAGAAGATTCAGTGTTTGCTTTAATGTCTTCATGGCAATTGTGGACATTACGATTGTTTTTGAAAATGTCCAAATTTATCCTTTGAAGCTTTTTTAAAATGCATAACACGTAGTGAGATACTGACTCAACGGGAAAATTACTAAAGGTTTTCGAAACATAAGATAAACCAGGGAAAAAAAGCTTCAGTATAATTGGTTGACATCATGCTAAAAAGAATCCTGACACACTGTTTTATGGATAAATCTCTTTTCAAGTGGCAACAAGTTGACACGTTTTGAAAAGAAGTGGGGATGTGATTTTTCTCATATCAACAATTGAGTATTAAATTAAACACAAGAATTAATGTTTGTGAGCAACAAAAGGTTAGAATTTATTTATACACTCAAAAACTCCCTTGAATTAACATCTATATAAAATATAGTGCTGACATTAATGGGTAAAGTTTAACAGAATAAACGATAAGATTAAATTTACAGATGCTCTGTCCTCCTCTCTCTGATGAAGCAGTTCTATGAAGCAATATAACAAGGACGCCCGAAGCAGAGCTGAAAGACCACTTAAACGCTGCAATGTTGAGATCTAATAATCTCAGTCGCTGCCCTCTTTAGCTGCCAATACAATGTACCCAGTCTAGAAATGGGTATGCTGAGTAATGTTACCAAAGATTATAGAAATACACATTCTGATTCACTGCCTTGTTCCCGCTAATGCTACCAAACTCCTAAGCTGCACTGAGTGTTTTTTAAGCAGTCTTGTCTCTGCTAAAGGTAAAAAAAAAAAAAAAGTCAAACTGTGAAAACCAGCTATATACACAGAGCCAAGAACAGAATTCCTTAATTGTTCTTGTTCCTGTGTGTCACATTAACATGTTATTAGAGCTTTATGTGGCATCAGCATGACACAAAATCTAGGTGTGACTCGCAATTATTAAACTTTTACAATACATTCATTATTGTCTAACCACATTATTATAACTCGTAAATTTAAATCTGACCACACCACACAATCTAACCTGCCCTGTAGTAACTCCACTTTCCTTTCACCTCAGTCATCCTTTTCCAGAGCTCATTCAGTCCCAGTGCAGGGTATCTGGACACTTTTTAAAAGTAATACTCTATACTTTTTTAGACCTTCTTAAACACCTAAACATAGAACAGTTTATGCGTTTTTCATAGTGGAACAAATGTACTACAGGGCTCAGTGAGATATTTTAAAGGTATCACCATGCTTTTGACCTTAATAACAATTCTAAAATAAATATTTTAAATCAAGTTGGACAAAAAAAATTACTTACTTACTTTTTTTTGTCCATCACGTACATACAGCTGGCGCTTTCAAACCAAATCAGTCTAAGACTAAAGCCCACAAACCCCAAATAAGTCTGAGTGACTACCAGGACCAACAACAAAAGTATCTTTAAAAGACTTAAAAGACAACAGTTTACCTGGGCTCCACATAGACTGTTTTAAACATATGTACACATAGACTGCTGTCAAATGAAATCTAATTGCCCAACTACAGCACTATAATTTGCTTTAAGTCCTAATTGGACTTCATGTAACTTTTCCCAGACTGAAGCACAAGAATAACTACCCGACTTGCTAGTATCACATTTACATATTAAACTGCTTTTGTATTCTCTGTGACCATATCACCAATTCTGTTCAGTTGTAGATAATCTCAACTAAATTGAGGTAACTGCAATTTAGAACTTCTTTAGGATCTGTGGATACCTTGTAAAATTCCAGTATTGCTAGGTGCTTGGGGAAACTGCATATTTAATTTTTTTATTTTTTTTGCAGTGTGGGTTTTGGATTGAACTCTGCACCCTCTGATCATGAGACTTGTTAACCACTTAGCAAACATAATTAGACCCGTGAAGCGCTTCAAACACTAAAAGAGACTCAAAAGGATTTGAATAAGGCGAATTCAATAGAATATGGATAGGATAAATTATATTTGAGAATATACATATTTTCTAAAGTGCATATTTTTGAGGATGAAGAAAATAAAAACAAAGTGTGCTTTAAAAAAAAAAAAAAAAAGAAGCTATTTTTAGTCTGTTTGCTGCAATGGTTGTTTTTACTCCAGTCAACATGCAATAATATAAAATATGAAATATGTCCTGTTTCAAACTTTTGCATTCAACTAAGGCAAAGCTATATTTGTTTTGTTTTTCTAATGAATGTACTATATTCATACTGTTTGTTGTTGCTACCAAGCACTCCCTCAGACACGGAAGCAGTAGGAATGGCAGTTTAAATAAATCCATACATACCTGTAAAGCTTGCGCAAGTTTGAAATCATAGTCCTGTCTGGCTCCAGAATCCACCTCCACGATTCTCTGCTCTTGTCGTCGCCGAGACTCTTGCACCTCCTGAACACAAGGAGGAAAATGGGTTTAGTTATTTTATTCTACGGTGCATACAAAAAAATTTTGTTTGCTATTCTGAGGACAGAAAACAATTGGACAGAAGAATAATGGACGGCTTAGCTAAATTTGTTAAACATGAAGGACTTCTAACCTTAACGTTTTGTAATTCTGGCACTTAAGTTTGTGTACAGCTATTGCTGCCTGTGCAACTGCCTGTGCTATTTATGAGTTCAGACTAAAAAAGTCTGAGGGGAGAATTTGTCATTTCTACATGAGAAAGCAGAAACGTAACTAATACGTTGATTATTTAATAATTGTAAATAAAGATTTGTAGCAGTCCTACAAACATCATTGCCCATTCTCACACTGCTTACCTCTGCAAACATGCTCTTCCTGAACTCAAGCTCCTCCATAAGCGACTGACAGCGATTCTCCAAGTCTACACGCATGAGTGTCTCTGCCTCCAGCTGGCGCTTAGCCACAGCATGGCTTTCTTCTGCCTGAACACCACATCACATAATAGGAAACAATAACACACGAACAATCAAAACTTGTACATAACTGAGTTGACCATATTATAAACAAGATAGTGGAAAAGGTAAAAAAAAGATGCACCTGTTCACCTCTAGTTAGGTGTCATAATGTTTGTCATCATTTGAGCTAATACACTAAAAATGTACAAAGTTATTGTTTTGTTCATTTAAACAGGAAACCCTGCAGTGCAAACCTTAGCCAGCAGGTTCTTGACATCAGCCAGCTCAGAAGCCATAGCAGCATTCTCGCTTTGAGCTGTAGAAAGAGCTGCTTCACTCTTGTTCAGCTTGCCTTCCAAACCACTGGCCCTGGACATTGCTGCAGCGAGATCACCATCCTTCTTCTTGGCACTGGAAAAGAGAAGACAGGTATGGACTCCAACTTATCACCTAGTGCTCCCTCCCAGTCAATTCTAAATGCTTACTTATATCTGGTCTGATCTCAAACAATGTCGTTACCACTTCGACTTATCCTATAAGTTCAGGGTCACCACAGCAGATAATTAGCCTGCATCTTGATTTGGCTCAGTTTTTACACTGAACGCCCTTCCTGACACAAACCTCCCCAATTTCTACCAGCTTTGGGACTGGCACTGCACAGGGATGGGGATGGGCTGTTCAGTGGGTTCAATATCTTGCCCAGGGAAACTTCGAAATGTGGTCTGGAAGAGTGGGGTACAAACCTCCGACCCTATGGATGGCCACCATCTGAGACACTGCTGCTCCACCTCAATCTCAGACAATTTGTGATGCATAATAAGTAGGTGTACTGTCATCTCACCTGCGGGTGGCTTCCTCCAGCTCAGCCTGAGCCTTGCCAAGGTCTATCTGGAGCCTGGCTCTCTCTTTTGCAGTTTCATCCAAAACGCGACGAGCATCAGCTAACTCTGCCTCATACAGAGCCTTAAGGCCCGTCACCTAAAGAGAAGATGTGGTGGAATAGAGTAAAATTTGTCATATGGTTAGATAACAAGATGGGCTTATTGAAGATGTCACAGAGAGCATTAAAAGTCACAGGGTCTGTCATGTTTAGAGGAAAGCTTAAGATCACGTTGGGCACTTTGTTGTTATAAGGCCCCAAGGAATGTAGTAGATAGTGGGTCCTACAATTGTATTTAATTCAGATTCTTGGTATCCTGATTTTATTCGTGATTACTCTCAATTTGAATATGATAAAAATATTAAAAAAAAGCACCAAACCATTGATCATCTTCACACTGAGTTGCACATTGAACATAACTGACACTTAAACCAATTAGTTCTGACAAGGGTCATTGAGAAAAGCAGTAGAAAAAGGTGTGTGAGTGACTATGTAGCTTTTTTATTTGAGAAGATATTCAACTATATAAACAGGTTCTCTCCTACCCTGCTGGAAATCTGGTGCAGACCATTTTTGAAGAAAAAGAAAAAAGAAAAAGATAATGTCTATGGAAAACATCCTTCTTTAATTTTAGCTGTTCCTTTATTGGGACTTTTCTTTTGAACATCAAAACTGTCTCACTCCGACCAAACAAATGTAGACCATCACTTAGTTTCTTTGGTTTTAGTAAACTGCTTTGATAATGTAACAAAAATCGATACATTATTAGGGTTACAGTGATAACAGGCTAATGACTAACTCATTCTATAATGATATAGATAAAAATAACTGGTCAAAGGCTGTATCAGCTGTCTCCAACCCCTTCCCCCAAAAGCTACTTTTACAAAATGAGAATGGCGCATGAGGTACTCATGTTTTGTAAAATGTATTCTCTTTGTCTATTTCAACCTAAACAAGTTGATAAGCTGTTTTTCTGAACCTTAACAAATGTTGGTGTCTACAACTCACATTTTGCATTAAAAACATCACAAAAATATTTTTTTATGTATTTTTGCATTAGCGTCTCATTAGCGTATGCATTTCTTTCTATTGTATTCTCTTACTGGTATGAGCTAACAGCTCCAGTGTTCCTTTTACCACGGGTACCTCTTTGTAGCTTCACCTTCCACATCTTTTCTAACTCCTCTTTCAGCCCTTGGTATTTCCCGAGCGTCTGTTGTTCCTTCTTCCTGATGTTGCTATCACTTGGGATTGCTACATCTACCACTACAGCCTTGTTCTTCTGTTTGTCCACAACTACTATGTCGGGTTGGTTGGCCATTACCAGTTTGTCAGTCTGTATCTGGAAGTCCCACAGGATCTTTCATCCTCAACCGCCTTTGGACGTGTAACCCATTTTGACTTTGGGACTTCCAGCCTGTACACACAACAGATGTTTCGGTACACTATGCCAGCCACTTGGTTATGGTGTTGCATGCATGTTCTGCCTACTAGTATCTTGCAACCTGCTGTTATGTTCTGGATTGTCTCATAGGCATCTTTGCACAGCCTGCACCTGGAGTCCTGCCTGGTATAGTAGAACCCACCCTGATATGGTAGACTCCAGCCTGGTATGGTAGAATCCAGCCTCTATTGATCTTTTACTTAGATCCTGCTCCTGTGCTGCTAAGAGGACTGCCTATGTGCTGACTTTCATTCAAGCCTTCTCCAACCACTGGTAGGATTTTTTGATGGCCACATCATCAGTCAGACAGTGGTACATACTGTGCATGGGTTTGTCCTTCCATGAGGATTCCTGCCCTTCATTCATTTGAACTGGATAAGTGTGGTCGGATGGTAACAAGGAAAGGAACAGAAAGGCAGTCAGACCCGAGGGGATTGTACTACCAGAAGGCAAGATAGGAGATGTTGAGGAAAGCTACAAAAACCTTGGGATCCGACAGGCAAATGGTAACCAAAAAGAGTCTACAAGGAAAGGAGCTGACATCAAGAGAAGGAAGCTCCTTACAATGTATGGAGTGTTTTACTCCAAATCCAGCATCCTGAGACTGTACACTAAGCAGAATGAAGGAGTCAAAGGATCGGTGAGCTTCAGAGCCACTATGAAGGATGAAACAACCAAGATCCATGAACACATGAGGAAGATGGGCCCATGTGATGACGTGCTTAGTCAACAGGTGCATGGTTGTATTTATGCTGCTTGGTGAAGTCTGTCTTTTAAATGAACGTTTTTTTTTTTAGTTGAAATTCAGCCTTGTGTGTTTTGTGTTGTTACCACAAGCCACAATAACAGGCAGTTACCAGTTGGTAACCAGCACCAAATTCTTTCAAAACAACTTAAAAAATGTTGTGCTTTTCAATCATGATTTAATTAGTTTATTTTACAGTTTTCTAATGCAAATAAAGAAGCATAAGCTATAAAACAGTTGAGTTCAAAAGTTTGTATCCACTCCGTATTCTATTTATTAACATAATATTTAATGCATATCACCCAAGTATACATACACTACTCACAAAAGCTAGGGATATTCAAATTTTGGGTGAAATTTCAGAATGCACCTAAAATACCCTATAACCGTTACAGATGAACTTATTTTGATGTTCTCTAAACTTTTTAATGCAACTAGCAGTTCAATGTTTCAGTGCTTATTGTAAAACATGCTTTTCTCTAACGAGGTCATTAACGGCAAAAAACACAACTGGATACATAGATCACATCTGGTCCATGAATCAAAAGCTAAATGTTCTGGTTCAATGACACTTAACATTTAAAAAGTCCTCGTCATCGTGCCATTCAAATTTTGACATGATGAGACCAAGACAAAACATATCAATTGACAAGGTATTGAGACATTGACATTTTTGTTGTGGGATACCTGCTAAAGTTATTAGTTTTTGTTTCAGAAAATTATTTGAGATGAAAAAAGTACCATTACATGCTTCTACTTAAATGCCCTACTTTCATGATATAATATCACTGAAGCCCTTTTTACATTTTCCTTACATTTTACACGAAAGTTGAATATCCCTAACTTTTTGAGAGTGGTGTATGTTTATGAGAAATTAGTAAGATAAGAAGGGGGGGTGCAAACTTTGGCAATTATATTTATTATGTTACTATAACATTCTATACTCTTCTTGGACATTTTTGTTTTTTCTTAAGGTAAACATTTATATTAGCTAAATGAGCATTACTATGTTAGGTTTGTATATCCTTATATTCATTTCAAGGGAATGCAAACAACTCCCTAAAAAGATAACAATGCACCTTTAGCTGGTACAAATGTTTTTTCATTACGAGAAATAGAAGTTACCCTAGAAGAAGAATAATTATATTGTGCAAAGGTTTGCACAATAACTACTAACTTTAATAAAGTAACTTTATTTTACCTGGCATGTATTGGGAAAAAGATTTGCACTGCTTTATTTTATTAACATTGACATATTTCACTGCACTCGTATAACCGAGTGCCTGGGAATCACTTCTAGTCAACTTGTCACTAAAACTAAACACGCACAATTTCAGTATAACCTAGATACATTTAAATGAATATTTAGCGTTAGTAAAACGTCACGTTATAGTAAAGATATGTTGGTGCAGTTTCTCAATGGGTAAAGTAAACTGAGTAAAATAATTCTGGTCACAGTTGTAGATTGGCGCGATAACGTTAACACCCGCTCAATCCTCCATCGTTGTCACGTTTGAATTACGTTAGGGATACGGTAACGTGTAGCCTTCACGTGACGCCCAGGTTATTATTATCATTTACAAAGTTGTTCACCAAGTGAATAGTTATATGTTCTGATTAACTAAACTTGAGCAGAGCATTTGGCTGAAAATGATAAGTTTGTAAACTTGATCATTATCGCTATTATCGCCATAACGATAATACTAAACGTTATCTCTATTGTCACTGTTTTTAAGACTCACCTCTCTCGTTGTCACATCCTCCTTTTCACACACTTTGACCATAAGCCGCTCGTTCTCCACTTCTAGTGACCGGACCCGGTCGATATACACGGCCAGTCTATCATTTAGGTGCTGCAAATCTTGCTTCTCTTGTAAGCGAGAAATCCGGGTCGGGGAAAGAGTTGCAGAAAACGCCGAACGGGCTTCACGGCTTGGAGTAGCAGTCGCCATAGCTGTCTTTTGATAAACCGGAATTTGTTTCAGTGAGCAATAGAAAAAAACACGTATCTGCTGTCTTCGTTAAACGGGATACAAAAATAGTTGAAATCGTAAAGTAACGATGCGATGCAAACTAGTAAGTTTTATAATCATGCAAAGTGCCTGATGTCTGAAACGGTAATGTGATTCCAAGATGGCCGACGCCGCTATCAAGACCGCGCCAAAAGCAGACAACTATTCCTGCCTCGCAATGGATGATGGGAAACCCGTAGACCCGCCCGCTGAGACCCAGCTGCCGACAAGATGGCGTCTGACCGGAAGTTCTTCCTTTTTTTCGGACTTTGTTACGCTTTCCCGAAGTTGATTACAAAGACAAAAAACAAAACAAAAAACAAACAAACAAATATTTTGGGGGGGATTTTTGCATCCTTGTACATGTGCCACAGGGCAGAGCAGTAAAGATAAGCACTAAGAAACTTTGAAAGATAATTGAAAATATTATACATAGCGATCTGAAGTTTCATATACACTCTAATATTATTGTATCTTCTTATAATACATAAATGACAGTAAATGGGGTGACTGTGGTGCAAGAAGATAGAGCGGTTGTCTACCAGTCCTCCCAGTTGCTGTGTCAATCCCTGTCTCCTCCAGTCTCGTGTCAAAGTGTCCTTAAGCAAGACACTGAACACCAACTTAATTGCTCCCAGTGAGTGTTGGCCAGCTGCATAGCAGGTCGCCCATCGGTGTGTGATTGTGAGTGAAAATGGGTGAATAAGAAGCAGTGTAAGTCACTTTGAGTGTCAAAAGGTAGAAAAGCACTATAGACCATTTACCATAATAAGTATGTATCTATGTGTCAATGTTTAAGGCTTCACATTCAGAAATTTAAAGACTATGTCTCCAGTAAGTTACAATAAACTCAATGTCACTATTATAAACAAAATTAGCACACCCACCTGATGCCTGTTATTTCAGACAATCCAAAAGAGCCTGTGATATGCATGGAAGCCCAACTTTATCTAGTCAATCTTAATTTGACCCTGATTCTTGTCCTTGCTGGTGGTGGTCCCACAGGGTGGTGGCTCCATGTTATTTCTTTGGCCTGTGCAACCAAGCCCCATGGATGAAGGTCCATCAACCAGACTAATGAGCTCGGCCTCCCAGGTTTGGTTTTAAAAGGTTGTCCCAGTTTCTCTATTGTGGGGGAGTAACACATTGCTGTTCCATTTCCTGCCTCCCTGACTTTTATTTTGTATTCCCTGTTTCCACTTCCTGCCTTGTCTGTTCTGCTACTTTACATTAATCACCACACCTAATTGTCCTGCCTAGTTTGCCTGCCAGACTTCTCTGTGAAGCAACTCTCCAACTCACCTGCATGCCAGGTACTAGTCGAATTTGTACCTGAACCTGCTCACCTGTCTTACCCCCTGGCTTAAGTCTTTTTGATTATCTGAACTCTGCTTGACTGACTTGGATTCTGGATTTGTGTTTCTCTCTGGCCTTGCTCAGAACTATGATTTCATTGACTCTGTTTCTTGGATTGTGGACTTTTGCCTTAACTGTTCTGTGTCTACTTACTGGATCTGAACGTGAGTTTTCTGAACCTGACCCTGTGCTCTGTCAGTGCTCTAACCCTGTTGTGCTCTGCCCCAGTTTCCTGTCTCCCTAGTGTTTTCTGTCCAGTTCCTTTTTCCTGCAGTACTCGTTCAGACCTGACCCAATCTGCTCTTTGGACCTCAAACTCCCTGTCTAGACAGTGTCTGAAGACATCTGATCTGGCATTTGTCCAGCTCTGCTCATTTCTGCTCTGCCCACTCCCTCACCTGTTCCTCCAAGTGCACTGTATGTTCAATCCCCCGCTGTTTCTGGCTAAAAGTAAGCCCCTTTTGATTATCTGCATTTTGCCCCTCGAAGAAATGTATTATCACCTGTATCTCTTGTCCTCATTGCTTGGTCTCCCCTCTTCATTCGCACTGTAAACTGCATCCTGAAATCAGATTTCCCAGCTTTCGGATCTCCAATCATCTACTTCCACTATTAGCAATAAACTATCTTAAACCTTTCCCTTGTGTCCGTGCTTCTGGGTCCTATTACCTAAACTTATGACAGATTGATTAGAATTAGTTTTACTTTCTACTTTTTTTTTTCTTTACCCTTTTACTGAGAGTAAGGTGAATGACAAATGATTTCATATTTGAAAACGTGTTGAATACATAAGTGTTTACTCTAATAATACTGGTGACTTTCTAGCTGTTAGGCACAATAATATTACACGCTGCCACCATTCTGTTCATCAGTTAACAAATTATTTTATTGATTTGGCAAAAAATAGACGTAAAAACTTTTGCATCATTATTTAAAATTCTAATGAGTTTCTAATTCTCCTTTACCATTATTTGGTTTTGGAATAAAGGCTACAGCACTGTTTCAATGGTATAGGTAATTATTCCTGTGGGGAAGGGTCACCCCAGTGGATCATTTGTTCATGGCGCAACCCTCCTCAATTTCTACGAGGCTTGGGACCAGCACTGCACGGCTGGGGTTGGGGGTTTGGCTGTTGGGGGTTCAGAGTCTTGCGCAGGGACACTTCTACATGTGGTTGGGAAGAACCTTCGATGCTTAGGGGAATTGTATCTATGAGGTGTGTGTGTGTACAAATTATTCAAGTGTCCTCAAACAGATTGAATTTAGAAACAGAGTGAAAACCTCTTCACTGACTGTTTAAGGACAGATTAAAATGTTTTTTTTTTTTGTTGAAATCATTTGGGAATATGACGTCTAATTCAATTTTGATATTAGGCTCTGTTAGACTTCAGTCTTTTCCGAATACCAAGAAGGATGGCAACTGTATGGAAGACTTAACTTCTTAAAAATTGGCTCATTATAGAATAAAGTTAAAGTATTGATTTACTTTTACAAAAGAACATTTTGTGAAGCAAAAGAGCAAATTTTCAATAGCTAGGACAGAATCAGCCTAAACATATGGGAATAAGTACTATTACACAAGAGTTGATCAAAATCCTCAGTTCGCATTTCACAAAACGTACAACTAAAAGGCCCTTAATGAATTTTTGCAGAAAGATATCGGTAATGCCACTGATGATTTTGAAAAAAACTGCCTTTATCTTATTCATAATTAGATATTTAGGTGGCAAGTTTCAAATCTTCCAGATAAGAAGAAATAAGATTTTTCCCTTAAGACTTTACATATAGTACATAGACCGAATCATTTTGAAATATTGCACAAATGGTTACCACAGTAGTGTGTATAAATAACAAATATGTATAAAAATTACTCAGTTCCTGTAAAGCATTTGAACACCAAGCAACTGATGGCAAATTCATTTAGAGGTATGGTATATTTTCTGCACATATATAGCACTTTTCTACCCACTGACACCCGAAGTGCTTTACACTGCTTCTTATTCACCCATTTGCACTCACACACACACACACACTAATGGGGGAGATGCTATGCAGGTGGCCAACACTCACTGGGAGCAACAAAGTTTGAGTTCATGGTCTTGCTCAAAGACACTTTGACATGTGACTGGAGGAGCCGGGGATTGAACCAACAACTGTGAGATTGGTGGACAACCGCTCTACCTTCCTGCGCCACAGTACATCAAGACATAAGACTACAAAAATAAGTCTGGAAATTCCCTCTGCTTCACTAGAGAAAATTCCTATTCCTCTAGAAGACAGGTTTCTTTGCAGCCATCTAATAAACCTTTTTAGAATTTATCTAACAGAAAAACACATAAATTAGCAAAACACTGTGTAAGTGTAAATATAATGTTGAGAGCAACATGTTGTATGCAATTTGTTTCATATGAATTAGTATTTTATAATTTCTTTTCCCATACTAATAATACTAGATTTTATCTTAATAAACAGTGATAGCATAGTTTGTGTAGTTCTTTGGAGTGCACTCCAGCTGACTGAGAATTCGGATCCACCAAATAGGCCTAAATGTTAGGCATAGGTGCGCAAGGTCAGACAACAAACTACTGTCATTATAAGAATCGTGTACTTGATGAGCACTTGAGATGATTTACAGACATTACTGAGAATTGAGAGCAAAATCTTAAAATAGGGAACACTGACCACAGTGAGCTGTGTGCATAATTACAGATGACAGAATTAAATGTTAATCTTACAGTCCACTTGCCTGAAAAGAAAAGAGACTCAAAGATTGACTGTTGTTTTCTTCCTATGCGCTTTACTATATTGGAACCACTGGCTGCATTGGTTCCAATGAAATATGTGAAAATCCCAAAATTACAAAGAATAAAACTAATCACAGCTATTCTACATGAGAGCAAAATTCATATAGTATACAAGACAAACTACTCATTTGCCCTTACAAAATGAAAATCAGGCTGTCCAAGCTGAAGCAGAAAGTAGCTCTGCAATACAGTGTCCCAATACTGTATACTGCAATGGGATGCAAATGTGGAGTTCACAACAGTTAAAGGGATCATTTGAATTTCTTGTCACAAGATTGTATGAGTTACTAACCAGTAGTGATGTAGTTTTATCAACCTAAACTCTGGCTCTATATTTCTCAACCAGCCCCAGCTTGGAAGGACAACAGCTGCATCAGACAATACCCCATACTACCTTTAGTACTCCCTACTAAAAATGTTGTTGTCAAGGTTTAAAAGGTTCTTCAGCAACTGACCTTTTCTGCTGCTGTTGTTGTTGCTGTGGAGATGTTGGGAATTCTCTAAAAAAATTACTTCTTTAAAACTGGTGTAAGTCTCCTTATATCTTGATTAACACCCCCACCCATATATAAATGTTAGTGCAAACCCGATACAAATGATAGGACAATTAAATTTCAGGCTTTTTCAATTCAAAATATTTTAACTAGTTAATTCACCAAATAGCTCAGATTGGCCCGTGTTTCTGCAGAACTACTTGCAAATGTTCTGCCATACCATTGTAAAACAAGGAAGTGCAGTGGGATACACAGAGAATTTGGGTGAATAACTTCTTTCATCTACAAAAAATCAAAGTAAAGAGATTTTGACTCCATAAATGAGCAGAGGTTTACTGTTTTTTCTCAATTTTAAAATATATGTCACATATATATAGGTGGTTCAATTTTAGGGTCAGATTTAGATATGAAAAATCTCTGTTTTAAATACATGACAGAGCATAAAGCTGCACTTTAACACGCTGTGTGGACACAGGGTTAAAAAACTCACCAGTGGATCCCAGAACAAACAGAACAGTGGAGGAAAGGAAGGACAGACTTGGATCACTGGCTGGTGTCTGCAGGCCGGAGACTTCTACTGCTCACGTGGTCCAGGCTGTTACCTGCTGCTCAATCTCTAATAAAAGCAAATGTCCTCTCACTTCTGTCAACCAAAGACTCACAGACTATATCACATTGAGCTAGTTTAAGCTTTAGACAGTAGCCAATACCACTGAATGCACTGTTAATGTCGCTAGCTTGTCACTAGCATGCTAATAAACCAATTACATTATAACGCTATAAAAACTGCACGGAATTAATACAATATTACAAATGTACACATGTAGTTACCTTCTGAAAATTGCAATAAGGTCTTAACTAGGCAGTATTACTTTAAATGATGCAAAGGTATGGAGTTATTTACACAAAGCCTTATTGTAACTAGTCTTTTCCGATGCTGATTTTGTTCAGTTATAGACAAACTGGCAGCTTTACTCTGCAGTGTTGCTGGGGTCACCAAAAAATTACTCCTCTGCTTCAGTCAGCAAATGTTCTTGTTCCTTGTTTAAATTCAACCGCACCAACAGTACTCAGCTGTAATGTGCATTATCTACAGTCACGTTTTTGGTATTGAGCAATATATTATTTTGGAAAAATGTTGTTAGCAACTGAAATGTTTTTTTTTACCCATAAAGCATTGCAATATTCAGTTAAACTTTGCAAAATGACAGAACAAGAAGTTATTGTAAAATAGTACTGTAGAAATTATAGCAATGTGTTACAGTGTATGCGTTACTCACACTTCCAGTTTTTTTTTCTAATATGTCCAATGGCAAGTGAAATATCCACATTAGGTGGAAAAACAGGGAATTTGCTTGCAAATGGCATTTTCAGAGAAGATTGGTCTGTTGTACTGAACACATTGGATTATTAGTTATACTGTAATTGAAACGTGTATCCTGAAGCATTCACATGAAGCTTAGGGTACTGTCAATTGGGCAGCGAATGCTGGGGAACATATAAGTTAGTTGTACTAGTTGGTTGCTATGGTAATGGGCTTGTGATTGAACTCAAAACTGGAGAAATGGGCCAAACAAGGTGAACTGACTAAACATGGGCATACCACACATTATATATATATTTTTGGTAGGGTTATTGTAACTCTTGGTACTGCTCTAGCCCCAACTACCCACCCCCTGATGTACCTATGCTCACAAGACTGTGTAATTCTTCATACATCCGTGTTAAGATGCTAAACTGGCTGTAATGTAACACAGTGTGATGTAATTGTCTATAGAAATCAAAGGCTGGTTGTCTTTCTCTCGCATCCTAAACCTATAAATTCCCCAGTGCTTTTAACTGTGTGCAAAGATGCAATTTATTTTCCTGTTCAGATGGTGCCACTGATAATGGGAAACATTTGGATGTTGAATATTACTTTAATAGGACAATTTTTAATATAAGGAAGTGAACCTTTTCAATTGCAGATTAATTCGAACTAAATCAATATGCTTGATTACACTCAACAAACAACTTTATCTTGTTCAGACCTGCCATGCAAGGTCTGAACAAACATAATACTCTCGATTATTGCATAACTTGGATCCCTACTTCACCGACAGTACCTCCTCCAGTCGGCGAGGGGCAATATTCTGCCAATGATCAAAATCATCTTCCGGGTTAAACGTTCCATCCCCCTGCCTCGCTCACCATACAATCCTTCCGGTTTGACCGCCATCGTAGACACCAGGTAGGAATTTTAGGGTCATGTCTGCCAGTTAAAACCAATAAAAAATCTTCGCCATCCGTCACTTTTTTTTAAGTAAGCTGAACATATTACATTATACTGACTTAGCTCAGTATCTGTGTCCATTATTGTCAATTGTTTACTGTAAATTTTACACTTGTTAGGTCTGAACAGCATCGCCGGTTGTGTTCCGCTAACATCACTAACAGCAGTAGATAGGTAGCGGTGCACGTATGGAACATTACACATTGCTGCCAGCCACAACCAGTAATAATTTGTGTAACGTTAATTGGCTTAACCAACATCGAGCTAGAGTTTCAATGCGGTTTTTATCTTCGAAGTTAGCGAGAAGTTAATGTGGGCTAACGTTAGCACCAATCCAGTCGATTCCTGGACGCTGTGGGTGCACTGTCAGATAATGAGAAACCTAAATGATAGGACTTTGCTTTGATGTTTCCTGCTTGACTTAGGTTTTTGCTGCCTTGTACCTCACTTCTAAGTCGCTTTGGATAAAAGCGTCTGCTAAATGACTAAATGTAAATGAATTCGTTCATTTTGCTTTGACTGAACGTTACACTCGCTACATTATCATCACTGTACTGGAAGTGGGACCAGAGCAGTAAATGTTACAATTTGTCGTGATTTTTAGTGAGTTGTTTCAATGGCTGCCAAGGCTCAACAGTTAGTATTCTAGCTCATACTGGCACATTTATAGAAATACTCATTAACGTTCAGCGTTAATAAAATAAATAATGAAGTCCTTGGTTTATGACGTGGGGTGCTGGAATGTGGAGAAAACAACTGAAGCCACTGAATGCTGTTGTGTAGCTTTAGCTCAAACTACTTTGTTTGTGTGGTCTTTTGCAGACATGGCCATTCGCTACCCAATGGCCGTTGGCCTTAACAAAGGGCATCCAGTTACTAAAAATGTAACTGCTCCCAAACACAGCCGCCGGCGTGGGGTGAGTATTTTTTTCAAACTGAAATAAGGTTGTTTAGAGTAGCTGGGATAAGTCAAACTCTTGTCTGTATGTATCAGCTATTCTAAAGCACTGATGTTGTCTCACATACACCATCGTTTCCAGTAGGCCAAATAATGTCGTGAATGCACTAGCAAAAGTGCATCACGGTTTAACCACCATTATTGCCTTGAAGGCATTTGATGTCTTATGTGCGTGTTAAACTTTATGCTGCAGATGCTACCTGTTTTAAATGAACATGGATAGAATTGGCTTGGATGCTACCTGTGTTAAATGAACTCTGGAGCACCTTTATCAGCAGTGCTTCCTCTAAAGTTTTTGGGGCATGGTCTCATTAGCATGGTGTCCTACCATGCCTCTACTATTAAACAAAAACACTGCACTAGTTTTTAGGTCGGTGTGAATTAACATACGCGCCATACTAAAGGGCCAGCTGAACACCAATACGGCAGAGTTTGTATTTTGATTCCAATTCAATTAGAATTGGCTTTGAATCATTTTGGCAGCAGAAATATTAAAAGGACTCAGTGACTATCATGCTTTACTTCCACTGATAACTGATTAAATATGAAATGATCAGTAATTTCCACTGTGTACAGATATACTTTAACTATACCTTGTTTTTCCTGTGCAGCGTTTGACCAAACACAGCAAGTTTGTTCGGGACATGATCCGTGAGGTGTGTGGTTTTGCGCCATATGAGAGGCGAGCCATGGAGCTGCTGAAGGTGTCAAAGGACAAGAGAGCCCTCAAGTTTATCAAAAAGAGGGTGAGTTTGTCATGTCACTCATATTTGTCAACTGTGTGAGTGGACTTGTATAGCGGTTTTCTACCCATTGGCACTCAATAGGTAGGGGTGGCTGTAGCTCAGCTGGTAAGGCAGTCGTACATGGACCCCAGGGTCAGTGGTTCGATCCCCGCTCCTGGCTACATGTTGAAGTGTCCTCGGGCAAGACACTGAACCTGGTGTTGCTCCCGGTGGGTCAGCACCTTGCATGGCAGCCACTGCCATCGGTGTGTGTGTGTGAATGGGTGAATGAAAATCAACGTTGTTTATAACCACTCAAAGCGCTTTACAACATTGTGTTTCTTATTCACACAATCACTCTCACACACCGATGGGGGAGCTGGTATGCAGCTGTTCAACACTCACCAGGAGCAACTAAGTTGGGATTCAGTGTCTTCCTCGAGGACACTTCGACATGTGACAGAGGAGCCGGGTATTAAACCAATAACTGCAGAATTGGTGGGTGACTGCTCTACCTTCCTGCACCACAGGCACCTACAATGTGTGACCATAGTACACATTAATATGGCAGAATAGTACACAAAATGTATATCTTGCAAATATGGCTTTTCACAGCAGTATATTATTTTTTTTATTTGGACAATGCTTTTTGTTCTCGCACATGGCATGTATACAGGCAAGGTATTTGCATGAAGATAACACCAAATAAAGGTTACAAAACAGGGTAATTCCAAACAGCCTGTCTTTTAGCCAGATACTGTGACATGCTGATGGCAGGTCTGCCATGCAAGGTCTGATCTACCAGAAGCCAATTGGCCATCAAATGACTGAGCTACTGTTTACATATATCTATATTCATGTGTATAATTGTTTGTATGTAAACACTTGGAAGACTGTAGCAGGGATTTAGTGTGCAAAAGGTTGTAGTCTAGGTTTGCCTTCTGAGGGGCACATGGAGCATTACACTGACAACACAACTCAGCAGAGAAAGTGGAAATTACACACTGCTGAATCAAGTCCAGTCCTAATGTTGCTGTCTTTCATCCCCAGATTGGAACTCACATTCGGGCTAAAAGAAAGAGAGAGGAGCTGAGCAACGTGCTGGCTGCAATGAGAAAGGCCGCTGCCAAGAAGGACTAATCTGTCACTTAAATAAAAGTTTGCTTAAATAACACAACAACCAATCTGGGTTATTTCTCTGGTGCTTTGCCACCGTGCTTCTGTTCTTTTCGGCATATCTTTCTTCCTAATGTGCAGATTTTCATATACAATCTACAACTACAAATCCTCAGTTTGTTTCAACTTGGTTTACCATGACAGTGGGCCATATTGAGGGTAAGCAGAGAACTGTTGAAGCAGTGTAGGAATAAAAAGTTGTTGGGCTGATGCGTTTATTTATTTTTATTACCCCTCTGTCTCTGCTTTTACAGTTGCTGTAGTTGTGCTTGTCAGTGTTTATACTGACAAGTGGACATAATGATATTTTATTTCTACACCATAATACAACTCTTTTCAGATGAGCTGATATACTTCAGGCTATCAGTGCTTGTTTACTGATGATTACACCTAAACACTACTCATGTAAAGTGAGAAATACATTCTGTTATACATAAACTTTCACGAGAATCCAAACCAACTAATGGTTATAGTAATAAAGGCTAAACTTCACTATATAAAATCCAAATAACACCTTACTGATTTTTTTATATATGTTGATTTCAGTCTATATATCGGTAGGATGCTGAGGTTGGAGCTGCCAGGCAGGAGGTCTAGAGGAAGACCAAAGAGGAGATTTATGGATGTAGTGAGAGAGGACATGAAGTTAGTTGGTGTGAGAGAAGAGGATGCAGAGGATAGTTAGATGGAGGCACATGATTCGCTGTGGCGACACCTGAAAGGGAACAGCCGAAAGGAAAAGAAGAAGTAGTTTGTAATATTGAAATGTTTGTACTTTGGACGAACTTGGCAATATATTTTGACTAAGATGTAACAAAAAACAGACAACAGCTAGCGGCAAAATTACCACACAGCTTACTCAGATTTCTCCCTCGGGATTTAAAATGATGATACACTTAGATCCTCCAAAAGCTGGCATTGCAACATGACGACTGTCGCATCTGGCAGAATGAATTCAAATTATAAATTTAATTTAGATAAACAGATCACATGCTATAAATCTAAATGGGTGTTTTCTCACATGAAAAACAAAATAATGTTGCGAGATAGCATTATTAGGATAGAACTGATTAGTGATCTTGGCTCAAACCACTCTGCGAACACCTGGTGCGCAAACCATCCTGGGATAACTAGCTACCACAAATCTGCCCAAGTCAACTGCCAAAGCTTTTTTTCTCAATTATCCTAATTAAACAATGGTTATGGCATTACAATGTCAAGACAAATATAAAGCTGCAACAATATGTTCATTAAAACAGTTGAGTACAACATTCATAACTCGACATCAGTGAATATTGTTTGGCCTAAACATTTAAGCAGTTATTAAGCATTTCTAGTTTTCTTTACTACATGTTACTACATATTATTTTAAAACAAGTGACTTTAGGTTTACGGTTCTCACAAAGGACAGTTGTGGCACAGTAAGTCTTGGTGAACTGTAAGATACGCTGGTACGTAGTAGTGTTAAGAAAACTGCACATAAAATATCTTGTAATCTGCAGAGCACCTTCTCCAGAGCACTTAGGCATTAGAGCAGGCTATGCCATAAACTGAAGATCACTTCATAAAAAATATAATTTATAAGGATGCAGGAACTTTGACAGTGTTCTTTATCGTTACCTCCATTAGTGTCTTCGATAAAAAAAGACCAAGCAAATCCAAATGTAAACTATAAAAAGAGTCCATAGATGTAGCAATTGCAAAATATGAAGCATATAATTCGCCCATCGGACCCTATTGGCTGCTTCCTTCAAAATAATAATAATAATAGTTCATTTTATTTATAAAGCACTTTATGTTTGTTGACAAATCTCACAGTGCTACACTACACTAAGATTAAGAGCAAGAATAAAACATAAAAAATATGTAAAGGATAGAGATATATAAAACATAAAATAGCATACCTAAATTTTAAAAAGTAATGATCACTACAAAATGCTTTTCTGCACAGAAAAGTCTTTAACTGTTTTTTTTAAACAATCCACAGTCTGTGTTGCCCCTCAGGTTCTCAGGCAGAGCGTTCCAGAGCCGTGGAGCAGCTGCTGACAAAGCTCAGTCTCCCATTGTGTGGACTTTGGTTCTGGAGGGGTAGAGGCAATAAGTGTTGGTGGAACGAAAATGTCTTGTTGTAGTTTGTGATGTGATGGGTTCTTTAAGATATTGTGGCGCATTTCCATAGATGCACTGGTGGGTAAGTAGACAGAGTTTGAATTCAATGCGAAGGTGCATGGGGAGCCATTGAAGTGTCCGGAGAACAAAAGTGATGTGCTCCTGTTTCTGCACCCTCATAAGGATCCTGGCAGCACTGTTTTAAATGTATTGGAGCTTTTGAAGGTTCTGAGAGGTCAATCTCACGCAGAGCTGAGTATCATCAGCATAGCAGTGGATGGAGACTCCATGCTTGCCAATGACGTGGCCTAGTGGGAGCACATAGAATGGGTGAATGAGATTTGGCATCACCTAGGGCTACGTACTCAGCTCTTTTTGTGAGATAGGACCCAAACCACCCCAGAGCAGTGCCAGAAAATCCAACGACATGCTGTAGACGATGAAGAAGAATTTTGTGGTCAAACCGGGAGTGAGATCCAGAAGAATGAGAAGTGATGGGAAGCCCTGGTCAGCAGGCATTAGGAGGTCATTTGTGACCCTGACCAGGGTTGTCTCTGTGCTGTGGGAGGTGCCAGATTGTCATTTTTAAACAGATTGTATCAGTTGAGGTGATCCTGAAGCTAGGCTTAGACAGCTTTTTCCAGGAGCTTTGACAGGAATGGAAGGTTGGAGATTGGACGGTAGTTAGCCATAACTTCAGGTTCCAGCAGGTTTTTTTAGATGTGGTGAAATTATTGCAGTTTTCAATGATGTTGGGACTGTGCCACTCTGGAGGGAGTAATTAATGATGCTGGTGATAAGGGGGCTTATGTCTAAGACATTAGCTTTTACCAAGGCAGTGGGGAGAGGGTCCAAGGTGCACGTTTAGGGTTTTGGAGACAGACAGTGGTTTTCACCTTAGTGGTGAAATGTGCAATGAAACTGTTGCACTGCTCCTCTGTGATACTGCTGTCAGTGTGGGTTTGAAGTAATGCGAGGGTTTTCCTAAATAATTTACTTTAATTATTACTTTCAAAAAAAAAGGGGTACGCACACACGCCGCCTAGCCCTAAGACCAACCGTGTGTGGCGTTGCCCCTGGTGACGCGTCCGTATTTGCGTGTAGTCCCACCCATGCTCGTCATTTTCGACTTGTGATTGGCTGTCGGGCTAAGGTTAGCTCTCGGTTAGTTAGCTGTCTATATTTAGCTGATTGCATTATCGGATCAGATTCAACCTGCAGTTGTACAACATATAACGTTAGTCAAGTATATCAATTTTATGTTTTTTTCCGCCGAACATAAACTGCCATTGTTGTGAGCAAATTGTTCAAGCGAACATCGACAGTTGCATCGTTAACGACATATCAGCAGAGCTTGAGTTTTCCGTAAGAAGCGAGGACAGGAGATTTCTGAAATGTCTTCAGACGAAGACAGGGCCAAGGAAATTTTGAAGGGCTTCAAACTGTATCCTTTTTATTGCATGTTTAGTGATGGTCTGCTATCGGTGCCGTTGTCTGTTACTATAACGTCATCAAACATTAGCAAGATGGTAGTTACAAGTGATGTCTGTTGTTGTCTAATGTACGAGCTTAGCTGCAGTTTATGAATCATCTGATTTAGCCAGTGATACACACAACCGATGCTGGTGCTTAGTTGGTGTGTTAATGTGAAGCATGTAAAATGTCCCTGAAGTTACAGAGCTAGCTAACTTCGTTCACATCTGAATCATGGCCAGACAGCTCCAGTAACTGAGCATGGCCTGTAGCTAACTTGCCGGGCTAACTGCTCAGGTTGCCCAAGTTTATATGGAATTGGTGAAACGGTTTCTTTTCTTTAAAAACAGTACATTTCGTTTTTGCTTTGCATGAAGATCATACCAGTGTATTTTCATATACACATATCTTCCACCAAAAGTTAAGTATACTTTATCTTATATTCCAATTTCAAATTAGTAATTTAAGACGATTATTACTTTACCAACAATTGAATTTGTGTAATCCCATTGAACCAGGGTTTATATTATGCTTATTCTCTGGCACCCCGTCTACATTGTCCCATTTTATTGTTCACGGTATTCAGCACATTGCCTGTAATACATAGTATACAGACATGTTGGAAAGAGAAAAACATGAGAAGGAAGAGCGATTTGGGAACTTAAATGTATTGCTAGCCAAAGTTATCAGGTGTCAGAATACAGTGAATCATAGCTTGTTGTGTTTGATCAAACGTGTAAAATTTATATGGGCTGTGTCCCACATTAATTGGACATTACAGTGCCCTTCTTGTAATTTAGTTGGTATATATATATCATAGCACTCAGTAGTTGTTGGCGGAACACTCTGATTCATCCACTTTTGTTGCCTCAATCCCTGACTTAAAATAGATTTTTAATGGCAAGATCATCTGCAAAATACTTACCAGGGTAGGTAGGGTAGGTACCAGGGTTACCTCAGAGCAAGAAAGCACACAGAAATTGCTTAGTGAAGTAATGTTACATTTTAAAATGTCAAGTGTAAACATGGTCAAAGAAGTCAGCTGGTTTTACAAAAATGAACTGGTTCGGCCATCAGATTAGATGGAATGGCGACCTTTTGAATTAGTTTGATTTCTATAAACTTTCTTTTATATATACTTAAAAATTAATGAATGTATGCTTTTAATGGGTTTGAGTCAATAGACAAAGAGGTAACTGCAATTTGTAAAAAAATCACAACAAAGTGAACACAGAGGGTTCTACATAAATAAATAGATAATAGATAAATAGAAAATAAATAAAGTAAAAAGGATGTCTAAACACCACTTGAACATCTCATGAGAGGTCAAGACACCCAGACTCTGTGCAAAAAGTCATGATAATTTCCCCATTTCTTGACATAGAATTCCTATAATTATTTGGAGACTGACTACTCAACCAAAATGCCTGCATTTATGGTCAGTCCCATATCATATAGATCAGAATGCCTTTCTGTGCCAGCATCAGATCCTTAGCCAGCCTCACTTTGTGGAGTCTGTCGGGCATCCAAAAGACTGTTTATAATCATAAATTGTCTGATTTTCAGTTCTCTTGACATATTTTTTCATTTTTAAGTGATACACTTAAATCAAAATCTTTGAAATTGTACTAAAATGGGCAGAAGGTGTGGAAAGTAGAGCCATAGTAGAAGAACGAGGAGTACGAGAAGCAGTTCATGCTCTGAAAGATATGGGGGAGCAATGATATAAAGATATAAAAAATAAATAATTACAATATTTGAGGGGAAGCCAGTGAAGCTGTTAAAAGAGAATGGGTAACATCCAGTATAGTATGATGGGAGTCGGAGTAATAATACAAGCAGCATGAGAGTTCTGATATAAAAGATATGGTGCTTTCAAAGAGAAAACCCAAATTGTTAATCTGGGTGGAAGGGGAGACAGACAATTTATCAATGGGAAGCGAGAAAGTCTCAAACTTTAACATGAAATTGAGTCCTTGCTGTAAAAAAAAAAAAAATCAAGACGACTTAAATTGTATCACAGTACATGCCAATTTTTACAAAAAGTGGAGCTGCGGTGTTTGTGTTGGTGCGTGTTTCTTGGTAAAGTTGTGTTTCTTGCTGTTCTCTGGCATATGCCTGAATCCATCATTTAAAGCATCAGAGTTTTATGCCACCAGCTGTCCATACAGATATTAAAACCAGGACAGGGTTACAACAGAGCATCTGTAGGATTGCCATACAAGCAGAAGCACTTGCTTCAGTTAGCTACTGACCGTCGGATATATTCAAACCCAAAGTCTGGCATTGTTGGGAGAGAGGTTATGGCATGTTGTTATACATTTCATTAAATACAAATTTTGAAATAATTGCAAAAACAACTATTACAAATGTTTGTTTGCAGCTTAACAGACCCAGTCCTCTTACAATGATTTAAAGTGTAAAGAAATGTGGACAGGTTCCAATCCTTTTTTCTAAGTCTCACTTTGCTCTGCAATTGGCATGGATTTGGTTTATCCAACAGCATTCGTGTAGCTACATATTACAGTATTACTATAGTTTTCTAATATTGAATAAAAATATACTCCTGAGTTTAGATGTGTTTAAGGACTTACTGTGATGATATGCTTATGAACTGTAAGTGTTCAGTAGCTGTGTGTTGGGGCTGTTGTTAGTATAGTTAGGGATCAGGAAGCTAGCTGTACTTGAGCTATTAACATGTCTTTAAAAATAAATTCAGACTAAACCATGACAGCATCTTTTCACTAGGGACTCATTAACTGGTGCGTGTGTGTGTGTGTGTGTGTGTGTGTGTGTGTTCTGTCAGATTCGTGCAGGCTCCCTAGTGGTTTACACACACACAACCTGCTGCTAGCTGTGGGGAGGCTATGTATCAACCTCATATTATGTTGACAGAGCTTGCATCAGTTTGTGAGGAAGTGAGAAAGAAAAGTGCACACATTTTCTGAACAGACTACATGGGTGATGGGTTTTCCTTACTCAAGCTGATCAAGTCTCCCACTCTTTTGCAGATTTTTGTGTTGCTGTTTTTATAGTGAGGCCACTGACATCATAGACCTCCTACTGAAATGAAGCAGAATGGTCTTTTTCACAGTAAAACACATTTAGAGATTAGAGTAGCCAACCTGGAGCTAGCAGCATCAGAGAGAAGGACATTGACATCCAGTCTGGATTATTCAGGAAGGTGTAGAGGATCAGGTTGATGTAGGGGACTGGATTAAGTTAGACTTGAGAGGATTAGAGAAAGCATTTAATTTAGCACACTTCTAGAAAGTCAGTGGAAAAGGTGGGGGATGATGGAGTCGGTAGAATTCTGTTGTAGCATCTGACTTTTCAGCATGAAACAACATCCAATGTGTTATGTTAGATGAATATTTAATGTGCAGTATGAATATTTAATTACAATTATGACCTTTTAATGAAAAAACTCAAAATCAAGTACTCTTATTAATACAACAGATGTGAAATGCTGATGAAATATTTATTTAAACAAGTATTCAACCAGATGATGGTAGTATTTGAGATGCTGAAGTTGTTTGAGTGTGTGTTATTGAAGCTGTTTGTATTAGATTCCTAGTTTACTTTATGGAATAACTGTCCAAGTCTGTTGTGATAAACTTAAAAATTATATGACCGTTGAGCAGTAGGATGTTTTTTCTAGCAGATGCTTGTTGTTTATTTATTTATTGTGTACCTAGATAAATATAGAGCCACATACAGCCACAACTGTAACTGTATAATATGTTCAGTGTTTATCAGGACCAGGCTTATTTTGTGATCTCACCATAGGTATTGTAGATTCCATCCATCCATCTTAACTGCTTATCCTGTACCAGCTGTCATTGGGTGAGAGGCGGGGTTTACCCTGGCAAGGTCGACAGTCTATCTCTGGGCCAACACAGAGAGACGTACACAGACAGACAAGCATTCACACTCACATTCACACCTATCAATGTCAATTTATCACCAGCAACATTTCAATTTGCTTATGCAACTTTCTTGTGCATAGTAATATAGATAACAGTACATATAGATAAGTGAAGTTCTTGAATCTAGTGTTCTTTAAGCTGGTTCATTGTGGGGAGGTGGGAGGACAGGCTTCCCAGATGGTGTGAAACTGAAGCACTTTGACACTAAGTAGTATGTTATGGTGGCACGAGGCTCAGTGGAGAATCTTCTCATAGAATCCTATGAGTGTGATTTCCAAAAATACTTTGTGTTTCTTTGTCCTAGGTGTTATCAGTATGCTTTCTGCCTGCCTTTCCACACATCTCTTCTAGTAAAACCTGCAATGGAATTAAAATGGTGTTTAAATAAACAGAAAAATATTATTGTGAAAAATCACGAGATAAAACTCTTAAGTGTGTCTGAAGATAGAAGAACTTTACCACTTTAAAACACCAGCATTTTTTGGGTCCGCAAATTGTTTCTATAGTAGAGGATGTGAGTTTCATCTCTGCTTATTTTCAGTTTTTATCTACTATAGTAGCCACGTACAATATTTAGGACTTTTGTTTTTTATAGAACACCACCAATTGGACGAAACACAGACCCAGCTTTAGCAAAAAAAATGCTGTAAATGCAGCAAAATCAATCAAATCCTAAAATTAACCACTTCCAAGAGGAACAAATAACAGACAAGTTTGATAACTAGTTCATTTTCCAACACCAGTCTGCTTCTGTAGCTTTGAGTCACCACCATAACTGCTGACTTTTTCCAATGAAACAACTGTGAGTTAATGAATATTTCAGTAGTTGATACTGTATTGTTTTTTTTCTATTCTTTAGTTGTAGTCACTTAACCTTTTCCTGACAGAAACTGGATGAATCTTCGAGATGCAGAGACAGGCAAAGTGCTGTGGCAGGGAACTGAAGACCTGTCTGTACCAGGAGTAGAACATGAAGGTAAATTCATATAAAACACAAACATTAAAAATTTTTGTCTTTTTGGAACAAAGAATTAAATATTCACAGTACTGGTGGGGAAAAATAAGTGAATCCTTGATGGCAAATCTGACATATATTTAATGCTTAATGTGTGATTACACGCTAGTAATTAAATAGATGGTTTACTATTGAAACTAAAATCTGGCAATATTTCAAGAGAAATGTTTAAATACTGTAAATGCAGGAAAGTAAAAAGGTTGACATGACCAAAGCAGCATTTTCTCCATAGACCACATTTATGAAAGAGACATATGTGCATTTTTGAACAACAAACGTCAATTAATACCCACTATTATAAATGGTTTTGTATTCGTAAAATGTTCCCAGAGCCTAGAAAAGTAGGTTTCATTTTTCTCATATCATAATCTAAACTCTGCCCTTTAACATACATGTACAGTGGGGCAGACAAGACAAAAACAAACCTGGAAGGTGGAAAACTCTGTCTAGCTCATTCCCCAGGTGAACAGTTTTAATTCATGTCACAGTAGCTTTTGCTTATCGGTACTGTGCTCATGGAAGGGAAACATTGTTCTGCAGCTGAATAATACTCTCACGTAACTTAACAACATCCTTTTATCCAACATTTCAATACTTTTACTATAAACTTAGGAATATGACTGTATTTCTCATTGCATTTTCATTTATTATCATTATTATGACTCATCTGCTGGTGTGGTTTCTTGCTCATTATGCTTGTTCATTCAAGCATTTACAAAATCACTACTCTCTCACTATCATTTTAAAAGCAACACTAACGTGTGTTCTACATCCAACTGGACATCACCTCATGCCTCTAAAACTGGCAGTGTGTAACAACCATTGTCTAAAACAGGCAAATGAGATGCTGTAGAAAAGAAGTACTTTTTTTGTTTGTTGTTTTTCAAAATGCTTGACTAACACTAAATAAATATAGAAAAAAAAAGAACTGGACAAAATTATAAAAATGTAAAATATAAATCTTACAAATTTGTTGTTAAAAGGCTAACAGCACTAGTAGGAATAATAACTTTGATCATTAGACTTTCTGTGCGTTTAAACTGTTATATGGTAGATATACACTGTTTTATTTGTGAAAATGTGAAGATTTTGGTTAACAAAATAAAGTGCAGAAATTTCCTGATGATTAAATCATCATCAAGCTCTAAGAAATCATCATCCCAGTGATGTGCTCATGCATGGTCGGTCATTTCACTAAAGTAGAAAATGCTGAGGTGGATGGATTGTAGCATTTTGTGATCGAATGTTTCAACAAATCTGTTAGGGTTGAAGTATGGTTGGAATCGATACTGTATAACCAAAGGCTGTCTTCAGCAGGCCACATTCTACCAGTGCCATACATGCTTTCAATCTAGCTAAAGCTTTTAGAGCTCAGTCAATAATAGTTTTTTACTGTCTCTCTAGCTCGTGTCCCAAAGAAGATTCTGAAGTGTAAAGCAGTGTCCAGAGAGCTCAACTTTTCTTCCTCTGAGAAACTCGAGAAATTCAGGCTGGAGCAGAAAGTTTTCTTCAAAGGACAGTGTCTAGAAGGTAATCGACCAAAATAGTGGACCTGAAGGTCTTTCAGTTGGTATTCAATGGTACCCTATGGAGTTCTGACCAAAAGTAGTCACAGTCTCCTTTTGGTTTACCATACACAGACTTCATGGAAACACACAGTGTGTTTTGATGAGAAATGCTGAATATAAACATGCAGAAACTTTTTTGTTTTATAAATTGTTTCAGATTTGAAAGGAAAGGCCAATGTCAATAGACTGGGCGATCCAACAGAGACTTCTACAACATGTCTAGCATGTCTGACATGTGGGTATAGTCCGTTTCTTAAAGAAGAATATAAGGTCATTAGGCAGAAAACAATGTTACTATGATGCTACAAGATACTATTTTGTCTCATGGGACTGTAAATGATGTGCAGTGTCTTGGCAACAAAAAAAACTTTGACAACATTAGAAAACACTCCATAAAATTCCATTACTATGCTAATGACACCCAGCTATATCGAACTATGGAACCAGATATAAAAAATAACATTAAATCAAACAAGACATAAAGCCCTGGATGTCCTACACTTCTAAACTCAAACAAAACTGAAGTCATAGACTTTGGGCCTAAAAATCACAGAAATATGCTGTCTAATCATATCATTATTCTAGTTGGCATAACTCTGACCCCTAGTACTACTGCAAGGAACCTCTGAATTATTTTTGACCAGGATTTGTCCTTAACTTTACATAGACAGAATACATGTGTGTGAATGAGAGGGACTCAAGTGGAACGGTGAGGTTACAGGGAGCAGAGGTGAAGAAGGTGCAGGACTTTAAGTACTTAGCGTCAACGGTAAGATGGAGAGTGTGAAAAGAAGTGAAGAGCCGAGTGCAAGCAGATTGGACCAGAAAGAAAGTGTCAGGTGTGCTGTGTGATAAAAGAGTATCAGCAAGAATAACAGGAAAGGTGTTCGAGATGGTTGTGAGATCAGCGATGATGTACGAAAAGACAGGAGGCAGGGCTGGAGGTAGCACTGCTTAAGATGTTGAAGTTCTCTTTGGGAGTGACGAGGATGGACAGTATCAGGAATGAGGACATCAGAGGGGCAGCTCATGTTAGATGTTTGGGAGATGAAGTTAGAGAGGCTGTATTGAGGTGGTTTGCACATGTTCAGAGGAGAGACTGTGAATATATCAATCAAATGAGGCTGAGGGTGGAGCTGCCAGGCAGGAAGTCTAGAGAAAGACCAAAGAGGAGATTTATGGATATAGTGAGAGAGTCAGGATCAATTCCTTCTTCAAGACTTTTATTTTGCAGTCACTTCCTGTTCCTGGTCCCTTCACGTTTACTCCGCTTAACTAATCACCGGTAATCCATTTCACCTGCTCTCATTCCTTTGTTTATATACCTCCTCGGTTCACTTACCAAAGTGCCAGATCGTCTGCATTCTAACAGCGACTTTCCAGCTCTCGTCAAGTTCATCATTGCTATCTACGATTCGGACCACATACAATTATCGACCTGACTCTGTCTACTACTCTGGTTTTGTGAGTAACTGCTTCCTATTCGCTCTCTGTTGCCGACCTAATGATTGACTAAGGATTATGAGTACTGTTATCTGCCCATGAGGAATCAAGATTATCAAGAGCCCTTCTAACCACATCATTATAAGGTGAAGATTACCATGTCATGTCTATGCTTTAATCATGCCATGCACACGTTTTTACCAAGCCATCTGATTATCTGACTATAACTTATACGGAGCTCAGAAAAGTGTCCATCATGTGTTCAAGTATTCCATTACCACGCACTCATTACCAGGCCTGCCTCTGTGTTACAGATTCAGACCACTACATCGTCCTCAGTGGACACTCTCCCCACCTATCTTTTCTTTAAGTTAATCATCCTCGCTGCATCTAAGGATCTACCTACAGTACCAGGATCATACTCCGCTCTTAAGACATAAGACCCCTGTCTCCTCCAGACTCTGCTTCTCTCCCCACTCACTCTATTTAGTCTTGTTTCATGTTTAGACTCCATATCCCACAAGTCATTGCTAAGATACTCATCTGCATGTCCTCTCTCATAGACTGGAGTTCAGCACCACCTAGTGAGTCAGAGGACTTACTACATCTTCATCTTGCTTTGCCAAATATATTTTATAATAAACTTTATTTAAACTGAGCGGTTGTGTCGAAGAAGGAGCGGTCAAAGTCGAAGAAGGAGAGGAGAAAAGTGTGTTTGTAGGCAGAGAGAGAAGAGAAAAGCTAAGAATGTAGGACTGACAGTAGGGACTTTGAATGTTGGGAATATGACAGGGAAGGCTGGAGAGCTGGTTGACATGATGCAGAGAAGGAAGGTGGATATACTGTATGTCCAGGAGACCAGGTGGAAAGGTAGCAACGCTAGAAGCTTAGGAGCAGGGTTCAAGTTGTTCTACCATGGGTCAGATAGAAAGAGAAATGGAGTAGGAGTTATCCTGAAAGAGGAGTTGGTGAGGAATGTTCTAGAGGTGAAAAGAGTATCAGACAGGTGGATTCTGAAGCTGGAAATTGAAGGGGTGACGTTCAATGTTGTGAGTGGTTATGCCCCACAGGTAGGATGTGAGTTAGAAGAGAAGGAGAAATTCTGGAGTGAGTTAGATGAAGTGATGCAGAACATCCCCAAAGGTGAGAGAGTGGTGATTAGTGCAGATTTCAATGGACATGTAGGTGAAGGGAAAAGAGGTGATGAGAATGTGATGGGCAGATGGTGGTAGACTTTGTAAAGAGGATGGAAATGGCTGTAGTGAACACTTTCTTCCAGAAGAGGCAGGAACATAAGGTGACATATAAGAGCGGAGGGAGAAGCACTCAGGTAGACTACATCTTAAGCCGACAGTGTAAGAGATCAGTGACTGCAAAGTATTGGTAGGGGAGAGAGTAGCTAGACAACACAGTTTGGAGCTGCAAGGCAGGAGGTCTAGAGGAAGACCAAAGAGGAGATTTATGGATGTAGTGACAGAAGACGTGAAGTTAGTTGGTAGAGAATGCAAAGGATAGAGTTGGATGGAGGCACATGATTCTCTGTGGCGTCCCCTGAAAGGGAACGGTCGGAAAAAAAAAGAGGAATATGGTTTCATGCCTAGAAAGAGTACAACAGATGCAGTATTTGCTTTGAGGATGCTGATGGAGAGAGTGGTGATTGGTGCAGATTTCAATGGACATGTAGGGGAAGGGAACAGAGGTGATGAGACTGTGATGGGCAGGGTTGGTCTTCAGGACAGATGGTGGTAGACTTTGCAACGAGGATGGAAATGGCTGTAGTGAACACTTTCTTCCAGAAGAGGCAGGAACAAAGGGTGACATATAAGAGAGGAGGTAGAAGAACTCAGGTGGACGCATCTTGTGTAGACGTTGTAATCTGAAAGAGACCAGTGACTGTAAAGTGTTGGTAGGGGAGAGTGTAGCCAGACAACACAGGATGGTGGTGTATAAAATTATGGCGGTTGGTGAGGAAGATTACGAGGACGAAGGCAGAAAAGAGGACGAAGTGGTGGAAGGTAAAAAAGAAGAATGTTGTGTAGTTTTCAGGGAGGAGCTGAGACGTGCTCCCAGATGAGCACGTCTCATCTGGGAGCACGGCTGCAGGACCACTACAGCTCCCTGTGATCAGGGAGACAGGTAGGAGGGTACTCGGTGTGTCATCTGGAAAGAGGAAAGTGGACAAGGAGACAAGTTCAGGAGTGTATACAGACAAAGAGGTTAGCTAAGAAGAAGTGGGACACTGAGAGGACTGAAGAGAGTAGACAGGAGAACAGGGAGATGTAGCGTAAGGTGAAGGTAGAGGTGGTAAAGGCAAAACAAAGAGCATATGAGGACTTGTATGCTAGGTTGGACACTAAAGAGGGAGAGGTGGATTTGTACAGGTTGGCCAGACAAAGAGATAGAGATGGAAGGATGTGGAGCAAGTTAGTGTGATTAAAGAATAAGGATGGAAATGTATTGACAGGTGCCAGGAGTGTGATGGGAATATGGAAGGAGAACTTTTTAAGAATTGATGAATGAGGAAAATTAAAGGAAAGAGAGTAGAAGAGGTGACTGGTGTGGAGCAGGAAGTAGCAAAGATTAGTAAGAGTGAAGTGAGGAGGACGTTGAAGATGATGAAGAGTGGAAAGGCAGTTGGTCCTGATGACATACCTGTGGAGGTATGGAAGTGTCTAGGAGAGGTGGCAGTAGAGTTTCTGACTAGTTTGTTTAACAAGATCTTGGAGAGTGAGAGGATGCTGAGGACTGGAGGAGAAGTGTACTGGTGCCCATTTTTAAGAACAAGGGAGATGTGCAGAGCTGTGGCAACTACAGAGGAATAAAGCTGATGAGCCACACAATGAAGTTGTGGGAAAGAGTAGTGGAAGCTCGGCTAAGGGCAGAGGTGAACATTTGTGAGCAGCAATATGGTTTCATGCCTAGAAAGAGTAAAACAGATGCAGTATTTCCTTTGAGGATTCTGATGGAGAAGTACAGAGAAGGTCAGGGGGAGTTGCATTGTGTCTTTGTAGATTTAGAGAAAGCGTATGACAGGGTGCAGAGAGAGGAGCTGTGGTATTGTATGAGGACGTCTGGAGCGGCAGAGAAGTATGTTAGAGTGGTGCAGAACATGTATGAAAGCAGTGGAGGTGGGTCTGCATCAAGGATCGGCTCTGAGCCCCTTCTTTTTTGCTCTGGTGATGGACAGGCTGACAGATGAGGTTAGACAGGAATCTCCGTGGACTATGATCTTTGCGGATGACATTGTGATTTGTAGTGAGAGCAGGGAGCAGGTGGAGGAAAATCTAGAGAGGTGGAGGTCTGCTCTGGAAAACAGAGGAACGAAGCTTGGCCGCAGTAAGACAGAATACATGTCAATGAGAGGGACCCAGGTGGAACGGTGAGGTTACAGGGAGCAGAGGTGAAGAAGGTGCAGGACTTTAAGTACTTAGGGTCAACGGTTCAGAGCAACGGTGAGTGTGGAAAAGAGGTGAAGAGGCGAGTGCAGGCAGGTTGGAACGGGTGGAGAAAAGTGTCAGGTGTGTTGTGTGATTAAAGAGTATCAGCGAGAATGAAAGGAAAGTTGTTCAAGACGGTGGTGAGACCAGCAATGTTGTTCGGCTTAGAGACAGTGGCACTGAAGAAAAGACAGGAGGCAGAGTTGGAGGTAGCAGAGCTTAAGATGTTGAGGTTCTTATTGGGAGTGACGAGGATGGACAGGATCAGGAATGAGGACATCAGATGGACAGCTCATATTTTCGATGTTTTGAAGATAGTCATAGAAGCCAGATTGAGGTGGTTTGGACATGTTCAGAGGAGTAAATGTGAATATATTGGTAGAAGGAGCTGCCAGGCAGGAGATCTAGAGGAAGACATGAAGTTAGGAGAGAGAGAGAGAGAGAGAGAGAGAGAGAGAGAGGGTGTGAGAGAATGCAGAGGACTTGAGGTTAGTTGGAGGCATATGCTTTGGTGTGGCGACCCCTGAAAGGTAGCAGCCTCAAGGTTAAGAAGATTAGTCCATGCATTCGTTACTTCCAGGTTGGATTGGTCCCCTACTTTTAGGATGTCCCAGTAACTCCCTAAAAAGCCTACAATTAATCCAAAATACTTCAGTTAGACTGCTAAATGGAATTAGAACCTCATAGTATCATATCATCCAAATAGACCACTTCAATCTCAGAATGCAGGCCTTCTTGTGGTTCCCAGAAATTTAAAAGGTAGGCAGAGCCTTTAGCTATCAAGCTTCTCTTCTGTGGAACCAGAGGATGCAGACACCCTCTGTACCTTTAAGTCTAGGCTTAAAACCTTCTTTGATAAAGCTTATAGTTAGTCATAGTCATACTGCTATAGGCTTAGACTGCTCGGGGACCCAACCCTGATGCACTGAGCTCCTTTCCCTCCATAGTATTGAATTTATTGTTTAAAGTGCCTTGAGATGACTTTGTTGGGAATGGTGCTATATAAATAAAGTTGAATTGAAATTTAAACAGTTTATCGATATTGAGGATTTTCTAATTCAAATTTCATAAAGGATATACTGTATATAAAAATGTAAAGGTTCTAATTTCATTTTAGTCAAATATAATGCTGTCTTCAAATGTTGGAAATTTACAGCTGTTAAAAATTCTCCCTGAACTCTTTTATTGCAAAATAACAGTTGCAAAGTAGCTCAAGAAAGTAGGATAAAAGGAGAAACTGTTTGCAGCCAAAGGATTTGAGCATCATTGTTAATGTTACTAAACACACCTGCTCATAGTTGGGCGTGATCTCCAATCACGTCAGCATTCAGACCAGTTAACTGTGAATGTGTTACCACTTCCTTGTTACTTTGGGTTAGGTGTGCTGTCCCAGGGGCCTGCTGAGGAGAGGCTACAGAAACCAAACCCCCAAGGGACAACACACAGTCCTCACCAACACAACATGTTTGTGCTATTTGTTCTACCAGAGAGAGAGAGTGACATCTCTGGACCATTATTCACACCTATCTGCCACAACATTATATCTACCTGGTAGGGAAAATGTAGTGAACAGGGGTCAGCGTAGTCACTCTGGTCTGTGGCTACACAGCCACATTTAGAGCAAGTTGTTCTGACAGCTGTTCATTTTGACCAGCCATACATTTTCCCATGCTACTCCCTGTCTAGACTATTAATACCTCCTGGTGGTATTAAAGTTGTGGTTCATGGTCTACAACATAATAGTATACTAAAACAAATAAACATATTGTATGATGAACTGAGTTATTTCTCTGTCTGTGTCTCTTGGTCCAGAATGGTTCTTTGAGTTTGGTTTTGTTATCCCCAACTCCACCAACACATGGCAGTCTCTGATAGAAGCAGCTCCAGAGTCCCAGATGATGCCAGCAAATGTTTTAACGTAAGTCTTCTCTCAGATGGCCTTTATTTGTCCTATGAATCATGTTCCTGTACTGCTGACACATGCAGTATTTCTTTTGTCAACTTAGGTAGAGGTTAGTAACATGTACAATACAGTGTATCCAGAAAGTATTCACCAAAATATCTATCGATTATTGTATTAATTATTTTCGTCAACATTCTACAAACAAACCCTCATAATCTCAATGTGAAAGAAGTTTGTTTGAAATCTTTGGTAATTTATTAAAGATAAAAAAACCACATCACATGTACATGCCTGCTCCAAAAATCACATGTACATAAGTATACACAGCCTTTGCCATGACACTCAAAATTACACTCTGATGTCTCCTATTTTCACTGATCATTCATTAAATGTTTCTACAACTTGATTGGAGTTTACCTGTGGGAAATTCAGTTAATTGAACATACACCTGTCTATATAGGGTCCCAGTTAACAGTGCATATTAGAGCACAAACCCAGCAATAAAGTCCAAGGAAATTGTCTGTAGACCTCCAAAACAGGATTATATCGAGGCCCAGATCTGGTGAAGGGTACAGAATAGTTTTTGCAGCATTTGCCTGTACCGACAGTCCCTACAGTAAAGCATGGTGGTGGTAGCATCATGTTGTGGGGAAGTCTTTTAATGGCAGGAACTGGGAGACTAGTCAGGATTGAGGGAAAGACGAATGCAGCAATGTACAGAGACATCCTTTATGAAATGCTGTTCCACAGCCTTCTGGACCTCAGATTGGGGTCACAGTTTTTCTTTCAACAGGACAACAGTAAGAATACAGCCAAGATAACAAGGTAGTGGGTATGGGACTCTGTGAATGTCCTTATCTCAGACTTGAACCCAATTGAACATCTCTGAAGGGATCTGAAAATGGCTGTGCACCGATGCTCCCCATCCGACCTGATGGAGATTGAGAGGTAGTGCAAAGAAGAATGGGAGAAACTACCCAGAGATAGGTGTGCTAAGCTTATAGCATCATACTCAAAAAGATTTGAGGCTGTAACTGGTGCTAAAGGTGCTTCAAAAAAGTAGTAGGCAAAGGCAGTAAAAACGTATGTACATGTGATTTTTTTTTTTTTTGTATTTATTTTTTAAAGACATTTAATATATTTGCAAAGATTTGAAACAAACTTTTTCATGTTGTCATTATGGGGTATTGTTTGTAGAATTGCGAGGAAAATAATGAATTTAATCTGATTTGGAATAAGGCTGTAACAAAACAAAATGTGGAAAAATACTTTCTGGATGCACTATGAAAACTATGAATATGGTTATATGACATAATATTTTCTGTGGACATACTGCAATTGAGCAAATAATGTTGGAATGCTAAAAAATAATTTGTACAATCTGGACTTGTGTCTATGTGTATGTTCATCATTTCTGTTGGCCTGTAGTATTTCTCATCTGGGAGCACAGTCCCACTATGAAAATCAAACAAAGACTCATTTATTTGGAGAGAACTCCAAATAAAAGGTAAAAGGTGAAATGATTGCTTTCCCTTGCTATTTCCTGCTTTAACTTGATCTTTTATGTGCATCAGTTTTTATGGTGCAGTGTAGTAATGTTTTCCAAAAAATGTGTGCACTTCCACTTACCTCTGAAACTTCTGTGTCAAACTTTATCTTTATGATGTCGCCAAGTTCTTTTAGGCCTTTAACTGTGTGTTGAATTGTAGATTCATAAAATGTAGTATAGTGTACACGTGTTTTTGTGGCAGTGAAACTGTCAGACAGTGATATTAAAGTTGACTTTTGTTTGCATTCCAGTGGAAATGTGATCATAGAGACCAAGTTCTACGATGATGACCTTCATGTCAGTACCTCCAGGGTACGGCTTTTCTACGTCTGACCCCTGACCCAAGACTCTTCCTTAAAATATGCTGACATCTGCCAAGGTCTTTAAATTTCCAAGGTTAGCTACAATTTGCGGCAGTAAACGGTTCACTGCTGATATGGGATCAGCACATCTGTGTGAAACCCAGAGAAGTGAGCTTTGGTTCTTCTATTGTTTGTGACCTAAAAACTTTCTAGAACTTTGGGGGGGAGGGTGGGGAAGAGGAGGAGAGAGATCTTCCCATGACCTAAGATCATTTGTCTCTGGATATTCTCCTCCAGACTGTTCCACTGTACATAAATTAGCACTGATCACAACTCAGCCAGGAAGCCACTCGGAAATGACACGATTTGTGCATTTTTTTTTTTTTTTTTTTTTTTTTTAGAATTCTACCTTGTCTCACTCCAAGGTTGCATTTACTCAGGAACAGAATGTTAGACTTGTAATCTTCTGTGATTTGATCTTCTTTCTTTCTGAACATGAAAACACTCCTATGACGTGTTGTCTGTTTAAACATCAGCCTCATATTAGTCCTGAGTGAAGTTTCTGTCCTGAGCTACATTCAAGATGTCTTTATCATTAAACACTAGGTAATATTACCTCTAGCTTTGATGCATTCTAGAGGCAACTACAATTCGAGTCTCCATTTACTTCCTCCCACCATGGGGAAGTAGGGCTGTTCCCTCCCAAAGGCCCAGTAAAATGCATTTGTAGGCCACCTTTCCTGTTTTCTGACTACATGAGGTAGTGTAGTGGTTTTTAGGTTAATGTGATGAAGGACCAAGTACCTGTTTCTGCTCCAGTCCACTACAAGAACCAATAGTTTACAGAATTGACAAACTATATTTTACCCTCATCAGCAAACACAATTATAATTAGATTGTTAATGTAAAATAGTAATATTAAACTTTGAGCTAACTCATCATCAGGTGTCAAGTAAAACTGGCATTATTTCTTCTAGACAGTTCATCAGATTACAATTGTATCTGAACTTAAGCCTGATGTTAACAGCTGCTCAGCTGTACTCCATTCATCTTGACGACATTTTTAACTTTGGTGTCTCGTCCAATTCACTGCATTTATCTCATTGTTTTCTCTTAGCTGCTAACTGAGCTGTGTAAAATAGACATGTTTTACTATAACAAAAGTTGTGGATTAAAGTCACCTGATGTTGTAATAATATGATGTGTGTTTGTTTGGTCTTTACTGTATTGTCATTTTTGCCCGGGAAAACTAAAAATATTTCATGTATTCAAATGCCAAGTGTGTGATCCAACCAGGGTTTGCCTTTATAGTTTACCTTTTTAAGGTTGTTTAACCAGTTGTCTTAGAAACAGTGTATTTAGAAATATTTAGAAATCAGCTTTGGGAAAGAATAGACGCAGCTATAGGAGCTGCAAGATACAGCTATTAGAGATTTAAGTTAAGCTATTAAATCTGATAGAACAGACTACAATGTAGTGGGGACAAGGTATAAGTGAAAGGTTCACTGTGTGGCTGTGGAGGCACAGGGTTTCTTACCTGGAATTGATTTATGAACGTTTTTGTGAAATCACTATTCATAAACGTGTGCTGTAGAATTACGGCTAAGTTGAAAAATTAAATGTTCAGTGTTCTCTGGAGCGGATTTTTAGACCAATGGATAATAGAACGATCGCCTTTCATGGAACCTCATGAGAAACTGATGACATGTACTGAATTTTTTAGAGTGGAAACTTGTGAAATCGGTCAGATATGACCGGATCATAACAGGAGGGTTAACGAAAAGACGAGGAAGAAGAAGTTGGACTACATGTTCCAGCAAACCTTTCGTTTGCGAGGAAGGGGAGGGGCTTGTCTCGACCTTGGAGTCTGAGGTATTGCAGCATGGCGAGCAGGGAGCCCAATGTAAGTGTTAGAAATGTTAATTATTATTACTGAAAGAGGTTTTGTATGCGTCCTTTGTGACGTCGTTAGTAAGACTTAAAGAAGGTAATAGTGGATCAGTGAGTTAACACTAACAAAGCTAATCACATAACTCTTAAACGGGTCGGTCAGTTAGCATGTGGTATTAACTGTTGTGCAAACTCGTGTGTCCGTGAACCTGTCAGACAGTATTGTTAACGAGATTGTAACGGAATTGTAACATAATGACATACAGTGTAATGGTTGTTATGAAGCATTTATTTTCTGATGCTTTAGACAGATACGGAGTGGAAATGGCCAGTAGGCCTTGGCTTATTAGTTTATGAATGAATTAAAGTCCAGACTGGTTGATACAAGACTTCATTGTCCAATATAATCTAATTTCACCTTATACTTCAGTTAACTGAAAAACTCCCCTTAATCCCCTTAACGTTACTTTAAAATGGCAAAAATAGGAAATTTAATATTATTCTTGATATAAGTAATAATTTTTTGATCAACATAACATTTAATGCTCATTCAGCTAGTATAAATGTTCCCTCATCATCAGAAGTAACAGAAATGGTAAGGAGCGTATAAAAATAACTTTTTAGTAAAAGAATGAAAATTATATTATTTCACCCCCCTTCATGAAACATTCTCTAATACTCTTTATGTCGTGTCTTTCCCTTTATACTCTTCCCCAGCCTCCTTGGCTACCTTCTAACTTAACCCCATTCGTCCACCTGATGGTTGGTTGGCAAACATGTATAGCCTTCTTTAAATCTATCCCCTGGTTCTCAATGATATTTAAGTCTAAAGACTGGAAAGGCCATGGTAAAACAAACCTAATTCTTTTTAAACCTTAAAACTTAAAACAACTTTCCATTTTCCTTTGGACAATTGTCATGTTAAAGGATCCACTGCCTCTTCATTTTTAGCTTTGTGTATTATGGCAGGAGGCTTAGCTTTAATATCTTCTGATGTTAGGTTGCATTCTTTATTCCTTATACCTTTTGCAGTGCTCCAGTTCCTGCTGCAGACACCCCCAAAAGATTAGCGAGCCTTCATATTTCCATGACCAAATAATTAGGGTTCAGCAGACCACATAATCTGACAGTGCAGATGTGGAGTTTTATTCCAGTTGCCACTAAGAACTTCATATCTCCTGCTGTTTGGTTTTTATTCTTATGTATTTCTCAAAAGAGATTCCTAGCTCCTTCTTTATGGTATTGTTCTTGGTCTTCCACTTCTTGGAAGGGTCTTGGGTCCTGTCACTTATTTTATGTCCAGTTCCAGTCTTGAGGTTTTGTCTCTATAACATCCTAACTTTCTCTCTCTTCTGTCACCTTATTTCATTAAACCTCTGACGTGATCACTTTATTAGGTACATTTTGGAACTACTAGATTAGATCCCCTTTTGCCTCCAGAACTCCCTTAATTTATTCGTGGTATAAATTCAACAAGGTGCTGAAATGATTCCCCAGAAATTCTGGTCTATATTCACATGATATCATAACAAAGCTGTTGGAGATTTGTTGGCTGCACATCCATGATGTTCTGACAGGTCTTCCATCCCTGCTGCCCATTGTGCCCTGCCAATGAATGGCATGTGGTAGTCCCATTATCACACAGCAAAAGAGCCCAAGCAAAGCTCTTCGGCTTAATCATCCCATGATGGTGGAACAAGCTGCCAAATTCTGAATGCTCAGCAGCTTTCCTCTCAATTTTAAAAAGTAGTGGTAACAATAATGATAATAATAATATAATAATAATACATTTTTGGTTCAGAGATTAGGCAGTTAAGAGCAAAATTGTTTTGTAAACACAAAAAAGTATCTTAAATATTTTAAAAAAAGTATAATGAACAAGTCTGACAGGGCTTCGTCTATTCCCCATCCTCATTTCAAATGATTCACCAGCAATTGAGAATCAGTCAAGAAAATGTGTTTGGCCTATGGCCCCCTCTAGTCTTAAGATGAATAAATTACAAATACATTTTCTGGGAGCCACAGTTTAATTGACTTGAAACTGCAGTCTGTTGACCTTTTTTACATTGTGTATTGTTACATATTTAAATCACAAAATTATGTGTCAGTGCTTTGTTACACCACTAGCTTATTAGCTGCTGCTCTTAGCATGCAGGATTAATATTGGATTAATATTTCACACATCATTAGCCACTTGATCTCGTCTTTTGTTGTCTCTTTTGTGATTTTTGTCTGGCTTTGTATAGATTAGGCTCTGTTTTTTTCATTAAAAATAAATCAATTTTGTTTTATTTTATTTTGCTTAATTTTATTTAATTTTGCTTGTCACATTTAAAAAAATATTTTGACTACAGGTCACCATGATATGAATTAAAGAAAGATTATCGTCACAATTTACTAATCACTTACTTAGGTAATTGTAACTTAACTTACTTAATTGTAGGCCATCCCTAATGTTCACTTCATACAAGAACATGATTGTGATCTTTTATTGTCTCTTATCCACACACACACACACACACACACACACACACACACAATTACATACACACAGCGCTTTGTCCAAAAGCTAAAGGGTCTAGCAGGTTGGATGTCTTCCTCTGGTGGTAGAGGGGCTGGATTAGGACTGAAGCTGCTACTTGGAGCTGGTGCTTTGGCATATGGCGTTAAAGAAGCTACCTACACAGGTAAATACATTTGTATTTAATATTTTTCCTTCAAGCTATCACTTTGTGACAAATGTAAGCAGAGGGGCACTGATATTCCAGAAAATATACCCAAAGTTTAGGGGGCCAAAGTTTAAGCGGTTGTCCACAGACCACAGGGTCAGTGGTTCGATCCCTGGCCCTGGCTATATGTTGAAGTGTCTCTGGCAAGACACTGAACCCCTAACAGCCCATTCCCCTTCCCAGCTGTGCAGTGCCGGTCCAAGCCCGGTAGAAATTGAGGAGGGTTGCATCAGGAAGGGCATCCAGCGTAAAAACTGTGCCAAACTGTGCCAAATCAACATGCGGACAATGATCCGCTGTAGCGACCCTGAACTCACGGGATAAGCCGAAAGGACAGAAAAATAAATAAAAAATACCCAAAGTTTCCTTTTTATAAAACTATGTTGTATCTTTCACAGAGCTTACATATACATAATAATCTTACACAAATACTGTGTGTGTGTGTGTGTGTGTGTGTGTGTGTGTGTGTGTGTGTTGGAGAGCAGTTGAGGGTGGTCAAAGAGCCATCATTTTTAACAGGATTGGAGGGATGCAGATGGACACTGTTCTGGCTGAGGGGCTTCATTTCAGGTAGGATCAGCTCAAATCAAATTAAATTGTGTTAGTCAAATTCCCAAAATCCAAAATTTGTCTCTGTTGAACCTTTAATTGGAAAAAAATGGAAGAATCTTCAGAAAGAGCAACAGATGAGAAATCCCTCCTCCAAGACAGACAGACATGTAATAGATGTCAACAAAGTCTATTTATATTTGTTGACAGGAAAACAACAATACAAATTATTTTAAGATGCAGTGTGCAACATTTTTCAGGAGGCGTATTCTCTTAAGGTTTTGGAACATGGTGTGCCTTTCTGACCAATCGGAATAGGATGAGTTCTACTTGATTAGCTAGTTTTGTAGCTTCTACTTATTGTATTTTGATAAAGACTAATACCTGTAGGGCTGTAGAGAGTTTAAAGAGCAAACCAAAAATGTGTTACAGCACAGACTGAGAGAGCTGGGCTTAGCTGAGCGGACTTCTTTTTCAGTCGAATTCATTTTAAGCCACAAACTGTAGCTTTAAGTACACAGCCAAAATAAAATACAATAAAAATAAAATAACTAGCCATGTACAGAAAGTGAGTGTGCAATGGGAGGTAGTGCAACTTGAAAAAGTGGGTGACTGTCCATGAGTAGGGGGGGGTTATCTGGGGGGGATTTGGCCACTGTGCAGCAGACTGACTTCGATGGGGAACAAACTTCTTGTTACGTGAGGTCCTGGTTTTGATGGACCGGAGCCTCTTGCCAGAGGAGGAGCTGAAACAGTTTGTGTCTGTGATCAGAGGGGTCAGCTGCAATCCTGTCTGCCCTTCTTCGGGTCCACCAGACGGTCCATCTCAATGCTGTAGGCCTACTCGTCTCCATCAGAGATGAGGCCGATGAGGGAGTTGTCATCTCCAAACTTCAGGAGTTTTGACAATGTCCAGATGTACAGCTGTTGGTATACGGGGAGAATAACAGAGGAGATAGGACGCAGCCTTGCGGGGATCCAGTGCTGATGGTTATTGAATCCGAGATGTATTTCCCCCTCTGTATTGAAAGCAGAGCTGAAGTCCACAAACAGTATCCTGGTGTAGGATCCTGGGGAGTCCAGATGCTGGGGGATGAAGTGGACGGCCATGTTTTCAATGTTGTCTACAGAGCTGTTGGCTCTGCAGGGGGTCCAGAAGGTGGTCTGTTATATCCCTTGAGGTGGGACAAGACGAGATGCTCAAAAGACTTCTTGACCACAGAAGTCAGGACAATGGGTCTGTAATCATTAAGTCCCATCCTCCTTGCCTTTTTGGGGGCTGGTACAGTGGCTGATGTCTTAAAACAGACTGACACATGGCGGATCTACACGGAGGTGTTAAAAATGCCTGTGAACACCGGAGACAACTGATTGGCAACAGTGCTTCAGGGTGGAAGACAGACTTCGGGCCCGCAGTTTTACGAGGGTTTAGCTGTTTAAATAGTCTATTCACATCTCCTTCTTTGATGGTGAGAGGTGTGAGGGACGGAGGGGAGGGGGCACACTGAGGTGTGAAGCAGTGTGGGTGATCCAGGTGAGGAAGTGGATGGAGGGGGGCTGCTGCTGATCAGTGGTTGGTGGGGTGTATCAGGTTCTTCCCAATGTCTTTCAAAGCGGCAATAAAACTGGCTGTTGGCAAGGCGCCAGCCATACACAGAGTGGGGGGCTCTAAGCTTGTAGCTAGTGATGCTTTCAGCCCTTTCCAGACAGAGTTGTTGGCTGGGAATTGCTGTTCCATTCTCTCGGCATGTGCTGATTTAGCTCTGCTCACCTCTTTGCGAAATCTGTACTTAGCCTCTCTGTATTTGTCTTTGTCTCAGCTTCTGATGCGGCCTCTCTCTCTGACCTCAGCTGTCTGAGATTAGCTGTAAACCAGGGTTTATCATTGTTATAACTCACCCTGGTGCAAGATGAAATGACGCTGTCCTCACAGAAGTTAATGTAGGACGTCACAGTGTCTGTGTACTCATCGAGACTGGTAGTGGCAGAGCTATTGAGAAGCATTGCAGATGGTGGTGTAGCAATGGTCTAAGACATTTTCCTCTCTGGCCCCGCACTTAATAAACCGTTTGTATTTTGGGAGTTTTTTGAGAGAGATTACCCTCGTTAAAGTCTCCTAGGACAATAACCAAGGAGTCTGGGTTTGACCGTTTCACACACATATCTCCTCAGCCAGCACGCTGCACCTCACGCACATTGCCTAGTGGCGGAAGGAAAACACTAACAAAGATGAATAAGGAGAATTCACGGGGTGAACAAAAAGGCTTGTAGTTACTGATAAAGGGCTCCAGGTCCAAGGAGCAGTGCATAGACAGTACCAAAACATTGTTGCACGTTAGAGAGGAATACACTCGGGAGCGCGGTGCGTAATCCGCACTGACAGAGACGCACATGCACACCTGAGCATTTACCTCTTCTCCGGGGCTTCACTTTGTTGTGCACCTCCTTAATCAAAACAGCAAGTAAATCTGCAGTAGAAGTAGAAGCAGTTCTAGCAGTTCTAATGTTCAGGAGTTCTTCCCTGGAGTAAGGGCCACCAGAACTTTTGCAGAAAACCAAATGAAAACACAAAACAATACAAAGTAGAGCGCACCAAAACACAGAGGCTGCCATCTTTGATGACATGACAGTGCACTTAATGTCAACTAAAGGTTGGCTGTCTTTCGTTGTTTTATGCTCAAATTATTAGGTTAAAAAGTTCCCAATTGCCGCCATATTTGTTTTGGCATTAGAACACATGAGACATTTCCATTCTCATGGCATTTGGGGCTGTGTCTATTTCCAAGAGCGAGCCTCTTATAGCATAGTTCTTACAGTATAGCCAGCCCAGTTGGCACTAGTTAGACCTCTATTGGCAACCTCTTTTTTTTCTTATTTTTTATTTTACATTAAATTATTGACCCAACAAAAAGCAGGCCACAAGGAGACCTCCTGACCTTCCCCACTAGCCACACCAGCATTGATCACAGATTAAAGAATCTCAGTGTACGATTTCTATTTCAAGAAGCAGGTTACTACCCTAAAACTACCCTAATCATGCAGTTGAGAGAGTGATGATGAAGAAGATGCCTAACAGTGCATAATGGGTTGAGCTTTCCAGGGTTCAAGAAAGGCTTAAGCGTTTTCTTTTTAAGTAGTAGTTGGTAATCAAGTCATTCAGTTTATGCTGTAGCTGGTCCAGCTATTAGGCACAGTGGGTATTAATTTCATTACAACACCTTATTATACCAGAAATTTGAAATTTTAATCTATGTTATAGGATCCCTTGGTTCCAGTACCCTATCATCTATGACATCAGAGCCAAACCCAGGAAGATCTCATCTTTGACTGGCAGCAAAGGTAACGAACACTGGACACGTATACACATGCTGGTCTCCCTGTCTTTGTGAGGACCCTTTAACAAAATACCTAACTTAAAACCTTTATCCTAATATGGTCCTTATAACATTGACACAGAATGAATTACTCATAATTAACCATTTGAAGCACAGTCGCAAAGGAACTGCCAGAATATCCGCTTTACATACATGTCCTCGCTAGCGACTGTTGCTTAGAAGGTAAAGCGGTCATCCGCCAATCCCACAGTTGTTGGTTCGATCCCCGGCTCCTCCGGTCACATGTCAAATTGTCCTTGAGCAAGACACTGAACTTCAACTTAGTTGCACTCGGTGAGTGTTGACCAGCTGCATAGAATGGGTGAATGAGAAGCAGTGTAAAGTGCTTTCAGTACCAATAGGTAGAAAAGTGCTATTTAATTGCAGAACATTTACAAGCATTATTTTGAAGTCCTTGTAAAGCAGAAATAAACAGGTGTTGTGGTTTTGCCACTCCATAAAATTAGGTTTCAAATGAATATATAAGCAGTAGTCTTCTCTGAGATGCTGGGGTGTGGTGGTTGAAACACGAGTGAATACTCATGTCACATCGATTCGTCTACGTCTATAAAACTCCTCACCGCTCTCTTCCAAAGTAATTATTTGAGAGTTCTAGCTGTTTCTAATTTCTGCTGTCTATAAACCTCTGCATAATTTAGTCCTCTTTCTCTAGCTGGTAATCCAAAAACTGAACTTGCTGTGAACCAGTGACATTTTGGGTTTGGCTCATTTGATGACCAGTGGCATGTAGCATGTGAATGCTGCGAGGGCTCACGAGGAATGATGTCCTTTAAAGACCACTACAAAACTTAATATTAGATAAATATATATTGAAATGTTATACAAACATGTACGTACATACAATACAAATGTAAACAATGTTTTATAGCTAGCTGAATACATTAAAACTATTTATTATTTATACAATAAATGCCTTTGGCATGTCTCTGCATATATGGGAATCATTCCAGTGCATTTATATCATTAAAACATGTCACAAGGAAACTACAACAGTAGAGGCAACTGTAAAAGAGGAGGTAAAGCAGTCGTCCATCAATCCCACAGTTGTTGGTTCGATCCCCAGTCCCATGTTGAAGTGTCCTTAAGCAAGACACTGAACCCCAACCTTGTTGCTCCTGGTGTGACTATGAGTGTGAATGAGAAGCAGTGTAAAGCGCTTTGAGTACCAATAGGTAGAAGTGGGCTATATAAGTGCAAACCATTTACATGACACAGATACCTTGTGTATACTTATTATTTATTTATGTTTATATTTATTTATTATTCACCCCCTTTTATTGTTTTATGCCACTGAATGATGCTTTATTTTTTTAGCTCTTTTTGACATTAAAAAATAAAACAGATCTCTTAAAGGGATCCATATTATAAACAAAATAAGTCATTGCATCGTCCTCTGATAATAGGACCCATACATTGTTGCTGTTTGCCAATGCTTACGTATAGACAACAGCACCGTCATGTTAAATAGCCCCCCACCACACACTGGAATGGCTCAACTTGCCTAAGATCTCCACAGAATTAGACGTTGTTTTGTTTTCTCTGCCTTCGATGAGGCTTTGGGATTCTGAAAAACTCCCAAAAAGTTATTTCTGACAATTGGCACAGACCTTTGCAAACAAAAGATATTATTTAACTAGTTAAATGGTCTGAACGAATATAGCGCTTTAAACTGCTTCTCATTTACCCATTCACACTCACCAGGAGAAACCAAGTTAGGGTTCAGTGTCTTGCTGAAGGACACTTCATCAAATAGCCGGAAGAGCCGAGGATCGAACCAGAAAATGGGGGATTGGTGGATGACCGCACTGCCTTCCTAAGTCACAGTCACATAGTTGTCCCTATGCACCCCCAGACAGCTCTGCAGAGTTCAGAAACTTTATGAACAAATCAAGCTTCAATACCAAAACCATAAACAAACTAATTTACGGTACACAACAGCGGCCTGGTCATTCTAGATTGTGTGTGTTTGTGTGTGTGTAGATTTACAGATGGTGAATATAGCGGTGCGAGTCTTGTCTAGGCCCATGGCGTCAAGGCTGCCTTCTATGTACCAACAGCTGGGCAAAGACTATGATGAGAGAGTCCTACCCTCTATTGTCAATGAGGTCCTCAAGTCTGTAGTGGCGAAGTTTAATGCCTCGCAGCTCATCACACAGAGAGCACAGGTACCGCTGTCATCACACTGTCGGCACACTGCTGGAATGCTTATTAATGATATTTCCTCTTTTTATAAATATACCTATTTTGTTCCTTGTAGCCTAGATTTTACATTTACTTGCTCTACACCAGTGTCTGCATCTGTCAGAAAGAGGTGGTCTGCTGCATCTTATAAGTTAGGTGCATTCACATTAGATGTGTGGTTCAACTGTAGTGAACCAGAAATAGCTTTGTATGAGGCGTTCAGGCAGCAGGTGTCAGTACAGAGTTTATATTGTGCAACCCCCTCAAAATAATATTGTTTATTGGTAGATAATATTGTTTATTTTCATTTTTAATAATTTCTCTCTATCATTAATGTTAACAATATTGATCACTTACTTTTAACCATGTTATATAATAACTCTCTCAGCTTTACCCATAGCAATTAATAACGCTGTTAAACTTAAATCCTTTTTGCTCTCAGGTATTCAAACCATGCAGTAATATCACGAATATCTGTGATACTGTCAGTTTGGTGCTATTTCACTTGGGATACATTTCTTTCTAGTTGAATTATCATAACTAAAGCTGGTTTCTTGACATTCATGGTTAATACCTGAACTTATTTTTATTGTAATTCTTTTTTTAAAGCAATATTTATGAAAATAGCACGGTTAAACTTTGCCTTTAATAACTGGTAGGATGAATAGATATTCTGTTGTATATGGCATCAGCATAAACATCCCAGAGGGCTTTAATTGAGGCCCCCAGTGAAACATACAGGAGAAATTATTTACATGCAATAAATACATATTAATAATATTCACTTTGTTTTACTTGACCCTTGCATGGAATTAAGCAAGCAAAGGTGTTGCATGAGAAATAAATACCAACATTTCTTATGTGTGTCAGTACAGAACCTCTATTATATTCTTGCCCCCGTGACAGAATTTTTTTCTGGGGGGAACACTGTGTGTTACTCCAGGCTTTAGATATCTGTCCTGCAGTCTGACTGCCCTGGTACTTTGTAGCTGGTGCCACCAAATAAATTGGTGATGTGGAATTATTAGTTCATAAACTTCATAAACCCCTAAATGAACATATTTTAGTGTTGTCTCTGTTTAAAAACATACCTAGTAGGTTTTTGTTGAGAGTTAGATTTAGATTATGATGAAAGCAAATATTAATAGTAATAAAATGTCATCTTTACTTCATTCTGTTAACCATCTTTACTTTCTCCATGTTTCTGTAGCATTCTGACTTTCTCCTCCTCTCCACTCCCTCTAAAATAGGAAACCTCTCTGTTTTAAAAAAATCATTAAGCAGTAATGTTAATGTATTATGTAGTGTGTGTATAGGTTAGCAGCTGTGGAGTTAATATTAAGGTAACTAAAGTATAACGTAGCAATGACAATGTGACACTGTGTAAAATTACTCTACATTAAGGACTCCTATCTAACATTGTGATTTTTCATTTAAAATGAATTTGTAAAAGCTACACACTACTGACTAAAGACTTGAAACCTGTTCAAGTTCATACATACATATGTGCTACTGTTGAAGTGTTGAGTGATGATATGATTCTGTGTTGTTGTCTAGGTGTCCCTACTGGTCCGCAGGGAACTGTTTGAGAGAGCCAAAGACTTTAACATCATTCTTGATGATGTAGCCATTACTGAGTTAAGCTTCAGTAGCCAGTACACTGCTGCTGTGGAGGCTAAGCAAGTGGGTAAGGATCAATATACTGTACCAGACCTATCTTGTCAGTTAGTGTGGCCATTGTGTTGCATGTTTATGCTGTTCATCGGCCTTAATAATCTTAAATTAATCTTAAATTAATCTTAAGAATTTTATATACCTTATATGCATTTAGTTTGATCATAACTGGAAACTCAGATTTTTTTTATGCCCAAATAAGCATATTGAGATACCAATTGTAACTTCAATCTACCTGAGCCAATAATTAATAGGGTTTGTGATGTAAATTACTATCAGATAATGAAATTAAGTAATTGGTGGTAAGTGGTCAGCATAGTGAGTCTCTGTCAACAGTTAATGGTTTTTGGATCAGTGTGTACAAAAGGTTAAGATGTTGTTGCATGTATATAAATGCACACAGCTGCTAAACTCGCATCTAATTGTATTAAAGATGTACACTGTCAAGAAAAAGTTTAGAAACGCCAACATAGTTTTATATTTCTATTATCTTTTATTGTTTTTTTATTTAATCAAATGGTTGTAAATGGTTCACAAACACACACAAAAATAGACTAATCACTTTTAAGTTTATTTGAGTAACGAGTAATAGTCAAATCAAATCTGGATGTTAAACTTTACTTTCATTAAAAAAACTCCCCTTTGCAGCAGTAACTGCATCATCCCAGGCCTTCAGTAGCACTTCACAAAGGTCTGCCTTGCTGGGTGGGCAGTATTCCTTTACTTTTGTCCAGCCTCACCGCACCACCTTGATAGATCACGTTTCCATCTGCTTGCTTTACTAATGGTGTTGGGCAGGCATCTATCTTGTCTTCATGAGCTCTGCATATTCGCTTGTATCCAGTCACCTAAACTTTGATTCATCAGTCTACAAGACATTGTTTGAGTCATCTAAACTCCCCTGTTTGTACATCTACAACCTTTTCTTCCAATTTGGTAGCCAAAGTAGGGTTTTTGTCTCTCTTCCCTCAAGGCTAGCTGATCAAAGTGTCCTACTTAGATTGTCTATGCACACTCTCTCTTGTTCTAGTCAAGGGTACAGCCAATTCAGGAGCAGTGAGGTGTCTAGTGTTTTTTTCTTTTCTTTTTTTTTAGCTAGGACCCACGTAAGTACTTGTCTTGAGCAGATGAGTGCTTGTAACTTCCTCTGTGTCTTCTGCCCTGATTGCATTCAGTTGCAGCATGTCTCTGGAGCATATAGTGTGCACCTTTTAAAGAAATCTTTAATTTCTGGCCTATGTTTATGGAGGAAGAGCCAAATATAAAGTCATTATTGGATTACTGGACATTCACTTATTTTAATGTGTTTAAACACCTGGGAGGGATATACATGATCCATTTTATACCATAAGCTCTTGAATTCATGGTAAAACTGAAAATTAGAAAGCCAAAGATTTGTCAGGCAGTTATAGCTGAAATCAAAATTTTAGATGCAAATTTGATTTAAATTGTCTTGTATAGTGCTTTACACTGCTTCTCATTTCCACATGTGCACTCACACACCAATGGGGGAGCTGCTATGCAGCTGGCCTACACTCACTGGGAGCAACTAAGTTGAAATCATTGAAAACCCAGCTGCTCCTTGATAGTCATGTCCAGGATGAGTTTATGTAATTATATAACCATAACCAGAAAACGAAGATTGCACATTGTTCACTTACATCTCGATGCCTTTTTATCTGTGCCAATAATTTTGCTCATATGAAAGCTGAAATTCTGAAATTTCATGTTATCATGTTTTCATGTTAAACCATGAAATCAGTGAACAGCAAAAACAAATATGGCATTTCATACATTTGGAGGGGAGTTTCTATGTCTCTTCATAGAAAGGTATTTTTACGTCATTAATGTGATTAGAATTTCTGAGAATATTTTTTGAATATTGTTTGCACCAAGATGAATTTAATCAGTGATTGTGTGTGTTTGTGCGTGTCCGTTTTAGCTCAACAAGAGGCCCAGCGAGCCCAATTCTATGTGGAGAAAGCCAAACAGGATCAGAGACAAAAAATCATACAGGCTGAAGGAGAATCTGAAGCTGCCAGAATGGTAACTGACATTGAATTATCTTGTTCACACTGTCACAGTGGTAAAGGCAGTGCTCAACCTCAGGAGTTTTATGGAGAAATAGATTTTAAATGTCTAAATAATACCATTGAACATCAACCACTGTGTAGTATGAAGAATAGTTCTGGTTTTGTTGTATAAATATAGTGCATCCAAAAGCATTTTTAAAAATTTTGTTATGTTACAGACTTATTCCAAAATTCATTATTTTCCTCTAAATTCTTCAAACAATACCCCATAATGACGTGAAAGAAATTTGTTTTAAATTTTGGCAAATTTTCTAAAATTAAAGAACGGGTGGGAAAAAAAATCACATGTATATAAGTATTCACCGCCTTTGCTTAATACTTCGTTGAAGCAACTTTATCACCAATTACAGCCTCGAGTCTATGATGCTACAAGCTCAGAACACCTATTTCTGGGTTGTTTCTCCCATTCTTCTTTGCAGTACCTCTCGAGCTTCATCAGGTTTGATGGGCAGCGTCTGTGCACAGCCATTTTTAGATCTCTCCAGAGATGTTCAATCGGCTTCAGCTCTGGGCCCTGGCGGTGCTCTCAAAGACTTTCAAATAGTTGTCCCATAGCCAGTTCTTTGTTATCTTGGCGGTGTGCTTAGGGTTGTTGTCCTTTTGAAAGATGAACCGTCACACCAATCTGCGATCTCAGAGCACTCTGCAAAAGTTTTTCATCACGGATGTTGGTAGGGAGGGTATTGGCCAGGTGGTCAGCGGTGCCTGGTTTCCTTCAGACATGACACTTGGCATTCAGGCCAGAGACTTTAATCTTTCATCAGACCAAAGAATTTTGTTTCTCATGGTCTGAGAGTCCTTCAGGTGGGCTGTCATGTGCCTCTTACTAAGGAGAGGTTTCCGTCTGGCAACTACCATACAGGCCTGACTGGTGGAGTGCTGTAGAGATGGTTGTTCGTCTGGAAGGTTCTCCTCTATCTACGGGGAAATGGTGGAGCTCTTTCAAAGTGACCATTGGTTTCAGGTCATCTCCCTGACTAAGGTTTTTCTCTCTTGACCGCTCAGTTTGGCTGGCCAGCCACTCTAGGGAGAGTCCTGGTGGTACCAAACTTCTTCTTACAGATGATAAGAGCCCACTTTACTCATTGGAACCTTCAATGCTGCAAAAATGTTTCTGTACCCTTCCCCAGATCTGTGCCTCAATTAAATTCTTTAAAAAAAATAACTGGACTTCATGGCTTGGTTTGAAATCTGACAACTGTGGGACCTTATATAGACACCAGTCACCAGAGTCTGGTTTTCCAATTCATGTCCAATCAACTGAATTTCCCACAGGTGGACTCCAATCAAGTTGTAGAAAACATCTAAAGGGTGATCATTGGAAACAGGATCCACTAGAGCTCAATTTTGATTGTCATGGCATGAAGGCTATGAATACCTATGTACATGTGATTTTATTTTATTTTTATTTATTTTTTATTGTTTTTTCTTCGTTTTAAAAAATGTGCAAAGATTTCAAACTAACTTCTTTCACATTGCCCTTATGGGGTATTGTTTGTAGAATTTTGAGAATGCAACGACAAGGGGACACAGGACAGTGTCTTCTTGCGCCAGTCCCAATTCTGGATAAATCAGAGGGTTGTGCCAAACTAAACATGTGAATGATGACTTACACACCGACACTGACTTCCATACCAGAACGGTTGGGGCCCAGGTTAACAAGGACCTCCACCGGTGCTGTTGACCTGCAGGATGCCAGTGGAAACTGGGCTACTGTTGGTCGAAGAAGGACAGGAGGAAGGTGTGTTCGTAGGCAAAAAGAGGTGAATAGGCATGTACAAGCAGGTTGGAATGGGTGTGTCAGGTGTGTTGTGTGATAAAAAAGTATTGTCGACAATGAAAGGAAAGGTGTTCACAACGGTGGTGAGACCAGCGATGTTGTTCGGCTTAGAGACAGTGGCACTGAAGAAAAGACAGGAGGCAGAGCTGGAGGTAGCAGAGCTTAAGATGTTCAGGTTCTCTTTGGGAGGGATGAGGATGGACAGGATCAGGAATGAGGACATCAGAGGGACAGCTCATGTTAGATGTGTTGGAGATAAAGTCAGAGAGGACAGATTGAGGTGGTTTGGACATGTTCAGAGGAGAAACCGTGAATATATCGGTAGAAGGATGCTGAGGTTGGAGCTGCCAGGCAGGAGGTCTAGAGGAAGAGCAAAGAGGAGATTTATGGATGTAGTGAGAGAGGACATGAAGTTAGTTGGTGTGAGAGAAGAGGATAAAGAAGATTAGTTGGAGGGCAAGGGTTAGATGGAGGCACATGACTTGCACACGATTCGCTGTGAATACTTTCTGAATGCACTGTATGTTTACAAAACTGTGTGTGTGTGTTTAAGTTGGGCCAAGCAGTGACCAAGAACCCCGGTTATCTGAAGCTGAGGCGAATTAGAGCAGCACAAAACATCGCTAAGACGGTTGGTCCTCTTGTTTTATCTACCATGAAAACATGTCTCTCTGTTCCACTCTAGATTTGATTGATGATACTGATTTCTCCTTCCAGGTTGCATCATCTCAGAACAAGGTGTACATTAATGCGGATAGTTTGGTCCTAAACCTACAAGACCAGGCATTTTTTAACGAGTAAGTTTGTGCACATTCACCTGCCCTTAAAACACAAAGCATTTCCTCTGAAGTCCGAGTGATTGGTTTTCAGTCAGTAAGCTCTCACGCAGGTTACATACTATGTTATGGTAACTGCTACTGTAGGAGGGAAGTCCCAATCATTGACGTTCAGGAGCTCACCACAGCTCCTTCCATAACGCATCAGGACACGTTTTTGCTTTTTAAACAAATGTTACAAAAGGAAACGGTATTTGTAACTGTTTAAGGAACTATCAGTCAGAACCATCAGTTGGATAAGAGCATTTTTATAAAAGAATTTAAAATGCACGATTATAACTCAGCCGCTTATCAGTTGTTAAACAGTGATTGTGCTCATACTGTGCACACGCCCTATTCTTATTTGTGTAACTGCTCTCCAACACTGTAGTTGAAATTGTGGGCCAGCGACAGCTGGTATTAAGCTGCTAGAAACTTGAGTTGTGCATGTGTGTATCAAGGTAGGATTGCATGAAATAAATGACTAATTTCAGCTATTTAAAATGCTTAGGAATGTCCACACGAGGCCTCTCATTGACAGTACCCCCCCAAAAAACTGCTTTCCTCCTCTTTTGTGACAGTACTGGCTAATGAACTAATGAATGAACTGTTTTTCAGCTTTTCATTATGCACAAAGAAATGATGAAGAGACATGGAGGGAGAAGGCAGAAGTGTCCGTGTCATCAGTTTTGTTTTGTTTGTGAGACATAATGAACAAACAGGACTCAAGGGACAAGTGTGAAAATTGTGGAAAAGAAAGAAGAAATTTGTTTTTGTTTTTTTTTAAGTCCCTCATATCTTTGGGAGGGGTATGTGTTATCCTAAATGTTTTACGGGGAATTTAAGTGTAACAAGAACCCTAATGAAAAAAAGTGTTTTTTAAATAAAATACAACAAACTCATAAAATAAAACTCATCAAACTGTAAGGATGACCATATATTGCCTGATATTTTTAACTTTTGTAATTTCAGTTTATAAAAATTTAACATAAGATTCATCACTACTTCAAAATAAGATTAACTTTTACTACTTATATCTCTTAAGGCACAAATGTCAGATGAAGCATGAGACATGAGTGTTCTCCTCTGTGTCATGTTTTACTCCAAATGACAGATTTCACTGCTGTGTTCAGTCTTAGATGCCAATCTCCATAGATAACAAACCAAATCATAGAGTACCAGTTTCAAGCGCTTGCAAGAATGTTAATAGAACGCTAATATCATTTATAGAGCATCAACTTCAAAGCTGTTCTTTTCTGCTTTGCCACCCATCTGTATTTTTTGCAATATCAATTCAATCAAGTTACTCATTGGGATTTAGGGTTAATTTGTCCCACACAAAGCCAGACCAGGAACCAACATCTTTCAATACATTTTGTATAACAAACCTATTCCAGTGGTTATTTCAACACCAACACTATGACATAAAAAGGTAAATGTTCAACCTTATAGTGTATTGATTTAACAATATGTGTTTTTACAGTTTTTTTTTAAAGAAATTAAATGATTGATGTAACTGATATAATTGCTCATTGAAGAGTTTGAAGTTCCTGGAGTAATGTGATCCATCATAATGAAATCTCTGGATTCCTTATTCTGAAAGTTGTATTGCTTGATGTAACTCTGACTGCGTACTATCAGTGTATGGTAATTTAAAGCAGACTTTTTAAATCAGTCTGGCCTTGCACTGTCTTACCATTTACATTTAATCATTTAGCAGATGCTTTTATCCAAAGCGAATTACAACTGAGGTAGAAGGCTGCAAAAAACTAAGTCAAGGAGATAATGTAAAAGACAATGCAGACTTTATTAAGCACTTTGATAGACTGCACATTTTAAGTCCTAAATAATGTTTATCAATCTTGAGATTCACATGAATAAATTCAACTTTATTTATATACAAAGTCATCTCAAGACACTTTACAGAATAAAGTTAAGACTATAAAGATGTATAGAGAAAACCAACAATCCCCTTGAGCGAGCCCAGTAGAGTGTAAAAACTTTTAACAGAAGAAACCTCCAGCAGAACCAGGCTCAGGGTGGACGACCATCTGCCTCGACCGGTTGGGGCGAGTGTAAAGTGAAGAGAGAAAAGAACAGAGCAACAAAAAGCAACAACAAAACATCGGGCAGGTTGATAGGACCAGTAGCTGCACGCTGGAAAACACACAGCTTCAAAGCCGGGGACACCTGCAGAAAGGGACAGAGAGAGGGGGACAGAGGAGGACAAAGACAACTACGGGAGAGAACACAAAGTTAATGTCATACAGTGGTGACAATATGACAATTACTGTATGTTGGATTGTAATAGATGGACAAACACCTGCTATGCTGTATTGGTCACTTAATTTGAAAATGGAACAGGTCAACTTGTGCATCAAGTGCTCAAACTGCACTCATCTATATGACTGCATGCTGAATTTTTTCTATTGGAGCTAAAAGACATCTTGACAGACAGAAAGCTAACCCCAGGGGTTTAGGGTTAGGTAAATGTAACAAAGGTCAAATTAGTTGCTAAAGATTCAGATTCCTGCTTTTTTGCATAATGGTTCAGTGACATGACGTTGTGGGACACGTAAATAGGTTCACATGAATAGATTTCCAAGCAGCTTCGTGGCAGTTCAAATGTGGCATAAATACAAACCCCATTTCCAGAAAGGGTGGGCTGTTTTCTTAAAAGCAGTAAAAATTTTAATCTGTGCTTAATTTTCTTAACAAAAGTTAAAAGAAAAGATTCTTAGTGTTTGCAACTTGATTATGTTTTGTCAAAAGAACAAAATAAGACTATGGGTAGTGTCATTTGATTTTTCAAATTGGACAGAGATGGTGGTGGCCCTCGGTAAACAGGGTGACACCTGGTGGGGGGGATTTGATCCCACTGCCTTCTGTATCCCAACCCAATAGTCTACACATTGAGTCACCAGGCCCCCTACAGGCTGCTACTTACAGTTTTTTTTATTGCTAAACGACAGCAGGCACAACTGGAGTCACATGTGCAAAACTCTAGGTAATTTTTCTTTGCTTGAACACAGTTTTCAAAACACACTTAGTCTACACACTTATTCCATGACTTAAACCACAACCTGCACAACACTGTGGATTTACAGCAGTTTGTTCAAATGTTAACACACTGCTGTCAAAACTGTGAACCACACATTCAAAACAGATAAAATTTCAGCCTTGTGCCTTTCAAACACTGCTGATTGCAATTTCAGCTGAAAGGTTAAGCAGGTGTCTTGTTTTAGACTTGTTAGTTCTGAAAGACAAATTTTGGAAATGGAACAAGGAAGACGGGTTCGTGGAGGGAGAAGCGGGGCAGGGAGAGGGGACAAAGAAGACAAATTGCTGTTATTTCAGAAGAAATAAGGGCTTCACTTATAGACCATGTCGTGAACCATGGTCTCTCATTGAGAGAGGCAGGGTTGAGGGTGCAAAGATCCACAGTGGCATCTGTAATGCGAGTTTTCCATCATACAAACAGGTGAGAGTTACATCCTTACAGTAAATGAAAACATTACAGGAATTTATTTGGTATTGCAATTATAGAATATTTACACAGATACAGTTATTTTGACTGTAAAATATGACTTCACATCAGAACCCAAAGGTTGCCCCCAACAGGAGGAAGAGGAAAAATATTTTCAGATGTGCAGGAAAATGCTATTCTTGACTTGGTTGTTGTCAACAATGCAATAAAACTGCGGGAGATTCAAGATAGAGAGCTGGCTGATAATGATATATTTGAAAATGTTACTGTAATTCTGTCAGCAATTTTGTTTCTACCTTTTTTTTCTCATTACTGTAATTCTTTAAATTACTACAGACTATTGAAGCAAACTGCTAATTTTCATTTACCTTAAAGAATTGTCATGTTCTTAAAATTTAAATAAATCATGTGAAAGAATGTCACTCTTTTCTTTGAAGAAAATATTACTTTGTATGAAGTCACTGAAATTGTTGAAACTGTAAAGTTGAAAAGTTGAAAAGTTTGTATTTTCTATATTGGTGTTTGATGCTAGTATATTTACTCTCAGTGTGTTCTGAGGGACAGTGTGTGTTATCTCAGGGAGGGTTGTGCATAGTGTTTGGCTGCACTGAGCCTGTTTTGAGCCATGTGTTAAGAGTTGTGTTGCTTGGAATGAGTTTTGCAGATGATGTGAACTGTTTAGCTCAGGTGACTGTTGGTAGTTTAGACTGTGGTTAGAGTTTGGCACATGTAGCTCCAGTTGTGCTCACTGTCGTTTAGCAACAGAAAAAAACTGTAAAAGCCAAACAAATTGAGATGATTCAACAATATTAGCACCTGTATGGTTTGTATGGTATATACATAATTTTTGTTTTGTATAAATATTTTTTTTAAATGACCAAAGTTATCTTCTGTAATATTTTCATTTCATTTGCATTTTAGAAAAAGTCACACATTTTGGGGAGATGGGGTTCATAGCAAACATACTTAGTTATTTCCGTGTCTATAAAAAGTTTTTACTTTTTTTGTCCTTTATCCCTTGAGTTCAGTGTTGCCACAGCGGATCATTTGTCTGCATGTTGATCTGGCACAGTTTTTATGCCAGATGTCCTTCCTGACGTAACCCTCCCCATCTAATTTAGTAGCAGACATCAGGATAGATACGAAAACATTTCCAAGTCACCGAGTTCCTTTTGGAGAAAAATTACATTTACACCTTAGAAGTGGAAAAAACATGAAAGTGTCACAGGTGTAAATCTGTTCCCGCCATTCCCACTCACATTCACACCAACCGGCAATTTAGAGTCACCAAGTATGTCTTAAGACTGTGGGAGGCAACTCACGCAAGCATTGGGATAACATGCAAACCCCACAAAGAAATGCAACAGCAGTGGGATTCAAACCAGGGACCTTCTAGAGTGGCGGCTCGAAGCGCTCCACTACTGTGCTTCTCATTGGTTAATATAATTCACAACGATTACTGCAAAAACTACATTGTGGTAGTGAGGTATGTAGAATGGCCTCCTGTGAAGAGATCTTTAGTCATTTTGTGTTTTTATGTGCTGTTTAACAATCTCCCCTACTGTTAGGATCTGTTGACTCAACATCATTTTGATCAGTAATTCAGATGGAACCTCCATCCATGTCCAAAGAAATCAGCACATCAATAACAACAAAACTGTGTATGTTAGCAACTAGGAATTAAATAAAACTTTTATATATAAAGGCAATATTATACTATTATATAAAAGTGAATTGAAGACTTGATGGTCTTCAACTTACACCTACTGTGAATAAATTGTGTCTTGAAACCTAATTCATCATGTAGGAGACATGACAACCTAAATTATGATTTAAACTTTGGCTCTCTAGAACTGATCAATGTCTCGCTCAGAATGGGCTGGGACATCAATTTGTAAACATATACTGTAATAATTAAGAAGTTTTAATGCCCTGTCTCTTGCCTACAGGGTGATCACCTCTGCAGCTCCTGCTTACCTGAATTCCCTCATTCAGGTTTACAATCCCTTCCATCTGCTGCAGTCTGTCACTGAATGACGTGTGTTGGTCCCAGCACCACACAGAAGACACCAAACAAAACTCTTAAGCGCAATGATCCCATGATGGTGGAACAAGCTACCAAACTCTGCAAACTCACCACCAATATTCAAAAAATTGCTGAAAACAGCACCTATCCACCTAAATCTATTAAAAGCAAAAAAAAAAAAAAAAAAAAAAAAAAAAAAAAAAATTCTGCTCTTTCTCGCACTTTTTTCAGGAATTGTCAACACTTTTCTGATAGGACTTTGCTTTGATCTTTTCTCCTTGACTTAGATTTTTGCTGCCTTGTACCTCAATTGTAAGTTGCTTTGGATAAAAGTGTCTGCTTAATGACTAAATGTAAATGTAAAGAACATTGATCCAGGACCGACCGTTGGTGCTTTGCGACCAACACAGGGTTGCAAAACATGTTGAAGACAAAACACACATTAACTGCAAGACATGTAAAAAATTCAAGTATTAATATTTCAGGAACTCTTTAGCATCCAGTGCCTTTATTTTCCAGACCTGCAACCTTCCTAGAATCTGCAGAACCACATGGTGCAAGGTCTTCATCAAGAATGGGCCAACCAATACGTTGCTGTGTACTTCATTGTGGTGATAAACTCTAAATACTACTGCAAGGGGTGAATGTGGCGGGAGGTAGAGCAGTCATCCACCAATCCTAGTGTTGTTGGTTCGATCCCTAGCTCCTCCTGTCACATTTTAAAGTGTCCTTGAGCAAGACCCGAACCCCAGACTACTTGGTCCTTGTAAGTGTTGGTCAGCTGCATAGCAGCTCCCCCATCGGTGTGGGGCTGTGAGTGCAAATGTGTGAATAAGAAGCAGTTTAAAGTACTTTGAGTACCAATAGGCTCACTATACTATATATAGTACTATATAAGTGCAGACCTTTTACCATTTACCGTAATCCATTAGTTTCTGCTGAAGTCTGTATTATTCAAACAGACCCTCTCATGTATCCAAGTACGCCACCGGTTGGCTGGCCAAAAGGACCCAAATACACACACACACACACACACTTACTCAGTGTGAAGGACAACATTGTCAACTATTATTATTGACTTTCTAACTCCTTTTATTGACTGACTTTCAACATTTATTTAAAGTTATTAAAATGTGAAAATGTAGTGTGATAGTGTCTACTTGCTAAAGCTACATTAATGATGGTAATTTATTTGTCACCCTTTTTATTTATTATTTTATTATTTATTATTTATTTGTCACATATTTCAGATTCAAACATCCTTTTTGAGAAGCACTTTGAACTTACATTAAAGGCTTTTCCTGTATCCATTATTTACACACACTCACACCACCCTAGTAAATCAGGTAGAAAGTAACAGTTAAACTAAACTACAATATGGTTTTAAGGTACTACTTCATTCTGTGTCTTCACTAGATTTCAGAGGCAAATATAATACTTTTATGCTATTGATTTAACTGTAATTACTAGTTATTAGTAATGATAAATAAAGTGGTGATCAGAGGTGTAGAGTGTAACGTAGTGCACCTACGCTGCTCATCACCACCTCAGAGACATCTCATCTGAGCAGACAGACAGTGGGCACCACAATGTCGTCTGTGGAAACATGCATTTTTGCTGGTGTAGAGAGACAAAGAAGTTGACTCTCCAAATGACAGGAGGCCATAAACCTTAGAAAGATGATAGGACTGCAAACCTAAAATGTTTATTGTGTGGTTGCCTTTAGACACATATTTTACGGTACCTCTATCCATAGGTGAAATTGCTTTACTGGAACTTTATTAATATTTATTTTAATTGTTTGGCTTGTCCTTGTGTGTGTGTGTGTGTGTGTGTGTGTGTGTGTGTGTTTTGATACCCTGTTCCACCTGGCTACATGTCACAATGTTCTTGAGCAACACTGAACCACAAATTTAGTTGCTCCCGGTTAGTGTTGTTGGTGCGTGAGTAAAGCACTTTAGGTACCAATAGGTAGATACCAACATTTACCATTTATTCACCAACAGTGTGATACTCCTGCTATAACCACAGTCTCTTTGTTATTTACATGTTTCTGTCTGGACAGTTGAAATGAATAAGGCATGTTAAATTCTGTATTCCATCCAAAATAATCAATAAAAAAGCAACACATCTTACAAACCATCTGAGTGGTTTTAATCCATTAATAATGTTTCTTGGTGTGGGCACAGTGTGTGGGAAAGCAGCAGACTCTGTATTTATCTGGTTGTCACACTGTATCCTTCAGCATTTTCACACCCTTCCATCCAGCTCCACCTTGTACTGCAGCTCCACTCTGGGTTTTCCATGCAGCCACTCTGCAGTGCTGCTGCTCTCCTCTTCTCTCCTCCGCCATTTCAAGCAGTCTGTCTCTGTCTTCCTCCATCACGGGATGGAAGAGAAAAGCACTGTTGAGAAGCAAAAGAGGATGAAGGGAGGGAATGGAAGGAGATCAGACAGGACACCACTGCTGCAAACAGCAACACAGTTACTCTGCTCTAGAACTGAGGGAAATCAAAGAGTCAAGGAAAAGTTGCAACATTTGGTAAAATTGAATTCTCCTTTGAAACAAAACACTCAAGATTCAAATTTAATTCAAACTTAAATGCCAATAAAAAGCAAAAGGACATGATTAATAAGTATTGCAAGACCACCTCCAACCTCTGGTATATGGGGGGCATACAGTATAGGTCTTTGTCTAATAAATGCTGTTAACGAATTTAAGGAAATTATTCATCATCTTCATCATTTACTTCAGTGCTATGTATCAATACAATGAAGAGCTGTCGCATTAACTTTAGTCCCATACCAATCCCAAATAAATTACCTTGTCAATAATTCTGCTGCCTCACTGCATAATGTATCTGTATTATGTACCAGAGACTTGTAAGGTTGCTGTGATCAAATTACATTTAAAATAATCTTCTCTTGACCCATGTGTTTTTGCCAATTATAGGCTGATATCCAATGTGCTTTATTTCTAAAACCTTTGAAAAAGAAATTGCAAAAATTATTAATGTCTTAATAACTTAATAAAAAATAATAAATAATCCAAAATGCTGCAGCAATACTGACTGGTATATTAGCAAGAGAGATCATTTTTCCCCTTCAATAGCTTCTCTCTATAAAATTAAGAATAGAATTTAAACCCTCGTCCTTACATACAAGGCCCTTAATAGCCAAGCTCCATTGGATCTTAAATCTGATAGTATCATATTATCTCAATACAACACTTTAGTCTAAGTGTGCAAACCAGCTTGTGGTTCCTAGAATTTCCACATGTAGAATGGGAGGCAGAGCCTTTAGTTACCAAGCTCCTCTCCTGTGGAAAGTCCACCGTGAGCATGGTTCTGGCCAAGGTTTCAATTGTCAGACACTTTTTCTGTTCCGCTTTCACCTTTGTGCTTGCTCATGGGGGATTTATTAATGTTTTTTTCAGAAAACCTGTCTAGTCTTGACTTTATTATGTAAAGTCCCTAAGATGATTTTGTTGTGACTTGGCGCTGTAATAAAGCTAAAGGGAATTGAAAAAACTGATCAGTGCAATTAAGCCAATTTCTAACCAAATGACTGAAAGTGTCAATTTCCCATTTGATCAAGAATGCGCTGTGTTTGTGTGTGAGTGTGAAAGGGGCAGGACATTGATCAACATTGGCTCTAATTTAACTGACAGCATTCACCCAATGTTGCACCCAAGGTTTCATTTTAAGTCATTTTTAATTAAAAAACATTTGTAATAGCTAATCGTGCATTAAAAAATATCTTTGTTTACTCTTTTTGTCATTTCAAAATAAGGGAGTAGTGACTTTTGCATTTGACAGTAGTTTTATGGAAATTTCAGGTACCCTGTCATTTTTAGCATATTTTACTCTATTGTTTTATTTTGAAATGTGTTTATTTTGAAATTAATGCAACACATTTTTCTACTCAACACACAATGGAAACCTAACCCATAAAGAAAACTTCTGTAAATGTATTAGTCAAATACTAAAATACATCCTTTCCCTTGGTTAAGTCTTGTAAAATTCTCACAGTTTTCCCATTCTACCTGACAGATCCTCTAAACTAACTAACTAACTAACTTTGACAGTATAATGTATTAATAAAGCAGAAAACAATCCTGAAGAAATGTAATGTTTCAGTAGTGGTCTGTGGTCCCCTGCTTGCCTGCATAACCAACAGAGTAATTTTCTATTACGGCATGTAGCTATTTGCTATGAGCTGAATTGGGGATCACAATGGAAAATGTTAAAAAGTAGGTTTAAAGTTTGAAAAACAATTTAACTCGATCCAAATATTTGAAAATAAGATCTGAATAGCAAAGTCATGTGACGTCGCAGTGTAATCCGGACAGGACGTCCCCATGGAGTAAAGTCTGTTAGTGGATCCTACACAAAGTTCATGTTACTGTGTAATACAAGATTTGGTCACCTAAAATTATTTGGCTGCAGTTACTAAACTACAAACGGGGGAAAAGTTATGGAAAAAATAAAGACCTTGACCCTACACTGAGGGGATACGGTGGCTCTGTTACACTGTGGGGATATATTGCTGGCAGGTTTGGGTCCCTTAGAGTGAAAGCTCCCTGCAAATCAATACAAAGTTTTTATGCTACCCTCCAATTGTCCCTTCCAAGGATGTTAATGAGGTATTACACTAAAAACTGGTCCACAATTCCCATAGGTGTTTAGTTAGATTGAGATCTGGCGACTGCCAACACCATAACATATGATTTAAATGGTAAATGGTAACTATAGTATCTATTGGTACTCAAGGTCTCAAGGTGATCACTCAGAATATCTTGGACTGATTTGTGACCCTCAGATGCCCTCAGGCATCAAGCATTTAAGGCTTTTTCTTTAATATGTCACTGATGTGTATTTAGCTAAGCTGGTGTAAAGTGATCTTCTGTTCTTCTGTAGCGTTTCGGTGAACAAGTCTACTAACAAATACTGCTGTGGATGTGCTGTGGGCTGTTCACCACTGATGTCTGCATGGGGCCTTCAAAACATGGCCACTTTTTGTGTCTCCAACTTTACATACCAACAGCCAGCTGCCGATTTTATCTTACGCACGAAAATGTGATTTGCTCATGAGGACTAAACCGTTGGACTTTTTTAGGATTTTAAAGTTTTAAGTAATCATTAATAAACCAAATGACTTGTTTCCTTTTAAAGATGAATTAAAACATTTATATCAAAACATCTACTGCATTACAACTTTAATGTTTGTTATTTGAATTTATTGTTTATTGAAAAAAATAAAGACCTTGACCCTACACTGAGGGGATACGGTGGCTCTTGTACACTGTATACTGTATGTACTGTACACCTAATGGATAAAGCACTGGCCTCCTAAGGCAGGGATTGTGGGTTCGAGTCCCATCTGGGGTGGTTGAAAGCAGAGTGGCTCAGCAGAAGTGTGCTGGGCCCATAACCCAGAGGTCGATGGATCGAAACCATTCTCTGCTAACTGTGTGTTATAAGCTGACTTAGGGCCTTTATGACTTGGGGCGGCTGTAGCTGAGTTGGTAAGGCAATTGACCATGGACCACAGGGTCAGTGGTTCAATCCCCGCTCCTGGCTACAAGTTGAACCCCAAGTTGCTCCCGGTGGGTCAGGTGAGCACCTTGCATGGCAGCCTCCGCCATCGGTGTGTGAGTGTGTGTGTGAATGGGAATCAACATTGTAAAGTGCTTTGGATAAAAGCGCTATATAAGTTACTATTTACCATTTATAACTATGACTATTTACACTGTGGGGATACAGGTTTGGGTCCCTTAGAGTGAAAGCTCACTGCAAATCAATACAAAGTTTTTATGCTATCCTCCAAGGATGTTAATGAGGTATTACACTAAAAACTGGTCCACAATCTCCCATAGGTGTTTAGTTAGATTGAGATCTGGCGACTGCCAACACCATAACATATGATTTAAATACGTTTAAATTACGTGATTAGACATAGGCCGCAAAAATAGTGAAAAACATTTAAACAGCATAAGCTCATATAATTCCATATAAGCTTTTAATTGACTTTTAAAGATGATACTAATATACTAATACATACTATACATATTAATAGTTAAGTTAGAGTTATGCTATCTGAAAATCTGAACTTTCAGAAATCCATGACTTTTGAACATTGCTACACTTAGATTTTAAGGTATGAAAAGTACCATCAATAATAAGGGAAAATTTCACAGTATGAAAACATTCATACTAAGGTCAAACACTGATCATGTAAAATGTTGAAGTACATAACTTTGTTCAGTTACTGCATTTCAAAGTGAATATAACTACAACATGTTGATTGAATTGTTTGATCATTTGGGAAACTATTGAACTGCTGTTTTATACAGACATGTTTTGTTATTTACCATAACCTCACCAATATCAATGTTACTTTAAAAAGCAACATCAGAGACTATTTGTCTCTTCCATTATCAAATCGTTCAATGTCTTTGGCCCTCTGAGTGAAATGTTTCAAATGAAGGAGAAACCAAACTTAATAATTACTCTAATCCCAACTGACTGAAGAAAGGCAACGAGCTGTAGGTTTCATTGCAGGTCAAAATACTGTACATCCCTTATTATATAAGTAATAATTGATAAACTGTGTTGAGTCTTCTAACACTTTACTGAAGCCTCAGTGACTGAAAAAGTCTGACACGTTTCATCACTAATGTTTGTCTCTACAACGTTATTTTACCAAATGCAAGCCAAAAGCAGCATAACTATAAGCTTTATTAACTGTTAAGCCTGGACTTAAAACTAGAGAAGGTGTTTGCTTCCTGAATCTAAACTGGGAGCTGGTTCCATAGAAGAGGAGCTTGATAGATAAACCCTCTGCCTCCCATTCTACCTTTGGAAACCACAAGTAGGCCTGCATTCTGAGATAGGGATGATATGGTGCTATGAATTTTTTTAGCTATGATGGAGCTTGACTGTTTATACCTTTATATATGTAAGAATCAGGGTTTTAAAAGTAAAAGTACTCCACAAAGTTAAGAATGTATTTTTAACAATACCGATTATGATAATTAAGGTAAAACATGTACAGTAATGAATAAAAATAATGTACTATGGTCACTTTGGTTGAACTGATACTTATGCATTTGTTAGATCTTAATATTTCAGAAAAAACATTTTATATTTTTGTATTAAAACCACAGGTTGTATTAGTGTTGGTGATGATCTTTGTATTTCAAACAGTTGCATCAATAATTCATTAGTAGAGCTTCTGCTATTCCATTTATCCATTATCTCTCTAGCCGCTTATCCTGTTCAGGGTGTGGGGGGAGCCTATCCCATTTGTCAATATGCAAGAGACGGAGTCCACCCTGGACAGGTCTTCAGTCTCCAGTCTCACGGTCAACACAGACAGCCAACCACTAACACTCAAATTCACACCTATGAACAATGTTGAGTTATCATTTAACCTAACATGCATGTCTTTGGACTGTGGGGGGAAACCGGAGTACTCGGAGGAAACCCATGCAAGCACGGGGAGAAGACCCACACTCCACACAGAAAGGCCACAGCTGGGAATTTCAACTGGGAACCTTCTAACTTTGAAATGGTAACGATAACCACTCCGACACAGGAGACTGTGGTGCAGAAAAATAGAGCGGTTGTCCACACAATCTTGCAGTTGTTGGTACAATCCTCAGCTCCTCTGGTCACATGTTGAAGTGTCCTTGAGCAACACACTGAACCCCAACTTAGTTGCTCCCGGTGAGTGTTGGGCAGCTACACAGCAGCTCCCCCATCGGTGTATGTGTGTGTGTGTGATTGTGAGTGTGAATGGGTGAATAAGAAGCAGTGTAAAGCGCTTTGAGTGCCAATAGGTAGAAAAGCGCTATATAAGTGTAAGTGCAGAGCATTTACCATTTACTCCACCACTGTGCTGCTTAGGTCAAGACCTTACAGATTTACAAAGGAAACCCTGGATTAAGCAGTAGGTGACAGTGCAGAGGAAAACTCCTATTGACATAAAGAACCTCCAATAGAACCAGGCTCACGGTGGCCGGCTATCTGCCTGAATGGTTGGGGTGACTGGATGCAGAGAGGGAAAGAAAAGAAGAGCAACAAGGTGCAATGGAAAAAAATGGCAGGTTGGTAGGACCAGTAACACACAGAAACAAACAATTCAAGAGTTGTCTCAACCTCTCTGTGAAGACACAGAGGTAGAAACACAACTACAGGAGAAAGACCACACAATGTCATGCAATGCTGACTTATAAGTGCACAGAGAAGAGAGGAGAGTTTCTCAGTGCATCAAAGGACTAACACCACTAGTTTCTAACAGTTCACTTACACTCACCCTAGGGTCTGTCCATTGTCTGTCCAACACTGCTCCCTGCTGTCAAGTTGCCAGAAGGACACTAATATATAGACTACAAACAAAGACCTAATCCTGAAAAGCCCATAGGCCTCAGTAACAATGGCAACATCTAGGCTAATTGGTTTTAAAAAAAAGGTGGGGTTTAGTGTCTTGCTCAGTTAATCTCAACATGTGACAGGAAGCCGGAAATCGAACCAGCGACTCTGGTACTGGTGAGCAACTAATAATCCGCGGGGTGGCGTTTTATTGTCATATGGCTTATTAGCGTATGATCCTGTCTGTCTCGAAATTGATGCTAGCGTCATCAAACACCCGCCCACTTTTACAGCTCTGGCTGATTGGCAGCAGTATCAGCCACTCATAGGGCGCAAAGCGTCACCCTTATATCCACTACAGCTCAGTAACCAATCAGCCGAAATGCTCAACAATCACGACGCCATATGGACTCTGAAGACCGCCATGTTTGTGAGGGACACGAAACACAACGCTGCTCACTCTCTTTCAAATGAGGAGCGTTTACAGGGAAACGCCAGTGTAACGACAAAAACAAACAAACTAGAATAATGGAGCTGCAAAACAGAAGTGTTTGTACTGTGTCTTAACATACAGTAATTCTGTGTGATCCACAGTCTTACATTAGGAGAACTTCAAATCTGTCCCATTTCTATCTCTCTGTCTCCCTATTACTTTATTAGCTGCTGTTGAACCTTCTCCCTTCTTCCTCACTGGCCATCATTCACCCACTGTCTAATTCCTTCTTTCTCACTCTCCATCTGTGCTCTTTCTCCTTCTCTCTCACTTTTTAGTCCTCTCTCCATCTGTGCCACTAGTTCTAATTCTACAGACTGTATCTGTATCTATCATACAGCAATCAGCCACATCATTTAAACAACCAGTGTCATTTAGCCATCACTATCTGAAACTTGTCAAAGTTGCTCCCATCCTTACTCTATTTGTCCTGGACTGAGCACATCAACTTCAGAATCTCACTTCCTGTGTTATATATATCCCACCCCTTGACAGGTGCCATCGTAACAAGGTTTCTAGTGTTCACCTGTCAGTGGTTTCAGGTTTGGCTTATTGCTGTACATCTGTATGTGCTGCAATTATGAAAAACAGCTGTAGAATAAAACCTGCACAAACAGTTATAAAAAAAGATCAATGAGGAACAGAACAAAAAGTAGAAGAGTTTATTAACCACATATTTTGGTTTAACCAGTAGTTGTCATTCCAGTGGCAATTGTGTAATAATTATAAGAGTAGTAGTTAATGCAGTAGCTTAATAACAGTGGTAGTGCCAGTAATATTGTAATACCAGTACCACCAGCAGTAAGCTAATAGAAATACAAATACATAAAGCAACTTAAGTAATGGATGGTTTGTTCATCCAACAGTTAAGAGACAAGGATTCCACACTCAATCTAAAGCATTTAATACATTCAGAAATAAAATTATAAAAATTACAATAGGTAGATCAAACAGTATATAAATGTATATAAATAATGACTACTTTTATTTTATAAAGTAAATAAGTTAACAGATCTATAATAATATAGATTCTCACTTTTATTTATTAATTTTTTAATGCAGAACCATTACTATTACCACAAAAAAATCATTGTACTACCAGTATACGAGTTGCACAGTCGGTAGTAGAACCAGCAGTTGTTTGTCACAGTGAGGAGCTGAGAGATGACAGTAATGAAAATGCGGCGGGACGCACACTCTAAGCTGTAGATGTAACGTGGGTGCGTCTGTGTGTTAGACATCAGAGGGCAGGTGTGAGAGTGGATAAAAACAAAATCTGCTCATTTTCGAGGCAACACACAAACACACACACACACACGTCTTTTGTTTCCTTATGGCCAATAGCAGGCTGCATATCCTCGAGGCTAATCGACCAATCCCTGGATGCTCCAGACACAGGTCTCCTCCCAGTGCTCAATAAACGAGGAGCTCCGGTTGGACACGCCGCTTTCGTTTAATACCAACTTAAAGAAAATACTCTTGGTCCTTCTCTAAATTTCGCAATATTCTGGGGGGATATTCATTCCTTTTTCTATCTTTAACATGGCGGACAGTAAAGTAGAGGCAAGCGGAGAACTGAGCACCAAGGTAAGGACAGGAGAAGATTATAGGCACCCAGCGCTTTGTGGAGCCAAAGTCCTGCCTCCATGTCCAACTATGTTAGTAATTCATTATTTTACGCACAATGTAGAGATAGAAAATACGTTTATTAAATACTATGCAACCACGTTGTAGCTGTTGAGCTTCATGACAGAAGCTCTTGAGTATTGCATTCCACGGAAATGTGCACTGTGTGAATGGATGAGTGAAGACAGGCTGGACAAGGGACCGAAAATTTTATTTTTATTTACGAAAAATAGTCTACATCAGCCGCCTTAGTAGGTCTCCTCATGAAATGTCCCCTAATGTCCCTTGACAAACTAGGTTTCCAAGCTCCCCTGATACTCGCTCCAGGTTGGTGACTCTGTAGAAGGCAGTTCGTACCAATTTGTCGCCGAACTAACTGAAACATTTTGCTAATTCAGTGGACAAAATCAGTAAGTGTAGGGACGTGTTCCAATGTATACTATCGTAATGAAATGGAGCCGCTTTTAATTAGTCCAACAAAGTGGTGAAAATAAAGGTTTCCCTCCGCTGATTCGCTTCGCTCAGTGTCTCTATGAAGGACCGGGAATGACCGCGGAGGCCAATAAATTAGAAAACGCATTGCTGAAACCACGCGTTTTGCTTTTGAAACTGACCTAAAGAAATACCCGCTGGTGTTTCCAGCACGATTTCTTTTCGATTTTGGACACTTATGTTCACCAAATAAGAATTGTAAGCTTATTAGCTGACATGTCGGAGATGGAGCAGGCTCTACAGTGACAGCGATGATGATGCCTATAGCAGCCAGCTTAAGTCTCTGCAGGCTGTAGTTCGCTGACGGTGACAGAACAATAACAGTTTGTTCGTTCTGACTTCTCCAGGCTGTCGGTGAGTGATCATTGGAAACGCGCGTGGCTTTGTTGATTACTAATTTTGTATTTGTAAAATCCAGTTTCGCTTTATGCCACACGCCCGACACACGACACATAGGCTGCTTAGTTGGAACAATGTACAGTTGTATTGTCCCAGAAAAAGTAAAATATAAATAATTGGAACTATATCACTACATCGTGAAATGTCGCTCCCTCCTTTACTCGTTTTTTGAATTGGGAAGATTTCCCGAACTCCGTCGTCCCCCCTGGACCTGCTGGCTATGCTGATGCCCAGGCAGTTCCTGTGAGTCCACTTGTGTTTCTGAGCTGCTGCAATACGATGTGATGGGTAACAATTTGAAACATAGTGAAACATTGTATGTACCATAAAGCCCGCGTTCCCCTCAGTTACTTCAAGGAGCGCGTGCGCGAGGATCAGGATCGTGTCTTCCAGTCGCGCGTGCAGCGCTCGGGCAGACTGCAAGCCACAGGAGGTCGCGAGGGAAAACGACTTGCAAAAACAAGAGTAGGGTACTGTCACTGGGATGACAGAAAGACAGACAGGTGAAGATATGGCAGGTATTGTACAGTGTGTGCAGGAAAAGAAGCCACAGTCTCTGGGATACGATAAACTGCAAGTATGTGTAGTAGGCTGCAAACGTTTGTTCAGGTGAAGTGACACTGAATTGAAACCCTGATAGACCAGGCTCAGGTCATCTGTTTGACGAGCTTTCAAAAAAGAAAAACTTGCTCTGGCACCTGTTCTAACTGTTACAGAACAATCAGCTGCCGTGCGGTTGAGAGTAGCCGTCTTTGAACTGGTGTGTGTGTGTGTGTGTGTGTGGTTTCCCCACCAGGCTCCGCTCACTGCAGCGGTGTCAGGATTCAGGCAGCCAGCAGCAGCTGGGAGGGACTTAGAAAGAACTGACCAATGGGTGTCTGAGCTAAGCGCAGCCAGTCTGTAAAGTCAGCTTTCAGCGCGGCTTCAGGAAGGTGAGGAGGATGGAGAGGAAAACATCTGTCAGAGTTTCCCTCTTCTTTCAGCAGGACAGACTTGTGTTTGTTACAGAGAGCATGGGAAAGCCCAACTAAGAACTGGATCTGAAACTGAACCGCATCTAGGCTACAACTGCAACAAACTGCATTTTCACGTGCTGCCAATTGATTTCTTGCTGAGCTTATGTATGAAAATATGTTTGATTTTAGGAGCTGAAAGACAAGAAACAGGCGGAAGAGACTGAGAATGGAAAGGATGCTGCAGCCAATGGCAGAACTGTATGAACAGCTCCTCCTGCTCTTCTCTTAGCTAGAGCATGATTGCTTGTCTATCTGCAGGTGTCCAATATAACTCTGTCTCCCCTTGTCAGGACGAGGAGAATGGTGGATTGGGGAATGAGGTAGAGGAGGATGAGGAGGATGTGGGAGAAGACGAAGATGAGGAGGAAGGAGAGGGTAGGCCATTTACCATTTACAGAAAGACTATGACACCCGGCCAAGGCACAACTCACACTATTCATATGAAACATTTGGATAACAAACATTTTAACAATGAGCATTGGCAACCAAGAAGTTTTTTAGAGTTATGGGAAATTATCAGTCACCTTCAGTATGTGCAACAGCAACTCATTCTCATATTTACAGCATATAACTCTGACACAATAGTATCTCTCAGACAAGATTTCTTTTACAGGCGCATAGTCAGTTGACTCAGACTGTTCACTTCGGTCACTTTTTCCAATTCAAACTGTATTTTGGTGTCGTGTGAACATGGTGTTATTTAATTTGCACAGTTAATGTTTTCACAGGAGAAGGGTTGGCCTGCCACCTGCTGGGCAGACTATGTAACTGCATAATGTATTTTAGATGACAGCTACAACATTAATACTACTTGATGGTTTTAATATAAAAATATTCTTATAAATGCTGATGTCTTATTCTGGGTTTCCACCTGTCAGCACATGTTCACACAGCAAGTGTTAAAATCAGTTCCACCTTTAGCAACAGTTATCTTTGAAACTTTTTTAACTATTGTTCATATTTTGTCATAATTCCAATACATAATCAACATTGTTTAAAGTACATTGTTTTCAGACTAGAGTACTTGAATTTTGTACTAAGGTAAATTTAAATAACATGTTTAGTACTTTTATGAGTGAAAGTTTTGAAGTAGTACTTTTGTAGTGTAGTGACTTTTTAGGTCATTAGTTCCACTTTTACTTTAGACATACTTAATCAAAACTTTGGGTTTAAGTAACTTAATAAGTAGCTCTGATGTTTACTTCCATGCCACCCAGACCTGTGAACCAGCTCACTACCTCTGGACAGTGGTGTCCACTGTACTTAGCTCCAGAATCCCCGTATCTCCATCTCTATGTCTGCTTGGTGACAATACAGATGTTGACTATCTCCCCTAAATATAGGAACCCACTCCAAAATAATAGTTCCAAACTGGAAGAATATAAACTACATTTTGATCACTGGATCATGGTTCTTGTTGAACACATAACTTTTTATGATTTTATCATAATTATTGCTGTTTCATTAGCCAATGCATAATAAACTCTTCAGAACTAATAAGATCTTCCTTTAAATAAACCTATTTCACTACACCACACATTACACCAATTATTTTCAACCTCTTCCTATTCTACACATGAATGATCATAACACATTGATTTCATGTCTGCTATTGATATTAATTGCTATGAATAAAACCACATGTATGCACACAACTCTTTTCTGTCTAGTTTGTCTTGTTTTTCATGTTCTGTCCTTGAGACAAAAACAAAAATTCTTTTGGGGGAAATTGTGTACCATTGTTAAAAGTAGTATGTAGAATGTTTACAATGAAGATTCAATATAAACACTGAGTAAAGATGTGAATTGGTGTTATTTACCACGATGTCCTCTACAAAAGGTCTCTACTTCAGTGTATGTGTGCAAAAATGCCTTGTTAGAAACCAGGGCTTTCATTGTTAATGAAGCTATAGTGTGTTTAATGAATCCTCACACTAAGATTGTTTGTATATTTGTGTATAACATAATATTGTGTGGCTCTGTCTTGAAAAAACAGAAAAATACATATATAACATAATTTACTGAGTTTACCTGTGTGTATGCAGGTGATGAGGGGGAGGATGAAGATGATGATCTTGATAGGCCAAGGGGGAAGAGAGCAGCTGAGGATGATGATGATGACGAAGAGGTGAGGAAGAGGCACATCATAAAAGAGGATTTCAGTAACAGGGAGAACAGAAACAAAAGAACACGTGCTGTACAGATGTCATTGTATCCTTATTGTTTAAAACACTCATTATTTTAATAATGCATGATGGAAAGTGAATTTCACACAAAAGTACAGGTTGATTGCTAACAGATTTACTGATTCCATTGAAAGTGTAATTCCATTGAAAGTTTTAAACGCTTTTGAACTATTTTTATACATAAAACTGATCTCCAAAAACTAGTGGTGGCAACTGTGATTCAGTTGGTACAGCAGTTGTTTATTGGTCCTATTTTTGGTGGTTTGATTCCTGGTTTCTCCTGGCCACATTATAAAGGATTCTTAGAGGAGCCACTGAATCCCACATAGTAACATTATGAAGTTTAATAATAATGATTATTAATAAAAGGGTTAAATGCATAAATTATGTTTTTCCTGCCTAAGCACTGGAGAGCCCTTTATAATGCTATATTTTCTCATATTTTAATGTTCTTTTGTGATTAACCATTAACAGTGCCCCCTCGTGAGCTGTAATATATTGTAATGTTTGTGAAGCTCATGTCAGACAGCTGTTTTTTTAAATGTGTTCAAACCTCTGAAGAAGCATAGCTAGGTGTGGTTACTAGAGAGATACTAAAGAGAGATGACCACCTTGTTCTCACTTATTTCCAGGATGAAGGGGAAACCAAGAAGCAGAAGACAGATAAGTAGAGTGTGTACTTGCTACGTCTAGAGGACCACAACATGAAGATACAGCCAATGTTTCAGCAAACCAACACCTCAGTCCTCCCTTCTTAACAAGAATACTTTAAAAAAAAGAGAATTTGTTTGTATTTTTATTTACATTTTATACTTTTGTAAATACTGTAAGGAGGTTGGTCATTTTCCAACAGTGATCTTTCTGGTGCTTTCAGGACTTTCAGATCCAGACTCATCATCAGCTGTCCACATGCTGTTTGAACTAATAAGAAGCATCCAGCTCTTTATTCCATCAACAAACACACACATGCTTTTATTACAATATAAGATTCAAGGGTCTAGAAACAAGATATGTAGTCACATAGAGGAGTTAAAGTCACCCAGCAATGAGTGTGTGCTGAGTGTGTATTAGTGATAGTTCTGAGATTCCAAGGCTGCAGTTTCTAAAGTCATCTGTCTTTGTCTGCCATGTCTGGATTTAAATATTTTTGTCTGTGCCATATTCTTTGTTGAACAATAAACATACATTTGATTTTGTTTGTAACTATGTTAGTTTATATTAGTTGTATGTGCTCAAAGAAAAAAGGAAAAAAAGAGAATAAATCCGTTGTCAGTGATGTGTGGGCTCTTCACCAGGGATTAATGCTCAGCTATGACTCCAAGTGGCTGCGTGTGTACAGTTGAACAAAAAATATCACATCACAGCCAATATCTCTGGACAGCTATAAAAAAATGTAGTGAGCTCCTTGATGCTGACAAACCAACCCATGAAAAGTTTAGAGGCTATCTTCATAATTTTCTTTTGAAAAATGTTCTGCTTGCCAGTTTCAATAAAGTTTGTTGAAAAAAAGTCTGGAAGCCACGTCTCTTCATAGTGTAACAAGTGAGTGAACCAATAAACAAGGCACATAGATCTTTCATCATCTATAGCTACATATCCAGTGAAGAGCTGCAAAGACTTGCGAGGTGACCTACATTCAAAATCGCTTGTTGATCTTCTCAGCAAAAGTTGAATTCACCTTTACAGTTTTCAGAAAACATTTTGATTAAAATGCAAAGCTGTATCTAACAATTATATTTACAATTAATTTATACATGTGTCAAAAAATATCAAGAGGAGATGTTGCGACATGAACATTGGTGAGGAATAATGCAAATCTTTCAGTCTATTCGAATGTAGATCATAGTACGTTGTGGAAAAATTACATTAGTGAAGATTTTATTTTTTTGGACTGAAAACATACTCAAAACAGTTGGCTGACTGTTAATTAGCTGACAAAGGCCAGGTTTAGGTTTATCAGCTATTCACACCCATGTTATGAAAAGAACTTTTTGCAGTGCTTGAGTGAAAAAACAAAAAACAAAACTATACACATTAAGCCAGCGGGAGTCATATGTGAGCAATAACCCCTGGTGAAAAGCCCACACATCACTGACAATGGATTCTCTTCTTTCCTTTGTATGGTGAGCACAAACAACTGATATAAACTCACATAGTTATTGTTCAACCAAGAATATGCTACAGACAAAAATATTTAAAACCAGCTGTTCCTTAACTTTATTAAATTAAGTGTTTGTGTCACTCAGTAAAATTATGGTTGCCTAAAAATATTTAACACATCCATACATTCTTAATAACTGCAGGCGGAAACCTTGGCTTCTGTGGTACTGTGTAAACAATTCATCAACCATCAATCCATTTTTGTTACTCCTGATGATAACAGGACATTTGTCGTAGCTGAATGGGAAGTAAATTTTGTTTCCATAAAAAAAAATAAAAAAATTCTGAAAATAATTTGTTTTGTTGTTTTTTCCTTTCCAAATATGAGTAGGAAACACACACACATACATAGATATAAACACACACATATACACTGATGTACACACACACACACAGTCTGGAAGTCCTAATAAGATTTGTGTTGATTACTATGGTGGAGTAGTCTTAGCTGAGGTCGGGGTCAGGTAGGTATGCGGCTGCGGAGGTATTCCAACACTGCATCTGTCCCTTTGGCCAGGATGGCTGTTCTTGGTGTCCGGAAAGGATTCCCCTCAAGACTGAGACACCTGAAGGACAACACAGGCTTTGAGTTATGTTGTCTATGGGATTTTTTCACCTATTTTACAGTGAAGGGTTCAGAAAATGTAGGTTTTAAGGCACAGGATAGTGTGTAGACATTTTGACCAGGTGTGATTCCTACCTAAGGTTGGTACAGAGGCCCAGTTCAGGGGGGATGTTAAGTAGGTCATTGTTTGACAGATCAAGTGTGGACAGATGAGTCAACTTCATCAGATGACTAGGGTCCACTGCACCCACCTGATTGTTACCAAGCAACACAGTCTCCAAGGTAACAATATGATAGAGGACTTCAGGGAAAGACTTGAACCTGTGATAAGTACAAAGACAGCAGACAGTTCACGTGGCTGAGCCAAAATGGATGCTAGTTGGGCTTTAAATGGTCTGCACTTACATAGGTCTTTTCTAACTTGTCTGGACTTATAACACATTGCTTCTCATTCACCCATTCATTCTCGCAATCACATTAACACTCTGACGGGAGAGCTTGGCAACTTAATCCTCCCGTTCCCCCCCCCCAAAAAAAAGCCAGAGATTATGCTTTTCGTGCCATAGTCCAGGGGTTGGCAGCAGACAATTACCTTAGATGGAAGATAAGGTAGCAGGTCAAGTAAAAAGTATATTTTAAATAAAAATTAGGAGACAGAAAAGTCCAGAGGGTACTTAACTACATACATTAAAGTGATTCATAATAATAAAACCTTGTCTAACAGACGGGACAATCTTTTGAGTTTGGTTCACCATCCTGCCAGAAATCAAACCATTGACTCTGCAATTGGCGGACAACTGTTTTACCTACTAAGTCATAGTAGCTCACTCCTACTACCTACTTATGGTTCACAGAATATCGAAAAGTAGAATGGGACGCAGTGTGTTTTGTGCAGCTACTGGTCTTTACCAACCTGCCTAATGTTTTGTTGTTGCTCTTTTCTCTACTTCTCCACTTTCCACTCATCCCAACCTGTCAGGGCAGATGGCCACCCACCCTGAGCCAGGTTCTGCTGGAGGCTTCTTCCGATAAAGGGAGTTGTTGGGTTTTCTCTATATAGCTGTCTTGACTTTATTCTGTAAAGTGCCTTGAGATGACTTTGTCATAAATTGGGACTATATAAATAAAGTTAAATTGAATGAGGTGGGCAAAACATTAAAACCATTTCTTCTTATAATGCACTCCAATACAACTCCACTACCCAGGAAAGGCAGATCACTGTATCTTACTGTGTCTTTTAATATTGTAACATTAAAAAAAAAAAAAAAGCATTGTGTTAAATTGTAGTATCAATTTAAAAATGATTACTCATTCAGCCCTAATTACACCTTAAGCTAACTGAAAATGTATTTCACCTACTAAAGAGGAGACTAAGGGGAGAAAGCACTAATAGCAAACAGCTGAACGGGACGGCAGTAAAATACTTAAAAAGCCTACACTATAGAAACAAAAAAGTCTTTGGTGATGTGTTGGAGCTTAGCAGTACCCTCTGGTGGACAGAAATGATAACGACACCCAGTGACTGCTGCCTGACCAATACCGCTGTCACATGTACTGTGGTCACGTTAGGAGTGAGCAGATGGACAAAGTGTTGCATGTGCGTTCATTAAACGATGTATGATTATTAACACGCTACACATAATTTTTGTTTAGCTTTGAGTCGATCTGTAATTTAGTTAAGTTGTTAGTTCTGGAAACTTCTTAAATGGCTTAATTGGCAGGATGTAGCAACTTATTAGCCTTAATCTCGCAGTACCAAGATGAATTTAAAGTGCTTCCATAAAGTATTTACAGCGCTCATCTTTTGCCACTTTTTGTTTTGTTACAGCCTTATTTCAAAATGGATGAAATTCATTATTTCATCATAATTCTACAAACAATACCCCATAATGACAACGTGAAAGAAGTTTGTTTGAAATCTTTGCAAATGCATTAAAAAAAATTAAAAATAAAATCACATGTACATAAGTATTCATGGCCTTTACCATTACACTCAAAATTGAGTTCTGGTGCCTCCTGTTTCGATCATCGACGATCATCACTGAAATGTTTCTACAGCTTGATTGGAGTCCACCTGTGGGAAATTGAGCTCATTGGACATGATTTGGAAAAGCATTCACCAGTCTACATATCGTTCCACAGTTAACAGTGCATGTTAACAGAGCAACAAAACAGGCAATTTAGTCCAAGGAATTGTCTGTACACCTCCAAGAAAGGATTATATTGAGGCACAGATCTGGTGAAGGGTACAGAAAACTTTCTGTAGTATTGAAGTTCCCAATGAGCACAGTGACCTCCATCATCCGTAAATTGAAGAAATTTGGAAACACCAGGACTCCACCTGGTCTGAAGAAACCAAGATTTAACTCTTTGGCCTGAATGCTAAGTGATGTCTGGAGGACACCGCTCACCACCTGGCCAATACTATCCCTACAGTAGGCATGGTGGTGGTAGTATAACGCTATGGGGATGATTTTCAGCAGCGGAACTGGGAGACTAGTCAGGATTGAGAGGAAAGATGAACGCAGCAATTTACAGAGACATCTTTGATGAAAACCTGTTCCAGAGTGTTCTGGATCTCAGACTGGGGTGATCTTCTTTCAACAAAACAACAACCCTAAGCACACAGCCAAGATAACAAAGGACTGGCTTACAGAAAACTATGTGAAAGTCCTTGAGTGGCTCAGCCAGAACCCGGCCTTGAACCCAATTGAACATCTCTGGAGACATCTGAAAATGGCTGTGCACCGATGCTCCCAACCCAACCTGATGGAGCTTGAGAGGTATTGCAAAGAAGAATCAGAGAAACAGGGCAAAAATAGCAGTGCCAAGCTTGTAGCATCATACTCAAAAACACTTGAGGCTGTAAGTAAGCAAAAGCAGTGAATACTAATGTACATGTGATTAGTTTTGTTTTTGTTTTATTTGATTTCCATCAAACATCTTTCACATTGTTACTATGGAGTATTGTTTGTAGAATTTTGAAGAAACTAATTTAATTTATTTTAGAATATGGCTCTAACATAACAAAATGTTAAAAAAGTTCTCTGAATATTTTCTGGATAGACCAAGCAACAACATCATGGATGTTGTTGCTTGTTACTAAGAAAATGTATATGAATAATTTGTTATTTTTCTGTATAACTCAGTATTTGAAACTAAAGATTGAATCCTAAGTTCAATTGCTGAGTTTGCTATGGTTTAAGATTGAAAATTCTACCAGGGCGACTGAAGCGCAGGAAGGTAGAGCGGTTGTCCACCAATCTCGCAGTTGTTGCTTCGATCCCCGGCTCCTCCGGTCACATGTCGAAAGTGTCCCTGAGCGAGATACTGAACCCCAACTTAGTTGCTCCCAGTGAGTGTTGGCCAGCTGCATAGTAGCTCCCCCATCGGTGTATGAGTGTGTGTGTGATTGAGAGTGTGATTGGGTGAATAAGAAGCAGTGTAAAGCGCTTTGAGAACCAATAGGTAGAAAAGCGCTATATAAGTGCAGAACATTTACCATTTACATTTACCATACTGTGTCATCATTATAGTGGCAGACTGGGTTACTACATGCTAATTGTGTTAATTGTATCACATAACTTTGATATTTCTGGAATATTACCTTGTTATTATGTTAGTTATGTTATGTTAATATTAGGCATTATTGTTTATTACTCACCCTGTTGATAGATTTTTCTATATTCTCTGTTCTCACAAACACACATACACCAATACACACATACACATACACACACACACACACGGCCAACCCTTGCATCCCAAATGGGGCTGAGCTGAAACTGAAAATAAACAATAGAAACAACATCCTTTCTCAAGAGCCCGATTCTTTGACAGGAATCTGTGTCCATATTGGCCATTAAACAACCATCTTTCAACAAGACAACAAACCTTGTTTAATGTTGTGTATTGGAATGTAAATACTATTAAAGAGAAGCTAAAATTCAGAACCTTCATTTTATATCCATATTTTGATCTTCAGCCCAAACATCTTTGGTGTATGACTAAAACAAATGTTGGTGTTGCTGTTTCTATACTTTTAGAGGAGCCTGTTTGGTCATGTATGACATCTACTGTACATGTAATTAAATATTTGGCAGCAGTAACAAAACACACATACACTCCTTTGAGCTCAATACTAATCCATCCATCATCTTTAACCAATCATCCTTTTCAGGGTTGCAGAAGGACTGGATAATAACATTCTTTGTAAAATGCTCCAGTCTGTCAGTTAAAAAGTGTGTTTGGAGCTAATATGAACTTTAGTTTTATATAAGAGATTCCAGCAAATTTAGAATTTGTCTGGTTGTTAAAATAGAAAATTACCTGTTGTAATTGAGAATAATGGATGTCAATCTAGTTAACGCCTTCATCTCAGATGGCAGTTCACTTAGCTGGTTATTCCTGAAAAAAACCAACAAACCAACATCCATTACTGGTAGTTGTGCAGTCTTTGAAGATCTAATTCCCATCGCATCCCAACTCAGCCACTACTAAAGATCTTCACATTCCAAAAGCATCAGTTCAAACAACTGTACATAAATAAAAATTACTGGGAAGTCTAGTCATTTTCCAGGGTCTGTAACTGTCTCACTCAGATGAGAGGACAAGTTTAGAATTTTTCATAGGGCCTTGCCCAAGGACACTTTGATGTGCAGCAAGTAGGAACTGGAAATCAATAGGTGTGATGTACGTGTAGTTTTGCGCCATACATTTAAGGTTGTGCACCAAATTTGTGGTGCTTTCTTTTAAAGACCCATGTTAATCATTATGCGTCTGACAATAAAAATAAATAATAAACAAATCTAATCAACTCTGGATATCCTGGTAAATACCATAATATCCAGGTCATTCATTAGAACCAATATAGAATTCCAGAAACTGTCAAAACATTAGGAGCAAAAAAAAGCAAGAATATTTATTAACAAACTAGCAATGGGGAAAAAAGCTAAGAGTGGGAGACTGATGGTTACTGTGTTGTCAGTGTCTCTAATGTGAATAATTATTTTACTGTTAACTGAATATTTGGGGATTTGGACTGTGGGACAAATTAAGACAATTAAAGAATTCCCTTAGCATCCTAGGAAACTGGAGTGGCCATATACTAGTTTCTGAGGTTTTATAGAAAATTAAATTCATCAACAAAATAAAAAAAATTGACATTACCTAAATATGCCTGAGTTGCTTCCCTACATGCGAATATTGTATAAGCAGAACTCATGTTCAACATACATACAAAATTCTATGGAGGAGTCTAAACATAGTATGTGTGTTGATCTTTCCACATGTGTACCTGAGGTCGATGTGTCTCAACTGCAGACATGTGAAGATGTTGGGAGAAAAGGAGTTTAGTCTGTTGAATCCCAGATTGATATCTGACAGTGAGGAGTGGAACTCCACCAGTCTACACACACACACACACACACACACAAACACACACACAATACAGTAACTACATGTTTTCTGGACAGTACACAACAGCACAGTGCATAACAAAAACCTGTGCAACCTTCACTCTGTACAGGAACCCTAGTAACATCCTATTAGAACTGATCCTGGTGTATTTAAATGTCATCAGATCAGCCTTTACTCTTTTTACAGAATGATGTGTGGAGATTATTACATTGATTAAAAAAACATTGGAAGTTTTCACCTTCAATAATTTTATAACATTAAATCTTGGTTGACTTAATTCGACTTTTCTGGAGCAAATATTTAGACTAACAAAATACTACATAATTTCATTATATTTTTTGAAACAGATCTCTACTGAGTAATGTAATAAAAACAAAACTAAAAATCAAATTATTGCCTAAAAGCTGAACCCCTCACCTAAACCATCAGTAGTGTGGCCATTAATTAATTGCTAGTAGACATCACCTAAATTAAGTGAATCTGTTTAAAGGATTACAGTCTACATTCAAGAGTTACTGGTCCAGTCACTAGTTTCAGTATCTTGACCAAAACTACACCATGAAGACAAAAGAACATTCTATTAAAAGATTATGGAAAAGCAGAATTCAGTGGATTGATAAAAAAAACCCTATTCAATAAATATTTCTTGGCACACAATACATTCATAAGTAAGAAATGAAAGGCTGGAGGGAACACTAACTTGATTTAATGTGAGCTGTATAGCCAGCTTTGCACTAATAAAAAGGGTCCAATGACCAAACTTCAAAATAAAAGTAAAATCTCTTCAGGACTTATCTTACAATGCTGACATCAGCATGACCAATGCTCAGTGTATGTGTGTGAGTTGTGTGTTTACCTCGAAGGTATGGAAGTCAGGTGGTTCTTGCTGAAGTCAACCGCAGTAACACTTTGACCATCTGCAGCATTAAACAGCTCATCTGGAATATTATCTGCCTGCTTGCCACTAAACACAAACAGTTTCGTTACAGTCAAATTACTTACACATGTAGACCAGCAACATGTTGATATAAACATGGAATCAATTGATAAAGTTGTTTCAGTTCTAAAACTTAATAAATATTCAAGCTTTAAAAGGAACATTTTTTTTAAATGTAAACTTATATTATTACATTATAAGTTTAAATTTTTATAATAATTATAAGAATCTTATTTCTGTGTGTTGTATTTCAGTCACCATAATGCTGCACTCAGCAATGTAAACACTAGGAAGTTTGATGGGTCAATATATAGGAGCAGACAGATGATCAAGTTAGAAACATAATACAAATCTATGCATATCTTCTATATCACTTTATTTTGAGGTCAAATTGAAAGTGAGTTTATGTTAAAAAAAGTCACTAATAGGTGCTCAACCCTCACACAATTACAGAATGCACAGCAATTTAGCTGAAGCAGAAAAGATGCTGGGTTTTTTAAGTCGATACTGACCTAAAAAATAGTCATAAAATATCAAGGCTTTTTCTCCCATTTACACACTTTGGATAAGTATGGTCAACTGATTGCAAATAAAATCCCAAAGAATTGACTCACAAGGTTACTCTTTTGCCTTTTTGGTTGCCAAGTTTACTCTTGACATTTAAGAAAAGTGTGTGTGTATATGTATATGTCTATTACTAACCTGTATTCCAATAACTTGAGAGTTTTAATTTTATGTTCATTGATCGTGGCCTGGCTGGGTAATGTCATCGCTGTAAGTCCTTCATCCGCTCTCTCAGGCTTCTCTGCAAATTCACAAACATAACTATATGTACACTCGTACACACACATATGTATGAATCATTTGGGTCTACTGTTGATCTTAGATTGTAATGGTTCAAAGCTTTACTGTACTGTTTACAATAACAGTTATGTACATGGAAACTCAACATGGTGACTAAGTTTACTTTGTTTTGCTAGTGATTTGATCCACAGCCAATTTAATTCAATTATGCTGCAATATACTAAACAACGTCAGCGTGCTGCACATGTTTTTGGAGAACAATAGCTTCCTCTGTGGTGTCTTGCCATGGATACCATGCCTGTTTAATATTTTGCATATGGTTGACTCATGAACAGAGATTTTAAGACACTTGAATCAAATAATCCTACAAGTCCTTAGTTGTTGTGTCACTGGCCTTTCTGTATTGGGCCTTTGTAGTTACCTTGGATGGGTGTCTACTTCTTTGGAGAGTAGCCAAACTACAAAATAGTCTCCTTTTATAGATAATGTTTCTAACTGTGGACTGATGGATATCTAAAGTCTTTGAGATTTCTCTGTAGGCCTTTCCATCTCCAGAAGAATTAACTGATGTAGTAGTTATTCTCTGAAGAAAAGATAAATAAATACTTATGGAAGACACAGTTTCAGTTCAGAAACATTTGGATAATAAGTGGGAAAGAAACAACAGATTTTTTTGTTTTTTGATGTTTGCAATTAAGTCAGAAAATAATATAGAAAATAAAATACTGTTCATCGCAAACAATGGAAATCTGTACCTTCAATTCGTCCTCTTAAGTATTTCAGAAGCTCATTGGTTCCTTTCTGTTAAGCAGACAACACAAAAAGTATGTTAGCAGTTAGAAAATGCAAAATTATGTTTCCCACCTGATTAGAAATAGTGCTGAAATTCTAAAAATACACAACCACCACTTAACTTCTAAATTACAACATCTGCAGTGTACTGCATTACATGTCTAGCTTACATAAAATGTTCACAATCTACAATTATAGATGCATATCGTGTGCATAACCTTTTGCAAACTATTAATGATTAATCTTTAAAATGAAGAATTTAACCTTTCTTAGAAGAGTCTGTATCTTATAAGAGTCTTTACAGGCAAATATGTTGAACATTGTTGATAATGGGCTGAACAACCTTTAAACGGAGGAAGTTAATTTTCTTTGGGCAGCCATTCTCAGAACACGGTCTCATAAAATGGTCTTTACATATATAGCGCTTTTCTAGCTTGGTGGTTATCGAGTTATACTGCTCACCATTTACTCATTATTTCATGAGTTTCTGTTAAGCACTAATATAAAAACAGGATATAATTTTTTTAAGTTAAGAAATAATCACAATTTATAGTATAGTTCTTTTGATAGGACTCGAAGATTCTTTCTGAAATTGATAGTAACATTAAAAGCTAGTAGAACACAACTGTTTTTAACTCTGTGTTTCTGTCTAGTTTGCCACCTACAGTGAGCAGGTCTCTTCTGATTCCTCGAAGAGGGTTTCCCTCCAACAGTAACACCTTCAGATTGGGCAACAGGCTGAGAGATGCTGGAAGCCTAATAAAAATTGATACCAGGTAAAATGTAAATGTATGGCTTGCATGCCTCATCAAACTGAAATATTTTAGGATTACATCAAATCAAATACATTTTTATTAACGTAGCCAGAAAAAATATTTATAAGTAAATATAAATAACTTCTAGATGGAGCAAAGCATACTGATTGCATTTATTTTCTAATTCATTATTTCAGTCGAGTTGAGACTGACACATGAGCATAAACACTGGTCATGGTGCCTGTGACTTACGTGGTAACATCATTGTTGGTGAGGTCGAGGCGTGTGAGTGTACTCAGTAAGGTGATGTGTTCAGGGAGGGTTTTGATCTTGTTGTCTCTGACTTCTAGAATGGAGATGGCTGTCAGGGTTGCCAGCTGCTCTGTCTCCAACTGCTCAATCTGGTTGTTTCCAACATACAACTCCTGCACATATAAATAGCAATATTCCTTGAATACCTAATGAGCAAAAATAACTAAGGCAATGTACAGTGTGGATGCAATTCAGAATGTGCCAGAAACAACCCACATGGGTCAGTCTGTGAGATCACAAACAACATAATTACACTTGGGGAAGCTAGTGTTGCTATGTTTACCTTAAGTGCAGGTGCTGACAGCTGTGGGAGAAAGCGGAGCTTGTTGTGTCTAAGGTAGAGCTGCTCCAGAGCAAGCATCTCTGATAGGCTGGCAGGAATGTCAGTCAGTTGGTTGTTGCTGCAATCCAACAGCTTAACATCTGCAAAATCAAATCAGAACTACAGTCATACAGGCTGGGTTTTTGTCCTGAAAGAGTAATATCCTTCATTTTAATTTGGTTGTTATGATTTAATCCTCTTTTTTGGACAAAAACATATAATTTGGGTAGTCAGTGAGCAGGCACAGTCTTATGGGTATTTGGGCATTTTTAAGAAGATGTTGGAGGGAGAGAGGAGTGTAGGACTAGATTTCCACTGACTGGAGCTTAACTCTGTGCTACCATGCTTTAAGTTGCTGTACACTACCTAAACAGCCAGTTAAAGGACCACATGCAGCTATACAACGATGTTAATCCAGGTTTCAACTATCTAGTTAATAGGTTATGAGGTTATTGCTGTTTTTTGTCTTGGCATGGATGAACCACCAGCTGTAGTCAATCATGATTACTAATAATGAAAATTAAGGGGCCAAAAGCTTGGCACATTTCAACCTTTCAGCATCACAGAATTAATATTCCTTGTGGGTATACTAGTATGCATAGTTTTGACCTGTATGTAGAATTTTAATCTAGTGTTGACATCAGAAACCAAACCAAAAAAATGAAATAAACCCTGTCCAACAAATTCTTGGGGTTTTTAGTTATTGAAGATTTACTGGATTTTATACTCCAATTGACCACTGACAGTCACACCTGTGTTGAGTGTTTGTAAACCTATAACCCCAAATGTAACTTCTGCAGATAAAGTTCTGTAGAATTTGTACTGTGGGAGGGTTATGGGAATAGCAGGCCATTGAAACTGTACTTTAGCCCTAATTGCCTGATAAAAACTTTTCAAATAAACACAGATGTGGACAATGTTTCTTTCTCTTCCTCAGGGAATGAAATATGATCATATGATTCCAAAACATTCTATTAATGTCCCAACTGTGCACCAATTTCATTAGATGTTGATGTACCAGATGATAACATACATAAATGGAAAACATTGCAAATAAAAGCATTCAGGCTAATTAATAAATTCAGGCTTTTTATTTAATTACAAGTGTGAAAGGAAGCAGAGTTAGCTGGCCTTACTTCTGAGCTGGCCCAGGCTGCCAGGCAGACAGCTGAGCTTGTTGTGACACAGGTTTAACTTCTGCAGACAGGTGAGATAGCCCAGGCTAGATGGTAGGCCGTTTAAATAGTTGTTGGATAGGTCCTAAAACCAAACACAAGAGACAGGACACCTCTGTCAGCCAATCACTCAACATAGAAGAAAATGCCAGGTGGGAGGGTGTAACACAGAGTAAGTAACACAGAGTTTGTTACTTACCAGCTCAGTCAGGTTCTCCAGGTGCCCCAGTTCCTCTGGCAGGCTCTCCAACAGGTTTTGCTGCATTGTGAGGCTGCGGAGGTTCTTCAGAGTACACAGCTCCACTGGCAATGATGTCAACTTGTTATGACTGGCCACATAGGTGATCAAAGACGCATTAGATTTAAGTTTATTATAAACTCATTATATATGTCACATAATTTTTCCCTTCAGATCCTCATAGGTGTGATCAGACTGAATGAGAGGTGCCTATAAACTACTATCTCTACACATTTTCTGTGTTTTTTTTATGGCTGGGCTTTGAGTGGACAACTCAGTGACAGAGACATGTCCTGAAGCCACTTCAGTGTTGTCTTTGGTGTTTGCTTCAGTTCACAGACATGCAAGGTGAACAATCTCAGGTTCCAAGAACTCTAAAGTTGTTGTCATTAAAAATGTCTGAATTCATCATCATTAAATTCTGACCAGGTTCCCCATCTGTGCCTCACCACATTATGTTACTGAGGGCAGGTCTACACTAAGTTCCTTGGACCTTATGTCTTGGTTTATGTCCTTAGATGCAGTCCTAATTATGGGTCCTTATATAAATTATGTCCAGTCAATACTTGCCATACTTAAAGAAACATAATCTATAATGTTTTTTTATACATCATAACCACATTATAATATAATATCCAAGTACAAAGCTTGATACCTCGAATATCAGGTCTAAAACGTTTGTATCTGTAAGGTGGAATAATGGTTAGCTTTGTATCTTCACAGCAAGGAAATAAAGTGCTTAAACCTGAATAGGCCTTCTCCCTTCTGTGTAAATGGTCTGTACTTATATAGTGCTCTCAAAGTGCTTTACACTGCTTCTTATTGACCCATTTGCACCCACAATCACATACCAATGGGGGAGCAACCTGTTTTCTAATGCCAGTGTGGGTTTCCTCTCACAGTCCAAAGACATGTAATGAGGTTAATGGTGCCTAAACTGCACTCAGGTATCAATTTGAGTGTGGAATGTCTACCTCTGTGTGTAGCGCTGTGATACAATGGTGATCTGTACAGTGTGCATCTGCCTAATGCCCCATTTCCTGTGACCCTAGGATTTGTGTGTGTGTGTGTGTACCTGAGTCGCAACTGCTGGAGCTCCTGCAGTTCTCCCAAAGCACTCGGTAAACTGCTCAGCTGATTGTCATGGAGCTGATGAAGCAAAATTAAAATATTACACACCTTATGTTACTAACCAGTCTTATTAGTAGCACTACATTTATCAAATGGTAAATGTTCTGCACTTATATAGTGCTTTTCTACCTATTGGCACTCAAAGCGCTTTACACTCCTTCTCATTCACCTATCCGCACTCACAATCACACATACGGTCATGGCCAAAAATATTGGCACCCCTGCAACTCTGTCAGAAAATGCAATCCTTCTCTCAGAAAATTGTTCAAATGGAAATATTTTTTCTATTCACATTTATATTGTTTTTGTTTGCACTAGAACACCCAAAGAAAAATCAACAAAAGTCAAACTAATCAAAAATGGACTAGAAAAAAACCTTGTCAAAATTGTAAGAAATTATTGCTTTTTAAGCATGTGATGTTCCTGTAATTTGTATTTAGACACACCTGTGGCAAGTAACAGGTGTAATCACACTTGCAACTACATAAAATGGAGAAAAGTTGACTTTTCAAACTGAGCATGGATAAATGAAAGAAGTGTAAAGAGATGTCTGTGGATATGAAAGATTAGTGGAAAAACATGGACAATCTCAAGGCTAGAAGTCCATCTCCAGAGATCTTAATGTTCCTGTATCTACTGTGCTCAATATCATCCATAGCTTTACAGCTCATGGCACTGTAAGCTAACCTCTCTGGACGTTGACAGAAAAGAAAAGAAAAAGAAAAATGAAAAATTTTGTTTATTTTGAAGGCTTGATAAAGAACCCAAGTTAATTTCCATACAAATTCAAGCTGATCTGCAGACACAGGGTACAACAGTGTCAGCTCACACTATCAGTTGCCATCTGAATGAAAAGGGACACTATGGTAGGAGACCAAGGAGGCCACCACTGCTGACACAAAGGCATAAAAAAGTGGACTGGATTTTCCCAAAACTTTATCTGACAAAACCACAATCCTTCTGGGAGAACGTACTGTGGACAGAAAAGTAGAGCTTTTTAGTAAAGGACATCATGACACTGTTTACAGAAAAAGAAATGAGGCCTTCAAAGAAAAGAACATAGTTCTACAGTCAAACATGGTGGAGGTTGAAATATGTTTTGGTGTTGCTTTGCTGCTTCTAGCATTAGATGCCTGGAGAGTTCTGGAATGGCCAGCAATAAGCCCAGATCTGAATCCCATAGAAAAACTGTGGAGAGGTCTCAAGACAGCAGTTGGGAGAAGGCATCCTTCAAATCTCAATGGCCTGGAGCAGTTTGCAATAGAAGAGTGGTTCAAAACTCCAGTAGAGAGGTGTAGACACTCATTCATGGTTACAGGAGGCATTTGATTTCAGTTATTTTTTCCCAAAGGGGGTGCTACCAAATACTAAGTTAAGGGTTCCAATAATTTTTTCCAGTGCATTTTTTGGGTTCTGTGTGGAATTTTTTGTGGACTTTAGTTTTTTCGTGTTGTGACAATGCAAACAAAACAATTAAGCACGTAAATACCAATACTACTTTGCAATTTTCTGAGAGAAGGGTTGCCTTTTCTAAGAGAATTGCAAGGGTGCCAATACTTTTGGCCATGACTGTACACACACACAGATAGGGCAGCTGCTGAGCAGCTGGCCAACACTCACTCAACTAAGTTAGGGTTCAGTATATTGCTCGACACTTTGACATATGACATGTGACCAGAGGAGCCTATCAAACCAACGACTATGAGATTGGTGGACGACCGCTGTACCTTCCTGCACCACAGTTGCCCCGAAAAGTCTACAGGAATAAAACCCAGACAAAGGTGATGCTTCTTTATGTATTTGTTACGTAATTTAGGGACTCAGTTCAGGGCTTAACATTACATAACAGCTTTTGACCACTTGCACTTCAGACTAGCTTGAAAGCCACACTTGTCTAAAACAGAAAATGTAGAGATATTATTTTTATTATATTTATTATTGCTCTTTATTTTATTAAAAGTAAAATAATAATTAATAATAAATAATTAATAATATTAATTTCAATAAAATTGAAATGTAATCTCTTTACTTTTCAAATCTATTATTTCAAATTTACTTTTAAAGTAGGGGCAACTTTAACAATATAAAACTTCAGAAAAAAGTATTACATATCATTACTTAATCTGTCTTCAGATGACACCTGTATTTTGGAAGGGTATTGCCATAAAATAGACTACCTTATAGTTAAGTTTTAACAGTTACAATATTTTAGGCCATATGTTAAATTATAAAATATTAAATTTTGGTGGAGTCAACACAAATCTCTGGGGGGTTGTCCACGGACCACAGGGTGAGTGGTTTGATCCCCGGCCCTGGCTATATGTCGAAGTGTCCCTGGGCAAGACACTGAACCCCTAATAGCCCATACCCCTCCCCAGCTGTGCAGTGCCGGTCCAAGCCTGGTAGAAATTGGGGAGGGTTGCGTCAGGAAGGGCATCCGGTGTAAAAACTTTGCCAACTCAACATGCGGACAATGATCCGCTGGGGCGACCCCGAAAGGATGTGTGTGTGTGTGGTGGAGTTGACACAAATCACATTTAGGAGAGTTGCTTTGCTTTGATCTGATCAATTCTAATTAAATCCAGCCAAAATCGTCTGTTTCAACAAACTAGTTAACTTATTGGTGACATTTAAATATACACCAATCTGCCATAACATTATGACCACCTGTCCAATTTAATACAATCCAATACAATGGCTCTGCCATGAATTCTACTTTTACAAAGTTATAATTTCTCAGTTTTTAAGCTAAAACTGTCAGAAAGGTGATAATTCTACTGTGTTTAATATTGAGTGCATATTAACAAGAGGTGGTTCTTGGCCACCTCATTAATTTTAAATACAGTGAACAGCCTCATCCTAATATGCACTCCAGTATGACTCCACTACCCACTTTGACCTCAATAATAAACACTGTTTATGTGTCTGCCTGATGATGGTAGGATTATGTCAGCATTTTGCCACTACAACATTTTGTATAAAACAAACATGAGGAAACAACCCCATTGCTTACAAGAACTTGAATCCGTGACCAAAACCTGTAACATATTTTACATAATGCCCTGCAAATCTGCGTGAGTCCGCGCGCACTAACAACCTCTACAGTCTTATGGGTATTGGCAGGAAATGTACGTATGCTAAATAGGAACTACTAGAACACACCTTCAACACTTTCTTCAGAAAAATATTAGCAAATGAGATCCACTGTCAAATACGAGCTGACGTTACTTACATCCAGCGTACTCAGTGCAGCCAGTAACTTGATGTCATCAGATAGTTGTGTGAGTTGATTGGATGAGAGCAGTAGTTTGGTGAGGTCAGTTTGTTCCCACCAGCGATCTGATGCTCCGAAGGACAAATTCTGCTGTGCGTCCTCTGGTGTGTCAGCGTTCAGACGATAGACATTCTGAGGAACTGTGGCATTTAATTTTATTATTTAATATAGTGCTAACTTGCAACAAAAAAAAAACTTTAATATTGTTAACAGACTGAAATCTCCAGAGGCTCAAAGCTTTAACTGCTACCAAATGTGCATCTACTAAAAACTGACTTAATTGAACAATGTAATTGACATTTGCTTGTAGAATTTTTTCATCGACTTGAAAGATACTTTTACAGTTTTTGTGAAAAAGCCAAATAAAAATTGGTTTCAATATTGTAAAAAAAAAAATTAATTAAAAAAAAAAAAACTTGTGTAAGTGTAAACTTTTTAAGCACTGTATAATTATATTTTTATCATAAAGACAGGCTTTAAATAAAAAAAAATAAAATAAAATAAAATAAAATTAAAACAGTATTCTAACCTAAACACAAGAGGTAAGGTTGCAGCTCTAACAGACATAAAATTAAAACATTGCATTCACACACACAGATATAAAAGCATGTGGAGTAGCTTCTAATTGACAATAATTATGTAGTACATCAAAAGAGGCAGGCTTATTCGTATTCGTTGGTCCAAAAATGATCCATTCCATAGGTCACTGTATATGACTAACAATAAACATTTGTTGAATTCCACGTTCCACAATTGAGCTCATAACAAAGTATTTCCACAGAAAATGTTGAGATGAAAACCAATCAAGTGCATAAACACATTCCAAACACTGATTCCACAGAACATGTTCTTCTAGTCTCCACCACTTCACACACTGTAGAGCTGTCTGATCTTGGTTATGAGGTATCAAGCTCGTTAATCTTTGTATTGATATGAGCCTTGATATGTTCACATTCAAATTGCAGCTTATTGATAATTTATCTGTGCATAATGTGGCTGTTCTCCCAGGATCCGAGAATGCATACAAACTAACTACTTTGTTGCCTTTCCCTTTACTCTGACAGGAACTATGGCAAGAATGCGCTCTGTGTTCCCAGGCCTGGTATGAAAATGCTGACTACGTCTGGTTTTCACTAATCCACTCATCACTGACTGTTCATCACCATCCACAGATTGCCTTTCCTTAATAGTTGTGTTTTCCTTGAATTTTACGTGCAGCAATGTGGGGTGTGTCCGTAAGCAAATCTTTTTTACTCATATGCCCTGGTTTCAGACAACTGAAGCATGCTCTTGAGGAAGGCCTTGTTAGAACTGGGCTCTATGTTCACATGCTCTTTATATTTACGGGCTTTGCAGTGATGATGAAGCTCCTCTCTGCTCTCTCTGGCTTGACACTTAAAGAATATTCTATGTGTTTTTTGGGTTTGTCCCTTATGTCTCCAAACAAAGGGTGCAGTGCAACCTTGGCTTGTTTGTTTGCAAAAATCCACTACGTCTTTAAATGTAGCCTTGCGCTCATTTTTCTCATGAATGTTAAAAGCAACATTCCTCCACTTCTTTCTCAACGTGTACAGAAGTGTAGAAACAATAGCCTGCATGTTGGCACCAATAAGCTCTTCCATAAATTCCAAATTCGTCATTGCATTTCCACAACTGGCCACATAAAGAGCAAATGAGTTGAGCACTTCATCAGCTTTAATTGTTTGCCAACTTCAGGTCTTATCCATGTAGGCTACAGAGATCTTATATTCATTGCCAAAATGCTCTTTTAAATATATCTTGGCCCTTTTGTGTCCTCGGTCCGGTAACATGTGAAAACAACTTTGCACACTCTCTCTTGTTTGCCCACTTATACTATAAGTATACTGCTTCTAGAAAAATAGAGCCGATTATTCTCTGTTTTGCTCTCCGCCCCGTGTTCAAATGCTCTGATGAAAAGTCTATAGTCCAGAGGATCACCTCTAACTAATATTTTGAGGAAATAGCATAGACATCCTTTGGCGCTGCATTTAGTGAAGCATGCTGAATTTCTGAAACTGGAAGATGGCTTGCTTGGGAACCACAGTGGCCTGTTTCTGTCCTTGGATTCCCACTGGCCTTAGCACTAACATACCTCACATTAGGCTCATCGCTCACTACTTGACACTGTGCAAATGATAAATGGTAATTATTCGCTTATATAGCGCTTTTATCCAAAGCGCTTTACAATGTTGATTCCCATTCACACACACACACTCCCACAACGATAGCGGTGGCTGCCATGCTCACCTGAACCACCGGGCGCAACTTGGGGTTTAGTGTCTTGCCCAAGGACACTTCGACATGTAGCTGGGAGCGGGGATCCATTGATCCATTGACAACCATTGACACTGTGGTCTTTGGTCAACTGTCTTACCAACTGAGCTACAGCCACCCAACAGCATTGATAACAGCAGTACCAGGTACGTTATCCATTGCACTTGTTGTCTGTATATGATTTGATTTGAAATTGTCCCTGCTGCTCTTCGAGCCAACCAACACCACCACCTTTATATTTCTGCAAAATCTCAAGTTGAGCATTAGTAGCAGCAAGTGCAGCCTTCACTTCCAATTGTTCTTTCTTTACTCTAACTTTTAATTCCAATTCCTACTTTTCTGCCTTGTTTTTCTCCTTTTCTGCCTGAAGCTTAACTTCTTGCTGTGCCAGAGCATGTTTTTGCTTTAATTCCACAGCCTTAGCTAATAAAGGCATACTGATAAAGCTGAAGATGCAACAAGGTGCACACAACTTGTTTTGGATTTCCTGGATCTCCTAGAGGACGCCACAGACCCACTGACCTCAGGACTTACATGCTCACTTGCATTGTTTGCTTATTTAATTCACTAATGTGACCCCTTAATCCAAAGAGCAACATCATCACAAAATGTTCTGAATGAATTTGCCCTTGCCTCAAACCAGCACTGCTGATTACATCTCTTGTTGGCTCACACAACACCTAAACGTGAACACCTATAAATAAACAGTAATATCACAAACTTCTACATAGTTTAAAACATTACACAGTTTTGCTAGAATAAAAATGTAGCATTATGAAGACTCGAAATGCAACGATAACGTTAGTTAAATACTAGCTACAATGTTGAAGATATGTATTTGTATATGTATTTTTCAGTTGTTACGGTTACTCTTAACGATGCATAGCTAGCTGCCACTTTTACCTTCAGTCAGCCCTCGGCCGGACAGATTGAGCTGGCCGCTTTTCCTGGCTGCCTTCAGCAGAGCATACGGAATGGCCGGTTCTGTCTTCACCGTCTTAAAACCCACCAGAGAATCGATTTTATCCACTCTTTTAAATCTAGACATTTTAAATGCGAAACAAACGCACACCATAGACCGAGTCCACGCTAACACGAGAAACCCTCACGTCCAAACGGTTGTTGTGTTCCGCCCGTCAGCAGCAGAAAAAAAAATAAAATTCCTCATCCGTCCAGAAACCTTCAGAATAAAAGCACTGAGCTCGTTTCGAGAGGAGTAAACTTTGTGCAGATTCGATCACTGGTGATATTGAACAGACACTTAAGTGGGGTGATAAAACAAAAGAACATTTATTGTACACAATCATTAAACACTGGAAAAATCATTACCTCTCATTCATTTTTATTAGGGTCGCCAAAACATTAGAATCATCTCTTCTTATAATGCACCCAATTACGACTCCACCAACCACTATGACCTTAATAATAAACAGAGTAGAATTATAACCTTGCTGACAGTTTCAACATAAAAACTGAAAAATTGTAACATTGTAAAAATATAATTCATGGCTGCTGTGTTGGATTACATAGGGGTGATTGTGGCGTTCAAAGCTATAATGGTCGTCCACTAATCTCACAGATGTTGGTTCAATCCCCGGTGTGTCACCGAGCAAGACACTGAATCCCAAGTGCAGATCATTTACCATTCGATTGTACAGGTGTACCTAATATACTGGCCATTGAGTGTATATTACACAGAATTAAAGCTTTTAACAGGAATCCCGCAACTAGGCAAACCCTACGGGTTATTATACAATGGGTTTCTTTGATGTTTGAGGAAATAGGGAGTAATTTAACCCAAATTCCAAATAAGTTGGGACAATGTGTAAAAGGTAAATAAAAACAGAGTGCAATGATTTGCAAAGGAGACTATTTTTAGGAGAGGAATGTTGTCCCATTCTTGTCGGATGCATATTCTAGCATTTTATGATGTGCCAAATGTTTTCTACTGGTGAAGGTCTGGACTGCAGGCAGGCCAGTTCAGCACACTGACTCGTCTCCTGTGAATCCATGCTGTTGTGATGGATGCAATATGTGGTTTAGCACTGTCTTGCTGAAATGTTCAAGGCTTCTCTTGAAAAAAAAAAAAAAACATCGTCTGGATGGGAGCATCTGTTGCTCTGAAACCTGTATGTCCTTTTCAGCATTGACTTCAGCTTTTTTGCATATTACGGCTTTAACGTATATTTGTGTATCATATAGCAAACTGTCCTCAACTGTGCTTTCAGCCAGTGATTTCAGGAAGCCCCTGCAGTGATGTCCAGTAGAAATGATGCCTGTTTTTAATGCAGTGCCACCTGAGGGCCAAAGATCATGTGCATCCAGTTTTGACCTTCGGCTTTGCCCTATGTGCACAGAGAGATTCTCTGAATCTATGGATGACATTATATACTGTAGATGGTGGGATCTTCAAAGGCTGATGTGCAATGAATATTATGTAGAATATCTATTGTAATTATTTTTGACAAAATAAGGGGATGCTAACTTTTACAGCCAACTGTAACTGTACACCAGAAAGCTAGAGTTTACCTGACGGCAGATTTAAGCAGATAACATAGCAAGTTAGACTTTGTATTGCAGCGTATGTAGTTACAAAAACGTATTCGAATTTCAGTCTATGTGGTTATAGAAAGAGTTGGGTTGATTATACAGAATTCTATTTATATTAATGTGAAAACATGTTTAAATGTTGAATGCATTTAATATCGTTTATGTACAAGTTCTTGATGAACATTACCATGATCATGAAATTTCCACTTATAAATTTCACCAAACTAAAACTAGTATAAAACCAACATAGTCACATACAACTTCTGTGAAATAACTGATGAAGTCTGAAGCATTCAGCTATTGTCTAAGAAGTCTAGACTAAATTTCTGGAGGCTGTATCTGCTGCTGCTGAATAATAGTAATTTGAGGATTTTTTCTTTAGCCTTCAGAATAATTTTATGAAGTATGGGCATTTTGCAAAATAATACTTGTGTGCATGTTTTCTGGGTGACCGTGGGGGTCTTGCAGGTATGTGAGGGCATGAACAGAGTGGCAGGTAGAAAGCCACATTACAGGGAGTCAGCTTGCTATACAAACATTTTCCAAAAGACTTCAGTTAAATATATATATGTCAATTTGAAATGTATCTTCAAAACAAATCATTGATGCAAAACACTACATTGTGTAAGGTGGGTAAAATCCCTATGCTAGCTATTGGTCTAGGTCTGCCCTTTATGATATTGCCCAGGCCGAAAACCATTAATAGAGAACTAACAAACCTGTTTTTTTAACAAACCATCACCCCATCCCATCTTCCTGCCGTCTCCTATAAAAGCAACTTCTGTCTGTCATTTAGACTGTGGAGAGTCGAGAGGTTTGAGGTTTAAGTTTAGCAATAGAACAGTTAGAATGCAGAGATTTAAAATGTGTTTAAACATTAGTCAACATTAGCCCTCTAGGTGACAGAGGGGGAAAGTACATTTACTCAAGTGCTCCTCTTCCGTACATTGTGTATTTTACTGGAATATTTCCAATTGCCTCTACTTTTACTCGTACTCCACCACCATGTCTTCTAGACCCGCTCGTCCCTCAGCTTCTAATCTATGGCTCACTGACTGGATCTGTGAGCAACGTACCACGCTTAGGAGTGCTGAGAGGAAGTGGTTCAAATTCGAGACTCCATCTGCTCTTGGTGAGTATCAGGATCTGCTTGGATCTTTTTCTTACAGTGTCACCAGGAGAAGCTCAGCAACACCATCTACCCACCTCCACCTCTGTCACTGCTGACGACTTTGCCGGCTTCTTTACTAATAAGGTGGCAGCCATCATCTCACAGTTCTGTCCTCAAGATGATCACATCCTGCTCACTTTTTCATCGATCCCTTCACCTCTCTTTCAAGCAGTTGGTCTGCAATTTGTAGAGTCACTGTTGTAATAAATAATTTATCAAAACGTTATGACAAAAAGATCATTAAGAATGTTGATTGTTGCCAGAAAAACTAGGCTTTGGAAATTGTAATTGTGTAATTAATACCATAAAATGTCAATATTTACTAAAATGTCAATATTTACTTTAAAATTAAATCATATAAAATATTTGGGGATTATAAATTTGTCTCAATCTTGTAAACTCAGCTCATTTCTTTGCAAATGATACTAAGAGTTGTTTGCTGATAGATTAGTAGCACACACTTTATTATACAATAAATCAGTTTTTAAGGGAGTCATTTATCACCATTTCTAATCTTCCATAATTGGACCATAAATGCTCTGCTCGAAAATATGCTTCCCTGAGCATGTGAGCATGAATGCAGTAAGTGTGATGAAGTGCGACGAAGTTGCAAGGCGAGCAGCTCAGACAAGCGGTCTGCTGCGCGCCCGGTGCCTGGCACCCTGGCCAAGCGCGTTGCTCTGGGCCGGGGGTCCCTGGGACCCCTCCTGTACGCAATGCCGCGGGGGTCCCTGGGACCCCTCGGGAGAGCACGAGGGTTAAGGTACTGCAGTTAAAAGCTTACATTATGCTTTCCCTTCCTTTAGAGAAATGTCTTTTAAAAAAGACCACGAAAGGACCTCCCCTTTTTTGTCCGAGGTCGGGACCGGCACCAACGTTGCCCTTGGTGGCTGGGTGGGGCCACACCTGGTGCTACCTCCAGCTCTCCCTCCTGTCTTTTATTCAGTGCCAATGTCTCTAAGCTGTACAACATTGCTGGTCTCACCAATGTCTTAAACCCCTTTCTTTTCATTCTCGCTGATACTCTTTTATCACACAACACACAATGGCAAAATCCAATGTCTGTTTGTGCCAGTCCCAAGATTGGTCATGGCCCGGGTTAAAAATGGCCACCACAGGTGCTGTTGACCTACAGGGTGCCAATGGAGATAGGCTAATGTTGGTTGAAGGAGATGAGGAAGGTGTGTTCATAGACAAAGAGAGAAGAGGAAAGCCAAGACTGTAGGACTGACAGTAGGTACTTTGAATGCTGGGACAATGACAGGGAAGGTTAGAGAGTTGGTTAACATGATGCAAAGAAAGAAGGTGGATATATGGTGTGTCCAGGAGACCAGGTGGAAAGGTAGCAAGGCTCAAAGCTTCGGACCAGGGTTCAAGTTGTTTTACCATGGTGTGGATAGGAAGAGAAATGGTGTAGGAGTTATCCTGAAAGAGTAGTTTGTGAGGAATGTTCTAGATGTTAAAGGAGTATTAGACAGGTTCATGAGTCAGAAGTTGGAAATTCAAGGCATGATATTCAATGCTAGTGCTTATGCCCCACAGGAAGGATGTAAGTTAGAAGAGAAGGAGAAATTCTGGAGTGAGTTAGTTAAAGTGATGCAGAGCATCCCCAGAGGTGAGACAGTGATGATTGGTGCAGATTTCAATGGACTTGTTTGTGAAGGAAACTGAGGTGATGAGAATGTGATGGGCAGGTTTGGTCTTCAGGACAGGAATGGTTTTGCAAAGGGATGGAAATGGGTGTAGTGAATAATTTCTTCCAGAAGAGCCAGGAACATAGGGTAACATATAAGAGCAGAGGTAGAAGCACTCAGGTGGACGACATCCTGTGTCAACATTGTAATCTGAAAGAGATCGGTGATTGCAAAATATCGTTGGACACTAAGGAGGGAGAGGTGCACTTGTACAGGTTGGCAAGATAAAGAGATAGACATGAGAAGGATGTGCAACAGGTTATGGAGATTATAGATAAGATGGAAATTTATTGGCCGTCTGGAGTGGCAGAGAAGTATGTTAGAGTGGTGCAGGACATGTATGAGAGCTGTAAGACAGTGGTGAGGTGCTGTAGGTGTGACAGAGGAGTTCAAGGTGGAGGTGGGTCTGTAGCTACAGCAATATAGAATATCTGTGTGAATGAGATGGACCTAAGTGGAACAGTGAGGTCACAAGGAGCAGAGGTAAAGAAGCTGCACTACTTGAGGTCAATGGTTCAGAGCAATGGAGAGTGTGGAAAAGAGGTGAAGAGGCAAGTGCAAGCAGGTTGGAACGGGTGGAGAAAAGTGTCAGGTGTGATAAAAGAGTATCAGGTAGAATGAAAGGAAAGGTTTTCAAGACGGTGGTGAGACCAGAGATGTTGTTTGGCTTAGAGACAGTGGCACTGAAGAAAAGATGGGAGGCAGAGCTGGAGGTAGCAGAGCTTAAGATGTTGAGGTTTTCTTTGGGAGTGACGAGGATGGACAGGATCAGGAATGAGGACATCAGATGGACAGCTCGTGTTAGAAAAAGTCAGAGAGGCCAGATTGAGGTTGTTTGGACATGTTTGGAGAAACTGTGAATATATTGGTTGAAGGATGCTGAGGTTGAAGCTGCCAGGCAGGAGGTCTAATGGAAGACCAAAGAGGAGATTTATGGATGTAGTGAGGGAGGACATGAAGTTAGTTGGTGTGAGTGAAGAAGATGGGGTTAGATGGGGCACATGATTTGCTGTGGTGACCCCTGAAAGGGAACAGCCAAAAATACCTTGATTTTTATAAATGAGTGTTAGTACACAATCTATAAAGGTATTTTATTTTACTTCCCATTTTTACTTTTATTTATTACCTTCTTCTCCGGTGTATCACCGGTGCCCCTTTCAGCACCTGGCCTCACTATGACCAGAGGCAGTGGGCAGTACCAGGTGTTGGGTTGTTGTAAATGTTGTGCTCATAAGTTGTACTGCTGGTCTGCTTATATAGTGCTATTTAATATTGTTTTTCATTCATCCATTCTCTCTCTCTCTCTCTCTCTCTCTCTCTCTCTCTCTCACCCACACCCACTCACAGACCAATGGTGGTGGCTGCCATGCAAGGTGCTCACTTTACCCATCCGGAGCAACTTGGGGTCCAGTCTCTTGCCCAAGAACACATGCCAGGAGGGACTTGTAGTTGAAGCACTGGCCCCATGTCAACTAGGCTACAGTCGTGTTGTAGCAGGGCCTGGGATTTATGATAGGCAGAGCAGGGAGCAACATGATCAGAGCTCCTGTCCAATCAGTCAGTGGACTTGGCTAGTGAGAAACCAGAGTGTTATGTGAGAAGCTTTTCTGCCTTCAAAAAGCCTATTAGAAGACTTTTAACAGGCAGGCTTTCAACACGCTGGCTGTTACAAGGAGGATTCTGACCTGTGTGTTGGAAAGAGTTAAAATACTGACAAATTATTACACTGAGCATAGTCCAACTGAGCATTTATGATTACAATTTATATCAGACAGGCAGGGTAGACACATCTTTGATTTTCAGAAAAAAGCATGTGTGTGTGGAGCCAGAAAGACACCTGCTTATATTATATTAAGATTTAATTATAATTAACATATTATATTGTATATTAACTCTTCTATGTAATTTCTATCCACTACACCTGCAGGGTAGAGGAAATGGCAGCTCTAAAAAAAGCATGTAAAGTCAGGGTTTTTCTCTTTGAGAGGAAGGAGCCAGTTCAGAAAGTTCCATATATTCTCTTTATGTTTCTTTTCCCAAATGGTACATTTATTCAGTTCTCTCATAAAATAAAGAGCATCCTGGGTTAGTTTGACATTTGAATCATTTATTAAACCAACATCTCGTACACTTCCAGTCTTCTGTTGGACAGAGTGAGTGACAGTGGACTTTACAAAACAACTGAAAAACCTGGAGGATTGAGGTGGAAGTGAAGATCAGTTTCACATCAGCTGTCTCACACCTTGTCTTCATTGTCAGTTTCTTCACATTAGACTAACAGCATTGACACCCACAACCAATTCATCATTAGTAGGAACCAAGTAGAAAACACAATCAGAAAAATGGATTAAAAAGAGCATCATCTTTTTCTTAGTGGATAAAGCTAAATACTGTAACACTTCTTCTCTGTAAATTCTGTTGTCCATGTGTATTGTCAGGTTTTATTAAATTCAAGTCTTAGAGAGTGAAGACTCTACATCTGCATGCTAGTTAGTTGATCTGTTGGGTCTATCTACAACCATCTTGGACATAAAACAAAGATTCTGTCACAGACACACACTCATATACTAACATACACAGCGCCACAAAGTTTCAGCCTTTTCTGGCTAAAGCCAATGCTTGTTTAATAAACGGAAAGAAAATTCAATCATTTGTCAAGATTCATACCTCTATAAAGAAGTCACCTGTTCAATAAAGAAGCTACGTGTTCTAATGTTAGTTATTCGTTTTTCTCAAGTAACTTTAATAGTAATATTTTTGCCTTTTTGGTCTTATCAGTCAAAATAACACAATATTAACGATAGAAAAAAATTGGGGTTTTGTGTAGCCACTTTGAAATGAGGTACCTGTACATAAGACATCTTCGGAGTTATTTGAAGGAAGTGGATCAGCTTTGACAAAGCTAAGCTATGTGCTGCTTGGCTCAAATCTTCAAACTTGCTATATCTTTACAGTATGCACAGATATAAACTGATATAAATGTGGGGATCCTTTGCACAAAGAACTTGAACAGCATCTTTAACTAGTTTCCCACACACAACTCTGACATTGATAACCAGTAACTGACAGTTTTCCCAAACTGACAATCCACAACCTCCACTTTATCCACCACCTTATGTTAGTACATATTGCTAATGTAGATACTACTTAAACCTAACTTCTGAATAGGGTCAGTTTAACTTTTCTACATAAAACCAACTTCTTTATGTGAAGAAAAAGTCTCATTGGTCCTCAGCCCTTCCCGGAAGTTAATGCAAATTCAGGAAATTCCTAACATTGCAAGTTTTGTCCAATGACCACATATTTCACCTACAATCTGTACGGTTCCTGAACACCTCACGAGTACACCTCACCACAGCTGCTGATTAGAGTGAAATAATGCTGCTGAAAGGAAAATGCATTTACAAGGCAAATGACAGCTCCACTTATGAGAGAAACTTACAGAAGAAATCTCTGAATTCCCATCACATATAATGTGCTGGACTTACTAATAATATGCAGGAAACTACAGGAATGATTGGATGTCTGCAAAAAGGTCATTCAATTGTGGCAATTCAAGGCAATTCAATGATGTTCTGTTTTGCACCACCTACAAAACATTGGGGTGGAAGATAAATGAAACTCATCAACTGACACTTTTCTCTCATTACTCATTCTCATCACACTTGAAGAACGGCTAAAATGTGCTGTATTTAGATCTTTTGCAAGTGCATGTGAGTGTATGTTACAGTCAGCAGTGAGATTTCTTCTCACTGAAATAAATTCCCTTTGTTTTTTTAACTAATTATAAATAAATATCAAGATTTTGCAATTTTCACTTGCTCACACATGCATCAGAAGTTTTTAGAAAACCTCGTGTTTTCACAAAAGTAATCGCTATAAGTTCTCTTTCATTCCAACTTCTGCTGCTCTGCTAAATAAATCTGCTTAACAAATCTCTGGTTTACTAAAGTTATTTTATCATTATGTTTATCATTTTTAAAGTGTTAGATTGGAGGTTAAAGGGTTAGGGCTTTTCCAAAATTGTCTGTTTTTATTTTCTTATCGATAAACCTTAAGTTATAGCTTGTCTCCTAAATTGCATGTCCTTTGGTTTGTCTTGTACAAATAGTAGCTCTATTACTGTACTACGGTTCTAAGTAAGAGCTATAATTTTGTCCAATTCATTTTATTGTTTTTCACCACAATGATCCGCATGTGCAAAGGTTGCAATACGTTACGAGAGTGCTGCAATTATCATACTGTAAACTGTGTAGACTGTTCCTTCTCTCAAGGCTTGTCAGACATGTGTGTACTGTTGATATATTCACAGCTGCTACCCAGATAACAATACATACATGTAGGTAAACTATAGTAAGATTAAACTGATGAAGCTAAAATCAAAAATGTGTCATTTCAACCCAAACCTTTAAAAAGGGGCATGCTCCCTTAAGATAATCACTTCTTTGTAGAGGATGAATCAGACCTAATGTTACAGAAATTGAGGCTCTATAAACAACTTCTTGTACTTGAATCGATGATGGGTACAAACCTCATGGTAGACTGTTCTGAGGTTTTAAATAGCCACTTTTTCTATTTATGTAAGCAAAATTGACACTTTAACAAGACTTAAAAACTAGCCCTCACCCTCTTATATCATCTTCCACAGCAAGTTCCAATGTTACATATGGTGATTTTTACGTCTCATCTCTGTATATACTGTACGTATTTTTACATAGTCTGTACACTGTCAAAGTACATGGTATCTATGTGGAGTGTGTATGTCAGAGTGAGTGTACAGCACATCACATCACATGACATCACACACACACACACACACGCACGCACACACACACACACACACACACACACAGCCAAAGATTTAATGTTAGACTAAGTCTCTGTCACCTGGACCTTAACAATTGAAATCAGTGTTTTTCCATGAATGTCCATGAATCATTCAGTCATGTGTTCAGTTGTGTCACAAAAGACAAAATCAAACTGCTACAGCAAGATCCACACAGTTATACATAAACACATATGTGAAAACTGCACACTTACACCTCCACACGCACACATACACTCACGCTGTAACAAAAACACACTGGAGCCTACAATACAGTATCTCGAAGGCATTAAGGAAATTTCCCCAAATAAATATAAATAAATTATATCATATAAAATGAATGGGTTAAAAAAACATAGAAATTTTGTTAAATGCAGCAATAATAATGAAGAAATGTAATAAACAACAGTACTTGCTCGTAGAGACAGACGCCATGGATATAAGAAATTGACACATTTTGTAAACAATGACAGGAAGACAGACAAGCACAAAGACAGGTAGACACATTCAATAAGTGAGCAGAAAGGCGGAGGTGGTGGGGTTGGGTGGGGTGGGATAATGGGGCTAGGGGAAGGCTGGCACTTCTCAAAACCCTCCCAGGAAGTAGGGGGATGCTGTGCTGTGTTGAAACATGGGAAATAGGACCTTACTGGCAGTGACGCTGTCATCCAGCCTATTGTATCTGTTGCTCATGGGTTCAGAGGAAAGCGGTGGACAGCCAACATGCCTGAACAACACCAAGAACTGTGGCAGAGTGGACAAACAAGACCCCATCGCTAGTTCCAACCAGGGAGAAGTGATCACGACTAAAGTCACTGGATGTTTTCTTTAGTTAGCAGAGGAGCTTTTATTTGCCTCCTTATCATTCGATTGCCCACCTCTGTGTTAAGCTATTAGAACACGGACACCAAAAATGACCTGTACTGTAGGTCACTGACACCAGGTAGCTTTAACAAATAATATATAATAATTATCTATAATATTAAACGCAAACATAACAGTTTTGCACTTAGGCTGGAGCCTATCCCAGCTGTCACAGGGTGAGAAATGTCACCAGCCCATATCAAGAAAATGTATTCATTAACTGAAATATGATAAACCAATGTAAATAAAAGGACGGATGTATATATGTATGTATGTCCTATATGTTTATTATAGTGAATAAATCCCATAAAAACACCAAAACCAATTAAACCATCACTTCTTTCTTGGGGAAATGCATTTCAGAGACAAAAAAGGGATGGTCATAGTTTTTTGGAGCTCTAAATTAAAAATAAATAAATAAATAAATAAAGACAATTACATTTTTAAAGAGGAATAAACATATTACCCAGTGCTAATGTTTTTTAACTTGTTGAACTATAACAGACCTGAACAAGCTGTTATCAATCTATTAATTAATCTTTATTTATATAGCACTTTAAAAATAACCAGGAGTTGACCAAAGTGCTATAAATACAAAAAAGGAAGATAAAAAGGGATAAAATGATAAAAACAATATGATTAAAACAATAATTTATAAAAATTGAAAGTATTTAAATAAATTAAATAGTTTAAAAACACACAAAATATGTCCACACTACTATAAATAATTAGCAGCTTGGATTTAAAACATGCCAAATCTGTAATGCAGTGATGTCCCCATCTTCTCATCTGGATTTTGGAACTTCTAAAAGAAGTTGAGCAAATGTCCGAAGTACTCTGCCATGTTTGCAGAACTATTAATTCACTTAAAAACAAACAGCAACAGTTTAAAATCTATTCTAAAATGAACTGAAAGACAATGGAGTGACTGAAGAATGAGTTTTGTGTTCACGCTTGGGGATCTTGTTTAAAAGTCGAGCAGCAGCATTTTGAACCAGTTGGAGGCGAGATAGTGAAGACTAGCTGACTATGACATAAAGTGCGTTGCAATAATCCAGTTTTGAGCTGATAAAGGCATGAATTGCCTTTTGAAGATCTTTTTGGGATAAGATTGGCTTAACTTTTGCCAGGAGACGAAGCTGACAAACGCTGCCTTTTACAACAGAATTAATCTGTTTATGAAATCTTAGGTCAGTGTCCCCAGATTCTTTACTTTTCTTATGTTCTAAGATAAGTGGCTAGACTACCAAGATCCACGTTTAAGCCATTATCCTTAACAGATGAGCCAAACAGACTCTCTCTTGCAAATCATCTGTGTAACAGTGGAAGGAGAGATTTTGCTTGTGGATGATTGACCCAAGTCGGAGCATATACAGCAAAAACAGGACGGGGCCGAGAATGGAACCCTGTGGGACCAAAGGAGAGAGATGCACAGGAAGAGGACGTGTCCCCTATCATTACAGAAAACTTCCTATTAGATAAATAGGACTGGAACCATCTAAGAACAGTGCCCTGGATACCTACACACTGGGCAAGGCGAGAGATGAGGGCTGCATGATCCAGTTTCAAAGGCAGCTGTAAGATGCAGAAGCACCAATACAGCAAGGTTCCCTGCATCCACAGATAAAACAATATCCTTATGAACCCTCGGAAAGCTGACTCAGTACTATGTCTAAATCTAAAGCCAGATTGGAATTTCTCAAAAACGTTATTTTCCAGAAAAGCAATTGATTAAAAACAGTCTTTTCTAGAACTTTTGAGAGAAAGGGAAGATGAAACACAGGTACAAAATAAGATAAAACGACTTATCAAGGTGAGGCTTTTTAAGAAGTGGCATTACCACTGCATGCTTAAAAACATCTGGTACAACTCCTGAGCTAAGATAGTTCTTAATAATTGTAAGAAAACATGGCCCTACAATATTAAAAACCTCTTTTAAAACCTTAGCTGGAACAATATCCAAAGGACAATGGGTAGGTTTCATGTGCCTCACCATCTCAGCAAGAGCTAGGAGAATATAGACTCAAATGCTCAAATACAACAGAGCATGTGGGGTAGCAGACAAGTCAAGAGTAACATTATTTTTATCCTGTCTAACTGTGGCTATTTTCTCAATACAATGAATAAGAAACCTATCACAGGTAGCTCTTGGTACATCTGTCAGCACAGATATACACTGATTAATTACAGACATTATGTTGGTAAATAACACTCTAGGAGGATGACAGCTGTTATTAATAAGACTGGATGAATATTGAAATTTAGCAGCTTTTACAGCCTTCTGATAGTCTGACAAAGAGTCCTTCAGAATATCCAGAGATACATATAATTTTCTTCATTCCACCTCCGCCTCTTGCCTGCAGGGCTGTCTGGGAGTACGTGTGGTGTCATTTAGACGAGGTTCTATTGTTGATTTTGAAGATTTGTGCCTTAAAGGGGCAACAGAGTTCAGAATAGCAGCGTAGGTCGAGTTAAAAGAAGAGAGAAAATCCTATGGGCCTGAGTGAGCAACCGACCCCCCCACTGCATAAATCTCAGTTAGTTTCCTTCAGTTAATGAAGTGATGGCGTAGTACGATGGCGACACAAAGAGATTGTAAAAATTGTAAATGGTAAATTGTCTGCACTTTACACTGCTTCTCATTCACAATCCCACACACACACACACACACCGATGAGGAGCTGCTATACAGCAGGCCAACACTCAGCAAGAGCAACTAAGTTGACGTTCAGTGTCTTTCTCAAAGACATGTGATTGGAAAGGCCGGGCATCAAACCAGCAACTGGGGGGATTGGTGCGTTACCTCTACCTCCTGCTCCATAATCTGAAATATTATGGGGAAGTGATCAGAAATACCAAACTGAAGAGAAACTCCTAGGTGATGACAAGATCCAAAGTATGTCCATGCTGATGTGTGGGTCTCTGTACGGCCTGAGTGAGGTCAAAAGAGTCCAATAAACATTTAAAATCATTCGCTAATAGATTAGAAGCTCAACAGGAAGGACATGACTGTTAAAATCCCAACATATTGGAAGCTTTTCTTTAGGGATGACCCCAGCTAAAAACTCTGACAACTCATTATAAAAGTCCATATTAAATTTCTGTGGACACATAACAGGGCAAAGAAGTTAACCACAAAGAGCTGTAGCTCAAAACTTTAATAATTATCTGAGGATATTAAGCGGCAGTTAAAGTTATTTTTAAAAACAGCAGCCAGGCCTCCACCTCAACCTGAAAACGGCGGTGTGCTAAAAAATGAACAACCAGGTGGAAGAAGCTTTAGAGAAGGCGCTGGTTGCAGCATCCCGCAGTCAGAAACCCGGAGCCACATGGTAGCTCTACTCCAAGGAGGGTTAGATAAAGAGTCCAAACTTTGTGGAACAGCGAAGTGGTAAACTGTGGAAATCATGCCCAGAGTGCGATCGCAGGTAAGCCATAATTCTCAGGAGCACTCCTCCTCCTCTGCGCTTGTTATGGTGAGAGATGTTGGGCAGATCCCGAAGACCAGGTGGTATTTATATCACAGCAATAGTGGGGAAGTTTTCCAATGTCCATTTAAGCCATAAAACGGTAGCTTCTCGACAGAGGAGCAGATGTTGAGGAGGAGTCTGGGGATCATAGATTAGTCGTGATGACACATTTTGGGCATAAAGCACTGAAACACATAAGAAAGTTCAGACGGCAGGCCACACACACAGGCGCCATCTTTAATCTATATCAGCTTCTGTTTTTACAGATATTACAGTGAGTTAGCCCAGGTCATGGTTGGTCTTTTTATGGGATTTGAAAATAAAAAAATCAAAGATTTTTTTGAGATGAAGTCATTTCAAGATAGATGCCCCACTGTAGTTGGGAGTAACACAGCAGTGCACAGCAGCCACTTGCACGCACAATCCATCCCTACCGCACACTAACATTACGGCTCACAACTGGCAGGAGAAATGATTAGACGTTTATATTATATTGTGGTGAATTTATTATTTATAAATACTTTTAATGGGCTACAGGTAAACTGAATAAAATAACTTATGGTTGCGGTCATTCCGTACATCTGATATGACGAAAAAGCAAACAACCTGAACATACTATGCTAATGTGTAGTAAAAGTGTTGAAACCAAAAAACAGCCGGGAATCACCTAGTGTCCACATTCTTCTGAGTTAAGGATGCCTTCACTGATTCCGCTTCTTTTGGTTCTAGTTTGGGTAATACATGTAAATAAATGCCATTAAACTTCCCTATAGTAAAATATCTCTACTTCTAGCTGGAATATGCCTCCACATGACATCACATGGAAGAACCTTCAGGTCAGATTATGTTATTTTTTTGCTCTTCCCATGAAGTTTGTTATTATGGTCAACCAAAAACTTCAGATGATGTCATCTGGGGTTGCTCTACAAAAAAGCTCCCCCAGATGACATCATCTGAAGTTTTTTCAGGTAGAAGCAGAAAAATATTTGGATTTTAGAAGTTTGGATGGAAGTTTAAAAGCATAAGTTGAAAATTGGAAAATTTTAATTTAATGGCTAACTGACCAACCGATCATCATATCCATGTCTTTCATCCTTTGTGGCTACACTCTTTTTAAAGTCAGGGAACATCTGAGCATCTAAAAGACATCATGGTTTCACCCAAATTGTTTTACTTATGTTTTCCGTCCCTTCAGAGAAAAAAGATGACCACGCAGGGGAGAAGTAAAGAGCCTCGGGGTTTTCAGCTTCCACGATGTAGTGGCAATGTAAAATATTTGGATGGCTAATTGTTGGACACAGCTTCACCTTACAACACCAGACGCTCAATCTGTTACAGTAAACCCCTGATGAAATGGTGTAGTTAGGCTTTGTATCTCATAAATCTAGTGCTGAACCAATGTAATGCTTTGCTTAGCAAGTGATCCCAACATGTACAACTGTATGTTTGAGAGACCCCTGTGGAAGAACATGTTTGGCGCATATTATGTGATGAAAGAATGCAAGGATGGTTTTTGCTGCATGTTAAATGGTATTGTACATTGCAGAAAAACTTAAAAAAGAATGGTTCCTGATTTTTGAAGCTGGTCTTATTACAGTCTGTTTCATATGTCACGTTCAGTGTGCATATATTTTTAAATGGTCTGTACTTATATGGCGCTTTTTTAAGTATTGGTACTCAAAGCGCTTTACACTGGTTCTCATTCACCCATTCCCGCAACAATGGGGGATCTGCTATGCAGCTGGCCAACACTCACCGGGAGCAACTAAAGTTAGGGTTCAGTGTCTTGCTGAAGGACACTTCGAAATGTAATGGGAGGAGCTGGGGATCAAACCAACAACTGTGGGATTGAGGGACAACCGTTCTAACTCCTGTGCCACAGTCATAGTAGCCACAGGTGCAAGACAAGTCTTGGAAGGTATAGCTGTTTGTGTTTTCCTCAGTGTTGGTAAAATTGTTTTACTAGGAATCTGACTTCTGTAATAAATGGGTGACAACATGTTCAGCCTTTACCCTGTGCAAAATTCTGGAAACTCCTATAAAATTTTAACAGTCCCACTAAGCTAAATTGAAAGGGGATATTTCCAAGATACAGTAAACCTAAACTAATTTCCTTTTGCTTTTCAAGCTTTGTTGGAGGGATAACTTCTAATCAACAAAAAAAAAGGGTAGTTTGTGTTAAAAACACTGCATCTTTTAAAGATGTAGTTTAGTGGAACTGATAAAGTTTCCTGGAAGTCTCAGCCAGAAAGAAAAAGAAACAATGAATCAAAGAAATGCATAACAAAACCACAATATGATGCAAAACAACTAAAAAATGACCTAAAAATTTTAAAAACAGGCTCCAAATGACAGAAAAGAGAGAGTATGGGGCCAATCACATAATATGCCCATGGGCGCAGCTAAACTTTGGAATGAGTTTTATATCGGCTGCTCTGCAGAGCAGAAAGATTAATAGTTACTTTAGTTACTGTCTGATACAAATTGGAACCTTTATGCATTATTGTAAAATACTTTTACTTTCTTAATATATGCACTTTTTCTAGTCTGAGTTTATCCACATCATTACCAAGATTATATACATATGTTTGAAGGCTCAACACTGTATTAAGATCAGCATGAAAAATTGCGAACCATTCCCTTATTATTTTAGCGTGTTCATGTGTTGATACTAAAATGTGTGTGTTAAGCAGGGGAAATAAAGGAAAGGTCAGTTCATATAAAACAAGTAAGATTAAAATGAACAGTGGGGGAGTGTGTGAAACTAACATGGGAATCCAGTGATGTTATGAGGTCCCTGCTTAGTCCTTCATACTGTGTGAACTGGATTTGTGTATGTGAAGGCACACACAGTACTGTTATCATTTGAAAGCTTTGTAACTTCAACACTGGTGTTTTTCTAATGTAAATGTCACATGTATAGTGACAGAAACAAATAATGAAACAACTGAAAATGTACAGTGGACAAACTCAAATCAAGGCAGTTATTGTTAGTTCCAGAGAGTAAACTTGTTGAAAATGCATGGTATTCACCCAGCAGCAACACTGTGTACATGGGGAGTGAGTAGAGGCCTGTCATGGAGGAGGCTGACAGCAGTGTAAAGGGAGGCTGAGGGATAGAGTATGGATAGTGTGTGTGTGTGTGTATGTGTGAGTGTGTGTGTTGTTGGGCTATAGGATTCCATCCATGAAGCTGGTGTCCAGCCGCTGGATAAGCACCCGGATGAAGGACATCTCTTTGCGAGTGTTCTCGAAGATCACCCTGGGGTCGTCGGACTGGCAGCGCAGACAGTTGGGAGCCATGACCATGGCCAGGTTGTTGACATCCATCTTGGTGATTGCCACATTGGCAGGCTGGGCGAATACCTGCACAGAGTACAACACAGTACTGTAAAGGTCTTAAGTGCCTTACACTTAATTTGAGACATTTTAACGCCTTTCTGAAGCTTTCTAAGGTTAGAGTTAAGGCAGAACTTAGGCCATCCAGTCCCAACATTATATCCCTCAAGGGTGCGAATTACCAGGGGGGGATTCACCCATTTAAGACTCCACCCCCCCTTAAAATATTTATGCATTCTCTACAAATTCATAACTATAATATTATACATTACCAGTCCCTTTGGCCTGAAGAAGCATATGATATGAAATCACACACCGCTTCAGTGGACCATATATATGTCTATGGTTCAAGTAAGTTTATGGATTTGTGTAGATGAAAATGTGTTATTTAACACAAACAAAAACAACTACAATTAGATAACTTCTTAGACAGAAGTACACAATGATTCTTCTTACAAAGGCAAGTATCTTTGTGTTACCTGCAGGAAGCGGATGAGGTAGCAGAGCACCAGTTTGTTGATGTGTGGCAGGCCTAACACCACATTGACAGCTGCCTCTGGGTTGTCATAGTTACTGATACACTCCTCATAAAACTCATGAGGGATCAGTGGCTCTTCCAGCTCCCTGTACCAAAGCTTTAATAGTGATGCTGGGGAGGACACACAGGACGATACAGAGAAAGCACATTAGCCTTGTTTGTACTGTATAACCAGGTAGAACCAGAACCAGGTCCACAGATTAGCAGTCATATACAGTAAGTTAGTGCATGTGTGTACCTGGGATGTGTGGGTCTTCCAGTCCTGTAGGGATTTTCCACTGATCCACTTGCAGCTTGAGGGCATTGACTTCATCTATGTCCCCTGGTACCCTGAAGGTCGAAGGTCACATGATTGTTACTCTTTAGCCCCCGGTCTTTCCAGTCACTGTTTATTATTTAAGCAGTTGATCGTGTTCCCGCATAACCATTTTTGGGATAAAATCAAATTTTCAGATGTATAAATCCTAAATCCTAAAAAAAAAACCAACATCTGGAAAGTAACAGAGTTGTTTCTGTGACCTGCTACTTGTACAGAGCTGAACTCTGCCTAAAGAGGTCAGATTATGTAGCTGATGTTTTTAGATTAAAGCTAGATATAGAGTTCAATATTCAATACCTGAAACTTTAATAAGGTCTAGGAGCAGTAATCAATCTTTTTGCATGTCCAACCTGAGGCTGAAGGGATTTAATTGTTTTAGTTGTTACACAATGTGAAACGATTTGACACAGCATTAACAAAGAAGAAGGGGAGTGATTATCACTCTTACTCAAGGATCATCATTGATTCTTTATGTTTTAATGCCACCGTTGAAAGACTAATACATTTATTTCAAACAGTCTACTCTGCTCTCTCCTCCCATTCACCTGAAGATGCCTTCTGTCTGGTCTCCATTGAGACCCAGAACCTCCTCAGAGAGGCGAGTCTGCACCCAGGGCAGCTGGCGATCTGGATACCGTTCCTTCTGCAATACCATCACTTCCTCCAGGGAGGATCCGAACATAGAGGGACTGAAGATGGCATTCCTGGCATGCTTGATCTCTTCCAGACAAGGCTTCTGCAGGCCCTGAACACAGACACACACAGGGGAGCTGGTGTTAATGCAACACGGCAGATGAAAAGCAGCTTGAATGTTGGAGGGATACAGTAGAAGCAGAAAGCAGTGGGAGCTGAAGACAGCCAAATATTCAGATGTGAGTGACAAGGACATCCATCCACAGGACACGCAGGCCATTACTGGGCTGCTGGAGGTTAACACCAGTAAAACACAGCAGAGGCCGAAAGGTGACAAATCATCTCTGTTATGACCTGCTGAGGTTCTGGCACTTCAAGCTCTGAACAAGCTGCTCCCTGCCAACACACACACTCACACAAAGTACACATGCATGAGATGTAATGCCAAACCCATGGGCATTCATCAGCTGCTATATCAACGGGATTAATGCCAGAGCCAGCCTGTGGCTTGAATCTTCAGTTAGCGGAAACATCTGCATTGTCCTAAAATACCTAGTTTGTATAATGACTTTATATCAGTGGAACTAATATGAATATGAAACCCAGGAACATTGTTTAAAATGTGGGTTGTGCTCAAATTAGAATTATGGTTCAACTGTTGTGAATGAGTCCATTATCATTCCCACTGCTTTTAACTTATATGTACATATAGTATAGTCTATATTATCTGTTTATTATTCTAATAATTATATAATGTTGTTTATTATTAAGGTCAAACCTCAATAATAGTTTATGAATAATAAAGTTTAATCAACAAAGAGGAGAATTATCACTTTTCTGAAAGTTTCAAGTTAAAAGACTGAGAAATTGAACAGTAAAAGTAGAATTCATGCAAGGGATTGTACAGGTTCACCTAGTAAAGTAGCCAGTGAGTGTGTGTGTGTGTGTGTGTGTGTGTGTATATAAAGGGGCATATGATCCGTGTACCAAAAATGTAGAGGAGTTTTAGAGACATTTACGTTTCCAGGAACCACTGGGCTTGACACTTAGGGCCACAGTCAGGGCAGAGAAAGTCTTACAATGTGGTTTTAACCTGGTTTAATCCTTCTATTAGGATGTGCTGATAATAAACATATTGACATTTGCAGACAAATTCTGTGATAATCGAGTTTTAAACAGCAGAAACAACAACATAAAGACAGAAGCTGCTTACCTTCTTGGCTCCAGTCAGAGCAGCTTTTGTCAGTTTCCTGTAGCAGTATTTAGCATAGCTGCTAATGGCCACTCCTGGAGCAGCAAAAAAATAAATAAAAAAAAAAGAGGCCATTAACACCATAAGAAGGTCACTATCTTGTCCTTTTGCATGAAATGAAAGTTAATTTGTTACTTTAGAAACTTCTCAGCTTACTAGCTTTTATCCGGGTTTTCAAACTAACCTAGCTCAGTTGTCATCCCTTGAGAAACCACGATTAAGTGGACCCTAATTAAATGTAGGTTTGTATATTTGTGTGTGAGAGAGAGAGCACGAGACAGACGTGATACATACATGTACCATATCATTTTGATCACATGTAAAACATGGTATAAACTACAGGCCTTGGATGGACTTACCTTCAGAAGAACCCACCTTTTTTTTTTCCTGGTTTTACTACAGCTCATAACCATTTATGTTGAAAATAAACCAACCACAAGAAAACTGAATGGACTGCTATGGTCTCTCATTTAATCAATCACGGTGCCAAAACATACCAGTTAGCAGAGTTTTCACGGAGGACAACTGAATACACTTTTACTCTAGACTAGTGCTAAGCCTGATCAGTTATTCATAGTGCCCACCTGTAGGGGGAAGCAGAGCACAAGCATGTCATTCTGTCTTCCAGAGAATGAAAATGAAAACTATTTAATACTGTTGGTATTGATGTCTTTCCACGTGTCACCTGCTCTCGGATGCAAGTCACGGGACATGATTTTGTAGTTGACATGTTGCAAATTGGGCTTTAGTGCACAGTGTCCTACATCAACTGATATTCTACATGGGACATGAGTTAGCAGCTTATTGATTTTCTGTTTAGAACAAGAGTAGTAAATGCTCTGAAGATTTGTGCTGGGTTCAACATGTGTATCAGCTTCCTTCTTATCTGATATTTCATACTGCAGTTTCCCAGTACTGTCTTAAGTGCAGCTCAAATCAATATCCTCCATCCATTGTTCACTTAACACTTGTTAAAGGTTTGGCAAAGGTGCTGGACTGATTTTCAATATTGAAAAAAATCAATAACTAATATGTGGCTGTTTTTTTACAATTGAACTGCACCTACTTTTTTCCTAACATTAACCACATTTAGTAAACCTGGATGTTAGATGCATGTGGTGCGACAATTTGTGCACTTACCAACCAGACAAATTTCCGTGTTGTATAATCCAGGCAGCAATTACATTTTCTCCAAATGACAAATCCATTAGGTGGAGTATAAACATCATTTTAAGTAGAAATGCTTAACATACTGATAATTTGTTGCTTGGAATGTGCTCAGAACATTTCACTGCAATTTCCTCGTTAGATTTTAATTGTTCACATGTACTGAAAATATTCTGAAGTAAGGCCAGAACACATGAAGACCAATTTAAAGAACTAGTGGTGATGAAGGCCCACTGTAAATCTGGGCAAAATGGAGCACCTGAACACAACACACCCTACAGCCAATAGCTAACTAGCATGTACTATACATTCTCTGCTCAAAGCAGAAATGTCTTTACCATTATGACCAATGTCCACCAATGTCACTCACCACAGATGGTTTATAGCTATTATTGATATAAAATATGTTCTCAAAAATATTCTCATATTGAACTGCTTCAGATAGGATGAGGAAGGAAAATGTCTCCACTTGTAGACGGATTTGCTAAGCTGAACAGCCAAACGTAGCACTCACGGCCCAATAAGGACCACGGCTTAACCATTTAAGAAGCCACTTACTTCTCTTTCTAGCAATAATAGTGCCGGATAGAACACGTAAATTTAGGCATCAGGCACCAGAAGCTGGCTAACAGCTGCAGTTTGGCTTGGTAGAAAAATCAATGTAGGTAGGTTCCCTTGGAAACATTATTATCATTACATTACATAATTGTCCACCAAAATGTTGGTTAAGGGAGTATGTGTATGTGTGTGTGTGTGTTTGTGTGTGTGTGTGTGTGGTTTGCTCCCTCACCCTTAGTGTCGTTGAGGGGGTCCATGTGTCGGTAGATGTAACCCTCCAGGTAGTTGTGGAAGCGGGGTGTGGGTGGGAAGAAGGCCAGACAGATGGCCATCAGCTCCCAGCCTCGCTCCAGGCTGTCGTAGCGGAAGTTCTCTGTGGTTTGGCGACATAGCTGGATGTAGAGCTCATCTCGCAGACCCTGGTTACTCCAGCCACGCACCACTACCTGATAAACCGGCAGACAGACATGTAAGATAAAGAGAAAAGTTATGACTGCAGCTGTTGAATTACTTAATGATGATCACCTTCACCTAAGATGCTATATGTTGAAATGTATTGTTATTCTGAAAGGTCTATGGTTGATTTGATATTAACACTTTTTTATTAACAGGGATCCTTTCAAAGGCCTTCTTTAACATTTCATTAACAACTTTGAATTTAATATTTGAAATGTACTTAAAGTAAAAAAAGTAGTGCAGTGAGAACGTGTCTGGGATCCATTGTGTTACTTATAAAAACAAAGCATTTTAAACAATCTTGATTTTGATGCTGTTGATAGCATGAAGTCTATCCACGTGTTCCATGTGTGCCTTATATATAAGGTCTCAGCAGAGATCTAAAATGTGCGGGTCTTCTGTATTTTAATTCACGTACAACAAGAGAACCACTTCAAAATTCTGTCTTTGAACTATTTAATTTATACTGTCACTCTAGTAACTTTATGTAAATATAGTACTTGGATAAATGTGCTGAGTTGTTTTACACTTCTGGCCTGAATGCATCCTAAACAAACCCTGAATAAAACTGCTGGTGTTGCTCTAATTACATAGGTGGTGTATATATATTTATTACTTCCTCTTGACAGTCATGTATGATCGTCCTGTCAGTACCCAAGTAGGGATCTTAACCACTATATGGTAAATGGTCTGCACTTTTCTACCTATTGGCACTCAAAGCACTTTAAACTGCTTCTTTATACCCCTGTCGCACAGCGATGCAGAAGCTGCTATGCAGCTGGCCAACACTCACCGGAGCAACTAAGTTGGGAATTCCGTGTCTTGCTCAAGGACACTTCGACATGTGACCGGAGGAGCCGGGGATCGAACCAACAACTGCAAGATTCCCTCTACAGAAACCTTCAGATTCTGTTGGTTTACTTTTTGCTTTACTTTACTGTCTTCAACTTGGATGCTTTGGTTGAGTCTCTCATTAACTATTATATATATACAGAAAGCTGTTTTAAGTGAAAGGGCTCTGCCACCAACAGTTAACCATCTAGGACCTAGAGAGTCAGATATTTATCTCAGGATTTGATGAAAACCTATTTCGGAGCTCACAGGCTGGATACAGGACTAATGATTATTTGGGGGAGAGTAGTGTGCAGACTATGAGGCTCATCTGCATGAGCATATTTTCAAGATGATTGTGTAAGTAAAAGGTATTATTAGTGAAAATGTGCATGATTTATGAATAGGATTAGATTTTCCTGTGTGCCACTTCTGTTTTTGTATGCAAATAAACCTTTGATATAATTCCTATTCAGAGCCCCCGGTGTGTTAAAGATTTAAGAGTCACTTCATTGTATGAAGCTGCTTGTCCTTCTGTACACTACAGCAGTACTGCAGAGAAAAGAGACAAGTTTGATATGTGGAGACAATTCCTAACACTTCTGCACTCATCCAAACCAGGTCTGGTAATTATATTGTGCATGAGTGAATGGGTTTCAGGAATGTGATGTTAGAGGCTGAGCCAGGGCACAGCTGTTTACAGACCTCCAGAGCCACAGAGAGGGGATCAGCCTTAGAGCGACGGTCTCCCATGTAGGTCTGTATGAGCTTGAAGATGTCCACTGCCTCCTTCTTCACGGTGCGGTCTGCAGTCACAATCATTGGCTTCTTGATGGGCTCACTGCTCCAGGCCAGCATGTTTGCAATGGGTACCTTTCTTCTAAAGAGTCCCTGAGAAAACACCAAAACGAACAAATGAGGAGAGAAACAGATGAGGGAATATGAGTGAAAGACAAATACTGTTAGGATTTTCTCAAGTATATTAATTACTAAATTAAGTACTGTATGTAAAGGAAGCAGTACACAGTAAAAGGCATGCACAAATAGATTTGGTAGCAAAGGGATGCATCAGCATCACTTATCATTCAAGCTTCTTCAGCTTCAGGAATATTATTTAGGATTACTTTGAGAAATCTGTGTTCACTTTGACATGATCCATCCGTCCATTATCTGTAACTGCTTATCTTGTTTAGGATCTCGGAGGGCTAGAACCTATTCCAGCCAGTCTATCTCAGGTCGAACACAAGAGACATACACAGACAGACAACCATTCACACTCATACTCACAGCATAGCAGTGCTGACCACTCCACCATCATGCTGTCTGACATGATAGTCTTTTTTTGTATTGTGTTGTCAAAAAAGGCCAAATAACTTGACCGTAATTCCATGTTTAAAATTTGTTTTCTAAAATATAAGTTAAATAAATATGTGTATATAAAGAAGCGTGCTGATTATATATGCTACTTATTGCTTATTGAGTCTAGATGGTTGGGTCCATACGATAGTGAGTGCACAGTTGAAGACAGTGGTGGTGGAGATAGAGGGGGCTGATAAAGGGGGCTGGCAGTGGCACCAGTAGGTTTATATTTCATGGTATACACAAGGACTTCTCGTCCACTTGTAGGTTACCATTTTGTATAGATCTAACAAACAGCTTTGCACCTTTGATGAACACACGAACATCTACCTACTCAGTAAGTGAGACAGCAGGCAAGCAAGAGCGAGTTCATTCTGCATCCCCAGGCTAAATCCGACATTGCAAACAGGATGGTTAAACTGTAGACATTTTGATCATGTCATTACCACTGTGTTCTAGTGAAAGAAATATTGAACAAAACCATCAAAAGAAAAAGCAGGTGCAAACATGATAATGCCTGCCAGTGTCACTCTGGGCTGAGGCAGGTTGTTAAAGAGAGTGATAACCCTGAGGCAAAAGCAGTTCAGGTGTCTGGTGATTCTGGTCCTGATGGAGCTGATATGACAGCGACACAGGAAGAGACAATGACCTGGGTGGGTCCTCACCATCACACCAGAAAAAATAGGGATTGTTTTGAGTGTAGGGACAAGGATGATTATTTTGTGGACAGCAATGTGCTATGATTATGAAAGGCACTGATCACTCTGTGACTGAGCAAATATTTTAACCCTAAAACTGTTGATAAGAAGAGATTAGTAGAAAGCTGTAATATTTTAATTTCAACATCTTTTGGTCTTGTATGTGGAAATAAATATGCACACTGTATGTGACATATGAGACAGATATACCATAAGAGAATACAACAGTGACATTACAAGTCAACAAAGGGACACTGCACAATGTCATACACACATATCGGTCAGATGCAGACATCCTCTACCTGTGTGTGTTTGTTAAAGTGTTTGGATGCCCAGTTCTCAATGTCAGTCTCAGATGAGGGCTTTCTCAGGGTGAATTCCGGAAAAATGCCACAGCTGGCGCTCGGCATCATATTCCTGGCATTTCGACTGGCCTCAAACTGGATACAGGCTCCAAGGTCCTCCGACTGACAGGAAACACAAGGAGTACAAAACACAGTCACAAATTGTCACTCATCTCATCGATGCTAGTGCAGAACATTAAAAGAGGTTTGAGACCTGGAGAGAGTTTCTTTAGTGTCCCAGAGGTGACTGGGATTAATACTGATGTGTTAATGCATCAATTTGCATCTTGATTGAAAATTCTATACAAATACTGTAGCTGTAGACAACAATCCGATGCAGGAAAAGCTGTTCTAAGACAGTCATAACCATCACAGTTACCTAAAGCTTTCTCATTTTCTCCGACTTTAAGAGGGTGATGGTGATTCACATAATGATGAATCCTCCATGCACACAAAGGTTAGCTATGGAGTTCCACAAGGCTCTGTGTTAGGACCAATACTTTTTACTTTATATATGTCTCCTTTAGGGAACATTATTAGAAAACACTCCATACATTTCCACTGCTATGCTGATGATACCCAGCTATATTTATCTATGGAACCAGATGAAAATAATCAGTTAATAAAGCTTTAAGCCTACAAGACATAACAATTTTTTACTTCTAAACTCAGACAAAACTGAAGTCATAGTATTTGGGCCCAAAAATCTCAGAAATCTAATGTCCAACCATATTGTTACTCTAGATGGCATAAGTCTGGCCTCCAGTACTACTGCAAAGAACCTTGGAGTTATTTTTGACCAGGATTTGTACTTTACCTCACATATTAAACAAATCTCTAGAACAGCCTTCTTCCACCTACGGAACATTGCCAAAATTAGGAGCATCCTGTCTCAAAGTGATGCCGAAAAACTGGTCCATGCATTTGTTACCTCTAGGTTGTAATTCCCTACTTTCAGGGTGCCCCAGTAGCTCCCTAAAGAGCCTGCAATTAATCCAAAATTCTGCAGCAAGATTGCTCTTCACTTTCCACTCATCCCAACTGGTCGAGGCAGATGGCCGTCCACCCTGAGCCTGGTTCTGCTAGAGGTTTCTTCCGTTAAAGGGAGTTTTCCCTCCCCACTGTTGCCTATGGCTTGCTCCAGGTGGAATTGTTGGGTTCTCTCTACACATCTTTATAATCTTGACTTTATTCTGTAAAGTGCCCTGAGATGACTTTGTGGTGGATTGGTGCTATATAAATAAATAAAGTTGAATTGAATTGAATTGATTAGCTGCAAGCGATTCCAGTTCAATTTTAGGCAACCAAAATGAATGGTGGCTCTCATTCAGAGTGTAATTATTGCCACGATATGGGACATTGGAAGACAGACTGTCCTATGTTTACCTAAAACAAGGGTAATTGTGCAGGAGCTAAACCTGTAAAACCTGCAGCTCTAATAGCTCCAATTAGAAAAAAGCCTGTATGTTTCACGAAAACCCAACATGCAGTTAAATCTGGTACTGAAAAACACTTTTGAAGCATTTGTTTCAGATGGCTTTGTGTCTCTTACATATAGTAGAGTTAATGTCCCTGTAAAAACTTTACAAGATACTGGTGCAAAATTCTTTTATCCTACAGTCTGTGCTGCCTTTTCCTGAAGCAATGGATATTGGTGATTGTGTATTAGTACGAGGAATGGGATTAGCTACGTTGTGTGTTCCTTTACATAAAGTCAACCTGTCTTGTAGCCTTGTGGACAGTTCGTCCAGAACTGCCAGTTGATGGCATCGATGTGATTCTAGGGAATGATTTGGCTGGAAACTGGGTTTTGCCTGCTAGGTCTTCATTAATCAAATCCATACCTATGTGTTTGAAAGATTTGGATAACTGTAAACAAGAGTTTCCTGATGTTTTTACATCTTGTGCTGTCACACGAGCTGCCAGAGAGGTGTGTCATGACAATATTTAAAATATAATAGTTGTCAAAATCTCAGTCTAACATGAAACACTGGTATGATCACAATTCAGAGACAATTCAATTTAGTCCAGGTGATCAACTTCTTGTTTTACTGCCAGTTGAGGCATCGCCATTTTAGGCAAAGTTTATAGGACTGTCAGACCAAAACTACCTTATTGCTACTCCTGATTGCAGGAAAAGGAACCATCTCCGCCATGTGAATTTGTTGAAACCATAATACGCATGTTCAGCTTCTCCGGATGGGCCTGAACATTTGACTTCATCTTCCCCAGAAGTGCATTCAGTTGTGGCCGCTTCTACCGTACTGCAGCCGTCATATTCTGGTGACACACCTTCTAAAACAAACTTGCTAGAGCATGACATTGATGTTGGTGATGCAGCACCAATTCGCCAGTGTTACTATAGGGTTTCAGAACAGAAAAGGAAAACCTTTGATGCTCAAGTGAAATACATGCTTGATAATAATATTGCTGTGGTTTCTTCTTCAAGTGCTGCATCACCCTGTTTGTTGGTGGAAAAAGCTGCTAAATCAACATGCTGTTGCACAGATTTTTCGCTTTGCAGCATTTTCAAGTTTATCTTGATTCAACAAGGCCAATAGTTGTATATACTGACCATAACCCACTTACATTCTTGAACTCTCTTTAGAATCCTAATCAGAATTGGGCTCTGTTTTTGCAGCATTATAACCTGGTTATTAAACATATTAAGGGTAAAGATAACACCATGGCAGATGCTCTTTCCCGTGCACCTATATAATGCTTACTATCATTGTTAGTAAGACTTTTTTCTGTTTTTTTGTAGTCTGTTTTTCTCCTCTTAAATTGCTCCCAGGCACAAGGGTTGCTGAGATGGGAGATGTGGATCCTTTTAGAATGGGGAGTTGTAAGTTGTTAGTGTGTGTGGGAAGATTGTCTCAGGTAAGCTCTATTAATTCTTGTGTTGAGTAGCCCTGAGTTTATGTACCTGATTAACGCCAGAATACGCTGTTCAACTGTTAATTTGTTTCAACTAAAATTGAAATGGTAATAAGGTCCTGGGTAGGAACCCTGTCTTACAGGGGGGTGGAGTGTGATGGCCTAAGCCACATCTGGGTTCTGTCTTTGTCCATGTGTGGTTGGCTTTGTTTTTTCTTGTTTTCCAGGAAGCCAGTGGGTGGAGCTGAGATTTAGGCCGTACACCTGGGTCAATTGGGTTGAGGTTCCTATAAAGGAGGCCTTAAAGATGGGCTCATTCTCTTCCCCTGGGCCTGCTTGCTGAGTTCTCTTTTTGTTTTGTCTACATGTCTTTTACACCTTCCATCCAACATTGCATACAACACTGATTTGCTTACAAAGTCGAATCTTTATGTACTCAGTTAAAATATGTTGAGTTACTTGAGACCCTTGTGTGGCCTCCCTTCTTTGTTGCATACTGTTGAGCCAGGTCGTGACATTCTGTTGGTCGAAGAAGAAGAGGAGGAAGTCGTGTTCGTAGGCAGAGAGAGAAGGCAAAAGCCAAGAATGTTGTTTAAAATGACTCTGTTGGTGAGGAAGATGAAGAAGACTGAGCCAGAGTAGAGGACAAAGTGGTGGAAGGTGAAAAAGGAAGAATGTCGTGTAGTTTTCAGGGAGGAGCTGAGATAGACTCTGGGTGGTCAGGAGGTGCTTCCAGATGACTGGACCACTACAGCTGAGATTGTTTGGAATAAAGGGTACTCGGTGTGTCATCGGGAAAGAGGAAAGTGGACAAGGAAATTTGGTGGTGGAACGAGGAAGTTGGAAATGTAAGGAGTGTTATGGACAGATGGAAGGAGTACTTTGAAGAGTTGATAAATGAAGGAAATAAAAGGGAATGAAGAGTAGAGCAGGAAGTAGCAAAGATTAGTAAGAGTGAAGTGAGGAGGGCGTTGAAGAGGATGAAGAGCGGAAAGGCAGTTGGTCCTGATGACAAACCTGTGGAGGTATGGAAGTGTCTAGGAGAGGTGGCAGTAGAGTTTCTGACTAGTTTGTTTAACAAGATCTTGGAGAGTGAGAGGATGCTGAGGACTGGAGGAGAAGTGTACTGGTACCAATTTTTAAAAATAAGTGAGATATGCAGAGCCGTTTGGACATGTTCAGAGGAGAGATGGTAAATAATTCGGTAGAAGGATGCTGAGGTTGGAGCTGCCAGGCAGGAGGTCTAGAGGACGACCAAAGAGGAGATTTATGGATGTAGTGAGAGAGGACATGAAGTTAGTTGGTGTGAGAGAAGAGGATGCTGAGGACAGAGTTAGATGGAGGCACATGATTCGCTGTGGTGACGCCTGAAAGGGAACAGCCCAAAGGAAAAGAAGAGGATTGCATGTTAAAATACTTAAATTGACTTCCTTTCACTATGTTCATTTATTGATTGATGTCACTGAGATTGTTTTTGGAATAAAGGTTAATTCACATTTTTCCCCATCACAACTTTAGTGTGGTTTATGAATTTCTCTTATTCTCTGCTTTTATGTCCCTGATCATTTCACCATCTTTTCTCTCTCTTCTCTTCTCTCTCCCCTTCGTCCACTGATGTTCTTTAAGCTTTAAATTCAAGAGTTGCATTGCGGAATTTAAAAAGAGAAACACAGAGAGAGCCAAAACATTAAGATGAGATTATTATGTGGATACTGTGACCAGTCTGCAGCTGAAATGCCCTGGGTGTTTGGACGCCTGTTAATCATGGTCAGTATTCCATTTTCCCCTGCAGCGTCCAGGCCATTACGACATATAAAGCTAGAGATGTAGCAGAGTGGTGTATATAACAGGTAGCTTGTGTTTTGGGTAAACTCACCCTGCTGTCAGACTGAAGACCAACCATTACATCACACATTTATGTCACACAGACACTTTCTAAGGGAGATAATCACTTTCAATTTACCGTGACCGCAAGTTTAGGTCAACTGCTTCAGATTAAAACAGATTTAAGTGTTCCTTGCTTGTAAACTACCATCAGCCCTACAGCCCTAATTGCTTAAACAGAATTTTAGGACAAAAATTGTTTCTGCTCCACGCAGACCTCATTATGTCTTTGACTACAGCAAAACACTGTTTCGTTTCACTGCCTAATCCCTGTTAGTACTTTAGATATGAGCCTTATTATAGTGGTTACTTGATTTGAAGTCGTACATATTACAAGTCGTACTGTGTCCTTATGGTAAAGCCCCTAAAAAAAAATGCAATGTATTTGTCATGGACTTTGAAAAAAACGGCAAAACTATTCTTATCTGTTTCATATATTGCATATATCCCACTTAAAGCTCCATTCAGAAGCTGTCTTCACTCACAAATGTTTAGTTATGGCTCGCAATAGACTGTGTTTCTTACTACTTTCTTTCATTCATAATACAAATTAATCTGTATTAACATCAGATCTGAAAAAACATCTGAACATTGTTTAGAACATGTGTGTATAATGGGTAATGAGATCACAAAAAAGGGTCCTATTTTAGTAGTTTTGTCCACCACTTTTATTAGTCTACAACTATCTTCTCAATCACTCAACTATGTAAAAAAGACTGAAGCAACCTGAAACTATCCTTTAAATATGGACACAGACTTCCAGCATGCAGTAGTACCTGTGAGGGGTGAAGGTAGGGCTCAGGGGAGGCTAGGTTAGTCTGGACAGAGAGGCTTTTCTCCAGCAGGGCCTGAGGGAAGCCCAACCGATCGAAGGTACTGCGTTTCCAGTGATGACCGTCGCTCTGTGCCAGTGCCTCGTCTTCACTGAATGCCCTGACTACAGGTCCTGGTAATGGTAGAGGCACCGCTCCATCGCTCTCGTAGCCGTCTTTGGAGCCACTTCCCTGGGCTGACCCTCCTCCCTGCCCTGAGTCCCAACTGCTCCTCTGTTTCATTACCTGCTGAGCCTCCCATGCCAGCCTGGCCTGGGCCAGCATTGCCTCAGATGCTGTGCCTGCCAACTCCCCCTCTAGCCCAGCACAGCGTGCCAACTCCTGAGGGAGAGACGGTTTGCGGCTCTTGCGTTTGCGGTTGCCTCCAGGAGAGAAAGCACCAGGACCGCCTGTAGAGGAAGAGGAGAGGGAGTGGGTCTGGTTGGATGTCCAGGATATGGAGTCCTCATAAAGCAATCTCTGGCCTCCCTCTCCACCCTCCCCACTGTAGTCTAATAGTAGGCGGGGATCCCTGATCAAAGACTGGCTGTGCTGCAGAGTATAGGACCCCCCATATGAGCCACCATAACCCCCTGTAGTGCCATAACGCAGCAGGCGATCAGCAGTCTTGAAGCGAGGGCTGGAAGTTGACTGCTCAACATACACAAGTTGTTTGACATACTCCTTCCCCACAGGACTGTACTCCAGACTCTGGGTCTTTTCTGGACACTTCTGCCTGGTCAGAACCAGCTGCCCATAGGGTGACTGGCCCTGCTTGGGGGAGTGATAGAGGGGAGCAGAAGACTTGCGAGCAGGTGACTTCCCAGTGCCATAGAAGGATGGGTCAGAAAGATGCATGTCAGTGGGAGGTTCCTCATAGATGGGAGGGGGCTGGTACTCCGAGGGTGGCTCCTCGTACAGGGGGGGCTCATAGGCATAGCGTGGCGAAGGAGGCTGTGAGTCTGCAGAGGAGCGGCGGTGGGTGCCAGTGCCACCGAGCTCCGCCCGCTTCAGGAAGGGCGACTGACGCCGGTCAGCATAGAGAACAGGGGAGCTGTCGGGTTCCATCGGTGGGTTTCCTCCAGAGGAACGCCGCGTTCGTGAGGTGGTGCCACCTCCAGAAGGCACACCAGGAGTGGGGGGGTCACATGGGGAGTAACCATTTCCCTGGTGGGCCAAGAAGCTGGGTTCTCTGTCTGTCACTTTGATCAACATTCGCTCTTTAGTACCAGTGTTCCACCTGAAGGGAGAGGTTCTGAGGATAGAAGACGAGGAGACAGGAGAGGAGAGATTTCATTAACACTGTGTCTACATAAAAGGCATAATGTTAGCAGAATGTCAACAGGGAAGCACCAGCTTCAGTGCTGCATGTGTGTTTAGACTGGATACATTCAGGTACAGTATTCAGTGTAGACACAATGTGTAGGGAGCACATTCACTGAAATATAACAGATCTTTATATGTTTCAGAAATGGTTTATCTCTAACATACAACTTCAAAATATTTAAACCTACAAATTGCAAAGTAAAGTAACATTATTTACCTTTTTTGGGATAATTTTTTGTAGAGATATACTCCAAAACATATGTTAATGTGAAGAGGGGCAGTCGAAGTCTGCTATAAGGTACATATTTGACATTTACCTCACTTATAAGGTGCTTTGGATAAAAGCATCTGCCAAATGACTTAATCTTCTTCTTATCCCTTCAGCTGTTCCATTTCCGGGGTTGTCACAGCAATTCATCTGCCTCCATCTAACTCTGTCCTCTGCATCCTCTTCTCTCACACCAACTAACTTCATGTCCTCTCACACTACATCCATAAATCTCCTCTTTGCTCTTCCTCTAGACCTCCTCCCTTGCAGCTCCAACCTCAGCATCCTTCTACCGATATATTCACAGTTTCTCCAATGAACATGTCCAAACCACCTCAATCTGGCCTCTCTGACTTTATCTCCAACACATCTAACATGAGCTGTCCCTCTGATGTCCTCATTCCTGATCCTGTCCATCCTCGTCACTCCCAAAGAGAACCTCAACATCTTAAGCTCTGCTACCTCCAGCTCTGCCTCCTGTCTTTTCTTCAGTGCCACTGTACAACTTTGCTGGTCTCACCACCCCCTTAAACACTTTCCTTTCATTCTCGCTGCTACTTTTATCACAGAACACAGCTTTTTTCCACCCGTTCCAACCTGCTTGCACATGCCAAATGACTAAATGTAAATTGTAAATTTATTATAGCACTAGCATTAGAATTGGAATCAGCCTACTCTGCTACACCTAGGTTTCCCTCTGCCTGCTCTGCTACACTCTGCACGGTGCTTTAGGTAGTCACCCTATGAAATTACAATATATCTCAATGCTCTGAATGCTTATGAGCAGAAATCCTTCAAATTCTCTAAGCAATTCCCTAAGATTCTACCAGCTTGAAATAGCATTATGTTCACTAGATCTAAATAAACGTTTTCACAGTGTGGTGGAGGAGCATTTCAGGAGCAAATGCCTGAAAAAAAAGTACTATGGTAAAATTGAAACAATTGTGCCCAACTATAATCTATTTTAGTTTTCTTAGAGTAAAGCTTGCAGAAGGTTTAATTGCAACAATATTTCAAGCAGGGAGAGTCCACAGCTAATGTCCACCACTAAGCAGTCCAATTGAAGCCCTTTAATACATTGCTTCACATTTACTCAGTATATCCAAACAGTGATCATTCTACTTGTTTATCAGACAATAGGAAGAAGGAGGAGGGAGAGCAGTGTGGGATGAAGAATAAAAGGTGAACTGAGCTAGAAGGACCGAAGTGTGAAATTAATTGCAGCATTGGCCAGCTTCCATCTCCAAATACTTCCACTCAGTGATCCCCAGGACTGCTGCTCAAAAGTGGCTGTGTGTGTGTTGTTTGTGTGTGTGTGTGCGCGTGCATGTAAAACATCGAAAGAAAGAGGACAGGATTAGGCATCACGGTGCTGTGCTGGCATCTATCACAACACGCTCCATGCTGTAACCCACTTTCTTTCTCCTTCTTCCTCATCGATCCACATCTCTGCTCTAAATCTTCTGTTTTTCTATTCCACTTATTCAAGCTGCAGACCTGTTCCCTTGTCTGCATGTCCAAACAACACACTGAGCATGAATTCTTCTCTCCTTTTCCTTTAATTAATAACAATTTGACCTTGACATCAAGTTACACATTATTCATATATATTAAGTCCAATATGCAAAATGTACTTGGATCAAGGACTCACTCCAATTGTATCTGCTCTTTCAATAACAGGGAATAATGACACTCAAAGAACAGGCATTCAAACAGAATTTCAGTCATCCTGCAGATTTGTCTTTCTTAGCCTGGCAAGTAAATGAAATAACAGTGAGTGTTTTATTTAATCTTGTGAAGCAAATAAAGTTTTAGCAAGTAACACTATTTTTAGTCTGTGGAGAACACGAATGTAACATGAATGTAATGAAAAGTGAATAGACTGAACATACAGATGGTTTAAGTCCAGGCTAAACATGTGGTAATTTATGATTTACGTAGCACATCACATTTTGCATAAAAAGATAAGATAATAGAATCTAAGACTATCTACTGAAAATATAATTTAAATTGCTGTTACTTACAGTAGTCCAGATCTACCTGTGCTGTCTATTAGACTACATAACTGATACTGTACATTAATCAATCATTAAAACTACTTGCAGCATCATGTGCAATATTTTTTTAACCCAAAATTTAACTTGATATTAACAAACAATAAACACAAAAAAAGAACAAAGGGCCTTCACTATATCATATCAGATTAGAAGCCACTGCTGTAAATGTTTCATGCCACCCATTAACACAGATCTCTCTGCAGCTCCATGTAAATGGGCAGTGGGGAAAAAACAAGACCGAGACCAGTGTTTGATACTGAGAGACAGAGGTGATTTCCATTGAGTGACCACTATCTGTAACCTGAGCCATTAAGATCCTTCTGACATTGATGGTTTCTGTTCAGCACTGTACCCAGGCTGACTAAGAGCAATAGTTCTGTTCAGTCTAGTTTTCCCTTAACTCTGAGCAGCAATGCGTTTCTGACTTTCTTTCTGAATAAAATTGTAGCTGTTAGAGAAAAAAATCACTAGATCCTCCCCCCAAATATTACATATAAATCTTTATGTACAACAGCGCTAGAATCCTCAATAACACCCCAAAACCCTCTTAGACTGCTGTTTACCCATAGATATCGCTGAGCTAACTTCAAATATTACTTCATCAAATCTAACAACCTGTCCCCTAGACCCTATTCCAACTTGATTGCTTAAGTGAGCTTAACCCTTAATGTAAAGCTATGTACCAAAGGCCTATAAGGTAGCTGTAATCAAACGACTATTTAAAAAACCTATTTGGCCCAGGTGTTTTAGCCAATTACAGACCAATATCTAATCTCCTCTTTATTTCCAAAAGTCTTGAAAAAATAGCTGCAAACCACCTGTACAGAACTAATTAGTTTGAAGACAAAGTTGGGATTCGGAGTTCATCAAAGTACTGAAACAGCACTGGTAAAAGTCACCAACGTTCTTCTCTTGGCTTCAGATAATGAGCTCTTCCCTACACTTGCTCTGTTAGATCTTAATGCTACATTCCACACCATTGATCAACATTTTATTATAGAGACTGGAACATGAAATTGGGATTAAAGGAATTTTAATCCAAATGTCCCCGTGGACATTTGTTGCACTTTTCTTTTCTCTATATATCTTTATAGTCTTGACTATTATGTAAAACGCCTCGGGATGACTTTGTTGTGAATTGGCGCTATATAAATAAAGTTGAATTAAATTGAATTAATTCAATACGTAATGATAACATCAAAAACACCTATGGTCACAGGCACAGTGCAAAACAAAGAAATGTGACAGCCCAGAAGCTACTTCATTTTAAAAAGGCACTAAAGAACAGTCCCACATCATGTAAATCAAGGTGCCAGGACAATTTAATATGACAATATAGATGGCTTCGATTAGACGCATCTTTAATGTTTTTACAGGTGACATCCTTGTCAAATTGGGGATCAATATTAGGTCAATGCCATCGCAATATTGTAGATAGGGTCTTATCAGCCGATCCCTAGGAGTGTCAGTCACGTTACTGACCTGTGCCCAGTTAACCTAATTAGTTGTCAAATGCTCCTCCATTTGTTCTTTACTTGAAGCAATACATTTTCCAGCCTTTTGTTGCACCTCTTCCAAGTTTTCTGAGATGTGTTGCTGCCATCAAATTCAAAACGAACTAATGATTTTCCATGAAATGGTAAAATGTCTGAGTGTGAACATCTGATATGTTGTTTATGTTCTATTGTGAATAAAATATGGCTTAATGAGATTTGCAACTCACTGCATTCTGTTGTTACTTGCGTTTTACACAACTTTTTTGAACTGGGGTTGTACGTCAGAATACAACTTTCTTGTTGTGGTTAGCATGCACAATGATCTTGTACAGATTATTGTACAAGATTGTTACAGAAAGCTGTTTACATCGCTACGTCATGCTGCTGCTATTGTACTATTCAGTTTGATAAGAAATAAAAAAAGCCAGAGTCACATATATAATGTATATATTTATTATTGCTGTAACATGTCAGTCAGTATACATGTTTGGTTTCTGACATTTTCTTTGCTGGTTTAGTAGCAGCTTCAGCTTATTAACAAATGCAAACCTCAACTGGTTTTAATGACAAAAATAAAGTACACTCAGAAAGAGCAGGCTGAGACAAAAAGCAAATGTACTAAATCCTGATTATTGTGGCTGTTAAGATGCTTCCAAACAGCCTAAATGGCAGGTCAGTTATATGAATATAGAAATTCAATTCGTGCATGCTGTATGTCTTTGTTTTGGCAGTTCTGCCCCAAGGTCATCAAGGTTATTGCATCCATTAAGGAAAAACAATTAAGTTTAAAAATAGATTTAAAATACTGTAAGTAATGTACAACTGTACTCATACAGTATCTTATTGATACAATCATCAACTGCATCCTTTTACTAGAGAAGAAGCCACAGAACATAAAAAGAGTTATGATCAGTTTCCATGTGGTCCAGACTACATGGTGACTGTGACTCCAGAGGCTAATTTCCACTGCTGCTCCTGTGTTTGTGCATGTGTGTATGTATGTGAGAAAGCGAGAGCGAGACTAAGAGACTTGGTGGATACTGCAAATACTGTATAACAAGATCAATTAAAGGATGGGTGAGAGCAGATCTTCCAGCCATCTGGGGTGACAGTCTATGGCTGTGTCACTAGGTCTCTCACAAGACACACATGAGTGCACACTCACATTGGATCAAAGACTTGAGGACAAGAGTAGCTTCAAGGCCAGGATTCTGGACTATCCACAAAAAATTCCCTTTTACATAAGAGGTTAACACAGAGGCAGATAAAAGGTAAAAGCCAGGTGCAGGAGGGGGAATGACACTGGCAATTCCAAATTTTTGTGCATTTGGACTTGGAACTGAACATACATTTTAGACTTTTTCACTGATTAAAGCCTGCTGACCTGCTGTTTTATAGATGTTCTGAACCAATCATCTTCTTCTTTTCCTTTGGGCTGTTCCCTTTCAGGAGTCACCACAGCGAATCATGTGCCTCCATCTAACTCTGTCCTCAGCATCCTCTTCTCTCACACCAATTAACTTCATGTCCTCTCTCACTACATCCATAAATCTCCTCTTTGGTCTTCAACATCTTTCCTTTCATTCTTGCTGATACTCTTTTATCACACAACACACCTGACACTTTTCTCCACCTGTTCCAACCTGCCTGCACTCGCCTCTTCACCTCTTTTCCACACTCTCCGTTGCTCTGAACCGTTGACCCTAAGTACTTAAAGTCCTGCACCTTCTTCACCTCTGCTCCCTGTAACCTCACTGTTCCACCTGGGTCCCTCTCATTCACACACATGTATTCTGTCTTGCTGCGGCTAAGCTTCATTCCTCTGTTTTCCAGAGCAGACCTCCACCTCTCTAGATTTTCCTCCACCTGCTCCCTGCTCTCACTACAAATCACAATATCATCTGCAAACATCATAGTCCATGGAGATTCTTGTCTAACCTCATCTGTCAGCCTGTCCATCACCAGAGTAAACAAGAAGGGGCTCAGAGCTGATCCTTGATGCAGACCCACCTCCACCTTGAACTCCTCTGTCACACCTACAGCACCTCACCACGGTCTTTCTGCTTTCATACATGTCCTGCACCACTCTAACATACTTCTCTGCCACTTCAGACGTCCTCATACACACACAGCTCCTCTCTCTGCACCCTGTCATACGCTTTTTCTAAATCTACGATGACACAATGCAACTTCTCTGTACTTCTCCATCAGTATCCTCAAGCAAATACTGCATCTACTTAGTTGCTCCCGGTGAGTGTTGGCCAGCTGCATAGCAGCTCTCCCACCAGTGTGTGAGTGTGTGCAATTGTGAGTGTGAATGGGTGAATAAGAAGCAGTGTAAAGTGCTTTGAGTGCCAATAGGTAGAAAAGCACTATATAAGTGCAGACTACTTCTCCTCCAGTCATCAGCATCCTCTCACTCTCCAAGATCTTGTTAAACAAAGTAGTCAGAAACTCTACTGCCACCTCTCCTAGACACTTCCATACCTCCACAGGTTTGTCATCAGGACCAACTGCCTTTCCACTCTTCATCCTCTTCAACATCTTCCTCACTTAACTCTTACTAATCTTTGCTACTTCCTGCTCCACACCAGTCACCTCTTCTACTCTTTGTTTGGCCTTTGCCACATCTACCTTCACCTTACGCTGTATCTCCCTGTACTCCTGTCGAGTCTCTTCAGTCCTCTCAGTGTCCCACTTCTTCTTAGCTAACCTCTTTCTCTGTATACACTCCTGAACTTCCTTGTTCCACCACCAAGTCTCCTTGTCCACTTTCCTCTTTCCAGATGACACACCGAGTACCCTCCTACCTGTCTTCCTGATCACATTAGTTGTAGTGGTCCAGTCATCTGGAAGCACCTCCAAACCACCCAGATTCTGTCTCAGCTCTTCCCTTAAAGCTACACAACATTCTTCCTATTTCAACTTCCACTACTTTCTCCTCTGCTCTGCCTTTGTCCTCTTCATCTTCCTCACCACTAGAGTAATTTTAGACATGACCATCCTGTGTTGTCTGGCTACACTCTCCCCTACCAATACTTTACAGTCACTGATCTCTTTTAGATTATAACGTCTACACAAGATGTCGTCCTACCTTCTACCTCGGCTCTTATATGTTACCCTATGTTCCTGCCTCTTCTGGAAGAAAGTGTTCACTACAGCCATTTCCATCCTCTTTACAAAGTCTACCATGCTCTGTCCTTCTGTGTTCCTGTCCTGCACCAATCATCACTGTCTCACCTCTGGGGATGCTCTGCATCACTTCATCTAACTCACTCCAGAATTTCTCCTTCTCTTCTAACTCACATCCTACCTGTGGGGCATAACCACTAACAACATTGGACATCACCCCTTCGACTTCCAGCTTCAGACTCATCAACCTGTCTGATACTCTAATGACCTCTAGAACATTCCTCACAAAATCCTCTTTCAGGATAACTCCTCCATGGTAGAACAACTTGAACCCTGCTCCTAAGCTTCTAGCCTTGCTACCTTTCCACCTGGTCTCCTGGACACACAGTATGCCCACCTTCCTTCACTGCATCATGTCGATCAACTCCCTAGCCTTCCCTGTCATCGTACCAACATTCAAAGTCCCTACTGTCAGTCCTACATTCTTAGCTTTCCTCTTCTCTCTCTGCCTACGAACACACCTTCCTCCTCTCGTTTTTCGACCAACAGTAGTCCAATTTACCCTGTAGGTCAACAGCACCGGTGGCGGTCATTGTTAACCCGGCCCCGATGGATCCGGTATGGGAGTCATTTTCGGTGTGAAAGTCATGATTCGCATTTTTTAATTTGGCATGTGTTTTACGTCGGATGCCCTTCCTGACACAACCCTCTGAATTTAACTAGACTTGGGACTGGCACAAGAAGACACTGGCTTGTGCCCCCTTGTGGTTGCATTTTCTGAACCAATCATCTAATCCTTACAATTAGCTTTCCAAAACCATTCAGATCCTTAAGTTTTTTGGCCGACCACATGTTGAAGTGCCACTTGGCAAGACACTGAATTCCCAACAGCCCATCCCCATCCCCAGCTGTGCAGTGCCGGTCCCACGGCCGGTAGAAATTGGGGAGGGTTGCGTCAGGAAGGGCAAGTCAATAAGCCAAGATAAGCCAAGAGGACAAAAAAATAAATAAATAAAAATCTATGTTATTTATTTAACCTATCAAGGGTTACAATGCTGTGGCTGATATGGTTTATTATAATGATGAATGCTAATCTGTAGAAAATTATGCTCAGTGCCAACTCCTTCTTTTCATTACTTTATTATTTCTGGATGCATTCTGTTGATTGTTGTAGCTACAGCAGTCTTAACGTTCAACTGGCTGTTTAAGTTCATTGTGTGAGTAGGGATGTAAATATTAAGCTATCTTCTTTTATTTTCATCATTAACAATCCATAATACTTTGTTAACAAGATAAGAAATAAGAAACAAAAATAAAGTTCATAATAAAAAGTTTAGCCATTGATATTAATCAGTAAATTTGTATTTAGGAACAGATTAGGAAATTCCAAGTTATATGAATTGTAATTTAAACAGCTAAATTAGTAAATTTAAAACTACTGAGCTTCCACTCCTGTATGTAACTATTCAGCCACTGTCTAGAATATTTCAGAAAATTAAAGATAAATGATGCTCTGGAAATTTATCTACGCTCTCCACTGTGTAACACTCAGCTCCAAGCCTGCAATAAAGACCAGCTGCTTGGGTTGATTACTTGCACTAACATGAGCTTCAAATAACTTATCTTCTCGTCAGTTAGCTAATCCAGTGTCTTCATTGGTGCTATACAATAAAGGCAAATGATTAATATAAAGTATCTCTACACAGGCATTTTTCTGATCTGCTAAATAACTGTTCCTATGCAGGGTTTTACAATATGAACTGGCAGATGTGCATTCATTGTACAGTAGGTTTCTGTGATAACTGATAATTGGATTTCCAGCTTTCTATCTTGCACAGATGAATGAAAAGATTCTAATTTACATCGCATGTGACAGAAGGGCAACCATCCAGACTAAAAGAGAAACAATTACTTTTCATTTATACTTTTTTCTTTTTATTGTGACCTTTATCATTATGTCCCCCTCTGTCTTTCTTTCTCTTCGTTTGTCTCTCAGTCACTCCCTCCTTTAACGAGATCCTTGGTGTGTAGGGGAAGGTAGAGCTGTGTAGAGGTCAATAGCTCCCATCTGTCACAGAGGAAGCTCTGTGCTCTATGACAAACTACCTGTCTCGCTCTCCTTAACAGCATTCACTCTCTCCAGAGGCCATCTTTAGCCTGATGCTCTAGTCTCTGCACACACACTTCCCAACTGCTAAATGCTAAATCTAAATGCAGAAGTTAAGCTACTTATGCAAGAGGTCATTCATACCATTTGATTCTCTTTTCAAGATTTATTATCAAGACATAATAATCGCCTTAGGTACCAATAAGGTAGAAAAGCGGCATATAAGTGCACACCATTTACCATTTACAGACAAAAAATAAATAAACTAAAACCAAACAAAGCTATTGTTAGATGTAAGAGAACTAAAATAAAATAATAAAAGCCATATTGTCTATATATGGCTGGAATGGATTATTAATCAGTGTCGCACTCTAAACACTTCAGTTAACTGTGCCCGTGACCTAGAAACCTAGAAAAATCTTTAAAGGTAAAAGGGTGTTACACAAGTTGAAAGAAAGAAAGTTACAAAAGCTGAAAGAAAAAACAGTGAGGGAAAAGTCAAAATCTAGCAACAGCAGACAAGGTCAGTGGTGACCAGCACCAATCGATAAACCACACTTGTCAATTAGTCCACTAATTCAACCAGGTAATTCAAACAGGCAATGTAACAAACAAGCTTCAAAGAATTGTGTACTACACTTCAAATTTAAAACTCAGACTACTTAATTCCAATTAAAATGCAAAGAGGAACTCAGATTGTCAGTCTGTTATTAATGTTTTTAGGTAAACACAAAAAATGTCCATGTTGATTTTTGTTTCTATGATTTCTTTGTTCATGAATCTAGTCCTGCATTTAAAGTAAGATTTGCCAGTCTAAAACTAAAGTATTGTAGTCTTCATGCATCTATAAGTGCATGAATCTTCATGATCAGTACATCTTTTTTCACATTACACTGGTCCTTGGCAACCTTTTTCCTAAGCTAAAATTAGTAAAATGTAAAATATAAAATAAAGTAAAATCAACAAAATAGAAATGATTCCATAAAAACTAAACTAAAACTAATAAAACCACTAGTGAAACGAACTAAAACCGCCACTAAAACCAAATTCAGGTTGAATTCAAAAAATATTATCAAAATAAAAACTAATTTTAAAACACAAAACTATAACACCTCTCTGGTGGGTAGATGGATAAGTACATGAGCCAACTGACATATCCATGATGAGATTTAAAATAGATTTCATTTTCAGAACATTTCCTAAATTAGGGAATTTGGTTTCAATGTGTGGAGAAAGTACAAAGTGAGCATGACTGTACTACTGTCAATAACCAACTGAGTACAATTGCATGAGTTGCATGATGCTTTGTTTCTCACCAAGCATGCTAAGATTTATAGTATGAGAAGTATAGTGTAAGTATGCTTAAAACAGATCCACAGTGAAATAGTGCTACATGTAGTATACGTTTTTTAGGTCAACTAAGACTGAACAATATGGGGGAGACAAGCTTTAAAAAGATGCAACATTAGCAGCAATTTTCCACTGCAGGTAAACTAACGTGCCGGTCACCAAACTGAGTATGTTAAACGCCTCAGTACTGACGATGGATGGGATCCCATGATAGAACAGCTTGCTTAACATACCTGGAGCAACAACAAGCACTCAGACATGTGACACAGACATTGGACCAAACCAAAGTCGACGAGTGCATAACATTGCTGAAATAAAGCCATAATGCAGGAATTGACAGATTGATACCAAGGGGGGTAAAACAAATGTCACCTAGATAACTGTATTGGAGCAGAGGGTTTCGCTGGAGCTTGTGGCAGCTAAATGACTGAGAGAGAAAGTTACCAACCGGCTGAAGAAACAAAGAGGCTTGAACAGGCATTGTGGTTGTTTATGAACTAGAAACAGACTGTGTGCATTTTTAAAATTATTTTATAATTCTGAAAATAGTATTATGGATTTTTACTTTATTATATCCCACCATGAGTTTTTGGTGTCATTACATTCCTCTCAACATGCACTCCATCCATCCATCCATCATCAGGGTTTATGTCAAGGCTAACACAGAGAGACATACACAGACAGACAACCATTCACGCCTAGGGGCAATTTAGAGTCACCAATTAACCTAACGTACAAGCACGAGCAGAACATGCAAACGTGACACAGAAAGGCCATAAGTGGCAGGTGGATTTGAACTGAGGACCTTCTAGGTGTTAGGTGGCAGCACTAACAACCCCTTCACCGTGCTGCCCCCAACATGCACTGTCATCATGTAGACCAAAGAGAGAGAAGCAAACCTTATCATTCTTTGCACAACTTTCTGTTCTTCTTTCTCTATGTCAATACTCACACATCCCACACATACAGTTCATTGCTTCTATAAAAGACTGGATTATCCAGGTCCGAGCTAACAAATCCCTTTCTTAATCTAACATCAGTGTTTTCATGTTTTTATTCATCTTGTTGTAATGCATTTCCACAACTGACATATGGCCTCATTGAACCGCTAGAGATGGGTTTTTGTGGCATTACCTGACCACCGAATTAGTACAACACCTGCTCCTGTTGTGTATCCTCTGGTATAAAACCAAAATAGGTCCAGATGATGTCGAGGCTAATAGGACCGATGCAAAACTAGTTTATTTCCACCCTCACTAACTTCCTCTACAGGGTTCATGCTGTCTGCAGGGGAGGACAGAGTGTCTGCATATGAAGCAATGCCGAAAAAAGCTTAAATCTAAGCCTTTCATTTTGGAAATTACGATGTTAAATTGCAACATTGATTGGGAAATGATTAATCATTTAATATAATATTTAATATTCCGTTAGTTCGGATCAAATCTCTTGGCAATTAGAGACCAGATTGTCTGATGCTGTTTCTGCTAACCTCTTCTAGCGCCACCATCAGGCCAGAACTAAAAACAAACAACAACATACAAATCTAATGGGGGATTGTCATGCATTTTACTGAATCCTCTCTGCGACTCATAAGAACAGAGCTTTTAAAATCATCAGCTGATCAGCAGGTCAGTAAAGGGTTAATAAAATTGCAGCATTACTCTGTCAAATCTGCACCACTCCACATATTCACCTTGAGCTACATGCAGACAGAGTCTATATTTGTCTATAAGAGCAGTGATTTGCTGTTTCAAAGTGTACACAATGTGAATAACTGGCTTAGAAAAGCTACTCCGTGGGAACTCACTGTGTACTCCGTGTTTGTGTGTGTCCTAATGCTGAGGCAGGACACAGGACACTGTGACCCCAGCCAGGCACATACACGAATCACTGCCGACTGCAGCAGATTACTGCAAACCCACAAACCAGGAGCGGTTAGACAGAGGGGAAGGAATGATAGGATCCTGAGGATGAAATAGAGAGCTAGAAAATGAGTGGTGAGAGGCTATGAAGGTGAGAGAGGAGAGAAATTAATGGACAGCGACAGACACAGAAAGGAGGAGACAAGATGCTGAGAGAGAAAGAGAGAGAAGAAAGAGACTCAAGGATGAGATTATGGGCAATGTAATTCTAACCTTTCTCTATAAGGGAGAACTACAGGTGGCATGTAAATTAGGGTTATTTACACTTGGCTTATTTCTACAACTTGGTCATCACAGAGGATCATCAGAATCATGTAAGAAAATGTGACTTTATACTGTGACCCCCTTTCTCTCCTTACCTCTCTCGTCCTCCTATTTGTTCATTCATTTACTTTACTTTGTTCTGCTTAGTGACTATGAACTGTTTAGTGTTTAGGATCACTAAACACATTGTACTAAATGAAATACAACATCAAAGTGTTTGATAGCACAACAGCTATTTTACTGTCCCGTTCAAATATCTATGATAGAAAATTCTGCAGACTTCAAACTCATCAGCATGAAATACAGAACTCATCATACATGTCTAGAACATTTTAACTTAAGCACTGTGGTGCAAACCAGTTATAAAATGTAAATTTGAAAAAAGAATGCAATGATTTGTGAATTATTTGAAACCAAGTGTAAAGTGCAAATAGTATATAGACAACAAATTGAATTTTTCACATGCTCATTTTGATATGCTAGCAACACATTTTCTGTAAAAAAAACAAACAAAACACATTTACATATATATATATAGAGAGAGAGACAGAAAGAAAAAGAGATAGAAAAATCTTATTGAATTACTTTAAACAGGTGCTGACCAATAACATGTATTTTATTTATACTTGCTATAAATTAGCGGATGCATGTAAACATTTGGTTTCACCACTGCAAGAATCATTTTTTGGCAAATGAGATCAACAGAAAGTATAGTTGTGGCGATCACAGTGCAGTCTCTCTCTGCACTACACTTGATGACACGCACACTAAACGTTTAGCAAGTAAAACAACAATGCAAGTAATTTATCAAAAGCCACAGTCTGCCGCAGTGTTTCATAGTGTCACCAAGTCAAAAACTGAATGCTACCAGGATACTAACACCAGGAAGATGTTTTCCACTTTCAAATCACTCCTCCAACCCCTTTTGCATCCTCCATCTTCCTCTTTCACTGCTGATGGATTTTTCACTGATAAGGTGGCAGCTGTTAGCTCACAGTTCTCCCAACCATGGCAACATCCTGCTAACTTCATCTAGCAGCTTTGATATGATGAATGATATGTTTATTTGTTATCTGAACAATCTCCTTGATTTCAACCAGTCCAGCTTCAGGAGCGGTAGTTTTACAGAAACGGCTCTCCTGATGGTTGTGGTATCCATGGGAGCTGCAAAAGCTGTGGTTCAATCTTCCATCCTAATCTTTCTTGATCTATCAGCAGCCTTTGACACTGTGAACCACCACATTCTTCTGCCTGTACTCTGACTTAGGCATCTCTAATACTGTACAGCTTCGGACTGGCTTATGTCTTATCTGGACAAACCTTCAAGGTAACTCGGCAGGGGCAAGTTTCTAACCTCTCCCCCGGTGTGCCAAAGGGCTTGGCTCGGCTTGGTCCTCTCCTTTTTACCTTCTACTACAGCCCTGGGTTCTACCATCCACCTCTCTAGATGATCCAACATGCAGCAGGAAGTCTCGCTGAATTCCAGGAGCCACATGCATCCGGTTCAAAGCTTTGACACTTGCTTACAATTAGTCGACTCAAAAACACCTGCCTACTTAAACACCACCCCAAGTCAACCATCCCATCCCTTTGCTCTGCCAATGAACAGTCACTGGTGGTCCCTACATCACACAGCAAGAGATCCAAAGCAAAGCTTTCAGTTCAGTGGTCCCACAAGTGGTGGAACAAGCTACTAAACTATTCTAAATATAGTTGAAAAGAGAACTTTTTCACAAACTCCTATGGACTATAGGGAAAAAATCCTATCTGTTCTTTCCTGCACTATGAAACTTAAACATTTTTCTCATGGCATTACACTTTGATGTTTTCTGTACTTACTTCACAGACACAGCATAATATGTGTCACTATGCCGCAGAATTCACGGTAGTGGTGTGAAAACTGCAGTGAATCTAGTTGCAATTGCTATCTGTTAAAAGCTCCCACACATATTGCGTCTGCACCAGAAAACAAAAGTGACACTTAATGTAACCAATATTGAATTTATGCATAATGTGGTAAATCCTTAAATGGTTTAAGTGGCTTCTACAACAACTCTTTTCACAAATAAACTGTATATGCTCCGATACCTGTAAACACACCAGTGTTTCTGAGACCAGCAGTCTTACCTGTCTCCCTCTTCTCTATTGCCCTGTTTTTCAGACAGCTCCTGGTCCAGGGATGAGGAGGTACTTCCTTCTCGGCTGACCCCGCTGTTGCGGCCTGGGCTGTTGTCGGCCGATGCTCTGCCACCTCCTCCGCTAGAAGGACGGGGGTTGCCGGCATCGGTATTCTGCTTCAGAGTCTGCAACTTAGCCAGGGGGATGATGTCGCAGCCCTGGGGCCGGTGCCACACTGTACGCTGGGTGGAGGCATTGTAGTAGTAGAAGCGGGAGGTGTTGGGGTCAAAAAGCTCCCACCACTGGTTGTCACCGGTGCGCTTGATGCGAACACCCTGCGGGGGATCCCATACGCACTCGCCTGTAAGCAAGTTGGCATACATCCGCTCCCTGGTGCGTGGCTCAATGATCTCCACCCACTCCAACCTGCAGGGGGAAGAGTTCAGAATGAGTTTCTTGGCAAACTAACCTGGATGCTGTTCACTCCGTGCACCTATAAAGTGACCATAAACAAGTACAATGATGGAGTACTTTAAGTAAGTACTTTGGATTTGACAGTACAGCAACAACAATCCATCTTCAGAGCTTAAACATGAAGCATTACCTTTCATTGTATTAATTTGAGTATAAAGGCCCACGCAAATTTAATGGGAATCAATATACTACCTCTAAAAACGCTGCTAATCCAGCATGTGTAAACACCAACCCTACAGAAAACAATAAACCCAATTTTATCAATGTTTCCATCCATTGAAGCTATAACATGATTAGGGAAAGAATACCAATAAGACTGAGCCGCTGTAAATACCAGAATGTGATTATCCTTTTAATACTTCTATGTAGAGATACGGGGAGCACTCTGATTTCATTAGGCTCCTGGAACAGTATTGGGGTCTTACTTCTAACATGTCTGTGTGGACAAGCAGCTATATGCAAGCCACTTCCTGCTTATTGTGCATATCTAAAGCTGTTTTGACTTTTCTTCGGTTGCCTTTATTTTTTTTACGGAGAAAAGCTCTCGACTACAGCCAAAGTGTGTTCTACTGCTCTCTATACTCACTGCAGCAGTATGGGCTTTGATGCTTTGCTGAAAGGCACCTGAGCAACAGTACTGAGGAAGTGACAAGTGCTGCCATTTCATTTTTCAGCCTCAGCTGTTTTCGAGCTGCTTTGTATTGGGTACCATAAAATACTTTGTGTTAAACCAATATCCATCGTAACATATTATCAGTTGCTGATAATGTTGTGGCTGGTCATTGTAATTCTTAAAAATCAACTCTTTAATAACTGCAAGGCGTAATTTACTGTGCTGCAGACTCTGTTTTCAGGTTTTCTTTGGAGTATCCACATTTATTTCTTTTGGCTAAGATCTTCACTTGCTATTTGTTTTGAACAATTACACATCACGGACCAAGTGAATAAACATGTTTTGTTCAGTAAGAGCAGCAATGGAAGATAAAAGTGCACAGCAGGTTGTTAATGGGGTACAACAACACAGAATTGCAAAGGGATTACACAAAGCTACAACATATTATGAATAATATAATAGAAGCCCACTCACATTGCTCTCTACAAAGCAGTCTGCTCATGCATATGCCTTCACACACTCTTTCTCTCCCTCTCTCTCTGTGTCTCTCATCTGTCTTTAGCATTAATGCAGCTGTTCATAGTTCAGGGAGAGGGAGGGACGTTTTAATATGACTAACATACACCTACTGAGCAAAACAGACATATTTATATCCCAAAATACTTGAACACATATAAGTCTTTCTCCTATCTTATGGCTTTTACATAATGCATTCTCTGGCCCCTGACACCAACATTAACAAAACAGAAATGACACAAACACACACACGCGCGCACCCACACCCACACACACACAACATTTAAACAGCATTATGAAACCACATAGCGTGCGTGTTTGTGAACCTGCGAACTTATGAGCAGCTGTTGTTGAATAAGAGGTCCATCAATAGCAGAGAGAGGGTGGATACCTATGTGTCAGACCAGCTGAGGAGGATGCAGCAATGCAGAGAGGATCCTGGCAAAGACTTCAGCACCAGTCATTTCATGCTGTTACACTGGCTGATAGGCTGATATGTTCTTTCATCACTATCAATACTTGATTTCGACACAGTCACACATACATCTGCTTTTTGCCAAAAATGTTTACCAGAGCACTAAATGTGGATTCATCCGCCAATGAAACTGAGTAAGTTCATTAAAACCTACAGAACCCGATGTTTTAGGGAATTAGTTAGCTTTTTGAATAATGAAACTATGAATTCATGAGGTACCCTCACCAGTCACTTTATTAAATACACCATGTTTTTGCAAATATCCAATCAGCCAATCATTCATTCATTCAGCCATTCATTTAGGCACATGGTGAAGATGATATGCTGATGTTCAAACAGAGCATCAGAATGGGGAAAGGTGATTTAAGTGGCTTTAAATTTGGTTTGTTGTGGCATACGAGTATCTCAGTATTTCAGAAACTGATAATCTACTGGGATATTCACCCAACCACCTCTAGGGTTTACAGAGAATAGTCTGATGAAGAGAAAATGGCAAAAATGCCTCTGCTTCTGATGATCCTTGGATCGAAGGGTCCGACTTTGGCTTAAACAACACAAAAGCATGCATCCATCTTGCCTTGTATCAATGGCTCAGGTGGTGGTGTAATGGTGTGGGGAATATTTTCTGGCACACTTTAGCACCAACTGAGCATTGTTGAAATGCCACAATCTGCCTATTGTTTTGTTGCTGCCCATGTTCATCCCTTTATGACTACAGTCACAAAGCTGAAATCATCTCACACTGGTTTCTTCAACATGATGATGAGTTCACTGTACTCAAATGGCCTCACTCACCAGATTTTGATTGAATGGAGCAGCTTTGGGATGTGGTGGTGGAAGTATAGATTGGCATCATGGATGTGCAGCCGACAATTCACAACTGTGTGATGCTTTCATGTCAATATGGACCAAATCTTCTAAGGAATGTTTCCAGCAAATGGTTGAAACTATGCCACAAACAATTAAGGCTGTTCTGAAGGCAAAAGGGGGCCAAACCTGGCACTAACAAGGCGCATCTAATAAAGTGGTTAGTGAGTTCATTTAAAAGATGTTTTTCAGAAGGAAACAATGGGTTTGAGGCAGAGAGCCACACAGGGGGGTAGGAAAACTCAGAGAGTGTAATGTTGACAATCAAATGTTGAAGACAAACCTTTAAATAAAGTTTAAAGTCTTTATAGTCATTATAAACTTAAATGAGGTGAAACCATTCATCATTATTGAAAATATTGCCAGGTGTGTACTGTATTTGGACACAGTTCTATTTCTAAATCTGCATCTAGCCAGTGAGGGAATTCTTAATGCATGGAAATTTAGATGTTGAGGCGAGGGTCCAAAACATGGACAACAAGGACACAGTGACCTCTACAACTGCCCAAGTTGTAAGGAGACCATTTCAGAAGGTGTCCCACATAACACTAAATTAAAAATGTATTTGAGTCATAGAGAAAAATGTACATTCTTAGTTTAAGTTAGCTCTGCTGTGTCGATCGGGGGCATCAAGTACAATTGACACACTGAAACAGGAGCCAGGAAGTCCACATAAAGTTATCCTGGATTTTATGGCTTCTCAGACGCTTCAATATTTTTTTACTCAATTCAACTTTATTTATATACAATGCTGTACAAGACATTTTTTGAAATGTATCATATCACCTTGTTGTGTGATATTACTTTTTTTTTTTTTTTTTGTCCTTTCAGCTTATCCCGTGAGTTCAGGGTCTCCACAGCAGATCAATGTCCGCATGTTGATTTGGCACAGTTTTTACGCCAGATGCGTTTCCTGACGCAACCCTCCCAAATTTCTACCGGGCTCGGACCGGCACTGAACAGCTGGGGAGGGGAATGGGCTGTTAGTGGTTCAGTGTCTTGCCCAGGGACACTTCGACATATAGCCAGGGCCGGGGATCGAACCCGACTGCCTTTACCAGCTGAGCTACAGCCGCCCTATTGTGTGATGTTACATTATAGCAAAGAATATGCCAGGTTTTGCTGGACAATGGTGTAGTGATTAGCCAGAAACCTTTCAGCGGGTCATCAGATGGCATATGTCAGTCTGAACAGCCTTTTTTAAAATTCACTGAAAATTCAGTAATTACATCTGCTGAACTGCTTTTAACAGAGCAACATAGTGGCTAATGTGTGAATCTGAATCTGATCCACTCAGACATGAGCATAGCGTAGCGTAGCTTAATGGCTAGATCCTGTCCTGCCCAGTATTGACCACAGTCCTGACAGCTGATGTATCACACAGGAACTGACATGCAATTAATGCAGAACAAGTCCTATTTAATACCTATGATGCATCCATTCCTCTAGCACTACTGTATTCCTATGTATTATGTAAACATAAGAAGTATAACAGTAAATATGTAAATAAAGTCAGTTGCTGGTCAGATGATAAATCATTTTTACATTTTTATTTTGAAGGATAAAATTTGAGCACAACTCATTACCCTTAATTTTGTAGGTATTCAGGGAAGATAATATTGTACTAAATAAATGACTGAAATCAGTAAAAAATGAGCAAATCATATGAAGCACATATGAAGTTTATTTACAAATTAAAGTATTCTCTTATCTCACCTTATTATAGAAAAGATACCAAAATAATTGTGATTATTTTTAATCACAATTACAGTAATTGTGAGACTGAAATTATGGTCACCATTTTTGTAGTTTCTTTGACAGTTTCCTTATGATTCTAAAATATTTCCATCAGCCAGTAGAGTTCTCTGCCAGTGCGAATCATCTCAGCTCTTTAAGCGGGACAGGCTTGTTGAACACTGAGGCAGCCACAGTTACTGCTACAGCTACTGTGGTTGAGAAGGAAAGAGAGAGAAAGAAATGGTACATCAACTGTCAGAGTGAATGCTCATCAAATGGAGCAGAACAGGCCAGTGGAATAGAGAGATCGAGAGTGGAGATTGTAGGATTAATTGGCAATAATTGGTTGTGTGGGGATCCAACTGACCCAGTTTGGCTGACAAGTCCATGTCTCCCTGTGCACTGCAGAGACGGTCTCTGTGTCACTGTTAGCATACACACAAGTTGCTAATGTGAAAACTTTACAACAGGGGTTTAAAAACATATCATATCAAGGATCCTCACACATTAGATTTTGAATCTTGACCTAGAAAAGTGTCAGCTACATTGACTTGCTGGCAGTCTTGTCTGAGCCATGATGTTGCTAGGCATCCAGCAGACTCCAGAATATTCCTGCACCTAACTATAAGTCATATTAAAGTATTAACCTTGTGGGTTCCAACAACAGTTAAGTCCTTCCACTGTGTAACTTTTTCTGCTTGTAATCACTTTGCTCACTAGTTATGTCTGGCTACTTCACTATGCATCCCAGAAAACTCTTCTAATGTTTTATGGTCCCCATCACACAGGAATACCTGCTTACTCAGACCCTTCATAGACAAAAAAACAAACAAAAAAACAAGAAGACTAAGTCACTGTTGTCATGCTCCCCAGAATTTATAAATCTGGGTCACCATGACAATACAAGCAGGTGGGGTTATAATATCTTTAATTTATACACCAGTTGAGCCTGATCTACCAACCTTTCTGTTATAATCACGTTAATTATGTCAACTTAAATCCATTAACTAGTTGTGTGATTAAAACAATGTATGTACATTCTAAGCACTGTTACATAATTGTTCCACATGTTACACACACTCCAAGTATTTAATTTGCACTGTGGACAAAGCCAGCAGCCAACATTCAGATGTCAGGAAAGTACCAAATTGTGTGAGTGTTACTGGTGATTTAGTGTTGGTCCAGGTTTAGGTTGATTGGACACATTAGTTAGTTCAAAGCACACCTGTCAGTCCCAGGACACTTTTCCCAGAGAAAACACTGCAGAGCACACTTCCAAACCAAATCTAGAGCTCTTTATACCCACTAGTACAAGGAAGCACTGTGCATTATAGCTTATTTATTGTCACAGTTCCCGCTTCTGGACTTCAGTTTCCTTTAGTTCTACTTCCTTCTCCTGGCTTTTATTTTGTTAACTCTCAGCACCACTCCCCAGTTAGTTTCTTTAGCTAATTGTTTCTCATTAACCCTGATTGTTTTCACCTGTGCCCCCTTGTACTTATACCCAGCTTTCCACACTGTTTGCTGCCAGATTGTCTGTCCCTCCTCCTCTGTGAATGGTCCTGTGCTGAGTCTATGCTTTTGGACCCTTTCCATGACCTGCCTGAGCCTTGTGTTTGGACTCTCCCACTTATGTTTTGGTCTGAGGTTTGCTTTCCTGTTTGTCTCTGTGTCTAGGTTTTGTCTTTTGTTATCTCCGCTTGTTAGGCCCTGAGTGTTCATTTGTCCACTTCAGTCTGTCAGTTTGTTCGTGTGTGCCTCCCCTTAGTTATTGAGTTAGTTCCCTCGTACTTTTATTTAGTTTATCTTTTCCGCTCAATGTGTTTAAGTTCATGTTGTGTGTTATTCCTGCCCTCCTCATGGAGGGATTTTGAGTTGTTTTTATCCTTTTGTTAATAAACTCCGTTTTCACATTTCAAATCTCCTATTTTCGGGTCCTACTAAAATTAAATATACACAATTTATTACACTGGTAATAGTTGGTTAATTAAGGGTAAAAGTTTATTAGTTCTGCCCTGGAACAAAGTGCTCTCCCCATGTCCAATTGTAAACCACTAAATACATTTAAATTACATTTTACTCTGGCTGCTCTGACAAAATATAATTTAATTTGTACTTACAAATAAAGACAAGAAGAGACTTTAGGTTTAGATTACATTAGGTCTGACCCACTGTGAGATCTCCATCACAATAAAGCATCATCCAAAACCGGCAATTGAAGCCCTGACTCTCACAGTGCTGATTGCTCCTCTACAATCTCTTCTTAAGGTTAGTTTGCACTTCTGCCAGAGCATTTCTCAGTCCAAAATCGCTGCAGCTCTGTTGCTGGGAGACTACATAGAATCCTGGCAACACTTTTATTAAGGTATGAATAGAAAGAGGGTATTTGACAAGGACAGAAGTACTAATGAGCAGTGGAGGTGGTGGGGATAGAGAGGCAGACAGACAGGACTAATTCCTGTTCAATATTATAAAAACACATTTGATTAATTCCTCATCACTCTTTCAGTCTCTATCTGTATAGTCTTTAAATGGTTCACATTTGTACCAGTACTAACCTCTTTTAGGAGACAGGCTTTCATTTAGAAGGTCCCCAGTTTTAGAGGTTTATGTTGTATTTTAGTGACAAATGTCCCCCTTCTGATCTGAGCTATTCCTCTGGTTAGTAATGTACAGCTGACTGCAAATATAACATTTTTAGTGTAGGAAACACAGTTGTAGCAGGGGGACAGTTATAACATACATTTTTATCAGCTTGTGTACAACAATAAAACATTTAGACTTAGGTTGTGTCTCACTCTGTGTCAACCCTTATAGAGTGGTGATTTCAGGAGCTTTAAGTTAAAGTAAGTATAAAGTCATGATTGTTTTCATGTGTATAAAACATACCCATCAAACATGAAAACAGATGGTGAAAAAAACTAATGAAAATGCTGTTTTAATAAAGGGTTGAATGGTTAGCAACCATACTTTGCTTCTGGGAAATGTTTTCTTGCTAGTGTGCAATTTTTGTTTTTTATGATGTATGTAGTGAACTGTTGTGTTCTTCTCAAAAAAATTCTACCTTTGTTTCAACTCTCCCCAAGACATTTTCACAGTATATTTCACAGTCTTTAGCTATTACTCTAGGGATCTTTTTTACTTTACTGAACATTCTGTCTTGTGCCTTTGAAATTAACTTAGCTAGGTAGCCCCTTTTTAGCTACATGCAAATCAAGTACTCTTGATTATCTAGTAGGACTTCTAAGATGTATTTTTTTTTTAATTAACTGATATTGCTTGTGAATAGCACGCTGACACTGGATTTCTATTACAAATAAAGGTATTTCTAAAACACACCTCCATTCTCATTTTATTGATTACACAGAAAAACTTAATTAGGATATGACTTATTTTAAACTAGGGTATCAAATTTCAGTACTTTTATGGGAGAGACTAAACTGCTTAAATACAATCAAGAATAGAAAAAGTCCTAGTCAATCAGCATCAAAGCTCAGTAACTATACATGCCTAGTTACTGGGAAACAGGATAGCTTTAACAAGTGTATTTTAATCAAGAATCAAGTTACAGTGGTCAACACAGCCAGTAAAATTACTTGAAACCCTCAGAACTTGCTTGGAGACTTGTATACAACTACAAAGCCAACTATAATCTATTTGAGTGGCTGACTGTACAAAGCAGCAGGCCATTTCTGTATACTCTTAAAAAAGATCCAGGGAGGCCAAAAGACCTACGGTGGGATGATAAGCTGGTCTCCACAGATGGTAACATGACAAGGAGCTCTGTCTAAACCTGTTGTATGAAGAAAATCTGTATGCTGTAAGACATCAGTTCACACCTGTGAAAGTTGCTGAGTGACACCTTCTCAAATGATCGGAGCCTCTTGGCCCCCAAAAATAAATAGTCCCATGGCTCTTCTGTTCTTTACTAACAATAGTGTTTTCATCACACCTACATCTAGTAACATATGCATTTCTTACTGGAGGAAAATAGTGCACTTTAATAGAAGCAGAATTCTTACATCTCTCTCTCTCTCTCACACACACACACACACACACACACACACACACACACACACACACACACACACACACACACACACACACACACACACACACACACACAACACACATTGACGTCTTCAAAATTCTGTGAATTTGTTGCTTAAGATTTTCAACTATGGTGAGCAATAGAGTAGGGGTTTATTGGGTTTTATTATTGTCTTCTCTTACATATGAAAGGTGTAAGAAAAGATCATGATGACAATGAACAACAAAAATGCACAGAAAGTAAGGGACTGTATGTTCGTAACAAACCTAAAGCATCGCTCTGTGTCTTTGAACAGCATGTCGTGTGGTGTGCTACAGCTGTGCTCTGACAAAGCTCACCTCCCTTTGCAGTCACACAGACAATCCTCACCTCTCATTTACATTTTAGAATAACAACAGTCTTGCTGCAAAAGAAGAAATGAATAACCATTTATCATGTAAATGAAGAGGAATAACTGGCCAGGGAACACTTCTACCTTGTTTGGAGAAAGAATTGAGCAGAATATAAACAATACACCTTCTGGGAAAGTGTGTGTGTGTGTGTTTGTGCATGTACATGCATGTTTGGCACATTATTACTCTTCTCTGTGGCTATGGTTTAAAGGAGCAGAAGAAGAATGAAAATAGGTTAGTTTACAGAAGCACGATTTCCAAGACCAAGAATTCTTTTGTAAAATATAGTTTCGTTCACTGACTTACATTTACATTTAGTCATTTAACAGACGCTTTTATCCAATGCGACTTACAAGTGAGGTATCAGGCAAGCAAGAATCTAAGTCAAGGAGAAAACATCAAAGCAAAGTCCTATCAGAAAAGTGTTAACATTTCACGAGATGCAAGTGTGACGAAGAGAAGAAAGAAAGTTTTTTTGTTTTTTCTTTCATTTAAAAAAAATGTATTTAATTGCAAAGGAAGGTGCGGAAGAGTTCTGTTTTTCAACCTGTTGCGAGCAGCTACAGGAAGCCTAAGCCTGTAGAGATCTAAAGAGAGGTGTTACATGGGTCCTTTTTGGCAGATAAAAAATGAGGCGAGCTGCTGCGTTTTGGATTATCAGGTTTGATTGTGGATAACAGTAACCCCATCAACAAAGCGTTGCAGTAATCAAGACGAGATATGACCAGGACCTGTACAATGAGTTGGGTTGTATATTCCATGATGTAGGGTCTGATCTTCCTGATGTTGTAGAGGGCAAATCTGCATGTCCTCTAGACTGAGGAGATGTGGTCCTTAAAGCTCATTTGGTCGTCTATGATGACTCCCAGATTTTTGGCCAACTTAGTGGGGACAATCACTGTAGCTCCAATGTTGATGCTGATGTGTTGCAATGAAGGTCTGGCTGGGAAGACAAGGACTTCGGTCTTAGAGATGTTGAGCTGAAGATGCCTCTGTCTCATCCAGGCAGAGATGTCTGAGAGACAGGCAAAAATGCGTGATGAGACAATGGAGTCGTCTGGTGGAAAGGACAGGAAGAGTTGTGTGTCATCAGCATAGCAGTGATAGGAAAGACCATGTGAGTAAATGATAGAACCCAGGGATTCAGTATAGACAGAAAAAAGAAGAGGACCAAGAACCTCTGCCCTGTGGCACACTGGTAGAGAGGCTATGAGAGTGAGAAACATGCCTCCCCAGGATACCTTGAAGTTTCGTCCCGATAGGTAAGAATGAAGCCAGGCTAGAGCTGATCCAGAGATGTCTAAGTCAGAGATTGTGGAGTTTCGGATGGTTCACAGTGTCAAAGGCTAAAGATAGATCAAGGAGGATTAAGACAGAAGTCTGACCTGTGGGTTTTGCAGCTCGAAGAGATTCCACAACAGACAGGAGTGGCGTTTATGTGGAGTGACCCTCCTTGAAGCCAGATTGGTTGACGTTGAGGAAGTTGTTCTTGGAAAGAAAGTCTGAGAGTCCATTGTAAACTGCTCGTTCCATTGTCTTGGCCAAATATGGAAGAAGGGAGACAGGTCGTTAATTCTCCACAAGAGAAGCTGTCTGTGGCTAGATCTGCATCGAGATTGAAGAGGTCCTGTGTTGGGGGCAGAGTTGTGGAGACCAGCGAAGAGATCCGGGTTGAGAGACCTGAGGTCACGACGGGATGTTACAAGTGTGGTGGTAGAATGCGAAGGTCTAGGGCTGAAGACTGTGAATTGAATAAAGAAATGATCCGATAAATGCAGAGGAGTGACCAACATGTTTTCTGCAGTGCAGTTCCGGGCGAGGTTTTTGCCAGCTTTGTGGGTCAAACGTCTTTAGGAGAGCAAACACGTCAGCCGCCTGTGGTTTGTCAAGGTGGATGTTCAGGTCTCCCATGACAATGAGAGAAGTGCCATCTTCAGGGAAGTGGGACAGCAACACGTCAAGCTCATCCCAGAAGTTCCCCAGCTTGCCCGGTGGTCGATATATCACAATCCCCTGGACTGTAATCGGTAAGTGACTCTGAGCAAAGGTATGGAGTTCAGGCTACATGAGAGGTTCCCAGGATTGAACCTAAAACCTTGCACTTCAGAGATGAACAATAGGCAGTTGTCTCTCTTTGATTATGTTAGCGATAACCCTGCTGGAGTCTAATACTGTATGATGGATGACTGAGCATCTGGGAGACTGGCTTCTGTGTTGTATCCTTCATCATTGATACTAGCCAGATGCTTATTCTCTCACTGACGCAGCTGATGTCAGTGTCTCGGTGTCTCTCCTTAACCATAACATTTAAAATGTACAACTCCAGTATTTAAAATAAAGTCCACTAGATTTATCATGTACACCGACAGCAGAAATGTGGAAAACTACCATGTAATTGCTCAGACATTTAATCAGCAGTCAGCAACACAGATGACCAAAATTTAATTCAATCACATCGTCCAGGAGCAGGTTAATTGGTCATTCATTTATTGTTCAGGCTGCACATGAGACAATACTCGAGAAGTACAAGCAAATTGTAGCAAAAATCTATTCAATTCCATACAGTGTCTGTGTACATGTAATATTAGCAAGGAATCATCTACTCACTGTGGTAAAATAGAGCAAATTTAGTCATGAAGGTTAGAATTTAAGACAATGTACAGCATCTACATTTATATCCATAAAAAAGGGTTTGTTCTTTGTTGAGCCCAGAAGGATGTAACAGATGATGGATCTTGAGGGTGAAAGGTCTAAGGTACAGAAGGTATAAAATGAGAAACTGTGGTGTTTTTCCCTATGCAGACATACAGTATGTTAAATTAAAATGGTTCATCATGCTTCGCACCTTGCTTTTTCTGACCAATGTCCTTTCATCATTTCTTCAAAGATCTAGTATAAAGAATAGGACAAATGTCTACAACATTACCTGTGCACATTACATTACCTACACAATCACAACAGCATTGTTTCAAGATATGCTCAAGTATCTACAACCAGACTACCATACTTTAGAAGCTTTTGGTAAAAACATCAGGAGATCGGCCTGTGAACGGTAATTTTACTATGGACAGTCAGGGTAATAAATTGTCTTAGTGTCTGAGAGTTTGAGACTTAGGGTCTGAGTTTTCTGGAAGAAGTTTCACTGGTAGAACTACAGCAAACCTGTCAATGACATAAGTTTGATTTAAATTCAATTCTCAAACACTTAGCTTAGGTAGGTTTTAATCTATCTCAGTGCCAGTAAAACTTCCAAATACATACTAAGACTTCCAGTAAATATGTTTCCGTATCTCTATCTGATTATCAATGAGCTCTGCTGGATGCTCCGGTTATCTAATGTAGTGTTAGGACAGACACTGTCACTGCAGGCCTACACATTCACACATCTGGGAAAGAAAGCAGCTATTAAATGTATTATAAAACTAAAATTTCACAGTGAGCAAGCACTGTTTGTTCAGAGCATAGCACAAATGACTGCAGCCAGGATGTCTGACTGTCCAATAGGACAGTTGGTCCCAGCATATTTGCACAAAGATGCGATAAACCTTCACACATTTTAACTGGATCAACAATGTGTGTGTCATAAGTCTGTTCTGTTTAGCTTGAAAGTAAATTTGATGTTCTGCACTGAATCTAATTATAGTGTGTATAGTGGAAAACCACATCACATGTGCAGGACAGACAGGCAGGCTTCCAGAAAACATATACGTGGAAAATACATCAAGTAAATCCAACGGGCCAACACACACACAGATTGCAACACATGTTCTTTTTCAATTTACATGTTATGACAGACGCTGATTTGATGTATAAACAGCAGGCGTATTTCACTGTCAGCTGTGATCCATTCAAATCTAGTGAAAAGTACAAACAATCCAGAAGAGGAAGAAGAGGAAGAAGAAGAAAAAGAAGAGGAAACATAATAATATGTTGATTAATCAGGCACTTAATTTGTAGGAAAAAAAATCACAATTATTTCATCCTTTTTTTCCAAGTAAAAAAAGAGTTAGATAGACAAATACCGGAAGATTCTCAGCGTAAACAAAGAAAGAAGTTGCAAATTTTTTGTTGTTGGTGGGTTTACAATACAGTGTCTCATAGACAAAATATTCAAGTTAGTCAATCAAAAGATCAAAAACAACCAGCAGAAAAATCCCTAATTCAAATAATAGATGTGAGAGTTTAGGAACACAACACGATTGGTGAGCTGCAGGAGGCAGTCGAAGCTCCATAACAAGCCAATAAAAGTAGTTTATTACAATACACTATAATAAAAATTAATAATAAATAATAATAATTTCAGCTTTCCCTATGGTTTTCCATCAACCGTCACTATGTGTCGGTTCAATGGATCAATGAGTGAGAGTGACTGATTTCTATTCTTCTTTATCCTTTTTAAACTTCATCCAGTGATCAATGTCAGAACCACTTTTCATTTCATAAAGATTTTATATTTAAAGGATAATGAGTCTGAGATGTTGTTATTGTAGAAATGATAAATCTAGTTTTTTTGGGTTCACCAAACTAAAACTAACTCAGTCTAATCCATCAGTTTTATAGTACAATCTACTTCATGAAGGTGAAAACTGTTTTCAGTGTCATCCGTAATTGCAGCCTTACAAATTTCTTTAAGCTACTCGTTTTGTTCTCTTTGTGTTCTTGCAGTCTGTTGTGCCACATACTGCAGGTTTGACTTGTTTGCCCTTGTCCTTCTTCAATCCATCTCTCTTCTCTGCTCTGCTAAGCAGTATTGAGCAGAGCGAGACTCTGAATCTAATCAAGATTAAATATTGTATTCTGTGTGAGAGTATGTGTGTGTGTGTGTGTGTTCTGAGAGGTTGGGCATCTAGACAGTAAAGAGGAGAGAAGAAAAGGTTTACAGATATGCACAGAGAAAAGGGATTTAAAGCACTGGTGTTACGTCAACTTGGTCTCTTTTACCTATATTTTTTCTATTAAAGGAGCTAGAATAATATCTTTTTATAAACATTGGATATATATATATATATATATATATATATGGCTTGAAATGTGCGTATTAAAAAACCTGCATAGAAATATAACCAACCCTGAAGTTGCCCCCAGTTTAAGTTTTTTACTGTAGCCTTTTGTTACAGCCACAGCTGGTTTCAGAGAAAACTGTCCACATCCTGCTCAGCAAACCTTAGCAGGGGCAACAGACAGAATGAACAGAGCAGGAGATGCCACATGTACAAGGTGGAGCAACATAACAGATCTATATTATGGACAATCAGAATGACAACACAGATTGTAGACATATTGTAAATGTATTTAAATTTTGAAAAAAGACACTTTGCACACGTTCTCTCCATCTGTATACAAGGCTACTCACACCTCTGCTGTTACAGCATCTTTAATTGGATATAGACAGGTTTCAGTAATGATCATGAAGCACGCAAACATTCACCAACCTGAAAGCTGTAATGCAAATGGCAGTGGCAGTGAAACTTTAACAACGTTAATCTACAGGATCCTCAGGCAGGACGAGAAAAAGTTTTACTGCTTCCGGACATCATAGCAATGCTTTCTGTTTAAAATCTAGATATGAGTGTCTACTTAAGATGAGAATTAAAGACAGTGTGGCTGTGTTAGTGTACACAAACATGCATCAGCTTCACATATATTATAAGTTTGGGTTATATATAGAAAGAGAGCTCTGAGAGATGATGTGACCCCATCCCAGAATTCATCTGTCAAATGACAACACCACCACGATTAACATGTCATACAAAATTTCATGACAACATCCACCTCTTTAACCACTGTGTTGGCATGTGGGGTTGCAGTGTCTGGTACATTTGTACCTAAATTTAATCTTCATGCTTTATACAAACTAGCAGCTTCAGAAAGACATCTCTCTATAACTTTTGACACAGATTGAGAAACAAGTTTAAATTGTATTATTATAAGTTAATGCCATTGCACATATTGTTTCGTTGGATTATATTAGACACAAGCTGAGACATAAAGCATGTCACAGCTCGCCCTTTATGTAGCACCATTTACAGTCAGTGTTATACTACTAACCTGAGTAAAAGCTGCTGTTGTCATCCACAACTCATCTCCCCATTGCCAAGACCAGGGACACCCACACTGCTGGTTAAGGTGCTTTGCTCTCAAACATCGTGCATCCCTCTGCTTTCAGTATTATGACCTGAATCTTTATTATTGTTACACACTGTTGTTTTTAAGCATTTGTTGTAAGTCACGGCGTTGGAAGCAATTAAAACAAACATATATTAATATTAATTAGCGTTAGCATGTAACGTCCGCACTGGAGGGTAAATACCTAAATGGCACTAAAATGTGTGTGGACATCTAATCAAAGCTACCAACTGTATACACCACCAGTTTCAGCACCCATTCCTGTTCCTGGTACAGCACACACATACAGATTCTACACACTGTTGTGAGCTCCTGTGATATTGCTCTTACTCTGCTTTGTGTGTCTGCATGACAGCTGAGGGAAATAGCTGCCATTCAGCTTAATTACAGTACATGATCCTGCAGCTATTTTCCTCACTAGTTCTCCTGTGTGTGTTGTATAAAAAACAACAGAAGCTCAAAACTTTCATACTCCACCTATTCACTGTTTGAGAGGGAACTACAGAAACAGTCTATCCTAAGTATCCTGTAGAGTGGTGCATCTCACATCATAAACTATCTTTGTTTGACACAGTAAAACCATGATGAACTGTTTCTCTCATGCATTATCTACAAAGAAAGCATTTTAGTCACATTTTCAGTTGTGTGGCTCAGTGGTAGAGTGGCTGCCCACTGACCATAGGGGTTAAGGTTCACACCCTGCTCTTTCCGACCACATGTTGAAGTCTCACTGAACAAGACACTGAACCCCCAACAGCCCATCCCCAGCTGGGCAGTGCCGATCCTTAGCCTGGTATAAATTGGGGAAGGTTGTTTCAGGAAGTCATCCAGTGTAAAAACTGTGCCAAATCAAAATGCGGACTAATGATCCGCTGTGGTGACCCTGAACGTACGGGATTAGCCGAAAGGACAAAGAATACAAAACAGAAATGTTTTTTAAATTCAGCGTTGTACACAGAGGGTGACTTGAAGCCCAGAGAATCAGGGCTGGATAGTGATGCAGTTTTAGTTTTAGTCTTAGTCATCAAAATTTAGTCATCGAATTTTTTTTCTAATTTTCACCTGTGATAAATTAGTTTAATTTCTCTCTATATTTATACATTATTAATAATGAGGAGTGAAAGTTTGATTCCAAATATTCTGTAGGTTAGTGATAAAGACTTTGCAATAAAACACTTTCCCTTATCTCCATTTTTCCCTCTTTCACATTATTGTTCAGTTTGTATTCGTTGACGAATAATGTCAAATTGGTTGTCATTCATTTGCAAAGGATAATTTTGTTTACATTTTATTTTGTTATTGTCTGTTGTAAAAAAATGGTTGTCAACAAATAATTTTTGTCATCATTTCAGTAAAAAAAATTAACAATGATAGTGGCTGGTAGTTGTACTGCGACTTCTATGTTGATCATGTGACACACTCAAGGCTCAAAAGTTTTAGCCATTGAATCACATTGAATCACTCAATTTGTCAGAGTGAAAAAAACCCAACAAAGTTTTTTTATGATCAATTTGATTAATTCAGTCCAATTCATTGTTTAGAATATATCCATGGCTCACGTGTCATCCAAGCTATAGGCGAGAGTAACCACAACTCATTGTCTGGACTTTGCACAGCAATGATGCATTGACTGACTGACAGCATTCAGGAGAGGGACCATCCACAGTATCTTGAGCCCAGTTGAAGTAACAGATTTGTGTGTTTAAAAGTTACTAGACACCAAAAAACAGCACTGTGGTTTGTAATACTCACAGACAAACTGTTATCTGTGTGATAATGCAGGGAAAATGTGTGTATGCAGCCTTGTGGCTGCTGCGCTTCTTACCATCTTACCACCTGTTACCATTGTGAGAAGAGGAGGCAGCAGGGGGTGCGGGGAGCCCTATTCATACTGTGGAGAGTAACAGGGGGGCCTCCATGTCCTCTGACCTTAGGAGGTTCCTCCCTCACCACCTCCTCTGTTACACTTTAAAGTGTGGGAACAAAAACAATTCTCACAATGATGTATGTGTCGGTGTGTGTGTGTGTGTGTGTGTGTGTGAGAAAACCACGGAAGGAAAACAATTGTTTCATCACTTCCTACTCTCACGCTTAGCATTTTTTATTCTCCAGAAGCTAAAACCATGTCTACTTTAAGCCAAGTAAATCTGTTACTGTTATTTATCCCATAAACCGGAGCTTTTCCGAACCAGCGTTCAGGCTGTGTGAATCTTACACCCACTGGCTTGACATTGTAGTGTACTTGAGGAAAATAGAACTGGTAGAAATGCTGTTATATTCCTACCCCAACAGGTGGCAGTAGTAGAGTGGCATTTTTCTCTTCAAGCAGTCGAACAGCTTTCTCTGGCTGGATGGTTGATCTGCTTGTACCTTGATGCTGTTCTCTGCTAGTTCAGTGGTAAAGCTGGAACTTGACTACTACTGCTAAACATGGTGCAGACTGGCAATTATTTCTTCTCCTTCGTTGGATTACTTGAAACTTGAGCCTAAAACTATCTTAATTCTAACTTTAATTCCCCTTAAATGCTTCACATAAAGGAAATATACAACTGCTGCAGACTTCCATCATTGAAACCTGACTGTAAACCCCGAGAGACACTATAACAGCAGAGAGGAAGGGAAAGTTTTACAGTCTGCATTGTAATTGTTTGAAATTGCTACGATTGTGTGTAACATTGTAAGTGGTAGATTTGCAGGGATCATTAAAATAAGTTTGCCTTTGCTCCCCTACCTCAGACTAATCCCTAAATTAATGATAACACTGCCCAATGCTGTGTTCCACACTGGCACCTTATTGCAGCTACTTGCTAAATATTAGTGGATAAGGTCAGTGATTTCCAGTATTTTTGTTATTGTTAACAAATCCCAGAATAAGACTAAAAGCACCAATTTGTGTCTAACTAGTGTCTGTAAATGCAGAACATGATTTTAGCTTATTGCGCAAAAGAGCTATATTGTGGTTCAGAACTGTTATAAACATGTCTTTGAGACACACTGTCACATTGCGTGACATGTTTCTTTCTTACAACATACATCTTTTTTTAAGTAAAGAGCTCCAAAGGCTTAGAACACCCTTCACTTATTACAGTTACAGTTACAAGCAAGAAGAGGTTCAATAAAAATTGATGGTTGTTCTTAACTTTTGGAGCTCTCTCTTTTTAAAATACTTCCATCATTGAAACCTGACTGTAAACCCCGAGAGACACTATAACAGCAGAGAGGAAGGGAAAGTTTTACAGTCTGCATTGTAATTGTTTGAAATTGCTACGATTGTGTGTAACATTGTAAGTGGTAGATTTGCAGGGATCATTAAAATAAGTTTGCCTTTGCTCCCCTACCTCAGACTAATCCCTAAATTAATGATAACACTGCCCAATGCTGTGTTCCACACTGGCACCTTATTGCAGCTACTTGCTAAATATTAGTGGATAAGGTCAGTGATTTCCAGTATTTTTGTTATTGTTAACAAATCCCAGAATAAGACTAAAAGCACCAATTTGTGTCTAACTAGTGTCTGTAAATGCAGAACATGATTTTAGCTTATTGCGCAAAAGAGCTATATTGTGGTTCAGAACTGTTATAAACATGTCTTTGAGACACACTGTCACATTGCGTGACATGTTTCTTTCTTACAACATACATCTTTTTTTAAGTAAAGAGCTCCAAAGGCTTAGAACACCCTTCACTTATTACAGTTACAGTTACAAGCAAGAAGAGGTTCAATAAAAATTGATGGTTGTTCTTAACTTTTGGAGCTCTCTCTTTTTAAAATACAACTTTTTTCCGCTATTTTCTTTTCCTCTTACATTTTAACAACCCTCTGGTAATATTTCCCCTTTCTACAGCAGCACAGTCGAGCTCTAACATCCTGTCCACACACTCCAGCTTATCAGCAGCCAGGAGCTCTTAGCACTGCTGCCTGCCCCTCTTAGGGATGGTTTAAAGTATTTTATCTTGGCAGCAGAGAGGCAGATCAACCTGATGGGCTCTGGTGTGGGATCAGATCATCAGATCCCCTGACTGTCTTGAGCTCAGCAAACACAATCTAGAAATGTCAGCCAGGAACATTTCTTAGTATAGACCTATATCGGTTCCACTGTCTGCCGAGTGGTACAGTCTTCAGAGTTTTCATTAGCTTAACAATCACCAGGTTCTCAGAAATGTTTGCACTCACATATACTGTATTTTACAAAGGGAACTGTTAAGGTGTAATGGTGATCTTGAATGTAACCACTAGGTTTGAAATGTTACGCCAAATTCCCAGTGTTTACAGACAATTATTCAGGTGTGTTTCAACTTCTGTCATAATGCCACATTGAAACAGGGTAATATCCAAGATGACAGTGGATAAACCCATGCAAATGCTTCCTTCCATTAACCACGAACATCAGAAATCAGACTAACTGTAACATAACATCATATGAATTAGCCGTGTACTGGTACACCAACCACAGAGGGAGGTCATCCATTACGATAGCGGTTTATAGCCAAGTTAGCAAATACGTAGTATTTTGGGCATAAACTACAGATAGAAGTTAGACAGTACTATGTATATGACTGCTGTCATGTTATGCCAATATAATAAAAGTACAGGTACCTAAAGCTGCCATTATTCCAGCGTGTTGACTGGCAAAGTTCACATACATGTAGGCACCTCCAAGGAAGTGGTATGTAAAACCACTGGTGCAGGAAGGTAGAGGGGTCGTCCACCAATCCCCCAGTATCTGGTTCAATCCCTGGCTCATCCAGTCACATGTCAAACTGTCCTTGAGCAAGACACTGATCTGCAACTTAGTTTTTTCTGGTGTTGGCCAGCTGCATAGCAGCTCCACCACGTATGAGTGAGTGTGTGTGATTGTGAGTGCAAATGAGTGAATGAGAAGCAGTGTAAAGCACTTAAAGTGCCAATAGGTAGAAAAGTGCTATATATGTGCAGATCATTTACTGTTTAAAATGTTACTGCAGGGAAAGTACCAATCTGAATTTTGGTATTTAGGCAGTTTTCCATAAATGTAGTTATTTTTTTAAAGTAAAATCAAATTAAAACAATGGTTGATCGACAATGTTTTCCACCATGTTCAGATTCTGTTGTCCTTCAGGTTTCAAATTGTTAATCACACCACACTCCTTTGTTTGCGTTAGAAAAAAACACTATTCTCAGTCATTTAATGAGTTTTTAGTAGCAGCACCAGTGAAACAAAACTTCTCCACTGATGGTACTGCATTGAAATCAAGGCTACACATCTGCATTGTACTGGCATAAACAGGCATATGGGTCCAAGCAAGTAGATGAGATCATGTTGCCACTTGAGTTTGCACAAAGAGGTACATGTGATAAGCCTGCAGTGAGTCAGGGAGAGAAGGAAGCAGCAGGGATGAAGAGAGTGAGGGTGTGAGCAATGAAGGAGTCAAGAGGGGGAGTTGCAGTTTCATGACTGAGAAAAAAGGGGTCGGTGGAGACAAAGTGAGAGAGAATAAAAATGAGGATGCAGGGGGTAAAGATGGAAAAGCAACTAGTGCTTGCAAATGAATGGGGCGGGGAGCAGGATAAAGAACAGGAGGCAAAAAGAAAGACAATGGAGAAAGAACATTCATGGACCTCAGGCATCTGAAGCCATTTGTGCAATTAGCATTTGTGTACTGATCGAGCATGTATGTGGGGGGAAATATGCATTTCTTTCCTGGGCAGATTTACTTTTTCCTTCATTTTAAAACCTGAATGACCAACTAATAAAAAGACACAGCCCTTATCATTTAATACTACTTTGAATACTACACAACAACCAATAGATGATTGTAAAATACCATAATGATGTAACAGGTGTGCATCTGTCCCTATGTTAATTCAGTGAAGAGCTTGTTTTGTGGTGTGAAAAGAGGCCAACTGAACAGAGTCTTTGATGGAATTCAGCAGATGGAGCTTTACTCCACATTGCTCTTGAGTATAGGGTCTAGACATCATCCAGGCTCTGCTGGTGTTATTGTTCCCTCATGGCGGAGCACCAGTAGGACTCAAGCTTCCCCTTTCACTCGGCCCTTTGTTTCAATTAATCTGACCTCAATTGGTTCAATCAGTGCCGCTGTTAGGGCCAACTGGCCTGGTGCTGGAGGTTTACAACACAGTGGGAAGAGAAGAGAAAAGAGAAGAAAAAAGAGAAAAGAGAAAAGAGAAGAGAGAAAAGAAGTTTTGAATGAGACTGCAGGGACTCTTTCCCTTCCCCCCTCCCCCCACCATACCTTAATAAACTTAAAAGGTTATACATAGCCTATGTGTTTACACCTATAGTCACTTCTATGTACTGTGTGTAGCCACTTTTACACATGGACTGGAATTCTGACATTATGTACTTTGTCAGGTGTGGGTGCATATGTGAACGTACATGCACCCGCTGAAGACATTATCTGGACTTTATCCTTCAAATTCCTATGGCAAGGTCCATATTATGTGCATGAGCTTGTGTGTCTCTCCCTAATCCTGGGGAGGATTAAAAGCGAGCGACCAGACATGTTGGTACTCAACTGCTGTTATAGTCGAGTAATTGAAACTTCTTTATTAGATGCATAGCTCTGATTTTCTGTAATAAAAACACTGTTTCCCACAGCTTAGATTTTATATCATGTTTTGCCTTCTGTGCGCAATGATCGCACATGGAAATCAAGCAGATTTTCACACAAGTAGAAGCCTCTCACTCAGGCAATCTCTGGCTGTGAGTTAGACGTCTGAAAGGCCCCTCTGGAGAATGTCCAAGGCTGAATCCTCCAAACATTAAGATGTAACAGTAACATGACTGGGCACAAAAGGGGCATTTCAGTGAGGCAGAGCCTCTCAAATGTAATGATGGGCAGAGGTTCACCAATGTGTGACAAACTGCACTTTAAAGATCCCACCCCTCTATAATATATAATATCATCAAAGGATTCAGAGAATCACGAGGAATCTCTATGCACAAGGGAAAAGGCTGGTCAAAACTGGAGGCATCTTTAGGCCCTCAGATTAAAAATAGTATTAAAAATCTCTATTGGACATCACTGCATGGGCTCAGGAACACTTCCAGAAATCACTGTGCAATCCACAAATGTAATTGGAAGTTGTGTCCTGCGGACTAAAGAGGAGATGGAAGATCCAGCTTGTTATCAGTGGACGGTTCAAAAGCCTGCATCTCTGATGGTGTGGGGTGCATTAGTGCCTATGATGTGGGCAGCTTACACATCTGGAAAGGCACCGTCAATGGCGAAAAGTACATAGAGGTTTTAGAGCAACATATGCTTCCATCCGCGCAACATCTCTTTCAGGGAAGACCTTGCATATTTCAGGACTGCATCCATCACAACAGCATGGCTTCACAGGAGCAGAGTCTGGGTGCTTAACTGGCCTGCAGTCCAGACCTTTCAGCATTAGAAACGATTTGTTGAATCATAAAACAAAGAATCCGGCATAAGACACATTCCTCTCCAAAAACTCCAGCAACTGGTCTGCTCACTTCCCAGACGATTAAAGACAGTTGTTAAAAGAAGAAAAGATGCTAGAAAATGGTAAACATCACCCTGTTCCAACTTTTTTGAGGTGAGTTGCTGCCTATAAGTTCAAAGTGAGCTAATATTTTCCATGAAATGGTAAAATGTCTCAGCTTCAACATGTGATATGTTGTTTATGTTCTACTATAAATAAAATATGGGTTGATGAGATTTGCAAATCTCATGTGTGGGGAGTTTGCATGTTCTCCCCGTGCTTTTGTGGGTTTCTTTCAGGTACTCCGGTTTCCTATCACAGTCCAAAGACATGCATGTTAGGTGAATTGGTGACTCTAAATTGCCTGTAGGTGTGAATGTGAGTCTAAATGGTTGTCTGTCTGTGTATGTCTCTCGGTGTTGGCCCTGAGACAGACTGGAGAACTGTCGGGGAGGACACTGACCTCTGACTGCTGGGATAGACTCAAGTCACTCGAACCGAAACAATATAAGTTGTTATAGATAATGGATGGAAGGATGCTTTTTTAATGTATGGTTCAATGTCTAATAATGTATCTTATAGGTTTAAAAATAAACATAAAAAGTATACAAAATATGTGAGACTACCCAAAACTGTAGTTTTAGTAAATCTCATATACCCTGCTATAATCATTTATAAATTGTCATCATAATCTTCGAAATATCTATCATGTATTATCCATTCTAATGTTAAACCAGGGCTTGAGCTATTAAGTGTTTTTATAATGGAGTATTCTTATTTTTTTCTTTTATTAATCAAGTAATCAGAACAGAAAAAAAATGCTTTATTAAAGATCTATAGTGAATATGCCAAAAAAATAAAATAAAATAAAACAGCTCCCATAAAATGAAAAACTAACTGGGATAAAAAATAGAACATTTTTTATTGCTCAAAAAGCAGACTAGTATTATCTGTCAAATCCATTTAGTGGTAATAATATAATAGTATATCTTTCTTATTAATTGATTATGTTTGTATTATGATTTTTTGTATAAATCTGTAACTAAAGTAAAAGCTGTCAGATAAATATAATGTTGCTTTGAGTTCTAAAGTAAGGTAACTTAAAATAGTCAAGTATTCAAGTTCTTGCAGTTATAGTTTACTAAATTTTTTTCATTACTAATCTGAAATGATTTAAAGATTAAGTAATTTGCAATAAACTGTACAATACATCAGATAGGATTTGCCTAACAAAGGCAAACACTGAGTTTGGGGTGACCCCTTGCACAGACTGGTTGGTGAAATCAAGACCACCCAGTCTGGGAAGCTTGTAGTAATACTGCCAATATTAAATACCCCTTAAAAAAACACTCAAAATGACAGGTCTCTAAATGAAACTATGAAGAAAATATCATTTTAATTTTGCTTTGTTCATTGTAGAAACAGTGGTTCTGCATAAGGCTACAATGAGACCACAAAGTCACAGCAAAAGGAGTTAAATAAATAATGACATTACTTTAGCTGTGCAGAAAAAAGCCTCTCATCAATCTGGAAACACACACCAATGACTATCATAATAGCTCACATCGAGCTGCTCAGGGTCTGGCCCTGGGTTACACTTCCCCCCTTTGGACTTTTATTTTGCAGCCCTGCTTCCTGTTGCTTTAGCTTTACCGTTCGTTATCCCTAATTGTTTGCACCTGTTCCCCTCACTAAGTCCACATTTCCCCAGTTAGAGGTTTCTTTTGACGTGTGGTGTCTTTGTTTGTAATCCAATGTTTTCTGTTACCTGTCGTGGTTTTCTTTGTACCCTCCTGTTACGAGCGATTGCAGTTTAAATTTTTACCAATAAGCGTGTTTGTTAGTCCAGTCCCTCTCACAGTCTCCTCACTTGGGTCTGGCTTTGCCCCAATTGTGATACAGGGTTTCACAAACTCAGCATTTGCAGCATTTTACTTTCTGTGATTATTATCTTGAGGATAATCATGGGACATCATTACTTACAAGCAAACTGATTTGCATTAAATGACAATAACATCAATGACCTTGCTTTTTGTGCTGTGATGCTGCAGCATTGATGCAATGTTGTGGTTGGCTGGTTCAGATTTACATGTTAGTGGCATGAGTTTTTTCAGCTGGAGTGATCCCAGGTCTTTGACACTGTGCTGTTCGCTGGCCTGTCTTCTCTTTTCCGCCTTACGTGTCTCTGTCTTTTCCATTTTAAATCCACGTTATCACTCAAATGTAGCTTGTTGTGCTACAGCAATAATCATCCTTCCAAAACACAATGAACTGTAGTCATGTGGCTTAAACAAAGACATATTTTAGTCTTTGAGTTACTCAAGGAATCATTTCATCCCAGAATGTCAGTAAAATGACATGACTGTCCTGCTCTTAGCCACTGAAAAATCCATAATCGATTAACTAGATTTACCTACTATAAAAAGCAATATGTGTAACTGCACAACTTTATCTCCTAATTCTATTGTCACATACAGTGGTACAAAGACACAACAGCCCTGGTGAAGACAACTTGGACCTACAGCTCCTCAACCCTCCATTAAGCTCCAACGCTTGCATAATGGACACTTGTGACCTCAACAACTATTAACCCATAACAATAATAGCCTGTCCTCAGAAAGGCTCAGCTGTGGATGTATTTCCTACAACAGCTGAGGAACTTTGATCAGCCACAGGAGCTGCTGATCCAGTTCTACACTGCTGTCATTGAGTCTGTCCTGTGCTCCTCCATCACAGTCTGGTTGGAGCATCCACCAAACAGGAGAAGAACAGACGTCAGCGACAGTAAGAAGTGCAGAATAAATCCTGGGTGCTCCACTTCCCACTCTCCAGGACTTGTACACATCAAGAGCCACTAACCAGGCAAATAAAATCACCACTGACCCCCCTCACCCTTGACACAGCCTCTTCCAACTTCTGCCCTCTGGCAGGTGCTACAAACCTCTTTTGGTCAAAACCAGCAGACACTAAAACAGTTTCTTTCTTCAGGCCATCACACTCATTAACAGCTGACCTCGTACTCACTGATACATTGCTACTATCTATGCTACTGTATACTTTGGATACACAAACACTTGTTCATGTTAGTCACTGGCTAAGCTGAACATATGGTACATTTTTTTGTATTCATTGAATCTCACCAAGAATTTCATGTAAGAATCTTGCTGTGGTCACGGATGCTGATGATATTGACTCCCTAGGTAATTTGTAAGTGAATGACATGGCATTTTTCAATACTTGATAGTATTTAATAGTAAATGGTAAACAGTCTGCACTTACATAGCACTTTTCTACCTATTGGTACCCAAAGCGCTTTACACTGCTTCTCATTCACCCACTCACACTTGCACTCTCACACTCACACACCGATTGGAGGAGCTGCTATACAGCCGGCCAACACTCACCCGGAGCAACTAAGTTAGGGTGCAGAGTCTTGCTCAAGGACACTTTGGCATATGACAGGAGGAGCCAGGGATCAAACCAACAACCCTGGGATTGGTGGACGACCGCTCTACCTCCTACATAACAAGCAATTCGCTCTATGCCATAAAAGTGCTGGAGTTCTGTACCCAGTCCCACTCATTCCTGTTAAGTTAATTGTAGTTTCAAAATAATAACTCGGTCTTAAAAGGTGTTCTGCAAATCAATTAAAACTTATATTTGATTGCAAAACTACACAGACAACAAATCACGGTTTGCATTTAAGTATCCGCTGTGTATTTTTCAAACTACACCATTTAATTACAGTGCTTGTAATTATTTATTGCAGGGCTGTTTTGGGGTTTGACCACCCAGTAAAATGGTGGTCCAAGCCTATGAAGAACAATGCTACAACTAGTCACGCTAGTAACTAGTCAGGCCATAATTCCAACAAACAACACTGTTTTTAATAATAGCAGTTTAAAACTGTCAGGGCTTCTCCTTAGCAGACAGGCAGATTGTAGTGTCTATAGACAAGTGTGACAGGACACATCTGTGTTACACTCACATATATGCACACATACAACACAGTATGATATCTGCTGTTAGACTGTACCCCAGTGAAAGGGGGACATGGGAACCAGAGGGGACTGTGACATGTTAAAATGTTAAACATGATCAGACATTAACAACGTCACAGTGCCCTATTATTAAATTAGTAAAGGTATTGCACAAATTTCACTCATTTCCATACTAGCATGCACACAGGCTAATAAACTGTGGATTTAATGAAATATTCAAGGCTGCTTCTTCTCATGTTAAATGCATGAGCAGCTCTTTCACTTTCTAAATGCACCCTCTGTCACTTATCTTGATATTAGCAATAAGTAGCTGATTGATTGAGGTGAAGAATTACCGGCCTGACTGATCATCAACTCACCGTAATACCAGCGGATTCGCCTATGTTTGAGGGTGCTCGCTTGAAATGTTCAAAACCACCTCCAAATGATCAATATTCCCATTATCACTAATTTATTTACTTTATATGAATAATTTATTTTCATATGCACTATTATATTGTGCCAGTCAAATATGACATATTCCTGCACTGTTGCAATAGTTCTGTTTCCCTGTTTCTGTTGTTGCTCTCATCCATGTTTAGTTTTAGCAGTTGTGAGGGGCTGACATGGACCTGCACAAAACACCAATAGAAATTTTCATCTTTCACCATTCATTATTTTGTTATAACACTGAATCATGGTCCATTTAATTACCATAAAATTATTTATTTGTCTTTCATGACAAATGAAAACAGATATCTACAAAGTAATGTCAACCAATTACAATACATAATAAATAAATATATAATTTAAATTAAGTATTCAACCACTATAAGCTACCTCACTTGAATCCTTACTGTTGCAGTCAATTAACACAATGAGTGACTGTAATACTTAACTACTACTACAATGCTGAACTGTTCACAGTTTGCAGTTAACAGAATTGAGCCTCATCAAAGATCAGCAGCTTTGGGCCTGTCCTTGCAGGGGTTGCCACAGCAGAACATTGATTTGGTATGAGTTTTTACACCCGTTGCCTTTTCTGCCACAACCCTCCCATTTTATCTGGTCTCAGGACCAGCACCAAGGTGGCCCTTGATGGCTGGGCGGGGCCACACCTCGTGGGGTGGGATTCGACCTTGCAGCCTTTTCGTCCTAACATGATGCTCTAATCGTTGATCCACAGGTAACTGTGGCGCAGGAAGTGGTTGTCCACCAATATCACAGTTGTTGGTTCAATCCCTGGCTCCTCTGGTCACACGTCGAAGTGTCCTTGAGCAAGACACTGAACCCCAATTAGTTGCTCCCGGTGAGTGTTGGCCAGCTGCATAGCAGCTCCCCCATCGGTGTGTGAGTGTGTGTGTGTGATTGAGAGTGTGAATGGGTGAATAAGAAGCGGTGTAAAGCGCTTTGAGTGCATAGGAATAGGTGAATAGGTAGAAAAGCGCTACATAAGTGCAGACCATTTACCACTAGGCCCTCTGGAATTCAGCCTCATGAATTGGTTTAAACTTTTCCATCCAGGTATAATTTTACCATCTCTCTTTCTCATTTGAAACTTGATCCCTGCAAAAGGATCTTACATAATACCCATCATAGCTTAAAAACTGGCTAAACAAGCAAGCACCACTGAGGAGACATGCTAACATTATTACTTACTGTAGACTTGACTTTTTACAGCTTTACACCACAAAGACACTATAAAAAACCAGCCACGAGACTGCAACTTGAATTTACTGTATTTTAGCATTTAAGTAACATGTCTTACTTCCAGACTTCCTTCGACAATCCAAAACCAAAAAAGAAACAACAAGAGAACATTTGCACAGTGTTCTGATATGAGAATATGATTTACCCAGTTCTCACAGTGATATGTGGCACATTGAGGTCAGCAGCTGCAACAAGTTTAGAGGTTAGCACCAGCAGCTTAGAGACATGTTGTCTATCTAAATGGTAAATGCTCTGCACTTATATAGCGCTTTTCTACATATTGGTTCTCAAAGCACTTTACACTGCTTCTTATTCACCCATTCATACTCACAATCACACACACTCATACACCGATGGGGGAGCTACTATGCAGCTGGCCAACGGAGCAATTCAGTTGGGGTTCTGTCTTGCTCAAGGACACTTCAACATGTGACCGGAGGAGCCGGAGATCAAGCCGGCGACTGGGGGATTGACTCCTCATCCTCATCATGTTATTCTGCTAAGTGTTCCCTGTGGCTGGCAGCTGTGAAAACCTAATGAATTAGGTCAAACACAATGGCTGTCATCCCAAGTGACAGTAAAGAGTGTCAGCGTCTTGGGGGTTTCCTGTAAGGGTGTGATTACTTCAGGTCACACATGACAACATAATTACTATATGTGTTCCAACAATAATGTCCTCTTTTGTCGACAAGCCGCAAAAAAAAAAAAGAGTAAAAACTGATTGGAAACGTGCTCCTATAACACGCACATTACATGCATGATGACAATCAACATTCTATACAAGCTGCTTCTCTATACAAGAAGCGTTATAATATTATCTTGACATTAGTACTGACTATAAAAAAGCTGCTGTTCGCTGCTACTTCCAACACAACCAAATGTGCTAAATTCACTAATAATATTTTCTGTGTTATTATGTCACTACAACTAGTCAGTGGTTCGATCCCCGGTCCCGGCTGTATGTCTGGCTATCCTGTTAGGGTCATTATAACATCGGTGAGTCTTCACTGTATTTTTTGCAATGAGATAGTCAGACCCCTCTGAGGTATTGTAATAACAACACCAGTACAATTGTTAACCTCAAATGACAGACATTATCCATTATAAGTAGCTGTAAACCTTGGGCACGCTGATACCCTAATGACCAAGGCACATGTTGGATAATAGCATCACCCTGGGTTCGATCCGGCTCAAGACCTTTACTACATGTCCCTTCTATGTTTCCTGTCTACTCTCTAATGCTATACCTTTTCAAAATGGGTTATAAAACATCTGTGGTGAGAAAGAAAGGTGGAAAGATGGTAATCTTATATTTAGTTTGCAGTTTGTTCGTACGCAATCCCATGGTAGCTACCAGATCCGCTCAGGGTCAAGCACTTACAGCTGATGTCACAAGAAATGACTGATTGAACATTGAAAATTGTATGAGGATTGTCTGAATGGCTGTCATGGGATTTGAGTGAACAACTGTCTGCGAATATTAAAATTAAAAATACAAATAAATAATACACATTTTAATACATAAAGATAAAGATAAATAATAAATTTAACCTAGTAAACAAGCCCTAGCTCTTTGCACTATTAGGGTGTATTATCATTTACTTATTTAATTTCAAACACCTGTTCCTTATATCGTGAGAGGATTTTAAGCCACTAAACTTATAAAACTTGCATCTAAAACCTAAGGGGTTGTTAGTAACAGCCTCCTAACAGGGTTTTCTGAAAAATGTAATGCATACAACGGTGACTAAAACCTCCATTTTAGATAAAAACACCAATTTATTTAAAGGTTAAATATTTGGCTTTAACTAGAAATTTGTTTTGATCATAAAACCAATAAAAAGGACAAGAAAAATACACTTGTGGCATTGTAAGAAAATTGACACTGAAATGATGCATGTTACATTGGAATCTTCCATCATCATTAGACCTAACATTTGACATCAGCATTAATGCAGGACCCCCGCGCTGATCTGGCTACTTATTGACCATAGTCGTGACGGTGTGTTCAAATGCTACTTGTTGGCCTAGACAAAAGGCAATGCAGCAGTTGGCCTTCTCTGTCTTAACAGACACCTGAGTCATCACCTGGTACAGTTTGCCTTTGATAAAGATTTATTTCGGCTAGTGTGTCAATGTTTCACTTGTAATGCTTTATTTCTAGTCCTCTTACTTTGCACTTATCATCAGTATCCGAACCTATAAGAAATAGTTTGTTCATTACACACTATAAAGTAGTTGGTCACAGTTATACAGTAGAGCACATTTGTCGTTTATTATTATTGTATAGAATTCTAACTTCTCCGATGAGAACATAATGAATATTACCAGTCAGTCATTATCTGGTTATACAGCAGCTCACACCTGGTGGTGTATAAAGGATTTAGAGCTACAGTATTCAACTTTTTTCAAAAGTATTTTTAGTTTGCCAAAAAAATACAAGCGGAGAACAAAAAACAAACTTAGGTGGGCACTGATCAACCAAAAAATGAACACATGCACAAACAAAGCAGGTGGGGAATCGAAATGAAAAGCAAAATCCAACCGGGTGATATTTCACTAACAGTGAAGACAGTGTGACTGAGCTACCGATAAGAACGACAAAAACAATAACCAAACCTCAGACCAAGATCCAAATAACAGAAGTCTACTGGAATAAGAGTCATAAATTGAAAAACCATGTGACAGGTAAACTCGAAGACAGGTCTGGGATGAATGACAAAGACAATGATCTGACAGAGAACAAACAGGAGAGCTGGGTTTAAAAAGGCAGGGGATCAGGCGAAAACAATTGTGAACATTGACGAGTGGTAAAGGTGGAGAAACAAACTGGGAACAGGAAGTGGAGAGAAGAGGTACAAAATAAAAGTCCAGAACAGAAAGTGAAGGGGGCCAGATCATGATAAATATACTGTACTAAAGTGTTTGTATTGAAATGAGTTCAATGTTTTAAACTAAGAAATTAAACTGAAGCATTGATCAATCACCGGTGGCTGCATTCTGCTGGAGCCTGTTTCTCTCCACCAGTGTGCAGGGAGCTAACACACAGATATCACTTTCATTTATTGTCATCAATTAAAACATTAAGGTTCCCAACAGCTCATCCGAGCTGCTGTTTCACATTTCAGGCAGAATTGTACAGGTGCGGTAGAATGAGGGAAAAAACCAGTCCTCTAGTTAATGAGTAGCAGATAGCATCATTCTCTTAAAGCCATATACACAGTGATGCCAGCTGTAAATATATGCAGCCCACCCAAGTCTTTAGTGAGTGTGGGAAAAACTGTCCTGCATTCAGGATGTTACCTAAGTAAAAGCATTATCCATATGTATACCAACCAAAAGAAAAAGTACTCATTCATATTAATATTATTTTAGAATATGTTATTATTTTTAGGAGGTTATAATTATAGTTTTTTTAATGGTGATATTGTATCTTACAGGTGGAACTGATTTTACATTTAGGACAGTTGTGTGTGATTGGGTGGCACATAAAGATATTAAAATCTCTAATATATCGTAGCCTGATAGCACTTCTGATGCCACATTGACTATGATTCTTGCTAACAGCCTGTCTGAGGTATCCAGCAACATCTGTACCCATGAATGTCATGCACCGTGCAAAGAGATTAGCCTGAGGCTGCTCTGTATAAGACCCTTCGCTCTTCTTCTCATTTCCTTAATTAACAGATCAATAATGTTGACTCTCCTGCTTGACAAACATTTAGCTGTGGAATTATCTCTTATGTGTTCTGCCATAATCTCCTACACGGAGCTGAAGATAGATACATGACAGATATTGGGAAATTAACTGACAATTTTAAGACTGCAGCGTCTACAATGGCCCAGGCTGGGACATATGCCGGAAATACATAATTTTATCCAACCAAATAAAAGTAATACCAGCCCTAAATGGCATTTGTGTAAGCGATAACACACCATCTCTAGCTATAGAATTAGGATGATGCGAATACATCCCTTCCATCTTTAAAGAAGGCTAATTTATCCCTAGCAACATTTTTAATCCCAAGACTAAAACACATTTCATTTTAAGTTTCTTTCATCTTCAGTGAATGTGGTCATCCTAAAAGATAATATTGCAATATTTGTTAAGCACAATCACAATCTATAATCAGATTTTTTTCGCAATTTTGAAATGTACTTTGGAGAACATTAAAACCAGAAACAAGGAGGCAAGTAGTTTATTATACAAGTAAATTATTAAAACTAATAAATAAAGTTGTCATGTGAAGATTGCAAACAGGAGGATGACTATGCTGTGGATAATTCAGTACACTACTCACTGCAATGGCCAGTCACACATTATCATCTCATGATTATGACTTGTCCTCACTTTTACACTTTAAATACTGTTAAAAGACGGTATTTAAATAAAAGCTAGTGGGACAAGCTATTTTGAGGCACTAACGGTTGCAAGTAAAGTCCTATTATTTTAAGACAAGGTTACATAATTGTAGCTCTACTAATGCTTGAATCAACATGAAAAACATTACGCCGACATTACAGTTGTTATTTATAATGCTGAGGGCTTTGCCATATCCTATCATCCACAATATATTGTCATAATATCTCACCATTATAAAAATATTTCATTTAGAGATAGTATTGTTATAGCTGCATGATGAGTTGTTTGCACCATGATTCTCACATGAGCCGGCAAACACAACCAATATGGTGGAAGGTTGAGCTGTCATACTGAGAAGACTCAGAGGAAGAAAAAAAGTCATTCTGAAGTGGTTCAGCAAAAAATTAGACATGAATCAATTACAAGTGATATGCTAGTTGTGTCAGAAACTTGAACTGACAAGAGTGGGCACATGAATGGAATCAGATCCACCACCTCAAGCTCGAACAGCAGACATATAACGGAGAAAATCTTGGAACACTGTGTTTGGCAGTCGCTTTTCCTGCAATAAAAGAAATCAAGGCTGGAATGGAATGATTGTTGCAGTACTAACACGAGCACATAATGCCTCGAAATCTAAAATGTTCACAAGGATTCAGGAGCTATGAACAACAGAATATGCTGTGAGGAAAATGTTTCATTCAGATTTTTTTTAGCTTACATCACTTTGTTTACTTTAGTTTTGTATTTAACAATGGTAAGTGGTATTTTTACTGTTTATGCTGATGTGACCTATATTGCCATTTATATACAGACATCCTGTAAGATATTATGATATTGTTTTAAGGCTATATTACACATAGCTGTTTTAGTGCAAATGATAATGATACAAAATGATAAAATTTCTGGAACACCATTAACCCCAGGGTGCATTTCAGGAAGAATTTTTTAATCATGAATCCCAACAGTCTGCGTGCTGGTGGGAGCAAAGAGTCATAGAATTATGTTAAGTAGCAACATAAACTGTAACTGGAGGTTACTAACTTAGCTTTAGCACAGATGTTCCTAACACAAAGAAACCAGTGCACTTATGTTTAAAGTTCAGGGGTCTAGTTCGTGAATAAAGTCAACATGGTGCTTTCGTTATCTAGCTGTAAAACCAGAAGTTTGTCATTTAACTTACACAAGTATGTAGCCATGGGCTTTTGAGGGTGACGTTACAATGAGTACAGTTTCTAAACAACTTGGCTGGACTTTAAAAATTTTGAATAACTTGAAAAGTATTCAGAAATATTACAGCACAGCAGTCTCCTACTATCATCTTAATTTATCACAAAGCTTATTCTTCCTGTTTTCTAAAATGCTTCTTAAAGGATTACACACACTTCCTACCCTGTATGGGCACATTTCACCCCCATAAGTTGGCCCACTTGTCTTGTGTGAGCACTTCCTGTTGTGCCCAGGCACATTTCAGCATACTTATATCCTGGCCCACCTAAAAGAGTGGGAACAGTTTAGTGGACTTACAGACACCACATTACAGATCTAGTGTGATCGCAAAATGTGGCTGAGGCCAAAACAAAAGTGCTGTGTATATCAAAGAGTAAGAGCACTTTGTAGTAGATTATGGTCTGGAGAAAATTGATTTTACTGCCTATCACACTATCTTCAGCAACTCTAGCATTTTATGCCAAAGTAACCTGTGCTACAGCTGATTTTAAATTAAAGACAATCTATATGTTCACAGTATTACATCCTTTAGAACAATAATGCAATTATGCCATGTTTTTGTTTCCATTCTCCAATGGATTTCTAACTCCAGTCTGTACTAACCTACTGATTTAAATGACTCCAGACATATCGGCTTAAAAGTGTCTTCCTTGCTGTGGTTCCTGTGGTCGCTATAGTCCTAGGAGTACAATCTTTTGAACCCTCAGACATCACCAATGAAATCCTCTGGTGCCTATGGCCATCCCATGATCATTTGGAACACAGTTGCAGCAGTTTCCCACCCCTACTGGTTGTATCTGCATGTTAAACACCTGCAGCACTGTTACTTAGTCTCATGTTATCAGCTTCTATTCTTCATCACTACCCCCACCCTTCCTGTGCGATGATGGTGGAGTCTCTGCAGAGCTTCTACAATCTGGTAGATGTGATCTGGACCTCTAAACACCCACACACTAAAAATAGCTGCAGCAGCAGAAGTAGCAGCAGTGTGTTCAAATACTGGGGACAGCCAGCCTCCCAACAGCAGCACTGGGAAACACATTTTACTCTGTAGCTTTACAGGGCATGCAAGAACCATGCTGTCTTTTCACACAGTTCAGCAGACCTCCATACTACCGAAAAACATCCCTTTGCTCAATCCAGTTTATTAAAATGTGAAAGACCCGCACCATTTTCTAGTATCACAGGGAATTCCAACCAAACTGATGTGTACAGCTTCACTTATTAGTAATTCTCCTGCTAAAATAGGACAAAATAAGCATTCGACATGTCATATTGGCAACATGGTTCATTTAAATGCACGCTATCAATGACATAATCAAAACAATTAAATGCTGTAAAATGCTGTTGAGATATAATGTTGTATTTATCATATAAAACTAAAGCTCAACAGAAAATAATTTTATAGTAATTAATAGTTTCAATCCCTTTTTAAGTAAAAATGCAAAACAAATTGTGTTCCAGACAATAATGTGGACAATAATCCAGTGTTACACAATAATGAGAACAATTAATTATTTCATCATATTCCAAAGATAACTTAACCCTCCACTCAAATTAATTCGAAATTCCAGCACCTGCAGATCATCTGAGTTACTTTCGTATGATTCCTGTGTGAAGCTGTTATTAAATAAATAGAGTAGTAGTCTGACCCAATCACTGCTGTACAGACATATATGATGTAGTGTCTTTAGCAGGGAAACCATTTCATTACAGCGATGCTTCAGCCATCTGTGTCTGCTCCCTGTTTACACACCATCTCCCATGTGTGTGTGTGAAACGCTTTGTGAGTTTGTGAGTCTGTAGGTGTGATGTGGTACTTTATGCTGGAAGCTCTTAAACATAAAAGCGTGACAAGATGGTCTCCTAGCAACTGTGGCCTCAGCAATCCTGTGACCCTTAGGCGCTGCACGTGTGGTGCATGTAGAAAATGAATATGGGCCACAGACGGTATTAACTCAAACTGTCAGACAAACAGAGACCCAGGCCCCAGATAGACATGTATCAGTAATCAGTCTAATAGGTGAATTACAACCACTATGTATAAATACATTTTTGATGCAAATACTTACATATAGTGTAACTACAGATAAGAAAAGGGTAAGAATATCTACTTTAAATTACAGCCCCCATTAGTTGTACTTGTAATTTAACTACTGTGTAACTACGGATAAAGAGGTTAAAAGATTTAACTTTAAACCTATTTCACCTATCATGTTATATTTAGTTATATATCAATAAGTCTTTAGAATAATAAAGTTCAACTGATTTAAATTAGTTTTCAATGCTTGGAGGCAGTAAAAATAAAAGCTTACTTGCTATTTATTCTGTCAAAAATTCATAAATCTAAACCCCTTTGTTACCTGTTCTTATACAGTAGGTAAATCAAATGAGGGCTGTAATTTAAAGTGGAACCTCTTACCCTCTTATCTGTAGCTACACAGTAGTTACACCGTGAGTACAACTAATGAGGACTGTAATTTAAAGTGGAGCATCCTGCCCTCATCCTATCTGTAGTTACACAGCTATCATGTAATTTTTTAAATACGTACTTCTTAACTGCAAAATACTTACACTGTAGGTATTTCTGCTAATTGTTTAAAGTAACAGCAAGTATGTATCCATAGGTACAGTGAATGTACACAGTTGTTACTGTAATCTAAAGCATTCCGAGCCTTTAGAGCCCTTTAAAATCTTTAAATCAATTACCACTGAGAGACACTAGGAGTTGTGCAACTTTCCCAAACTTCAGAAACAAATCTCTCCAGAGGCCACAGGCAGCAAGAACAATCAGTCTGGTGGACCCCAAAGCTTCAAAGTGCTCTATAGGAGAGCTGCCATCCACAGCAACCAAATTGTGTACATATCAAACCACTGGCACATATTTATCATGTTTACATTTATACATGCAGAACACAGAAGAATAATTGTATTTTTCTATATTGATTAGGGCTGAATTTAACTCTACTGTTTAAAAAAGCTACTTAATTGGGTTGGCATTAAATTGCTACACGCACAGACACAGGCTGTTTACCGGACTCTGGATTCTTGAGATCCTGGTTCAAATGCTCTGCTATGGTCTCTGCACTGGAAATAAATATAGAACTTTTGCACTTTGTGAAAGAAGCTGAAAAGTTTTACCTGCTTACTAGACAAACTTCTCTAAACCAGACAAATCTACCCAATTAAAGTAAATAAAATAAACAAGGATTAAGACAATGTTTATTTTAATAAAATAAAAAGCATCAATTTAGAGGTAATAATGATATATAATCTCTACCTATCAAAATTGTTTTTTCGAAATAAACATTAAAAGTGTGGCTCACCTGGTAGAAAGGGTCAACCATTATTCCTGTGACTGACAGATTAAATGATATATTTGTATTTTTTTGCTATCAGAGAAGGCAGAAATACTACAGTTTTGTAGTAAAGTATGAATATTGATCGCAGGACATGATGAAAATGAGATGAACAGCAAACAAAAATGATTAAATGTGGGCAGCACAGTTGTGCCCACTGTGTACGTCAGCCTCACAGCTCAGAATCCCCCTGGTTTGACTACACTTAACCACAACAGTAGTTGAGTGATAGAAAAGACATCTGCATGCCCTTTGCTTTAAGTGCTCCCAACAATTTGGGACAATTTGGTATTGTATTCTAGGGCATAAGTGGCTTTTGACAGTCTTTGCCAGTCTTCAAGTGTGTCCCTGGCTTTAACTGGTAAGTCCAAATGGCCTCACCTCTCGTCCAGTGACAGCTGGGATAGGCTCTAGGCCCCGCGAGACCCTAAACAGGATAAGTGGTTAAGAAAAATGGATGCTTGGATGATTAAAATTACTGTAATGATTGTCGTCTGACTTTATACCTTATAATTAACAAGCTAATTGATACAAATAAAGGGCCTTGTTTGCAAATTTTATGTTTTGCAGCTAAATGTTGACATAACATCAAAAGTGTAAAGGTGCCTTTGAATAATGCATAGTGTGTTACTGGACATATGAGTGTTATTGCATTTTCAATTTTTATAGAAAATACATCTTATTTAAAACAATCAGCTTTTTTATTGGCTGACTTTCCATTTAGTAGATCAGTAAAAAACAGACGATTCCTTACTTGACACACCAACGGCTGCAGAGAAACCTGCAGCTAGCACCTGTGTTTTCGATAGTTATTCATAGTAAAATAACCTACTGCACTGTGAAGTTTTTTTGCCAGTCGCAAAATTTTCAGCCAACTGCTAAAAATCTTATTAACCCAGACTTTATCTATGTCAATTGTGAACTTTTAATACAAAATAAGCTAATTAAGGAAAAAGTTCAGGCAGCTTATTTCAGTCTGTGGCAGACTTTGGTCTTTCAGAGGGGAGAGGTTTAAATACTGTGTCTTTGTTTGTCACTGCACTATAAAGTTCTGTTTTAACCATAATTACCATCAATCAGCAATGAACAATGAGCAAAATCTGAAGCTACTCTATGAATATTTTCTACACTTTCCAACAGTAAGCAATTATGCAACCACCTGTACAAGAATAATTTGACTTTCCATCAGAATTTATATTTCATCATAGTACAGAAACAGCACTGGTACGAGTCACCAACAATTTTCTCTTGGCTTCAGACGATGGACTCATCTATACTTGTTCTGTTAGATCTTAGTGCTGCATTTGACACCAATGATCCATTTATGCAGCTGTCTCCAGCTTTGGAGCTGTGTGTTTTTCAGTGGTCCTACCAACCTTCCCAATTATTTGTTTCTGCTTTTTGTTGCTCTTTTTTTTCTCTCTCTTCACTTTTCACTTAGCCCAACTGGTGCTCAGGTTGGATTTGTTGGATCTTCTCTATACATCTTTATAGTCCTGAGTTTATTATGTAAATTGCCTTGAGATGACTTTGTTGTGAATTGGCGCTATATAAATAAAGTTGAATTTAATTGAATTGAATCGCTTCATTTGAAATGAGAAATTGTGAATAAAATCAAACATTCTGCAGGCACCTACGATGAAATAAGAGTTTAACCATTTTTTAAAAATATAAAAACAGCAAATCCATATGTAGCAGTTGGTGTTGACATTGTGCACAAAAGACCATCACATTAATTTTTCTCTTGCCCAACTGGGCAACTGCTTGGCATTATTATTATTTGCAATATGAGGCTCACTTGATTAGGACCCGTACAAGCTCTACAGCTGTGGTGTCCCCACTGTGTCAGCAGTTGTGTACCCCATTCCCAGTTTTTTCATGCAGAGTGAAGGTTTGTCATTACACGACCTTAACAGTGTACAAATCAAAGTGTTCCACTTCAGCTTCCTGTCTCGCTCTGTCACTTTCTCCTCACCCAAACCCTAACAACAACAATGCCTGACGGGGATATTTCATTTCCCCATGATGTCAGCGTCCTTAGTGTGTGTTTGTGAGTGCCTGTGATCCTCACATAAAGCTGATTAGTTCTTCAACAGCAGCATGGCTAATTAATACTGCCACCTGCTTGTTGACTACCCCATCCTGTGCGAGGTTACTCTCTAAGGATCCTGCATTGCCGGAAATTCTTTCAGACCACAGGCCTCGGTGATACATAGTTAATTCATCAAAACACACACACACACTGAACAAACAACCGTTTACTGTAAATAAATAATGATTGATTGATGTCACAAAAATAAATGTCATATTTTTCATGTGGTCAAGATAGTTCATCTACGTGTTAATGTATTCATAACCAATCTAAATGTTTGTCTTGTAAAGACAAACAGATAGGACATACAAGAACTGGTTCCAGTCAGGACTCTGGACAGCAAGTGACCTTTAGAGTGTAAAAGTAGATACTGAACTTCACAGTATTTGTGTGTGCATGTACATGGCATGCAAATGGAAAATGTAATGAAGCAGTGAGACGGAATTGAGGTTACATCCTGCCACATATCAATTTCCCCCAAACCCCCACCTACAGAACTAATCAATATCTATTCATTGACAACATGACATGCCTGGCGGGGTAAAAAACAAACAAACAAACAACTAATCGAAGTATCATTTGTGACTCTAATATTTCTAACTGAGAACAAAACCACCCTCCGCTGTGTAAGATATATGTTTTCCACATAGACAGCCGTGTATTCTGCAGACCTACTGAATACATAGGGTGGCTTGCAGCTACATAGGCATCTTCTTCTATGGTTGTGTGATTGACAGAAGGCCTCAGCAGGTGATTCCCTTGGTATAAGGATCAAACCCCCTTAAAGCCTTTCAGCCCCCACACCCATTAGACGATAACACATAGAGAATACTACATGAAAAAGCTCCAAAAGGAAGTTTACTGATTTCATTGGTTTTCTATCTGTGTATGTAGACTGTGGCAAATGGGAGCAGACAAGCCGGCAGGCAGAGTTGAGGACAAGGAGCAGCACTGACACAGAAGCCGACGTGCCAATGAGATCTCTCTACACTACAGGCCAATTTTTTAAATCTAATAATATAAAGTAGTGTTTTTCTGGTTCTTTTTCTGGTTTTTCCCTTGCATGGATAATCTTCCTGGTTACACAAAATTCCAATGTGGCAAAATATATTAAAACAGCTTAAATGTACATGATAATTAAATATAATTTATTTATAATGGTATTAATTCTTTTCCTTCATATTTGGTCAGTCTACCTTGTGCTGAAAGTTGTATAGCAGCTTTTCACCTTAGCAGGGCATGAGATTTTGGAGGTGGCCAGCCCCACTCCCTGCCCCCGTTCTGGCACCGCCTCTGCTTGTGGGTAGAAACGAAGGGATCCCAGCCCTCAGTAAATCATGGAAATAAAACCTTATTTTCTGATTATTTGAAAGTGGTTATGTTCTAAAACACAAATGAATAAAGAAACAAATAACAACATAAACGAGAATCATCCCAAACAAAATGTCTTGAGTTGTGTCAAAAATAAATAACATAATGGTAACTAATAATAATAATGGTAACTGCAAAATAAATGTGCATTGAATGTATCTAGTAGTAATCAAAATTACTATGTAATTATTTGGTCAGACAGACCTTTACAGAGCATACATCATGTTAGTATGTTGGCTAAAAAGCTGATGCCTTTATTTACCCCAATGTAACATATACAAAGAAATTTAAATGTACTAACAAAATCTGGGCCCTAAAAGAGGTCAACAAAAAAAAGCTAAACTCAAACTATCAAACTGAAATTACCATTATCCATTAACCATTATCCAATTATTTAAATATGCAAAAGCAATAACAAAATAAAGAGAAATTTAAAAAAGAGAAATTAAATTAACACAACTTAAACTTAATAGCAAGAAACTAAACTTAAGGTAAAAGGTAAGTGAAAACATTTCCAAACAAACTTAGGGTGTGGCCGAGGTTGTGGCCATCACACCTGTCCATCCACCAAGTGAGCGTGTGGGGGTCTGTGAATCGGATAAAATAAAAGCCAACAAATCTTGAAAGAGCGGTCAGCCAGTGAGAGGCATGCACCAGGAAAGCACACCTTCTCAAATGATGTACCAGAGGAGGCCTGCAGGGTTTTGCACCACCTTGTCCAATAAGCATGATTATAGTCTGAGACTGCTTATACTATGGCATGTGGTGCAACATAACTAAAACATGCCTACTGCATTTTACACAAACATTAATGCTTGTTTCCTTTCCCTCTCAGCCACTAGGTGGGCGAATCGTATACACGCACAGATTTGAAAAGCTGTAGGCGCCGCCCATAAAAAAATACGTTTAGAAAATAATCCTATTTGAGGGGGAAAATGCTATCTCTCTTTATCCGTCAATACTCCCTCCATCTTCCCCAGCCGTCCCTCTCCTCCTCTATCACTTCCAATTCCAGTCAACGGGCTGGTATCTCTGCTCACTTTCATATTCTAACTCACACAGGCTTTGCAGCAGCCATGAGCAATCAGCGTCCAACAACAGGAGCAGAGAGCTCAACAATGTGTCAGATTCGTTTTGTGATGGAGGTGACATGCTGCTCTAACTGCACTGCTGTTCAGTCAGCATTGCTGCTACTTTTCCACTGTACAGCCTGTCAATATTCCCTCATAGCTTTGTCTCATTCCCTCTCTCTATCTTCTTCTTCATCCTCTGCCCACCCCCTCCTCTCAGCTCTCTGCCAGCCTACTGCCAAGCTAACAGCTACAGACTAAAGCTGCAGCTTTTCAGCGAATGATTCTACACACTGCAGATCAAATATGACATGCAAGTGACATGTTTGAAGTAGCTGCAATACCAGTGCAACCTTTTACTGTAAAGGGAAATCATCCCTAATACAAATTGATTTCTTATGAAATGGTGTTTGACAGTCATCGTCCTCCATCTCAAATATTATGGCATGATTTGCTGGAAGATTGATAAGACTGCCCTTTCTTCAGCTTTAACTCAACTAATGTGTAATCACTTGTTTTTATTACATATTATTTCATATTATTCAATATTCTTAGCTGAACTGACCACCCAAAGCTTTCTCTATTGTCTCTGTCCATTGTCCAGAGGTAGCCAATAAAAAGCAATGTGTCATTTGTCATTTTGAGGATAAAATCTATTCCCTTCAGAATTTAATACATTTGATAAAATTGTGGTAGTAAGTGGAAAAAAGTAACCTCCTCAAGTATAGAAAAACATCACTGCTGAGTGTTAACAGTAACAGAACCATGTGCAGAGACATTTCGTTTTCATCCGAACAGGTGAACATGCTTCTGTCACTAACATAACTTTTACTACACAATCATTACAAAAAACAACCCATTACCTGTTTGATCTAATTCATCTTGATTCTTTCAGCATTTTCAATAGATCTGGATGCAGCAGCCTTTAGCACGGTGATGTGTTGCTATGATTCAGTCATTCCCCAGTAGAATTAGTATTTGTTAATCCACGATTTTCAGTAACTACAAATGTTAAGCAGAATTCACAGGAACTGGGTGAATTTGCATTAATTGTTGTGATTGCAACATTGCAAATTCCTGGAGGGATGGAAAATATATCAAGGACCATTCTGGCAAAAAAAAAAAATCTCTGACAATTGAGATAAACTCAACACAAAACTTCACTAACATGCAATTGTTTCACATAGGCAAATATGCATTAGGCCATGATTAGATGTTAAACAATTTATTTCTGCACAGGTTGTACACAGGTATCAACCCAGCATGATTAACAAAACATCTTAATTACAGAATGAAACTATTGCATCTTCAGCACAATCATACAAGCAAGCAGACTAATGTGCACAGGCAACTGAAGTTTTAATTTTGGAGTCTTTGAGAGTTTGCCACCTTTAGACAGACATAACATGACCGGAGTGCATTTTAATGTTGTTCCACTGGCAGTGGCAGCACCAAAACATTGTGGCTCGGGAGCTTAATTAGTGATAGCAGGACATTTTTCTCTAAAATACTCAATGTGACAACAACAGTCTGTGTACTAAAGTTCTATATACCACCTGCTCTCATTCTGGTAAAAGTTGCTTTGTTTTGTGGTAGAAACTATTAATCTGTCAATTTGCTGCACAGAAAAGCAATAATGTTAATAAAGCTATGTAAGAGCACAATGCCACGTACTAAGGTATGAACAGAGATTTATAGGTGCTGTGACATGAACATTGCTTTTCTCAATCTGGAGACCAATGCATTGATCCTGCTGCTGTGCATGTGCCAAACACAGGTATTGCAGCACACACACTGCACATTCTTTTGCGTGCAAAACTATCAATTTATTAATTACTCACACGAATATATTATTCCGTCACTTACTCGCGCTTTGCCGGAAGTAAAACACCCTTCGTGCAGCTTGCTGACACTAGCATCAAACACAGCGTAAACATCAGGGCTGTCATGGGACAGAAAGTGAGTTCAGAGGACAGATTCTTATAAGTAGTTTAAGTAGCTTTAGTTAGATGTGAGGCCTTCACTTTGTCACACTCTTGCAGTGCCTGCACAGCACCTGTATCCACACTGCATGCTTGAAGTGCTGCTTCATGGACTGTTGGATTTTTAATACTGAGGTGGTTTATATTTCAGAGAGTGGATGAAGGGAGGGGCGACATAAGAGGGGGAAGAAAGATTGCAACGAGAACATGAAGGGCATTTCTATACTGACACATTACCTTAAAAACAACATGCCAGTCATTCTTTTGTTCCAAATAGTTATTTAATTATCTGGTGAAAAATTCAGCATTTTTCACATATTCCAAGGGAAAATAATGCTAAGTAATTTTATTTTCAATATTATAGAGCCCGGTTTATTTGCATATAAGCAAAACTATGTCATTTCCTTAACCACAACCAAAGAGCGCTAGTTGGCTAAACTTTAGCCCTGTTTCCAGTCAGGTGTGTGTTTTGTGCACCTGCCAACAAACCCACCACCTTCTTCTGACTTCTGAAAACTGAACTTAGTCCAGCTATTTCCTACACAACTTTGTTTTTGTTGTTGTTTAGTTGTAAATGTCACCAGGCTTTTTCTGGGATACAGTGACGTTTCTGCCTCACAATTCTTCCTCCTACTACTCTGCTCACAACTTACATGGATGAAAAATTAATAGTTCAGACTGCAGCATTGAACACACTGCTGTCCACTTCAGCAGAAACTCTACAGTTTGTTGATTCTGTCATGTGGGTAATGAGAGAGGGAGGAGGAGTGGGGACTGTTTCATGGCAATTCACTATTTGTGTACATGTGTAAAATAACTAATCGTTTCACCACAACCCCCCACAAAGTTAAAGGACAGCTCTCCAGACATGAGTTAGGACAGCAGAGTGGATTATCAGGTCTCTTTAGACATGATGGCCCATAACTACAAGAACATACCTAAGGCCATTATCAGACGCCCACACATCCCTGGATGCTCTTTGATTAGGTGGAGAAACTCAGGCTACAGGACTAGATTTACCAACAGCCTCACTAGCATCAGACCATGGACTGCTTCTTAAGGACATTCAGGCTGGGCTGAGCCAGCCCCACCTCCACTGCAATGAGACTCTTCATCGTCATACTCCACCTCACAAGCACACACACACACACACACACACTGTCTCAGTACTTTAATGTCCTCCTGTCTCTTGTAAAAACTGACTAAGGGAACGTGTTCAATTGTACCTCAGCAAACTGCTAATAAAGAACTGGATTTTTATGTTTATGTCGGCCTCCAAAGAGGATGTTTAGCCCACTGCTGCTTACAGTTGATAGGTTACCTCAGTTCTCAGGTCAGTTTCACCCACATATGCATCATCTCAATGAGTTATTTTCAAATGCGCTGTATAGGTACAAATCCTTGTGAACTAGATTTTTATAATATTTATTAACTGCAGCTGGGAGCTTGTGCAGGAGAGAGATGCTACTGTCTCCTCTGGTAGACTGCTTGTCTCAGTAGCTTTACCATCAGTGCCAAATTCATAGATAATCTGAGGTCTTTGTGGTCTCCCACTAGTACATTTTATAATACTACTGCACTGTAATGATGCAGCAGACATTTGAGCAGTGGGGGGCAAGTGTAAGAGAGACGGAGTTACGGGTGCACACAGATAAAGAGAAAAACCTCCTGGACTCGATCAAAACTATAGACTCTAAGAGCCATAACAGGACCAAAACAGGATCTTATTGAACATTTTTGTATAATAATTAATTTATTGTGGTCTGTTGTTTATAGAATCGTGGGCCTGCCGTGTTTATTTGAAATGGTACAAGCAATGATCAGCTGAATATAACGCTGCTACCTGAATGTTTTGTACACTGTGCTGGGTGTGGTTGGGATCACTATTACTCATTCATTCTCTCATATGCTCATGTGGTTTCACGGGTGCTGCTGGTAGAGGGAGGAGGGGCTGGGTTGGAAGTGGAGGGCAAGTCCACAACAGCTTGTGGCAAAATAGGCTAAACTGTTTGTGTACATCCAAGCAGCTTTCACTTTGGCTTCTCCATAGCAGCTATCAGCATAACAAGTTCACTAAGGGTAACATGCACTGGTGGAGGGACTGGAAAGAAAAGCTGAAATGGCCACTTTCATGCAAACTTTGGCTTGTTTAACTTTAACTGTTCGAAAAATGGGATAAGCAAAGATGCTGTCAACTAATAATACTTTTAAACAGATGTAACCATCTTCTCTGCCAGCTCTCAGCCTTGCTGTCCACTCCGTAACAGAGAAGCTGAGCTCCACCTTCAGTGTTTCTCAGCGCACCAGTGTTTTTTCTTTTTCAGGACATTACAACGTGTTGGCTATGTCTAATGTTTGTGCAATGCCTCGAATAGTCTTTTCCAAATAACAAGCAAATGGGGGGACTAGAGGTCAGTTGGTAGAGCAATCTAGAGTAATCGAAGCACAAGCCAAGTCTGATGTTGAACCCCAACTTGCTCCTCGTGTGAACTACCAACCTGTACCATAAAGATTGTCTATCTAATATAAGAGGAGAATAAATGGCTGAAGTATCTGTAACAGCTCACAACAACCAGTGGACTAGGTGTCCATGGGAAGTTGTCAAGTAATCAGGCCGATCTTTGACCTTTTTCATTAATCAGCATTGGCTGCTATCTCCGCTCACACTGCCCATTTAACGACAATACGTGCTGACACTTCTGCAGCCTCCACTGCCACATTTCATTTCTCACACATGTAACTGAAAGTTAGAGTCGGTTTCTGTAAACATTGTTTGAGGTAACTTAACCAAGTGCATGTTCCTGGCACATGGGTTAAGCAGTGAGGGAGATTAGCGAACCTGAAAATATAGTTTTGTTCATTCTCCTCTCTGTCTCCACCGTGACCGAGGGCAGAGCTCAGTGGCTTAGCAGAGAGGAGAAAGGACGGAAGGAGTCCAGTTGAGGTCAGACTACACTTTAATTCTAACTGTATGTGCGTCAGCGCTACAAGTGAGGAAAAAGCGAATAAAAATTTTGTTGGCACATATGTTCACCAAGCAAAAGTCTTAGAACAACAGTAACATCATCTCTGCCCACATTCTTGCATTCACCATTGTTTCATCACAGCGGCCTTGTTGGCTGATTGTGAATTACTGTGGTTGCACTTAACTATAAGCTGATTGTATGTAGGTTACTGTACCCAACCATTTATTCCAGTTTACTACAAAGCTGAGCAGGTTCTGGTGGACTTTCTGACTTTTGGCAGGCCACACTCAGAATCAGAATCAGAGCAGTAGTTAGTGATACTTCTGATTTGGGTACTTTTAAACTTCACCCAGTGATTAATGTAAGGACTATGTATTTTATCTAGAGTATGTGGAATTTAAAGGAGCTACCTGTCTATGTTGTTTTCTACACTCTTGTGCAGAAATTATTTCATTTTCACCCATTTGTCTGTTTATTAGGGACACCTACAGCTATAAATCAGTTTTTTGGACTGTTGGTTTATGAAGATAATAATGTTCAGTCTTTTTTTAAACCATTTTAGGAGCTGATTCAGCTGTTGTATGATCATTGTGAAAGATAGCTTCATAGATACAGATGTAATAAAATAAATGACACTACAGTCTCCACTTAGTCAGCACATATGAAACAATTTCAACATCAATGGGAAATTGTAAGCTTCTTGAGGTGAGACTTTATTAGAGTGGATTCGTTTCAGCCATGTGTAACCAACTGTGTGTATTTTAGGATTTTAAAAATACAGTAAAGTAGTTGATCAGATATTGTTGATGCTGCTCTACAAGTAATGTTTGAAAGATAGAAATACATTTTAATCTGCTTCTGAAATCATTTTAGTTTGCTCAATACTAATTGTTTATTTAAAGTTATTTCTAATATACTAAACCACTACTCCCCCAAAAAACAAAGACCTCTTCTCTCTTCTGAATCTTTAAATTTAAATGTTCATATCACATCAAGAAATCAGTTAAACAAAGTGTAGTTCTAAATCAAGATATTAAATAGTCCTTTTAAAGCAAGTAGCTTTTACAAAATGCAAACATACAGCATATAATTAATATTTGTACAATGGTCTTATATCGTATATATAGCTTTAATATTTTGTCAGTACACAAAGCACTTCACGCTGCTTTCACATTCACCCTCACACACACAGATGGAAGAGCACCCTGGCGTCACCACCAGGAGCAACTAATGTGGGGTCAAGCATCCTACTCAAGGACACGCTGACCTATGACAGAAAGAGCTGGGAATCAAACCACCGACCATGTGATTGGAGGACGACTGCCCTACCACCTAAACCACAGCTGTCCAAGCTTCACATATGAAGCCCAAAGCTTAAACAACGAGTAGTAACTATGAACAATTTACTGTTTGAACAACAAGTTAAACTTAGGTGCCTAAAGCTTAACAGTTGGGGCTGGATTTCATTCAAAACGAATCCAACACTACAACATGCAACAAACGCTTAAAAACAGCAGTATGTAAAGTTAATTAAGCATATAGCAATGCTCTGCATAACACTGAAGCCAGAGGGATGGAGCACATCAGCCCACAGTATGGGTTTCATCAGGTTAGTAATGGAACCCTGATTGCAAATGTTGCATTTATAAAACAGGGAACAGGTGCCCAGTGTTAGTAATGGGGCTTTGGTCACAGTGAGATGAGTCAGTCAATAGGATCAGGTGTGTTTTACACAACAATGTTTGGAAGCTATACTTTTGTTGAGCAGCCCCACCCTGGCCTCCACCTGGCCTCTTTATTTTCCCAAGCAGATGCAGATGATAGCATGTATGACTGATATGGCAGCAGCTCAGTTGCACCAGCGTGATGATATGAATATTTCAACCACATGCTACTGCCACAACACATGAGCTCAGTGCCCCACCCTGCAGCCAGGATCAAATGTCAAGCTGGCTGCCAGACGTGTGGAGGCGTGCAGTGTAGATGAGCCATGTGTGGGTTAATACATGCTGTATGTGAGCGCCATCACTCAGGACAGTCTCAAATACAGCACTCATCATTACCTGAGTCAGGAACAGTAAGAGCGTTAAAAAACATCCTCACAGTTTGCTCTTAAGTTCTTTACTCACTACAGTCTTTTCTTTACTGAGAATAAATGGCCACTGCACCTCAAAGGGTTTAAGCAGAATTCCCATTTACTGCTTAATTAATAAGTATTATTAGTCACATTGTTAAACAGTCATGCTGGGAGAAAAGATGCACAGGCAGTAACTCAATAGTGGTCTGTGACAATTCAGTGCAACATAACTCATGCTGAGACTTGAGTCTGGACAGCAGCTGCAATCACACCAATGTTAACCTGCACTATTTATACACATATATGCCTAACTTGGCTGCAAACTTAAAATGCAGTCAGGCATTCAACGTATGTTTCAAATCATTTGAAAAGCATTGTGTTCTTTTTCTTACTAACATGTGATAAGCCTCCCAACTTCATCAAAGACGTAGCTACACTACGCGCCCTAAAAATGCTGCTGTTATTCCTGTGATTTTCTTTTCTCTTGAGTCTGATTGCGATCAATGCACGATGCATGTCCGCTTACAGAAGCCCCAAGCTAACTCATTCTGAAACAAACCCTCTTCCACGAAGGTGTTAATGTTCAGTTTGTGTTCAAAATCATTTTGGAGGAGGCAGTTGTGGTGCCAGTAACTGCACTGCATTATAGTGAAAGGTGTTCCTATTATTGTGATCACACCACATCTTTCAGTAAGGCTGTAAATCACATCACAGTTTAACAGCAGCACACACTGTATCCTCCTACGTTACCATACATCTTCCAGGTGATGGATTTATTGTGTAACGGTTGAAGCAGAAGGATTTAGTTGACAACCGACATCTAATAAACTGACAAGCCCCAACAAAGAGCACAGTAACAAATTCATATTTGTTCTAATAATCACAAACATTTCCAGAAAACACCCCCCATCCACGCGCCGCAAAACCCGTATGTACAACAACTGATCCCATCAGTTCACTAAATGCTGCCTCAACAGTCATCAATTATTACAGCACTTGTCAACCATGACAATGCATTTTGACTAAATCAATGGGCTGAGTGAACTAAGCCCCTGGTCTGCCCCCAAGCCAGGACACACACAACGCCCCAGTGCATCCAGTGCGGCCCTGCAGTAGTGATTTACATGACGCTGAATGACCCCTGCAACACAAATTTAACAGTCATCAATTATTAACCCTTAGCAGGCCTGATTGTCCTGCTCGATGCTGGTGAGAGACGGACACTGTCTGTGTTTAAGATGCTGTCTACACCCTCGCTTTAAAAATCTGATACAGATTTCAATCCTATGCCTTGTGCAGCTACAGAACTTGGAGGGTCTGGAGAGCCGAGCTTGGTTTGGCCGGTGTTCTGTGTGCAGGAGCACCCAGCTCAAAACCAACTGTTTCAATGCAGTGTATTATCTCAGCCCAGCACCAGCTTATACTGTAGTTTACCTAACATAAGATAATCCAATCAACCAATCAACTATTAATCCAGGACTTTTCCTCACCATCTCTCTCCACAGTGGAGGATTACGACAACATGATGCGCATCTGAAAATGGGCATTTCACGAGAATCATGTCGTTCTTTCTTGAATTCTAAGCCGAGCCACGCAGACAAGCTATGATTAAGAAATTGCTGTTGAGTTGGATCATGGAAATCCGGTGAATTTGCCAGCAGGGAAGCTAATATGAAATGGAAGGATATTTCAGCAAACATCAGGGAAAAGCCAGGTTATTTCTACATCTTGACAACTACAGAGAAACACCAGAGCTCGGAGAGGAAGCAGAATGGTGCCACACTTCTCTATTCCGGCTGCCTCCTCCATCCAGTGGAAAGGATGAGGGGTGATGCTGCGAGGAAGGTTTGGAGAAGCCGGCGCGCCAAGCATCGCCCCACACGGACTAAGGCTTCCTGGGTAGATTTGCAGCTAGCATCCAGCTACAAGGGCAGGTTAGCTGCATTCCAGCAAAGAGACGGCAATTTAGACCGACAGGTGCAACAGCATCATCCTCCAGCTGTACAGCCGCCTCCGACCGCTCCTTCCACCCTCACAAATATCGATAGAATCATGCAATAACCAGTAAAGCCAGCGAGCGGACACCGAACACGGGGGACAGTTCACAGATATGAATTCTAGTATGGAAATTGTTAAATGGTGTAAGCGAAATAGTGGCGAGCTAGCTAAGAGCCGCCTTCAGCGCAGCCACCAACCGAACCGCTGTTAGCCTCGGTGCTGCGCCGGCTGCCTCCTTCTACTCTGACATGAGGCATCGCATGGAACAAATACAGCGTACATGTCGTTAGACTGACCTCTCTGCCATTTCCCCGACTCTTCTTAAATTCCGTTTAGAATAAATCCCACAACGTCTCCCATGTTGCCGAAATTGCGGTCGCTGCAGTCAACGAGTCACTCCTTGTAGATCAGTGGTAAGTTCTCTGAAGTTACGGCCACAGCGTCCGGTTAGGACCTTCACAATAAAGGCCGGTCACCAAAGATGCAGCTATTTTGGAAAAACCTCGAATTTTTAAATAACACTGTACTTACACATAAAAGTACAACGCTTCCATGATACGTACATGCAGATATACTAAAAAAGACAATCAAACATTTGTTAATTATGAAATAAAACCATTAGCTTGAATGGTAATAGTAAAAATCCACTAGTTTGGCCGATGACGACCTTGCAGACACATCTAGAGCAAAAATAAATTATATGTTTATAAGGAAGCATGATATCAGTTATGGTGTCTGCACTAATTTCTCATTGGTGTTAACATTTTGTTAAACCTCTTATGTTTCTGTAAAATGTACCATTTATTTAAAAATATTTCCCTTTTGAAACCCTCTACAACAACGTGGCCATACTTTGTGTGGGTTAGTTTATTAATCCACACCATGTGTTTGAGTAGCTATAATATTCTCCATTGCTTCCACAATTGAGGTCTTACCACAACCACAGTTTCAGCTTACACTGTCATATCAGAGTCAACAGAATGTTCTACTAAAATATTAAATTCCTTTCTCTCAGTAAGATTTGAAGAACGCAATTGACAGCGGGGACAAGCTCCAGCCACAATTTATATTGAGTCGTTTTACATTTTATTTTGAAGGTATCGTACTTATAATTTTCGGTGCTGGTCGAGCGAATTTTCGCTACCTTGATGAAATGATAGGAGAGCATTTATGTTAAATGGAAGTAACTCTACATATTTGTTTGTTGTTAGTAAGATGTTGCTCAGCGGAAAATTGAGATAATGCATTTTTATTCTTTCTAGAGGGGTAGTAAAAAAGGAACCTTGGACAAGTCTTTAGTTCACCAGACACTCCCACTGAAAGCCCATCTGAGGACAATTTGGAGACATTTGTTTGTGTAATTGTGGGAAGACACTCCAGCCATTATCTTTAGCCACTTATCCTGTTCCTGGTCCCTGGGGACTGAAGCTTGTCCCAGCTGTCATTAGGTCATTAGGTACCCTGGACAGGTCTTCAAGTTATCACAGATAGATACGATTCACACTCACAGGCAACTTAGATTCACCAATTCATCAATTGACATAACATGCATGTCTTTGGACCGTGAGAGTAACCAGAGTACCTGGAGGAAACCCACACAAGCACGGGGAGAACATGCAAACTCCACATAGAAAGCGTTTCATGAACTACTTGGTGTTGTTGAAGGAAGTAGCTAAAATAAATTACCTTGCTAAGCAAGCCAGGAAAAGGACAGAGAGAAAAACCTCTAATAAGCAGGCCTGGATGTAGGATGGTGCTCATGTGGGCTTGCCCCCGGACCACGGAGCTGCCACAGGACACATGCACACACACACACACACACACACACACACAGACACACACACACACACACACACACACACACACACACAGACAGCCAGCCAGCCAGCAGTGCTCGGTGAACTACACATTTAGACAACCCGTCCTCCATTTTCTTCTGACTGGTAGAGTGGAACAAAACTCAAGACAGTCGTCAGCTCTTGATTCCTGTGTGAACGCAGCAGTCAGATACACTTTGATGCAGGTTTGGGAGGAGAGTGAAGTAATCTAACTTGCTGGGCAAATTCTTCAGATATTTTGTAACAACTGTGAGAGGCTCTGTGTACTATGTACCCAAAAGTGTATTGCAGGAGATTAGGGCATGCAGCAGGTGTTTCTGTAGCCACTGTCACATGCAAGCTTCCTCCTTGTGGGCTGAGATAATAGAGATTTAACAGCCCACCTGCTAGAAGAAACCCAGAATTACATAAATCTGTGGGAAAAAGTTACAGAAAATTGGTAGCACTTCCCAGTAGAGATGATGTGTCTGCAGGACGTTTTCTGATGCTCTCTGGATTCACACTGCAAAGTAAGTCAAACTTCAACAGAATTAAAATATACACCTCATATAGTGCAAAAAATAACTGGTCATAATGTTTATATTGTATTTTTATTGTTGTTTGTTTATAAATAACTTAGTAACTTTTTCCATTATTAAGTTAGTAATTGTTTCCAATATTGGGGCAAAATTATGAGCCAACCAGGGTTTTCTCTGTTTCTGTTCACGTTGTGTATAGTCATGGTAGTTAGTTTAGGAAGTGTACGTATAAGCGTACTGATGATGTCATCAATGACGCCACATGACTGCCTTTGAAGTGTTTGAGTTTGAAGTTCACCTGTGAGTTTTGCCGAACCCGTTGTTAAGAAAACACTGTTTTGTTGAATGTTTGGTGAGCGAAGGGACAGACTACTGGATTGAGGTGGAGAGCAACGGGGAGGCAGTGGAGGGTTAAGTGTCTGGCAGTGGAGGTACACGGTTTTACTACCTTGTTGTGTGGAATTACTTCAGAACCGTTTTCTGTGAAATTACTTTGTTATTAATTTGGAACATGGGACCCAATAAATACTCAAAATTCCTCCACTTGACCTTAGAGTCTTACATCTGCCTTTTAAAAACTCTACAGTTTTCATCTGATCTTTTTTCTCTTATAGACCATCCACATATAGATATAAAGTCAAATGTTCATAAAAAGAGTGCAATAAGAATGCAATTATTTGCAAATTTCATCAACCCATATTTAATTAACAATAGAATATAAACAACATATTAGACGTTGAAACTGAGACATTTTACCATTTCATTGGAAAATATTAGCTCATTTTGAATTTGATGGCAGCAACACATCTTAAAAAAGATGGAAGAGGATCCATAAAAGGCTGGAAAAGTAATTGCTGCAAATCAAAAACAAATGGAGAAGCATTTGACAACTAATTAAGTTAATTGGCAACAGTAAGATGACTGGGTATAAAAAGAACATTTCAGAGAGGCAGAGCCTCTGGAATGTAAAGATGGGCAGAGTTTCACCTATCTGTGGCCAACTATATCTACCAATTCTGGAACAATTTCCGAAAAATGTTCCTCAATGTAAAATTGAAAGACTTTGAAATCCCACCATCTAGAATATTTCATATCATTAAAAGATTCAGAGAATCAGGAGGAATCTCCGTGCACGAAACTGAATGTGCGTGATCTTTGGGCCCTCAGGCATCACTGCATTAAAAACAGGCATGAACCTCCACTGGACGTCACTGCTGAGCTCAGGAACACCTCCAGAAATCACTGTCTGTAAAAACAGTCTTTCCCAGGTTTGCAGGTGACATCTGACCTGACCGAGGAACACAGCGGCAGCACGCTGGGCGGAATCGTTGCCCTCTCACTCAGGCGTACAGACCACTTCAATCTTAAATCTTGAAATGTAACTTAAAGCTGTATCATGCAAAGAAGCTTTATGTGAACACAATGCAGAAACACTTCCATGTTGTCTGGGCCAAAGCTCATTTAAAATGTTCTGAGGCAAAACAGAAAACTGCTCTGTGGTTAGATGAAGTCAGGGGTAACTGTGGCACAGGAGGTAGAGCGGTCGTCCACCAATCCCCTGTTGCTGGTTCGACCCCCGGCTCCTCTGGTCACATGTCGAAGTGTCCTTGACCAAGATTCAGAACTGTTGGTTAGCTGCATAGCAGCTCCCCCATTGGTGCGTGAATGAGTGCAAATGGTTGAATGAGAAGGAGTGTAAAGTAAAAAAATTAGAAAATTGTTATAGAGGTGCAGACCATTTACCATTTATACCATTTATTTACCAGCATTTATCACAATGGCATGAGAAGAGTCCAGGTTTGGAACTGGCCCTGCCTGCGGTCCAGACCTTTCTCTAATCAAAAAGATTCGGTGCATCATAAAACGAAAAACCCTTCAACAAAGGCTAAAGACTGTTGAGCAGCTAGAATCCTGCATCAAAGAACTGGACATTTCTCTCCTAAACTCCAGCAACTGGTCTCCTCATTTCCAACTCTTTTGAGATGTGATGCTGCCATCAAAGAAGTATATGGGTCGATGAGATTTACAAATCATTGCACTCTGTTTTTATTTACGTTTTACTCATCATCCCAACTTCTTTGGAATTGAGGTTGTTACAGTCTCACCCATCTGAGGCTTGTGACTCCTGCAGAGGAGTCATAGGTTGCTCGAAGGCTTTACTCTCTGGTCTCCTTCCTGCACAGTCAAAGTCATTTTTAATAATAATTTACTGTACCACAAAAGATATTTAATGACCAAGAAATGTGCTACTGCTTTTTACAGAGTTGATTCTTCTATCTCCAGTATTTTTTTGGCAGGATACTGATTCCCCACTATGTGGACCTTCCAGAAACTGGTGTATTCAGTCCCTTAAACATACTCTCCATTTCCCCAGTTGTGTGACCTTTGAAACCAACTGGCTGCAGCAGTGATGGTTTGGGTGAGTTAGTTTAAAGGGAGTGAGTCTTTGTGGAATTACTTATTTACAACATTTCTGAATAATTACTCTATATTTGTTTTTTGTGTCCCTCCTGGGACAATAATTCAGTAACAACATCCCAACTGAGGAGGGCAGAAATTCACCTTTGCAGCATCTAGTCTGCTAAATTGAACAAAATGACTTCTGGCTTGTTTGTTCTGTCTACAATACAGTACGTCCTCCACAAGACATCATGCTCCAAAGTCACTTAACTTTGTCACTCTCACTACCTCCAAGACGTTCTTGTCCATGTCACTCTTATTGCTTCATCCATCACCAGATTAAATGTTTTTGATAGAGGGAAGTTTCATCCCTCTATTAAAAACATGTGCCACTGTTGAGAAATATTAGTTTGCTCTTTGTAACCGTCTGTTACGTCAAATACGTCTTCGCAGTGAAATTATTCCCTAAGCAGGACACTTCTGAACTGATAACATTGTAGCCACGTTGCATATCCCAAATTATATGGAACATCACAATACAGTATTTGGGCACAATAAACTCCAAATGTCCCCACAGTAGTTGTAAAGTTTGCTGATCAGCTGAACCACAAGCTTCAGAAAACCACGGTGGTGCAGAGGAAAAGATGTCCCATGTCTCCAACAACACACTCCCTTAGCTCCTCTCTCCTTGTGTCTTTTCTTCGCATCAGTCCTGGCGTCTTTAATGGGAGGAACTAAGAAGCAAGGAAAAAACACAACTGAGTGAAACGCCTGTGTTTCTAAGAGATTTGGGATGTGGCCCTTATCTTCATGTCATTTCACACACCTGTTCCCAAACATCAGGTGTTACAGCCAGTTCTACCTGCTCCCTGACTGACTGACCTATTCTTAATGTTGGCTGTGGTCTTAGGTATTGCCTCCTTTTTGTTGCCTAGCTCAGCCTTTGAACTTGATCAGGTTCCTCATCCTGTACCTGCTTGCCTGGCTGCCTTGTCATCTATGAGTTTCGGACATTTGGAAATCCTTAAAACCACTTCAGTGTAATTGCCTGACTGTTTGTAGGTCAACAGATGTGTCCTTTTCCCCGTTGCCTCTTAGAACTGGTTCAAAACACCATTTCCTCCAGATTCCAGTTTTTAAAATGACCTGGATGATCCTCGTGTTTCCATGTTTGTACCCATAGAGCATGTGCACGAGCGACCTCCTGCATTCATGCTTTTCAGGTCCCCACACACAAAAATGCGGCTAAAATAAAGTACTGCTATTATGGCTCTTGTAGAACTTCTTAATGATATTGTATTTGGAGAGAGGAGGTGTAGGAAGGCAAAGCACTTTGGGAATAATAAAATTGTTTGAATATTGAGTGAATCGAATTCTCTAATAAAAAGACAAAGAGAATTGTGAAGCTCATATAAATTAGTTAACTTTTGTTACCTGTTCCTAATTCAGTGATTCTGAATTCAGTGGCCACTGTAACATGATCAGTGCGAGAGTTGCAACACCATTAATGAACACTACAAGATTTATTTTAAATATAATATAATAATTATAATCTTGTTTTTCTTTTCCTTTGGGCTGTTCCCTTTCAGATGTCGCCACAGCGAATCATGTGCCTCCATCTAACTCTGTCCTCTGCATCCTCTTCTCTCACACCAACTAACTTCATGTCCTCTCTCACTACATCCATAAATCTCCTCTTTGCTCTTCCTCTAGACCTCCTGCCTGGCATCTCCAACCTCAGCATCCTTCTACCGATATATTCACAGTTTCTCCTCTGAACATGTCCAAACCACCTCAATCTGGCCTTTTCTGACTTTATCTCCAACACATCTAACATGAGCTGTCCCTCTGATGTCCTCATTCCTGATCCTGTTAATCCTCGTCTCTCCCAAAGAGAACCTCAACATCTTAAGCTCTGCTACCTCCAGCTCTGCCTCCTGTCTTTTCTTCAGTGCCACTGTCTCTAAGCCGAACAACATCTCTGGTCTCACCACCGTCTTGAACATCTTTCCTTTCATTCTCGCTGATACTCTTTTATCACACAACACACCTGACACTTTTCTCCACCTGTTCCATCCTGCCTGCACTCGCCTCTTCACCTCTTTTCCACACTCACCGTTGCTCTGAACCGTTGACCCTAAGTACTTAAAGTCCTGCACCTTCTTCACCTCTGCTCCCTGTAACCTCACCGTGCCACCTGGGTCCCTCTCATTGACACACATGTATTCTGTCTTACTGCAGCTAAGCTTCATTCCTCAGTTTTCCAGAGCAGACCTCCACCTCTCTAGATTTTCCTCCACCTGCTCCCTGCTCTCACTACAAATCACAATGTCATCTGCAAAAATCATAGTCCAAATAATGATTATATATAATTATAATAAAAATTGTTGTGGATTTTTATGTCAAAAACTGATCCTGGGGGTTGGTACACAGGCATCATCTTTGGCTGGTAGTTTGCATAGTTCCAGCTGGAACAACTGTATGTTTTGATTGGAGATAAGATAAATGTGTATGTCAGCAATGGTTTTTGTTTCCTCAACCCCTACATAAACCCATGCACCTGTCTATACTTAGATTCTCTATTTAAGCTTGTTAACTGAAGTTTGTTGGTTTAATGTTTAATACAGGTCAAAACATCAGACAGTATAAGAAGATTCTAAGTGTCCTTAGTTTTTCATGAACTGTTTAATTAACAATATAGTCTTCTTCTTATATCATATATCAGGGGCAGATGTTTTTGTAATCTTAGGGGGTCCTCGTGCTCCACCCTCACTCATTCTCTAAAGCCTGATTGATTGTTATGCAACTTTTCAGAAATAGTTGGTCACAGATTGGTGAAACTCTGCCAATCTTTACATCCAGAGGCTCTGCTGTTCCTTTTCTACCCTGTCATGTTACTGACCTGTTGCCAATTAACTTAATTAGTTGTCAAATGCTCCTCCATTTGTTTTTGATTTGCAGCAATTGCTTTTCCAGCCTTTTGTTGAGATGTGTTGCTGCCATCAAATTGAAAATGAGCTAATATCTTCCATGAAATGGTAAAATGTCTCAGTTTCAATGTCTAATATGTTGTTTATATTCTATTGTTAAGTAAATGTGGGTTGATGAAATTAGCAAATAATTGCACTGTCTTCTATGAAGTGGGGTTTTATTTTTTTCAATTTTGTTGTGTTACAGTCTGATACTTCAATTATCTAAATATCTTTTTCTCATTAATCTACACTCACTACTACATAATGACAATGTAAAAGCAGAATTTTATAAAAAGAAATTTATAAAAAGAAAAAACTAAAATATATCATGTGCATAATTATTCCGATACTTATATACTTTTGCAGCCCCTTTGGCAGCAGTTATAGCTGTGTTGTCTTGCCTGTTTGCTTAGGATTGTTGTCATGTTGAAAGGTGAACTATTGGCCCAGTCTGAGCTCTGTGGAACTCTGTGTCATTCAGGATGTCTCTGTACTTTACTCCATTCAGCTTTCTCTCAACACTGGCCAGTCTCCCGGTCCTTGCCTCAGAAAAACAGCCCCACAGCATGATGCAAACACCACCATACTTCACTGTAGGGATAGTATTGGCCAGGTGATGAGCCTGGTTTCCTCCAGACATAACGTTTACAAATGAGGCCAAACGGTGACCAGATAATCTTGTTCTTCACAGTGTGAGAGATCTTCAGGTGCTTTCTTGCAAACTCCAAGCGGCCTTTCATGTGTATTGCACTGAGGGGAGGGTTCTGTCTAGCACAAGGTCAAAGTGTACCAATGATGTATCAGTTACCAAGCCACATCGAAAAGGCCCATCCTAATTTTTAGCCCATTGACCAGACTGGTCTGTGTTACCTTAAACCAGGTGATTTTTAATCATTGTCCTAGTTGCAAAATAAAAATAAAAATCCTGGTGGCAAATCTAACACATAATTTTCCCTCACAGTAATGGGATGTCCTAACACCGCTGCACCTTCATCCCATCCTACTCAGTGATCAACCACAGGTGGTTAGTCTCTTGTAGTTAATTACATTGCAGCAGTGTTTTAATTATGGTCCATACTTCATAGTTCTCTACTTAGAACTAGTGCTGCTTTGCAGTTTGTCTCCAATATTAAACCTCATTCAGTCAGAAAGCTGCACTGAGTTAAAACTAACAGGTGAGACAGTTTAATATCTCCTCCACGCTGACTACTTACTTTGTTACACCTTAACGTCATCCCCTTTGGCATAATTAGCTGCTGATTAAAAGAAAAATCAAAATGAGCTTTGTTAGCAGCTGATGATATATAATTACGGTTTGAAGCAGCTGTCAGTACATGAAGTACTTAAAGTCTATACTAATAATTATCTTTTTTTTATTCCTCAAATCATTATTTTTCATATTTTTACATTTGAAGGTCTGTAAGCAATTTGCAGTACAAATGTAAAGTTTTTATTTTTGTAGAGTTTTTATTTTGTAGAGTTTTTATTTTTATCTACTCCTGCGAACTAAAGGTTCAATTAATAGATAGAAGGAATGAAATGAATGAATTGATGATTTTTCACTGTAAATAGTCACATATCAAATTTGGACCGGACTTTACATTCATGTTACCAATCGCATCAAGTACAATAGTGTTAAATACTTTGTATGTTATGCTCAGATAATTACTTTTATTGGAGTACTTTTGTACTTAAAGGACATTTTCGAGTATGTAGTTATTACATCAACTTGTGTAAGAATTAGAAGTTCATTAAAATCCCACGCTGAGGATTAACTGATTGGTTAATCAATGGTGAGTGTTACCTGAATGGGATCAGTGTTGTGTTCCCGTGTCATGAAGTTACTGTGACCTGTGATACAGACTGGTGGGACTCTCTGTGGGCACTGTCGGTACTACTGGTATTGAACGCCATCAGGTGCTGGCATTGTCTTGTTATTTTTACCTAAAACAAAAGTCCACCGTGTCCACCTTTGGACAGAGATGTCAGATGTTGTGCCTGGAAACTGCAGATCCTCAGCCTCTTGTCAAAGCCTCACTGTACCTGCATCAGGTTACCTGTCAGGCTCAGTTGGAGTGAATGACGCAATCATTCACCTATTTCACTTCACCTACACCCACATAGTTTGGCAAAAAATAATTTAGACAGCTCCAGCATTAACTCTTTGATATTGTAGAGTTAGAATTGACTTGAATGTTTTGTTTAAATAAAGACAGAGTCTTCTCTTTATTACCCAAATATTGAGCAATTTTAATTTACTGTAAATTGTTAAAAACTGCCGTGACCCGGATTCGAACCGGGGTTGCTGCGGCCACAACGCAGAGTACTAACCACTATACGATCACGGCGAGCTATCCGGGTGGACAAAATAAGCCAACTACTAATCCCATACAATCATATAGACATAGAAGGACTCACTGAGGTTCGAGTTATGTCAAGTATTTGCTTTTAGCAGAAACACTGAAATATGATTTGTCTTTTAAAGAAAAGACAAATTTGGAAATAAATGTGTAACGCACGAGGCGGGTATCTCAGGCGGAGATATAGGCTGGTGTAAGACAGACATATGAAAGTAGTATGTATATAGTCGATCCATTATGATTAATCATAAATAGTGTTTTCAATATAGCATTTATCTTCCATTATCCATCCATTTTCATAGACAAATGCCAGTATTACCAGTGATTAATACAGTTCCAAGCTGTGGGCAAAAAGCCATTGTGGGAGCATATGGACATCTGTAACCACTCTGTCCACACATCTTCCAGATAACTCAGCATAGCCTATACAGTAAGCTACATCTGAGGTCCGACATCTCTTTATTGTATGTGTGTAAGGATTTTCTACTTCTCGGTAATATTTTACAGGGTCCCTGAACACAGCAGAAGAACGGAACGATAGCCAATGACCACGCCCCTCTACGATCTTGGTCCGATGCAATCCGAACGTGTCCGAAACGGTCCTCGTGGTCTCATTTCATTGGAGATACGCTCGTCCAATGAGCCTTGGCCATCTGTGCAGGACTCGGTGCTGTACAAATTCTCAGGTTACATTTCCTCCAAGCTATAGTAGCTGATTTCACCTTAAATCTGCTCTCTTTACCTCGGAAGTGCTGGACCGGACCTGGCAAAATATGAAGTCTCTGGTGAAAGTTCTTGCACTTTTTGCATCGATAGTCGTCACAATTAACGCTACGGTCTACTTCAAGGAACAGTTTGTGGATGGAGGTGCAGTAACATTACAGTCAATTCCATGACTTCTTGTGTGTATGAATGAGTGTGTGCTGAAAGGCTCTGACTCTGCTTCGAGTTTCTCTGTTGATGGTTTGTCTTTCTCTTGTCCTTTTTCTTGTCCTGTTAAATATTATTTTTTTCTTACTGACTTACTCACACTGTGTTAATTGAATTGGTTAGAGTAGAGCTAACTAACGTAAGGGCCACGTCATGTGATGTATTAGTGGAGATAACGTTTGTATTAGCTAAAAAATCGCTAAAGTAATGTTGTGGCGCAGTAAATACCCCAACAGTAATATTACGTTTAGTCTAACTGTTGAAACTGTTTACTCGTTGACTGCTTCGTATATCAGTGCAAATGTTCTTTCGCTTTTGATATTGCACTGCCTCGTGCTGAAGTGAAATGCAGTTGGGTTGAGGAGCTGTTTGTAGACTTTTTGTCGATTTCGGTAAATATCAAGATAAGATACAAGAGTAGCTCAGCTATATGGCTGCGATGATAAAAGTGATAAATAAGCAGCTCATTTTCCCACCAACCTCCCTGTCATTATGCAGGAGAGCATGTTTTCTCCAATGTCCCTCTGCTCTTCTATCCACCAGCTAATCGCGGTGGTGTCCTTCTATTGCTGTAAGGCTACAATAATATTCAATGTGCGTTTGGAAGAAGCAGTACGACAGCTTTGTAATGAAATGTAGTAATAGCAGGTGAACTAATAGGAAATAGAAGGCGAGAAGTAATTAACCCTTGATGTTGCAATGCTGTGTTTCAGATGCCTGGAAGGGCCGCTGGCTTGAGTCAAAGCACAAATCCGACTATGGCCAGTGGAAACTGAGTGCTGGAAAGTTCTACGGGGATGCTGAGGCTGATAAAGGTAATTCCTCTGTTTTCTGTCACTGACACAGCTGGTAAGAATGGATTTGCTGCATTTAGCTCTCTCAGATACTTGCAGACGGTGTCTTATGACGCAAATAGAGGTTAAAGAAGTTTGCATATGTGACCTGTTCTCAGCACAGTCATGAGTAACATTATGTGTCTTTTGCTAGATCACTTCTTGGCTTACGGTTTGCTCTGTGGTTATTAAACAGTTATTAAGGAATACAACAGAAAAGTGAAACAAATTCTTGACACAAGATTTCACTGTAACCCAGTTATGTCATTTACAACTGTTCTGAATTTAGTTAGCACTAATGTGTTGACATACAGTAATCGTGGGACTTTTTGGAATCCTGGGTCCTTTAGCTAGTTGTCTGATTTTCCCAATTGGTAATTAAGGCTTAGTTATATCTGTAAGCACTAAAGTACTTCTTTTATGAGGGAACTCTAATGAAGAAAAAGTCCTGCCCGGTTGCAAATAACAGCCAGAATATATAGGAGTCTGTTTTTCCTATTATGATTTTATATTACATTCACAATAGGTCTTCAGACCAGCCAGGATGCCCGGTTTTATGCCCTGTCCGCCCGCTTCGAGCCATTTAGCAACGAGGGAAAGCCCCTCGTCATCCAGTTCACTGTCAAACACGAGCAGAAGATAGACTGCGGTGGCGGCTACGTTAAGATCTTTCCCTCTGACCTTGACCAGAGCGACATGCACGGAGACTCTCAGTATTACATCATGTTTGGTGAGTCATATTTGTCTTGTAGAGGCAGAGAGACCTGGCCATGAGCAAAACTGTTTGTAGAGAAAGCACTTTCTTAATGTCGTTTTTACACACAAGTGCTTCGGATATGTCATTACCCTGTATTACTCTGTAATGACCACAATTCCTCTATATATTTAAATAAATAACATGATGACCTATGTCTCCAGGGCCTGACATCTGTGGCTATAGTACAAAGAAGGTTCATGTAATCTTCAACTACAAGGGCCAGAACCACCTCATCAAGAAAGACGTCAAATGCAAAGTAACTTTGGCACAAAGATCATTGAATAATATACTTTTGTCTTTTTGTCAGCATAGATCTTAAAGGGTTATGCCCACTCTAAATACACCTCTCTTTGTGGCTCTCTAGGACGATGAGCTAACTCATGTGTATACACTGATCCTGAATCCAGACCAGACGTACGAGGTGAGGATCGACGATGAAAAGGTCGAGTCTGGCTCCATGGAGGAGGACTGGGACATGCTGCCCCCGAAGAAGATCAAGGACCCTGAGGCCAAAAAGCCCAGTGACTGGGACGACAGAGCCAAGATCGATGACCCCAGTGACACCAAACCCGAGGTAGGACATCAGATAAATTTCACATGTCATGGCTTGGGGTTTTGAGTTTATTGTTTTTCCAAAATAAATTATATGAAACTTCTTTGAAAATCATCGGGTGTCAAACTTCTCTCTTGCAAGAGAGAGAGTTTTGGAAAAGGTAAAGCTTTACACATCTCAACACTACGGAGATGTTATCATCTATCTGGTTAACTTTAATGGGTTCAAATCCCCGAATATTCATATGCAGAGAAATATCCTAAAATGTTGGATAGAAAAATGCTAGAGTTTGCACACAGAACATTCCTTACATAGTAGTATTGGCTGGTCAGTTTCTGAGCTGACAGCTCTTTGTTAAAAATTCTGAACAGTAAATTAGATGGTGAATTCCATCCTGCTGTCTTCTAGGACTGGGACAAACCAGAGACTATTCCTGACCCTGATGCCAAGAAGCCCAGTGACTGGGATGAGGACATGGATGGGGAGTGGGAACCTCCCATGATCACCAACCCAGATTATAAAGTACGCATTGTTAGGAGTATGAGCTATAGCTTTTATAATTGATTGGTGTTTGTGGGAAGTATGTGTTTTTCAATAGTTGCGGGTTATGTTTGAGGTATCTCATGAAATTGGTGTAATCACTACATTACATTGGGCTTTTTAATTTTGTTTTAAAGGGAGAATGGAAACCCAAGCAGATTGACAACCCTGACTACAAGGGAGCCTGGGTCCACCCTGAGATTGACAATCCAGAGTATACTCATGATGCCACAATGTACAAGTTTGACAACATTGGAGTTCTGGGTCTTGATCTATGGCAGGTACTGAATTTTACTCACCTACTGATACTTGCTTTAGTTTAAAACTGGAGCATAAATACAGACACAAATTTATGACTATATAGTTAAAATCTATTACACAATTGAGCTGAATCAACAACTGTTATCTAGATTTCCTGAATAAATAATTTGAATAAAAAATGCAATCCAATTTGTTTTTCTTCAGGTTAAATCTGGCACAATTTTTGATAACTTCCTGATCACAGATGATGTCAAAGAAGCGGAGGAGTTTGTAAAGGAAACGTGGGGAGCTACTAAGGTAGGACTGGACTTACTGGAAATTCACTTAGAAAGTGAGATGTGAGCAGTAAATAAGATCCACCGGAGTGACATTCCATTCAATCCACACTGACTCTCATCTGCTCAGCACCTTTCCTAAAACAGTCTGTGTGTGTCCATCTGAAAGCAGGACTGAGGTACTGCAGGAAGAAAAACTGCCTTAACCAGGCTGATTGACAGCTGTAAGCTTAGCAGAAAGAAATCAGGAGATCAAAGAATCAGTTAATACAAATGCTAGTACAAAGTTTGCACCAGCTTTTGAAGAGTTTAAATTTGAATCTGTCTATGCTGATTACATTTCACTAAACTCGCAAGTTTGTGCGTGTTTCTGAATCGGTGTGAATTAATACATTTGATAAGACGGAGTGTTATCTGCTCCATGATGGGTGTAAACAAAACAAAATTGTCTCTCTATAGCCTGTTTTACATATGAATACATATATATATATATACATATGGACAATTTCAGGAGAAATCAGCCTCGGACATTGTCCGAAGTTTGCTTCACATATGTAACACACAGCGGATAATCTCTCCATTGAGAGGTGTCCTTATGCAAGAAGCTCCACTTGATTTTAGTGCACGATCAGCACACACAAGAGGCCTGACTTAGTAGAAAAACTAGGCTGTTTGAAACAGTGTTTTTGTATACAGCACATCATATCTACACAACAAATCTAATGTCAGGAGGGTCTCACTCAGACATTTTTATTCTCACACACACCTCCACAGGTCAAAGTCAGGAGAATTTCAGATTTCTAGTTCATGTGGGAAAAGGGTTTATGTGAAATCTCCATTATTGCTACTATAGAGCAGTGTTGAGTCTACTGTGCATTACCGAGAGAAAAGAATATTTTTACTTGAACCATTTAATTTAGACTTTTCAGTAACATTGCTGGGACGTTTCAAATGTCACATTTTACAGCTGGTCGATTTTAGCAAAGTCTTGCCCAGCATTTGCTTCATATTAGAGGTGTGTCTGTTTGATAGCAGACCTTCTGTATTGTGACTATAGAATCATGTACCTTGATAATTCCTGTGAAGACTGAGAAATGCCCATCACAAGTACTGTATTCTCCATTAACAGTTCAGGGCACTAAAGCAGCTTGTTTCCTTTGCCCATCAGGGACCAGAGAAGAAGATGAAGGAGGAGCAGGAGGACATGGAGAGGAAATTGAGGGAAGAGGAAGAAAAGAGCAAGAAGAAAGATGCTGAAGGCGAGGAGGAGGATGACGATGAAGAGGAAGATGGAGATGAGGAGGATGATGAGACACTCGAAGAGGGCGAGCATGAGGATGAAGATGCTGGGACAGAAGACGACAGCGACGTCAAACAGAAGGATGAGTTGTAGCCAATTGGTGGACTGCCATGGGCTTCTCTCTGCAGGTTCAAACTGAGACAGATTAGCAACCTGTGGACTCTGGCCTTTCATAAAACAGCCTTTTATTCAGGTGTAGGGGTGGGGAAGGGGGGAAGGTAGGGGTCCAATCAGATTTATTTTTTATCAATTGCCTTGTTGCTTTTTTTTTTTTTAACCTTCAAACTAGAAGGGAGAAGGGTGTACTTGGTGTTTTCCTTCTGTTTATATCTGTTTTGGTTTAATGATTTAATGTGATTTCCCAAAATCAAAAAATGGTCAGTCCCATTTTGTGTGTGTGTGTGCATCCGCACATGCGTGTCCTGCAGTCACTCACAGAGCCACATTTTTATTGTCTTATGTCTGGTTGATGCACTTTTATTTTTCCTGTGTGCTGTTGTACTGTTTTTGAATGAACTCCCTTAATTTATTCAATCATTACATTTGTTCCCTGTAAACAAAAAGTCTTGATTTCTGAATATGTCCTTGCCCCAACTCCGTGTGTATGTACAAGCATGTGCTGAGAGTAAAACTGTGATATTTAAAATGTAATTGTTTTTTTTTTTTTTACAAACCTCATTTTCTCCTTTGTTCATCATGAGTGACTTTGTCATGGGCAATAACTGTTTTTGGGTTTCAGTAAATTAAAGCTTCCTTTAAGAAGATGACATCTGTGGTAGTTCTGGATGTGTGAATGTTGTTAACGGTCATTCTGGTGTGAATAAGACATGTGATAGAATGATAGCCAAAGCAAAAATGCAGCCATTAATCTTTGTAATGAGGCAGGGTTGTTTTGAAGTTTGCATTCTCTGTAATTACTATATAAACGTAAAACTTTACAGGTAAGCAGATGTAGAAACTGGATGATGGATACAGTATATCAAAGGCAATCAGTTAGCAATATAACGTTGCTCTACCACTGCTCAATCAGAAACATTTACATTACAAAAATGTTTCCGATTGAGGCCAAGAAATTAGTCTGGTCAAATAAGAAGGCCGAAGGATCCGCTTGTCTTTAACATTATAAACAAACGACTAGCCTCATCTGTACACTGCAAAGAAATTAAATCCAGCCTGTACATATAATTGTAGTTGTTCCAGTCGTGTCAGTGTCAGAATACTAAGTGCTTTTTGTGTGTGTGTGGTGTGTGTGGAAGGAAAATAGTTCCCCTTAATATAAAATAATTTATAACTGGCTAAGTGGTATAGGGATACATTGGGATACAATGCAGCCACCAAGGGCAGCCTTGGTCCTGGTCCCAAGCCCGAACAAAAATGGAAGGGTTGTGGCAGGAAGGACATTCCGTGTAAAAACATGGCAAATCAATGTGTTCTGGGGTAGTGACCCCTGAAGGGACAAACTCAAAGCTGTTGATTTATAATCCAGACCGAAGGTTGGGGGGGCATTAAAAAAATGCTGTGATGCTACAAATCTCAAGCCTCAGCTTTAGATGCTTTGGTCTTTATGTATTTTTATGAATAATGAGTGCCTGCATCGGTCATCGCCTTATCTAAGTTGAAAGTTGAGGACGTAGCCATTTACGCGCGCTCTCGTATTGGGATATTTCTGACAGTATTTGAAAGCAGCAGCATGTGCCTCACCTCAGCAGTAGATGGCGTCCTTACCCAGCCTGCTCCGCGGCACCGAGACAGCTGAGTCACACATACATTGAGACCCAGAAAAATAGATATTGTGGGAAATACGGCGGGTACAGTCGGTTCTCCAGACTTTGGGATTTTTTTTTTTTACCCGAGCTGCTCTAAGAACACGTTGAAGGATGCTGACCATAACACTAAAGACTCTCCAACAACAGACGTTCAAAATAGAAATAGACCCAGAATTGACGGTGAGTAGAAGTTAACGGAGCTGAAGTAAACACGTTCAGGCCGGGAGAGCTGGTAATGTTGGCCATAGCTCCGAAGAACCTGAGCTAACGGTAATGTTTAGACATATACGCAGTAAAGCACGTCAAACCCTGTAAGAAATGTCAGCTTTCCTAATTCGAATAAGTAATATTACACCAGTGTGAAAAATATGAAAACAAACAAGTTAGCAATTTGGCAAGACCGAGTTGTGAGCGCCGTAGCTCGAAGTAACGCTAGCTCCTGCTCAGAGCGACACTGAACAAGTTTACCTTCAAAGTAAAAGCGTAGCTTTTTTCATTCAATTATGCGCATCACGCCGCACTCTGTAACCAACGTTAGGTTTTTCACGCTGAACAATGCCGTTTAAAATATTGCCTGTATGCCGTTGGCCATTTTGGTGTTGCTTTTTGTTTTTTCAGTAGGACCTTACACCATTTTGGGTTATATTGAAAATTAGGACCGGAAACGTTTGTGCTTTGGTTGAACTTGATAGTAATAGTGACTCGTGTCAGTGGATCCCCATGAATGACGAAGCAATATTTTCGCCATCCTATTTGTTAATGTAGTTGTAGAAATAATAGTTGGAAAATCTTTATAAGAGAAAGGAAACAAGCCTTTACTTAAATACTAAGCGATATTATTGTAGTAGTAGAATGACCAATGATATTTCCAGCGAAGTTTTATGACGGGAAATATCATGACCAGCAGTTATTATAGAATTAACATAAAGTTTGTTTTAATACATTCATTATATTAACTGCAACTTTTGCGTGACTCAAAACTGCTCATTAGACATTGATGTATCAATTGAACTTTAGCTTTTTGTTCTTTCTGCACTTTATGTCTTTGCTTTATTTAGACATGATGGCATTGTACTGACACTTAATCCAAAGTTAATTCTCAAAATATGTAACTACTACAGAAAACATGCACAAACAGTAAATACACTTCAAAAATGTGGTGAAGCATCATCCGCTACTGCTAGTTTGTCATTTGGGGTCCCCCAAGGCTCCATTTTGGGTCCTATCCTGTTTTCATTGTACATGCTACCATTGGGGTCCATCATTAGCAAACATAATCTCTCTATTCATTGCTATGCAGATGATGTTCAGTTATATCTACCACTGAAAGGCTCACGAATAGCTCACAATCACAAAACCCTGGCCAGGTGGTTCTTGATTGTGTGGCGGACATTAAAAACTGGCTGGGCAGCAACTTTATGTTTTTGAATGAGGGCAAAATAACAAGTTATTTTGTTTGGACTTAGTGACAAAGGAAACCCCTGTAACATTGATCTTGGTAGTCTATCTTCCAATGCTAACGCTGTGGTTAAAAACCTAGGTGTTCTTTTTGACAGTGAGCTGCGGCTCCATAAACAAACTTGCTCTGTGATCAAAAACATTTTCTTCTAACTGCGCTCTCTCACCAATGTGAAGCCTTTTCTGTCACGTAAGGACTTGGTAATCGCTATTCGTGCTTTTGTTTCCGAGGCTTGACTACTGCAGTGCACTGCATTTGGGTGTTAACCACTCAATTCTTCAGTGATTACAGTTGGTGCAGAATGCTGCGGCACACATGCTAACTATTACATCTAAGCGTGACCAGATAACCCCCATGTTGTATTCTCTTTATTTGCTTCCTATTCACTTAAGGATCCAATTTAAGATGCCATTACTCACTTTTAAAGTCCTTAATGGTCTGGCACCTTCTTATTTGGCTGATCTGGTGACTATGTGGGGTGGGCGACTGTGGCGCAGGAAGGTTGTCGACCAATCTCACAGTTGTTGGTTCAATCCCCGGCTCCTTCGGTCACATGTCGAAGTGTCCTTGAGCAAGACACTGAACCCCAACTTAGTTGCTCCCGGTGAGTGTTGGCCAGCTGCATAGCAGCTCCCCCATCGGTGTGTGAATGTGTGTGATTGTTAGTGTGAATGGGTGAATAAGAAGCAGTGCAGACCATTTACCATTTATTCATGTTGCAAATCGCAATCTCAGATTAACTCAACAGTTCTATCTACTTGTGCCCAGATCTAGGTCAAAGCATTGGGGGGACAGGGCCTTTGCTGTTATTTCCCCTAAGCTGTGGAACTCTGCCTCCTCGAGGCAAAGGAGGAGCTCAGAGGAGCTCAGATGTAACTCGTGTTACATCTGAGCTCCACACTTTTATATCCAAAATTAAAACTCACTTGTTCAAAGGGGCATTTGATACGTAATAAGTGATCTCAGTTTCATATTAAATTGGTGATTAGGACATATAAATGACATAGAAACAAAAACACTGAATTACAAACTGCCCGATGTGGATTAATAATGGTTTGATCCCAGCACACTTCCAGCGGTAACGGCTTTCAGGCCTTACACTGACTAATTTCCGATCAATGTGGAGTTTCATTATTAGTAACTCACTTGGCAATGTTGTTTTATTTCTTGATGTTTTTAGGTGAAAGCCCTGAAGGAGAAGATAGAGGAAGACAGAGGAAAAGATGCATTTCCTGTTGCAGGACAAAAACTCATCTATGCAGGTGGGGCAGAGACAGTAACATTGGAAAAACACGTTGAAATATTAAATCCAGGTATACAAAGGAACCTGGAAATGCTTTGTTTACTTCTTTGGCTGCTGTTTTTCCAATAATACAATGTGAAACCCCAAACATTGTTTCTATGAGCGCCTTACAAAATCAAGAAATATTTGTTAAAAATGCAGGAACAGCAGTTATAAGGCCACAAGTTATGTAGATTACCAACATGCTTTGGAAAAGGCTGTTGATTTAAACAGAGCAGATATTTTTTTTAATTCCTTTTGTAAATAGCCATATTGTAACAGTCAAAATACATTCCTAGGTGCCCACTTACAGAAGTGGAAGAAGTGGAAAACTGTTTTACAGTTTATTTTACTCTCCATTTGATTGGGTGCCCAGCCAAGATCTCTTCAATTGCAAAATGCAGAATGCTCAATGAGGTAAAAAAAAGAAACTCTAGAGTTTCAGCTAAAGAAGGATTCATTGGAGTTAGTTAACTTAATTGGTCAACCATATCCCAAGTATTCTCCACAAATGTTTTGTTGAAAGATAAACTGAAGGTAAAATTGTTTTGAAAGAACGCACGGCAACACATATGGCATAAAAATAGAATCGGCTCCCAACATGAAAACATCATCACAAATTTATTAAGGTATCCTACAGGATGTCATGGTTGGCTGTCTATAAGCTGAAGCTTAGACGAAGCTTAGAGCTGCAGTAGGACATGAGTCTAACCTTGGAGTAAATCTGCTACAGAATAGCTATGGAGACAAATAAATCTCACCACTGGAGTGGTCCAATCTAAGGGGCGGGCGGGGGTGCTTGCTTGAGGATGTCGCAGCCAAAGTGGTTCAACCAGTTATTAAAAAACTTCAAAATTATTTTTCAGTATCACTTATTATGTTTAATGGGTGTGTTTAATAGAGAAATTGTTTGTATACATTTGTGATTTTGCTGAAGTTGATTACATTTAATGACCAAGATACACCTAAAATAAGGAAATTGCAAATAGTGCAGTTAATTTTCTTCCGACTTAATGTTTCAAAAGAAAAATCTAAATGTAGAGAGGTGCTGTTGAAGCCATCTGTTATGGTGCTTTTCCTCTAGAATATTCCCAATACATTTATTTTTACAGAAAGTTCAGAAACCTTCCCTGGGGTAAAAGTCCTCATAGCAATTTTGATTTACATTTCCACAGCAGGGCCGGACCCCTGGACAATTAAGCAAATTAACTTGCTAATGTAATAAAAGTGTTATATTGGGAATTGTATGTAATTCACATGTTCTATTACTCTACTTTCTGATTTTTGTGGCAAATAAGCAAAACACAACAATCCATGTGTACAGTTGGTTTTCAAAACAATGGCTTTATAAAATGCTGCATTGTATTTTACCAGTTAGCAATGTTCAGTGCTGCAGACCCCACGCCTATGATTTATACTCTTCTTCAGAAAGTACCACCCAAAATCAGGGAGATTTTTGTTTGGGTAGAACTGTGGTCCTGTAACCTTGTAAGTTCGGAACCTGTTGTTGTAGATTTAAGCCACATCCAGCACACACACAGAAGGCGCTTTTCAATCCTTTTTTAAATTTTAGACGAGCATAATTTCAGAATTTTGTAGTAGTAGTTCTTAATTTACAACTTCTTGAATTTCACAGGCAAAATCCTAAATGATGACACCCTGCTGAAAGAGTACAAAATTGATGAAAAAAACTTTGTGGTGGTCATGGTTACTAAGGTCAGTGCTCCTTCCAGGTTTGTTTTTTTTACAGTATCTTCTCATCCTCATTTATAAGTTTTTCCTCACAACAGAAATACTGATGTTAATTCCACTCACTTTCCACTTACTGTGGTTGATGTTTAGCTTCAGTCACTGCTAACACATTACTGGCAGGCTTTACTGACAGATCAACAACACTTGCAGATTCATTGAGCCCATAGTCCAAGTAATTCCAACCCCTTTACAGTGTCCAGCAACCTTAATAAGTAAGAAGGCTGTTTTTTGTTCAGACATTTTTTAAATACCAGCTTTTATGTACAGTAGTTTTGATAGCACTGATACAGAAACATAACTTAAATGTTAAAGTTGAAGTCAACAGCCTGGTCTCATTCAGTGAAAAAACAATGCACGCTGCTAATTGTTTAGTTATTTTATTGATTCTGCTAATGATCGATACTCAAATATCTTTCAGCCTAAACCAGCTCCTCCTCCACAAGCAGCTCCTCCTCCGCAATCCGCTCCTCAGCCACCACCCCAACCTGCTGCAGCTTCAGCATCACCCTCAGTCACAGCTCCAGCCCCAGCCTCTGGCGCAGAGAAGGTGCCCTGCACACCGACACATACAGTGTCTGCACCCACACCTGCTCCACAGTCAGTGCCTCCTTCTGAACCCCTAGTCCCAATCCCAGAAAACACCACACCGGCTTCTGTTGAAGTATCAGCAGCTGTGGACTCCAGCACAGCCCCAGACTCAGCTCCAGCCTTGGCTTCAGCTGCTAATCAAGCATCTGCCCCAGCTTCAGCTTCAGAAGTTATCGAGACAGCCTCGGTCACTGCTGACAGTTCTGCCCCTGCTGCCCAACCAGAAGAGAAGCCAAGGGAAGAACCTGAGATTCAACCATTTGCTACTGCACCAATCCAATCCTCTGCTTCCAGGTTGGAGTAAACATAGTAACGTCATCTTTTGTTACTAAAAGGAATGAGCTACCATCATTCTTACTATCATTGTGTTTTAAATGTTGAGATGTTTACCAGTCTGTTTTCCTTTGTTCATCTCTCTCAGCCTAGTTGATGAACTTGGTCTCCTTGAAGAAGCAGCATCAATACTGGGTAACAAAGTATATCTGTCATTTATCTCATCTCTTTCATAGATGGAAAATATTTTTCTTCCTTTTTGTTTCACTCTTATAGTTCTGATTTGATAGTTTGCATCAATAATTACTCCCATTGTTTTTAATGAAATTTAATGTCAGTACAAGTAAATGTCCTGCATATTACTGCTGTTCAGATGATGTTAATAACCCGTCCATTTACATTCACTGTACAGAATAGGTATTGCTAGTGCTAATGCAGCATTGATTTAACGTTATAAATTCACAATTCAAGTAAAGAGATATGGGCTAAAAACACCCTAGGTAAATTATACAATATTTACATTCCCTAAAGATGAATGGCTGATGTCAAAAATCTAAAACAAACGTATTTCCAGCTCTAATAAAAAAGAAAATTAACTTTTTCCTGAGTTAAGTACTGCTCAGATTGTCTGTTCGTCATGGTTACTAAATTCCTGGAATATGTGCGGTACAAGTTTCACATTTGGTTCTGTCCTTATTGTGCTATTGTTTCCACAGTGACAGGTCCGGCCTATGAGAACCTGGTGTCAGAGATTATGTCCATGGGTTACGAGCGAGAGCAGGTAGTTGCTGCTCTCAGAGCCAGTTACAACAACCCTGACCGAGCAGTAGAGTACTTACTTATGGTGAGAATTCAAACAACTTTATTTCCTGTCCTGCATGCCACAGTATTCTAGAACATCCACTAAATCCTTATGTACTGCAGGGTATTCCAGCAGAGGCCAGTGATCTGCCACCTCAAGAGCCAGTCAGGCCTAGTGAGCCATCCAACCCCCCAAATCCAGCTACACAACAACCACAGCCTTCCCCAGCATCTTCCAACAGTAAATTCATGCATGTTCTACCAATAAATATGAGTGTATTTATACATACAGTACTTGTCTTTCTCTGGTTGCATGGACAGGTTGTGTTTCAAAACCAAAATTGTGAGAACCCTTCCACAATTGAAGGACATTTTGGGCAGTGCTCACAACTTTTAAGGACTGTGTGAAGGTTAAGATTTGGTTTTGCTCCAGGGACTAATAACTTAGAGTAGTGGTTGTTGCCACTAGTCTTACTTTAAGAACAAAGCACAAACATCAGCTGAAATCTGACAAAATAATCCTTTGCCCAGTTGTTTCAGATTTGGAATTTATTTCTGGTGACTCCTTGGGATTCTTAAGAGTCAAATTGGCATTATTCTCTATTAAAAACACCAGTAAGAGACTTAAATACGACTGAGCAAATGTAACTTCATGGGAATTGTATTGTCATCAACATGTTAATAAAAAAATAGATTGTTGTTTTTGTCACTTGATGATAACCACTTTGCTAAAATAGTCCTTTCCTAACTTCTCATGCTGTAATGTAGTTAGCAAAGGTATGGATCAGTTGGATGAGGAGGAAGGAGATAAAACACTGATAGAAGGGTTTTATGCTATCAATTTTATTCCAAAACATTACAATATGTGGTGTCTTTGGACAAACAATATTTAGCCATGTTAGATGGCCAGGACTTTTACCTTGTTAATTTTTCTTTAAGTTCTTTAGAAACAACCTGCTAAAAGAAGTAACACTTCTTTAGGAGTTCCTCTAGTTTCTCTTTAGGAACGTAACAAGTGGCTGTTCCCCTGAAAGAGGGTCTGCAGTTGGAGCCTTTCCCACTGTGGATGATGTTGCAAATGCAACATTTGATTTACTGAATTGTCCAGAAACCTCCACAGAAACATTTCAAGTCATCCCATTTATTTATTTTGTCTACACAATTGTGTTGTATTCTGATTCTGTTCCCTCCCCAGCAGGGCCAGTGTCTGGTAGTCAGCCTCCCTCTGCTAGTGGAGGTTCTGTCTCCACAGGAAACCCTCTGGAGTTCCTGAGGAACCAGCCTCAGTTCCATCAGATGAGACAGATTATCCAGCAGAATCCAGCGCTCCTACCAGCCCTGCTGCAGCAACTTGGCAGAGACAACCCACAGCTGCTGCAGGTACCAGACCAGCACACTCTCCAAACTACAGGCATTAAAGCTTGTTAGTTTTTTTTTAGTTTTCAAAATGTTATTTGAAAGATTAACTGGGCACTTGAACTAATGTTTTCCTTGGAACTAGTACACTTTCTTCTAAGTGTCTTGTTTTTTTCTCAAACATAGTTTAGAGGAATAAGACATTATAGTGAATTGATGAGCTTTTTAAATTTTAGCCTTTATTATAAAAGTAGTAGAAATTTGTACCTAGTGACAAATGTCATCATGAAAACATCAACGCTTAAAAGGGAACAGATATTATACAAACTAACCATAAATATTTTTTTCAAATACATAAAAACAAAGAAGAAGTTTAGTTGTTTACAGACATTTGAGCAAATACATCTGCCCTGATGATGGAGGTCAGTGGACATATCTTTGAGTGGTCATCAATAATCATAATCCCTTGTTTTGTGTCACCTTTAATACAGACTGGGAACCTCTGTGTTAGCTCTATGCTAGTTTTCATATTGATTGTATGCATTGCTTGCAGCAAATCACACAGCACCAGGAGCGTTTCGTGCAGATGCTGAATGAGCCACGAGGTGGAGATACAGGAGGGGAGGAAGCTGAAGGCCAGGCATCACCACACACCAACTACATCCAAGTCACCCCACAGGAGAAGGAGGCCATTGAGAGGGTCAGTTCATCAGTCCTACTGACAATACAGTGACTACAATACAGTACTGGACATATAGTATGTGTGTATTAAACTCCTTAATAATGAAAAACTCCTCAGATAACATCATCTGACGGATTTTTTCTGCTCAGTGTAAAGAAATACTTTAATACGGGAAAGTTTAATACCGAAACTAAAATGAGACAAAGTAATTAAAAATCTTAACTAAACGCATAACTAAATTCACTTTAAAGACTAAATAGAAATTATATAACAACAATGTCTAGAAGAGGTCAAACTGGGAGTTAAAGTAGAATCACAGTGGGATTCAGGGGAATTTAAAAGGTGACTTAAACTAATTTTACCCTTGCAGCTTATGGCTCTAGTTTCTTCTTCTTTTCCTTTCGGCTGTTCCCTTTCAGGAGTCGCCACAGCGAATCATGTGTCTCCATCTTACTCTGTCCTCAGCATCCTCTTCTCTCACACCAACTAACTTCATGTCCTCTCTCACTACATCCATAAATCTCGTCTTTGGTATTCCTCTAGACCTCCTGCCTGGCAGCTCCAACCTCAGCATCCTTCTACTGATATATTCACAATACCTTCTCTGAACATGTGCAAACCACCTCAATCTGGTCTCTCTGACTTTATCTCCAACACATCTAACATGAGCTGTCCCTCTGATGTCCTCATTCCTGATCCTGTCCATCCTCGTCACTCCCTAAGAGAACTTCAACATGTTGAGCTCTGCTACCTCCAACTCTGCCTCCTGTCTTTTCTTCAGTGCCACTGTCTCTAAGCCGAACAACATCTCTGGTCTCACCAACTTTCCTTTCATTCTCACCGATACTGACCCAGAGTACTTGAAGTCCTGCACCTTCTTCACTCTGCTCCCTGTAACCTCATTCCACCTGGGTCCCTCTCATTGACACACATGTATTCTGTCTTACTGCGGCTAAGCTTCATTCCTCTGTTTTCCAGAGCAGACCTCCACCTCTCTAGATTTTCCTCCACCTGCTCTCTGCTCTCACTACAAATCTCAATGTCATCTGCAAACATCATAGTCCAGGGAGATTCCTGTCTAACCTCATCTGTCAGTCTGTCCATCACCAGAGCAAACAAGAAGGGGCTCAGAGCCGATCCTTGATGCAGACCCACCTCCACCTTGAACTCCTCTGTCACACCTACAGCACCTCACCACTGTCTTACAGCTCTCATACATGTCCTGCATCACTCTAACATACTTCTCTGCCACTCCAGACGTCCTCATACAATACCACAGCTCCTCTCTGCACCCTGTCATACACTTTCTCTAAATCTAAAAAGACACAATGCAACTCCCTATGACCTTCTCTGTACTTCTCCATCAGCATCCTCAAAGCAAATACTGCATCTGTTGGACTCTTTCTAGGCATGAAACCATATTGCTGCTCACAAATGTTCACCTCTGCCCTTAGCCGAGCTTCAACTACTCTTTCCCACAACTTCATTGTGTGGCTCATCAATTTTATTCCTCTGTAGATGCCACAGCTCTGCACATCTCCCTTGTTCTTAAAAATTGGTACCAGTACACTTTTCCTCCAGTCCTCAGCATCCTCTCACTCTCCAAGTTCTTGTTAAACAAACTAGTCAGAGACTCTACTGCCACCTCTCCTAGACACTTCCATACCTCCACAGGTTTGTCATCAGGACCAACTGCCTTTCCACTCTTCATCATCTTCAACGTCCTCCTCACTTCACTCTTACTAATCTTTGCTACTTCCTGCTCCACACCAGTCACCTCTTCTACTCTTCGTTCCCTTTCATTTTCCTCATTCATCAACTCTTCAAAGTTCTCCCTTCATCTTCCCATCACACTCCTGGCACCTGTCAATACATTTCCATCCTTATCTTTATCTCTTTATCTCTTTGTCTGGCCAACCTGTACAAATCCACCTCTCCCTCTTTAGTGTCCAACCTAGCATACAAGTCCTCATATGGTCTTTGTTTGGCCTTTGCCACATCTACCTTCACCTTATGCTGTATCTCCCTGTTCTCCTGTCTACTCTCATCAGTCCTCTCAGTGTCCCACTTCTTCTTAGCTAACCTCTTTCTCTGTATACACTCCTGAACTTCCTTGTTCCACCACCAAGTCTCCTTGTCCGCTTTCCTCTTTCCAGATGACACACCGAGTACCCTCTTACCTGTCTTCCTGATCACGTTAGCTGTAGTGGTCCAGTCATCTGAAAGCACCTCCAAACCACCTAGAGCCTTTCTTAACTCCTCCCTGGAAACTACGCAACATTCTTCATTTTTCAACTTCCACCACTTCGTCCTCTGCTCTGCCTTTGTCCTCTTCATCTTCCTCACCACCAGCGTCATTTTATACACCACCATCCTGTGTTGTCTGGCTACACTCTCCCCTACCAACACTTTACAGTCACTAATCTCCTTTAAATTACAACATCAACACAAGATGTCGTCCACCTGACTGCTTTTACCTCTTCTATGTCACCCTTTGTTCCTGCCTCTTCTGGAAGAAAGTGTTCACCAGAGCCATTTCCATCCTCTTTACAAAGTCTACCATCCTCTGTCCTTCTGTGTTCCTGTCCTGAAGACCAAATCTTCCCATAACAGTCTCATCACCTCTGTTCCCTTCACCTACATGTCCATTGAAATCTGCACCAATCACCACTCTGTCACCTCTGGGGATGCTCTGCATCACTTCATCTAACTCACTCCAGAATTTCTCCTTCTCTTCTAACTCACATCCTACCTGTGGGGCATAACCACTAACAACACGCCTTCAATTTCCAGCTTCAGACTCATTGACCTGTCCCCTCTAGAACATTCCTCACAAACTCCTCTTTCACAAACTCCTACTCCATTTCTCTTCCTATCTGACCCATGGTAGAACAACTTGAACCCTGCTCCTAAGCTTCTAGCCTTGCTACCTTTCCACCTGGTCTCCTGGACACACAGTATGTCCACCTTCCTTCTCTGCATCATGTCGATCAACTCCGTAGCCTTCCCTGTCATAGTACCAACATTCAAAGTCCCTACTGTCAGTCCCACATTCTTAGCTTTCCTCTTCTCTCTCTGCCTACGAAGACACCTTCCTCATCTCCTTCTTCGTCTTCGACCAACAGTAGTCCAATTTCCACCAGTCCCCTGTAGGTCAACAGCACTGGTGGTGGTCGTTGTTAACCTGAGCGATCCGGTATGGAAGTCATTGACATGATTCGCATTTTTAATTTGGCATGTGTTTTACGTCGGATGGCCTTCCTGACACAGCCCTCTGCATTTATCCAGACTTGGGACTGGCACAAGAAGACACTGGCTTCTGCCCCCTTGTGGTTGCAAATTTGGGGAGTGTTATTATAGTTTGAACTTTTTTAAGTTAGTTACTCAGTTAGTTTGTTAGTTACTTTTAGTGCTTTATGGTTTGTTATTTGGGTATAAATTGAGTCATCATTAATTAGCTGAAATACACCTAATACAACTATGATGGTATAAGATTATATATAATCATGTCTATTTGGAGGACAAAAAGGCTTAGTAGCAGTCAGGAACTACACCAAATTTTGAGTAGCTTCAATTTTTACTCATTGTGTAATGCAATATCAATCAATACTGTTTCTGGTTAAAACTGAACTGAAATGCACAATGATACAGAGACACAGGTTTCAAACTTCTTCCTTATGAAAGTCCTAACAGCTGTGACAGAAGTAAACTGTCAGAACTTTTAATTTTCTACTACTACAACTAGTACTGTTTTAAGGAATATCTATTTTTTTCCTGTTAAAAGTCTTTTAATACACAATGTCACATTGTAGGGTATATTTATTTTAGATTTAATAATAGTGTGGAATAATACTCCTGCCTGTATGAATGTTATACATTATTCAAAGGTTACTCTAATTAATGTCATGGTATTGGTATTTATGATTCACTGTAACGCTAGTATTTCTTCTTTCTCTATCAACAAAAATACAGAAAAACATTGAATCATATATTATTTGAAAATAATCAACGGCTTTTGGCTTGTCCCTTCAGGGGTCTTCACTGCGGAGTTTTTCACATTAATTTGGCATGAGTTTTTACTAATCAGTAACTGTCTCATATACACCTGTACTGTGTGTGTGTGTGTGTTTGTAACATCATTGTGTGTATTCCAGTTAAAAGCACTGGGCTTCCCTGAAGGCTTGGTCATCCAAGCTTACTTTGCCTGTGAGAAGAATGAAAATCTAGCTGCTAACTTCCTGCTGCAGCAAACATGGGACGATGAATAACCAGATGTCACCTGAAACCTCGTGGTTCAACAGAGGGCCGCAAAGTGGATGACAGCGCTATACAAGGTCCACATGGGATGACCAGGACAAGAAGAGGACATTTCTTTTCACCCCCATGTGACTGTGGTCTGATGATGATGAAATGCTGTTCAAAGTTAGCTGTGCTGCCTACTCTCCATTCAGCTGTGAAGATCATCATAAGGCTCACACTGAGCCGTGCTTCACTGCTGCTACATCATTACTGCTGTTGCTTGTGCTGAGTAATTACACTGAGAGAAGTCCAATCAGGAATTATGCCAACAGTCTGCATCACCTTCTCTGGTCAACAGGCTCACAGGCTGCCTGCAGAACATGTTTTCAACTAAGTCTCTTGTACATATATACAGTATAAACACTACAAGACAGTATTTGTAGTGAATATTCTGTATAAAGTACAGAACCAAATAACGTGCAAACCTAACATGTCTGATTTGGCTGAAAATGTGATGCAAGCTGTTGACTTCACGGTTTGAGAGCTAGCATTGCTTTATATTAAAGTTGAGGTCTGATCATGATACTTCTACTTATTTTGTCTTTTCTTTCTATGTTTTCCTAAAATACAGTACTGTGCAAAAATCTTAAGCCACCATCAACTTTACTTATTTATTTCTTTGTCTCTTTTTTTAGGATATAATCAGAAAATACAGGAAATATGCCAAAAAAACAAAAACAAGGTGGCTTCCACAGGAAAAAGTCACTATTTAGTGTGACCTACCTTTGCACCTAGCACAACACCACTGGTAGAAATGCATCATCAAAACCACGACAGACCCTTAACCATGTTTCACAGAAGGATGCAAACGCTAATTTTTCCACCTGTTTAATTGTTTGCATATATCAATCTCTATGCCCAGTTCCGAATGAGTGGTTTATTGGCGGATACAGCTTCTTTGAATTGTCAAAACGTTCAACTTGGCATTCAAATAAAGCTGTCAGATGCTGAGCCAGGTCCTTGCTGGACTTCTGGCCTCTCAAGCAAAAAACTTGTCAGATTTTGTCTGTCTTCCATTCGTATTTGGCCAAAGAGAGTTCAAGACATTCTAAGTCACAGTGGAAGTTGCACTAAATACTTGTCACTCCAGCCTGTAGAAGTTTATTTTATTTGTACATTTGTTTTGTTTTACCGTTAACATAATTCCTATTTTTTGTAGTTGTATTCTAATAATGAGACTCTGAAATAGATATATAATACACATAGCCTTAATTTGAAATAAGTCTAATTGTGGCCTAAGAGTTTGGCACAATACTATATCTCTGAATAAGTTCAAGTAGCACAAAAGTTATCTTCAAGTGGTATTTTGAACTTTTATTAAACAAATAAATGTTCTTCCACAGAAAATCTAATCTTCAGTGCCACCTAAATTTCTGCTATTTGAGCCTTTGCTGCCCATTCCAGCCAGAAAAAGACAAATGACATGAAGTGAAAAGAATGACAAATAAAATTAAATATACTCCCAAATCAACATGTTAACTCAAAATTTGGTGGCTGTAGATCAGTTGGCGGAGCAGTTACCCACAAACCCCAGGGTCAGTGATTCAACTGTGTCCCTGAGCAAGACAGCATTCTCCAAGCTGTCCCTAGTGCCTGCTTCTTCCTTTTAAGTCACTTTGTTTAAAGCATCTGATTAATAATTGTATTAAAAATACAACTTAAGCCAAATTATTAGAATTTGTGACTAAAAAGTTTAGAATATTTGTCTATTAAATTCAACCTAATCTATATTTACTCTACTTACAGTCAATCAATCTTATACTCTTATCCTATGTGCATTATATGATATTTATTTAATTTTAACAATTTGGACTTGGCATTTTTTCCGTTTGAAAGGTTGCAATTTTGATTTTTATTATGTTGGCTCATAACTGGTATTATTTTTTTTGTACCATTCCCAGTTTTGTTGGGATGAAGGGGTGTTTAACTGCAATAGGCTTCCAAAACCCATAAACATTCATATGTAGGTCCAATCAGTCTATAAGTGACTGGTTGATTCCACAAGTAGAAAAATCCCATCACACAATTAGTTGCCCAGCCACATTATATTCTCATAACTTTTTATCAACTTATTATCAGTTATTCTGTGTAATGTGGTATTGTATCTTTTGGAAGAATTGGGGACTCGTAGATGCGCATTCAGCTTAAATTGTCATGGTCTTTCACTGTGGAGAGTTTGTTTTGTTATTTTGGAAATTAACAATTAATTGTAAAGTGCCACATAGCATGTGTTGTGAGCTAAATACTTGTCCTTTTGGAATGAAAGTTTGGGTTCTTTTCATTAGTTGTAATAATTGCGGTCCACTTTCTACTTTTAGACAATCTGTTTTGTTACAGTTCAGTTTGTCTCATATCACATCTTCTATGCATCTCAAGTTTGAGCCAGTGCTCCTTCATGCCTTATGGATTGTCAAGACTTGAGATTTGATTTTACAAGCGCTGGTCTAATTTACAATTTTGTATTTAGTTATTTCACAGATGACTGATGGGTGATCACCTTTAGACCTTTATTTATTAAAAAATGAATTAGGTATTCTTTCAAAAGTAAACTAAAGGGAATTTCGAATAAGTGCTAGAAGCCAAAACAAACCTATTTTTCAGCATTTAGCATGTGCTTTGCTGTTTGTTCTTTTCCTTAACTTTGATGTTTAAACTGGAAGTTTTGTATTACATTGTAGATGGACTGAACAAAGTTTGGTAAAACTGCACTTTACTGTGACAAATGCTGCTGTTTAGCTGTGAGGGGATGTTGGTTGCATGAGATTGTTACAGTATTTATAGCATGGCAGTTGGTTAAGATTGATGAAACCACCAGTGAGGTGTTAATCTGATCTCACTCTATTTGTGTTACTCATGCTGTCAATGTTTTGTTTTCTTTCTGAGTAAAAAAAAAAAAAAAAAAAAGACTTATAACCTTAAATAAACCTGTGGAGGTTTTGCTGAATAGTGGTGAAAAACATTTGTTTCAGCATTGTTTAAAATAAATTGCTTTTACAAGGTCAGTGAGACAAGCTGGTGTTGTATACCCTCAAAGATCAAAGTGCATAAATTACATTCTTTCACTGCTGAAGTTTCCAAATATCAGTGGTGGAAACGAACTGCTTTCATATACACCACAAGTACTGCATCGACATGCAGTTTTAAAGTACCTTTACTTTCCTTTAGGTTTTTACTCCACTACATTACTGCACTGCCAGCTTTAATAAGTATTTATGTTACTTACTTTAGGTTACAGAACCAATACGTATGACTGAATTTGATATTTGAAATGCAATTTACAATCTATAAAGCTGAGTGTAATCATTCAATTTAGCTCCATCTCGACCAGCTGCATTTTTAAAGTAATGAGCATAATAATACCAGGTATTAAACACTAAATAAATAAACAATTAATGTTTCCTCTTCTGTGTTAACGTGCACCTCCGAGGCATTTTCTTTAACATTTAATTGTATTTTTTGAAATTTGTACTTTGCTACTTTTATTAATGAGTAAAAGATCTCTTTCGAACACAACGTATACAAGTAGGGGTTGCAGAGTTTTCTCTGTGAACATGTGTTTTTTTCATTATCGCGATAATAAACAACTAATCTGTAGCCGTGGCTATGGATTAAGCAGTAGCTACAACTACAGGGATGTGTTTACCGTAGGTGGCTGTGGCTACTGGCTGCAATGTGATTCCAAGGTGGTACCTGACAGAAAGACGAACCCATTCAGGCTTGATGGTAAAAAAAAAATACGCCGAATTAAAGATCTTGTCCTGAAGATGGTTGAAACATTATTTAAAGACATTTCATATTTTGTAAACAATATTGGGAAAATAAAACGATCAGATCTTAAGAGAGGTTTGGTGAATAATACGATCCCGGAATCTGAGGCGTAGGGTTGTCCGCTGGGCGGCGTGTTGCCTAGGAGAGGAGAGGAGAGAAGAGGAGAGGGAGGGTGCGTTCCCGCAGCAGGGAAGATGGCAGCTCTCACATCTCTTACCCAGGTAAAGATAAAGCGATTCAGAACTTTAGAAGGCTAAGATAACTGGTAGCATGAGAAAGCGTGTCTCACAAATGATACCGTGTGCCAATTTGTCCTTGAACACACCATGCGCTCGCTTTAAAATGCAGCTAGAAATAAGGCTGTCAGCTGCTCGAATAAGGCCTAATGCAGTTACCGTTAGGTAGCGGGTTTGTTAGCCTCAGCTGATGCTACCAAACCGTGTGGCTATTTTTCCACGAGTAAATATCCAAATTATAATGCATATGAAGGTAATAAGGGCAATGGGCGTATTATACAAACTCTGTGATGCCATGCATTTAATGTGACAAAGCATCAGAAACTATATATTTCAGTCCTTAAGCTAGCGACGCTTTGCTAGCTTAGCATTGATGGCAAGTTAGTGGGAATGAGAATGATCGCCAGAGGCTGGAAAGCAGGCTATTCCATAATTAGGCTAACAGGGGCTAAGCTTTGATTATCAGTGCAGTCATGAGTTGACTATGTAGTTTTAGCGTAACGTTTTCGGGCAGAACAGCCGCCGCGATTCTTGCTGTGGTTCCGCTAAAACCAATGCATTTGGTTTGTTATGCTCCGGCCATTGATTGTGATCAAACAGAGCCAGAGGACAGTAATTCGCAGTTTACATGTCATCAGCACAGTTTACACATCAGTCTTGTAGAGAGAAGAACATGAGGTCGATATATATAAATAGTATAAAAACAGTAATAACACTGTTTCTCTGCCACAGTTGTCAAGTGGGAACCCAGTATATGAGAGCTTTTACAGACAGGTAAGAGAATGAACAAAACCGGGACCCTAATTTATGTAAGCCATTTATGAAAGAGCTCACATCTTAGAGAGAGTTAGAAAATGAAGCTATAAGCCTCAGGGTTCTCAGACTGTGACGTGTGTTCTTGCTCTAAGGTGGATCCTGGGAGCACAGGAAGAGTCGGACCAACAGAGGCAGCCTTGTTCTTAAAAAAGTCTGGACTCCCTGACATCACACTGGGAAAAGTAAGTAGGAACCAAAGATGCAGAGATTTGTTTTATTATAATCTCAGGGGATTTTGACTTTTCTTAGTTTATCAGTGGACTTAAGTTCCTCCTCTGGTTTGTTGTTGTCTGCTGCCAATAATGTTAAAATCTCTCCCCAGAGTAAACTCTGCAAGGCTGTAAAGATTTAAAGCCAGTTCTCATCACACTGTTATAAATGGAATATGTAGAAGGGCTGTCTGTGTATTTTACAGACCATGCATGTAAATAACTATTAATATTTGAGATATTAAGTGGGTTTTTATTCGAAGCATCCAGACTATGTTGTGTTTATAGCTTGTTTTACTTAAGTGAAAAAAAAAACATTATCGCAGCCTTAATGCAGATATAGTGAGAGAGGACATGAAGTTAGTTAGTTAGAGAGTTAGAGAATTCAGAGGACAGGGTGAAATGGAGGCAGATGACTCGCTGAAAGGGAAGAGCCGAAATGAAAAGAAGATGATTGCTGCCCTAATCTGTTTCACAACCTCTGAGTTTGTACTATATATAACTTGTAGTTAAAGACTCAGGGTTTTCCTAATTTATGCCATCCAGACCATATAAAGTAGTATATAATATTTATTTTGAAAATGTTCTTTTACTTTTAGAGGATAATTTATTTCAGTCTGGAGTGTTTCCCATAAATGTGCTGTGGTTTGCACACAGGTATTGATGCAGAGATTTGGGATATTGGGAAGCTTTTCTCTCCATTATTGTATGGTTTTCTCAAGAGATAAGTTTGGGAATGAAAAAAACATTTGCCAAAGATGCCAAGCCATAGATGAGCATAGCATTATTTGGGGAAGAACAGAACAAACTAAGAGGCATAGAAAGAACAAGTGAACACCTGTAGACTTGAGACACAACAAACAACTTTTTACAGTTTATAACTTTTAGTTACCTGTCTTCCTCGAGGTTAGTTGGACTCTTTATTCTGACTTGGCTGTTCAGTTTTAAAATGGGCTGATTTGACAATCTTACATATTTTCAGTTGCTTAAGTCAGCTGTCGTATTCTTTTAACGTATTCAGGCATTCATGTTGCACATACACTATATTGCCAAAAGTATTCGCTCAGCCATCCAAATAAATGAATTCAGGTGCACAAAGCAAGGTCCATAAAGACATGGATGAGTGAGTTTGGTGTGGAAGAACTTGACTGGCCTGCACAGAGTCCTGACCTCAACCCGATAGAACACCTGTGTATTATGTATTTCATAAACACACTCCTAAACCTCGTTGAAAACCTTCCCAGAAGAGTTGAAGCTGTTATAGCTGCAAAGGGCCGACGTCATATTAAACTCTATGGATTAAGAATGAGACGTCACCAAAGTTCATATGGGTCTAAAGGCAGGTGAGCGAATGCTTTTGGCAATATAGTGTAGCTGTGTTCACTTAAAGTGGTTATAGTTGGCTGTTTAGCACTGAAATTCTCAGGTTACTTTACTGTTGGTTTCAGATGCTGTTAGACAGTTCTCCAAACAGTGTATGAGGGTCTTGAATCTTTGATTATTGTTTTGTTGTTGCCCTTCAGCATTTACTGAGTTTCTCTAATGGCACTGTTCCACAATTATTGTGTTTTTAGTTACTTTTTGGTGGAGTGATGTTTTCAGTAATGTTGCGTTTAGGCTTGTATCCAGAGATTTCTGGCAGGTAGAAGCAGCTTGCCCCTCTCTTCTTCGGTGAGTTTGTTGTGTTACTGTTGATGTGCAGGTTCACTCACTTTGCCCTTATTTGTGAAAACTACAATAATCCCGTGTGTGTTTCAGTTGTACATCTTCAGAGTTGTTTCATTTGCTGTTTACAGAACTACAATGTTGCTGTCGCATTGCCCTTGTTGTCAAAAGACAGTTTTAAAGATGAATCACTTTATTTGTGAACCATGTACAACGTTATTTGACAGGGTGTTGCAACACAATGAAAAATAGAATTGAAGAATAAAGATAAATAATAATTAGTAATGTGAAATAGGACATAAAAATGTCAGTATAACTTGAAGGCTTATTGCCTATGCTACATTACCTGGACCATTTAGTTCATAGTTTGGTTGTACTGCCCCAGTTGCTGGTTACGTGAGTGTGGGAGAAATGGTGGGGGTGTTGGAGCTAGTGAAGAGTGATGGGGGGTCAAAAAAAAGTTCAGGTGCCTAGTGATCCTGGTCCTGATGGAACAGCCATACGATGTTCTTGGCTCTTGCATTGTGTAGTTGTTTCATAAACACTTCCTCCTTCTTGCTGTGCATTTAAGTCCACACTTTGTTTGGGGTAGTTCCCGGGATGTTTGAGATGAGAATGTGCTTGATGATGCAAAGTTGTAGCAATTTCCTCAACTGATAGTTGGTAACATTGACAATCAATTGGTTAAAGAGTAAAAATGTATATAATACGATACTCTTCAATAAAATCCTCTTTAATAAAATGACTGCACAACTTGCAGGCTCTGTTGAAGAAATCATAAAAAACATGCTGCAGGGCAGTAAATACTGTAAAAATACACATGGGTGTCCAACCTCTCCCCACAACAGCCTAGTTTAATGTAAGAAAATGTAATTACTCACATTCTGCCTTAACAACATTATGGGACTGACCTGTGTGTTGTTCGCTGTAGCTAATGTCCAGTTGCTGGAAACATCTGCCCAGCTGGGATAGATGCCATTGGTAAAATCTACACTTATACCAAATGTTAGAACTGGAGATTTAGTGCTGCTCTTTACTTTCTGACACTTAGCTTCTGCCCGGCATTAACAAGCACCTGCTTCTCTTGAAATTTAGAATTAGAATGATTCTCGGACAGCTTAAGCTTAACTTTCTGCTGCAATTTTCCTCTAAACATTTCTCACAGGGAGCACAGAAAGCCATACTGAGGTGTGTTTGTTCAACAATCTATGCAGCCACAGTTGAGCAAACCCTTTAAATACACATACACCCAAGTGGTGCAATCAGGTACTACACCAGTCAATGTTGTGGCTGATCAGTATAGCAGTCACCACATACAGTACATAATGGTCCCCACACTCAGCTTCTATAATCGGATTTCTTTCCATACTTTCAACCTTGTGTTGAAAGGCAAAATATCTGGATTGCAGCTGGTTGCACTACAGGTCATAGGTCAATATACATCACTCCTTCTATGAACAACCTTGAATACATGTTGCTGTATCCATACATTTATCATTTCACTCATCACAGCTGTGTTTTTTTCTTTTCTTTTTTCTTTTTTTTTTTTTTGGGTCTTGCAGATTTGGGATTTGGCCGATCCTGATGGTAAAGGCTATCTGGACAAACAGGTGGGGAACACATTTCTTATCCCCTGTCATTTATGATATGTTAAATATATCTTTATGCAATTACATTTTTTTGACTTTACTCGCTAGAAAAAAATACTTAATGACAAATATCAAAATGATTTTGTGATGATTTATCTAATAATAACGTATCCAGTTTCAATTAAAACCACAGTAATTTGTGAAGGCAAACATAAAGAATCATTTTTTATAAAAGCACAGAATATATTGTTGTAATATATATTTTTTCACTCCTGAATATTATAATATTGTATTATGCATGCTAAGATTGGTGTGTTTTTGAGTTGCTACGTTCAATTCAGCTTTATTTATACAGTGCCATCTCACAAAAAAGTCAGTACATCAGTGCAGACAGTAAGAGACTTGAAGTAGGGCTGCGTGATATTTGTAAAAACCTACATTACGAAAATGTTTCTTTCTGTATATTGAGTCATAAAAAAAACTGTATTTTTCAATAGGTGCCTTGAATAAAGCACAGGTCTTGAAGGTCTCACTAAAGAAGTAGGATGATGGAGAGCTGGTTGGTGACTGGAGAGTGTAGGGACACATGTTCAGCAAACAAAGTATTTGCTGTTCACATTCACTGTGTGTTAACAACCCTCAAGCTCACTTACTTTAGATGCAAATGTATCTGAGAAAGATTTGCACGTTACAAAAAAAGAGTACTTTTGTAGTGCGTCCATGTGCAGCGCTGGTTAATCAACTGCGTTCGGTGCAACAAACAATTAAGCAGGTGAACGCTCTAGCGACTGCTGTTCTGAAGTGATTTTGGAGGGAGAAGTAAAGTATTTTTTAGTCATTGTTTGTTAACCTCACCATGAAAGAACTGTGGACAAAGTAACTTCTTGTGGTCAACGTTCTTTTTTACAAAATTACATGTAGCATAATTCATTTACCTCATTTTATGTTGCGCATTGCACGATGTGAATATCGTGCATGCAGACATCACAATTTATTGTGTAGCCTTACACTGAAAAGCACTGTTGTGTGCTTTAACTCACAGGGATTTTACGTGGCTCTGCGCCTGGTGGCCTGTGCTCAGAGTGGTCAGGAAGTCAGTCTTTCCAGCCTCAACTTCACAGTACCTCCCCCAAAGTTTGTGAGTATGGAACTGAAGAAAATGACATTTTTATTAAATTAATATGAAACCTACAGATGATTTGACACTGCATTAGATTCATTGTCCTCATCAGCAATTATGTATATGTATACAATATTTATCTCATTTTCATATTATGCAGTGCAACCTGTTTAACCTGGTATGAAAGAATAGTGTTGCTTCTAATGTTACATTTCTATGATGCCCATCTTTGTATGTATGATTTTAGAAGGACACCAGCAGTCCTTCTCTAAGCAGCTCCTCTTCTGGCTCTGCTGAATTACACTGGGCTGTCAGGGTGTGTTCACACACAAACACACACACACACACACTAGAGTGAAAAAAAACATCAAAGCATGCCACATTCTCAGAGAGATAAAAAGGAGTCAAATTCTTTGTCCCATTTATTGTCTGTTTCTTTGTGACACTCCAAAACTTTACCCCATATACTATATATATATATACCAGTTATAAATGTTCACCATTTCAGTATAAACATTGAGTTATATAAGGGCAAAGGACAGCTGATCCGCCAATCACAGGGTCAGCGGTGTAATCCCAGGCTATTCGAGTCCATATTGTGGCTCTTTTATTGCATTTTAATAAGCCATTCTGTTATTGAGTAAACATAAGGCAAACAACAGTCAGGTTAGATCATTAAACATAGACAGATCAAGCTTTTTAACCAGTGTGTTTTCTTCTGCAGCCTGAGGAGAAGAGTAAATTTGATGGGATTTTTGAAAGTTTAGCTCCAGTCAATGGTCTGCTCTCAGGAGACAAGGTCAAACCTGTCCTTATTAACTCCAAGCTACCTCTGGATGTCCTTGGGAAGGTACTCACTTCACTCCTGGTTTCTTATCTTAGCTCTTAAACTGGGTTTAAGACTGGGCTTTCTGTTTCCATGTTTGAAGAATGTACTAGTCAAACCATGACTAATTACTAACTGTTGTGCTTGTCCACAACCATTAAATAACCTTTTCTAACCTCTTGAAATACTTATTACAGTAAGACACCAAATTAAATTAAGGGTTGTGGAGATACAGCCTAACAAAAATCAGCCCTCAGTGGCCACATAGGATAACTATACTCTTTAATGACTAAACAACTAAAAATGTTGCCCATTTCCACTATTCACTCTCCATTTATCTTTCAGATTCTAATCCTTCAGAAAAGTACTAAAATGAGTAATGCAAGTAGTTACTTTTGATATAAGTAAAGTATGAAATTAATTTTAAACAGACTAAGTAATAAATAACATAAAAGATTTTTTTAAATAATGAACCCACAACTGGTCTACAGTCTGATGCCCATATGACATCACTAAAACAGGGTTTTTGCTGCTATATTTATTCCTCATTTCCATTTAAGTGCACCTCTAATGGAATTAATAAGGGACAACATCCACAGACTGTGTTTTGTGTCAGTAATTTTTACGTGAATTTACAACATTATGAATCGATTGGGTGTCGTCCAGAGTTACATTGTTTTAGTACAAAATCCCTACTTGAGTTTCCCTGGAAACAGTTTCTCTTCCATGCAGTGGAAAGATAATATCATAATTTGGTTTAAATTTCAAAAAATGCATAAAGTTTTCAATAAGACATAGTTAAAGATATCCTTTACATTTGTCTAATGTAGTAGAGCATTGAAGCCTTTCTTACATTCAGATAATCTTTGGAATGTAAGTTTTTGTAAGGTCACTTACACTGACTGATTAGGAAAGGGATCTTTTAAAGGGCAGAATAAGGAGCAGGAAAAATAAAGCAGGCAAAACATGAATACCTGAATAGTGTTTTAAGATTGAACCCAGCCTTTATTGTTATTGTAGTTGCTGGAGCTGCTGCAGATGTGTATTATCTAATCACTTGTCATACAACATGATTTATTTATTTATGTTCTTCAAAAATGGATTTATAGTAATAAAATAGAAAGTGTTAGTTGTAGATAAAGCGATGATAAATGTTTTAGTTGTTCATTGAATGCCCTCACTCATCCTTACCATGCTTTTTTTCTGCCATTAGGTTTGGGACCTGAGTGACATAGACAAAGATGGCCATCTAGACAAAGATGAGTTTGCAGTGGTGAGCACTCTTTGCCTTTTCAAAGATTGTTCTGTCTTGGAAGTCGGGAGGGATGCATGTAACTAATGAGGAGTAGCTTGTAGGGTAGGGGTGTGTATCTCTCCCTTTGGAAAAGATTAGACATTCATGTTAAAGCATGGTCTAGGATTTGATGCAAACACAATGTGGCTACATTTGCGACACACGGTAAGATATAATTCAGTACAATGGAGCATATATCAGAAAAATTTAAATTGCTTTTATTCAGACTACACATCATTTTAAAGTATTCATATTTTGCAGTAGTGAAAGTATTTATATTTGGCCAAGTCCTACACTTAAGTTCAGTTTTTCAGTTGTAATATTTCCATTTAAATACGGTTTGGAGGGAAATATTACTCTCCTTAATCCCCCACATGCTCTTGAATCCCCTACATTTTTTGACAGCTTTAGTTACTTTTCAGGTGCAGAATCTTAATACAAATCATACATCGGCTAATAAATGATGACTTATCATTTTTTTTGCATTTATTAGGATTAATGGCCTATCAGTATATAATATATTTTAAATCAACTTCACCTTTACAGCTGCAGTAAACAGTTATGTGTACACACCCAGTAATATAATATACAAGGGTTCGATCCCCGACTCATGTTGAAGTGTCCTTGAGCAAGACACCCAACTTAATTGCTCCCGTTGAGTGTTGGCCAGCTGCATAGCATCTCCTCCATCGGTGAACGTGAGCGTGAATGAGAAGCAATGTAAAGCGCTTTTAGTGTCAATAGGTAGAAAAGTGCTATATAAATGTAGACTGTTTACCATTGCATCATAAATACTGCATTTTAAACACCGAATCTGTGGTTTTCATGTATGTACAATTTTCCTTTCTGTATCGAGTAATCTTTACACCCCAACTGTAGTGACAAAGATTAGGACCTCCATTTTATCCTGGTTTAACTGTAAGAAGTTGGAATTCATATTCAGTATCAGCCACAAGTAACCCTGTGCTCTTTTAGGCCATGCACCTGGTGTACCGGGCTTTGGAGAAGGAACCTGTTCCTGCACTTCTGCCTTCTGCGCTCATCCCCCCATCTAAGAGGAAGAAGAGTCTAGGTTCAGTGGCCAGCTCTGTGCCTGTACTCCCTGCAAGCCCTCCACCCCCCAAAGACTCACTGCGCTCCACACCATCCCATGGCAGTATGAACTCACTCAACAGCACCGGCAGCCTGTCACCAAAACACACACTCAAGTCTGGACAGGTAATACTCAAAACATAGGAATACCAATAGAGAAAACTTACTAAATTAAGAATATTTGATAATGAGTTAGTATCTGGTGTGGAGGAAAGAATTTTTAACAGTTGTTTTTTGTTTTTTGTTTTTTTTTAAATCAAATCAAAGTTTATTAATAGCACTTTCCAACAACCAAAATGTTTATCAAAGTGCTTTATTGTAAAAAAACATAAGACATTTAAAATGTATAAGAGAGATGTAATTAAACAATAATCTGTAGAACCAAAGATAAATGATTGAAGTACTAAAAGGAAATATACAAATCTAACAACCAACTGAGCTACTCAGTCTAAATACAAAACATACCATTAAAACACTGTAAGACAGAAAAGAAAAACAATGAATAAGAAAAAAAACCTAAATAGAGAAAGAAAGAAATATATATGTTGTCTCACTGATCCACTAAATGAAATGCCTTAAAAGGTGTGTTTTGACTTCTGATTTAAAAGACATTAAAACCGGGGCCAGAAGTAGTTGTAGTGGAAGATTGTTTTCCGGAGAGTAGGTGCTACTACAAAGAATGCATGGTCTCCCCATCTCTTGTAAGTTTAAATCTTAAAATTGCTCCTGAGTTTGACTGGTAGCCAATGGAGGGAAGATAAAACTAGGGTAATATGTTCATGCCTTGGAGTATTTGTTAGAACATGTGCTGCAGCCTTCTGTACCAGCTGCAGATGCTTTAAAAATGATTTGGAAAGTCCAATCGTGAGCTGATAAAACTCCCATCTGCTCAAAAATGGAGCTGGACTTGACAACAGCACTGATGTAAATGTCTTAGATTGCTGTCCAGGATGACCCCAAGAATCCTCACAGATTGCTTCTTTAGTGGGGAAATTGAGGTCAGATGGGTAGAAATGTTTTTATCAAATAAAATATATTTAGTTTGTGTTTCATTTAGAAAAAGGAAGTTTTGTGCCATCCGTGATTTAATTTTGTTCAAACAGTGCAGAAGAGATTGTAATGGGACATTTTTAGTGCCAAGTAGGAGATAGATTTGAATGGCGTCTACATAATAGTGGAAGGAAAGGCTCCACTTTTCCAGAATAGAGCCCAATGTAAGAAGATATAGTGAGAATAGCACTGGACTTAAAACAGATCTCTATGGCACGCAATATTTCAATGGGGAGTCAGATGATGAGCTATATCCTATTGGGACTGAAATAGACCTGCTGGTCAGGTAAAGATTAAGGCATATGAGCAAATTCCACTGGAATCCCACCATATGAGCAAGGCAGGAGATCATAATGTTATGATCTACAATATCAAATGCTTCAGTGAGGTCCAGCATTACTAAAAGAACTGAGTTATTTTTAAAGACTAGATATGTCAATCAAGTTTGTCATTTTGCTTTTTTATTACACATTTGAACTGACTCAGAGTCTAATCTGATGCTTTTATTCACTTCTGTCATGTATCTGTCACGTGTTTGACACGTTGGAATTACAACTTTACCCTACTAAATCGGGTAGACCTAGTTCTTGGTCTTCTTGACCCACATACCTAAAAGTTCAATCAAATTAAGTTTTTAAACTTTGCAAATGTGAACTGAGGAAAATGAAAACTACATAAGGAACATTAACTGGAATGAAGGATCTCCCGCCTTGATGCAAACAGCTGTAGAGAAGATCCCTCTGTTGGAGCTGTTAACTATAGAAACATGATTATTCCGCTGGGATACAGTGGTTTTACAAAGTGGAAATTATCTCACAAACTTTCTCAGACAATTACAGATACTACTTATCATAGTCCCTGTATCGTGATTTATATCGTATTGGCACATTCTTGCCTATACTCGGCACTAGCAGCGATATACTCGCTCTGTTGAGCTCAGCTCAGCTATGAAGCTCAAGTCTCAAGTTTTTTTAAATTTATTTATGTATTTATTTTTTGTCCTTTTCGGCTTATCCCGTGAGTTCAGGGTCGCTACAGCGGATCATTGTCCGCATATTGATTTGGCACAGTTTTTACGCCGGATGCCCTTCCTGACGCAACCCTCCCCAATTTCTACCGGGCTTGGACCGGCACTGCTCAAGTCTCAAGTTTAAATATGTTAAATGCACTACGCAATACTGAAGTCTGGACGGGACATACAAGCACAGCTGGTATACTACTACCTGCTATATTAGTTCAGCTGGTAGAGTTATACAATAGGACATGATTCTCTGGGATTGTGGGTAAAATCTAAATTGTTGACTGATTTTTGTTATGCTATATACTGCTTAAAAGAAGTGCATGACTTTAAACCTGTTTTTTAACTTTGTTAGCCCATGCGTCCAAAAGCTTTGAGGCTTACTTTAACCATAGGACACTGGCTGTAGTAGTTTACAACAAGAACTACCCAGGTCTTTTTAGTTTCTTTAGGTTTTATAAGATGTCCTGAAAAAAGAAACAAGAACACTGTAGTAGTTTTGATAAGGTTTGTTCTGTAATCTGTATCTGTCATAATATTTTGGAACGTGATCACCTGAAAACACTAAGAACCATACTAACATGTTCTGGTGTTGATTTTTTTGATAAGCACCCATCTGATCTTTTGGGAAAAAAACTGTACTGAATTAGTTTGTTTTTAATTCACAATACAACAACTTTAATCCTAAGCATTTCTCTCTGTGTTTCAGCATTCTGTAAACTGGGTGGTTCCATTGTCAGACCGTGGTCGCTATGACGACATCTTCTTGAAGACCGATGCAGATCTGGATGGTTTTGTAAGCGGACAGGAAGTAAAGGAGATTTTCATGCAGTCTGGACTTTCTCAGAATGTTCTTGCACATATATGGTAGGAAACATGTTTCGTGCTTGACAGATTATATTGGTATGTTCCATTTCTTGACCAACATTATTATTATTATTAGCTTAGTGCCACCTAATAGGTCAGCCTTTATAAAGTTTTTTTAAATTGTAAATAATGTCTTTATGAAGGATAAACAATTTACTAATAGTGTTAAGATTGAAAACTTGTTGGGGAATCAGTTTGTGTAAAATTTCTTTTTGTGCAAAAAAGATTGATATGCAATTAAGGAAATTGTTTATATTGGTTTTATATTTGTATTTGTTCTGGATCCTCTGCTGCTCTTTACTTTAAGAAATCAAAATGTCAGTGTCAGTGAGGTGTTTTTCAAATCTGGCAAGCTTAATAGTTGTTCAAACTGATACCAAAAACTTGGACAAACCATTAATAAAGACATGCTTTATTAAGTAATTATTATTTTAAAAGTTGTACCAGAAAGAGATTTACAAAAAAAAGTTTGTCTTGTCCTGTTTTGCTCAACAGTATGTTTAGTATGACTTGTGTAGCCAGTTTAGTTTATCTGTTGCTTGTTGGGTTTTCAGGGCTCTGGCAGACACGAGGCAAATAGGGAAGCTCACCAGGGAACAGTTTGCACTCGCCATGCATCTCATTCAACAGAAAGTCATCAAAGGCATCGATCCACCACAGGCACTGACTCCTGACATGACCCCCCCCTCTGAGAGAGGCACTCCTGTACCAGTAGGTCCTGCACACCCACTTCATGTTTGCTAGAGCAATTGTTGGGTTTTCTCTCTAGATGTTTATAGTCTTGAATTTATTCTGTTAAGTGCCTTGAGATGACTTTGTGGGGAATTGGCGCTATAGCTGCACAGTAGCTGCACACTGGAAAACACAAAGCTCCAAAGCCGGGGACACCTGCAGAAAGGGACAGAGAGAGGGAGACGGAGAAGGACAAATACAACTATGGTAGAAAGAACACACAATTGTGGGGTGAGACGAGAGGAGAGAGGGACAAGAGGAGAAAAGGAGCTAGGTGCATCGGGGGGTGGGGTGGGGTGTTAGTCTAAGCGTAAAGCAGCATGATTATAACTAACTATAAGCTTGACCTGCCATTGACTCAGTTAGCACAACCCAACATAACTAGTCGTGGTTTAATTCTTTTTTCACCATTTTTAGTTGCGTTTAAACCTTTTTATTTTTATTTGATGTGTAGGCTACGTATTGTGTAGATGCTGTAAGGTTGACTAAGACCTACAAGACAGCTGACATTACCTTTTTAAATTGATTTTATTTTAATGTCAAATAATCAAATAAATTTGGCATTTTGCCCAGTCCTACTAACAATTATGTGTGATTGTGCAAGTGTGACGAGCGCAAGTTATCAAGGACCTGGACTAATTCAATATTCCACGAGAATGTTCAAACGAATGTGCATAGTATTAATATTATAATAGAAAAAATAACTGATGACTTTGTCAAAGTGATTTAAGGTATGTGTCTTTTTTATCATCGTCAGTAAAAATTATTTCACTGTGACTGCAGAGTATGTCGGGATACATGACCCCAGTGGGATCTGACATGGCTGCACTGTCTGAAATGAGACGGGTGAGTCAAAACTTAAATTCTCTGCCCCACTCATCTTTTTCTTGCTCTTTTTGCATATCTACGGATCAAGATGCACATATTTGTCTGACATTCTATTTTCTAAACTCCACCAATTCCCCAATGTGCCAAATCTGCATATTTATTGAAAATTTCACAAAAGAGATATTATTTTCCCTTATGGCTAAATTTAACCAGTATTTGTATTAAGTGCTCGGCAGAGAGAGCCACCAAAACAATTCATTTCCATAGAAAGCAGAGAACTACATCAAGTGAACAGAGTGGTTAAGGAATTAAATCAAATATTCTCTGCCCACTGTTTTTGCTGATTCTTTGTTGATGATGTTTCTGCCTTCCTTCCTCTTCCCTCTCTCTCAGGCGATAATGTTCAAGTTATGGGTAGGTAACATGGACCTACAATGTATTAACCTATAAATGCTTTCAGTAGCTGGCTATTCACGCTCATTACTGGAAAGCATTTGCATTTTTGTTCTTTCCATTCTAAAATAATCCAGTGACAGTGTCTCAACCTGTCAACTGTGAGCTCATCAAGAGAAGATTCAAGATGTCAAATATTTATTTATTTCAGTAAATGTAATTAGTCAAATCTCATTTCATGTTTTTTTTTCCTTTACATATAATTTTTGTAACATTTGTTGCAAACCACTCTTATGAAAACTTTGAATGTTCTCAACATTGAGGCGGAGAGTAAATTTTTTATTTTTATTTTTTGTACTAATTTTTTAATCCTGAATCTTTCCTCTTCTTGACAGTGGTGGTGGCACTTCCCCACATGTTGTTGGTTGACCCAGCCCCCTTCTACTGATTTCAGCCTCTGTGGTGCTCCTCTTTTTGACCACTGGTTTCTCAATCCTATCCTCTATTTACCTCTTTTTCTTAGTCTGCTATGGCTCGATTGGTGAGAGTTTATAATCCCCCTTTTTCAAAAAATAAGGTCTACTTTGCCAATCTACTGTCTCTTTTGTCTCCCCCCCTTCTCTTTCTCTCTGTCTCTCTATCTGCCTGCCATTCTCTCTCTACAGGACAGTTCTAGTTCAGTGGGATCAGGGGAGTTCACTGGCATCAAGGAGGTGGATGACATCAGTCAGGAAATAGCTCAGTTACAGAGGTAAAAAAAATAATATCACTGTTATTTGACACTTATATTCAACCAGTAATCATTTGCATATCTGTAGTAGTAGAAGAAGCTAATGTTTCACTATTCAGTCTGTGAAGAACATGCCTGGTTATGCCGTGTTGGACCCCCGACATTATTACTAATCTACTGTCATCACCCACACCCAGGACAAAAATTCTGTACTTATAGTTAAGCACAGACCATATCATGTCTAGACTAGTATGAAACAATGGGAACAAGTCAAATTACAACTACAATTAGATATATAGTACATAACTTAACCTTCACCTGACAATCAGTGTGATTCTCTGGTTTAAGAAAAACTGTCACAGCAATAATTTAAAACTTGACTAGTAAAAGACGAACCTTTGGCACAACCACACCTTTTGTCAAGATTCGAGGACAAGGCGACGCAAGCTGAAAAGACACAGTCAGCTACACTTGCAGATTGCCTAACAGCATTATTGTTTTATGACCAAAGTGTTGCATGTAGCCTTCATGTGGTGTCTATTAAAACCACAAAGAAGACATTTAAACAGAATTGGGTATGAAATTGGGTAAATATACAAACATATATGATTATTCAGAAACATTCACATGGTCGTGTGTGAATGAGCCAACGGGAGTTTTCTCTGTTTGTTTTACTTTTGTTTTTTCTATAGCCACTGCGTCTTACAAGGTTAGGTAAATGTATTTAAGTGTATGATGTCATCGATGACATCATATACCTGCCTTTGAGGTGTTTTGAAGTGCCTTACTGTGTGACAAGGAAATTATGTTTTGGTGAGCAACAAGGTAGTGGTGGAAAGTTGAGTGTGTAGCTGTTTCACAATTTCTTTTCGTGGCCGGAGAAATTAATTTGAGAAACGTATTCTGTGGATTTAAGTTGTGAATTAAGTGTGTGTGCTTTTGACCAATCATCTTCTCAAGACAGTTTAAAAGCAAGGGGTGTGTCTGCTAATGGACATGGGTGATATCATATAATGTCTATTGTTTTTTTTTTTTAATCTTTTTATATCTGTTTTGCTTTTACTGTTTTTTTTTTTTTTTATAATCTTACTGAGTATGGATTACACCATACACCACATTTGTCCCCCTTCACATGCATTTTTTTAGCCATTGAGATTATATGGTATCCCTCATGTCAATTCCACTCCTTTACTTTGTACCAACTAGAGAAGATGATTGATCTAAAAACACATGACCAAATACCCACCCACCAATGTCAATGTTTCTGACTGGCTTGACTGGTGAAATACTTTTTTATTGCTAGAATGTTTTGCTAGCTAAATATCTAAAAAAGTCCACCCTAGAGACATCTTATAAATACAGTGTAACTCACAGCATAACATCCACTGGGTGGATTATTGGTGGACTCCTATAGATGCCACTGTGTTTTAAAATTGACATTTGTTTATTTTTTTTATTCACCTTTATTAATAAGTTATCATCATCCTGTATTTTATATGAGAAAACCTTTTCTCATATGTTACATCTTTCAAACCTTCAAAGCCAAAAAAAGTTATTTGACACATCCCTTAACAGTAGTTGTCGTTACTGTTCTGTAGCTCCATTTACATTACATCACAGCAGAAAACCAGCTGTTGTCTTCTGCCTTATTAGAAATTGGGGAAACATCTGTTTTGTGTTTTACTTTCATTTACGCCTCCCATTCACTATGAGAGCTGGCTGCTTACAGTAAGTGTACAGATGATAGTCATGTCCACTATCACTAGGTCTGCAGACAGGAAAGGAAAAGTGAGTGTTGCTAAACACAACGTTCTGCTGCTGCTTTAAAAAAAAAAATTAGGTCATTCCCTAAGTACCGGTCCTAAAAAAAAATGTGTTGTTTTTTTTTAAGGGCAAGGCGATAAATTTTTATTATCAGTTTACTGTGCAATGCCAATTACAAATAGTATCTCATAATAGTGACTCATAATTAAATTTGTTAGAACGTAAATGGCAACAGACATGCATGTAAATTGCAGTATAAGGGATGGTAATATCATCATGGTGGTGCAGGAAGGTAGAGCGGTTGTCCAGCAGTCTTGCAGTTGTTCGTTCAATCCCCTTCGGTGACATGTAAAAGTGTCCTTGAGCAAGACACTAAACCCCAACTTAGTTGCTCCCGGTGAGCGTTGACTGTATGTATGTGTGTGAGACTGTGAGTGTGAATGGGTGAATAAGAAGTGCTTTGAGTGCCAATAGGTAGAAACGCGCTATATAAGTCCCGACATGTCGTGTGTCTGGTAAAGAAAGAAAGTGAATCTAACAGTTTGTTTGTTAGATCCTGATTATCAGTTTTCACAATTATGATATATCCTAATATATATATTACGATTGATCCTTAATTTAATTTAATTGCTGAATTCAAACCAGAAATAATTTGGGGTTGTTGAGCTCAAAAACATTACCTAGCATGTATGTTTTTTGAAATAGAAAGTGTACTGCTGACGGTGCTGGTTTGGAGACTGTGCCTGATAAATGCAAACTTTAAAAGCACACATGCACCAACAGATGTTGATGACCCTTAAGTCATCCGGGCTTTGATTCATTCTATTACTTTCTTCCTTTCTGCATCATCCATCCAGCCATACATCCACACTTCATTTTGATGTGTGTATTTTTTATCAATGTTTTTGTTTGTTCACCACTTACTCTCCATGCTGCGTCAGCACTCTTGCCTTTACCCAGTGGAATGCTCTAAGGTAAACACACAATCTTCTAAATATCCATGGACTGGAGTTCTGTCAAATCCACTGTGACACATGCAGTCAACAAGTTGTTATACCTGCAGCTGTTCTTGCACGTACTGTCAGATTTGCTTTTACCACCTTGATGTCTGAGATTAATTTGCCGAGTTTGTTGAAGGAGAGTTTAGTCTCCAAATAATAGTCATAACTTGCAGTTGGCAAGTTGTACTTCTCCCTGTTTTGTGATGCTGGTGCTAAAACTGTACAAGTACTGTCTGAATCACTTTTATTTCCTCAGTCACTATCAAAGTCCATGTTGGACTGTAGGGCTGACTGGCTGGTCGATATGGCCAAAAAGAATATATCTAATTTTATTTTAGTTTAATTTAATTATGAATTCATTTATTTATTTTATGTATTAATGATTCATGATTAATTTTTGACAACTGGATTCTAAAATACATTTATTTATGGAAGGTGGAGGCATATTTATAAGATGCCTTAATCAGCTCAACTGGCTTATTTCAATGTAAAGGAGCAGCGGCTTTACTCCAAGCTCTCTCTGGATGTTTGATGTCTAAAGCTCATTAGATGGTAATCTTATTCTTTCTTTACTCAGAGCTCATGACCATAGGTGAGAACTGGAATGTAGACTTGTCTCGTACAAATTGAGAGCTTTGGGGCTAAGCTCACTTTTTGCCAAAACAGTTTGGCATAGTGTCCACATTACTGCTGATGCCGTACAAATCCACCTTATGCTTCATTTTACCCTCACTTGTGAACACGATACTTAACATCCTTCACTTGGGGTAGTGACTCATTCCCAACATGAAAGCGGCAATCCAACTTTTTCCAACAGAGGATCATGGCCTCATACTTGGAGGTGCTGACTTGCATTCCAGCTGCTTCACTCTTAGCTGCAGACTGTCCCAGTGCTTCAGGAGACCCCAAGGGCCTACCACTTACAAAAGGCCTGCTCAGGTTACTGCTACACCAATGCAGGCCAAATTCTTCCAGAGGCAGGAGTTGAAGATCTTGCGGGTAGGGGCCTCAGCCTTCCTATCATGACCTCACTACATGTTTGGGTTTACCAAGTCTGTCTGGGAGTCTCCCCCACCACCTGATCAATCTCCCCACCAGGTGGTCATCAGTTACCCTGCTCCTTCTCATCATCCAAGACATACAGCCTCAGATCTGATGATACGACCACAAATTCAATAATTTATTTGAGGCTTAAGGTGTGTACCAGGTACAGTTATAAACAGGCCTACGCTCAAATATGGTGTTTGTTGCTGCCTTCCCATGACTAGCACAGAAGTTCAATACCAAAGCACCACTCGGGTTCAGATCAGGCAAAGCGCTTCTCCCAGTCACTCTCACCCAGGTTTCTCCGTCATTGCCCAAAGAAGCGTGGGAAGTCCCTCAGCAGAATTATGTAAACCTCAGATGGTACCTTCTCAAGGACTCAGGCCAAGGTCTCCCAAGATGACCAGAGACTCTGCCATTAGACACATAAGTGCAAACAATTAGTCAAACAATTAAATTAAACAATTCAGTCACATAGAGGTGACCCACTCATTTCCATAAGGGAAACCTAATATGGCAATAACACAACTCCAACACAAGATTGTTCTTTAATATTTTGTAGATATTGGAAAGAAAAACCTTAGAGCACCTGTGCAACAATAAAAGAGGAGTAATGCTTCCAAAATACAGAGGACCAGATGAGAATTAATCTGATTAATTTGATCAAAAGTAAAGAACCTATTGGTGCTTTACTTTTGAAAAGTTTATTTCTTGAGACAAAAGTAATTAAACAGCCTAACTCCATTAAAGAACTCAAATTCTCAAGCTTGAAATGTTCCACATGTAAAATACAGTGGAGAACTACAGAAGAAAGAGAGAGACACAATCCAGCTCAGGGTTGGCAGTCATCTGCCTCGAGTGGCTGGGTTGCATGGAGAAAGAAAAGATAAAAAAAGCATGATGATGAGCAGCTTCCAGGCGACCCTGACAGATACTGACGGGAACAAACAAGCTCCTCATTTATACAAGGCAAAAAGGACACAATTAGAGAGAGAGAGAGAGAGAGAGAGATAGAGCTGAGGCAGACAACCTGAGTCCTCATGTGCTTGGAAGAAAAAACTGAATCTTAGAAGAAGCAGTGATTTTCATAAAGGACAATTAGCTTACAAGGTGTCAGTCTCTGCATCAGCCATGGACTGGGAAAATCTAATTTAGTTATGTGACTTAGGTCAAAGAAGGCAGTTTGCTGGTATTTTTGAGTTCTTCATAAGAGAATGCCAGGTCAAATGTGGCATCAAGATTTTAACTGTTAATAAACCATTTTTTAAATGCACTTTCAATTAGTTAATTTGATTAATAAAATGTTCAATATTGATTTAAATAATTATTTATCACAAGGTCACATAGAGTGTGACACTGTGGATTTGATAGAATCCCAGTCCAATGTGTTGTTGCTCTGACATGATGAAGAGTGTGAACTATGGGTGGATATGGCTTTTTTCTGTTTTTATGATTGTGTTAATTTCTATTTGTGTGCACCCTTGCGTGCATTTGTTTTTGCTCTGTGTGTGCATGTGCCAGGGAGAAATACACTCTTGAGCAGGACATCAGGGAGACAGAGGAGGCCATCAGACACAAGAGTGCAGAGGTGCAGGTGAGGGCAACTTGTTCATTGTCAGTCAGTCGGCTGCATTATAAGAGGCTCTGTTTGCATTGAATTACATTTTTATTCAATAAAAAATACAAAATCTGACTATTCACCTTAATTTTTTTCCGGTTTTAATATGTGACAACTAGATGCACTGTGCATATAATGCAGTTAGACTTTACATAACCATTTGTTGTTGTTTTGGTTGTTGCTTCTTGTACAGACTACTTACAGGTTTTTTTAAATTAATTTTCCATCAGGAGATGCAGAATGATCTGGACAGAGAGACAGCCAGCCTGCAGGAGCTGGAAGCTCAGAAACAAGATGCCCAGGACCGTCTAGAGGAGATGGACCAGCAGAAACTTAAATTAGAAGACATGCTGAATGAAGTCCGGATGAAGTGCCAGGAAGAGTCTCAGATGGTGAGAGAGAGGAAGAACTGTGAAATATGAATAAAACAGGGATGAAATGTACACTTATGAAATACTTAAGTCATTTGTTTGTTAAAGGGATAATTTGGGTTTTTTCAAGCTACAGATGTCTCGCCGTGACTCGTATAGCGGTTAGTACTCTCACTGTTCATGGAAGTTTTAAACAAAGTTTTAGTGAACAAAAATTGCCCAACGACTGTCTAATAAAGACAAGAGAACATCTTTATAATAACACAACATCTGATTTAATCCTAGCTCAGTTAGTAGAGCAGTCATTCGTGAACCACAGGGTCAGTGGTTTGACCCCCAGTTCTCCTGGTCACAAGTCGAAGTGTCCTGGCCAAGACACAACCCACAACTTGTCCCTACTGTCTGCTTCTTAGGTGTTAGTCACTTTGTATAAAAGTGTCTGCTAAAAGAATAATTGTAGTTGTAACTGTAATTGGTGCAGCTTGGCTGTGAGGGAGTTGTCAGCTGCATGTCATGCATTTCTATTCAATTCAATTCAATTCAATTTTCAATTCATCTTTATATAGCACCAATTCACAAAAAGTCATTTTAAGGCATTTTACATAATAAAGTCAAGACTATAAAGATGTATAGAGAAAACCCAACAATTCCCCCTTGAGCAAGCCCCTAGGCAACAGGGGAGAGAAAAAACGTATTTAAACGGAAGAAACCTCCAGCAGAACCAGGCTCAGGGTAGGTGGCCATCTACCTTGACCGGTTGGGGTGAGTGAAAAGTGGAGAGAGAAAAGAAAAGAGCAACAAAAAAGTTTGGAAGTACCAGTAGCTGCACACTGGAAAACATAAAGTGCCAAATGTGGGGACAATAGAAAGAAAGGGACAGAGAGAGGGAGACAGAGGGGGAAATGACAACTACGGGAGAAAGAAGACACTAGGGTAATGTCATACTGTGATACAAATAAATGTGGGTTGAAAGGAGAGGACAGAGGGAAGAGAGGAGGAAAAGAGCTCAGTGAATCGGGGGATCTAAGCAGTCTAAGCCTATAGCAGCATAACTGTAAGTAAGTATAAGCTTTATCAAAGAGGAAGGTTTTAAGCCTAGACTTTAAAGTAGAGAGGGTGTCTGATTCCCAAATCTAAAATGGGAGCTTGTTCCACAGGAGAGGAGCTTGATAGCTAAAGGCTCTACCTCCCATTCTACCTGGAAATTCTAGGAACCACAAGTAGGCCTGCATTCTGAGAGCAAAGTCGTGTAGTGGGATGATATGTTATTATGAGGACTTTTAGATATGATGGCGCTTGATTATTTAGAGGTTTGTATGTAATAAGCAGGGTTTTAAATTCTATATTTTCTGGGAAGCCAATGGAGAAGAGCTACTGAAGGTGAAATATGATCTCTCTTGCTAGTTCCAGTCAGCACTCTTGCTGCAGCATTTCGGATTAATTGCAGGCTCTTTAGGGAGTTACTGGGGCATCCTGAAAGTAGGGAATTACAGTAGTTCAACCTAGAGGTAACACATGCATGGACCAGTTTTTCGGCATCACTTTGAGACTGGATGCTCCTAATTTTGGCAATGTTCCGTAGGTGGAAGAAGGCTGTTCTAGAGATTTGTTTTATATGTGAGGTAAAGCACAAATCCTTTTCAAAAATAAAACTTTGAAGGTTCTTGAAGTATTATTGTGGGTAAGAGTTCTGCCATCTAGAGTAACAATATGGTTGGACATCATATTTCTGAGATTTTTAGGCCCAAATACTTGGAATTCAGTTGTCTGACTTTAGAAGTAGGAAGTTGTGAGACATCCAGGTCTATTATCTTGTAGGCAGGCTTGAAGCTTGATTAATGATTTTTTTCATATGGTTCCTTAAATGGATTTAACTGGGTATCATCAGCATGGCAATGGAAATTTAAGGAGTTTAATTTAACACAGACCCTCGTGCTCCATAACTAACTCTTGTGTGTGGAGGATTCATCATTAACATGAACAAATTGGAATCTATTTGATAAATAAGATTTAAACCAATATAGTGGATTTTCTTTTAATACCAATTTCATGTTCCAATCTCTGTAAAAAAATGTTGTGACCAATGTTGTTGAATGCAGCACTAAGATGTAGCAGAACAAGTATAGAGACAAGTCCATTGTCTGAAGCCACTGAATAATGTTTATACCATCCCCCCATAGCAGCAATTCTCCCCATGTGCATAAAAAAAATCTTTAATCTGTTTAAGTTAAACTGAAAACTGTGCTTACATTTTACTTAAAAAGAAAAGTTCAGTGTTCACATTTTCTGCTTTCCATAAAATGTGACAGGAGTCTGCAGATTAATTGAAGAAGAGTTTCTCATAGCAGAGGCTCTTTCTTTTGAAATGCTTTCTGCTTGTCCCTTGAGGGTTTGCTATAGTGGAACGTGTTCCACGCGTTGATTCAGCATGAGTTTTTACACCGGATGGCCTTCCTGCCCCAACCTTCTCTCCCCGGGCTCGGGACCGGCACCAAGGTTGCCATTGTTGGCTGGGTGAGGCCACACCTGGTGGGGTGGGATTCGAACAATGGGTCTTAACCCCACTCTCGTTGTTAATTGCCTTCTGTCTTTTACTCACGGATTAATCCATTAGGAAATATTCACCATATACATCTAAATCATGTCAGCAATCATGTTTATTTTGTGCTAATAGCCACTATTTCAGGATCTTCCAGGGGTAGCTGTTGAACACTTTCACCCATTGCTTGTTTCTTTCTGAACAATGTAGAGAAGAGCAAACACAATTCATTTGGCTGGAACAAATCCGTGTTTTCTGGATGACAACTGAAATAATGCTGAAGCGAGACTATCGGAGAAATAGAAGCCTGTCTTAAATATGTTGTGACTTTGATAGAGTTTGATTTGACTTTGCTTTGTGTGACAAGTGTATTCACGTTCAAAGTGAAAACATTCATTGACTCTGGAAAGCAAGAAATCCTTTATCCTTTACCAACAAGACCCATTATCTGTTATATACAGTAAACAGCATTCAGTTTGTGTACCAAGAGGTAACTAAAATGACAACAGAGAAAAGCTAAATGTCTCATTCTTATACAGTGGCAGCAAATGGTTTCAGTAAATTGACAGTTTGTGGTGGTATGGATCGTGCTCATTGCTTCATTCCCTTCTGCATCTAGATCTCGACCCTCCAGAGCCAGATCCAGTCCCAGGAGTCGGATCTGCAGAGCCAGGAAGAAGAACTGAGCCGGGCAAAGGCTGACCTTGGCCGGCTGCAACAGGAGGAGAATCAGCTGGAGCAAAGCCTGGCTGCTGGGAAGATCCAACTGGAGACCATCATCAAATCTTTGAAGGCCACACAGAATGAGATCAACCAGGTAAGACACAGAGAACATGCACATGGATATGTGTGTCAACAGGGGGCACCATTTCTTTGCATAAAATACTTACTGATTGCAGTGGAAATAAGTATTTGGTGCCCCTGCAGCACAATATTCAGGTAAGGCACATGAGGGGATGCAAACTTAACCCCAACATATTAGTTTGCTAATTCAACTACTACAAATTAGAATTTTTCATTAGAAGTAACTAAAATACTCAAGTGGCAGAGTAGATTAGAGTTGAGCCAAGTTGAGCTGGTACTATACATTGGAAAAGCTGCGATAGAGAGTTGAGGTGCCACTTGATCATTACCTGGTCCTCCCCTGTAGTAATAGCTAGACTTATGGGTTTGAAATTACAACGTGCGTACCAGTGGTACCAGGTATGTAAAGTGCATGTCATTTATCAAAAACATGCCTTACCAAAGTTTAGTATCAAGTATTCAGTAAGTAAAGTTGGCTGGGAAAAAATGACATTTCCTTTCCTCAGTCATGTCAGTCATGCAGTGTAATGCACTTTTTCATTACCAATCTGCATAGTATCTGTTATCGGCTGGTAAGTTGCTGCACCGCATGGTATTTGTACTCCTGTGGTAATATGTACAGATGTGGTGTTTAAACAAATATATACAATGATCTATTTACATTTTGCATTGATGGCATTACATGATTGATTATTAGATACTGTAGATAGATTGTTAAAGCCATATTCAGCAAACCTCCACCAGTAAACTGCCAACAGATAGACAGCCAAAAGGAACTTTTTTTAAAAACACATATACTATGTAAAACAGTATCTACTTGTCCTGCTGGTGATGAATTGCCTGTGTTTGTGTGTGTGTCCTGCAGGCTCGCAGTAAGTTATCCCAGATTCAGGACAGCCAACAGGAAGTGTCCAAAAGCATTGAGCAATACAACAGCACCTTGAATGGAACTTATGGAGGCAGTATGACCAACCTGGCCGACATGAGTGAGGGTTTCAGTGATAGAGAGAACGGAGTATTCCCAGCCTTGGTGAGAGGCACTCAGGTGAGAAACTCTATTCTGCTTTGAATATATAATGAATTTATTTAATGTATTAAAAGTTAGGCCGACCCAATCTGGTATCTACACCAGCTATCGGAACCCGTTCCTGCAGCCACTACTGACATTGCTGCATTATGTAAATAATTAAATGTAGTTGAAGGTTGTTTTTCCACATCCTGTACGTACAATTGATAAATAGCGCAGATCTATTGATTTTGCTAAAATAATTTTGGCTTTAGCCACAACCAAGCTGTGAAAGCATTGTGAGGTTAAGAGTTCTCGCTCTCAATTTTGCCTCAGTACATACCTGATATCTTGTACTCTGATCCATTTAAATTCGGCTGCTAAATTGCAGATACAGAAATGAGAGACCTGCAGCAGATTAACCACACATACTTAGCCTGTTTAGAATTTTATTTTAGGGTTGAACTGAATTGTTTGTTTTGTCATTTTATCATTATAGACATAGTTTTCAATTTCTATATTGGCCTACTGGTCTTTTACGACTGCTTCAGTTAAGTTAAACTCAGTTTACAATATAGTAGCTTTACATGTCTCGGTAAAAACTAATGGAATCTTGCAAGAAAAAAGAAATACATAACAAATTTACCATTTACCAAATTTCCTTTTTCTGTTTATTTCCTTGTCTTTTCTCTTGCCACAGGAGGATCCATTCAAAGTAAAGCCATCAGTGTTCAACAGCCAGCCTCAGGACCTTCACACTGACCCCTTCCACTCTGAAGATCCCTTTAAAACAGACCCATTTAAAGGTTATCTTTTCATCATGATATTTGTTCATCTGTCATCCATACACATTTTCTGCCCCTCCTTCCTCCTGACTACCTCCGCTCCTCTAGATCACGTTCACTGATCTGTTAGTTTTTAGTTTTCCTTCAGCTTGTGTTCTTTTTAGCCTGAGTTAAATGTTTTCTGTCTCTTCCTCCTCCCTTCCTCTTTTGTTTTCCCCCTTCTCTTCTCTCTGTTCTTGATTCCTCTCTTGTAGGTGACCCTTTCCAAAATGATCCTTTCGCAAAGCAACCATCTGCGTCCACAGGTATTTATTTTGGGAAAAGGAGCTTAGTTTTATTTCCTTAAGACCTAGTCACAACAGCATGTCATATAGAAAAAAATTAAATGCATTCACATCAAATTCTTATTAATTCTTATTATCAATCTTTTCACTAGCTGGGACAATGTAAAGCTACATAATTGATCAAGTGAATCTTTACTTGAGATAATATAGTTACATAAACAGAGGTGGTTGTGATGACTGCTGTACTCCTACTACTTTTCATTGTGTATACATTAAATCTACACACCCCCTTGGCAAAAAATATAATTTATTATTATGAAATACTGCATTTGTAATTCATTAGAATTTAAAGGCAAGTCGACTTTTTACTCCACTACAATTATTGTACAGCTTTAGTTAGTATTTACTTAGTATCTACTAGGTGTGTGTGTGTGTGTGTGTGTGTGTGTGCGTGCGCACGCGTGTGTTTGCCCGCATGCCCGTGAGGGGAAAACAAAATCACGCTTGGCCCTGCAGGGTGGTCTTTTTTTATTTCAACCTTAGATTTTCTGCCAGAGGCGGGGTAGCGTTAGTGTCCTGTGCAGTATCTTAGCTGTTCCTAGAACTACAGTTTTCTGGACCAGTTTTCTAACTCTTCTCTCAGCCTCCTTCTGCTATTTGTCATTAACTACTATATCCCATTTTTTGGCTATTACTAGTTTGTCATTCTGTACCTGGAAGCCCCACAGGGTCTTACTGTAGGTTGTTTATTCTCAACTACCTTTGGGGGTGTATCCTATTTTGATATCCTCACATTTATACATATGTTTTTGTAGTGTGTTTTTTTTTAATGGATGTGTGTCATTGGTTTTACATGGAATATTTTAAATTAGGTGCTTTCTATATTAAGATATTCATCAATTGTTCTCTAAGCAAAATCTCATATGTTTTTGATTGTGAAGCTAATAATGGAACTAGAGTCAGTTGTTCAAAAGGGAAAAATTAAATTTTCTGGTTCAGCACTAATAAATGCAGTTGAAATTCTTATCCTTTATTATGCACATGCCCAAGACTGGCATGTGCTTTTGGTGGCAGCCTTTTTTCAGTGTCGCTCTGCACATGTAAAGCAGGAGTGTGTTTGCATCTGTGACTTTTGTCACACTTCCCTCTTCAGTGAAATTATAGTTTCACTTCTATACTTATTAAATGAAGATCAGTGATAGCGATCAGCCTTTTAACTCGGCATTGGAAATCGTGTATAAGATTCCACAGGACACCATTTGCTCATCCTCCGCATGCATGGAACCCAAGCAGAGCATTGAGACATTGCTATATTATGAGAATAGATTGGTAACAGTGTACTTTATGGACATGTGGAGCATAAATGGATGTATCTTTATGGAACAACAATGTTTGACTTTTTTGTTTGTTTTGGGTCATGAACATGTTGGAAGGTTTTGAAACTGCTGCATTGATCGTCCAGACAGAACTCTTTTGAGACTTGTTGACCCTTTGGCTGAAAACCCTGTTATAGCTTAAAGCTTTCACAGCCATTCTTCCCTGAAGGGATGGTATTAACCAGATGATTAGCAATGCCCAGTGTTCATTAGAAAAAGTGCTTGAAGTTCTTTCCAAGTTTAATTTGGGGTTTTTAAGTTTTTGCCTCTTGCTCTCAAGAGTCCTTACAGTGGTGTTTGACAAACTAACACTACCTTCACACAACCAACTACAAATCACTGGACTCTGTGAAGCTCTTTCGGGGCGGTGTTGTGTTGAGTATTTTTATTTACAGGCTTCGTTGTTAATATACTGTTGTTTTCAACATGCCCACCGCCAGCAGACACACCAGCAATGTAGGAGAACACTTTTTACAAGCCACTTTTTTGGACCCAGTGACTTACATCACATGCGTCTTAAACTGCAGTGACCAGCCTTTTGCACTTGCCGACTATGTCCGGTTTCTGTTATTTCTTGTAAGACTGTGTCCTTCATCTAACTACTCTACCAAAATTGGTCTGATTGATGGAATATTATTGAGATGTTTATCCTTTTGTCAGGTTCTCCGATCTCTGCAGAGAAGTTCTGAAGCTCTGGTAAAGTGGCCGTTAGATTCATGATTACCACCCAGATGAATATCTTACTTGTCCAGTAACTCAGATTGGCCTGAAAAGTACCTCTATTATTTAGGACACTGGGCTCCTGGGAATAGTTAAAGTTTTTTAAATGGTTTCATACACTTATCCTAATCTGTGCTTCACCACAAAATGTTGTTGAGGACTAGAGAGAGTTCCTTCAGCTTCATATCTTGGTATTTGTCCTGACATGCAAATGTTTACATCCTCATTTAGATTCTTGTATTTCCCAGTTTGACTGCATTTGTATGGACTTAAGAAACTGGGTTACTCTGAGAAATCAGCTTTCTGTGGTAATGGGAGAAAGGTGTTTACATGCAACAGAAGAGTAACTTGCTTTCTCCTTCAACTATGACCTATTTTGGAAGCATGGCGCACAGATTGTAAGATTATAGTGACAGAAAATGCTGTTTTCTGATAGAAAACTAGAACAGTCTGAATTTAAAATCCAACTACAAATCCAAAGGGAAAAGTCACTTATTTACACGTCTTCAAGGCACTTTGGGAAATTTCCTTCTTTAAGATGACAATGTCCTTTCATTCATCTTTCACTCAGCTGCGTGTTCCTGTCTACAGCCTTTTGTTACGCACATGTGCAGTTGGAGGTAGCTGATTAGAAGCCTGGTTACACTTATACATGGCATAGAAATTGATGGTCTTTGACAATAATCTACCTGAGGAAACAAAGTTTCCCTAATCCCCTACCCCAATTTCAGAAACCAGCTTTCCCCTTTATATGACCCTTAAGCAACCAGTCCGTGTAAACGCACGTTTGTCCTTGCCTCCACTTTAAAATCAAATGAACAATTTCAGGAAAAAAATGATTCGAATATAGGTGATTAAAAAATTTTTATTTGATTTTGTTTTGTCCCATTAACAAGGGAGAGTTGTCAATGGGCTACATAATAAAGATGAGCAGTCAAATTTTGTACAAAACCGGATTTCCTAGTTACATCACAGACTATCATTGGTTGCACATTTAAATGGATCAAGTTAGAGGTGAGGTGTAAGATCCTCCGCAGTACCCAACCAATTTAAACTTAGTAAACTTAAAATCAAGCTAACAATTTTTGGGAGAAACAGCTTGGTGATGCTGTCCATTGTTTCTGCTGCAGATCCTTTTGGAGGAGACCCGTTCAAAGAGACAGATCCATTCAAATCTTCATCAGAAGATTTCTTTAAGAAGACCACAAAGATGGATCCTTTCTCCACACCAGACCCCTTCGGCAAAAGTGCCACATTGCCTTCCAAGGTACTTGTTGTAGACCAAATGTCCTGACTCCTTATTTTGAGGGTGCCACACTGTACAGTATACTATTGAGTAGTATATCATGTTGATAAATGGATGATGCTGGATGATCCTTCAGAGATTCACCAACATTCGATGACTAACCTGACGTTTTTGACCTGTATTTTCTGTCATGTTGGTCATCGGGTTTTTCCAAATTAGTTCGGTTGTCATCAAATAGAGCTCAATCGGATTGAGATTAGATTATTAATGGTAACCGTTATACGATATTTTACGCTGAACAACTCTGTCCCTGTCTTAATCACAGGTTAAGCATTGTTATCCTACTGAATAGTGAATGTGTGTGTAACTGGAGTAAATTTACAATTAAACAAATTAACATGTTCTTGATCATGCACTTTTTGTATTATTTTTATGTTTTGTTTTTTTTTGTAGCAAGCCAGTAACGTTCCAAGCACTGACCCATTCACCTCAAGCAACCCAAAACCCAAAGGATCAGGTAAGCTTAATTTTTTTCCCCTCCACATCTATGTTGTTGCAAAGATCATGTCCAATCCAAAGTATTATAATGGTAAGGCTAATTCATTTATTTGTACTTTACATTTGAAAATTTGAAGGTTGAGATGAAAAGATGGAAATGAATTTGATTTTTCAAATCTCATATGACACCCCTGGGTAACAGGAAACACCTGTCAGTCACATGATCCAGTACTTTTGGAAGAGATAAAATGTGAGCAATCTGATACAAAAGGTACTTCTTATATGAAGCTTAAGTTATGGACGTGTATACAATCAAATAGAAGCTGAAATTCTTAACTTTCATTTGATATTCATCTTTTGATCCTAAACCCAAATGTCTTCAGTGTACAGCAGAAACAAATGAATTGTTTTTCTAATGCTTTTGTAGGAAACTGTACAATATATACAGTCTTGCTTAGTGATAAACTAACATTGCCCACACTTTTGCCTAATTGCAACCACATATGTTAAAACGATAGGGAATTAATTTGGTATGTCTTAGTACAACAGTACAACACTGTTGCTTAGACAGATGTGACCCCATCAGGTTTGACATTAAAACAGTGGCTCCAGTAGAGCTGTTACACTATTTGAAATAGTAGCTCAGTGGTCCTTTGGTTGAGCCTGGCATTTGTGACTCTAAAACATTTAAAGTTGTATGCAGTAATGTGTTTACCAGATTGAATGTAACCAACCAGTTAAATTAAGACCGACTTTGTAAAGTATGTTCCTATGAAACTGAATTGGTTTTTATACTGAATATTGTATTTGAAACCTGGGCAGGTGGTTCACAAACATAGTTGGCAGCAGCTGATTCTATTCTTTGGAAATTCAGCTGTAGTTTATGATGGTAGATTAGATTTTATTGTATGATGTATATGAGGGTTTTGCTCCTGTGTGTTAGTGAATATATTGCCACCAAACATGATTTAAGTCAACCAACAATTGCTGCATATCTACTCTAATTAGAGTTTTGTCTGCTTAACTGAACATTGTACTTGTTGATTTACTTTCATTGTGACTGTCATTTTCAGACCTGTTCGGCACGCTGGACCCATTTGGCAGCAGTTCATTCAGTAGCATCAGTAACAGCTCTGCTGGATTTGCAGACTTCAGCCACATGTCAAAGCCAAGAGACCCATTTGAAGGCAGGGCCAGCTGGCTTCCTGATTATCAGAAGGTAATTGAAGACAGATGACTTTACACAACAAATACAAAATAATAGATTGATGGGGGTATGGGGAGTGGTGTGCTCTGCAGTACAGATAGAATAGACATTTTAGAGGATAGCATTTTTGTGTAACAATATACACTGCTTATTTTAATTATTTTAGTTAGGCAGTGTAATTTGGGGGGCAAAAAGGGACAATTCAACACTGTTAAATAAGATACCAAAAAAAGTGAATGTGAATTTAATGTTTTTATTAACCTCATCAAACTCTCATAGTATATTAATTAAAACCATCAACAACATGTGAAACACTAAAACAAATGAAAATAAATCTACCAGCAGACATTAACTGACTTTAATTCTTTGCTTAGTGCGTTTAAATTATAATATAATAATAATAATAATAATAATACATATAATTATTATTATATTGTAATACATATAATTATAATGGTGGGGGCGGCTGTAGGTCAGTTGGTAAGGCAAAAAAAAAAAATTCTATTAATGATGCATTTGGTGCTATTTTAAAGCTAAAAAATCTAACGACAAAACCTGAAATGAGTCAAAACACTATGATTTACTAAACACTGCCCAGTAACAATAGCTGAACAAACAATTTGAAAACTCGTTTTCACTTTCAGGTTTAAGTCAGTCCAGTTCCCCAGCTTCTTTTCCATTGGCGGCATGGCCTATGTAGTCACTCTGCTTTCTAAGAAAAGCTAAACATTTTTTACAAGGTCGAGAAAGCATCTCCCAGCTTTAGCTGTGATGAGGTAATGAGGATCTTTAACAGCACTTTTCAGACCTGTCCTTCTGCAGCAGATAACCACTGACAAGGTGGCCTGTGAAAGAGATGTGCTCCTGGCATGTCCCAGTCGGGTTTTAGAGACCTCCAGACAAAAAAGTCACACCATAAAAATGATGTAATGATGACAGAATGTGAACATGACTATTTTACTTTAAGGGTGGAATGATTCCCAGGGGCAATGCCTTCATAGACCACCAGGGTGTGTGGATCACTAGCATAAACCCTGTGTTGCACAGTGTTTGCACACAGTCACAGTACGTAGTGACCAAATTTGCCATTCACTAACAGGACATTTACAGAGCCTACTGGAGCAAAAATCATTTTGTAATGGTTTTTCAACATTTAGAAGTTAATGTAAGGAGACTTTGTAATTTCACATCTTCACACTTGTAAAGTTCAGTGCACCAACAACTGTGGGGTTGGTGGATGGCCGCTCTACCTTGCACCACAGCTGCAGTCAATTTATGTTTTGTCATATCTATTTGATCTTTTTTTAAATGTTTTTCAATTATTTTCAGTATGGATTCAGTATGTTTGGAATTACTAAAGTTTATATTTTTTAGTAAGATGGAGAGTAACATGTCTTGAACCCCAAGAACTTTGTAACAGCAAATTGGGAAATGGGTGAAAGATCTGTTTTAGACTCTGTGTCCAGCTAACATTATCTAACTCTGTTGTCATAACAAGACCGGGGAAACACCATTGCCTCATATTACTCAGGCACCACTGCTTTATTATTTATATTACTCATCATATTGTGTTATAATGACAGTCCTGCTGTGTGCTGCTGTTCATTTTGTTCCTCTCACTCTTTCTTTCCAGTCAGTGTTTGTTGATGACCCATTCAACAGGAAGAATGACACTCCAGCTCTACCACCCAAGAAAAGTGTTCCCCCAAGACCCAAACCACCCAGTGGTGAGTGGTACTCTACACAGGCTGCTTAGGGAGGAATAGTAACAGTGTGTAACAGCTTTTCTGAGTATTTAAATGTCCACGAACAAGTAACAGTGGCTATCACGACATTATAGAAGCTTTAGTCAATGAGTGCTTACATTCAGCAACTAAAGCTTTGCTGAAATAATTAGGTATTTGTTGTTTTGTACTGTTCTGTACAAAAATTCATACTTATGTAGGTTAAAAATTACCCCAACTTTATTGTTTTATTTTTTTCAGAAAGACAGACAAAAAAGGTCTGTGAGAACAACTTTTGTCTGTCTCAAGCTAGTGGAAGCTTAAAAAGGAAGTGGGAGTTTGGCTTGCTTACCGAAAACCCAAGATGCATGATAGGTTTTGTGAAGCACGATTACCACACTACCATCACATCCATCAGTCTTCTGGTTATTAGAGGAATGGTGTGGTAGGAAGAATGCGTTTATTTGTTCTTTGACATTTGACATTTTTATTTATGAGGCACAATATCTCCTCAACCCCAACATAATAAAAAATACAAACATAATGTAGAGTGGTGTTAAAGACCAGTTAAAGTAAACAATAGAAGAAAAGCTAACCAAAACAAATTCCAATAATAAATACAATTTTATCCCAATTAAGAACAATTATGCACCAAATTGATAGTGATTTAGCAGATAGTGACAGAAAACGTACAGTACATGATAAGTAAGTTAGACATAGACATTATCTGCTAATAATAAAGTCCAAGAATAGGCCCCCATGTTTTCCAGAGCATTTTGTGTCTTCCTCAGGCTGAATACAACTCCGTCATAAGCTGTAATGTGTTAGATCAAGTGCGTTAGTGATGAGGGTGTGTCCTTGATCTTCATCATCTCACAGCAATTCTGCATCCTGTTGACAAGGCCAGACAGACATGGTTCACTGTAACCACATGCCTGCAGATATTTACAAATGTTTATGCCATGCTATGTTTGTCTTTACTAGTCTAAAAATTTATCCAACATCTTACAATAATTTTATCCTTCATTGTTTATTAAAGAATACCGTGGATATTATTTCCATAACGCTTTTTTCTTCATGGCTCATTTAAATGATTTTAAAAAAAAAATCATCTTTTAGTTAAAAGATTTCATTGAAAAATAAAAAGAACTAAATAATAAAATGCTGGGCCAAAACTTCACCACATCTTCTCCAGCAAATCCCAAAGATTCTCAAAGTGTGAAAATGATGCAATGAAAGATCTTTTTTAGAATTTAAGCCAGATAAATTCTGGCATTTTCATCTTAAAATATGCCTATGTCATCTAGGAATAAAAAAATCAGTTGATGGAAAAACCTGGTGATTCAGTATATTCAGGTAGTCAGCTGCTCATTGCATCAGTTAGGGTTTGAGAACTTGTAAGCTGGAAAATATGAGTCACTGTAGTAAATACTCAATGAAAGGCTCTTAACTGTTTGCTTAGTTAGGTGGTGATTTTTACTTTTTATTTTTATTTTTTTTGGCCAGGCAGTGTATAATCTAACTTTTTTGAATGGTAACTTGTATGTTGGGTATAGTTGTAAGCATTGTTGAAATGTGTTTTCTCTGTTCAGAAACTAGGTTGTTTCTTCAATGTAGAAAGCACAGCGTAAAACTCTACTCTCATCTGTCAACAGGAAAGTCACTGTGGGTATATAGAAAAGATAAAAGCCTTCAGGTGCTTGCCAAGCCACTCCTATCACATGCAGCATACTCCATGCTTTTCAAACACCCAAACAGTATTGATAAGGAGAGGTGTGCACTGTAAAGAGTGAGCTTGTCAGTAAAGCTGTGGTCATAGTGACAATAGCAAATTCTGACACTTGCTTGGAAGTTTGCGTTTTTCACTGCTCAGATGGTGTTTTGATATAAAGGCTGCTTTAATTCACTTTCACACCAAGGTTTTTTTTTCACAGTTAGTTCTTAGCACTGTGTATTTGAACTGTCAGTTCAAACAGTGTTGACATCTTTTCTCAAGGATTTCTGTCTGTGTTTTTTTAATCTGTACTACCTGATGCTAAATACTCAGCCCTTGTTCTGTTTATCCCCAGCGAAATAGGGCTGCTGTTCTTGTGCAATAGATATTTCTGAGAAAAGACATACCAATCTAGTCTAAGCAATGTTTAGATCAGCAGAACTACGGAGAAAGCGTCTGTGAGTTGGTCATAGGAGAAATTTCTCGCAAGTTAAAATGTTCAAAAGAGAAATGCACTCTGAGACAGCAAATAATAAGTCAGTTTCTACTTTATGGAGATTTAAATTAGGTTATAATTCTGATAAACCTGAATAAATTTTACATGACCTGAAATAAGCTTTTTCATTTGAAAGGTGGTGTATTGTGATTACACCACTGACTGGGATTGTGGGTTTAGTCTCTTGCTGGATACAGAGCTCATGAATGTGTTCTGATATTTGAGCAGTTTTTGCACTTATTTCCTTTACTTTCACATGGCTTTAATACACAATACCTATTTGATGTGTGCACTTTGGAAGGATTTAGTTGGAATTTTTTCAGGCTCGTCCAGGTTTGAGGTTCATATACTGTATGTTCATGACAGAAGATCTTGGTTGCTAAAAGAGTTTCGCTCTGCATAGGTGGAATGTCACATTTAACTTGGAAGGCTTCTGCAATTTAAGGAGGTCAGAGTCAGCAGCGGCTGTAGCTCAGTTGTGGCAGTTGTCCACAGACCACAGGGTCGGTGGTTCGATCCCCAGTCCCGGCTATATGTCGAAGTGTCTCTGGGCAAGACGCTGAACAGCCCATTCCCCTCCCCAGCTGTGCAGTGCTGGTCCAAGCTCAATAGCAAGTGGGGAGGGTTGCATCAGGAAGGGCATCCGGCGTAAAAACTCAAACAAATCAACATGTGGACAATGATCCACTGTGATGACCGTGATCTGACTGTATAAGCCAAAAAAGGACCAAAAAAAAAGTCAGCAGAGATGGTGAATTTCTTGTAGAATGACCCAAAGACTGGCCGACATCATGGAGGTTGTTCAGAGATAAAGGATTAAAGCTTTGGTTAAAGACTGCTTTTTTTAAGGGCTTTGGCCAGAATTTGAAGAAGATTGACAGGTTCGTAAAGATTTACAAGGGAGGTGGTTGAATGAAGATTCCTTAACTTTGACATTGGGCTAACCTAGGCCTATTTAAAGATGTTTGCAAAAGTCCCTTTTGCGAGAAACGTATGAACAATGTGTGTATAGACTGGGATTAGTGTTTGTTCCATTGCTTGGAGAGATGGTGGAAGGGATGTGGTCCAGAGGACAGATGGCTTGGATGCATAGTTTTTCCTCCGGAGTGGCTCTGTTTGATGAACGTAGCAATGTGTCTCCATCTGCTGGAGAGAAGTTGGGTGATTAGCACTACTGTCTTATTTATGTGTATATCTATGGATATGTTGCTACAGCATTTTTATGCACAAAATCCATGTACCATGTGCCTTGTAATATAGTGGTGCTGCTAACCTGACGGATATTGCTATGGTAAAATAGCTAGTTAACTGGAATGTGATCAACTCAGGTCCGACATCATTCTGAGCTCCGACTTGAAATGAAACACACCGATAAACCTTTCCTTCTCTCCTTTACTACCAGCTCTCATTGTCAAACCCTTCTGTGAGCTGTTTTCTGACTAGTGACACATCTAGTGACTCTTTTTGCAGGCTTTGCCCTAAAGGGGATTCACTAGTATATCAGTAAACATGGTCTAATATGACTGTGCCTTCTTCACTGGTTGTGTTCCATGTGTGTGAGGGATGGCGTGAGGCGAATATCAGTCAACCAGCCCAGTATCATTTAAGTTTTTAGAAGTGGGATTATTGTAATGTTTAAATATTCGTTATTTATGAAATGTCAGTCAATAATGGAGACGATGGAGATTGAAGTTAATAGGAAATCAGAAGAGATGCTGTGTTTCTTACCTCAAATAAATCTACTGTTAACTTTGGTAATTTCTAAGAGTAGTTAATTAGATCATTTAGTTCTGTTTAAAGTTATTTAAACAGTACTTGTTACTTCTCTTGTAGTATTAGGTAGAAGCTGAGAAAACCTTGCATTTGACCAGTGATGAAAGTTTAATGCAAACTAAATCCAAGTAAAGGAAAGTAGGAGTAAGAAGTAGATATAGTAAACATTGATCAGGTCTCTACGTGGCCTTGTTATATTAGTCCTTTAATATAAATCCAAAACTTCAGGGCTTTAATGTCAATTTCTATGGACTTTTTCCTTTTGGTTGTTTTTTCAAGCTACTGCATCAATGTTGAAAATTACAGTATTGTGACCTCCCTTAACAACATAATTAAATTATATTAGAAGAGTCCTTCAAATTTTGATTATTCCAAAAATTGCCATAATCAGAAAGAATGTTTTAGCAGAGTTAGACAACATCAAAACTGTCCCCTCTGTCCTTCAGTGTTTTAGGCGAAACCATGGCCACACACTTACACTATATCACACATTTGCTGACTCAGTGGTTGTATAAAGGAACTAGAAAGAAGTCTGTTACAGCTGTGATCCTAACTTTCTTATCAGTCCCAGTTGCTTATAGCAAGGCCCTTCTCCACTCTCCATGCTGCTATGATACCTGGGGATGAAGTGTATGTTCATTCTGTACTCATTATTTTAAATACATCAAATATTATTGCTGTATAGTTCACAAACATGTGCTCTGATGCTTGTGTGTAAGCACACGTAAAAGTTATGTTGTAAGAGCAATGATGTGTGGTTTGCTTGGCCTGTTGTTTGCAGACACACCCTTACTTGCTTCCTCTCTCTTCCCTTCATGTGTGTGTGAGTGTGTGTTTGTGAGTGTGTTTACGAGGGTGAGTGGTTTAGAGAAGGTCAGCGTGCAGGCTTCGTGCAATGGGTGAATGCCAAGTGTGTTATCAGTCTAACAGTGCGTTACTTCTACAAATATTTTTAGTCTTTTGACTCCTCTAAACACACATATACACACATGCATCCATACTTTTTGTCACTTTCCCTCATCATTTTATGAAGTATGAATGGGGCATCTTTTACAGTGGCAGTGCTTCCAATACGCTGGTATAATTGCAGCGTAATTGCTTTAGCTGTATTGTTCTTAATAGATTAAACAGCACCCTGCACATACAATCCTGTGGTAAGCATTAAAATTAGATGTCACCACTGAAGTGAATTATTTTAAAACAGGGTGGAGCTCACGGTTGTGGTTTCTCGGGTGTGTGTGTGTGTGTGCTGTTTACTGAAAGAGGAAAAAACTGATTGCCAGGCATGCAGTTTTGCTCAGTGTGGAGTGTGAAATGAACTGCTCACCCTGATCAGCCGGGTTATCTGGGTAATAAGACTAAATGCGTATGTGTATGTTGTATGACAACCGTTTGACTGGTCCTGTGGTTTAACACCTACACAAGCAACATTATGTGCTCTTAATGTTCCCACGATCCTCTGCCAGGCTCAGTTTCAACTCCCTGTTAATGACAGTAACTGCCATTATTATTATTATTTCTGTTCTCTTACAAAAGCTAGTAAGTGGAAGGATTTGTGTTTTTGTGGGGTTTTTTTTTTTTGTGTTACTATAAAGAAAATGTTTTTTTTTTTAATGTTAATCAAACAAAAAAGTCAGTTAGATGCATAGTTATGTTTCATTGCCTTTTCATGTTTTACAGAATGAATAAAATAAAGTCAAAATGAAATGAAGGTTTGCAAGGCAATGTTAAAATGTTGGCTTTGCAAAATGTGTAATTTGACTTTTGAAAATCTACTAAGACCATAAATGAGCTGGTAATTTCATATTGAGTTTTCTAACTACTGTTGATGAAGCGGTTTCTGTAGTTATCATATTTATTACAATTACTGCAGCCTGTCATTTGCTATAAAATATAGGTTGGATTGTTGCAATGTGCATGTATATTATCTATAAACATCAGTAATACTATTTTGCTAAATGGTAAAAATGGTGAACCAACAGTTGGTAATGTGGGCAGAAACCCAACAAAGTGATTTACCAAAAAACCGTTGAGAATGGTTCTGTGGGTTATGGGTATTGCTTTTGGTTTTGGTCCTTCGGGTGTGGTCCTTTGCTGTGTTTTTTCCTATGCCAGCTGTTTTTATGTATTTCCTTTCTCGGGAGGATGTAGCACTGTGTGTGATCATTTAAAGAAAGACTTGATATGAACTCTTCGGTGTGCTGCGTAAAGAGGTGAAACTCGTGCGGCTTTCAAAAGCTTCGAGGTGACAGCTGACATGAAGCAGGGCGTGGGCAGAACCATGAGAACCAGAGACTTTTAATGTTTGTGTATTTTAACTCACAAAAGATCGAATCAGATCCTGTGTTAACAACATATAACCTAAACTCCTTTAGGTGAGAATTACCCATGGTAGCTGCAGTGATGAGTCATGCTATAACTCAGCTGAGCACTCAGTGAACATGTGTACTGTGTGCATTTATGCTAGTATTTATTGGATGGTGGAAAAATCTAAAACTTACTGGTGTTGTGCAATGTGTAATGAGAAAACTATGATGACATTTACCTTTGTCTTTTATGTCTTCAGGTAAGAGCACTCCGACGAGCATGTCAGGCTCAGCTGACACTTCGAAACCATGTGACCCCTTCCAGCCATTTGTTGGTGACACCGTTGACCCATTTCAGAGTAAAAAGGGCCTGGGAGACCCATTTAGTGGCAAAGACCCCTTCGCCCCATCCTCAACATCAAGTAAAGCCACTAAAGAATCTACCTCAAGTTTTGCAGACTTCAGTTCTGTAAGTTGAGAAGGGTGATACTGTACAACTTTCTAGATCATGCCACACACTTCTGCACAGACACCAGTATTATTACTAGATTTAAGTAACGATGATTTTAATTTTATCATACTGCATTCTGTGGTCAGGATAGAGATAATATAGTAAGAATGCTTATCAATTTAAACAATCCAAACAAATGTCATCGGGTGTGTCCTTGCCTAATGGCATATCCATAGTGACAATTTAAACATTACAAAAATGAAAGGGTTAACTGTGTTATTGTTTGTGACCAACAAAAGTAAATTTTTGCCCCAAAATTACATTGAATCAATGAATCATCAAAATAGTTGTCAAATATTTTTCTTATGATCAACTAACCGATTAACTTACCAACTGTTTAAGGTCCAGTTGGTTCATATTCAGATCTCATGTTAATACTGGGTATATCAGAATGGGTTATTGCAATTGGCTTGAAGTGATGCTTCAACACCAGCACATGATGTAAAAACATGGAAAAACCTTGGATCCTAGATCTTTTCCAGACAATATAAAGAAATTGTTGAAACCCTGAGGCTGCATTGAATTAAATCATATTAAGTTATGATAACGTGATTATAAATTTTTTTTATTTTACAAACTTCTGTTGTCTAAATTAATGACTTCAAACAGACAATCTTAAATTGTTTTATAAAAAAAGTGGAAGACAGTTTTCTGAGAAGAGTTATTTTAGTTAGTATTTTAGAGTTGACTGTCTTTGCAAAAATCAAACTGAAATCTCATGATTCCTCAGGTATTCAGACCCTTTGCTGCTAGTCCATATTGTGGTCAGGTGCATCTTGTTTGATTTAGTTATAATTAAGATTAAGAGTGGGCGATATCTTGAACGTATTCAATGTAATGTACTGCGGCTTGTTCTCTGAAAGATGCAGTAAATTACTGTATTGCAAACTTTGAGTATAAATTGTCCGTTAATTCTTTAAGCCGCTGACACAAGACTTTCCTTAGTTTTTCCCCATTTCTCTGTCGTGCAGACTCCTGCTCTCAGTCTGCTCGACAAATTTTTCAATTCAATTCAACTTTATTTATATAGCGCCAATTCACAACAAAGTCATCTCAGGGCACTTTACAGAATAAAGTCAAGATTATAAAGATATATAAAGAGAACCCAACAATTCCCCCTGGAGCAAGCCATAGGCAACAGTGGAGAAGAAAAACTCCCTTTAACGGAAGAAACCTCCAGCAGAACCAGGCTCAGGGTGGACGGCCATCTGCCTCGACCGGTTGGGGTGAGTGGAAAGGGGAGAGAGAAAAGAACAGAGCAACAAAAGCAACAACAAAACATCGGGCAGATTGGTAGGACCAGTAGCTTCACGCTGGAAGACACACAGCTTCAAAGCCGGGGGACACCTGCAGAAAGGGACAGAGAGAGGGGGACAGAGGAGGACAAAGACAACTACGGGAGAGAACACACAGAGTTAATGACATACAGTGGTGACAATTGCGGGATGAGACGAGTGGAGAGAGGGTCAAGAGGAGGAAAGGAGCTCAGTGCATTGGGGGGTGGGTCCCCCAGCAGTCTAAGCCTATGGCAGCATAACTATAACTAACTATATGCTTTATTAAAAAGGAAGGTTTTAAGCCTAGACTTAAAAGTAGAGAGGGTGTCTGCTTCCCGAATCTGAACTGGGAGCTGGTTCCACAAGAGAGGAGCTTGATAGCTAAAGGCTCTACCTCCCATTCTACTTTTGGAAATTCTGGGAACCACAAGTAGGCCTGCATTCTGAGAGTGAAGTGGTCTACTGGGATGATATGGTGCTATGAGGTCTTCTAAATATGATGGAGCCTGACCATTCAGAGCTTTATATGTAAGAAGCAGGGTTTTAAATTCTATTCTAAATTTAATGGGAAGCCAATGGAGAGAAGCTAGTGAAGGTGAAATATGATCTCTCTTGCTAGTTCCAGTCAGCACTCTTGCTGCAGCATTTTGGATTAATTGCAGGCTCTTTAGGGAGTTACTGGGGCATCCTGAAAGTAGGGAATTACAGTAGTCCAACCTAAAGGTAACAAATGCATGGACCAGTTTTTCGGCAAAAATTCCATTTTTTATGAAACATTACATCCCTACTTCAGGTCCTATCCTGTTAACATGGTGCAAATAACAGTCTGCCCTCCCACTTGTGTTATGTAAGGTTTAAAACAAAAGTACCCTTCATGCTATGTTAACATAGTGAAGCATGTACACACACACGCCTGGTTGGCCACCATCACATCTATAAAAATATACTATAAATACTATAAATGCATATTATGTAGGTCTAAACCCTTTATTTTCCTTCAAGGCCCAATTTCAATTCCCTGTTTTGAACAAATACTGTTTTGTTAACTTTGACTTGCAAACCACTATAAAAGATGAATAAGATATAGATTTATTACTCAGATGTGTCTCAGAGATCAGTAGAATCACCATACTCGTGCAATTGTGTGCATTAAAGGGTTAAATTGATCATTAATGAAATGCTACTAAGAGATTTATTGTGTGTCGAGGTATAAACTCAAAATAACATGCTATTCTTTATAGGCCACCTTAACTCAGCCATATTTAAGTCATTGTGTTAGTGTGTAGACTGATGGGCAAAATCCTCATTTTATCCCTTTCAACTTTAATTCACATTATGAAAAACAATGAGAGAAACACTAGATCTAAAATCCCTCCTATTCACTGCTGTAACTGAGTTAAACCCATTCTAAACCTAATTTGAAATGAAAGGTGAGCAGGTTGCAGAGTAGAGCCACATTGACTCCTTGTAGTGCAGGAAAGGGCGTAGGGCTTTTTTGTGGTTTGTTTGTTTTGGTAGTAAGAATACTGTTCGTTTTTCAGGGTTTCCCCAGACTTCTACAGAGACTAAGGTCTCATCAGAATTGTGTTGGCATGATGCTCACAGTGTGAACTCTCTGACTATACACAAATAGAAATAAACACAGGTCTCCTGTAACTGCTGTGAAAAAAAACTATGGGAACTCGCACGTCTTCCTTTAGGTAAACAATACTGAGCATTTTTACATTTTAGTAAACATATAGGTACATTATTTCCCTTTTCCTAAGTAGAGCATAATACATCCTCTGATTATACTAGTGCTGCTCAGACCAACTACTACTCAGATGGAACATAAGACATGGCAGTATCACTTCTCAACTCTCAGCCCTCGAGTCTGTTTGCCCTGCATGACCTTGGTGTTTGTGTTACTATGTTCCCACTTTAGTTTGCTGTTAGTGGTTTATATCTGGTGTTGGTTGTAGTGATGCATGTCTCTTACATTACTGTAGTTTTGCTTTTCCTCACCCTTCTCAAGCATGTGTTTATACATTGTTACTGTTAAACTGGATGCAAACATTCTGCTCCACCATCTGTTTTTCATTGGACCTCAGGTACAAACAGCTTTAGGGCCTAATCAAACAGGACACACCCTAAGTTTAGGGAATGCAGGGCACGTTGCACTGCCTGCAGGCAGAGCACTCCTTGGCCCTTTGCTACATATTTTATTTTTATCATTATTAGACGACCATTATATCATGTTTCTTTGCCCAAGTATACACCACTAGTTCACTAAACAGCTCTAAACATTTTATATAAAAATTCATCATTTGTCTTAACATCTGTATTAAACAATTAACTGGCGGAGGGTAACCACTCACAGAAACGGGTATTTATGTGGGTACATGAGACAGGAAGGGGACATTTCACAGTTTCTTCATGGCTCATTTTAGGATGAGTTGGGACAATCTGGTAAGCTGTTATCAATTATCTGACTGGACCATGAAAAGACGTCATTCGGTGCTTTTCTGCTTAGTGAGGAACTTCAACTGGATGCATTCAGGGTACCTCTGCAAAAAAACACAAAGCACGTACAGTGGAAAAATGCAATGCGCAACAACAATGCAAAAGAACAATTGCAAAAAAGCCTGCCCAGGCTGCTAAAATGTAGGGCATCCTAGTCCCATTTTTCTCCATGTTAGGATGAACATGCAACTGGCCAAGCAGCTTAGTCCAGTTCGGAAGCTTATGTACCAATTGTAGGGGCTTTTGGTGGTGGACAAGGGCAATGGTAGGCATGGGCTCTCTGACCAGTCTGTGGCTTTGCAGACCAATACACAGCAAGCTGAGATGCACTCTTTGTTCTGGTACAGTAGCTGTTTTGTGGTATTGTATCTTATGAACTGCCCTTTGCATCCCATTCACATCAGTGAGCCATGGTTGTGTAAATGACCCTGATATCACTTCACTGTTTCTCCAGCTTCCAATGCATCAACTGAACGACTGACTGTTCATGTGCCACATAATTTATCCCAAACCTTGAGAGGTGCCACTATAACGAGATAATCAATGATATTCTCTTCACCTGTGAGGGAGTTTAGTGCTGTGACTAAATGGTGTATGTCTTTCTTTGAGGTTATACGTATAGTCGCATTCTTTCGGGTTATGTTTATAATGTAGACAGTTGTTTACTCCATGACAAAATGAAGTCCAACACAAAGTCTATGAGCATGGACAAGTTTAAACTGTCATTGGTTTGGGGAGGAGATAATATCCCATGATCCTGATGCCTTTGGGCAATTTGTGTGGCGTTAGAGAGGGGAAGCCACTTTCAGCCTCTCAACAGTACAGAAAGAAAAAAGTCAAGCTAATCATTTAACCTCAAACCACTGGTGCTCTGGGCAGGTGGTAAAGACTCCTGTTGATTCTCTATTAAACTATGCATTGGGACCATTGGGCCTCATTTACCACCTGCTCTTAGGACGCAGTTTATTATGTGGTTTTCATTTAGATTCTGTTGTGTTTTTTTTTGTTTGAAACTTGTTCTTTGGTAAGAACAGTACCTGCACACATAAAGACCTCAAAACCGTCCCACTTTTGTCACCACAATATGTCAGGAATGGATGGAGGAAATTTCATTATATCTGGCAGACTCTTGGATCAACATATCAGACCGAGTCTGGACCGACATGTGGGCAGACATGCTTGTAGTACGATTAGTACGATTACCAAGGCTTTAAATTCCGATGATGAACAGTAATGTCATCTGAGTAAAGGTCACGATGGGCAGGTTTTCTAGGACTCCTTTTTTTCCCACTCTGCATCTCACATTTCTTGTCGTTTAGCTCTTCTTTTCTTTATTTGGCAATGTTATTTATTTTTTGAAGGGATTCTCTGACAGTTCTGTTTCACCAGATCATTTGTGTCCCCTGCAGCCATTATTGGCAACAGGCGTCAGTAGCTTGTTTACACTACAGCAGCTCATCGATTATTTTGAAATGCATCCACTAGCCTGTAGGTTGATGCCAGTATTGGCTTGCTAAAAAAAAATGCAATATTTAAAACATCCTATTGTTTTGAAATGATGGAACAGAAACTCGGCAGATATCCCTTTACCGTGTTTGTGTGCTGTGGTGTGTCCTGCAAACTAGCTCTGATCCACTAAGTTCAGGCAGCTCTGATTTATAATTTCTCTGTTCTGTAATCCACCTCTCTTCCAGGACCTGAAAAAGTCAAGGTAAGAACACATAAATAAAAATGATAAAATGACAATTTCACATTGTCATTAAAAGTTTTCAGTTTATGATGAGAAAGTAATGGATGTTGATGCACTTGTTTTGGTCAATCGTACATCATGTGCGGCTGAAAATTAAATAATGTTTACTTTGTGGATTCTTTAATGAAAGTCCCATGAACATATCATCAATATCATCAGTAACCAATTAAAAAGGTAGATGTTTTGAAAGATTAAAAGACGCATGTTGCATTTATGTTCGGGATATTATTTCTGAAATTATAATTTTTTGTTTTATTTGTTATTTTTTACCATTGCTTTAAATAAAATTATTAAATAAACCATGTTTTTTACCATGAAACTCTGAGCAACTACTTATAAAGCTGCAAGTCTTAAAAATTCCAAATATAGGCTAATATTTTCAATTATTAAGACTTGCAGCTAATTCTAAATTTCTAATTCTAAATAACTTCTATATTATACTAAAAAAAAAATGTTTATGTATTGATTTGAAAATGTTCTAACCATATATACTGTGTGCTTTAGGCAGTGGTCATTGGTGGTTAAGCAATCAAAAAGCAATATGTTTTTGTCATCATTGCAATCTAATGTAGGAAACCCAGTAAAAGATCTTGGAATGAACAGTAGGTTTGAACTTTATTATACTGTATATCTCTATGTCTATTACTGAGGTCAGAATTAGTACGGATGTGTTAGACTGCATAGAGAATGGTTTCTTCAATATTTTGTCCCCACACTGGTGACAAAATGTTGGAAACACTGCTAAACACGACTTGCTCAAGGGGGAATTGTTGGGTTCTCTCTATACATCTTTATAGTTTTGACTTTATTCTGTAAAGTGCCTTGAAATGACTTAGTTTTGAATTGGCGCTATGTAAATGAAGTTGAATTAATACTTCTGCAAACTACAGCCTCTATAAAAATGGTGCGTGACTCGAATTGTCTTTGTGACAGATTTACCTAATTAGCTGGGTGTAAACACTGATTAGGAGCTTAGCTCTAATAACAAGTAATGCAGTTGCAAATAAAGCTTAAAATCCAACATTTTGTATTATAATTGTGAAGCTCAATACTACCGATTCCATCTCTAAAAGTTTCTCTCTCTCTCGCTGTCTTTCTGTGTGTGTAGTTTGGGAATGAAGCCCAGCAGCTGGAGTGGGCCAAGCGGGAAAGTGAGCGAGCAGAGCGCGAGCGGCTAAAGAGGCTCAGACAGCAGGAGCAGGAAGACCTGGAGCTGGCCATCGCCCTCAGCAAGGCTGAGATGTCCAACGCATGATCTGGAACCTCCAACCACACACACACAGCTCATAGAGAGGAAAACATGCAGTCTGACATGAAAGTTGTAAAAATATTCTTACACAGAACACATCACTGGACCAACTCTTTTGAGTTTTCATACGCGCACACACACACACACACACACACACACACACACACATTTATTCATCACAATTAGCGACTGAACAAATAGACCACACACAAAACGAACAAATTTCCAGGCAAGTCCGGCCCCTGACCCTGCATTAAAAAAAAAAAAGACAAGGCTAAGAACTCATTAATGGAAAATCCTTCAGCATGAGACCTAAAGGGACAAAAAACTGAAGGAGGAGAGGAATAAGCAGGAGCCGAGGGGGACCTGCACTGTGTATATGCACTCTAGTGGCCGGACAGCAATGTGATGGATCTTGTTCGCTGGATGGAGCAGATCAGCTGACCATTCCTGCATTTCAGTGTTTTGTTTGTCCTCCAGCTTCACTTGCCAGGCAGGAGGTGGCCACTGCTGCCACAGTGGCACGAATACAGAGAAGCAAGAGAACACCAGATCTGAAAAGGCCTAGGTGTTTGTGAAAAGGGAATTTTTCCTGGTAAGAGGTGTGGCAGGGACATATCATTGGGCTGCTGTTGGTATTTAATGTCAGTTACTATTTACTATTTTGTTGGCTACAGGAAGAGGTGTTACAGAAAGCGCCGATTTGACACTCCTGAGCGTTGAGAACTTTCAGTCCACAAGTTCTTCTTCCTTGTTCTTTTTTTTTTGTTTTGTTTTGTTTTGTTCCTTATTTCCAATACTGTCACTAACCCTAACTCAAATGAGAATTCAGGTCTATATTGAGTTTTCTTTTTCTCCCCTTTGCCTTTTCCAAATGATTTCCCTGTCATTTATGCAGATATAGGCCAAATCCACTACTGAATGTGCAAAAATGAAATTGAGTTTTTTTTTTTTTCATTCCACTCTGGTTGAGAATAAGCAATTTATTTTCTCAAATATAAGTTTTCTTTTTAGATTCATACCACACCAGAGCCTGCCATGAGATTGAGATGTTCGTCTAAAGTCCAGATGTGGCTGGATTATCAAAAGCTGGTAATTCTAAGAGCCTCTGGTGTCCAGAGGCTCCAGCATCACTTTGCCACACTGAGTCTCTGATCATTTATTTAATTGCATACATCCTATGCACCATTGAATCACAATACAAAGTGAAATAATAAGGGTCTTGCATTATTAGCTGTTCCTGAGGTCCTGTACTTCAGGAAGTACCTGTAAAACAGGTGCTTCTGTGACTTAGCCTGTTTTGTCACATGACCAGTTTGCAACACAGGGCTTTCTATTCTATGAGTTTATAGTCCAAGCTGAGAAAACCTATTATCTTCACTATGACATCATCAGGTTGTGATAGTAGATAAATATGCAAATATCCTGTAAAACTGTGCATTTATTTTTTCATATTGTGCTTACCTGGTGTATATTTCTCCATAAAACTGTTTAATCAAATTACCGCAAACCAATTCTAAATGTTAACTACTACAGACTTTTTGGCAGGGGACTGGCCTCTAGTCCAGAGCAGAGTCTGCTTTTGTATTTTAGGTTTAAATATTCACCAAGTAGAACCCCCCTCACTCCATCCCACCTCTCATCTCACTGGCTGCTCCTTTGTTATAAATATTTTAACAACCTTAGTTGGATATGTTCACACTTTATTCTTGTCACATTAGGAGAGTAAATACATATCTACTCTCCAACTGTATTAAAACAACTTATAAAGCTCAACGACACTGGTTCCCTTATAATGTGACACTTACTTTTAATGGCCGATGACAAGAGGAGTTTTAACATATCCTTCAGTGACAGAAGAAAATTGTACAGATCTATTTTTTTGTCTGCAAGTGAGGTTGTACTGAGGAGAGTCCAGTGATGAGCTGCAGTACTGTGTCTTCCTCTGTCCTGTGTACTCAAGTGAACAGAGCTGACGTTGCTTCTTCTCTGCAGCTGTTCTCATGCTGATGTTGTGGCTTCACACCCCACATTCAACAAATGAAATCATTTTTCTACATGTGTTTTATTTTTAGAGAGTGAAGGTTTTAATAGTTTTTATTTCATGTGCTGGTTAATCTTTTAGTATTTTGACTGTTTTTTTTTATTTTGTGCTATTGTGTTTTAGTTGCTCCATTGCTGTACAGACCAGCAAGAACAAGCTCCAGAGTGTTTGGAATTGGCTATAATCAGGTGTCAGTAGGCTGGAAACTGGGAAGCTGTGAAAAAAATGCAAATGTGTGTCATAGTTTAATATTCCAATATAGATTTAACCACTCACCTTTTTCCGTGTTGTCATTTGATCAGTCATATGTATTAGTGTTTTGCCATGTTATGCCCTGCACTCAGAGCACATATGTTCGGGATGACTATCTATGTTTTTTTTTTTGTCGTTAACATAACGTAATCAGGAGGACGGTGAGGTCTCACACTTGGCTTAGTTAAAACAGGCTTAGTTGTTTACAATGACATTGTCAGTGTTCATTCTTCAGACCAGTCACAACCACTAGCAGTAGTTGCTAGTGGTTGTGACTGGATGCTAGTCCGTGCTGGATGTTTTCTATTAGCAGAATTCTAAAAATCTCAACTCCTCTTATGTTTAAAGTGGAAGGCCCAAAGGCAAAAACCACACGGACAAAAAGTGTCTTTCTCATTCCCCAGCTGGATTCTGCTTATAATATTTCTTTTAAAACCCTCCTGTGCTCAAGAGCTGCTGCTGAGTAGATTCTTGTTTGTGAGAGGAAAATATTTTACAAAATGATTGGATTTTTTAAATTATTTTTTTAATTGACCTCCACAGAACTTTTCTGTGTTGAGGTGAATTGTGTTTTTCTTTCTGTTTTCTGCATTAAATCTTGCGTGTAAATTGTGTAACTACTAAAACAGCGTGTAAACTTTGCCTTCTGTTGGGTCACATCAGCCTCTGTCCGGTACGACAAGGTGACCACACATTAGTCAGAAAGTCTCCGGTTTTACCGTATACAAGGTCACCCTGAGGCTCCCTGCCATTTTTGTCATGTTTACATATCATGAAGATTTGCTATCACTGTTACAAAACTGTATTTGTGGAGAGTGGTGTCCCTGGTACAGAGTGTGATTTGCTGTCTAAGCCATACACAGCTAAAACCTCCTGAAGGGCTTTTTGCCTTCGCAATTCCTGTCACTGTGGTGAAAGTCTATGAGGGACATTATTACTTTCATTGGTTATTGAAAGCAAATGGTGTTTTGTTTTGTTTTTTGTTTCTGTGTGTGTGTTTTTAAGTTATTTAAACAACAACAACAACAACAAAAAAACTGTCCACAAATACCGAGCTCTTTGTTAAAGCCTCATATCCTAAAACAGCTTGGCACTGTGAAGTTATTGTTATGTTACATATTGGATGGCTAGCTGCCAGCTAACAGACTAGCTCATGGTTGTTCAGTGTTCAACCTTTAGTTTAATATTCTTTGCCAATATTTTGAGTTAACTATCGTGCCACTCCCCTTTTTACAACAGGGACAGGTGCATTAAAAAGAAAACAAAACAAGGAGACTAATATTCAAAATGGCCATTTAAATGTGCTCTCAGCGTGTCTGTGGTTTTTCAATCAGACCCTAGAGACAAGTGACTTGTGTGTCACAGGACACAATACTGCCTTCTGCTCTGGGAGGTGGTTGGGTAGATTCTTCTATTAATCCTGTCCTTTCAACAGATGTGCTTCATTTCCATTGGTGACAATCAGTGATCATACAGCAGTTGTTTCTGTACAGCATCAAGACAGCGGAGGGCTTTATAGAAAATGGAGCAGTAGTAATGTTCCGGGCAAATCTCCCAGAGGCAAAACGCATACTTGCGTATTTAAACACATTTTTGGGAAACCATAAAGTCATGGTGGACTTCCTGGAGGTTTGAGCTACATGTCATAGCTGTTGTTTCACTAGTGTTTTCATTGCTCAAATAGAAAATCTGTAATTATGCCAACACACTGAGATCTGCGACTGTGTATCAATGCAAACGTTATAGTGTCAGTATGACACCTGAGTTTCCCTAAAGATAATCAGACAATGCTAAAATGTGACAAAGCAAGCAGAAGTTCTCAATTGTTAAATGGACAAATATACAGCTGTCTGTAGTGAGTAAAAATGAAACCAGAAACAATTTAATGAGGAGTTCCAGGAATCTGCCAATCTTCCTAAAGCCGACTTTTGGTACTCGACAATTTTCAACATTTGCTGCTTCAGGCACTTTTTCATTCGGTGTGTTTGTGTTTGTCCTCGTCCCCCTGACCTCAGCCGATTTGCTGTGTACTTAGACTGGTGAATTCTAGACTGGTACTTCATTCTTACTGTATTTATCGCCTGTTACCTCCATTGTGCAATAGATAGTGTTTTCTTTTGTGTTTTTTTTGTTATGTGTATCCCATGAAGCCGTGGGATGTTTTGCTATATAGCATATGTTTTTAAAGTTAATTTATGCAACCGCTCCTCTGTCCTGAGCGTAGAGAACATTCATGCTTTTGCTTCATTCCACTTGCTGCGGAATCTCCAAACCTGTCGATCCCAGATGTTTTTTATCTGTTTGTACGGATTTTGAGGAAAGAAACTGATAGCACAATTATCTTCAAAACGATATAATATTTATGACATGACAGCTTACAACTTGAATTCCCTTGTTTTAAAAGTTTGTTTCCCGCTCACAATGGTGAACATCTTTTTAGTTTGAAGCATTTGATTTGTGTCTTTACTGATAGGCTGATGTCCACAGAAAGCAGCCACAGCTGATTTTGTTGGGACTGGATTCATTTTTTGTTCCCTGAAGCATGCTTTCTTTTTCTGCCCTTCCTTGTAGGTGAAATAATATGAGCTGTGTTTATTGCATAAGATGCATACAATGTGTATACAGTCTGTATAGTATTATGTCTGTTATATTTGTTCTATAAAAAAACGAAGAGGATGAAGAAGATGATTGCGAATAGTTACACTAATAGCTGAGGAGAGAATAGATACTGGCTTATTTTGGACAGCGATCTTCTTTACATGCTCTGTACTGTTTACTAGAATAAACATTTCAGTTCAATGAGGAGGGTCTGCTGCTTTTTTTAAATTCCAGGAACAACGGTGAAGGTCTGTACAGCTGACCTTTGAAAGTGACATGATCGCTGCGGTAATCTCACTTTTACAAATGAGATTTTAATAAATGGGAGAGAGATACATACAGAGATGTCAAATGTCCTATAATGCTGCTCAGGATATTTTGAGCAGAGCAGGGCTTTACCTCAGAGCTCCGGGGGGCACTGAGAGTTGGGCTTGTGCCAGGGTTAATTAGTTGTACTCAATAATATTCCACATTGAGAGGAATATGTAGCTTCATCACTTTTACTGACGACATGCAGCTCTAGCCGTGTTGGACACCAGTCACAGTGAGAAGTACAATGTTTAGTCAACAGAGAATTGAGCTTCACATACGTAATAAAAGCTGGCAGACTATGATGAGTCCTTACAAAGAGCTTGAAGTCAACCTGTAGTAACAATCCATCCCCTCCAGACAGACACAATGTGCACTAAATTACACCCAGCTACATTTCAAGGATACAGCTGTATGAAATAAATATTGAGCAAAGACAGCAGTCATGTCTGGACATATTAGCTCAAACCCAAGTAATCTGCTATGTTAGCAAATGCTAAATGTCTCCGTATGGAATAACAGGAAATTCCTTGCTAGGTTTGTGTTTACCCTGTGTTAATAGAGTGGAGAATATGAAAAGCCTATTGGCTTTTACTGGGAATGTGGGTCATAGAGAACTGGAGGGTAAACACTGGGCTGTGCTCTTTCCTCCAACCATGTGCTTTCACTTTCAGCCTCAACAGCACTACCACACTGTCCCGCTCCTCTCTTTTCAGCATGAAAACACAAGTACTTAGTTGAGGGGGGGATTCCTGGAAATGGACCTGGATGCTGAGGATTTTATCTTGCAGGTCTGTTTTATCTAGATCATAGAACGTTTCCTGAAAATAACTCCCCTCGTGCCAGTTGTTGGGAAACAACTGGCAAGGGAATTTTCTTGGACTTACACCATTTAAAAATAAAATACTACATTCTTTTGTAACTTTGACGCCCAGATTCTCTAACAGCCCAGGACTAAATGTCATTCAAGCTATAGATTTACAACACTTGGAGACAGATGATAACAGACAATAAGCCTCATAAAATAGAAACGGTGAGGTGCGTGTTTAGAGTGGATCCAGTTCATGAAGGTTACGATGAGGCTCTTATCCTTACTTACATGCTAATCTTAAGCATCATCATTCATCATTGTGTGTATTTAAGCTGCTGACGTTGATGCTCAGTTCAAGTGCAGCCTCACAGAGCTGCCAGTGTCGCTCTACACTCTTGTTCTTTGTAACCTTAGTCCTGCCTTTCTCTGCAAAGTTGATGAAAATCTGATCTGGCTGCAAAAACACAACTCACCTGCCCAAACACCACATCTGTTGAAAGACATATGTGAAGCTAACTTCAGAAATATTTCGTTTCATGTGTTTACATAGAAATGTAATGACTGACTGTTTTTGTAAGGAGACTGTAAATCCAATCTTTCTCACAGGGAGCAGGCTTGTGCTCAATCAGCCTTGGCTGCAACCTCATTTAATTCGCCACTGAAATTCTAAACCTAACTACCTAGTATGAAGAAGATACAAAACTAGCATAAAACATGTCTTTGAATTCTAACAAACTAGTGTGCTGTTAAGTGAAAACCTAGACAGTGGCTATTCTTCTTTATTCTGAACTCTTTGTTTCTCTTTCACACCCGCACACAACAATGGAAGGAGGAACTTCCATTGGCTTGAGTTGAGTCTTTTTTTTTAAAATTCAGACAATTTTAAAAGGATCTTCATCCTACAGCACCGAGGAAACAATACCCCATTTGTACATTGTCTGCCTGGCATTTGATGGGTGCAGGTCCAGGCAGCCATAAACAAGTCTTCTTCTAAGGTCTTCAGTATTCTGCTTTGTTAAAGCCATGACACACCTCTACTGTACAAGCCTGTGCTGTAGAGATCTGACTTTGACAGTGAAGACCCAGGTTTGTCTTCTTTGAATAAGACAGGTCCTCCCAGACTCACACCCGCTATGCCACTTCCTAAAACATCTATTATTTCACCTTCAAATAAATTGATTCATTGAATTCCTTTTTCTAGTTGTTGGAATTGCAGTTAAACTTGACCACGTTTATGCACAAATCGAGCCACTGCACAACCAGTTGCTTAGTAACTTATATTAGCTAAATAAATTACAACTTTAAGACTGAAATACATAAAATACAGAGGGATTCATATCTGTGTTTATGCAACTAGAAACATAAAGCAAAAATACTGATTAAAAATCTCTCCACTTTATGTCAGAGGCAGAATATTAACTTGTTTGACTGGGACAGCAGCCAGTCATGTTTCCATCCGCTCCCTCCCTCTGTACCCTCACTTCTTTCTTTCTTTAAGATTCAAGATTCAAACAACTTTATTGATCCCATAGCAAAATTGTGTTCACCCCAACACCCTCCCAACTCTCATAAGAAGAAAGAAGTAATGAATCGATGAAATGGGGACTGTAGAAACCTAACAGGTCTGTCTTCCTGAGTGAAGAACTCCTGTGTATCTGTAGAAATGTGGTGAGGCGTTTATGGACTGGATTCCAGTGGGAGTTTGCATTTGTCCCAGTAGATGGCATCCTCTTCCTGTAAATAAAATTCCCACTTTTCCTCAGTGCTGGGCACCTGTGTCTCGGGAATCAGTTCAGATAACCAAACCTTTGATAACGTGGACTGCTTCACTGAAATTCAGTGGAAAAATGTTTAACTACGCCCACTGAGTATTATTTCTTTCTTGACTTCTCTGGTAAAGTGTTGGATTATGATAAATTTACGCTATATTCTGTTTCAGCCTTATGTCACTAAATGAGCAACACATAATATCAATATGAGATTAAGCAAAGGAAGATCGTAGTCCTAAAAAGTCTTTGAGTGTCAGTGCTGCTTTCAAATGCAAATGGGGCAACTGAATCCCCAGTGGCCTTTTGACCGCACTGACAGGATCATTTTCATGAGAAACACTCTGGTATCAGTTTTCTCCCCACACTTATGGTTTTATGAGTCTGTTGTGTTGGAGTTGGAGAATTTGCTATTACACACTCTGGAGGGGAGTTCCTTGGAGAGAAACTGTTGCACAAGAGCTGGTGTTTACAGCCTCACGCTGACAGAAAATATTAGACTTGGATGATGAGGCAGGAAGGAGAAGCAGTGCGAAATGTCACTGGTTGCAAGGGAAACCGTGAGGATCATTCCGGTTCGTAGATGTGTAGAATGACGTGTAGAATGGCTTATCTACAATCACAGAACTAAGCCAGAGCCTGTTTTTGTCTTCCAGTCGGCTCGAAAACGGCCAGGGACCACATGAGGCTCCAGCGCTGTCTGACAGACCGGAAAGGAGATCATCTCCTGCTCCGATAAAGCCTCAACATACACGTACAGAAACGGACATGATTGAGACCATGGATGTCTTCAGTATGACTGAGCTCTAAATTACATGAGTCACTTCACCTAGTTCCCACATTGTGTCTGAGTTCTCCCCATCACTACCTTTATCTGAAACAGCTCCCTATTCTTAAAACTTAACCCCATTTTCCTGAAGCGTAGAATCATGCGCAAAGTCCTTCAAAGCATCTTGGCAGAAACGCATAATCCCAGTTTTCCCTGGAACTGGTTTCTACCAAAGGTTATCATGAAATAATTGAGGACACAAACACACAACTTAGGAATGGCTGAGGCCAAACATGATGATGTCAGTGAGTCACAGATTCGATCCATTTATTGTGAAAAGGGATTTATTGTGAAACCAATCATTTCATTTCATTTAACTAATTTTGTGCTACGTTCTTTGTTTAACATATTGTGGCGTAAATATCAAATATCAAAGCTGAACTTCAGAACAATTGTCTCAGATCCATCTTTTGATCTTAAACCCAAACGTCTTCACTGTACAGCAGAGACAAATGATGGGCTTTGGTGTCCCAAACTGTGTAGACATCTGTCTGTAACCATATTCATAATATATTCCTAATATCTAACGTTCAATTAAAATAAAGATGTTCTAGTGTCCTCTTGGAACATACACCCCTCTGTGCCAGGACGCATCAACACAGCATTGTGAATATAACAAGGAATAATGATGTGGGAAATTTTGACTCATGGGCTCTGTATTCACTTCTGGCTGTCAGCAGCGCAAATTCCGCTCACCTCCTCCTTGGAGTCGGGGCAGGAAAGCGATAAATCTTAGTAAGTTAGAAATATTAATACTACAATACAATAGGTTGAAAAATGATGTTGGTAGTGAAACACCCAACTCCTTCAGTTTATGTGTTGGAGTGTGCATTGAGCTCCTGGTGTGTGTTTCCTTCACTTGTACGCAGCATTTTGATTAAACCATCTGTCAAATGGTTCCATGTAAATGTACATGTTAAGCTTCATTGACCTTGAAGCCCAACAGGAGGTCATTCCAATGAAGCACAGTGGCCTCTGGTATACCTGCCTCCACCTAAGCAGCTCAGTGTGTGAGGTTTCACACATACAGAGACACACACATACACGCGCACACAGCTGCGATACCCAGAGAAAGCAACAGAAAGCAACATGTAAACCATCTGACCCTGTCACATTGGAGGTTCCCACGCTTTGCTGCAGCACCTACCCTCCTGTACCCAGCTGAAAAAGTGAAATGAAAACGTTTGTTTTTTTCACTTGAGTAAATGTACTAATGATAGTGGTGGGGGTTCCTCTTTTTTTAGGGCTGGCACATGGCCATCCTGGAGATGACACTGACACAGTGACCTCTCACAAGCAAAAATAGATGCAGCCCTTCTGACTGTTGCACCAGTGCAAGTGTGAAATGGAGAGGGTTTCATGAGAAACTGTCACCCCTGTGTTGGTTAGTCAGCACAAATCAAGGACTTGATACCTGCTACCTGCAAACTATCAAATGTATAGTTGAAGGATGATTTGTGAGTTTTTTATAATCTGGGTGGTATTTTATGTGATGGGATGGATCCATGTAATGCACAGTAATACTGTTCCTGCTCTCCATGGTTTCTCTTCCACAGGGAGGTTTGTTTCCAACCTGTCTGATTGTGTCATGTTTCTACCTGTTCACACAAGGTGAGGTTAGTGCGCAGTTTGAGGCAGACGTTCATAGTTGTGCAATCGCTGTTCACTCAGGACGGATGACTGTCCAAAGCGCTTATCTTATGAGGGTGGCAGGTGGTTGCCTTTGTCAGCTGTTGTTGGATGAGAGACTAAGAGGCAACTATTCACACTCACATTCACTGCTACAGGCAACTCTGAGTCGCCAATTAACTTAACATGCATGTCTTTGGACTGTGGGAGGAAACCGTGTTTGTTTCCCCCCAGAGTTGTGTTGTAACTCCATCTGATCGCCACTAAATAAGACTGACTTTGAAGCAACAGTTCTTTTCGTGTAAATAAATGTCCACATTGTGTTTCATGCCCTAATGTAGCACAGTAGTAGTTCGGACGACAGCCTTGACACCAGCTCTGTCAACTAAACACCTGCTTTCTAGGAGAGTGAAGCCTCCTCAAGCTCACTAAAGTCAGTGCGTTTCAAGGCTTTTCTTTGCACAATCTGTTTCAAGTTAAAACAGGATACGATATCATCAGCAGCTTAGCCACCATTTATTCTTACAAGCAGCTAAAAACATCATCTCATTAGTCCCAGCTGGTCTTTCCGGTTTATTTGAGTCGGGGTTTCTCTCGCCTTTCTGCTCTCCATCCCTCCTACTCTTTGTGGTTCTCCCCTACGCCCTCACATCAAACCTCTGCAATTATGCTGAGTGTAATCTTTGTATTTAGATGTAGCTGCTACAGGGCTCTGGCAGCCCCTCAGGCTGCAGTCTGATGCTGCAGGCAGGATGCTCAAGGCTTCTGAGGATGCTTTATCTGTTGCTGTTTCCTGTGTAGCACAGGAGACGTTTTTTTTCTGGGGCATGAAAACAGATTTTAACAAAACAATGAGAGGAAAGAATTGATTGTGGTTGATGTGGACACAACGTTAGGCCCCCTGACAGGAGGCTGCATGAAGAAGTTTGTTCTGAGGTGCTGCTGAATGTGCTCGCTTTTTATTCTTTACTACAAAGCGTTTGTCAAGTCCGTGCTACATACTATGTATGACAGTAAGTGTATTTCTTTCTCTGATTCAATCATTTAGTAGTTTTAATAGGGATTTAAGTAGGGATATTTTTATAACTATGTTTTTAATCATTTGCAACACCTCACTGGGCTCTTGCAGAGTCCAGACCCTCAGGTTGGGGACAGTGTTTTTATGGCATTACAGCCCAAAACCATGAACACGTCTGTGTATGTGTTTATTATATACCGTACGGGACTTGTCTATCATCTGTCCAAGTGTTTGACAAATCAAACTCAGGATTCAGAAATCATGTTGGTCATTTAGTTTAATATGTACATTAAAATAAACTATTTACATTATTTTAAAAAAGAGATTCTATTTACAATGCAGTACATTTCTTCAAGACACAAACAAGTCTTATTGCCGAAGACTGTGTAGCCCTTTGTCAAGCAGGTGACATTGAGATGGCATGCACTTGTGTTCAACTTCCTACTGTAAGACCCTGACTTCAGATGCTGGTAGACAACAGACAGATTCACAGACATGACCTTCGATTCAAGCCTTCGAGGAGGACAGAATGAAAGGCAATTTTAGAACAAAACATTGTCTCAAAGCTTATTTCACGTGCTATTTACACTTACAATGTAACACAAAGAATCGAACTTTGATTGTCTATTACCCAGTGACAAATATGGCACTCGTAAGATGTGTAATAACGTGCTAATGAAGGCACTAATGGTGAAAATACAAAACAAAAAGCATTGCTCTTTAAATGATTGTCTGGTTCCAGTTGCTTCAGTGGCATGTGCCTGACATGTTGAGTGGAATCCTCCTTGAATTTGTTGCGTTCCATACTGTAGTACCAGCTACATAGTTTAAAAAGACTTTAGTCTGAACAGAATTATCTGTTATTGTCATGTTGGGTTACATTTGCTCATTGGGTTGTGGTCAGTTTGTTGCTTCTCTCAAAAATAACATTTAAATAGACATTGTATTACCAAACAGAATCTCAGGGCATTGCAATGCTCCTTTTGCCCCGATGAAAAATCACTATAATATTCCCATAACATAGCTGTTGGTATTATTGTATAGTAAATAGTGGCTTCATCACTGTGCCATGGTCAGTGGTGGAAAGTAAAGAAAGTACTTTTACTCAAACCCTGTACTCTAGTACATTTTAACTATAGGCTACTTTGTACTCTACTAGTCTTCAGAGACAAATGTAGTATTTGCTGCTCCACTACATTCATCTGGCCTCTGACCCTGTCAGCTGTCTATGAGCTGCTTAGACTGGGCTACTTATCAGAATACTTCTCACACCACTGGCTATGGTCCCACTACAGTGACTATATCACCATCGGGTTATATATTTGCATAGCATCTTTGCATAGACTAACAGATCATAGGATTATTATAGTTCTTTTTATCGGGTTAATGCGGTGCATATAGTCCTGTGTGCTCCACGTCTGTCCTTCAGGCCTTTTCTCACATGTGCCTCTTCATGTGCAACGCGAGGTGGTCGGACCGGGAGAACGCGCGTTCACACAGGTGGCACTGGAACGGCCGGTGTCCGGTATGCTTCCGGAAGTGACGTGTGAGCTCATCTGAACGCGCAAACTTCCAGCCGCAACCCTCCCAGCTGCAGTGGTATGGTTTCTCTCCTAGAAGCACAAAAGCACAGAAAACACCCCGTGAGTGACGTTTAAGTAAGTAGGCAGGAAGTAGACCTGACCACATCCAACACTCAGATCTTACCTGTGTGCGTTCTGAGATGCGCCTTCAGGTGCGAGCTCTTGGTGTAGGTCTTTCCACAGCCTGTGAAAGTACAGGTGTGCGTTGCAGTCCGTTTCCTCGGCCAGGACCGGCGACCCCTCTTCGGCTTGGTGTCGATCATTTCCAGCGGGGAGGACGGCGGGGTGAGCAGGACCCGCTGGCCGGACGCCGGCTGCTGCTGCATCCCCATGGCCGCGTCCTCTCCCAACATGCCGGGGAACTGGTGGTGGCGGTGGTGCACCCCGCTAAAAGACAGTTGCATTCCGGCGTGTGGGTGAGGGAATCCCGCAGATGCGCTGCGGTGATGGGGATGAAACCTTTGCGGGAACGTCAGCGAGGTAGAGTTACACATCGGGGGCTGGTGGCACTCAGAGCTCATCAGGTCGTCCGGGCTGAGCGGCGGCGTCATGCTGCCGAGCGCGGCCTGTGGGGAGTTGGCCAATCGCGGCTGCGGCTCATATGACATCATGCAGGACACGTTCCCCTCGTGTTTGATTTTGGCGCAGCTCTGAGGCACTAGACCCATGACAGGTCCGTACGAGTCCATGGAGTCGGGCTCCACTTTAATGCTTGGATGCTCGGGGAATAAATCCTGAGTGGTCTGGAAAGGTGTGGAGCTGATCAGGAATCTGCCCTGTATGCCTGGGCTATTCCCGGGGAGGAAGCTGACATCCACGTCGGAGCGAAGGAGCTCCGCCATCAGGCTGTTGTAGGGCGGTGGAGGGCAGTTCATGTCTGGGACAGATGTGTAGTTCGCCGGTTGCTGCGGGATGCCGGTGTGCTGCTGCTGCTGCTGCTGCTGCTGGTGGTGGTGGTGATACGCAGACGCTCCTGGATCCTGGAGGCGATAGGACTCAACCCCCGTCCCGGTGGCAGGCGCACTGTCGGAGCAGGCGGTGTTAGCGAGAATAAACTCCAGATCCAAGAACTTATCTAGGTCCTCTTCGTCTTTTCTGCCCAGGCAGCTGCTGTCCATGTCGGGTGCAACGCTGCTCAAGTCGCCCTTCCACGTCTGGAGCGGGAATGAGAAACGAGAATGAGTTAGTTTCAAAGTGCAGAACTTTTTAACAGTCCATTTATCAACATGTCAATGCCAAAAAAATCCGACACCAACAAAATTATTTTGCAATTATTACCGCGAAACAGAATAAAAAGAATGTTTAACCACGATTGTAGAACATAAAAACAATCAAAAGTGTTCAAACTTTTCAAAGATCGGGATCAGTGTGTGTGCATATTCCCATATAATAGAGTAGTATCAGCAAACAAGTGCATAAAGTTATGTGACTAATGTTCTGAGTGCGTGCTGTCTGCTCAGAACTAGTATAAAAACATAAACAGCACAACTTACATCTTCCCAACATTTCTCCTTTTGGCTGGCAAATGTGGATATTGATGGTAAAATGGTCCCACTCACGGCCATTTCCATGCGTTAATATAAAAAGACCAAATTCCTTTAATAGTGGAAAAAGATTCTGTCTCTGTTAGAAGGAAATTACTAGAGTCCGCTACGTCTCCAGAAAAAGCTACAGAGCGCGTCGGGTCTTCAGCCGTCCGATGATCTGTTTCTCCTCACTCATGTGCGTCTGGAATCAGCTGCCTTTCTAATAAATATTGTTCGCTGCACAAGTCTGACCAATGCGAGGCTGGTGGAAGGAAACGCGTCCAGAATGGGGACGCTGCGCACCGTCCAACCTCCTAAATTTAGCCTAGGTATAAAAGTCCGACTTTCCTGGACTCAGAGACACAGAGGTGGTGAGACCGTCAGAGAAGAACTGGTAAGGAATGCTCTCTCTGCTCCGCTGTGGGCAGCTACTTAACCTTCTCAGAGACGAGGAAAACCCGCCCCTCAAATCTCTTCAAAAACTGGCAGAGCAGAGAGAGAGAGAGAGAGAGAGAGAGAGAGAGAGACCGCCCCTACACCAGCACCACTATAACACATAATAAGCAATTAACACGCTGTTGGAAAAAGAGCAACGAAAACTATTCTAACGAGACGCAGGTTTTGCACAAAGAGGAAGAGAGATGCTGCAGGTGCCATGCGTATTACGCATCTGGGTGCAGCGAGTTTTTACGCACGCAAAGTACACAGCCTTCGTTTTTACTAATACTTTGTCATAACGCAAGTTAGATTTAGGTGTTTGCTCTGCAGCTGGGTGTAAGAAATATTGTTGTTTGTTTCTGTCCCTACGAAATTGGGCAGAGACAGAGTCCGTGTTTCTTCGGATAAACGCAGGGAAAACTTTCCGCTGCAGCCACATGCGCCAGCTACACACGGTTTTTTTCCATGAAACCTCCTTCAGGTGCTAATACGGTGACTGTCCTGTAATCACATTCCTATCGACAGAGAGCTCACAAGCGGCCGCACCACACACACGCGCCTCCCTGAGAATCATTCATTAAAATGTCATGTCAGTACACGACGGTATGGATCATGTCAGAGTAAGTGTTCAGACGTCACCTTTCCCAGGGCAGTGATGGAAGAACTATCCAAATCCTTTACTCCATTTTCATCCTCTACAACATTAGAACTCGCGTACTAAAATGTTCCGTATCAGCAAAAGAAACTTAAATTATCACAAACACTGCTGATTTTGCTTAACAGAGCAGGGAATTTTTACATGTTGACTGTTATTACAGATGCATGAGGTTAAGCAACAGTGCACCTAGTGGTGGGGCTAATTAAATCTTCTGATTTCTGTAGGTTTGTTAGAAAATACATTTGTTTGTAATTTATGACAAAATAATCTTTATCTGCAAAACAACTGATGACAAAACCCCGGTGAAATAAATGTGGTGCAATAAGATGTTCAAAACAAATGAACTGTTTAACGGGTTCCTCAAAATGCTCAACATATTTTATGCTTTAATGACTTAAGTTTGTCTTGCATGTCAGGGCAACATGTGAGGGGCCTCAGGGTCCTTTAATGTGGTTTCCGAATTTGCATTTTTATCAGGACATTTGTCGTAGATAAAATCATCACTAAAAAAAAACATCTCAGCCTTTTAATGTTACAGTGCAGATACAGTAAATAAGGATTCAGTATATAAATAAGCTTATAGTAATGTGGGCAACTGTGGCTCAGGAGGTAGAGCAGTCATCCACCAGTCCTGTGGTTGTTGGTTCAATTCCCAGAGATCCTGTTAATAGTGTCCTTCAAAGGATGTGTTCTCTTAAATGAGACACAGCTATAGAATAAAACTCAGCCGCTGCTCAGGTGTCATTGTTGCTGCTGCCTGCCAACATTTTTGCTCTCTATCCTGAATCATTGCTTTGTGTCTAAAATTTGTCCAGTATAATCCCATCAGCAGCAGGTTCACACAGCAAGTTCACAGTCCCATTGAAATTAACTTTTTCATGTTCATTTTACCCCCAAAAACTTAATTTCCATGAGATTCATGTTTTGTGTGGGATCTTCTGTGATTAGACTGTTCAGCTCGTATCACTAGCACCTGAATGCATCACATGCAGAGTGGACTATGGCAGAGAGGAAGGATGAGGGAGCTCAGGGTGTAGAGAAGCACATTGAGCTCTAAGCTCAAGTTAATGTTCTTTGGTTGAAAAATCCTAAGTTCAGTTCATTGTTGACGATAAAAGTGTTCAAAGAGCAGGGCTGTAACAGAATGTTCCTGTACAATAACGCTCTTCAAACATCCAAGCACAGTGGGCCGGGGTACACATGACGATAAGTTTATAGACAGTTTTATTAATGTTTATTGTCACGTGGTCTGAACGTCTGTTTCCCTGTTTACAGTGAAAACAATGAAGTAGTCTGAAAACCATATTTAACCAAATTTCTACAAACAATACGTCTGGGGCCATTTGCTGCCTTTAAGCTCCCTTGGTAACGGCTCTGCCTGCCCCTTTTTTTTATTAAGTGTTAAATAGGGGGCTACAGTGGAACTGCCATGTTGATCAGGTCTGTTATATTCAAGTATCATAAAGCATTTACATAAATATTATTACTCTACTGTAAATATCATAATAACAAAGTTAGAGTAAATGTTTCTGCTTTTGACCTGCAGATTTCTGAAGGTCTTCACTCTTACATGTGTCATAATATGCCATTCTACAAACAGCCTCGTTAAACCCTTCATCAGGCTTTAAGGAATAAAGACACATTTGTTGTACTACAGTTTGTTTTACTACCTGGGTGTCTGTGTTCTCATTGGTTAATATTGGCAGATGTACAGCCAGTTGGCAGCAGACCTAGAACAGGGGTGTGTTCTATAACATACTGTACTTTTACAGTGCTTTGTCCTCTGGAGATACACATTTGAAAAGCTAATTAAAAGCTAACAGGCCTTTGACATTTTCGGAGGCCTGGCAGTGTTTGGTGATTAGGTGACATTCCACTATAGCACTTGCCAGTTTACAGCATGTAGCAACAAGCAAACTTTGTAGTGCACGTCTCAGTACACACCTTTATTGAGTGTACTGTATATCATTAGTACACATTCAGACCATACTCTATGCAAATAGAGTACTTGTGATGTGTGTTTGCTAATTTTATTGTTTGTTAGGATGCACTGACTGTGTTTCACTTTCAAATTCATGTGGTGATTTGGAGCATTGGTGAGACAGTGACAGGGACGGAGGTTCACCTGTCAAGTATTCACAGTGAGTAACAATATTAAAAGCTAAGGCTGCAGCGTGAGCAACAGCATTAGCAGGGTTGTCTGGTTCACGCTGAGCAAGATGAGTCACACTTCACTTCATAACCCAGAGATACCTTCAGCCTTCTTTACCAGAACAAGCAGCTTAAGAAACATCAGCGGGCTGACATGCCTGTGGTGATCTGCTCTTATCAGATGAACTTACCACAGTTGTAGGTTCTCAGGAACGCTTTAACCACTCAAAGTTACAAATGTCAGTAAGACTCACTTGGTCATGCTTGAAAGTTTGTGAACCCTTTAATGACTTATCTTTCCACAGAAATACAACCTAAAATGGAACACAGTTAAATGCAATTCCTAAAGCATGATAAGTGGAACCCAAATGAAACTGATGAGACAAAGATATTATAAATAGTGGAAAGGTTTCGAACCTCAAATTATTTTGGGTGCCTTTAGTTGTGACATGCTTTTACAGCAACAACTTGTCACTGTTTATTCATAAGCATAAACAATTTCTCTTGTGTGGTCTTGAGAAATCTCCTTTGTATGAGCCATGACACACTTTTACTAACCTGTGCTGTAAAGATTAAGACCCTGATTTCTCTTCTTCAATGAGGCAGGACCTACTGTAAAAGATTCTCATCTGATTGTCATTTCAAGTATTGTAACATCTGGCTCTAACTTCCTCTTCACATGAATGGATAATCCTACAGGTTCACATACTTTTGCACAGACATGCACGCAAAAGTGGGGATTATTTGAATATCGATTCAGTTAGACTGCTTACCAAAGAATCATGTCCTGATGTTGATATTTACATTTAAAGCCATTAACGTGAAACATCTTTGATTTACATTTGCATTTATAAATCTTCTTCATTCCCTTTCAGGAGTCTCCACAGCGAATCATGTGCCTCCATCTAACTCTGTCCTCTGCATCCTCTTCTCTCACACCAACTAACTTCATGTCCTCCCTCACTACATACATAAATCTCCTCTTTGCTCTTCCTCTAGACCTCCTGCCTGGCAGCTCCAACCTCAGCATCCTTCTACCGATATATTCACAGTTTCTCCTCTGAACATTTGTATTTATACAAATGTTCAGAGGATGAATAATTTCCTTCATTGTCTTTATTTCCTTGGCAACAAAGAGACAGTCTTTCAGCTGTGGCAGGTGACTGGTACTTTACAGAACTGCCTCAGCTGAAGCCTCTGCTCTCACTTTGATAATGCCGATGTGCTTCAGCTTGCTCCAACAGTTGTTCACCAGATGAAAAGCAGCAGCTCTCCAGCTCTGGCACTATGTTTGCCTTCCTTCTCTGTTTCCTCCACTTTGTATCATGTCATGTCTTCAATAACTCACCTACTTACATCTCCATCTTGTCTCCCCTGTCCTTTCCTTCTCCAAACACACTGATTCATAGCTCAGTAATTGTCCGTGCTTGCTGGAAGTGACCTGTGATCCTGCAGATGGTTCTGGACCAATAACTGAATATATGTTAAACACACTGTCTCCCCACACAGCAGGGCCACACTGTTTATTCTGTCACTCCAGTGACTTTTTTCACACTGTGTTAGGCCAATCTGAGCCTTTAATTGAGACATAACGGGCAAACAGTGAGCCTGCACTGTTTGTTGTATGTGCTCTGAGCCAGCTATGAGAGCTGTTCTCCACATGCTGAAAACATTAGAGTTTACATGGAAATGTATGCATGTGTTTGAGAGCCTGGGTCTGTGTGTTTTGGCTATCCACACCATGTCGGAGCAGTGTAAGATTTCCATGTGGAAGTGAATCCTGGCTGAGACTGAGTGTTTCTCTATACAAGCCTCGAAGTTTCTCACATGTTCTCATCTTTCCCCATATCCTTGTACAGGGCTGTCTGACCTGGTACACATAGACTGCCAGACCAACTCGTGAGGACTTACTCCCAAACAAACGCATTCTATTTAAAAGGGTCATACGCTGATACACACAAAGCAAGACACTACACTATGGTGTCTCTGAGGTTTCAGTGGAAAAACACAGATTGGAGGATTGGATCAAATGTACAGTCAACATCCAGTCCAGTTAAGAGGGATTCACATCCTTGTGAAGTATCCACATTTTCTTTTATTACATTGTTGAATTTAAATGGCCTTTTTGATTAAACTTACAAAGATTCTTTGATAACTAAGAAAAAAATATAAATGCATTAATAAAACTGAAAATAAGTGATCACTTTATTCACATAAATCATCACTGGTGCAGCCAGTTGGTTTTCAAAGTCCAAAAGTCACACAGTTGTTTAAAGGATTGTAATATAAATACATCTGTATCTGGAAGGTCCAGATACTGGAGAATCAGTTTTCTGGCCAAAACCTGCACCGCAAAGACAAAACAATACTCTAGTATACTATCTTTTCAATACAACATGTCTGCTTGTAGTGAAAATATCACTTACTATATTCCTTTAGATGAATAATTCAAAATTTATAATAAAGGTTTATGAAGAGTGGTTGTCCTTCCTGTTCTGACAATTAAATCTGAAAGTTCTGCGTTCAGAACACATCTCCCATATGAGGATATGAAAATAAATGCCCAACAACCATTTAAAGTAAATGAGAATATAGTCTAATTTGAAGGTTTTTCGTAATTAAATTAATAATTAAAAAAATAAAAAATGAAATCAGTTGTTAATCTTGAAAATTTTTTCTACAACATGAGTGTAAAGGGGATCTTTACTGTTAAGAAGAAAGTAAATGTTAACCATGGGTTTGGATAGGAAGTGTAAAATGTTTTGTCTTGCCTAACTAAGGGTCATAAGTCTGGATGTCCTTTGCATAAACCAGTCCGTTCCTGTCTTCATAGGTCTCTTCAGTAGCACCTTCTTGTGTTGTTGCCCTGACATATAGAAAAATATATCGTCTGTCAACACACCAAATGGTTGGAACTACTACCTCTGTAATGTCAGCAGGTGCATTAAGTGACAGATCAGCTCTCTGGCTGCACCGTGCAATTACCAGTTAATCCAGGATCTGTACTTTAACAAAAGTTGTTTGTATAATTGCAGTGTCATCAGGTTTTCTACAAAGATAAAACAGACCAGCATAAAACTGGTTTGTGTTGGAACAGTGTCAGATTCTCCAAACACAAACATTGATGCTGTGTTCAAACCCAGGATTCACAGGATAACATCAATCTCTATAGAAGATAACACTGTACTTATGGAAGTAAACACCTCAGTATATAATACTTCTAACAAGGTGCTTGTCTGATTGTCACAGTCTGAAACCTTCTTTCTGCCAGTAGTATTAGGAGAGGTGCCAGGAATGTTTTAGGTTTGAAGCCTGGTCTTAAAGAAGGTGTCTGCCTCTTGAATCTGAAGTGGGAGCTTGATAGCTAAAGGCTCTGCCTCCCATTCCTGCAATAGTACAATACTATAAATTCTAGGTAAGATACGATGGAGCTTCACCATTAGGGCTTTGTATGTAAAGAGGAGGATTTTAAATCCTTTTCTGAATATTAATGGACAGCCAGTAGAGAGAAATGCCTCTTGCTAACACTATGGCCTCGTGTCTCAGAGGGTAGAACATCAGGCTGGGATGCAGAAGTCTCTTGGATCAATGCACCAGGTGTGTCTTTGAGCGGGACACTAAGCTCTTGCTCCCTGCCACTGTTCCCCCCAGAAGGATGAGTTACTGGGGACAAATGTCATTGTTACATGTGTAACATGACTCAATGACAATAATAGAGCTTCTGCTTCCTCTGCAGCATTTTGTAATAATTGGAGGCTTTTTAGGGAGTTATCTTATAGTAGGGAGTTACAGTAGTCAAGTTAAGAAGTAACAAATGCATGGACTAGTTTTTCAGCCTAATTCGTACTGAAAAATAAGACCAAAATGTTGTAATTTTGGCAACTAGCTGCAGGTTGAAGAAAACTATCCTAGAGATTCCCCATGCTAAGAATAAAAATATTCCAGGCACAGAGGTGGTGGGATGCAGTCAGGGGGAGGCTGTGGCAGCACACTTACATCCTTCCTTCAAGTGTGGACATTTGTCTTTGGATAAATAGCAAACGGTCTGCACTTACAGATTATCCAAACCATTTTATTTGGGAGACAAGTGCACTTGAAATGTTTCTAAAAATGTACCATTGCACATTGATGTGTGGTTCATTCTTTTTCTCTTTCAGATATGTTTGACTACCTGCACATTTCTTGCGCAGTCTTTTCCCTTTAGCAGTGATATCGCAATGTTTCTAGGAATCCGAGTCAGCCAAACATCGGCAAGTTACTATTCTGTAATTACTACAAAAAAAAGAGCAAGTCGTTACCTCACGTACTACATCCTTGTGAATGTATTGTTACACATGATCACAGTCACCATATAACACTGTTAGATTCTCTACATACAGAACATACATGCGTCTTGTGTCCCAGAACGAGCTGAAAGCTGTGATGCTCTGTTAAGTCATCCCACTAAAAACACAGAGCTTCATAAGTGCAGACTCCACAGTGTAAGTATCTAATATGAGTTTGCAGTCAATTTAACATGGCTAACAGCGTGACTAAGAAAAGTATCAGTTGTCTGAGGCTTATCGAGGTGATGTGTTTCTGCAATGAGCCTTGAGTTCTCATTGGAAACAGATGGACTTTCTCCCTCTGTCAAAGGTCTTGCAGTCTGTTTGGGGATAAAGCGGCTCTCCTCAGCACACATAGTTTATGTCTTTGTTAAACTTCTTGGAAACACCTGCTTTGACTTCTCTACTTTCCTCGGCACGGCAGGAAAGCTGTGTGTGTGAGTGTGTGTGTGTGTGTGTGAGAGAGAGAGAGAGAGAGAGGAGGGAAACTTCTGGCCGAGACAGAGCAGCACTGGAGCACTGAGAGAGAGTCTGAGAAAGAGAGTGGGCTACTGCCTCAGCTTATATAGGCAGGTTATTTTTAAACCCACACCCCCTTCCTTATTCCTTATTACTGCACTTCCTCTCCCGCTCGCTCAGGAAGCCCACTTGGCTGCGTTTCCTCCCGGCACACTATGCTGACTTGGAGGGATCGAGGTAGTGATAGAACTGAGAGTACCAGGCACTGGGGGCAATAGACACAAAAAGAGAGCGGCAGGCAAAGAGGGCAAAGACAGTCTGACATTTGAAGACCTGGGCCCCTTCCAACTGTTATTAAAGTGTCCCTCTGGAATACCTTTGGGAAAGAGGGAAGGAGCATGAGAGGGACGTGCAAACTCAGAGAGAGGGACAGAGAGAGAACAAAGAGGGATAAACAAAGAGACAGACAGGTCTGAGCTGAGAGGACATGACAAAGATATAGATAAAAGAGGGAGCTGTAACTCTGAGACGTTGACTGGCTGACATCTTGTCGTCATTTTTTAACCTTAGACATCACAATATGACAAGAGAACATAACATAAGGCTGCTAATATTTGACCAAATCCCTATGACCACATGTCTTTTGCAGTGTATTGGACGTGTTAGCCGATGTTATTCGTAATTTTCAATGCTAAATTAGGAGAAGAAGTTCTGACTAGAGTTTAAGTTTAAAGTGCTTCAGCTTAGGTTTTATTTAGTGATTAACTTAAATTATTTAGAACATTCATAGTTTTGCTCTGAGGATGTGAAACAGTCAAGACACTAAATTGTTGAACAAATTGTTTGTACATATATGAAAATATTTCATGAACAGTTAATTTGAATACTGCACACTTGTTAGGAAACACATGTCCTAGTTAGTGTTAACGCTATAAATCCGTTTACGGATGCTAGTGATACACTTCAGTAATCTAGTTAATTTGCCAGTTCTGAAGGTGTTAATGTTTGGTTGGGGAGTTTCCCTGTCAACACGATAGGTCAGTGGAGATTCAACTGATAAACTTTGCTGGTGGAATTCATGAACAGCTTCAGCTTCTTGGAGTGTAGTTGTTTTATTAGGCAACCAGTCAAATATATAGTTGGGTTAATTACTGCTTTTGCACAAACCGGGTTCTACTGTAAACGTACACACAGCAATTAGTCACAACATTAATATCAACTTCTGGTTTTTATTGTTGAGGCTGATTGGCGTCTTTTCCAATAATACACCAAGAAACTGTTTTGTCCGACTGCAGTCTTTAGCTGTGTGGATCACCAGCACCTCTGGGACAGTAATTGAGGGGCATGAGCCTCGCTGAAGTGCAGCATGACAGATTAACAGTTCCCCAGTTTCACAGCCATCAACCTTTATGACCACAGGGCGACTCTTAAATCCCAGTTCAACAGCAGCACACACAGACACACAGACACACACACTAATTCATCCAGATATTTAGTCACAAAATGATACAATACAATCAGTTTAGCAAAGAATCAACACTCTGTTGCCATTTGTACATCTTGGAATGTTGGGCTTGTGTGAAAAACAATAAAAAGCATCACAGTCTTTGCTAAACTTATTGTAACATTTCAAGCAACCAAAATACATTATAGAGCAACACAGATTTGCTGTATTATTATATCATACTTTACGTACCCCATTTCATCCAATTGCGTCAAACTGAATCACACTGGCAGAGAGCCTGAATAACACAATTTGTTTTGACAAAGTGATATATTTCACCTCAGAACACTAATGATGACGACACTACACCCATTGGGGATGATTAGAACAGTCAATGTGAGCTAAATGTCAAGTGATGTGTGATAGCAAACTCCAGAGTTGAAATGGGAATGGAGGGAAAACAGAAATTAGAGGCACTCTGGAAGGAGAAGGAGGGGGAGGATTCCACGCATAGCTGTGGGCTGAGTTGGACTGAGCTGCACTTCTGTTACGGTGGAGCTTATAGGGCATCTGGAGACAACACTGGCTAAGATAGAAACATAAAGAAGCATAACTTTTAACACCGAGTTTAGATTAAAAACAATCCACACAGCACATGCCGATACCAACACTTGCTGTATTTAATAGATTTCTGAAAACACGTCAGTTGGTTCCACCAGGCTCTCGGGTCTGTTCTGATAAGTTTTTGGATCGCTTGAACAAAAGTTGCCAATAAAAGAGAGAATTATGAACACATGAACACGTGTGAAGTCCTCTAGATTAACCCCATAAAACAAAAGGCCAACTTTCCTCTTTAAGTGGAACGTTTACCGCATGTTGCATTCATATGATGAATGCCCTTCCTGCCACAACCGCTCAGGATCGGCACACACCTGGTGGGGTGGGATTCGAACGGTAAATACTCTTGTAGAAACACTCTTCACCTCGGACCCCATCCGTTCCACTCCCAAACTCAGTCACTCTATTATGGTTAAATTACCTCTGAGGCTAGGTGGGCACTCTCTTCCCTCTGACTGAAAGCTCACTTTAGTTCAGATTCATGCATTTATAAATGGTCCTTTTCCTCATTTTTCTTCTTCCTTGTCTTGCAGAGATCCACCACCTCCCCTACTTCACCTGCTTCACCTTCAGAGAGCTCATTACTGGTGTAGACTTTTTAATAGGAGACAAACCTGGAGTGGATCAGGATAGTTAGGCACACACACTGTGTGTCTACAATGCCACACTGTTGTAACAGGTGCAGAATGAGGTCTAGAACTTTTCTGCTGAAACATCCACTGACTTCTTGGGAAAAGACATCCTCTTGATGTCATCAATATTTACCTCCCTGTTGATTGTACCTTCACACATACAGTACACACAGAAGTCAGTGATGCGTCTCCATAACATCACAGATGTTGGCATTTTTCATTCACTGTCGCAGTCTTCTAGTCTATTTGGCACCTGACCAGAGCCTTACGTCTCTGACCTTGTGTTAATCAGTGCTTGTTGTTTCTTGAAGTTTGACGTCATTTTTGTAGAAAAATTACACAAACACCACTTGTAGCAGTTGGTGGCGAAGTTAAAGGGGAGTTTAACAATATTATCCTATTAAATGAGAGTATTTATGAGGGAATTAAGTGAAGTGCTTCGGGCAATGAACTGTGAGGTCACTGCTACCCAGCAAGTGGAAAAGTTTATGTGAGCTTTGGAGGAGTTGTTGGCTTGAAAAAGTTATATAGTGTTTTTACCACATGTATATTTGGGTGCATCTGTGTATGAGTGTTTTTTAAGGCTGGACTACTAACTGGGCGGAGTGATAGTCCAAAGGTGAATGATCTGTTCTATCTATTAGCACTCAAAGCACTTTGCCCTGCTTCTTATTCAACCAACTAAGTTGGGGTTCAGTGTCTTGCTCAAGGAGACTTCAAAATGTGACCGGAGGAGCCAGGGATCGAACCAATAACTGCAGGATTGGTGGATGACCACTCTAACCACTCTACCTTCCTGTGCTTCAGTTGCCCCTGTCCAGCCGATTCTGGGTCCCCAGATGTTGTGAACCCCCCAAGATCCCATGTCCTCTGTTTGCCTTGTGTTCAATATAATATATACTCTACAAAAATGTCCAAGACATTTCAAATGAGTACATGTGTGTCTCTGTGTCTGCATGCATGTGCACATATGTGCATACTGTACTGTACGTGTTGACTGGCAGATTTTAAAAGCTGCATGTGGATCCTATTGGTTAAGTCTGCTGTATACAGCAGAAAGGAAAAAGGGATTTTATTAGCTGTTAACACTCCCCCAGTAACATCGCACATACACACACTGGTCCAGGGTGATTTAATGTTTTCATTCTTCAGCGAAAGGTGAAAAATAACAACTTTCTCTTGGCTCCATGAAAACCTAACTTATTTTCACTCTTTCACTTATTTCCTCTCTGTGTTTTCTGCAGTTGCACAGTGGATGAGTCAGTATGACCACATTGTTGTCTGTGTGTGCCTCACAGTGACATATGCATTTGTCTGCCCTGTCTCCTAAACATTACATTTCTATACAACTAAACTGCAAACACAAATCCTTTTTGTGGGGAACGTAATTGTAACCAGGTTATGTTTTGTATTAGCATAACAGAAGAATGAGGTAGAGGCCACTCGTGTACAAATCTGTGATTCTGTAGTGAAATTTAATGTTGTACAACTTTTTGAACGTTAAAGAAGCTGCATTATGTATAATTTTATATTTTTATTCTTGGGCTCTACTCAAGTAGTTTTGGACTATTTCAAACTACTTTTTCTTCTGATGGGCCTTTTTACAGTACTTATGTAAAAACATAAAAAGTATAAAACTACCTCTTTAAATGCCAAAGATTTAAAAAACAATAATTTCTATAATATCTATATATGTGGTAGATAGCATAGTCCCAGGGCACTAGAGGTGAGAGAAGCAACATAGAAAATTGGATATAATTGGTTTATCAGTCAGTTTTGCTAACTTCCCTATTTGGGGCTGGTTGAAGCTCAAAACAAAAGAGGGATGGGATGAGTTATTGGTGGGCATCTCAAGTAACCGTTCCTATGTCAGCAAGTCAGTTTGATATTGTTATCATTGAAAAGCCATCCAAGCCCTCAGCGGACATGTATAATTTTAAATGAAAGCTATCAGAGACGTTGGCTATGATTTTAATGCTATAGATTATAGATTTATGTTGTCTTGTTTGCACATCCAAGTATTGCAAAATCTGGAAAACTAGAATCTAAGCAGGGACAAAATGGGGAAGCTACAAATGGGTCCACTGCGGGGACCAAAGCTATCGGAAAGAAATGTATGGCATTTTAAGATCTTCAGGTCAACTTAACAGTTTTAGGTTGAATATCCATAATTACATTTCACATATCAAAAAACTGATTTTGATTAGTCAGAATTGCAGTGTGAATGTCAAATTTATAATACAAGACATCTATACCTGCACTGAATTGTAGATATCTTAAATGATCTTAAAGTCAAAGCAATATTCTGACCAGTCAGAATGTAGTTGCAGATATCTTACATCACAGTTTTGACAATTCATATATATCTGTACATAATATATATAATATATAATTATGGCAAGCCTTTTTATCATTTGACAGTTTTTAGCTCAATATCCATAATCAGATTTCAGATATCAACAACTGCATTTTGAATAGTCAAAATTATAATACAAGATGTTTATAACTACCAGAAACCTAGTTAGCAAAATGATGTCCTCCATTCTCACACACACTGACGAGCTAGCCGGACATGTAGTGAAGTAACTCTGCTGTACTTTGCATCTTTACTCTTTACTGCCTCATACATTTCTTAGCCAAGGGTAAAAGTTAACTGTGGTTTGGGTGATTAGCTGCTACATTTCTGGACAGTTTTCATAAATGAAGCTTAGAGTCAAAGTCGGATTTTGATATTCATTGTTTAGTCGTTCGGCTGATGCTTTTATCACACACAGGTGCAACTAGTGTGTATTTTTCTTGAAGTTCACTGGAGGAACTAGGGATCAAATTGCTCACCCTGTATGGTTGGTGGCAAATCTGCTCTACCTATGGAGCCAGAGAAGTTCACTGGCCACTACTTAAATTAAACAACAAACAAGTAACACTTCCTCTTTCACGCATGATCACTCTCATACCCTATATGTAGTTGGCTAAAGCATAAAAATAACATTTTTAGGTGGTAGGTAGTTTCCAGCAGTACGAGTAAATTCAAGTCACTGTGATGCTGCTCATCCGTTTCTTGTACTGCGTCTGTTTTCATTGCAAATCAGACAAACCTGCTTCTGCTGAAAACTGAAGAGTCCTGGGGAGCAGCAGGCAACATATAATGTAATTTAATTGAAGCAGCAGGACTTGCAAAGCTGGAGAGCAACATGGGCAGGGTGTCCAGGCCCTGTTAAAAGAGGAGATTATAAGGCTGAGTTGAAATTTTCTGGAGCTCAACCTCAGTTTGAAGAATTTGGATAAACTCTATAACATCCTACAGAATCTCTGTCTCTCTCTCTCTCTCTCTCCCCCATCCGTTCGTTCTCTTTCTGAAGACGCCAAAGCCACAGGATTGCTGTTGGGATGGCCTGCCAGAACCAAAGTCTCCCTTTTTATTGAGGGACAGGAATTACAGAGTGAATGCTAACAGTGTAGTGCTGACTTTTTAGAAAAGGAGGAAGAGCTTGTTGAGTGAAGAAAGGAAAAAGAAAACCAGGCAGAGAGAGAGAATAGGGAATCAGAGATAAATTGAGAGGCTTTGAGACAGACAAGTTCAAGACAGAGACAGACAGAGACTGCTAGGGCCACAGGATTTTCATGCGCAACTCCTAACCACAAACTCAGTCACACTCTAACATTAAACTGTGCCAGCTGTCCAAATAGTCAGTCCTGGCTGTAGAACAGGTTCTCCACTGTACTCCCACTTTGAACTCCCTCTTGTACCAACACTGCCCTTACTGCTGTCCAGGATTTTCAGTCCAATACCAAGGTTCTCCAACCACAAATTACTGAATCATTCCTGTCCTGGATTCTTGAACCCAAGCCTTTCAGAAGGTCATTCATGCCATCATTTATGACATAGAAAATTGCATATTTGTCTGTAAGAGAAAGGAGGGAGACCAACCAATGGGAATATGCAGAATCATAATGGTCAAAAGAGCACAAAGTAACAAAGGACTCTCAACCCACATCAGACAATGACACTACCAACTATGGGCAGGTTTTGCAAAAGTTTTTGTATATATGTGTGCACTTGTGTGTTGGCAATAGGGTGAAGGGTTCCTCAAAGGAAAATGCAGAATGACTGTGTTGCAACCTTTATCTTACTGAGAGCATTGGTGCGATCTTTTCTTCCTGTGTAAAAAGGCTTTAGTCCACACACACATGCACGCACGCATGCACACACACACACACACACACACACACACAGTGCACTCACAAACTGCGTATTTTTCCATTTAAAACCACTAACACACACACACTTGTGTTCACACGTGCTCTTTCTTTAAGTTGGTTAGCTGTCAGGATTATTTCATATAGGTGAACAGAAATAGTTACTTTCTATTACAGATACAACACAGTGACATCCAGGCAAGATGCACTAACAGCAGATGTTCTTATGTAGCATTTTTGAGTAAAAAAAAAAAGAATTTGTAGTGGTCCATCTATTTCCTAGTAGTTACAATTTTCTTTTAGGTGACAAGTGGACCAGACACAAAACCCTAGTTGCCCTTAGTAAATGTTCTGCACTTATATAGCGCTTTTCTACCTATTGGCACTCAAAGCGCTTTACACTGCTTCTTATTTACTCATTCACACTCACAATCACACACACACACACACACCGATGGGGGAGCTGCTATGCAGCTGGCCAACACTGCATAGCAACTAAATTGGGGTTCAGTGTTTTGCTCAAGGACACTTCGACCAGAGCAGCCAGGGATTGAACCAAAAACTGTGAGATTGGTGGACAACCGCTCTACCTTCCTGCACCACAGTCGTCTTAGTGTGTGCTCCTCAACTATAATTTACTTAGATTAAAGAAAATGTAAATTTAGTAACAGGGGATCTCAGCTCAAGACAAAGGTTCAATTCCTTTATAGTAACTGGAAGTATCTTGAATAACACTTGTTTGCGAAATTTAGTGTTAAGTTTAGTTTAGTTTTTAGTTCAGTTTAGTTTTTACTTTTAACATGGTGCAGTGTTAAAGGTAACAAAAACAATATCTTGCTAAGTGACCAAAATTCGTTGTTAGGTGCCATCTGACAGTTACTGGTGATTATTTCAGATATAGATATGAAAGCCTATTGTTTCCGGAGGTTGTTTAAAAGCTGTGTTTTTCACTGTTTTTCACTTTGACTGGTGGTGAGCTTGTGGTTAGGTTCTGATCACGCTCACGGCTGCTGGCTCACAGTGTCAATTCACTATTCACTCTTTACTAGTATGATTTTGATTATGAGCGACAGAGGAAGTCTGTATATGTGTGTGTGGGTGTGTGTGTGTCAGGTATTACTGTGCAAATTTCTGCACACATTTCAGAGGATTTGTGTGTATGTGTGCGGTATGCAAGACCACGTGCAGGTTAATTAGCATCGCTACAGCAGGATGTGTGGTCTACAAACCACACAAGAGGTTTTATCACACACTCCACTTCATTTAGTTAGTTCTGGTTGACACCTATGCTCTGCAACACACCCACAGTAGGGGAGATACTGTAATTCACTATTAGTTGTGCAGAAGCAAAAAAAGTCAGCCATTACCTCAAGTAATGTCTTTGTAAGTTGTGATTGTAAGTCCAGTATTTATCCAAGTTAAATACTAAAGCTAGACAGCAGGAAGCTGCCAGCCTTCACTCTGTGAGGTGTCACACACAGTATAATAATGCTTAATTCTTGTTCATCTTATTACTGTAAACAAGTTTAAAAGAAATGATGTTTACTTGATGTGATCAGATGCAGAATAGGTGCATGTTTATGTTTCTTATATTAAATAATATATTATAGTTTGGTGGTTGAGCAGCAAGCTGCCAGTGCTGTCATGCTGCTTAATCCACCCGTTGGGTATTTACTTGGGTGAGGCTAAATGCTGGATCCGATTTAATAAGTGCCTGATAAGTTCTGGCACATTTAACTGTGAACTGATAACCTAATAAGTACAGGTTGGTTTGCTGTTGATCATCAGAGTTGTCAATAGTCTCTTATGTGTAACTGGTGAGCAGCTCTGCTAACACTGCTTCACAAGGCCAGTTCAAGTACAGCGGAGCTCAATTCCTACTCGATGCAGCATGCTGAAAGAAATACAGCACTGAGGACTCACAGACGTCCCTAACAGATATTTAAAGTGTAATTGAGTGTTTTGTGGATCCAGAACTGTAACTCAAGGGCACAGGTTAGGAAACCTTCAATATAATGGCGGTTAAGGGGGTGAGGGGGTTCCAGGGTGGTCTTTTCCGCTACAATCCAAACACGGAATTGGCTTAAAACATACCAACTGCAGATTTGTGGCTCCAGGGCTCACACACACACACACACACACACACACACACACACACACACACACACACACACACACACACACACACACACACACACTTTAATTCACCACATGCTCACACATTTGCACATACAGTTACACACACACACCATATATTCTTTACATTTACACACCATGAACATGAACACCTAGATACAGACAGACAAACAGACACACACAGACATACACACATAGTGCATAAAAGAACTTTGCAGACAGATGCACAAACACATACACTTACATCCCCCCAACACACACACACACACACACACACACACTTGCTCAGAAATAGTCTTACACAATACGATAATTGTATGTTTTTGGTTTTGTCCTGTGGAACATTTAGGCTGGCTGAGGGGCATAATGGTGGGTAGCAGGGCACTACTGCATGGTAAGTCACCAGACGATGAAAAATACCAGTTGGGTTAGTCTTTGTTTGTCTAAGTTGGGACAAAAAGGAAAGCATGGATGGCTGTGATGCTTGTGTGCCTTGGAGGCACCACATGATTGTGTCTTTGTGGCACAAGATGGTTGTATGTCTGTGTTTGTTTATTCTGCACAAAAGTAAGAAAAGGAAGGTAGAGCAATGTTGTTGCAAATGGTGCCTCTGTGTCTTGGAGGCTCCATGTAGCTGTCTGTTTGTATACACAGTGAGAAGTGTGTTTGTGGCGTCAGGTGTTTTTATTCTGGGCCTCATCATTATAAGGCTCAAGGTTGTATGATATCTGGAAAACTACTGGCTAATTTGGCCAAGCCTGGCAAAAGATTGTGATACCTTTTCTAGTTGAAATGGGCATTTGAAAGTTTAAAGGTAGTTTGTATTGCTATTGAACTATATCTTTATTACCTGGCATGTTAGTTGAACCATACGCCATGACTGGTGTTAATTGATTAACTATTAAAAAATAATATAGTTGCAAAAACACACTGTGGATTCAGACACAGTGTGACCATCTGAAAGTTGACATCATGGGTAACAGCATTGTCTTTTTGTTTATAGCTCATATTTTCTGCACCTCACCAAAGTAAGATATTATGCATTAAATATTCATGTTCACTGTAACTTTGTATTATGAGACACTAGCTCATTTGTTTAGTGATATGTTTGCCAGTTACTTTATGCAGTTATGGTTCATTACGTGCAGAAACCTTACTGTGTTTTTTAATAAAATAAGTTATGTTTTAGGACAATTTGTATGATACACCCATTGAGACTCTGATGATGGACAGCTACATCTTTGAGAAGCAGAAAGGTGCAGAGCAGGACAAGTTAGAGCTTAATCTCTGTCATCAGTAAAAACTGTGTATTTGAAGAAGCTGAGGTGATTTACAGTGAAGAATGTGAGAATATCCAGTGGAATTAGTGTGTTTCTGAAGAGCTGAGTTATTAGCTGTAAGCAGATGCAGCTAATTTTGTGTGAAACCAGTGTATCTTCAGACTCTGTGTAGTAGGACAAATTCATCTTTGGGTCTGTGTGGAAGCAGGGAAGTTGACTAATGTTATATGGGAAGCATTACACATGCTGTGGAGATGAGTGGCTGAGATTCTACAAGTAATTTGTTTACCATTGTCCCTTTTTTAGTTTATAAAAGGTTCCAACTTATTATTGTGAGGATGACTGTGCTCTCAGTTTGCTGGTGTTTTTGACCTAACTTGTGAGTTTGTTTCTAACAATCAGCCGCTGCAAAACTGTTGATGAGGTTTAAGGGATTTCAAACACAAAAACAAGATAACTGACAACTGATATATGAGTCATTTTATGAAGTAGTTCAGAAGTTTCCAGTGTGTTCTTTAGTAGTTTTATGTGAAGTGCTTTTAGCTACAGTGTCATTTAAGGTGCTACTCTAATAAAATGTATTGTTAATGTTTTATTAGCTGCACCATGGTGGACTAATCTACACTGCCACCTCACAGCTCGTAGGCCCTTGGTTTAAATCCACCTGCTGGCCACCGGCTTTCTGTGTGGAGTTTGCATATTCTCCCCATGCTGGCGTGCGTTAACTCTGATTTCTTCTCACAGTCCAAACACATGCATGTTAGGTTAACTGGTGACTCTAAATTGCCTGTAAATGTCAATGTGATTGTCAATGGTTGTCTGTCTGTGTATGTCTCTCTCTGTCTTGGCCATGAGACGGACTGGAGACCTGTCCAGGCCGGACCCTGCCTCTCACCCAGCTAGACTACTCTCCAGCCCCCAGTGTTTAGGAGGATAGATGGATTGTTTTATCTTTATGTACTGTTTTGTAGTTTTCTAGTAAAAGTGGAATGAAGAAAAGAATTTGCAGAATCTGTAAAATAGACTTTGGTGCTGATGGCTTTGCACAATGACAGAACACTGTATGTCACATCTCTGTGAATATGATCTGAAGAACTATGCTTACTAAGAAGAACCTAAACTAACACACACACACACATACAGAGAACCAAGGCTCCAGCAGCAATCTTGTTTAAAGTGGTGACTGTTCCTCGCACCGCTTCATTAGGCTGCCCCTCTCCTTTCATGAAGCCTGCAGACGACCTGTTTTACTGGTGGGGGGTAAGCAGCAGCCTCTGTACTACACAGGACAAAAACCTCAGTCTCCTATTAACCCACTCATCACCAGCTCTTTGTGATGCTTCTGCACATAGTTCAAACAATGTTCTGGACACTCTTTTATTTCATACTGTTACCATCATCATCATCATCATCATCATCATCATCATCATTATTATTGGTTTCTTCTTTCGCCTGTCTGTAACTAACAGACTAACTTACAGCTTGTAGGTTTTTTACATACTGTTGTTGGGATGTTGGTGCAGCTATTGATTTGATATTGATGATATGTATGATCTTAATAAGAACAGTGAATCCTGGACTGTAGTATTTTGACATGACATGACACTTGACTCATTTGCAGACTGAATAATTGCATGTCACAAACCTGTTCCTCAGAACTTAAAAAACCACTGTGAAAAAAGGGGAAAAAAGGGGAAAAACCTATTTGATTTTTTCTTTCTTTTCATCCTCCACTACAATTCTACCACTGCTGGCTTTTTTCTTCACTCTCTTTGCAGTGTGCATGAGAAGGTGTCCATCTTTAATTTCCAAATTTATGGAAGTCTGTTTAATTATTATTATCTTAAATCTTTATTTTACGTTTAACCCCACTCTAATGGACTGCATATGTGTTCTGTCTGAAATCACAGCTTTAGCATTTGGGTTTTGATGTTTATCTTTGTAGTGACACAGTGTGTGGCCAGTAATTAGATAGTTGGGGGGTTTGATCCCCAGCACCTCGACTGCCTATGTGTTGTAGTATCTGTGAGCAAGGCACTGAACCCAGTGTTCTTCTCAGTAAGTGGGGATATAAAGGAACAGTAAAATACATTAACATGTGGCACCTTGAATGTGTGACTGACACAGCTGTTTTGGATGATTTAGTATCTCTTTGAGTTCGGTGCTAATGAATCCGGGCAATGATAATTTAATTGCTGTTTTCTGTACATGCTAAAACTGCAGATAATGACCTATACTTATACATCCCGCATAAAGTGTTTTCTCTCTGGAAGTGATGTTCCTTTTCTGCAAATTCTAAACACAAATGCAAAACTGCACAACCGTCTTCAGACGCCTCAAACTTCCACATCAAAACCAAATACTTGGCTAAAAACCATGAAATGTTACATCAAAACCAAACAATTGTGCTATTTTTTTCTTTTTCTTTTTACAGACAAGTTAACAGAGAAATACTGACTTTTATTTATACCCACCAGTTTTAAGTCTGCCTCTGTGTTATTTCCAGCTGTGATGACAGTTAATAATAATGAATGCCAGTGAGCACATGGTGCAGCCAGTGGCATATTCTGTAGCAAAGAATTTGTATGTGACGTTATCAACTAGAGCTATTCTGAATTATGTGTGAAAAGAGGGGAATAATATTTATAGTTTTTTCCAAAGTGTCTGTCTTGTAGTTGATGGTGTTTTGGTTTGGGATTTTTCATTACCAGTCTCAGTGAAAGCATATAAGAGAAAGAGAACAACCTTTTTCTTAGACAGTTCTGACTTGATTCTTTTGTCTCACATGTGAAATTGAATTTTCTTTTTACACAAATAATTAACTTACATTTAATTAAGTTAAAGTCTTGTTGAATTGAGACACTGAATTGAATTGTTGAGAGTGTTCGCCTTGTTTGTTGATCTCATTGCAGGGAACAGATGAGCTTGTGACCCAGAAGCACATGTGAGCATGCTTGCACATTCAAAGTGCACACATGAAATCATTTGTTGTGAAGCTTCAACTTTTGAGGTCAATCAGTAACAGGAATGGTGCACTCTTTCCAACTCTGTGGGAAATTATCTCCAGTTTCTCCAAAACCAACATTTCTGTGAAAATGTGGAAATATGTGACTGTGCTCACATCACAGACCATGGAACTGAACCAGTGCTTTCAAGATATGGTTACCACTGAGAAGGAAATGAACCTGTCCTTAAACCCTTTCTGTGTTTATATTACTCAGTTTGGCGTAACAGCCAAGTCTCGGAAGAATCCTAGTGGACTGCTTCAGTTTCACAGGTATTGAGGACAGTGTGCTCCCAGGAACTTGGTTTCATACATTTGTTCTGATCTGTGTCTCACCACACTGTTGTAGAGGTCTATTGAGAGTTCCTTGGAGTTCATTGCTTGCTTTTGTCTTGTGTTATGATGTTTAAAACATCAATGTTATCAGTGTCATTTGCTACGGGTTGATTGAGTTTTAGACTCATCTGCAGATAAATGAAATCAAACAATGCAACAGACCACAATTTCAGCCCAAGAAAACAGTCTGGATATATAAGTAAAAGAGAGATTTTTTGATAAGTAATTCATTTTTCAAAATAAATTGACAAACTAGAAAAAGCAGGTTTTGTAGTGACGGTTTAACAGGAAGTCTGTGTGTGACCATGGAAACAATAGCCTGGCAAAAGCACAGTTTACTAGCATTCTTTCATATGACTTTCTGTGTTTAGAAAAGAAAGTTGGCATGTGCTGGACCCATGCAGTACTGACAGAATAGCTGCCCTTCATAAAAAAGTAAGTGCAATCATAGTTTGAAATACAGTATGTGGGAACTATCTATATTACAGACACACTCTTAGATGTGTGAGAATGTTACATTCATTATTTCAGATGTGTGGGAGGCTCTCACACCTTTCATGTTTCCTTTCTGAAGTACTGGCAGATCAGAGATTGTTTTCTCTGTTTTACAATAAGCGTTCACCTGATTTTTTTTTTCTTCAGAATGAACTTGACTGTTAAAATCAACAACAGCAGCCTGAAACCAGCTGTGTCCTGCCCAGATAGAAGTATGTACACACACACACACACACACACACACACACACACACACACACACACACACACACACACACACACACACACACACACACACACACACACAATTGAAATAAAGATTGGCAAAGGTTACATCTTTGAGAGGAAATTGTAAGGGAAAGCAAAGAAAAACTAGAGTAGTAGAGTTCAGGGCACAGTCTCACAGGTTTTTATTAGAAGTTCATCAAGTCTTCACAGTAGAGGTCTTCAAATGTGAATAATGTTGGGCCCAATCTGAAATTGACCTGTGAGAACCCAATCAGGAGCTGTGTTCATAGGTCCATTTTTAAAAAGGAGACATTTAGGGGCACAGGGACCCTGGCACAGACTTGCCTGGCCTAGATAGACCTGAGAAAATATAGACCCAGTAATAGACCCCAAAATCTGGTTAACGCTAATAGAGAGGAGAAAATCAGTGGTAGCAGTATAAAGTGCCATCAATCATCAAGCACCCACAGTGGAAATGAGTTACAATAATACAGCCTACAGTAATAGTAATAACCTTAAATGTCTTAGCAGCTAATGCCAAAACAATTTGATTGTATTTTTCCAATGCTAAATGTTACAGATATATCTGGCAGCCTTGTTGACTATTGCTATGTAGCAGATCATGATGAGTTAGTGGGCAACAAACTGTGAATTTTATTAATGAATCAGTAGGTAATGATACCTCAACCATTAATCAAGGAATCAGAAATCGAAGCTGGGAATGATGTCCCATATATGAGACACACACACACACACACACACACACACACACACACACACATATATATATATATATATATATATATATATATATATATATATATATATATATATATATATATATATATATATATATATACATATATACATATATATATACACGGAAAAGGCCTTAAATTGGCAAACGATTAAGGCTGAAGATGGTGAAACACTCAATTCGTTCGCTCTTTTCCTGGCTAATACGGTAAATGCAATGGCAGATTTGGAATGTATGGAAGAGGTCAATACTATAAGAAACACACGGTTGATTGTTTCCAAGCTCCCAAATAAGTTGAAAGAGAAGTGGAGGAATCTGGCCTACGATGTTAGTAGGAAACATGGTCGTACGGTAAGTTTACAGATGTAGTTGAGTTTGTAAATGACGAAGCCCAGATCTTACTTCCACCTTACTATGGAGACATAGTAGACAAACAAGATTGCCTAAAGAGTCCTTCAGGTACCAAGTTAGGGAAGGTAGGTAGTATTAAAAAGAGCTTTACCACTTCTGTAAGGCAAGTAGTCACCCAGAAGGATGTGAGAGCAGGCCAAAAAGGGCAACAAAGGGATTACTTTGAATGCATTCTTGGATACTGGGGGCACAGGTGCGTTGTCTTGACGAGCTGAATCTGCATGGGAAAAAGGTTTAGCCTTCTTCTTACAACCATGGGGGAAATCAAATTGGTACCAGTAATATGGTGGGAGAGTTGAAGGTAGGTCACCTCGAATCGAATAACTTCTTAGGGCTAAATGAGGTGTTTTCACTAGAGGGCATTCCAGTGTGCAAGAAAAACATTCCATGACAGGAGGATGTGGATAATTGGCCACATCTTAAAGGAGTGGAGATACCTCTCATCAACGCAGATCTAGTGTTGTTGATTGGAACTAATGTTGCCAAGGCGATGGAACCAGAGGAAGTCATTCCTAGCGTCAGCAATGGGCCTCATGCAGTCAGAACCGTACTGGGTTCGACATCCAATTGGCCACTGAAAGAGGGTGGTTGCTACAGGGCCAGGAAGGAAAAAATGCAAGTTGCATCATATCTGTTGCCAAGCTGAAAGACCTGTGGAATCAACAGTTTCAGTACGACTTTCCTGAGGGTGGTCAAGTGGAGGACTATGAGATGTCCAAGGTAGATCATCTGACAGATGATCTGCCTTGGACATCTCATAGTCCTCAAAGAGTGTCACAATCTGCTAAATTGGTAGATGGACACCACTGCCTTAATCTCCCATTAAAGGATTTGGACATTAAAATTCCAAACAACCGGCCCGTAGCAGAACAACGTGCTACAACTCTGAAGAGGACGTTTCTCAGGAATCCCTCATTTAAACTGGATTATATTGCCTTCATGAATGATACGATCACCAAAAAATATGCAGTGAGGGCTCCAGATAAGGACCTTGGCCGCAGTGATGGAAAAGGTTTGGTATATTCCACATCATGGGGTGTATTATCCTAAAAAGCTTAAGCTTTGTGTGGTGTTTGACTGTCTTATCAGGGAACCTCATTGAATGAGCAGCTCCTTCAAACCTTACTAGTACAATTGTTGGAGTTCTGACTAGGTTTCATCAAGAGCCTGTGGCAATAGTGGCAGATGTGGAGGCTATGTTCCACCAGGTAAAGGTCTCGTGAGCCGATGCTTCCTTTGGATAAAAAATGTTATATAAGCGACTATTTATGGTGGCCAGATGGTAACATTAGTCAGCCGATGGCAGATACAGGATGGAGGTGCACCTGTTCAGAGCCACTTCATCACCCAGTTGTGCTAGCTATGCACTCAGGTGATGCGCAGAAGACAATACACATCTGCTTGATGACTGCACGGTAAATAAGGTGCTGCAAAACTTTCATGTAGACGACTAAAATCGGTTAAAACTATTAAAAATGCTGAGTCTCTTTACCACAGTTTGAAGACTATATATCAGATGGGTGGCTTCAGGTTAAACAAGTGGATCAGCAACGGTCGGATGTTGCAGCCATTCCGGAGGAGGAGAAGGCGATAGAAATAATGGATCTGGATTTGGATCAAAGTGCACAATGGAAAGGGTCAGATCAATGTTATATATATGTTGTTGTTTAAAGTAAGCCTCCCACCAGAAGAGGGATTATATCCATGTTGAGCTCAATGTATTATCCACTGGTAATGCTTGCACCTGTGAATTTATATGCTAGGAAAATAATGCACGAGCTTTGTAGGACGAGATGGCGCCTAAACACCTTGCTCTAATGTGGTCCCTTTGGGTGCAAAGTCTAGAGCAGTTAAACGACTTAGGAATCGAGAGATGTTACAACCCAAAAGGCTTTGTTCAGACCGTGTCTCCTCAACTGCATCACTTTGCCGACGCCAGTGAGGATGACTTTGGGACAGTAACATCAGTAACCAAGCTCACAGTGCCTTTGTGTTGGGAAAGGCAAGAGTTGCCCCCTAAAGCCCATGACTATCCCTCGTTAGGAGCTTACTGCAGCAACCTTAGCAGTTTGAGCAAACTGCTAAGGAGTTTGAGTTTTGAGCAAACTGCTAAGGAAGGAGTTGGAGCTTCCACTGGAGGACTCTGTGTATTGGACTGACAGTACAGCTGTGCTAAAACGCATCAACAATGAGACATCGAGGTTTCGCACGTTTGTGGCTAATAGGGTGTCGGCGATTCGGCAGACCTCAACAGTTCCATTATGTGAACTCTGAGCTTCATCCGGCAGATGGTGCATCAAGGGGGCAGAAGGTCCTGACTTTCTTACACAAGCGGTCGAGAAGTGGCCAAGAAATCTACACTTGCAAGAAATTGCTGTGTGTGTATATATATATGTATATATATATGTGTGCAGTGGTACAAATGAACATTGTAAACAGATGGCAGAATATAAACAGGACTTATCCATTATGTTAGGACTGTTCTTGCTCATTTTTCTTTATCATCTGTAAATACTTGCACAAAAATGCAGTTGATGGTTACTCTCCAGACCAGGTGATTAGTTGCATAGAAGAACAGAGGATTAATGGAAGGAATTGGAAAGCTAATAAGACATTGGACTCATCTCTGCCTATCATCATCTCATCTGTTGGCTGCAGTGTAAACACTGCGCATTCCTTTGCAGGCACATCAGTCCCTGTTCAAAGATACCACCCAAAAGATTCAGCAAGACCTTGAAAGCACATATGACAAGTGTTACTTTCTCTCAAGATGAGTTTGTGCACCAGACTATGAAACGGTTGAAAGCAATTTGATAATGATATTTGTAAGAATGTGTCACACCCTGTCATTTTTGAGTGGCTGAGATTTGCTTTATAAGTTTTTTACATTTTCATAACTGTTCTCTAACTGACAAGGCCAGTGTAGATGAATACAGTCATCAGTAGCTTGTGAAGAAATGCCTTCTTTATCTTTCTGTCTGTCTTCCTTTCTTATTTCTACAGTACATCTTACGTAAAGGATTCCTGCTTGATTTGAGCAAACAGTCTCCTAGGCACCCACATCAGATATACTCTGGACGGCTGTTGGTCTGTATAAAAGATGGAAGAGATAAAAATAAACTTAAAAACTGCTCTTCTTAGAAATGAATACAATTAACTGAAATCAAAACATTTATTTTAATGGAAACTCCCTTGGATTACACCACACACTAGCACCAGGAGCAGGGTGCTTTCTATCCATAGAAAGATGGAGCAGCAGAATTTAGTTTATTTAAATAATTGGATTTTATCCCTTGTTGTGTTCTTGCAGAGCAATAACTTATCACCTTCATGGCTTGTGTAACCCAAGCTGACAGTACTGAAACCAACCCTGATGCAAAACTGCTGTTTTTGTTCTAACTCTACAAGTTTTCCTCTACACAAAGTGAGTAAAACCACATCCTCCATGCTGCACTTCACTCAACTGTGCATGCATACACAATGTGCCTACCAGCAAGAAGGTACCTTGTGTGTGTCTTTGTGTAATTGTTTTTCTGGATGTATTGTCTTAAGTCAATTAAACCTCTCACCAGAAAAACCCAGAAAAACCTCATACTATGTCACAAATGAGCTGCTCTGAATTGGCTGCAGGATGCCTGGCTGCAGCTATGAGCACAGCACATCTAACATGTGGCACCTACAGGCCTCATAAAGCCATGTTATATAGCAAGCTATCACCCACAGCTTTCATTTTATGATACTGTGATGCAGTGTCAAACTACTGTCTCAGTCATCGCATCTTCAGATAACTGCTGTGAAGTTTTCAGAACTGCTCTGATTTCTGGTTCAGTCTTTCTTCTTCAATTCTCAGTCTCTTAAAACATATAATTTGAGGTGTACTGGAAGAGCAGTGTACATTCTTTGCCTCACTGGGCTTCAGTAGTATTTCTAAAACATGCACGGGTGTGAATGTAAATGTGAATGTTTGTGAGAGACTTTTGCAACCTGTCCAGTCGATAGCCCACCTCTCACCGGATGATAGCTTGGATAGGGTGAGAACCCCTGCAGACAGGTCCGGCACGTCCATATGGGCAGACTAGGCAGCAAAATTTGGGTCCAAACATTCAAAATCTTTGTGAGGAATGTGTTCCATAGGCTGCAGCTGCCTCATTCCCCAGTGTTTATTATAAATTAATTTATTCAACCCGCCACAGCATCATTATTCCTATTTTATCCCATTTACTATTTGAAATTAGTAAAATGTTATCTAATTGAAGAGCTGCAAGCAGCGTTCTGATCTGCACCGCTGGGCTGTGTTTGTCTCTCTCATTCCCTCGTCTCTCTCTCTCTCTCTCTCCTTATACTGTAGGGGAGGCAGGGTCCACTCTGGACAGGTCTCCAGTATGTCTCATGGCCAACACAGAGAGACATACACAGACAGACAACCGGTGACACTCACATTCAGATCTACGGGCAATTTAGATTCACCATTTAACTAACATGCCTTTGGACTTTGGGAGGAAACTGAAGCACTTGGTGGAAACACACACAAGCCCAGGGAAAACATGCAGGGAGATTTTTAGTTTTTTCTCACCCCACCCAGTCAAGGCCTCGAACCTGATTCTGCTGTAAGTTTCTTCAGTTATATAAAGCTTTTCCTCTCCACTGTCACCGCTGGTTTAAGGGGGGATTCGTTTTTTTGTATAAATCTGTATAGTTTTGTCTGTATTATATAAAGTGCCTGCAGATTATTTGGTTGTGGATTGGTGCTATTGTATATAAATTAAGTTGAAATGAATTGTACCTGTTGTTTTACTTGTATGTCCATCCTCCTGGATTTCCTCCAACTGTTGCCACTGAAGCTAAGCTTAAAGTGATTCATTTTTCTCCCGTTTTTAATTCATATGCTAGCTAGAGGGCTCAGCAGGGGAAACTGTCCTACCATATTAAAGGTTATAACCCATTCAAGCCTCGGTTATGTAGCTTATCTTAGCTGATGTTTTATGAGTCTAAATGGAAAGCAGCATAATGGAACGCAGGCTGTCCATCCTCACATGCCCAGATTGAGAGGCAGCCATGCGGCCAAGTGTCTGTCAACAGACGTCCAGAGATACACTTGAGCCTGACCAACATTCATCCATGCTTCTTCACAAAATGTTCGTTACTTGGGTCTTTCTGTCAGAACAGTGGCTTTGCATTAAGGTTTGTACCTCAGTACCTGCTGTTTGCTGTTGAAAAGGAAGTTAGAGTAACCTCTTAGAGTACCACTCATTGCTGTAGCAGTCAAGTAGCAGATTGCATACAATGTCAATTTGCTAGCTGGCTGTCTGTTAATGTTTAGTGGAATTAAACTTTAAACAACCAATTTATTCTTAGTTCTAATTATGTTATATGAATGGTTGGATGATTGAACAGCTGAAAGAGCTCTAAAGGCTTTTTGATCCCAATCAACCTTACCCACTTTTCCTGTTACATGTGTTTGTTTGAAAGAGCTGGTGTTTAGGCCCTTTTTCGATCATCGTTATAAAGAAAAGTGTATTTTAAACATCTGCAATATTTTATCACTAGAAGCAGGCAAAATTTCTCTAAATCCATCCATTGTTCTCAGCTGTTTGCAGAAATGCCTGCTGGAGACATAAGACATATACAGTGTACTGTAGTATAATTATATTGTGCGCAATGAAGGTGAACATTTGTAGTTTTTTCCCTCAGAAGTAGAAAAACAAGAACACCCATTCAGCTCTCTGCCAGTGATTTGCACCATCTCCTAGGTTAACTACTGCATTTGAGGGTGTTCTTACCTACTGCTTAAGGGTCACAAGGTTGTCCTGACTCAGATACCAAATGATTCAAATCAGTGTTTGTGGCTTCTGAAAAAAACAAGATGCAGGACCTGCTTTTTTTAAAAAGTGGTGACATGTTGGAAAGGTGTTACCACTGTCATAGTTTTAGTGGCTTTTGTGTGTGTGTGTGTGTGTGTGTGTGTGTGCTGCATGTTGAGCTTGAGCTTGACTGTATAGCCAAACAGGTGTTTCTTATCTGTTAGACACACGAACCCTCTGTGTGCATCTGCTGTATATGAGCCTGTTGTGTATATAAACATTTTGGCTCAAAGGAGGCTGCTTGAAGCTCTGAAACATGTTTAGATGTTTGAGGGAAAACATCTGGATCAGCCAAAGCTAAAGATCCTTAACCAACAGAATGAACTGACAAGAGAGAGAGGGGGACAGACAATACTGGCATGAGGCATAGCCATGACATATGCTTCAATTTAAATGGGGATTAAATCAAAAACAAGTGCAGGACGGGAATTTCTATCTCAGAGATGTATTGTTGGGTGCATAAACATTAGCACTGCGTGATGTTTGTAGATAGACGAATGGAATGACTGGAATGCATGAATGGAATGTTTCAGAGTAATCAAAAGCACAAAAATCAAACCAAACCATTACTGGTCACAGCCCATTATGTTGTCTCATATCAACATAATGGTCTTGTGCATGGAGTCTTTGTGCATAGAAAATCTTATATTTGGAGTTTTATTTGAATGTCAATTGATATCATTGTGTTTTCTCTTGCATGAACAGCCTGTACTAATGCCTATGCTAAACAAAATATCACCTGGTCGTGTTAATGTTGTGGTGGACGGGGGTCAGCTGTGCAGACTAGACAGACTCTGTGTTCTGACAGTTGTTAAGCATGGCGAGCATTGCGTTTTCCCCCTGCTGACTTCTGTCTATCACAACATTAACACCACCACAGTATGTTAATATTGTGGGCGATCAACTGCTTTCTTTGTCCACCGTGCCACAAGCTTTCCAACCTAAGCGACCATGTCCATTATGTTGTTTTTCACAGAAGCCTTTGTTAAGTGCTTTGCGTGCCCTTGTGGTAATAGGTGGGACCAGCCGCATCAATAGCACCGAAACTGGGGGCTGGTGTAAAACAATTTGTATCCTAAACAGTCAAAGAATAACTAAATACAATTGTCCAAATTTAGACATATAGACAAACTACCAATCTGGTTAAATATAGAGAAAAAATATGCATGTTTGCGTTTATTAAAAATGTTGTGGTTTGGCCTAAATTCACTGCTTATCACATATGTTATACCCAACAACAGAAAGATGTTTTACACTGGATTTGTTCTGTGATGTGCACTGGTTTGTTGAGACATCGTCCAACTGTAATATGTTTCTGCTGGTTGTTAAATGCTGCTGGTACAAACAATCTATAGAGTTGTAATTTACAGCAGGACAGTCTCTTTTGTCTCTTAACAAGCACAACTCCTTTGTTAAGTGACAAGGATGTGATGCCTCACTGGATTCCCAGCGACAAACAATACTTCAGTTAGTAACCACTAGAAAACTCCTCTACTATGGTCCAGTACCTAAATATCTTTTTTAAATGACAGAGAAGTTCTAAAACAACAGAACCCTTTTCTCAAACTTGACTTTATTGCGGGAAAATGTGAAAGAACAAGAAGCGAGGGAGGGAAGGTCCCGTAGCCATTGATGGAGAGAGGTAAAAAAGTGTTGGAGGACGAGATAGATGGGAGAGGGGATTGCTGCATTGGTACAGTATGAGTGTCAGTGGCACCAGTGAGGCTGAGGACATCTGTTTTGTGTTAAAGAGTGCGCTGGGCCTCTCACATGATGAAACCCAGCCTAGTGCTCCACAGCACAGTGAGATACTGCCATTGGTCTCTCCTCCTCCCCCGACAGCCAATCACCAGTCAGCAGACCTTGAGAAGACGTAATACCAGGCCTGCAATCTTTCCTCCTCCAGCCCTCCACACTTTGGTGCCTCTCTCCTGCCTTCATGCTGCGTTCACTACATATGGGAATTGCTCTGTAAATGTCTCTGTAATAGGATAATGAAGCCATGACACATCATGACGCACATGCTTATGCTCATTTTTTTCTGATTCAAATCAGACTTGACAGATGAACAAGTACACAATCAATTTTGCTGAAACAACTGCTTAGTTGTTGTGTCTTTTCTTGATTCACAAAGTAAGTAGTAATAGTCACCCACAATTACCTACGACAACTCTTAACCAAGAAATCCAGAAGCTGTAGAAAGTTACACACATAAGATAGACTCCATTAAAGCATCTACGATTTCCTCAAAGGACTTGAATGCAACCTTAGCTGCACAACAGCTGTGCGGGTTTCCCCCTCAGTTGCCGTGACAACCAGAATCCCTCACAATAACAAACCGGTTAACATTACTTTCTCCCTTGTTTTCCCTCTGCTGGATCTTACCTCAGTTTCTCTTCTTTTTACATTTTTGCACCACTACCAAATAGTTCTCACTTTAGCTGCCCATTCTCTTTCTGTAGGTTTTGGACGGGTGTGGAATCCTTCGACAAAACTTGAAAATAAAAACTACGACTGATCATTCCAGGACTGCACATTGAAACAGGCCCGGAGAGTCTCCTCACTTCTCCTCCATCTCCTCATTATACACATTTGTTTGCAGGCAACTGATCATGATTATTTGTGTTCATGTTGTACTTGATGCACATCAACTTTGTATCCAAATGTAAGTTGTACATATCACCAATAATCAGTTCATGGTTATTTTTATGAAAGCCATGTCTCTAATGTGTGGATATCATGGGTAAATGTCACGCTGCTAATACGGGGGTGCTTTCACAAAATGAACAGGGAGCACTTTTATGGTGGGCTTTTAGTTCAGTGTAGTATAGAAGTTTAGTGTTTAACAGTACTGTTACACCACACTACATGTTAAAAAGCATGGGCCCTATTCTTACTGCAATACTTAGTACGTTCTGTAGACTGTTGCTGACTTTTCATTAAATATTTCAAGGTGGGTTCTCAGGTTTCTTTTTGCTAGTGACATGTAAGGGGGTTGTTTAAACTCTCTTGGGCACAGTGGGAGTCCCTTTCTGTCCCCCAAGGTACAATCTACACTAATGTATCGCCTACAGCAGCGGACCCCTAATAGGTGGTCCAGGTCTTAATAGAGATGGTTGAGGCAGCAGCAGTGACATGGAGAGAAAAATACAAAGTAAGAAGTAAGAAGACAAGTGAAAGAAAAGCGGTGAAATTGTAAGTCAGCGTACCACGGCTTGTGCTAAAAGGCAGAAGGATGAGACAGAAAACCGTCTTTTTATTCCAGAATGTTCTTCCTTCCTGTAGGAAGCTTGAAACCGCTGTGTCTTGTCTTCTCTGAAACGGTGGCAGTGGCTAAAAGTTAGAATGTGAAACATCACAATGAAACAAGCACAAAGTGACATTTGAACTATAGCTTTGTTTATTTGATACGCATGTTGATACAGTGACAATTCTAATGACAATTCATTGTAATGCATTGCAACCTAAACATGATGATGCTGTGAACCTGTACGTCTATCCAGACCACCTTAAATCATAATTGACTGTCCCTGCCCCAGAACTAAATGTTGGACCTCAACACAACTCTATCTTTTTGATGTGCCTTCAAGTTATGCTTTAAGGTTGTTGTCGATGGTTTGTAGGATGTTTCAAACTTGCTGGGACGGTATTGTTACAGTTACTTGTAAGGTGCTGACCAGCACTGACAGCACGGAGCTCGTTTACTGAAACACTTTTATGCTCCACATTGCCTTACTGTACTTTTTAAAAACGGTCTGCTGAAAGTACCTGTATAGTGATGTAACAACCACTTATACTACAATTGCCAGAGACCTTGGTAAAACTTGGTAAGACTTATGTTTTGGGAAACAGTTGGCAGTAGTATAAAGCTCACAGATTAGAATTGTTTATAACCCAGCTGTTGGAAATTTTTACACACACTGTTTTCTCAGTGCGTCTCGACATTAACTGAGTTTTCTTAGTCTCCATTACTTTTTCACCTCTTTCCTTCTTTCCCACACTTTGTCCTTCCGCGCTCCGTTCATCTCTTACTCTCTTCGTGTGCTGTGTTACATCATTTCTGCTTTCATTCTGATGCTCTCACTGAGGTCACTGCTATCATTGTTTTATCACACACACACACACACACACACACACACACACACACACACACACACACAAACACACATACACACAGCTGGGCCTTAGCTCATTCTCTCTAGTGGATGACACTGGGTCACTCCCTGTGTGTGTGTGTGTGTGTGCACATTACACTCCCTCTGTGGTCAGAGCAATGTGATTTAGTACAGCGATATATGCTTTTCTCCTCAGTGACTCAAGTACATGAGTTCTGAGAAGGCAGCAGTTGACCAAACCTTGAGACCCCGGACAAAGACAGACTGCACATGTTATCATTGCTTATTTATAATTCCACCAAGGAATGTTTGAATTTGTCACAGTTTTCATGACAAACTGAGGCAAAGATTGTATTTATGCCTCATGTGCTTTTAATGAAATCAGTAAACATAAAAACATACAGGGGTGTGATGCTAACACTTATGCAACTGATGCAACAGACCATTTAATCGAACGAAGTGACAGTTTCTTCCACCCCTGCACTTAAACTAAATGAAATAGTCGATAGAAACAACTGACTATGATCAGTAGCGATATATTTAAAACATATTGCTGACAAAATAATAACATTTTCTAAATTATTCGTACTGTCAATATACAAATGCTGACACCAGCAAATGTGACCTGGATTAACTTGTTTGTCTGTGCTGCTGCTGCTCTGCTTGTTTTCCAACTATCCCTACTCTACCCACTGCTGATTGCCTGTATCCATCACTGTTAGCAAGTTGTTGTGGTCCAAAGGCAGCAAAGCAGAACCTGGACCGCCAGAGTTTCATAGATTGAATAGTTCTCCATTTGTACAAGATCCACCTGACAGTTGACTGGTGGGGTCCAAACTCTTAAGAAATACTATTGTAACCATCAACAACTTTTCCTCTTCTTCAGAAATCTCCTTAGTTATAGCCATGACACACTCGTTTTTATGTGTAATACCTAGCCACAACATTTTTGAACTGCATAGAAACGAGATAGTGCTTGATCATGAATATGGGAAGAACCTTTGTTTATGCTAAAGCCATGTGTTGAGTTTTTTTTAATTTAAATCCACACGGATCAGACTGTCACTTTCAAATTATTGGCCATGCTTGACTCAAACCGTCACCTGTCCAGACTTTGAGGTACTATAATGAGACCCAACTGGCATCAGTTGCTGTGTTATTTACAAAATGGCCTCGTGTTAAATATCTGTTTGTGCAAAGCAAATTCACTTTACTACGTAGATTAAAAGATATCACTGCATGTGTATTTGTGTATTGTGTATATGCAGTTTATGCTTGTATATCTGTTGTGTATGCTACAACCCCAGCTGCATCTGACCACAATGGTAGGCCACACCTGCCACAACGCTCTGACAGCCTGGTGTCCTTGCATCGAAGTCACCCTGCGGTCTAGAAATGGGGACATGAACCTGTGCTTTGCTGTGATAGGTGGCAGATAGATGCCATAAAGTATATCTGAAACACAAATCTGCACATACAAATGGTGTCATAAACATGAGTCCTTGATTAATAAAAGGAGAAGTAAGAGATTATTTTTTAATAAAAGCATTTACAGAAGTCATGGAAGGAAGTCTGCTACAAAAAAATCCAATATTTCAAATTAGTCTATGAAATATATAGTAGTTATATACTGTAGTGGTCCATTTAGGTCATTTTGTACAACCAGCTGTGACTTTTCACAAAAATGTGGTCGCCCTAATTGTGGAATAAAAAGAATTTGTAATACTTTTGTTTGAAAATCGATAGTGAGTTTACATCAGCACAAATATGAGTGATCTTCAGTGAGGGCACAGCAGCTTGATGCAAATTTCAGGAAATGTGTGCACTTTAACAAACTATAACGTAAACTGGTTAAAGGTCATTACTTTTTAAACTCCAGGATGTCCTCCACTTGCACCCATAAATATGTGCTTATACACACACACACACACACACACACACACACACACACACACACACACACACAGAAACACGTCCCTGTGGCAGAGGCTGTTGTGACTGTGGTATACGTTTTCTGGTACCCATGCTCAAGACTTCCTTTTGAGTTTTTTTCTCTCTTTCTGTGTGTGTGTGTGTGTGTGTGTGTGCGTATGTTTGTGTGTGTGTGTGTGTGTTTTATAAGTAACTGGCTGCAGTGCTCATTGTTGAATTAAAATTTGTAAGTCACCCAAAAATACTCTTCGACTTCCTTCCATAGGTGAGGTGCTGAATCATTGTATTCCTTTGACGTGTTTCTGTGTTAACACCCTTTTCACTATCTAGTGAGAAGGAAACCTGGGGCTGGTTTCAGAACTATATGACACAGGTCTACATACTCAGTTTGCTGTTAATGGGGAAAGTCTGACAGTTATAGAAATAATTGCTACATTTAGACGTTTAGGGCTTGTGCATGTCTAACTCACAGCTCTATGCAGGATAACTTCACACACTGGGTCTTAACATTTTCTAGTGAAGTAACAACAGGTCTGTTGAGCCTAGTATTCCATTTAGTCTCAGCAGCAGTGACTTCATAAGTTTCTTTGCAATTAAACTTTTTTACTTTTGAGTAAAAAACAACAGCTTTTCTCAATGATGATCAGAGATTCCTCATCTGCAACAGCTCTAGAATCATTTATAGGACCTCATAGGATCTAACTGAGCTGACTTCAACTATTGCTTCATCTAAACCATCAACATGTCTCTTAGACCTTTATGAGAATGCTCAAATATGTTTTACCCTTAATAGACATCCTCATATCTGAGAAATCTACAGCATCTTTAACATGCAGTTTATCTTAGAATTACTGCACTGCTGTACTTAATCTCTTGACCCAGGTGTTTTAGCCAGTTAGGATAAGATAGGGTCAAACTTTATTGATCCCACAATGGGGAAATTCCCTCGTTAACCAGGTCACAGGGTTGGTGTATATCCATAAGCATTTAAAACCTTACAAAGTAACAAGCACACAGCCAAGGGAATTTGCAGTAATTAAGAATAGATCAGTGGCTTTCAGCTTGCATCTTCAGGGGTCGCAACAGCGGAACATGTTCCGCACGTTGATTTTGGCATGAGTTTTTACACTGGATGCCCCCCCTGCCACAACCCTCCTATTTTACTTGGGCTCGGGACCGGCCCTTGGTGGCTGGGCAGGGCAACACCTGGTATTGTCGGATACAAACCCATGTCCTTCTGCATTCCAACCCAATGCTCTATCACTGAACCAGCAGGCTTACAGTAATTAAAAATGACCAGAGATATTTGGGAGAAATAGAAACCAAACTGACCCTGATGAATTGATTGGATTATTGAGAGGTGGAGCTTCATGTTATTAGTTGGTTTTTATGTCATGTTTAATGTATGTTTAGCACTGCAATATACATAAAACAAAAGTCACGTTATGTTTGACATGTTATTAGACATTTATGTTAATCAAAAATTTGACTTTAAATAATTTCTGTACAGTCTGTTGGAATAAACTTGCTCTTTATTAAAATTATTAGTAGATATTTTAATGGAAAGGGATTGTTTGGATTTAGTAAAATGGGTTATATTGTGAAATAGTTGGAACGCGTTGGAGGTTTAAAATTAAGGAGCAGAAATTTAAACTCTGAACAAGGACTTCCATACCACCTTTTATGGACTTGACTATGAGTGCTGTGTATCATCAGACAGAATTGAGTCGGGAAAACACACTGTGGACCTAATAAGTTACAGTTTTGATGTTTGATATTAACTGCAATATATCTGAATCATGGCTTTACTGATTCTAAATATCTTTCATTTTAATTGTGCCAACCAAAATTCACTGAGGTTGTATTGAAGAGGATAATCTATGATGGTAATTTTAATTTAAATTACCAAAACAAAGCTTTATTAGGTCAGTGTACTACATAGAAACATGTATGATAGCCTTCTATAAATCGTTTGCCAACTGAGTGGGAAATAAACAGAAGAACTTAGGCCTGTAACTAACAGTAACAACACATTACAGCATGTAACAACTTAACATGTAACAACAACAGTAACAACATGACATGTTTGAACTTCATTACAAGCAGCTGAGTGGGATAACCTGTTCATGTTAACCTCTGACTTGTATATTACAAGCCAGAGATCTTGAGAATGTCTGACTATTATGATGTTTTCCATTTGGCAGAATGAAGTGTGAAGTCAATAGCAATAGCAGAAACAGTTATAGTGACTGCTGCATAATGGACAACCACCATCTTATGTTACTGAAAAAAAACCCTGTAATTTCACATATTGAATAGATCATTTATTAAACTGTTGTCAGTATCAGTATCAACCACACATGCACCATAAGAGCATTCCTGAATCTTATACATGCCACATGAATCTGGTATGATACTGCCCATTGAGTTTAATATAATGAAATCAAGTAATAACATATAAGTAGTGATGTATTAAAAATAGCAGTTGATGTTAAATCTTGGATTATATTCTCCAAGCTTCATGTTTGTACCACTAATTGGCTGCTAAGCAACAAGTGCTATGAGAGAAAAATGTAGAAATATAAGTGTAAGTGTGAGCTCTGGTGGTAAAAGCACACATGGAGAAATGTTCATCCTGTTCAAACACAGGCTGAAAAACAAATATTGCATAAAATGGTTCTAATGTGTTCATGGTGTATGTTTACAGTTTGTGGATGAAATAACTAATCAGCAACACATGAGGCGTTTCTATAAACTCTGTTTTGATCATGTGTTTCCACTGACCCAAAGGTGCAGGAATGTGATTATAATTCAAAAAACTCAAGCATGAAAATGGACTCATGCTGCACATCATGTAATCTGCCTGGGAGCTCAGGCAGGGCCTAAACCCATAAACACACAAACAAGATCAGATACTTTGCTATGACCTCTGACCTCTAGCTTTCTCCCTGTCTCTGCATTCTGTCCTTTTTAATGTGTCATTCATTATGTTATCTTCTCAGCAACACAGTAATGTTTCACATATTAAAAAAAAGACTATTTGATTCTCTCAGAAGAAAACAGTAGCAGTTAGCCTGCATACCCATCATATGTTTGGCATCTAGAATACACCTGCCAATACAATGTTCACTAATTGAAAGGAAACCTGAAGGGTTCTGGGTCATGGAAGGATCTTTGAAAGTAACTTGGAAAAAGGACTAGTAAAGGGGTTATAAAGGTATTTATTAACCTACACTGAAACAATAGGAAATTGAAGACAGTAAAAAAAAAAAAAGCCTTTATTTCTATGAAATAAAGTGTTATTTCTTTTTAAAAAGAAACAAAATATTCTTGTCAAGCATGTTTTGCATTAAAAAAACCTGATTAAAAAATATATATTTTTATACTTCTATCTTAATAAGATATTCCAGCTAATATTGAGCTACATTTAACCAGTAACAGGCCACAACAATGGTCTTCATAAGATCCCAGCGAAGGAACAAGTTCGTTTTCCTTTTTTTAAGAATAAAAGCAGAATCTCATGAAATGGAACCACTCAAAATTTGATCATTTATTTTTGTTAATTGTCAAGGGATAGTAGTAAAATACAATACACAATACATTACATAAAAAATACATTAGTGTATATAAACCTCAACCTCTCTATGATGCACTTTGGCCAGAGAACTACACAGAGAGTTGTTGTGATGCAGCGGCAGCAGCTGGATGTTGTAGTGGAGTCTGATGGACTGATTAGGTTTAATGCCATGTAGGGTGAGTGTAGGTGAACCTTTGTGAGTCTGCTATCCAGAGTTCAAAGAAAGTTATTGTTCACATGTTATATTCACTTTAAATCTTAAAAAAGAAAAATACCAAAAATAATTGTATTGTTTTGTTTTTCTTAAAATGAAGTTATACATTCTTGGAGACAGTGTCAAAGAAGAGCTGATTTTAAGACATTTAGTCTTGTTTGAAACATTTTACCTGATAATTAGTCGTAGTTTAAGGTATACATTCTTAAATTCAGAATAATCATGAGACCAAATACTCATTTTAAGTAACTGGGTCATCTTTCAATGATTGAAGGATTATTGTTGCTGTAACAGGCACAAATTGCTCTGGGCCCTAGACTCTGTCAGCAATTAGATTTTTATGCCACATAGCCAACTTTGCCTACCCTATTGGCACATTGGGCATTTTGGCTGTATTTATATTTTTTCTTATTTCTGGTCAGTCATTTCTAGTACTGCAGTGGCTTGTTAGGAATGAAGAACCACTGGTAGACATGGCCTTGAGGGTTACAGGAAGTGTTGAAGGGTTTGGCTAATCAGATTCCTATAATTGTATATTCATGATAACAATAACCATAGAAGTGTATGTGCTTGTGACTGCCACACATGGTATCACTTAATTGCATCACTTGTCCACTTGTGTTTGTTTTCCCACATATTAGTTTGCTTTTCTAAACAGGTGTATGTCATTTTCAGTCAGCTACATTTAAACAAAGGACAGACCACATCACACCAGTTTGTTTAATTTGAAACGAAACTACTACCTACCCAGTGTTGTTATGTTAATTATTTCTTTATTTGTTTGAGTTACTGTGGCTGTTTGGGGGATGGGTGTCCTCCCTGGTTGGGAGCGAAGACTTGAAGACATCTAAAATACTGAAGCCAGCAAAAGCCAACTTCCAGATGCATAAAAACACAAAAAGATCATGGAAGCTTATGTTTTCTCCATTTGTTCTAAAGGTACTATAGGAGAATGACGATGTGTCACTCCAGCCCCGACTGTGCAGCGCATAACCTCACAGTCCTAATTAGACAACTTAGGCCTACTTGTTACTTGTCACTATAAACCTAAAGCATCTGTCTGGGAGACTATAAATGAGTAGGAGTTCTAGAACTTTATAAGGTATGTTAGAAATAACCAATATGATAAAGATCTGGACATTTCGAATAACTTTCATCTGGGCTCTGAAGAGCCCATACCAAAAACACTGTAGATGCTGGAAAAAATTAAAGGGGCACACATTAGGAATGGGGAACGAAAGGGGATCGGGCTGAGTTATCTATACATGGAGATCCACAAAGCAACATAATAAGTTAAAGGAACAATGCTTATGCACCCTGACTGCACTGACAGGAGCTTCATTGAAGTTCTTTTCATAAAATAGGTGAGACAAAAGAATATCATTAGGCTGTGTTTTGTCTTTTAGAATCTTAAATGTAACTTTGTGCTCAGATATTTCACTCTCCTACCACTTTCTCTTACCCCAGCAGGTGCAATATGAAGCCTCCTCAAAGTTCCCTCAGAGTTCTCAGGTTTTCTCTGCATATAGCGATGCCATACAATGAAATATGACATGTCACCTGTGACAGAGCTGCTAGAAGTCCTGAAGATAGGTGCTGGAGAGGATTGTTGATGTAGTTAAGTCCTCCATTATTTTTTCATGGAATACTGCTATAGTGTTGTAAAGAAAACTAAACACACTTTAAAATGATCTACACACATTATGCAAAAGGTAACACAAGGTTTAAACCATAATTTCTACTACAAACATGTACATTTAAATCCTACTCTTGGTCTGGTTTGGATGCACCACCTTCTATCAGTTTACATCTCTGAGCCAAGCTTCAACATTATGTCTGAAATATGATTATGTATATGTTTCAATTTTGTGTGGATTTCCTCTCCAGTAATAGGACTGTGGGTATCTTTACAAGAACCACACCCACAAGTGAAAGCCAGCAGTCCTCAACACATCTCTTGTAGACCTCAACACATCTCTTGTAACGTCAATTGACTTTCTGAGCTCCCCTGTTACATAATTAAATTACTCTTATGTAAACGTAAGAAAATGTTTTTTTCAATGAAATTGGAGAGTATAACTTATTACAAAACAACTTACAAATGCCTTAATGTTAGACAAAGCTAAAACAGTCAACGAGTTGTCAGAATCACAAAAGAGGTCAGTAAGGATTAGTCAGTGCACAAAAATATTTTTCGTTCAAATTCCTGCTGGCCAGGTGAAGCTCTATTAAGTCTCAGACACCTATGAGACGTTTGGACATTTGGAATTCTATACCATCTATGTAGTCTCTGCAATTGTAGTCTCATGTGTCATAGCTTAGTGTAGTTTCCCAAACGTTAACTTCAACATTCACTGCTCACTGATTTAGAATAGAAGTTATGAAATGGGAAGAAGTGACTATATTTTAGGTCAAGGAAGGTGTTTTTTTTTAGCCGACATGGAAAAACTTCAAATATAAACCACTGGGAACTACCGACGGAGATAAAACATGTTGAGGTTCCCACAGCTAAAAAAGATAATAAAACCCACATTAAAATGAGAATAACTTAGATCAGCTAGTATGACAGGTTTAATATAGTAGACAGTAAGCAGGGTGAGTAATGTAATCATCAGCCATTTAAACATGGTAAGACGTAGTGGAAACTGTAAGTTGCTGATAATCCCTAAAGTAAAACTATGTATGTCAAAGTTTTCTTTTACATAAATCGAAACACAATAAAATTGATTTGATTTCTCTCTCAGTGGATTGGTGTATTGGAGGACAGAACACCATTTCCGAAAGTGTCTGTACAGTAGCTGTGAATAGCTCTGCTCTTTGGCCTTGTTAGCAGACATTGCTCTAGCTTTCAAATGCAACATAGTAAATTAGCTTGTGAGGACACCTAGTGAAGCCAACTAGCAGACGTGCTAACCCCAGCTTAAGGCTGCTACACACTTAATAACTGTGTGGCTGATTATGAATGTGGTTCAGTTGTTCCCACCAGTCTTTAGGTGTGTGTCATGGCTGGGACTCTGATCTGTGTTGTCCTGGTTACCGGTCCTATGTCTCCTCCGCTCTGCTCTGCCCTGCGACTGTCTCTCTCTCCTCTGCTCTGTTTAATCACCGGTTTCACCTGTTGCCTCCCCGCTTACCTGCTCCCCTCTGCCAGAATGTCTCTCTGTCTTCCCTGATCCAAGTCTCCAGTTGTTTGGTGTCTTATTTTCTTTGTGTTGAGTTTTTGCCCAACCTTTCTGGGATCCCCATCTGTACCTGGAGTCTTCTGTCTGGCCTCAGAATCTACGAACCGTTCGAAAAAACTCCCTGTTCGGTGTTTCCTCCTCAGTAATACTTATTTATGTCCTGCCTTATTTTCCGGGTTTTTTTTCTCACAGTACGGTTCTGGCCACCCTGGACCTGGCAGGTACAAAGGAGTGTGATGCTCAATCCATCTGCCAACTCCTTAGACAGGTGTTCCCAGCATCCTCTGCCACCAGTTCTCCTTCTCCTCCTGTAGCTGCAGCCCCTACCCCCTTGGTGCAGGAATCCTGTGTTAACTCCCATGAATTGTATTCTGGAGGCCCCAGGACCTGTAGGACATCTTTTGTCAAATGTAAATTGCAATTCGAAATGCAACCTTCTGCATTCCCCACTGAACAATCAAGAGTTGCCTGTGCTGTTTTGCTGCTTTCAGGCCAAGCGGGAATGTGGAAAATGGCTGAGCACCACCTCCTCTCTTGAACGCTTTTCAGAAGAACTTGTGTTTAGATGTTTGGGCTAACTAAATCTGAAATCGACGCCTCCCGTCTCCTCTCGAAGTTCTCACAAGGTATTGGTTTGGTGGAGGAATATGCCATTGAATTTAGAAGGATAGCTGTTAATTGCACATGGATTTAACCAGCTCTTGTGGAAAGGTATTATCAGGACCTGTCAGAATCATTAAAGGATGAATTGGCTTCCCAGAACTTCCCAATTCTCATAATGCCTTAATAGATATGTGTACCCACATAGACCAGAGAATGGAGGAGAGATGCCCTGAATGCCAGCCCACTATCTCCCGACCTTGACTCCCTACGTAGTCTAGCTCCCCTGTTTGAGACTCCAAGCCACTCTCCTCCCTTAACACTTCCCAGCCCACACATCTGGGGAGGAAGCGTCTCACACTGGAGGAACGGGGACGGAGATTCTGGTCTAATTTGTACCTTTATTGCGGTCTTTTGGGTCACAAGATGCAGTGTTGTCCAGAGGCAACTGCTGAGCCACACTCACACACAGAGCTAGCCCAGGGAAAGGAACTGACAAATCACACATAGGTGAAGTAGAGGCTAAGATTTGGTGTGTGGGATCTCCAGGAGCTGAAACGGGAACAGATGGGTAGATGGCTGGCTTGGAGACAGGCAGGACTGTGGTTGACAGGTCCAGGGGCAGGTAGGACAGCGGCGGATCCAAGGACAGGCTCAGGGACAGATAAGATGGTGGCCGACTGAGACACGGGCTTAGGAACGGCGATAGAGTACATGTCGGTGGTGCGCTTAGGTACTGGGTCGCAGTCTGGAGATGGTGTGGATGTAGGGGTAAACACAGGTGTAAACTCAGGAGTATTGTGTCGGGGGTTAGGGTCCAGGGATAGACTGTGGTGTACTTGAGACAAATGATTTGGTCTGAGGTTTGACCCTTCTCCTATGTTTGAGGTCCTTGAAATAATAAGGGTCTATTAGCTGCTCTAGAAAAGAATGATCGGGATTCCACAAAAAATAACTGCAATGTCTGTCTGTTCTCTGTAACAAAGCCAAAACTCAACTACACCAGGAAAGGACTAAACCAAAAGGCAAAAACAGACCAAAAATCGACCACAAAGCATTACACCATAAGCTTAAGATGGCACTAAGGAAAAAAACGAGTAGGCAACAAAATAAGAACCGGTCCAAATCCAGATAACAAACAGAGATACAAAATAAACACTCAGGAAACGACTAATGAAACAGAATGAAAAGAAACACACCAAACCTCAGACAAAAGTTTCCAGGAAAACAGATTCCAAATCACAGGGAATATATCAATCAGGTTAGTCACAAGCTGGGTGTGTAGAGAGGGAGTGAAACAAAGATCTGGGAGTGAACTGTGGGGAGAGCTGGACCTTAAATAGTGAAGGAGTACAGGTGTAAACAATACTGAGTGATGATGAGGGGTGAAGCTGGAAGCAAGAACCGGAAACAGGAAATAGGAAAAAGGGCTGCAAAAATAAAAGACAGAAAATGGAACTAAGGGGCCACATCATGACCGATAACTCCTCTACTGTCATCTGATGGCAGCAGTGCAGAGATATTTGCTTTGAAATGTTTTGAGCTTATACTAGTACTTAAGTTGCACATTGTAGCTTTTGTTGCTTAAACCTTATAACACACAGACCTTTGGAATGAAAAGGTGTAAAAGTTGTGTAAAGCCACCTCCACTTTTTGTACGTCTGTTAATAAATAAAGCACTTTATTTTTTTCATAATTTATATCTACACATAATTCATGCAGTGATTATATTTTCCGAATGTTCTTTACAGTCTACCTCATATATCCTCTTGGTATTTATAGTTTAATAAAAATCCCTTTGCTGATTGTAGTCTGTAATTCTGTATTTGTGAGCATCTCCTCATATTAACAATTGAAAAAGCAGAGTTGAGGCATGAAGAGAGAAGGGCATGTGGACGAGAGGGAACTCCCGGCGAGAATTCCATTTTCCAAACACCAGCTCATTTTTAGTCAGACAACAGCAGGCTGTAACAAACATGGAAAAAATCCTGTAAAGCCCTCCACCCATAAGCCATCAGTCATCTGGGAAAACAAAACTCAGACCAAGAGGACAAAGCAAAACACTCAAGGCTCAAACATACTAGATAAATCAAACACTGTCTAATTACATAAAATAGGCCCAAGCCAAACCTGACGCCCTCTTTTAAACACTGCTTATCACGCTCCCATTGGATGGTTTCCCCTTTGTTTTAGTTCAGAGAGACTGCTGCTGAGAGACTCCTCTTCTAAGTACCCTTTTCCTTCCTCCTCCTATCTCCTCTATAACTCATCTTCTTCCTCTTTGTCTATCTACTTCGAAAAATGCCATAATTACTTTCTTGGGATGCAAACAAACTACACACATGAACATGAAACTAAACTACTGACCTTTTACAGTTGTTTTACTTTTCATCTACTGGTTTCTGTGTGTCTGTGTGTGTCACAGTTCTCTTTAACTCTGTTAATTGAGCCCTGTCACTCCTGGTAGCACCCAGAGGTGCTTATTCTAACTTAGGACCTTCGATGGCAGTGAGGGGAAGCTGGCTGGCACAGAAACCATGTAATAAAATGACCTTACTCACACATCACACTCTATCCAACAGACATACAACTGGCACCAGAGTTTCTGGAGTTCCCCCTTCTGTAATTGTGTTTTCCTGGGACCTGCAATGATTTCGGAGCATCAGCCACTGGCAGCAGACGAGTAATCACAGTGGGGTTGGCTGATGAGAGATGTGTGTGCAGCGATGCTCCACTGTGACGCCTGCAGCTTTTAACACTCCTGAAACCAAGCCAGGCACGGCTGGATTCCATCCCACCCCATCAGCTTTCATTGTGTTTGTTAGATTACATGAGGCCGGCCAACATTCAGTGACCACACACACAAGCAAATGTGAATATACAGTACACGTTCAGTAAAGAGAAAGGCACATGCAAATAAATGGTAAGAAAAAGAGTGTGTGAGACAACATGACTCATAAAATGCAAATGGAACACATACAGTATATGATTAGTCGGATTGAATCTATGTCACTAATCTGGGAACTTTAACTTTTTAAGTTAAAATATGTGCTTAAAAGAACAAAAGACAAAGAAAAGCAGGAGAATTATGTGTATAAATTGGAGCACAATGCAGACAATAGAGCCTACAGCAGAAAGCTGTAGTTACTGTGGGTCCGCCTCAGTTGTGATGTCATTGGTCACCCATACTGGTTGTAAATTAAAGTGTGTTTAAAATTTCTTTGTGAGAATGACTGGAAGAGACTGAGTCTTAAAATAAAATATTTTATTTTCCTGTAATGGATTTTTTTCACCACCTTGTTGATTCAATCTTCAGTTTCATGCAGAGTAGCCCAGTTACCCAGTGATGGAGTTAAATTTACACCACACTCTAATTCCCAGTCAGGCTTGGATCCTTACATTCACACTAATGGCCTTTTCACCTCAGGTTTTACCTGTGATTAGTGAAGCGTATTTATCTGAGCCGGTCAGTTTTTCAGTCAGCTGAGATATAGATATGACAGACACACAAACATTAAATCACATCTGCACATTACGCTGACGAGCATGAGGAATGTGAGCTGTGATTGAGTGTGTGTGTGTGTGTGTGTGTGTGTGTGTTCCACATTTGGTAAAGTGGATTCATCAGCTTACACTGATGTGTGTCATGCATGCTGATAGAGAGCAGTTTCATGAATATCTGCTCCGTATACTCATACATCACATTCAAAAGTACCAATGCACTGCACAATTTCTATTTGACAGCAGAACTGTTGGGAATTTGAGAAACATTCCAACAGAGTTAACAACTTTACTGTTGCAGTCTAAAGTAATTAAACTGAATAACTGTAGTCCAAAGCCTAAAAGAGACATGCACTATATATTTGGGGCGACTGTGGATAGGAAGGTAGAGCGGTTGTCCACCAATCTCGGTTGTTGGTTCAATCCCCGGCTCCTCCGGTCACATGTCGAAGTGTCCTTGAGCAAGACACTGAACCCCAACTTAGTTGCTCCTGGTGAGCGTTGGCCAGCTGCATAGCAACACCGGTGTGTGAGTGTGATTGGGTGAATAAGAAGCAGTGTAAGAAGAAGTGCTTTGAGTGACAATAGGTAGAAAAGTCCTATATAAGTGCAGACCATTTATATTTGCTGCATATATTAGTATATTAAATAAACATGCTTGTTCATGAAATATATGCGGTAATGTTTCTTTGTTCTAGTAAAAAGGTCCATTTTCAGAGCCATTAAAGTTGAAGAAATATGTGCAGCAGAAATTACACAAAAAACACTGATGTTTTTTATTTAATCTTTGCAAATATCCTCTTCAGCATAAATAGCAAAAACACAACTACATCCAATATATACATTGTCTGGTGTGTCAGCCACATTGTTTTTTTTTTTTTTGCTATTAAGGTCCCAAGACAACTCAGAGAAGAGAATAAAATAAAGATAAGGCCAATTGGTACATTTGGTATCTACAAAAAAGAAAGGTGGATAGATTAGTTAAATAACACAATTCTTTCCATGGTTACCGCACAACTGAAGGAAATTGGTAAAGGTTAATGTGGTCAGTGAAGTGATCAAACTAAATATGTGCTTTTATGCTCAGACAGGTCCCTCAGTTCATCAGCCCTTTGAATAATTGATTATCAGCAAGTGTGCAGACTTCTATAAGAGCTGGAGATTTGGCAGTTTGCAGTGAGCATTCAGGTGTGTATTAACACAATGCTCAAAGGGAAAGACATGAGCAACGGTCTTACAGATGAAATTGTTGCTACACATCAATCTGGTTTAATAATGCGTTTTCCAATCAATTTGGACTTTAAAGATCAGCAAGAAAGATTATTCTCAAGTGAAAAGAATTGAACACAATTGCCAGGGTGATCTTTCCAGGGAAAGACGTCCAGGCACATTCACACCAATGTGAGCTCGTGCAAAGGTCGGAGAAATACAAAAATCTAAACAAAACAACAGTTCCGGCTCAGACCCTGCATCTGAACAAACCACAAGATGTCTAAAACAATGACCTATGAACAGATGAGTACACAATGGAGTTTGGCCTTGTCCAGAGCCTTGTTTGGTTAAAACCAAACACAGCATTTCAGCAGAAACAGCTCATACCCAGTGTCAGTCTCAGTGATGGAGGCGTGATGGTTTGGACTTTGCAGTCACAGGACCTGGATTGATTTGACCATGAACTCTATACCAAAGGATTCTAGCATTCCCAATGCAACTTTTTCTTTTTGACTGTTTTTACTGTTTGTCTGAGGATCTATTTGCTTAATACTAAAACCAATTGAAATTAGATGTTTTACACACAACATAGAAAATAAAAAAGCTTTCAAACATGAATGTAATGTGACTAATGATAATTTCCCTTCTGAAAGTAGCTGGACACGTTATATATTATATACATATACATATATGTGTGTGTGTTTGTGAGAGATTTGCAGCTAACTTGATATTTTATCGCCTCCCCCCGGACCAGTATGTGTCACAGAAAAACCTTCTCACACAAATTAAATATGAAATATAAGCTTAGGTCGAAGACGATGTCCAATGTGACTTCACTATTTGGACAGGCTTGACATTGCTGTGCCCACCCAACACCCTGTTCTCCACTCCCTGGCTGAGCTTTAACTTCGTCACACTCCTTCCTGCTTCAGCACTAAATGTAAACACAAGTAATTGAAATTTGTCATTACAATTCTGTTGTCAGTGATTGCCTTCGTAAAATGGCTTCTTTCTTCATTATATTCTACTTTCTCTACATTAAAATCATTACACACAACTTTTGTGGAATTAGTAGGTTTTTTTTTAAAAACTTAATATAGATATAGTTTTAGATTTTTAATCTGATCAAACATCAAACGTTTAGTTTTTACTGTCAAGTTGTTCTGAGTTAAAGTCTTTAAACTTAATATGATGAGTTGAATAAATGAGCTTTAGAGAGTTCGATTAAATACTACTACTACTAATAATAACAAATAATAATAATAATAATAATAGCTTTATAAAGCACTTATTGAACAGAGTACAAAGTGCTGTACATTAAAAAGGAAAATAAAGATAATTAAATAAATAAAAAAAATATAAAATCAAAGAAAAGCACAAGGTAAAATACGTCAAGTGATATTAAGCTCATTAAGCTGCTAAAGAAACCAAACTAATCAATGTTTGTGCCTTTATACTAACTCTGGTACAAAATAGATCCAATAGAAGCTACATTAGTTCATCATGTTCCATTGAGAAATCTAATATTTATTTGAAGTGATTATTTGGAGAATAATTCCTAAAACAATAGAACAAAAAAAATGCCAAAGGTTTAAACAACAGACCATTCTCATCAAGATGACATAGATTACCTAAGCAGATTGCCTAATAAATTAACTAACCTAAATTAATCAATTAAAACAAGTTTTTACACAACACACAATATCTTATGAAGACAAAATGTTACAGCAAAAAATACTAATTAAAAGCAATATAACTGCAGCTAATGTGATCAGGGAAACAGATAGGAAAGTACTCGGTGGGTCATCCAGAAAGAGGAAAGTGGACAAGGAGACTTGATGGTGGAACAAGAAAGTTCAGGTGTGTATACAAAGAAAGAGGTTAGCTAAGAAGAAGTGGGACACTTAGAGGACTGAGCATTTGTGAGCAGCAATATGGTTTCATGACTAGAAAGAGTACAACAGATGCAGTATTTGCTTTGAGGATGCTGATGGAGAAGTACAGAGAAGGTCATAGGGAACTGCATTGTGTTTTTGTAGATTTAGAGAAAGTGTATGACAGGGTGCAGAGAGGAGCTGTGGTATTGTATGAGGACGTCTGGAGTGTCAGAGAAGTCTGTTAGATTGGTGCAGGACATGTATGAGAGCTGTAAGACAGTGGTGAGGTGCTGTAGGTGTGACAGAGGAGTTCAAGGTGGAGGTGGGTCTGCATCAAGGATCGGCTCTGAGCCCCTTCTTGTTTGCTCTGGTGATGGACAGGCTGACAGATGAGGTTAGACAAGAATCTCCATGGACTATGATGTTTGCAGATGACACTGTGATTTGTAATGAGAGCAGGGAGCAGGTGGAGGAAAATCTAGAGAGGTGGAGGTCTGCTCTGAAAAACAGAGGACAGAATTCAGGTGTGTGAATAAGAGGGACTCAAGTGGAACCGTCAGGTTACAGGGAGCAGAGGTGAAGAAGGTGCAGGACTTTAAGTACTTGGGGTTGGAGGTGACTGTGGCACAGAAGGTAGAGCAGTTGTCTACCAAAGTGTCCTTGAGCAAGACACTGAGCATTGGCCAGCTGCTTAGCAGCTCCCCCATCTGTGTGTGTGTGATTGTGACTGCGAATGAGAGAATGAGATGCAGTGTAAAATGCTTTGGGTACCAATAGGTAGAAAAGCGTTAAATAAGTGCAGACCATTCAACAGTACACCACAATGGCGAGTGTGAAAAAGAGGTTAAGAGGCTGATGCAAGCAGGTTGGAATGGGTGTCAGGTGTGTTGTCTGATAATAGATTATAAGTGAGAATGAAAGGAAAGGTGTTCAAGACGGTGGTGAGACCAGAGATGTTGTTCGGCTTAGAAACAGTGGCACTGAAGAAAAGACAGGAGGTAGAGCTGGAGGTAGCAGAGCTTAAGATGTTGAGGTTCTCTTTGGGAGGGACGAGGATGGACAGGATCAGGACCCCTGAAAGGAAACAGCAAAATTAAGAAGAAGAAAGATTAGAAGAAATAAATATAATTTTATTGTTATATAGTATATATTTTTAAGTTGAGAGAGTTATGTTATATTTGACAGTGTGTGCTTATTCAAAAAAGAAAAGACTCTAGTTGCTGTCTAGGTGAATGAAGTTCTATTGGTCTGTTCTATGAAAACTAGCCTAATCACCCTGTTTAATGACAAATTAGTGTATATTAGTGTAACAATGTATATGGATTTTGTTACAATACAATGTTGATTCTTTGTTTAGCTAAAAGCACTTCCACTGTAATCTGTGTGTTTAATTTTTCAGGTTGGAACATTGTTTCTGGAAAACATGTTGCTTTTTTCAAAGTTTTGTTGGAACCTTTGTTTGATTGTGTTTAATTTTACTTAAATTCAAAGAAGTTTATGTTTCTTCTCTGCAGGGAGCGGTGCGGGAAGTGTTTCTTAACTGACTGTCCAAAGTTGAGAGGTATTCTACACCCACTGACACCTTTACTGCTCATTGCTTATTGCCTGTCAAATCCATTCACAAACACAACACTACAGACTGAAGTTTTTTTCTTCAAAGCTATTGTAGCTCAAATCTCCAGTCTGGAGTTTGAACATTAAGGGTCCTACTGCTGACTCATACAGCACAATAAGAGTCTTACACACCACGGCATGCAGCCAAATGCGAGTGAGCTGTAGGGATGGGTTGTGTTAACGGCCTTTATATTAAAGCATGCTGCAGTACATTAGTGACACCAGCAAAGCAAACGGAATGAAAACATGTTCACAAAAGCTTTAAGTTCAGTGCATGTGACAAAAAATGAATCAGGGAAATTGTGAGTCATGCAACTGGAAACATGCACACACAGAAATGTCACCCTCACTCTGACCATCAGAACAGCAGCCTCTTTGCTTATATACATGCCCCTAAAATAAGAGCTGTGTGATTGGCTGAGAAACAGTTCTCACTGAATCACCCTCAACCAATTAGAGAGTAGGACTTCCTGTTCTGCAAAAGATGTTTCCTGTTGATAATCGAGTGGCGCTATGTGTGTGTCTCCCTAATGTGTACTGTATGTACATTTGTGGCTCTGTAGACCAGTGCACAGCTTGGGGAAGTGCTGTCAGTGATAGCGATGTCGCCAGATTTGCGTGTGTGCGTGTGTGTGTGTGTGTGTGTGTGTGTGTGTGTGTGTGAGCAATCAGTGTTTTGGTCAGAAAGTAAACAGAGTAGTGAGGAGAACAGCCCACGTGCTTGAACACATCTCTCTGCCCCATAGTAACCCTAACCATGAGATTTGTCAGTGAAGACAAAAAGAAAAGAAACTTTAAATAGGTCAAACAACCATGCGCTGATGTGAAAGGTCACTTTGCCTGTATCAGTGATGTTCACATGCACTTAAGTAATCTGGTTATGTAAAATATATGTATACATGCAGCAGCAGAGGAATCAGATTTCTGCTCTATTCAGACTTATTTTGGGAGCTTGGCATAGAGATTTAAACTGTTTTGTGACAAAAGAGGCTTTTTTCTGGCTTTTGTGTGTCTGCGTGTGTGTATGTTTGTCTGACAGCATGTGTGTGTGACAGACAGTTACAGTGATAGCGCAGGGCGAGATGAAGGAAAGACACATGCAGCTGATCCACAACAGCCTCAATTTTAAATATCCACGGAGGAAAGTGATTTATTTAGACGTCTACTGGGCACTTTGTGTTAAAAATGAGGCGACATCTCCTTGTTAGTGGTCTCTACTTTCTAGGGAAAGCATTTTGTCAATCTCTACAAAGATAGCTGCATTGTGTGTGTGCGCAGGAACAAAGGCTTTATGTAACAGTGCACACAGTGACTCCTTTGGACACACAACAGTCGGTACAAAACACAACAGAGCTTCCTCCACAGGTTCAGCAGTGTGGTGAAGATTGTTACCCTTAAAACTCATTCTTGGAACACAGACACAGAATGGCTACACATTACTCACAAATATAGATGCAATTCACATGCATCATCACAAATGTGCACAGGTTGAACATGTGCCAGCAAAACCCAGGAGACATTTCCAGTGCACGAATAAATACTAATTACCATAATGTAAAGTAAAAGCTTAGAGTCCCTGTTTCCACAGTGTGTTTCCTCACACACCAACAAGTCACAACACCTGATGTGACGTGACCTTGTAAACACGTTAGTGTGCGGGTTTCCCAGGGGACAAAACCATAGCAGGTTGTTACCCACTGTCTTTTGCAGATGTGTCTTACAGAGGTATTAAAAACTGAGTAGGTCATTACTTCTGATCTCCGTATCCAACTCATTTGGTGTTTAATACCTATTTTATTGTTTGCATTAAACATTTAAAACAACAAAATATTAGGAAGTCATATAATATGCTGACAAAATATCAGTATTTATGATCAGTAGATACAAAATAAATACAGGGTTGGAGATTCAAAGTACTGTCTGGCAATATGTGTGCAGTGACTAGTATGTGAGATAGCTTTCACAAATTTGGGTGGGCGATATAATGACGTGTAAAGGTGAACCACTTTCCTGTGATACTGCACTGAGTCATGGTGGGTCAGCTTGGAAACATATTGTGCACTTTTATCAGGCCACATGTACAAATTGAAAAAGTTAATGTGTCAACACAGGTTTTAGAGCTGTTCTGTAATAATTAACTGTGTGTCATGGGTGGGTATGAATATGCGTGCGTGTGTGTGTGTGTGTGTGTGTGTGACTGTATGCATGTGCAGTTATATCATCTTTGAAGAAACAGAGAAAGAAAATGTTTTTCTTCAGCAGAACTAGGTTAGTGGCAGAACAAGTCATAGATATTTATAGCCACACAGATCAAAGTTATTAATGATCTCAGTTACAGTTATTCGACCTGTCATTAGTTTATTTTTATCTATCTGGTCAGTACATAGACAAACTGTCTCAAAACAACCCTGCATTACTTTTTCTGTGCTCAACTCAAGCCAGTGTCAAGGCTTTAAGCTTATAAATTTATGGCCCCCGCTCTCTGTTTAAATTGTTTTTAAAGGAACGGTCCACTATTACGGATCATATATGTTTACTACCTCTATGAGACTAGACTCATACCTCAGTATATTCAATTTTGTGGATTAATTTTGTGCCTACCTGTATTTGTTTTGTGTCTCTTTTGGGTTGTTTTATGTCCATTGTTTGTGGTGATTTATTAAACTTCATAGAGATATTAACCAACACTTCAGAGGGGGTGAGATCAGGGGCCACCATTGAACCTTTGGGCCCTTGAGCCTGTACATGGGAGGCCCATTTAGTCATCCCTATAGCACATACAGTAGCATTCTAACTCTTTCTATTACTTCATTCAGCTCAGTAAATTGCTGATGTTTTGTACAATGCAAGTCACATTACATGAAAGTGAGCTCGTACTTGCGCTGCTGCAGGGCACTGAAAACAGTGCATCACCATAAGCAGGCTATGGCCCAGCACTCCTTGCTGTCTGTAGTGTCAGAGAAAGGTAAGCTAAACAGAGGACTTGTATAAAAGATTCATTAAGGATTTGTTTGGTCATGGAGCTTAACAAAACCACCTATTGGAACACATCTCTACTCAGGAGTAAATGTTTTGAGTATTTGTTCCCATGAATTTGACTTTTAGTTGAGACATTTAGTTGAGGTACTGCAAACAGCTGCAACTCTCAAAGTTTCATTTTCTATGTCTTCCCATGTGTAATGTACAAAATACAAAATGTAAATAAGACAGAATTAGAGTTATTGGAAGGTTAAGGTTTCACATTGGACAAAGCTCAGCTAGCTGGTTCCTTTAGTTTTCAATCTTTGTCTTAGACTAGGTTCTCTTTACACAAGATTAGCCTTTAGGACGAGCGCCATGTGCGACCAGTTTACACATCACAAATCAACAGATGCTTTTTCACAAACACTGTTGGATCACATTCTCTTCATCGTTCTCTCTCTCGCTCAGACACACAGCCAGTGTTACACAGGTCATGCTGAACTCTTCTTGGCCTCTGTGGTTTGCACTGCACTTATTCTCAACTCTCAACTTCCAACCTAAACAACAGCACAAACACACACACACACACACACACGTTCTCACAAAGTTCTCAGGTCCAGGATGCATTGAAATCTTAACCTAATGTCTTTTCTAAATTCTCTGACATCTGCACTACAGGAAATAATTAGTAAACTCTGAGAAATATAGATTAAAACACACACACACTCACACACACACATGCCAGCACACATGAAAACAGTACAATGAATAGAGAAATGAATTTATATCAGCAACAGCTGTTGCTGAACTGTCAAGTGTGATAACATCATCTGAAACTCACAATATGAAGATTAATCAAATGTTGGTGGTCACACATTTTAACATGGGTGCAATTCTTCTGAAATTAAATAGAAAATATGGCATGTTGCCAAGATTAACCTCTTGACCTCTTAACCTCTGTTACCTCCTCTGTATAGTGGGAAGATGAAATGCCATTGTCAGGGATGATTAGGCCCGAATCACCTTTAAATGAAAGTATGTGAGCATTGATGCAAATGATGCTGCTGCTCTGTACAAACATTTACCAGCAAACAGCAAACATGCCTCGACTCTTTAAGGGGGAAATGTCCAAAAATGAAAATGAAGTGCTTAAACACTCTTTACATTTAGTCCCTTTGCTCTGAGTGTGTGATGCTCTGAGATCTCTGTTCAGAAGTGTGCAGTCCCAGGAACAGCTAAGATACTGCACAGGTCCCTCAAGCTCCCAGGCCTGTGGAAGAGGACCCGAGCTTGAAGGAAGGAATAGGACCACCCCAAAAGAGGGGGCGAGATATGTCCAGAGTGCATGGTGGAGAATTTGGGTGTAGTGTCATACTGCTTAAAAAAGCTTGCCCATTCACTGGTGATGGCCTGACTTCCTGTCTGCTATAGCCAATTGTTCATACTCACAAAAACCTGGGCAAGAAATGCAGTGAGAAGAAAATTCATAGACATATAATCAAACCCCCCCACACACAAGCCCTGAGATTTCACACTTCGGTTTAGTGTGCCATTGTTCTTTGAGTTAGCCTGTGAGCTCAGGCCACAGTAATGTTGTAGAGTTAAAACAGGCAGGTTACTCTGCTCCCTTTACAATACAGCTTCCTCCATCTGCAGCAGGGTTCCCAGGAATGTACACACACAGTTCCTTTCTCTCTTTCTTTTTTGCCTTGAATTCAAATACCTGTGTGTGAGTGTGAATGGATAAAAGAAACATAGGAAAAATTGATGTAATATCCTCAGTGTTTCTGAAGAACAATACACAAACGCAAAGACTCTATTCTGCTCTAAAAGAAATGCCTGAGAGCTGAATAGTAGTTTATTTAAATGGAACTGACAAGGACTGTAGAACCTTCATTCAAAGTTAAGCATGTGATAGATAGAGGTATAAAGAGTAATGCTTTTACTTTTCTTTATAAAATAAAGTTTGCGTCCAACATTTTTCACATGTGCTCTAAAAAGTAAAATGTTGATTTCCATCATTTATACGCCTACACACACAGCTTTTGCCAGGTATAAGATTACATAAATGCAGCAATCCCTGAGGCACGAAGACAGACAACACAACCCGATGGAGCATTCAGCAGCTGCTGAGCATATGTATTATGAATGTCGAGTTGCAGTTATGTTGATACTGAAGATATCAATGAAATATTAAAAACTGTTTTTTGTCCACTCAAATATCAGATCTTGCAAGGAAAATATCAGATTTTCTTTTTCTGCCGTAATATGCATTCCTGCAATGTCCAGCATTTTATGGTTCTGTTTATACAGTTACAGCAGCTGGTTAGAGTCAGAGAAAGTAAGTAGGTAAGTAACATATTTTTGAGGAGAGGGTTGTTTCTGGTGAGCGGAAAGGTCTATTAAACCTAGCAATGTATGTGTGGCAGCTCCAGGTAGCTAGCTGTGTCCCAAAGGTAACTAGAAGGGGTCCAACAGGTGGGTTTGTGGTGCAGGGGCATGTCTGTATGGTCCCTCTGTGAGACCTTTAAGAGGTTTTAAGATTGTTTTGCAAAATGTGCCAGTAGTGGCCATTGAGGAGCCCTTTATCCAATAGTTGTTGTTTTTTTTGGGCAATCTGACTGGTTTGCCTCTCATATCACAACATTAAAAATATGAATAGGAAAGCTCTTGAGTGAGCTGACCTGTCCTCAAAATATTATTAAACTATTATCGGTACAACAATGTTGCGCTTGTGGTGATGTAACCAATTCCCAATACTGTAAAAGGACTGTTAAACTGTTACTTTTACTGTTATATTGGCATTTTAGGCCACATATTTGTTCAGAGGTTGGTAACAAAACACAGGTCTTACATTCAAATAAAAGAGTATGACAGAGAGACAGAGTCTCTCGGAGAGACCGAGCCTTCAAAGTGGATAATGAAATCGTGTGGGGATTCTTTTATTATATTTTCATTTGTCAGAAGACTCCTCTTTCGTGTTTTAACTAGCTTTAAGCCTGTAACATACCCCGGGGTTTGTATTCTACCTCTTTCCAGCCTTTACAGTGAATTCTCCACTAAGGCATGTATGCAGTACAATACAAGGATAATGGTGTGCAGCTCAAGTCCTTCATGTGTGCAGAAGGCAATGCTGAAAGGCTGTTAACTACCAAAGAAAATCCCATCTACTCCATCTGTCAACATGAGATGATATGATGTGTCACTGAGAGGCTCCGCAAAGGGTTTGAACTGCAGAGATATTCTTCAATGTAAAGACAACGTCAGGGCCTGAACACACAGAGAAAGGGCTACTTCAACTCCCAAGTTCAACAGGAGTTCAGTGAACACAATTTTATATGAATGACAATACAGGTCATCACAAGTATTGGCAGTTTATTAAACAGTTGTCTCTTCTTTGAGAACAGAAATCTTAGCTGTATTTCTATAAAGTTGCAACAAAATTGAAAGGCTCCAGAGGCAAGATCAGACTAGCAGTAAACAAATCTGCACCCATTAATAGCAATATTGTTGATACACTCACTTTCAGTTTGGACTCCAAATATAGTCACATGAGAATGTGCATATGAGGCTCATCTCAGTATGTCAAGTCCAGCCTATTTCTTTTTAAAAAACTAACAGCTTAAATTCTACTTTGGTTGCAAAGATTCCACTTAGCACTTCTTAGTGTGATCCATGATGTGTTTTGTTTTTGTCTAATGTCTGCACTGCAATTACAGACATGAGGGAGCTGCAATTTAAATGCTTAATTTGAAGGATTGCCTAATCCTACTCCACACTATTTGCAAATGCAGTGTGTGTGTGCATGTTTGTGCATGTGTGTGTGTGTGTAAGTGTGCAGGATTGCTCCATGCTTCTGTGTGAGGTCTGAGTAAATCTATCTGACTGATGCCTTTGTCTGCTTTGCAGTGTTGAGCAACTCAGCTCAGCTTCTATTGGAGAGGGAATTAGTGTACATTCACAACACACACTCTGTCAATATTGACCATGTCACAGCAAGAACACATTAGTTCCAGAAGATAGGAGATAAGAAGCTGAGCTCATTTATGTTAACAGGGAGGGACAGAGCAAGGCAGATAGAGCTGAAGATGGGGAAGAGCTTCTTTTCTTCTTGCAGATATTGTATGTTGTTGTACGGTATCAAAGGCCATGCTCACACTGAATTTGGACCAGATTTTCCTCTTCTGATAATCTGGAGATGGTTTCAACTTGAACCAATTCAAGGGTTCAAATGATCCTGTAGTTTATACATCATGCAGATTCTATTTCTTCTGCGGGCGTCTGTAGCTCAGGACCACAGGGTTCATGTCAAAGTGTCCTTGGGAAAGACACTGAACCCCAAGTTGCTCCCGGTGGGTCAGGTGAGCACCTTGCAGGGCAGCCGCTGCCATCGGTGTGTGAGTGTGTGTGTGAATAGGTGAATGGGAATCAAATTGTAAAGCGCTTTGGATAAAAACACTATATATATAATACTATTTACTTCTTCTAGCTGACATTGCTGGTTTACCATGATAGGACGCCTCCATATTTGTTTTGTCATATTTCATCATGTGACTTTCTGGGAGAGCACAAGCTCACTTCTAAAATCAGTGTAGTAAATAGTTAAGATACTTTATCTTTATGCTTATTTGAAATGTGCACCAGGTCTGATAGGATAAAGGAAAAGTATATCAATTGTTTATGACATTGTTTTCTTATAGTACTGTATCTCCTGAAGGTGGAGCTAGTTTCAACTGGTACATAACTTTTCAATCATATTGATCCCATCTTGACACAAAACATGACACAGCGAAATTCAGGAACAGTTACACACTGGATGTTTTAGCTGAGTTTCTGTCATTTCTCTTGAGTCTGCTGATTTAGTCAGTGTTAAGAACTATAGGAAGAAACTTTTGCTCTTTTGGTGAAGCCGATATTTGTTCTGTTATTGGTGGTAGTTTCAGCTTAGTAATCACCGAGTGTTCCCAACTTTGATCTAAAAAAAGGCTCACAAATTAGTTTGCTTTCAACGAGGGGGCGGTTTCATTTGTAGCCATTTAAGACCATATATAAGGCACCTGTTGGGCTGGAGCATCAGCAGAAGTGTCAGACCTTGTGTTCAGGCCTCCTTGTGTGAAGACCAACTTTTGTAAAGACCAGCGAGTCTACCTGCATGAGTCCACCAAGCGAGGACATCAAAACACACTTTATTTCTAACTACATCTGTTTCTTCACGTTCTTCACATTAACCCTTTTCTATTCCGGAAAGCCAGTTTCTTTATTTTACTGTGTTTTAAGCAGTTCCCTGTTCTCCATATTTCCAATCTGCGCACCCTCATCCAGACCACTTTGTCAACAGCCTCTCTTGCTCTGTCTGTCGTGAACAAGCCTGACTTCATTTCCACTTTTACTACGTAGTCAGCTGTTCAGCACCAACTGCACCACAGACAACATCTTGTCGCTCCTATGCATTTATCGAATCACTTCTTCATTCAGCCCACAGTCTATATCCCTAGACCTTCACATTCTCCTACCACACTTGTAACATTCCGCAACCCGGAGCAGTTCTCTTCACTGGTCTCTGAATCTTTGCCCCCATCACAGGACCTCTCCACCTTCGATACAGATGTAGCCACTGACAGCCTCTGCAATACACTCTGATGTATGTATTATCTCAGACAGCCTCTGCGATACACTCTCATAGTACACCACCGCACCAGAAAGCTGTTCTCCACTTTCAAATCACTCATGTACCCACCTCCACCTCCTCCATCACTGCCGACGACTTTGCTGGCTTCTTTACTAATAAGGTGGCAGCCATCAGCTCACAGTTCTCTCCTCCAGATGATGACATCCTGCTAACTTCTTCCAACAGTGTCTCTTCCAACAATCGCTCTCCTTATTTTCAACTCCACCTTCCTATCAATGCTATGCTGATGACACACAGCTCTTCCTGTCCTTTTCAACAGATTACTCCACTGTCTCATCTCGCAATTCTGCCTCTCAGAGATGTCTCTCCGACATCTTTGCTTGGATGAAAGAGAGACAACTTCAGCTCAATCTCTACAAAGACTGAAGTTCTTGTCTTTCCAGACAGACCTTGGGGTCGACTGTGGCGCAGGAAGGTAGAGCGGTTGTCCACCAATCTCACAGTTGTTGGTTCAATCTCCGGTCACATGTCGAAGTGTCCTTGAGCAAGACACTGAACCCCAACTTAGTTGCTCCCGGTGAGTGTTGGCCAGCTGCATAGCAGCTCCCCCATCGGTGTATGAATGTGTGTGTGATTGTGAGTGTGATTGGGTAAATAAGAAGCAGTGTAAAGCGCTTTGAGTGCCAATAGGTAGACAAGCGCTATATAAGTGCAGACCATTTACCATTTACCATTTAGACCTTCAACACAACAGAACATCAGTAACAACATTGGACCTACAGAGATTGCACCCACTAAGTCAACGAGAAATCTCGGGGTCATCATCGACAACCAATTGAACTTTAAGGACCACATCTCCCCAGTCTGTAGAGCATGCAAATTTGCTCTCTACAACATCAGAAAGATCAGACCCTTTTTTTTTTCATTGACATCGACATTTTTTTTTTGTCCTTTCGGCTTATCCTGTGAGTTCAGGGTCGCCACAGTGGATCATTGTCCACATGATTTGATGTGGTTGATTTGGCACAGTTTTACGCCAGATGCCCTTCCTGACGTAACCCTCCCCAATTTCTACCGGGCTTGGACCAGCACTAATCAGCTGGGGAGGGTAATGGGCTGTTAGGGGTTTAGTGTCTTGCCCAGTGTCTTTAACATATAGCCAGGGCCGGGGATCAAACCACTCACCTTGTGGTCTGTGGACGACTGCCCTTATCAACTGAGCTACAGCCGCCCCCTTAGAAAGATTAGACCATACCTCACGGAATATACAGCCCAACTCATGTACAGGCGCATGTATCTCGTCTTGATTACTGCAATGGCCTTTTAATGGGGTTACCGGTATGCACATTTAAATCATTGCAGATCATCCAAAATGCGTCAGCCCGCCTTATTCTTATTTTAGTCAAAAAGGACTCATGTCACACAACTCTTCAGATCTCTACACTGGCTTCCTGTAGCTGCCCACATCAGGTTCAAAGCTCTGTCTGATCAACTCAACAGCTCCTGCTTACCTCAACTCCCTCATTCAGGTCTATTAAATTCCATTTAACTTTACTTATATAGCGCCAATTCACAACGAAGTCATCTCAAGGCACTTTACAGAATAACGTCAAGACTATAAAGATGTACAGAGAGAACCCAACAATTCCCACCACCTGCAGAAAGGGACAGAGCGAGGGAGCCAGAAAGGGAAAAAGACAACTACGGGAGAAAACACACAGAGTTAATGTCATATAGTGGTGACAATTGTGGGGTGAGAGGAGAAGAGAGAGTGACAGGAGGAGGACAATCCCTCCTGTCTGCTACTCTCTGCCAATGACCGACGTGGTGCCAGCATCGCACAGAAAACTTTTCACCTCAATGATCCCACAATTGTGGAACGAGCTACCAAATTCTGCATGCTTAGCAAACTCACTCCCAATTTTCTTTCACAACTTCCTATGCACTTAAATCTATTAAATCAATTAAGCGCGACTGTGGTGCAAGAGGTAGAGCAATCCCCCAATTGCTGGTTTGATCCCCGGCTCCTCCGATCACATGTTGAAGTGTCCTTGAGCAAGACACTAAAACCCATCTTAGTTGTGCCCGGTGAGGGTGGGCCAGGTGCATAGCAGCTCCCCCATCTGTGTTTGGGTGTGTGTGTGATTTTGAGTACGAAAAGGTCAAATAAGAAGCCTTGCAAAGTGCATTTACCATTATAAAAAAGCACAAAAGTTTCATCTCATGAAATGTAAACACTTTTCTGATATGACTTTGCTTTGATGTTTTCTCCTTGACTTGCCTTCTAACTCACTTGTAAGTTGCTTTGGATAAAATCATCTGCTAAATGACTAAATGTAAATGTAAACATTTTAGCAAACGGGAAAGTACATTTACTTATTTTATTTTCCACTACTTTTACTTGAATACATTTTAGATTCAAAAATAGTTGCTTTATTAAAACTCTGTAAACTTTACACACATAAATATGTCTAATACAGTGCATCTGTAAAGTATTCCCAGCACTTAACTTCTCCACATTTTGTTATGTAACAGCCTTATTCCAAAATTGATTATATTCTTTATTTTCCTCTGAGTTCTACGAACAATACCCCATAATGACACGTGAAAAATCGTTGTTTAAAATCGGCAAATTAAAAATAAAAAACAAACAAATCACATGTACACAAGTATCCATGGCCTCTGGCATGGCACTAAAAATTAAGCTGTAGTGCCTCCTGTTTCCACTGATCATCCTTGAGATGTTTCTACAGTCCACCTGTGGGAAATTCAGTTGATTGGACATAATTTGGAAGGGCATAAACCTGTCTACATAATGTCCCAATGCTAACATTGCAAGTCAGAGGACAAACCATGCCGTGAAGTCCAAGGAATTGTCTGCAGGCCTAACCTAACTCTAACCCAAGACAGGACTGTATCGAGGGACTCGATACATTTCTTTAGTATGATGGAGCAAAGATTGACATCCATCTTTGGTCTGAATGCCAAGTGTCATGTTTGGAGGAAACAAGGCACCGCTCACAACCAGGCCAATACCATCCCTACAGTAAGGTGGTGGCAGCATCATGCTGTGGGGATGTTTTTCATAAGCCGGAACTGGGTGAATAGTCAGGTTCAAGGGAAAAATTATCAGCAATGTTCATCTTTGAACAGGACAACGACACTAAGCACACAGCCAAGATAACAAAGGAGTGACCACAGGACAACTCTGTAAATGTCCCTGAGTGGCCCAGCCAGAGCCCAGCATCTCTGGAGAGATCTGAAAATGGCTGTGCACTGACGCTCCCCACTCGACCTGATAGAGCTTGAGAGGTACTGCAAAGAAGAATGGGCGAAACTGCCCAAAAATAGGTGTCAAGCATGTAGCATCATCCTCTACAAGACTTTAATTGGATCTAAAGGTATTAAGCGAAGTTGGTGAATACATGTATTTTATTTTTAATAAATTTGCAAAGATTTCAAAGAAACTTCTTTCAGGTTGTCATTATCGGGTATTATATGTAGAACTTTGATGGAAATAATGAATTTAATCTATTTTGAAATAAGGCTGTAACATAACAAAAAGTGGAAAAATGTATGCGCTGGGAATACTTTCTGGATATATAATATGAAATTCATATTATAATTATTAGATTCAAAACTTATGATCATCCAAACAGGTCTTTAAAATCAGTTCCAGCATTATCAGCATTAGAGGTGGAGTATTTCTATGGTGTGGTATTGCTCATTTAACTTTAAGTAAATGGTCTGAGTACTGCTTTCAGCACTGCTTAATAAGTAAAAAATTAAATAACAATCTGTTACATGGCTAAACATAAGAACTAGGAACAAAAATATCCTGACAGAAACTTCTGTGTACAGTGCACAAGATTGATTACTTCTTTTTATTTTCACATTACTGCTGTGCAGAGACCTGTGTCTACCTGTGTTTGAACAGGCACGTCGGTGGTACGAGGCATTTGTGTGAGTGTCTTTTTATGTGAGTGAAGCAATGTTATACTAGGTGACATTCCATCTCCACTCAAGCCCATCATTACGCCCCGGGTGCACTCCCATTTATTGGTTCCTAATCATAAGTTTTACCATTTAACCTCAGGAATGAATGCAGAACCTTCCTGGAAGGACATGAACAAGCAAAAATAGCTTTAGAGAAAATGGGGGAAATGGCAGCTAAACTATTAGAACACTGTGTGTGGCTGAATATATTTGTGACTTTGGGGTTAGCTTCAGTATTTACAGGACATTAGTGTTGTTGAGGGTTTGTTTAGAAGTTAAAATGTTGAGGGAAAAGATTAAAGACTTATACAGCACAACTGGTGATGTGAATATCAACATGTCAGGTCAAACTAACACTCGGGAAATTTTTTTGTTCTTCTGCTCCACTGATACCATTAACAGTTCGCATCCTCACAGTCTGGCAAGGTGTTGATGCTAATGTTATTGGGTGTTGATTCTGCTGGTCTTTGATATTAATTAACCGAGAGAATAGTCCAACAAACTGTAGGGGGAGAAATGAATAGCCATCTGCATTAATCTACAACACGTTTATAACGGGTCGTAGTCATTTTAACAGGTGTATTTTATGGATGGAGATTGGATGAAGTTTACTTTGATTCAAAAGCAGAAGCAGACACTACATTACTGTTTCCTAAATGTAAAACCCAGGCACAAAAGGGATCCAGTTACAGTCCAGGTAAAACAACAAGAAAGGAAATGTTCCCTCCCACTACCATCCTAAGTTTCAGGTACCGAATATTTAATCTGTTTATTTATCAATTATCTATCAATAACTTATGATTGTGGCAGGACACTTACTCTGCTCAGACACCATTGTGCCACTATACCAGTACTTCCTGCTCTTTTGTTGACTAGTGAACACTTTGGCCCCAGGAAACACCAAATCGTAATATCATCAGATGCTTATAAATTTCCCCGAACCTGTCTGTTGAATGTTCACTGTTACTGATTTGATGGTGCATTCACCTTGACCGGTCACTGGGCTGTGCAATGGAGATCATCATAGGTGTTACCAACCTACTACAGTCCTCTTAAGCTAACATAATATATTGTGAATCTTCTTTAACCACCTGAATTCACCCACGCAAAGAGGAAACCACATTTCTAAATATATTGTATGTGCCTTGTCTAAGCTGCCGTGGTCAGCCCTGCTGGCTTGATCAGCAGTTTAATCTGAAATCTAATGTTCATTTTGGCCAACCATGTTTATTATTATGTTACATGATGGAGAAACAGTGTATAAAATCAGAATAACCTCTAGTTCTCCAATCTGTACATCAACTATCGTGTGCAGGTTTAGTTTTATTCTATGCTGTTCTTGTGGGTCATCAGCAGACCATGCAAACTATACACATAGCTGTTGAGTCCTAATCCTGAGAGGAAACGGAGGCTTTTATTAAAAAATGTGCCATTTCCTTTCATTTGTCCCAACAAGTTATGAAATGAAATAACACAACACTGCATAACAGTGGTGAGGTTCGCACATGAATGTGCCTGCTGTGGCTCTGCCGAGCCGTCAAAAGGTTTTGGAAAGTGATTGTTGATGTACTGTCATCTGTGATGAATGGAAAATCCTTCTTTGTCCAGTGGTGTGTTTGCATCAAAAACAAGAGGCAGAAACGGTTTTGGGATGAATAACCATTTACTGTGAAGAGCCTGGACGTCCCATTTCCTGTTTGTCTTTTTGGTTGCTTTTTCACCTTGTAGTCTTGATTCTTTTCACCTGTTCCGCTGTTTAATTAAACATATTTATCCCCACAATCTCCACCATCTCGTCCCATTTGCCTGGTTTGTGCAGCTGTTGGTTAGTCTCTGACTTCCCTCAATCTGAGCGTTGGTTTCCCATTTGTTTTTAAATACCCAGTTTAGTCACTTGTCTGTCCTTTTGCTTAAGTACTGAGTTTTTGGTTTTATTTTGTTTGGAAGTCTTGATTTAGTTAATCATTTGTCCGTTACATTCTGTCTCAGAATTTTGATTTAATCACTTGTCTGTCCGTGTTCTGCTGAAGGTTTTTCCGTTAAAGGGAGTTTTCCTCTCCACTGTTGCCTAGGACTCGCTCAAGGGGGGGAATTGTTGGGTTTTCTCTATACATCTTTATAGTCTGGACTTTAGTGTATTAAAGTGCCTTGAGATGACATTGTTGTGAATTGCTGCTATATAAAGTTGAATTAAATATTAGAAAATTGTCAGACAAGACAATTACGAAAAAATACAGTTAAAATATCAGTTTTAGGTGAAGTTACACAAATGTTAAATGAATTATTTGAATGCACACATTAAAAAAATGCATGTGACTGTTGGTGTTGTACAGTAATTAAATATTTATTTACAGCATCCTATCAGGTCATTCTTTAACTACTGTACATATTTAATTACTTTCTGAGTCATTTTCTGTTGACCTATTTGAAATCAATTTACTTTTATGACCTAACCTTTTGTTCACAGCCTTATCTGTTGCTGTTGCCTTGGCAGTGCTTTTTCACGCAGCCTACAGAGTTACAGTAGGAGCACAAGTTCTATAGAAACAAAACGAGAGAGGATAGACGATAGAAACGGTTCAGCTGAAGGGTTTCAATTCCAAAGAACTGCATCCAATGCACAGAGAAACTCATTATATAAATTTTGAGTATACCAGGAAGTTGGCATGCATTGAACATAAGCTTTCATATTCTGGATGTAGGCTCGAGCTATTGGTTAACACAAATGCACATTATACCCAAGGCTAAGTCAGAAGTATAGTATAAGAACTGATTTGTGGACTGATGTCCCTGGTTGGGCAGATTAGCTTTACTCTGGGGACAGGGGGAAAATTGTCTGTAAACCCCAATAAGGCATGATGTTATTTAGTGAAATGCAATGTTCTTTTTTGCAGGAAAAACCTTTCAACAAAAATGAACAGAGAGGTTTAGGGCAGTATCTGCTAATTCTTCCCGCACAACTCGATTACAAACCAAAAAGTCGACAATGGATTGTTCTGTAAAATGCAAAAGATCTTTTATAGTAATAAGTTAAATCTATGTCCAAAGAACTTTGACAGCTTACTGTGCTTAGAACACTTCAATAGTTTTTAATAAATGTAGACCTATCAGTAAGTGGGACAATATTGATTAGTGTTTTGTAATCCTCACATTGTATTACCCCAGAGTTTGGCAAGGAGCCCACAGGCCTACAGCACTGTTCTTTTTTATAACCTGTATATGTGTGTTACCAGGTTACCTGAACACTGTTTTGCTTTCTGCGTCAAGTCGTACATGAATGAGGAAATTACAGTCCCTCTAGTTTCTCAGCAGATAAATATTCTACCACCAACTCTGACCTTCTTTTGGATGATTCAATCTGAAGCGTCATCTCTCTCTCTGTCTCTCTCTCTGTGTTTCTTTTCCTCAATACATACGCTTCCACCCCAACCCTCACCCCCTCCCCATTTTTCTGTCTGTTTGCTGTGACTCAGTATGTGGTGCTGGATACATATTTACCCACCACAGTCACAACACTGCATGTGAAGTTTAGGAGCTGGAAACGCAACGGGAACTCATGCACAGCATGTGCACACACACACACGTTATTTTCAAGATTAATATTTTTTTCAGCAATCCCTGTACAGACATAAAAGCCAACAATGAATTGCCTCTACTAATGTTTAGCACCAATCATCCTGGTTAAGCTTGTCTTTACCATAGACCTTTTTTTGTTGTATGAAATCTATTACAAAAACATGAACCAGACACATCATACTACTGCGTGAGATTTTTCTTAATTCCAAAATGCATGGTGGAGAAATTTAATAAAATTCTATTTAAATGCTCTAAAATGATTTTATTCTCTGATATGTGCACATAACTAAGTTAAATTTCCCAAGATATGATTATTCAGAGCTTCTTGGGCAACAATTGTTGCTAATTTCTCTGCCAAATTAATAGAAGAGAATCCAAAAGAATAGAAGCTTTATTGTCATCATCGAGCACATATACATGCTACACATCTATCCATTATCTTAACCTGTGCAGTGTCACAGGATGGTGGAGCCTTTAAATGGCCTGCACCTATATAATGCTTTTCTACCTTATCCAAAGCACTCTACACAGCTGGCCCTCACTCACTGGGAGCAACTAAGTTGGGGTAAATGGTCTGTTTATATCACACTTTTATCTGAAGCTCTTTATATTGCGGTTTCTCATTAGTCTATCCACACACCTATATCACCAGCTGCCATGCACTGAAGTCAGCCTGGTTGACATCAAGGAGGTTGTTCTGAGAAAGGAATTCTGAAAGGAAACTGCTTTCGTGACAATTTAGTATTTAGGACCTAGAAGCACAGGAGGAAGGTAAAGAAGGTTTATTGGTAATGAAAACTGAATTGATGAATGCTGGTCTGAAGGTTGGTGAGTATGATTTCAGTATGGATGTATCCTGATTGGTAAGGAGGAGGATCGGAAACTGACCACAACTGGAAGCAATGGTGTAAAATTACACTTCAAACTCTGAAACTGTTTTCTTCCCTTGAAAGATCTTAGTAAGGTAGCAAGAAGCCTTGCTCTCAGGCCTAGTGGGGTCAAAACCCTCGGTAGTTCCTCTGGAAATCCTTAAAAGAACGAGGCACAAGGAGATTCATGTTCCCTGTCGTCGTTCCCCAAAAACCTGCCCGTCCCGCTAGCAGGGAGATTGCATACGCTACTCGAGAATGCTCAGTAGTGAAGGAGGAGGGCTGTAATTCAAATAATAGTTTACATTGAATCAGGAAAACTCGGCAACTAACAGGCTCAGGGGGACTGATCTTGGGCTCTGAGGTGAAGGAAGGTTTGGAACCAGAAGACCCGGGTAAACAAAGAGATAAACAGCTAATTTGTTATGTTAAGAACTGGATAGCAACTCTTAGTCCAGCAAGAGTAGCATCATGGTGCAAAAGAATACCCTCTACAATGTCTTTCCAATCTCCAGTATCTGTGGGGTCCTTGTTGGGCAGATCGTACTGTAATCTAGTGTTTAGGACCCAGAAGCATAGAACACATGAGAAAGGTAAAGAATGTTTATTGGTATAAGAAAAGAATTGATGAATGTTGGTCTGAAGGTTGGGGAGTATGTTTTCAGTCTGGATATATCCTGAGCGGTAGGGATGAGGACCTTCTTCAAAGGCAAAGTTGCCGATAACCAGAAACTGCTTACTTGTAGGTGTAGACAACTGGAGATGGAAAACAAATGTTGAGTTCAGTTGAAGGAACAGGTAAAAAAAATCAGGAGCCAAAAAAAATGGAGGGACCAGGAAGATAGTGGGAGACCAGGTAAAGTGAGAAGGACAGGATTGTTGCATACTGGAAATGAATGGCAGATAGCTGGTGAGTGCTGCGTATTTCTGTAGATAAACTCAGGGTACAAGTGAATATTTTTGTAGCATGAAACCACAGGTTTGTAATAGGGGAAACATACAATTTATCACAGTTCCAATACCCAAAGTATAATGTCCAAAAATCCAAGTAAACTATCCATAGTCCAAGAACTGATACAAGATTCAAAATCTAAATATTTTCCTTATCCAAACAAGAGTCCAACGTTCCACGGTCAGCAATCTAACAAATAATAAGTAGTGGGGACTTACGACACAGAGTACATGGGGAAGAAATATGAGGGGAGTCTGGAGGTGTGGGTTACAGACAGGAATCAGGTGCAAGTAGCAGGCAGGTTAGCGATGTAGCAGGTAGGTAACAGGCAAGAAGGCAGGTTAGCAGGTAGGTAATACACAAACAGGTTTAGCAACAGGCTTCAGGCAGATCTGAGTATAAATAGGCAGAGGAACAGGTGAAAAAAATCAGGAAGGAACTATGAAACAGGAAATGAGGAAGAGGCACTACAAAATAAAAGCCAGCAACAGGAATTGAAGCAGGGGACTGTGATAGCTTGTTAACGGGTCTTGGCCAGAAATGGAAGCATTAAGTCGAGAGGAGTTATTTAAAAGTGGAGAACAACCTGGTGTCAGTGGTGTTGCTAAGTTGTGATAGTATTCAGATTTTGCCCTGATGAAGCTGTGAGAGAAATACACAAGCAGGTTCTGATTTTCAGTAAGAGCAGATGGATGCTTGAACTTGCGCCTCTTTTTTTCAGCACTCCTGAGCGTGGTGTGTTGATCACGGATTGGGTCACTGAGCCAGGGATTAGGAGCTGAGGAATGGGCAGGTCTGAAAGACAGGGGGCAGACACTATCCAGGCACATTGAAAGTGTCCCTGGGAAAGTGGGAAGAAAAATGCTCAGGATTAAGAGATCTGATGTTGTGATGGAATGTTGGAAAGTGGGGAACGACTATGTGATGAGAAAGATGGTGAGTTGAATAAAGAAGTAGTCGAATAAATGCAGAGGAGTGATTGGGATGATGTACCTGGTGCAGTTCTGGGTAAGAATAAGGTCTAGGTAGTTGGCAGCTTTGCAAGACTGGGGACCAGTCTCAGGTCAAATGTGTTTGGATGTGCAAGGACAACAGAAGGCTGAGGCTTGACCAGGTGCATGCTCAGGTCTTCCAGGATGATAAGAGTACTGGCATCTTCATTAAGGTGGAACAGCAGAATGTCAAGCTCATCACAGAAGTAGTCAAACTGGCTCGGTGCTCGATACAGTAGATCCCAATCTCGTGGACTGTAATCTGTGCAGTAATTCTGATAGCATGATATGAAAGACTGTTAAGGGATGCTGTAGGTGAACCTTAAAGGGAGTTGTCAGTGATGAGACGTCCAGCACCACCTCCCCATTCTGGGTGTGAGAAAAGGTAAAAGTAGTGGAAAGTGCAGCTGGGAGCAGAAGTGTTCTTTGAGGTGATTCTGGTTTGTGTAACTGACAGTAGCTAAACAGTTGACCGTGTAGCAAAAGCCTGAATGTAGTCGGCCTTTTTGCCCCTTTGACCTGCCAGAAATCCAACCTATCTATCGGGAGCAGGATCAGTGATTGTTCGGCTAGTTAATCTAGTACTGGAACCTTGCTCATACTGCTCATCTAAAATCGCTTTGGTGCAACTGATTTAGGAAGCTTAGGGTTCCCGTTTGCATCAGGGATTGATGCTTGAAGTTTGTAGTGTAGTTCAATGGAAACCCTTCAATATAAAGTGAAATAGTATCCTAGGGAGGTGGACAGGGGGGTGGATGGCATAAAAAGACGACCACGGTTCCAGAAGTTATGCGATTTAATGATGACTGTAACACGTGGAACACATGTGTACTATACCAAGGAAGTATGTGTAGGCAGTTGTCACTGTAGGAAGTTTGTTTTATGTAATTTATCTCATAACTTAACCTTCCCCTGAATTTTTTGTGCCTAACACATGTTTTGTCGTAACATACTGTAACCTTACACTAAAGTTGTTTTCATAATGCTCCGTCCAATAGTAACGTCAAAGGGTACCTGCAGTGTCAACGTGATATAGCAAAGGGTGTAAAAAGCGACACAATTTGATGCCTTACGAAGCGTCGTTATCCAACCCGGTGGCATGAGAATGTACTGTAAATACTTACTACTAACATTGCTGAATGGTCATAAATTTAATAATACTGAATTTTCACATTACCCCAATAATGTTAAGTTCTTATGTGTGTGGATAAATCTAGTACTTTACTTTAACTACTACTTCATAATAAGTCTTAATATAATAACTAACGAAGTCAGGACCAGTTAAAACATGACATCCAAAAGGGGATTTTACTGCTTCATTTAATTTCCACAGTGTTAGACATAACTCCTCTGAAACACACACACACATACACACACACAGTGAATCTATGCACCCATCGTGTCTCTGTCTGCAGACTTGCTGCATCAGACAATGCAATCTGGGCCAAGAGAGGAACTGACTTTAGTGATCCAGTAAATCCTGTCACCCACTCAAACCACCAGACCTGAAGAATTCAAACCACTTTAAAATATCTGCTGGTTGGTTGCCCAATGTCTCAGCCACTGCGTGGGACTGTCAGTCCAATTGCAACACATGCCATTCCTGTTTTTCATTACAGTGTGATACTTCTTCAGCAAAACACAAACATATGGGTAATGACAGCAAGAAGATCTAAATAAACAGAGTGAGAGACAGAATAAGAGAAAATGCTCATCAGCAGCTATGGCAGACATCAACAAAGAACATAAGAGGAATGAGTAAGAAATGCAGTAAAACGGGATTCGAACAAAAGAGTATAGCACAAAAAAGTATAAAGGGGCTGGAAAAGTTAAGAAAACTAAAGGGAAGTAGAGCATGATGGGAGTCACTGTTTGGCAAGAGATTGTTGAAAAAATGTAAAGCAAATTAGAAAAAGAAAAAAATACAGAGTGGAATTGGAGGATTGCTGAGAGAAAGACGGTGAACTGTCATAAATCATGATTTCCCCCTAACGTTTTGATAGCGACTGGTGGATTATGGCATGTTCTGTAAATTATGTCTCAATGGAAACAGTGTTGGCATATAGTAAGCTCCAAACACACAGTTGCGTTATGTAATGTGAGCATTGTATTTCAGACCACAGCCAGTCAGCCGTGACACACACGTGAGGAGCCAGCGAGACAGACAACTCTCTCTCCATGATAGGAAACAGAACCAACACGGGAGGTGACACCCAGCGTGTGTCTGACATTAGATGGACTCCAATAACACTACAAACTTGCCATCACAGAGTCAGAAGCAACATCATGAAGATGAGCATAATACAATAAACATTCAAATACATCTCAGATCTCTTTTATTACATGTTAAAGATAGGATTTGTTTGCATTGGATGATCAGCCAACACGTTTTCACCCCCACAGCATAAGATAACGATGCTTCCTAATTTGTCCAGTTGTGTCCGTTTTTTACATACTATAGAATATCATATTTGGACGCTCCAGGAGCATCACTATTTGATGCCATGGGAAAAACCTTCAGGATCAGGTAACAGCACAAAAACTTCAGAGTAATGTTAAGTTAAAAGCAAAATTACATAAAAACAAATTGTTACGAGACACACACACACTTCCTTATTATAGTAACCACAGGCACCAAAATGTGTTATGGTCATAATTGAAAATGTCTCTAGACGTCTAACTAGCGTCAAGTCCTGAGTCTGGACAAACACTTTTTGATGACTCAGGAACGAGAACAGACCGGATCAGCCCAGTGTCCCTCTGAATTATGATCATATTGAACGGGACTCCATGATTTCTATCCAAAGGCAACATTCTGTGTCAGAACAGGAAGTATACGGTGTCCATTATTAGCAAGGTGGAAAGTAAGAATTTCAAAGTCAGGGTGGTGGATGAATGGGTAGCATCCAACTTTCGTGTTCTCTGACTGAAACACCAACTACTTTTGTCAGGGTTTTTCCCCATAGATTACAACAATACATGTTTTATTTTCACATTGTGGCCAATGTGAGGCTTTGGCTTTGTTGTCCAACAACTGTTGGACACACCACCGCATTGGTTGACATTTGTTCATTCCAAAACAGGCAACCTTTCTATTTGTAACAAACTTAGCTGTGTATGCTCCAGTTCGGTGCTTACATGTATTTCCACTGGTAAACTTTAGACTTAACAGTTGATAAAATGCATGTTGTGCTGCGGTAGTGGGACCACACCAACCAGGCTACCCTTGCTGCCCCCCATGCACGTCATTGAATCTTTGGCTATGACCCTGTCACTGGTTCACCAGTTATTCTTCCTTGGACAACTTTAGATCGGTTTTTTGATCCCTTCCCACAAGACCATTTAGTACCTGCTCTGACTTAGCATGTAGCCAGCATAGTTGTCACTGCCACTCAGACATATATACTTCTTGGTAGGTGCCACTGTAACAAGATAATTATTCACTTTCCCTGTCAGTGGTTGTCAAGCATTAATAACAAGGTGAGGCAGGAATAGCGGACATCTGCTCTACGTATACCTATGCATATTTACCCAAAACTGTTTTTACCACCAAATACATTAATTAGATCTGCACATTTGTGCACTTTGCTCTTTTGCTAAACATAGAAGCACAACTGTTTCATCCAACACGGTCATATGTATAAACCACAGGTTTAATCAGCTTGAATAAAAGTGAAAAAGAACTCTTTGCTCTAAATGACATTCTGTCCCATTGTGTAATAGGACAGAATTGTGCAGAGGAAAGCAAGTCTGAATAAATCATAGCTTTACGTGTGTGTGTGTGTGTGTGTGTGCGTGTGCGTGTGTGTGTGGCACTGTCTCTGTTTCTGTCTGTGAGTGTTTTTGCTTGGTGGCATTTACCCTCCAAAGCCTTATTTACGGTGCCTTAATGACAGGAGCACAGGCACAACGATGCGTCACTGCTACACATTAAACACACACACTCACAGACAGGCAGAGGGTCAGTTTACATGCCCTGTGTGACTGTGGTGTATTTAAGTATTTAAGCATCATAAACAACAAAGCCCACAGCAGGGCCAATCATTCAGATGAGAGGCAAAATTGCCCTTAATGGAGTGTAAAAGACTGCAGATGCAAACAGCAAGTCTGCAGGCTAACATCAGACACTGGTCTAAACACTGTTTAAGGGACTGAAATTACAGTTTAGCTGCTGTTCTGTCTACCACCAACACACAATTTCAGGAACCTGCTGTGTCACAAGCTGGTGAGAGTTTATTCATTCATTCTGCAGGTCACTTGCCTCTCATGTTAACGGGGGGGCAACACATGGGGGCTCCCTGCAACTCATCCAAGAGACTAGTTTTGTTTCCCATAAATTGTGAGAGTTTTGCATGAAGTTCTGAAATTGTGGAGCTCACATGTCAAAGTGTCACTGTTTAATATAGAACACGTGCAATGATGTGGGGGTTCTGCTCTAGGTTCAGCAGGTTTTGTGTTGTGTTTCTAACGATTAGTATTTTCTATAGAGATTTAATAATATGTTTTATTTCTGACACTGCTATGACCATAAATACTTTGTATTGTAAGAGGGCAGGATACATTGTGATAGTGTTTATCGATCACAGATGAAATGGCAGCCGATTACAGCCTGTTCTTCATACGTGGATCAACAGCTCAGCTGATATTATTGCTGGCACTCTGTTGATTGTTGGTTCTTCCAACGTCACATTGAGCTTGTTGCATCGGCAGCATATGCACCATTAAAAACCTATTGAAAAGCAGGTTTTTTCTCAGGTTTAGTCACAGCAAACAAGGTAGGATTGGATCTAAACAGTGTTGGAAGTCCAAAGTCAGAAAGTTCTCTAAATGCTAACAACTCCGTCATCAATAGTCTATATATGTGCCAAGCTAGTTGTGGAATAACACAATTCACACATAAAGCAATAAATAATTTTAACTTTCATCTGTTCCCAAGTTCTCTCAGCACTTACTATCTCTGAATATAATGAAGAAATTATACACACAATTTACCATTAGATAAGTTGCATGCATTTGTGGTCATAGTCAGGATTAGCATTAATTTCTCACACACTTTTTGCTTCTATCCTCCTAATTTCTGCTGCTTTTAGCATTTTTCTAGGATTTAATTTACTAGCATTATTTATTTCTATTAGTGGCACACTATCAACATAAAACATCCATCCATCAATTATCTGTAACCTCTTATCCTGTTTGGGTTCACAGGAGACTGGAGTCTGTCCCAGCTGTCATTAGGTGAGAGGCATGGTCAGACCCTGCACAGGTCTTCAGTCTTTTTCATTGCCAACACAAAGACACGTACACGGAGAGACCCAGAGGAAACCTGCATGGGGAGACCATGCAAACTCCACACCCTCCCATATAAAACACCATCATATATTTACAAATGTCACCAATTCATAACCCAGTGCACCTGGATCTTTGTGTGCACTGACAAAAGCTTTTATTAGCACCTTCCACCACACAGTGCTAATCTGCATTCTCTTATCAACGCCTCCTCAAACCACAGTCACATGTTAAGATCAGCTGCCATCGATCACACTCCCTCCGTGCGCTAACAGCAGATAACCTCAGTGCTCAGCTATCGTTAGCACTGTATCAACACACATTAGACTGTTATTAGTGGTTATTTATGATCTGTGTTCAGCTTAAATAGCATTTTTTACATGTAAACAGAACACCTGATGACTCATAATGAAATATTTCATAATATGATATAACTGCATTGTAGTATTGATCTTATCTGACCATATGAATATTTCTACATCCATTCCAGTATCACAATGCTTCTTTCAATTGAAATAAATAAATAAAGAGATGGAAATTGGTGGCTGTGTAGTTTTCGTTGGCCTTTGTTTGCACTATTTGTGATATTGAGTCAACCAACACATTTTAAATTTAATAAGAAGAAAGCTTTTCATTGATTTTTTTTTTAATAGTTTTTTGTCATTTTCAACTTATTTTACAGAAAATACGTTGTTTTTCGCATGTCTATAAACATAATACAGCACAAATGCTTACTGGCCACTTTATTAGGTACAACGGTCACATGTCGAAGTGTCCTTGAGCAAGACACTGAACCCCAACTTAGTTGCTCCCAGTGAGTGTTGGCCAGCTGCATAGCAGCTCCCCCATCGGTGTGTGAGTGTGTGTGTGAGTGTGAGTGTGAGTGTGAATGGGTGATGAGAAGCAGTGTAAAGTGCTTTGAGTGCCAATAGGTAGAAAAGAGCTATATAAGTGCAGAACATTTACCTGTACAATGTACAGCAGGTTTTCCATGTATTTTACTTTTATAATGTTATAATTTCTCAGCTTTTAAATTGAAACTGTCAGACAGGGGAACTTTATTATTGAGGTCATAGTGGGTGGTGGAGTCGTACTGGAGTGGATTATATTATAAGGTGGTTATATTGTTCTGACCACCTCATAATCAGAAAAAAATTTTATAATTTGGAAATATATATATATACATATTTCCAAATTATACAATAAACAAAGCGTATACAAATAAATTTATATTTATACAAATAAGATATAAAATTTACATTTAAATAGTAAGCATCCTTATGATCATTTGAAACAATTTTTTTATTTATTATTTATTGTAAAAAAACAGCATATCAGTTATAACTGAGAAGCTTTATTGCAACACATCTCAAAAAGGTACTGAAAACTCTAAAAAAGCAGTGTAAGTCAAATGTTAACTTGGTGTAACTTCCCACAACTAGATTAGATTAGATTAGATTCAACCTTATTGTCATTACACATGTACAAGTACAATGCAACGAAATGCAGTTTAGGTCTAACCAGAAGTGCAATAGCAGCAAAAGCAGGATTATTGCATAAATAAATAAGTTAGTATTGTACAGTATTTTTATCGATGGATATGTCCATAAACGGAAATGTAAAGAAAATGGATATATACAAGTCAGAAATAGATAGTATATAACGATAAATAAGGCTATGGTGGGCAGTAGTGCAATGGATATAGTGCAAATAAAATATGAACAGAGGTTTTAAAGTGCAGTTTAAGTTATTGCATGTTTTGTAAGGTGCAGTAGTGACTGTAAATGAACAGTTGGCAGTGCAAATGAGCAGTTTTGTGGTTCAGTACATAAAAGTTACAGTCCAATAGTGCAAATGACATCGGGAAGGGGGGTTACAATGGGGGGGGGGGGGGGGGTCAGGCAGTACATGAGGGGCAGAGGGATCAGCGGGGTACAGAGTTCAATAAAGAGACAGGTCTGGGGAAAAAACAGTTCTTCACAGCACGAAACAGGCAGCGTTTCCTCTGGACGTCCTCCATGGCTGGAAGGGTAGTCCCTGTGATGTGCTAGGCGGTTTTTACCCCCCGCTGCAGTGCCTTGTGCTCTGCAACAGAGCAGCTCCCATACCAGACTGTGACACAGTTGGTCAGGATACTTCTATTGTACAGCAATAGAAGTTCACCAGAATATCCGAGGACAGCCGATTCTTCTTTAGTGTCTTCAAGAAGAAGAGGCGCTGGTGGGCCTTCTTAACTAGACTGGAGGTGTTTATAATCCAGGACAGGTCCTCAGAGATGTGGATCCCTAGGATCTTGTAACTGGAGACATGCTCAACAGCCGTTCCATTAATGTGGATGGTGTCATGTGTATGTTTTGACTCTTTTCTGTAGTCCACAATGAGCTCCTTTGTCTTGGAGGTGTTAAGGAGCAGGTTATTTTCATTGCACCATGTGGCCAGGTGCTGAATCTCCTCTCTGTAGGGTTAGGGTCTCATCGTTTTTGCTGATGAGAACAATCACCATAGTGTCACCTGCTTGATGATGGTGTTAGATCCGTTCACAGGCTTGCAGTCAAAGTTGTAGAGGGAGTAGAGGAAGGGGCTCAGTACGCAGCCCTGTGGTACACCAGTGTTGACTGTGGTGATGTTGGAGCAGATGGAGCTTGATTTCACTTGCTGGGGTCTATTGGTCAGGAAGTCCATAATCCAATTGCAGAGGGAGGTGTTGATGCCCAGGTCTACAAGTTTAGCTATTAGCTTGGATGGGATGAAGTCAACAAACAGCATACATGCGTAAGTGTTCTTATAGTCCAGATGTTTTAGCACAGAGTGCAGTGCCATGGAAACGGCATCCTCAGTGCTCCTATTGCTGCGGTAGGCAAACTGGTGAGAGTCTAGTGTGGATGGCAGAAAGTCCTTCAGGTGCGCCAGGACCAGCCGCTCAAAACACGTCATGACAATGGGTGTCAGAGCTACAGGGCGGTTCAGAAACTTTGGGGTGGAATGTTTTGGCACAGTTTTGGCACAGGCACGATGGAGGTACTTTTAAAGCATGTTGGCACAGGTGCTTGGGCAAGAGACAGGTTGAAAATACCTGTGAAAACCCCAGCGAGCTGCTCAGTACTTGTCTTGAGTACATGACCCAGGATGTTGTCTGGTCCAGCGGCTTTGTGCGCACTGATCCGGCTCAGTGTGCTGCAAGACATCTGTGGTGGAGAGTGTGATTGACGGGTGGTCAGGTGAGGGTTTGAGGTTGGTAGCAGTTACTGTGTTGTCTTTCTCAAAGCGCGCATAAAAGTCATTGAGCTTGTTTAAGAAGAGCACATCAGTGGCTCTGGGGGTTAAGTGAGTTGTTTTGTCGTCACTGATGGCCTGGATGCCCTGCCACATGCGTCGAGGGTCGGAGTTGGAAAAGTGCTCTTCTATCTTTAGCTTGTAGCAGTGCTTGGCCTTTTTGATGCCCCTCTTCAGGTTTGCTCTGGATGTGCTGTAGGCCTGTGCATCCCCTGATCTCAGTGTTGCGTCCCTTCAACAGGAGGCGCACCTCCTTGTTCATACATGGCTTCTGATTTGGGTATGTGGTGATCTGCTTCTGAGTAGTGAGATTGTCTAAGGTGGAGTGGATGTAATCCAATACAGAGGAGGTGTAGCACTCGATGTCGATGTGAGAGCCACTGGTGGCCTGAGAAGCAAATGTACTCCAGTGTGTGTGTAGAAACCTTTCCTGGAGTGTGAAATCTACCCCCGCAGGCCACACTTTGATGGTCCTTACTGATGGCCTCACACGATTGATGAGCGCTCTGTTGTTTACTGATGGCTGTGTGAAGTTCTTTCATAGCAAGCTCGGCATCAGCATCCGGGGGAACATAGGCTGTTGTTATAATGTTCGAAGTGAACCCACGCGGCAGATAAAACGGTCTGCATTCAACAATGAGAAACTCAAGGTTGGCTGAACAATGACTCATGACAATAACAGAGTTTGTGCACTAAGCTGTGTTAATGTAAATGCACAATCCACCACCTCTGGTCTCGCCAGAGCGATCTTCTGTTCAGTCCGCCCGGAGTGTGTGGCGTCCCGCCAGCTGGATGGTTTTGTCTGGTATGCCGCTGTGTAGCCATGTTTCCGTGAAGATAAAAACATTGCAGTTCGAAAGTCTCTTACTGTATGTGATGTGAGTCGAATCTCTTCCATTTTGTTCACCAGTGATCTTACATTGGCGAGGAAAATGCTGGGTAACGGGAGCCGGTGTGGTGTTAGCTTTAGCTTAGCTCTTATTCCTCCGAGCTCCCCCCGCCTTTGTTTACGATCTCGACAGCGCCTGCCAGGTAGAGTGAATCGCCCCAGGTGTTCTGGCAATCTCAGGAAGGGGTTGAAGGTTGTTGAAAAAAAAGTCTGGAATTCGCAAACCAATATCCAAAAGCTCAAATCGGGTGTATGATGTTATGGTACAGCTGTTCTGCACAAACAGATCCAAGATGAACCAGAGAAGTACCGCAAAATTGCAAAATCTGGAGAGACCCCGGGCCTCGCGATTTGCTCGCACCGCTATCTTGAGAGCATTAGCACGAACTAATGACATCAATTGGAAACAGGTCAGTATGATGATTATTTCATAAATTCAATGACAAATAAATAGATAAATGTATTTATTTTAATTTCACTACATATGTATATATATATATGCACCCAATTCTGCAAAATTATTAGGGATTCCTGATAGTAACACCAGTAAATACTGCCATTGGGTAGTTGGACTTCTGTACTGCACCCAATACTTCTTCATATTGACCTCAGTTTGGCTGAGCAGTTAGGTGGAGGATGAAAAATGTCAATGATAGAGGTAAAGATAAGTGATGAGAACTCTGTTCTGCTCAAGTCTTGGAATCCAGTCGCTGTCAGTCTTAATCTTTTTTACCCTCTACCTGAAAGTTTCCTTCTGTCTGCAGACTCTGTAGTCAGTGCTGTCCACAGCATTGTTCATCTCTTTGCTCTAAATGTCAAGACAGGAATCAGAAACATTCTCACTATACGTGATACTATAATGAAAACCAGATGAAAAGATTTTGTCATTAAATGTAATGGTACCAGTGAAAAACACACAAGAACATTTCAAGTTTTAGCATAAGCCTGTATAACAGGCACAATATACCAAGCCCACTCCCACACACAGTGCTAAAAGGCAAAAAACCCAACTTTTCACATTGTGTCAAGCTGAATCTGAAGCGGTAACCAACCACCTGGACCTTTGTCCAACCTCACAGTCCATTTGCTGTGTGGTAAGTGAATGTGATGGCAGCATTTAGCAGGAGCTGGGTGATTATGGTGATGTATTACCAGGAGCTGTTATGGTTGGAGCTGACAGCGTAGGTCAAACATTTTTACCCAGACCTGTCTGATGGACGCAGAGACGCTGTCAGGTTTCAGCTATAGGAGCTTTGATGCTCTCTTTTATAACCTCTGTCTTTATTCCCCTACACCCCCCCGCCACCTCCAATCCCATGCTCTGTCTCTTTCTTACACTGTTTCCTGTCTTTCAGCCCCTCTCTCCACACTGCCTCAACCTAGGTGGGCTGCAGAAACTGTTCTTCACCCCTGCTCCTCTCCTCTCATATTTTCGCTTTCCCTCTGCCCTCGTTTCTTCCCTTCTCAGGTGTAGACACATAATTACTGTATGGGCTCAAGTAAGTCTCCAGTTACCCCTAATGTGCTGCCTTTAAACTGTGTCCAATCATGTGTTTGTTTGCAGTATGCATCTGTGCATGTGTGTGTGTCCACACAGGAGTTGTTGGCTTAGAGTAGCTAAGAGTGTGTTTCTTCTCCTTTCTGTCTGAGCATCTAAATAATAATGAAAGCAGATGAAAGAGAAGACAAAACCACAGAAATGTGTGTGTGCCTGAACACACACGCACACGCATTCACACACACACACACACACACAAACACAGAGGAGGAACAAAGACAGCACATGCCTGATGACAAAGAGCCGTGATTAGGTGGTTCTGAAGTTTGGACACTTCATAAATTTCACTATGTGTGTGAGGGGAAAATCCCCATATATTGTACTATAAGTGTGTGGACTAATTATTCTCTTGTGATATTAACAACAGCGTTCGTGTAACCAGCCCTAACGTCTGATAGATCTGATCTCTTCAGTAATAATGTCCAAAAATTGTCCAATACGATTACAACCTTTTCCTGGTTGATCACATGCCTGCTGTTTAGTTTAAACTAAATAAATTGAGCAAATATTCTTGAGGACAAGTGCTTCATGGTGTCGACCTGCTCTGGGGAGAAAGGCAGCAGATAATATAATATTTGCTATGGCATGCTGCTGTATTGAAAACAGTTACTGCATCTCTCCACCGGCTTGGGTGCACAGGAGGTCACAAAGATACAAATCTGGTGCAGTTGAGGAAATGACCCCAGTGTGCACCAGGAAAATGCCAGTTTGCTGGTGCAAAGCTGTGAACCTCTGCTAAACTATAGAGCTTGGAGTGTTTAGGTGTTAACATGAACCGGCTAAAAGAGAAAAACAAAGATTTTTTTTCCCTCAGCATATTATTTAATGCACTTAGTGCAAATGTGTCTTCATCAGAGCTAAAATGTAATTTTTAATAAATTTATCAAGGGGGATGCAAACCTTTGCACCAATATAATTTTCAGTATTTTACAATAATATATGTATAATATATTTTTTTTACTTTGTATTCACTCCTTGAAGATTTTGTTACTTCTGATAATAAAAACATTTGTACCAGCTGAATGCGCATTATTATAAGGTTTGCATCCGCTTCCACTGAAATGGCAAATAACAGCATTTAGTTACTTCTCTCAGTGTAACTAAACCAAACCAAATAAATAACCTAGCAACATTCAGCAGTTATGGCAGCTACAGACCCAAAGCCACTAACTAAGCATCAAACCTACACTGTGAAATATAATATGTTGTTTCAACTTAGTTTAGTTATTTTGAGTTTAATTATATTCATTTAAATAAAGACAATACAGCTAAACATTGTTACAACTGAGTAACTGATGCCATGTGTATAGGACACATACTGTAGCAAAGAATAGGTTTTTTGGTGAAAACAGAAAACAAATAAAAGCTTTACAAAAAAGAAATGGTAAAAACAAGTTTCAACACATATTTCTATCTTTGTAACTTGCACACAACCATTTCAACACCATCAGCCCTGACATGAGAGCACAGCTATGTACATATGCAACTCCACACAGACATATATACACAAAAAGTAAGTGCGCACAGTAAAAGGGTATAAACCAAATTGGGGAGGGTTGCGTCAGGAAGGCCTAAAAACTGCCAAATCAACATGCGGACAATGATCCGCTGTGGCGACCCTGAACTCACGGGATAAGCCGAAAGGACAAAAAATAAATAAATAAATTACTAAAGATTCAGTTGTTGAGTTTCTCTCAGATGTAATTGTTCATCTGCTGTTGCGCATGTCAATATATCACTGCTACCTCCTATAAAAACACCAGATCTACAAAGTTTCATGAAATATACTCAGGCATAACTGAGGCATAACTGCAAATGTTTGTCTTAAAATTATTTGAATTTGAGACCCCTTACTTTAACAATGTAAAACAATTGTATGTACATTTTTCGATCTTTGCTCTGTCCTAAGGGAACCCAGTCTGTTGTGACATCCACTTTACAATTTATTGCTTTATCATTTCAAGAATAAGAAAACAGTGCAGTACTTCTAGAATGCAGCTTTAGGATGGTGTGTATACAGCTGTAAGACATGTACAAACACAGCTCTCTTATATAGGATGGTTAATGAGGTCAAACTAAGCCTTGCTTCAGCAGATTGCTGATGCCGTGGAGTCTCAGATTTTGCTCTTCAGACAGTGGCAGGAATTATGAGACAGATTCAGAAGGCGGTTAAGTAGGGGCTGCTTTTCAGTCGCTCCAGTCATTTTTTTCCTCCAGACAGATGGAGGAGGAGTAGGAAGAATATAAGGGGCTCGCTCACTGTTTCTCATCCATCTCTCTCCTTTCACTGCTCTGTCTCTCTCTCTTCCTCTCCCCCTCTCTGTTTTTGTATGAGTAAGATGGATTTGTAGGTATTTTCCCAAGATTTGATGGTTGTTCTGGTCTAGATGACGTTTGGTTACAGCACTGGAGACCCTTGGTGCTCCAGGGGACTCCGAGGATTACAGATCCCAGACACTGACAGTCTGAGGTAAACCTCTACATCTACAGGAAGGCGTGTGTGTGTGTGTGTGTGTGTGTGTGCGTGCATTCACATTCCTGTGGCAACTGTCAAAGGCATATTTTGTGTAATTAAAGGATTTGCCATACTCAGGTGTCTCTATCAGGAAGGATAGTGCAGGTGTATCAGATCATAACTGCTATTTTTGATGTATGACTTTTGTGCAACTAATTTTCCGGTTCCAATTTAGATCAGATGTAAAACGTTGTTTTGTGAATAATAGCACAGTAAGAAAACCTTTTTTGATGTCACATGAAAGTGATGCCTCCTCAGTATGAAGTAGTATCCATGCTGATTGAGGATGCACACAATGCAGATCGCTCACTCATTTTATTTCCCAAGCATCCACAGATCATCATGCCTTCACCTCAATGCTCCGCTGATGGTGTTAGGCAGGTATCTAACTGTATCACCTTTTCATGAGCTCTGTCTGATGCATGTTTTTCACTTGGCTCTAAACACCTCTGACTCCCTCTGAGACTATAGTGTACACCTGGTAAAGATATCTTTGATTTCTTGGCTATGTTTCACAGGGAAAAACATCCTTTCTCAAGACAATTATAGAAATTCATAGAATTAGTTTACTTGAAATTAACTTATTTTAAGATGTTATTAAAGGGAAATGCTAAGGGAACATGTTAACAAGTACAATGTCACAGATTTGTCAGAAAGTTTAACATACAAATTAAATTTGACCACAGGTCTGTGTGAATATGAGTGTGAATGGTCGTGTGTCTGTCTATGTTTCTCTGTGTTGACCCTGAGATAGACTGAAGACCTGTTGAGGTTGTACCCCACCTCTCACCCAATCACAGCTGGAATAGGCTCCAGTCCCCCCTGAGCCTGAACAGAAAAACTGGGTACAGATAATGGATGGAATTGTTTTCTGTGCTCAAATGTGCTTAAAAAATATAGTTTTTTTTCCTTTTTGTGTTTTTATTATACATGTACACACATGAAATTAAATCAACCAAAACATTTTTTCTATGTATGTGCTGTTTTTTTCCTGCTAGTGTATATATATTTTTTAATTTATTAAAGTACACGTCTGAGTATACATGGTGGATTAACATGTTACTAACACACATTGTCTTTCTGTCTGTATTTACGGTAGAACACCATGAGGAACTAGTTTCCCCACTTTCCATCACAACCCCTGGAACAACCTGTTAGCATTATTAGCTCTTAAAGTGGGAAAAATGACAGCTTTTATTAATTGCAAACAGCAATGACCTGCAACCTTAACACGCAGCTTTGCATGCTCTCTGCGAAACAAATTGCATACGCTGAAGCCAACTTGTCGAGGTTGGAAGTGTTTAAGGAATGCAAATTAGAGTAGATGACAGTTTAACAATTCACAATAGGAAGCTGGACTCAGTGGAGCAGAAACTGGTGTAATACACAGATACACGGACGATTCAGCAGGCTGCAGCACTGAAGTACCTGAATTAAAAAAGGGTAAAATAATGCAGTAAATTATTACTGACTTATAGAGCTGTATGCATTGTATGCATTACTTAAAATGCATTAATCCACTCCCACACCATCACTGGTGCCAGCTTTTGTACTGTGTGCTGATAACAAGCTGGGTGGTCCCTCTCGTCTTTACCCTGGAGAATGCAGTGTCCAAGATTTCTAAAAGACACTGTAATTCACAGTTGTTCTCATCCTCAAAGTAATTGTTGAACTCTGGTTAGTATCGTTCTCATCACTCTGTTCTGCAGCCATCTTCACTGTCCAACATTTTCAGCTGTACACACAGAGGCTAAAAGGCTAAAAGCTTAACGTGAACTACAGTACAATTTCCAGTACTGCATTTCACATTCCCTGCCGATATTTTTATGAATCACAGAGCGTTTGACCTGTCACAGAACTTATAAACAACAATATTCTCTAAAACCCATCCAGCTTTGAAGGTAGTGGTGCACAAAGATCACTCCGAGTGTTAAAAGTCTACGTGTAAATGCTGCAACAATTCCTTTTAGATTTGGACCATTTGGATTTTTTTTTTAGATGTTTTCACTTTGATGTTTCTTTGATTTAAGACCTTTACAATAAACATCAGAGTAGATAATCACCAAACAGTTCTCAGAGAACACTGCGTAATACACTCCCATTAAAGAGGAGAACATATTCCTAATAGACACCTCAGGGACTATGGTAACTGTCGTGGGTATAGCATTGTGTCAGGAAATGTTCTTCAATGTGTGACCTAAAAAACAAATCATTTGTGACAACTCTAGCAGCCATTTGTGCCTGAGGAAAAACCTTGTGCAGAGAGAACACAGTGATCCTGTTAATGTGCCACTCCAATTATTTTGTCCCGTGTGATAAAACATACAGTACATACAGTGCAAGCTGCAGCCGAGTACAAAAGTGAAAAAAAAAAAGAAAAACGGGACAACTGCCAGGGATCTGTCAGCCTGTGTCAGGCGGAGTTACCTCTGTACTTTCAGTATGTACGTCAACATGCACAAAACCACAAATGTGACGTGTGCGTGTGTTTGTTTGTAAGACAGACAGGAAACACAGCAGAGAGAACACAACTTGTGATGTGATATAACTGCTGTGCACCCTTAGGCTGACAGCCCACTCCCCTACTCACGCATAGAACTCATTTACCGTCAAATGCATAAGTCAAAACATGTAATGAACACGTGTAATTATGTTTAGGAACCACGGCAATTACACTTTTTATCATCCCGTTTTGATGGCCTGAACACTAGGATTGCTTTCTGACGTGTTCCCTCATTTGTTTCATGTCTTTGGGTTGGTAGTTCTACATTTGGAAAATATAACACTCCCTTTATGTGGAAGCTTGACTTTACTTATCTTGTAAACGACCCTGCTTCCCTGTGTGCGTGCATGCGTGACTGTGTGTACACTGCTATCATTTTTTAATTAAAGAGCTCTGCTATCTCTAAATCTGTTTGTGTATAGAGTTTTTGAAATGAACACATTTCGGTGTGGATTCACTCTCTGGGGCTCGTCATTTAGGCCTCAGGGTGAGATTTGCAGAACAAAGGAAATGAGGAAAATTAAAGATTTAAAGATTTAAAGATTTAAAAAACTGTACAATTGAAACATTTCCAGTTTCTTAACTCTCTAGTTTTATTTCCATTTCTCCACACAAACACGTCATTTTTGTACGTAGTATTGGGGTTTCTGATATGATTACATGACAGATTGATGATGACTGTATAAGAACTACATTTCCTTGAATTACCAAATAATTGATTGAGCCCACTGCACAACAACAGACAATCTGTTCTCATTCCAGAAGCATCAAAAATGTCGCTTTACACCAAGGGTCTCAAACTGAAATTACCTGAGGGCCACAGGAGGCAGAGCTTGGATGAGACTGGGCCGCATCAGGTATTCCACAAAAAAAAGCTTTCTTAAAAAAAGCAAATCTTCTCAAACATCACTTAACAGTTCAATGGGTTTTTCTAAACATGAACATAAATGGTTCTTCTGAATATGGCTTTTCTTGCCTACTTCTTGCTGTCAGAGATCTGGCAGCGCTTCCTCTCACATAGCTGAGCCACATTTGGCTTGAGGGAGGAAGCAGTTGAGACCCTCAGCATGGCTTGAAGATGTTTGTCAGTAAGTTTGGACCTCTACTTGGACTAATTGAAGTTCAAGTTAGAGAAAAACTTTTCGCACAAATATGTGCTCACAAAAAGTCACATGGTCCGCTTGAACATTTGGGAAACCTCAGGGGAGCCGGGGGTCAGTTCTCTTAATCAGTTCTCTTAGTTTCTCTGCTGGCATCAAGCCAGACCAATGGCCCCACCCCCAGGAGCCATATACTCCACTGTGATTGGTAGGTTCGTTCAGCTCCAGCTTGCACCAAAAAGGAACCTTCCACACACAACGAGGTAGAGTGCTATCATCTTGAGGGCCGCTATTTGCCCCCAGGCCACGAGTTTGAGACCCCTGCTTTACACAGTCCCTTCTGTGTTAAATATTGACATTTAAGGTACCTGTTTGCATCAGTGATTGATGCTCTGATCTTTCAGTTTAGTCAGTTAGAAACTCCGGTGTTTCAGTATTTGATGCATAACCTTTAACCTTACCCTGAAGTTTTTGTGCCTAACCCTAATTCTGTTGTTGTTTCTTACCATAACATTGCCCTGAAGTTGCTTTCCATAACCCTGAGGTAGTTTCATTTTGTATATATAAAGTCGCTCCTGTGGCGCGACAAGCTGATCAAATATGACGGCAAAGTGCACGTTACCAGAACACTACGTGTTGAGCTGCAGCTCAAATCCTGGCTGCAAACTCCTACACTCTGAGGTGATGCTGGTACCAGCTTCTGTGTGGACTCACACTGTCTCCACTGTTCCAAAACACACTGGGCTGCAGCTTCACTGCATTTGCTCCATTTCACTGTGAGCTTGTGGGTCCTAACACCCACATGATTCCTGCTGCACGCAGACTTGAGAGATTCTACAGCAACTATTACTGTACAAGATTAAAAAACAAAAAGTCAGTATATGTCACCTATGTGGTTAAGGTACCTGTTTGCAACAGTGATTGACGCTCTGATCTTTCAGTGTAGTCAAATAGAAACTCCGTTACAACTCATGTTACAGCAGCAGAAACATTGTGCAAATGTACAGCAAACAAAAAGTCAGTATATGGCATAAATCAGCAAACAAACAATTGCACTAGGGTTTATGTTACTGCACAGTGTATAATACAATCAGTATTAGGAATGTACATTGTAGTGAGTATTGGTTCACTGGGAGTAGATCTGGTTGCAAAGTCTGACAGCAGCAGGGAGAAATGACCTACGATATCAGGCAGGATGTAAGAGTCTGTCACTGAAGAAGCTGCTCAGAGTTGTCATTGTTTTGATCAGGGGGTGGGATTATTCTCCAGAAAGTATGATAGCTTGGCTGCCTCCTTTCTCCCAGCTCCTGTACTGTGTACTGGGGCATCCCCAGGACTGAGCTAGCCTTCCTGTGTCTGCTGTAGAGATGCTGCTGCAAGAGCAGACCACACCATAAAAGATGGCTGAGGCCACGACAGAGTCAAAGGACTTCATTAGTGCTCCTTGCACCCCAAAAGAGTCCGTTCTGTCTTTTCCCATAAATTTTGTCGGTGTTATCTATCCAGTCCAGTTTAGGTGAACACTCAGGTAATTGTAAGAGTCCACTCTGTCAATGTCCTTTCCCTGGATGTTCAATGGTGATGGTAAAGAGTGTGAAGTAGCGTAGATTAGTAAGAGTGAAGTGAGTTTTCTGGACTTTAGTTTGACTTTCCGTAGCTTTACTTCCTGTCCGGGGGGACTGTGATGGAGGAAGGTAGATGGGTTGTCCACCAATCTCGCAGCTGTTGGTTCAATCCCCGGCTCCTCCAGTCACGTATCAAAGTGTCCTTGAGAAAAGACTGTCGTGATCTGGCCTCATCTAGGATGGTGTTTTGAATTACTGTTTTACTTAGTCAGTTGCATGTCACCGTACAATTTTCTGTCCTCCATTTAGATTGATTTTACATTTACTTGATTTTGGATAATATATAACCCTCATTTACAGTAACACTAATAATAAATAAATCTAAATATACACAAAAGTGTGACTGATTAGTTAGTACAGTTGGTGAAAACACTGTACCACTGCTGCACCTTTTATGGCCCAATAAGTGTTGGAGCATATTTCTATTACAAATGCTGCCTCCCATTTTATTATTAGGTAGGAACTTCTGATTCCTACTCTGAGATGGGAAGTTCAGATTCAAAAAATCTTACACTGGTTTTCTTTTTATAATTAGTGGGATTATAACCCAAACAAAATGTGAACAGTGTTTATGTACCGTCACATTTCACTCTGTGTGCTCAGACCAACCATAGAACATTTGTAAACTGCACTCAGAATTTGTGTGCACGCATGTTTGTGTGCACACAAATTAACAGCACTGCAGAGGAAACTGACAGCAGCTTCACCAGGTTCCCACAGCCTGTCAGTGGGAACCTGCGAAGGGGAAATATTTGGCTTAGAGGCCTGGAAGACAGAGCAGCAGAACCCAACCAACCTCAGAAGTGGTCCAAGTCAGGACTGTAGGGAGGAGGTGCTTCAGGGCAAATACCAAGCTGCCTGAGCAAGGAGATAATTCTGCCCGAACCTGACAGGACTTGATGGGCCAGGATTAGAGGAAGCTACATTTCACACATAATTGCCTGGTTTTAGGGTGGTTCTCAGACTCCTTGTTGAAAAATAAATTTAGTAATCAGGTTCAGTTCAGGTTTAGAAGTGTTTTGAGGCTGGAGTCAGATGTAATCTGCTATTGGCTTAGCCAACACGAAAACCATGAAATGTTTGACATTAGAATTTTATTTGATTTTTGTCAGGTTTGTTTATTTAACCATGCATAGTTAATGAAATGCACACAGATTTTTCCAGCAATTTCAAATAAATACACAAATACAATGAAGTGTGTGACCAGATATTTTACCATTCACATGTAAGGGTTGGGTGGGCTGACAATGAAGTCTGAGTCTGTGTCAGCTAGTCTTAACATCACACATCAAAAGTGTTATGCATGTTTTTACCAAAGCATGTCCTAATATATTGAAATGTGTCTACAATCCAACCTTCTTGACTCACCATCCAACAATAAGGCCTGCTGGTAAAATCTAAAACCTGTAGTGAGTGCCAGTGGTTCTGGTCCAACTCGAAATGTGATACAGGAGTCATAAAATACTGGCCTAAGGTATTGTGAGGAGAATTATAGTAACCAGGGAAAATGGCTAAGGTATTTATCATAGGGGTGGTCTGCTTTAGTGTGGCTGACTTTTGGGGTAATGGCTCAGGGCACCTAAAGAACACTTAAAGTGCAGGAACAGTGCCACAGAAGAATGCACACAGGAATGCTAGGGACTGCAAAGCTGGGCCGAGCTCTTTAATCATGTTAGTGAGCTCGATTCACAATGTTTTTATACTTTTTATTTTCCCAATAAGTCACATCTGGGTTTCTTAGATTGCCTGTGTCAGACTGCTTTCAGACAGTCCACAGAAAATACTGTTGCTTCTCTCTACTGAACAATGTGTGTATGGCAACACAGTCAATGTAAGAAATAAGACATATGTTGACGCTACCAATGACGGTGCAATGCAGATATGTCTACAGTTTAACAATTGTGCCTATTATTTGTGCAGGATACAAGACTATGTTACAAATGAAACTGAAAAAAGACTGAGGACATTCACTTACCACACAGCAAATAGACTATGATCATCCTCATAAGAATAAACACATTCAGCTTAGGTCATTTTCCTCCATGGCAACTACTGTCATCAGTATTTTAATGTGTTTGAATGGGTCAATGTGAAGCAACTGGGAAGCGCTTTGGGTACCAGTCAGCTAGAAAATGCTGTATGAATTCAGTGCAGATCATTTACTCCTCTGCTTCATATGCACCACCACAATGTCTTCAGTAGATCCATAACTCCAAGAGTGACCTGACCATGGACACCCCACCATCCTCACTCTGTGCAAAACGTTTTAGAAGGTTTATCTGAAGTAGATAAAAAGCTTCTTTTTTTCCAGATTAGTCACATTAAATTCAACAGAAAAACACAAAGAGGTGATTTCAAACAGCCCCTCTTTATTTTAAACATACAATTTACCTATCTGGCACCTTTTTACAGTTTTAGTCCTCTTTTCTCTGTCCTCTTAAAAGGTATTGCCACCTTGGCAGGTCTGCATTAGAACTAAAGACTGTGTTGTCACATCTGCTAAGACAAATACCGTAACCTTTTACTTTCCAACTTCCATGTCTCTTCTATGTGTACAGGACCTGGAGGGGAGGGTGGAGGGGCCTCTTCCAGATGGAAAACATTGGAGAGCACTAAATGAAGAAATAAAGTCACATTGTCACATTTTTATAATGTATATCTTAAAGTAGCTTTTACCTTTTCATCTACATACATTCATCTCTTCCCTGTTTGTAAAATCCAATCGCAAAGCTTTACACTGTCATGTCAGCATGGGTTTCAACATACTGCACATATGTAATATTGTTTTCGTCACATAAGGTGGGTTAGACCTAAAATAAATGTAAACTGGCTGGATACATTAGGTAGGGGGTGTTCAAATGTGAAATGAAAGAGGCGAGTAGTTGTTAACCCACTCTGAACACAAAGAATCAAAGAGCACCAAATGGCGAAAGTAAAGGATATTGTGTCCGTCTTTTTAAGTGTTTCATTTTCATTATGGCTATGAAACTTTGTACAGTACTGAGCAAAATGCTCTGGTACCAGTGGGATATAGGCCCATATGGAACTGAACCGTTGAAAGTAACCCTATGGAAACAACCACAGTTCTGTTTGTACTCATTATTTCTCACCGATACACACTGTGTGTAAGTTTCAGGGAGAGTTTATGTTAAATGCATTTGGTTTCCCATAAAACATATGCAGAGTTGATAATTTTTTTTTCGGTATTTCTTCCTGTCTTTTGCCAAAACATTACTTCATTACTTGGCTCCTTCCTGCAACCAGTTGGCAGGTTGAACAGCATCAAATTGAAGGATATCTAATACCTGTACAACCCATTTGCACTGGAGCCCTGGGCAGCTGAGCTAAAATGACAGGGGGGTCCCCACTCATGAAAGCCTTGCTAGAACTAGAAGTCCACATGTCACCTTTTACAGGACAACCATGTCTGTCCAGTGTTGTGATGAACACAACAGCCTCTATGAGCTGTAAGTAGGGTTTTAATGTTTGACATTAATGAAACTCGAGGCCATGTGTCTGTTGTGAATGAAACACACCTGAGCCCCCTCTTCCCCCCTTTGCTGTCTTTCTTATAAGTGTGATAGCATCTTTGTGCCACTGACCATCCAGCCTGCTCACCAGCCTGTGGTAGAGGCTGATTTAATTGTCAGACTGTCTGGAGACAAACCCAGGCAGCACGGAGAATACAGAAACACTGAGATGTGGACAGAGTGGAATGTGGCCTTTAAAAACTTTACCTTTCTGACTTTGAATAGTTGAGAGTTTGTGGCAACAGTAAGTCTGTGTAAACTTAAGTGGAAACATTGTTTTTCGTTATACTGCCTATTTCCAAATCCTACATGTGTGTTTGGATTTATTCTTTTCCCATGTAACAATATCTGAAAATATTCTACAATAATCTGACAAAACATCACAATTCATATACAGTATCATTTGTATTGTGGCATTAAAGACTTTTGAAGACCATATGCTGAGCTACTTGTGTGGTCTGCTTTTTTTTCCTTCTCCCTCTCACTCAGTGTGGATCCTAGTAACATTTTCAATCTGTGCATTTACTTGAATGTCAAAGAGAAAATGATTAGTATTATTATATGTATGATTTTATGTAATTCTTTGTAGATTTATTCAAAGTTTCAGCTTATTATTTTAGAGCCACCTGGAAATCAGAGGATGCAGACAAGATAGTCAACTTTCAACCTTTACCAGACTTTTTCATCTTTTCCAGAAGTTCATTCTTTTAGACTGTTTCTGGGGCCCATCACCATGACTAATTAGGGCTGTGCAAACTGACCAAAAATCGATACCCTGATTTACATAATTATATATGGAAATAACAACATATATCTCAATGGAGATTTTTTTTTTTTTATTCAATAAAATGTTTCTTGAGTAGGTGGAAGTGGGTTTAGTCTGATGTCCACACACTGCAAGCTATATCATATTTTATTCTCCGAATAAGAGAAATTCCATTTAAAATGTATTTTGCATTTTTAAAACTGCTTGATCCAATCATCAGTAGAGTGTCTGTCATGCAAGAGAAGCAACAAAAACACACTGAATGGTCAGAACTGTTCACAATGTAAACTCAGGCATTAAGTAACGGGTAAGAAAACATTTCACTTTAAAAGTTGCAGGAAGCTCTTGATAGATGTTTTGCAGCTGTGGCTGTGTTGCAAGATGATGTTAACTAATGGAGAAAAAAGAAATCAAAGTTTGCCCGGTGTTTTCATAGAGGATAACCTGTTTAACCTCTGCATTACAACTTTCCCTCAAAATGTTTAATGCTCTTTCGGTTGCTACAGTTAAAACAAGTAAGTAGATCAAAAATTTTAAAACACAAAATTTATTCATTTTCACTCTGTGTGTTTCTTTGTGTTTTTGTTGCTACACTGCTGCACTGTTTCTAGTGGAAGGAAGATACCATGTACTGACAACAAGAATGTGGTTTGTGACTCAACCAAATAAACGATAGAGCATAACGTTAAAGTTTTTCATATCAATATATTCATATTAACGTTCATATGAAAGATGTTTTTCTGTACGATAGATATTCATACTCATCACACAGCCCTAATAACCAACTGCTTTTCCTGAGACTACCCAATAAAGCATCTTGCCTAACCCTAACCATCGCTGATACTCATATTTCCAGGTTGCAGCTGTTTTGATTTGCATTGATATAGGTGGAAGTAAACCTCCCCAGAAACAACTGTGATCGGTCCACTTGATCATTTTCCCTTAGTCACTTCGATAGTTGAACAGACCATTTCTTCAAACTTCTTTGTTCTGTGTTGAATAATTGTGGTAAGACAGTCATCCACAGACCACAGGGTCAGTGGTTGGAATCCTAATCCCTACTCGTTACATGTTCAAGTATCCTCGGGCAAAACACTGTTGCTTCTGGTGGGTCAAGTGAGCACCTTGCATGGCAGCCGCTATTGTCAATGCATGTGTGTGTGTGAACAGGAAGCAACATTTTAAATCACTTGGGATAAAATTGCTGTATGCTTATACAGTGTTGCCATGTTCCAGTACATCCTGGCCCATTCCATTGCCATGTCGGCCTAATTAAAAATAGTGAAGTTACAGCTCCCGTGCAGTATGCGTCTTCATTTGGAGACACTTGTTCTAGATATCGTATGGTGGCTGATGATATTTCGCCTTAAGACTAAATGGATTGTTTAATAGGCCTAAACCAGTACAAGCAGAGGTGGTTTGTTATTCAGCTGAGATCTGTGTGCACCTCTGCCAACTGAAACCAACTAGATGAAGAGTGACCCCATCCTGATAAAGTGTCAATAGTGTTATATATCTGCTGTAGAACTTGTAGCACAAGGAGAAATGACCAAATCTGAGGCTGAAATCAGCACTTGCCACAGTCTGGCCACTACTCTAGATGCGCCTCTGCTTTTGCCCACAGCAGGATAAAGTTTCTAAATGGAAATACATTGAGGGCATTAATTGGTAATTCCTTTGCATGGTTTAGTAATGCACGCAGACTGATTACTTTTCACCCCACTATGGAAATAAAACCCTGCCCTTATAGTCTCCATCTGGCTATGTCTCACTGAAACCTCATTATCTTTATAAGGCGGAGAAATTAGAATTAATTTGAGCTGACTTGGACAATTCAATGAGCATTATCATTCTGAGGGCTTTACTGGACTAAATATGATTTTTAGCTTCCAAATTCTGTACATCACGTCTCTAACCCTTTCTGTTAAAACTGTAAAACTTGTCAATTTACTGGCTTATTGCATGGTCTCTTGCATGCCATATACGGTACATTGGCCACACTTTTGTCTGTTTGTCCATTATCTGTATGGACGTTTAGGAGCACCAGCACACATGCTGCTGAACCATTCAAATACTTTAGTTAAAAAGTTAGCAGTTATTTAGCAGATGCTCCTGGCCAACACTCCCCCTCCCGAACACAGCTGCTGTTTAGCGTGCCTCCCCCATCCTCTAGGCCTGACCATAAACCTCACCCTGAGCTTGACCTGTCACCTCTGCTGTATCTTCTGCTTACATACATGAAGGCCAATAGTTTTATCCTGATTGAGTGCCGACAGGTAGAAAAGTGCTATGTAAGTGCAGACAGGGAAGGAAAAAGATACTGTATTTCTGTGATTGATTAAAAAAAATAGATAAATGTTTTTACATGTTTTTATTTCCACATTTATCCAAATATACTAAATTTCCTTTTTCATTTCTACATACAATCATGGCCAAAAATAATGGGACCCCTGCAATTCTCTCAGAAAACGCAACACTTCCCTCTTAGAAAATTGTTCCAACTGGAAATGTTTTGGAATTCACATGCTTATTGGGGGTTTTTTTGCACTGGATCAACACAAAACAGAAGAAAAGTCATACTTGATAAACATTCACACAGAACTCAAAAATGAACTGGAAAAAAATTATGGCACCTTGTCAAAGTTGTAAGACACTATTTAGACACCTTTGGAAAGAAACAGGTGTGGGAAATATAGTAATCACACTTGCAACTAGATAAAATGGAAAAAAATTGACTCAACCTTTGTGCATTGAGCATCGAGAAAAGAAAGAAGTGTAAAGAGATGTCTGTGGATTTGAGAGAAAAAACTGTGGGAAAAAACATGGACAATCTCAATGCTACAAGTGCATCTTGCAAGAGATCTTAATGTTCCTGTATCTACCGTGCTTAATATCATCAAGAGGTTCACAGCCCATGGCACTGTAAGCCAACCTTCCTGGACGTGGACGGAAGAGCAATATCAATGAAAAATTACAACAAAGAATTGTTCAAATGGTGGATAAAGATTAACTTCCAAACAAATTAAGGTTGATCTGTGGACACAGGGTACAACATTGTCAGCTCACCCTGTCACCATCTGAATGAAAAGGGACGCTATGGTAGAAGACCAAGGAGAACAATGCTGACAAAAGCATAAAAGAGTGTAGTTTGCAAAAACTTAGTGACAAAACCACAATCCTTTTGCGAGAACGTACAGATGAGACAAAAGTAAAGCTTTTTGGTAAAGGACATCATGGCTCTGCTTACAGAAAAAGAAATGAGGCCTTCTGTGATGGCCACAACCTTCGCCACACCTTAAGTTTGTTTGGTAATGTTTTCACTTAACTTTTAACTTTACATTAAGTTTAGTTTCCTTCCATTAGTGTTGTATTAATTTAATTTCTCTTTTCCTTGAATTACCGTTCTGCTGGTCTGGGGCTGTTGGCCATCCAAATAAAAGATTAAATTGAGGCACTTATCATCTTAAAATACTACTTTTTTGGCCCTGGACTGTACCAAGTACCGCGTTTGATGCAGGGAGGGGAAATATGGTGAAAATGTTTCTTTAGTTGTTATAGATTATTAAACTTTATTTGACTCATTATTTTGTTATTGCTTTTCCATATTTAACAAATTACATCATTTTAGTGAACTGTTTGTCTAGTGTGTGTTTATAATTTGTCTAGTTACAGTTATGTCTACCCCTTGTGTGTCATATTGGTTTGGCCAGCCAGTATATATGTTGCCCCTTGTGTGTCACTCAGTTAAGTCAGTTTTGTCTCTGTTGTGGTTAGAACTTGTGTTGTAATTTCAGTTTAGTAGTTTGAGTTTTGTCCTCTTTTAGGACCCTAATTTTGTTAGTATTTCAAATTTCTTTGTCTATGTTACATATGGGTAAATAAAAACAATTTTTCTTTGAGACTCTATTCCTCTGTCTACTTACTTGGTCCCTCACACCTTCAAAGAAAAGAACACAGTCCCTACTGTTAAAAAGGGTGGAGGTTCAAAGATGTTTTGGATTTGCTTTGTTGCTTCAAGCACTGGATTCCTTTACTGTGTGATTGATCATGAAATCTGATGATTATCAAAGAATTTGGGGCACAACATTGTGTCCAGTGTCAGAAAGGTCATGGGTCTTCCAGCAGGACAATGACCTGAATCGCACTTTAAAGAGCTCTCGGAAAAGGTTACAAAGTGCTGGAGAGTTCTGAAATGGCCATCAATGAGCCCAGATCTGAATCCCATAGAAAAACTGTGGAGAGATCTCAAGACAGCAGTTGGGAGAAGGCATCCTTCAAATCTCAATGGCCTGGAGCAGTTTGCAAAAGAAGAGTGGTTCAAAATTCCAGTAGAGAGGTTTAAGACAGTCATTCATTGTTACAGGGGGCGAATGATTTCAGTTATCTTTTCCAAAGGGGTGCTACCAAATACTAATACTTTATTTGGGTTCTGTGTGAGATTGGATCACATTTTACTTTTTTCTGTTTTTTGTTTTTGTTTTTGTTCAAGTGTTGTACCATTGTAAACAAAAACAATAAGCACGTGAATACCAAAACGTGCTGTTGGCACAATTTTCTGAGAGTGTGTGTAGGGAGTGTGAAAAGGCTTTGCTTGCCCCGACTTCATTTCCATCACTGATCACTAAAAATATTAGGTGCTCGATAGCCAGCAGGTATTTATCTCAGTAAAAAACTGCACTGTTCTCAGATTAGCCAAACTGGAACTAGTAAAATAAAGGAAACTTAACATCCAGCCTGGACTCAGCCCAAGGTTGACACTTAGACAGACACTTACAAACTTACATCTTTGGGCAAAATAGTCACCAATGAACCTTATCTGCATGTCTTTGGACTGTAGGAAGAAACCGTAGTACCCAGAGGAAACCCACAAAGGCATGAGGGAAACCGAATTATTTAGCTGTGAGGTGAGAGCTCTCCGCCACCATGCTGCTTATGATTGATATCCTAAATCAGGCCAGCTGTCTATACAGCCAATCACATGATCCACATTTACCTATTGCTCAAAGTCTACTTTACTGCATTTACAGTACAGCTCAGTGTAACTGCTGTGATTGTGTAATGGACTTTGAACAGTTCCAAAAAATGGCTAACCTACACTCTGAACTGTACCTGGATGCCTCCAAAGTCGACACACTGCAGCAGCTGGAACTGCTGCTCACACACTGTGTCTGTGGACCGAGCTTGAGCCAGGCAGATGCGTCATGGCTGCAGCCTGTTAACCACTACTGCTCATCACTTTAGCTGAAGTGCTAAGTGCGTTCAATGGCCATTCCCTGTTAAGCCATCATCATTTCATCGTCTTCGTCACTGTCATTCCTGTTATCATTCCAGAGGGAGAACCATCAAATCAGCTCCACATGAGCTAACTGCTGCACCTGCACGTGACACAAAGGAAAACTGACTTCACATATCCACTAATACACACAACATACTGAAAGGACTCTTTACATAAAAGAAGGATGTATGTTTTCACTGTTGCCAGGGAGAACAAGGCCCAAATACAGAGAGAGGAGTCTGACACATACTTAATTTCTTACATTCTCTCTCAACAACCACACACACACACATTTATGAGATGCATAAACGCAGCCACATATTGTACACATACACCAGCACAGAACATGAGCTGGGCCAGGCGCCCTCTCAGCTTCTCCAATCCCTGGAGAGTTGCAGGCGTTTCCAAAGAGGCTTTTCCAACAGAACTCTGGGTATTTTCCAGTGCTGGCCTTCACTCCATTAGTCTGGCTGGCCTACAAAGAGTCTCTGGCAGTAAATCCACTGCTCAGCTTGTTATGGCGCAACAGCTCTGACAAGGAAGAAATGTCACAGGGCCCTGCTGCCAGACCACAGCTAACGACTGGCAAAGGATGTGAATGAGAGCCAAGAGGGGATTCCTGCAACACACACGTCACCAGAGGGAGGGGGGTGCTAAAGAAGGAGGTGGTGGTGTTGAAATCATCACTGTGGGTCATTATGGACCGAAGCCAGACCAGAACGTTCTCTTAAGTGGATGCTGTGTGTGTGTGTGTGTGTGTGTGTGTGTGTGTGGTGTGTGTTAGTTTTTTAGAACAGCGTCAAGAATCAAGAAATAGTTTTAGTCTTAAGCTCATAATTACTTTTCTGTTAGGGTAATGTGAGGCACTTAGTTATTATGATAGAGGTTAAAGGGGCTAAGGAACCCATTGTGCCAGTGACTGGTCCCAAGACAGACCTGCAAATGTCTACAATAGTTCAAATTAACTGAACTGGTGTTGAGCTTTGTCCACAGCTGTTGACAAAGAGGGGCACAGGGCAGGACTGGACCAAGTTGGCCCACCATGCAGTTGATTGACAACCAACACATATCTCCAGTATGTCCAGTAAGTATCTGCTACAATCATAAGACTAAACATGAATTTTTTTTACCCTAGACTGAAAACACATCCCAGACCGTCTCAGCTGGGTTTAGGATGGGTCACTGTGATAGCCAGGTCTAATGCAGCACCCCACTCTTCTTCTTTTCCAAATAGTCCTTTACACAGCCTAGAGGTCAGTGTTCTGTTGGAAACATATGGTCATCCCACTAAATGCAAAGCAGATGTGATGGCGTGTCACTGCACAATGCTGTGGCAGCCAGGCTGGTGCTTTGAATTCTGGTTAAATTGGCAAGAGTCTCATGAGCAAGGCACCCTCACACCACCACACAGATTATATCCATCACACAGGTGTCAAATACTAACTATTCAATGTCTCTGGGTGTCACAAACACACAGCAGTTGGAACCAAGAATCAAACATCTGGGCCCATCAGAGCTAAATGCAGATGTTCTTTGTTCTGATGTTTGTTCCTTGTGTTTCTTGGTCAAAGCTTTTTGCTTTTTGCTTTCTATCACAGTTCATATTAAGGGAAAGGTGAGTGTGGTATCACACACACACACACACACACACTAACACTGACAACAGACTCGACTTGACTTTGACTTGGTTTACAGTACATGAATTTTGACGTAGACTTGAGAAAAATGAAATGAAAGCACTTGACTTTTAATTAATGTTTAGATGTTTCTACATAGAGAATGTTGAAATGATTAACTCATGCAAACCTGGCACATCACCACAGGTCAGAGCAGGTGGTAGCTCTCAAAGAAGACACCAGTAAGATAGTAATACAATTTAGATTCAAGAATGATCTTGTCAGTGGTGGTACGCAAAGTGCAAGCAAACTGCAGGTAAATTATGTTTAGGGTTCTTCCAGAACCATTACTACATTTTTATTTGACACAATGTTATTTCCTCTGGAGAATCAAACCATTAAGTTACTGTTTGAAGTTAAATACAATGGCTTGATTTCAGTTTTGCCCCATAAATGCTATAATATTTGCAGGTAAATACAGTTGGTCTAATGTTGAAAACACTCAGACTATGTCTGATTTAACACAGAGACAAGAATTTCAGTGCTTAGTAAATTAGTATAAAACTAAATAATGTGTCTATTCCTGTTTATTTGGGATGAACTAAATTTTCTTCCCCTCAAATTAACTAAAATAGGAAAAATCTATTTGATATCTTCTAACTGTATCTGAAATTTTACCTATATACATTTTTGTTGCATAAATGCATAGTACAGCACATGCACAACATAAGGTTGTGAAAAATGTCCTACACTTTTTTAAGGAGAGTCAAGGGTTTAATGGACAGGCATTTACAGGTACATTTCTTTTTAGTTTTCACCAGAAGCAGTGCCTCATGACGTTGTGGGAAAGAGTAGTGGAGGCCAGGCTGAGAGGAGAGGTGACCATCGGTGAGCAACAATATAGTTTCATGACAAAAAGATCAGCCCAAAGATGAACCTGCAGAAGTGGAGGTATGTACTGGAGAGAAGGGAATTGAAAGTCAATAACATGGCAGATGGCCGCCCACCCTGACCGGGTGGAGGTTTCTTCCACTAAAGGAGTTTTTCCTCTCCACTGTTGGCTTGGACTTGCTCAAGTGGGATTTGTTGGGTTTTCTCTATATATTCTTATAGTCTATACCTTTCTATGCAAAGTGGCTTGAGATGACTCGTTGTGAATTGGCGCTATATAAATAAAGTTAAACTGAATTGAATTGATGTGGCCATTTGTTAGTGTTATAGGAGACTGCTGATATGTTGGGCCTGTGTGCAAGGTGGTTTTCATTGAGTTCTTCTGGTCTTTCTAGTCTTGACTTTATTCTGTGAATAGTAAAAGTTGGTGTGACAGAGGAAGATGCAGAGGATGAAATGAAATTGAAGAGGAATATCTGCTAAGGTGACCCTTCAATGGAAGCAGCCTAAAGAAGAAGAAGATGATGATACAACTTTGTTAGATTTGTGTTGCACATTACCTCGTACAACACTGTTACACAAAGCTGGGATTACATCATTGAGTCACCATCGTGATGCTTTGAGTGCCACTTTTTAATGTGGCAATAAGCTGTGCAGTCATTTCAACCCTGTAATATTACTGTAACATGTCAGTCAGCATCAAAGTTTGGCTCCTGACACTTTCTTTGCTGGTTTAGTTACAGCTCCAGCTTGTAAACAGATGCACATGTACTGCTGTTCACAGGGAGGATTCCAGGCACCACTGGTATTTACAACAGTTGTGTAACAGTGAATCACATTCAGCAATCGCAAGGGGGGGGGGGTATCTAAGTAAAGTACTAACTGTGGGTTTATTAAGCATAAATCAGTAAACAACCTCTGAAATGCAATCATATATATACTTTTGAAAAAGGGGAAATTAGAAACAAAAATGGCCTGTTAAAAAAACAAGCAAATGGAAAAAATAAGCAGAGATTTTAAATTGATGGGACATCACAGTCAGATACAGTCCATCAGTAAGGACAACACTGAGTCTGCTTTTATCCATCTATCCATATTTGAATCCAGTGTAATGAAAGTAGAGTAACACCTAATCTGCTATGTTTACTACCTGGTTAAGTCTTTGGTCAAAATGTGGAGTGTGCTGAAAGCACAGCTTGGAATTGGCTGGCAGTTCCTGCTCAGGTCTGTGGGAGCCAACGATATTCTTACAGAGGCATCAATTATAACACAGAGGCAAAGCACAAATGGACACTGTGAGGTTTTATGAAATGTACAGCGTGTAAACCTTTTCTAGTAATATTAATAAAAATGTAAACTTAGTGTTGACTGAACTTAGCCTGATACAGAAGTGCATGTTAGTAACTATGTAGGGAGATGACTCCCAAAGAAGGTTAGCAAGATAAGAATTTCTTAACATGACAATGATCCAAAACACACTTCACACAAAGGGTCTTGAAAGCAGCGACTGTACACCAGTATTTTCACAATAACAATCTATCAACAATGTAAAACATAGTTTTCATAGAGACTCACCATTAAAACCTGAATCCATCTACGGTAATTGTACCCTTACTCTACAAACCTTGCCAGCATCCAGAGGAGTAATATTTATCTACATAGTTTTGAAAACCTTTCTCAGATCATCAGTTGTGTTGCACATGACTTACAATCACCTAAAGATGAGATGATAAGTTAGAAGGAGACAGAAGAATGCATCAAAATGGAAATTTCACAACACATATCCCAGCGATTCGTGTTTTGGAACAGAATCATGATAACTGTTTTAGCAATTGCCACACTCTAGCATCACATCCTCATGTACACACACACACACACACACACAGACCTTGGTGCACAGTTATTTTCATATTACTCCCAGTGTTTGGCTGAGAGTGTCCAGCAAAGTTCAACAACCATAATATTTATTGCTGCTCTGTGTGTCTGTGTGCTCTGGGGGCTTTCCTCTAGCCTTGTTCTGCTAAAGAAACTCATTTGTCTCTGGCTGGGATGGATCATTCCCTGAGCCTCAAGGCCCCAGTAACAACAGATTTCTCATTAGAAGTTACTCCAGATGCTGAGGGATACATATGTCTCCAAATCAGTGGATAGTGGCAGCATAGCGGCTGGCAAACAGGCTTTGGACATTCAGATACAGTATGTTATTTGTCTTATTTAAGTGTCAGCAGCATATTTATACCATTCGGTTTATTGCAGGATGGGTAGTGTGGTTGTGATTCAAATTGTTCTCTTTAGGTTTTTACAGAATCTTAGATCCACGTTCGTTATTATTGTTTAGAAAGAAAACGTTTTAGGAGTAAAAAACACTTTCAGTCCATATACACTAAAAAATATATATTTGCCAGTATGAGTGAGATTTTAAAAAGGAAGTTACTAAATCTAAGTCTTAGAACATGTTTCACTAAGACATTATTCAGAGTATAAGTGGTGTATTCCGCTTCCAACCCTCTCTGATAAAAGTACATTCCTATGTAAGTTTGTCTGTGTGTGGTTGAGTTTAACCAATATAGATCAAAAAATCAAGTCAGAGATATGGCTGCAACAGATGAGAACTACACATTAGAACCAAGTTATGTAGAAAATCTGTGTAAATTCCAAAAATGTTATTCAGTTCAATTTTAATTCAATTCAGCTTTATTTATATAGTGCAAATTTACAACAACGTCATCTTAAAGCACAGAATAAAGTCTTTAGATTGATAGTTAAAGGCTCTACCTCCCATTCTACCTGGGAAATTCTGAAATCCTGGCTTTATATTTAAGAAGCAGGGTTTTACATTCTATTCTAGATTTAATTGGAAGCCAATGGAGAGAAGCTAGTGAAGGTGATATATGATCTCTCTTGCTGGTTCCAGTCAGCACTCTTGCTGCAGCATTTTGGATTAATTGCAGGCTCTTTAGTTACTGGGGCATCCTGAAAGTAGGGAATTACAGTAGTCCAACCTAGAGGTAACAAATGTATGGACCAGTTTTTCGGCATCACTTTGAGACAGGATGCACCTAGTTTGGGCAATGTTCTGTAGGTGGAAGAAGGCTGTTCTAGAGATTTGTTTTATATGTGAGGTAAAGGACAAATCCTGGTCAGAAATAACTCCAAGGTTCCTTGCAGTAGTACTGGAGGCCAGACTTATGCCATCTAGAGTAACAATATGGTTGGACATCACATTTATGAGATTTTTGGGCCCAAATACTATGACTTCAGTTTAACCTTTGTGTGCATGGAGGATTCATCATTAACATGAACAAACTGAAATCTATCAGATAAGATTTAAACCAACCTATTGCAGTTCGTTTAATCCCAATTTCATGTTCCAGTCTCTCCAGTAATAAAATGTTATGATCAATGGTATCAAATGCAGCTCTAAGATCTAACAGAACAAGTATAGAGACGAGTCCATTATCTGAGGCCATGAGAAGATCGTTGGTGACTTTTACCAGTGCTGTTTCTGTACTATGATGAACTCTAAATCCTGACTGAAAGTCTTCATACAAATTATTCCTATGAAGGTGATCACATAATTGTTTTGCGACTACTTTTTCAATTATTTTAGAAATAAAGGGGAGATTAGATATTGGTCTGTAATTAGCTAAAACACCTGGGTCAAGACAGGGTTTTTTAAGTAATGGTTTAATTACAGCTACTATATAGGCCTGTGGTACTGTGGCCTGTTTCTAAAGATAGATTTATGATATCTAATATGAACATATCTATATCTATCTTTTAAGCCTTAGGATGCAGAGATCTAGTCCTACACGCCTCTCTGCAGTATCCTTACAACCATCACCCCCCTACAACTCCAGCGTACCTATAGAGACTGTGTCTGTTCCCTGACCAACTACATTACATAAACCAAAAATGACCACAAGAGGAATTAATCAAAATAACCTAATAAAAGTTAAGACTACCCCTCTTACAAAACAAAACCCCAAAACTATTAAATGTGGATTATTAAATATCAGATCTCTCTCTTCTAAATCTCTGTTAGTAAATTACTTGATAACTGATCATCAATTCGATTGAAACTTGAGAAACTTGAGACTTGCAGCAGGAAGAGTATGTCAGTCTCAATAAGTCAACCCCCCCAAGTCATATTAATGATCATGTTCCTAGAAGCACAGGCCGAGGTGGAGGAGTTGCAGCAATCTACCATTCAAACCATTGTAGCTTATCAATAATTCCTAGACCTAAACATAGTTATAACTCATTTGAGACCCTTACTCTTAGCCTTTCGAACCCAAACTGGAAAACTCAAAAACCACTATTATTTGTTATCATGTACCGTCCTCCAGTCCCTTATTCAGAGTTTTTCCATCTGATTTAGTGCTTAGTACAGATAAAGTCATTATAGTGGGTGACTTTAACATTCATGTAGATGCTGACAGTAACTGTCTCAACACTTCGTTTAATTCATTATTAGATTCAATTGGTTTTTCCCAAAATGTAAATAAACCCACTCACTGTTTTAGTCACACCTTGGACCTTGTACTTACATATGGAATTGAAGCAGATAATTTAACAATATTTCCTCAAAACTCTCTCTGACCATTTTCTAATAACATTTGAATTTAAAATAACGGACTATACAGCAGTTAGGGAAAAAATCCACTATAGCAAAAAAGTGTATCTGCTATCTAAAGTGTAAAAGCTGTAAACTAATTTAAATAAATTATTAGGCAACACATTGAACCCCAACTTAGTTGCTCCCGGTCAGCGTTGGCCAGCTGCATAGCAGCTCCCCCATCGGTGTATGAGTGTGGTTGTGATTGTGACTGTGAATGGGAGTGTAACTAACATATACAGTAGGTCACATTTTTGTGCTATGGGAGATTGGAATAGGCAGTGATGTCTTTATGTCCTTATTCTACCTTCTTCTTTTGAGGGTTCTGGTTCTTACATGTATGTTTCACTTTACAGTGTGAAATATTTACATGAATTCTGACATAACTGTTTGTACCACAGAGTAAAACGGCAGTAGGTGATATCTCTCTAACACAGCTTAGGGGAAATTAAAAAAATGAAATTTGAATTAAATGATTAATAAAAGGAATATGATACAAACACAACACTCATTGGAGTTGAACTCTGAACTACATTTCTGCCTAAGAGGCAGCTACATTATCATTATCATCACAGCATTATGGGCAGCACTTTACAATTCGTAATCACAGGGTAACAGTGGGGTAATACTTATGATATATCTAAGTAATATATCATACTACAAAGTAGTATAAGAAATGTTTGGTAACAAAGTATTAGTGGGTAAAATGATGTAAAAATGACATAATAAATGGTAAATGTTCTGCACTTATATAGTGCTTTTCTACCTATTAGCACTCATAGCACTTTACCCTGTTACTTATTCACCCATTCACACTCACAATCACACACATACACCAATGGAGGAGCTGCTATGCAGCTGGACAACGGTTACCAGGAGCAACTAAGTTGGGGTTCAGTGTCTGCTGAACACAGGAGGAGCCAGGGATCGAACCACCAAGTAGAGGATTGGTGGACGACCACTCTACCTACCTCGTGCACCACAGTCGCCCTTAATAACCCTAATAGAGTTATTATGTCACTGATAAAGAACAAAAATACTAATTGTATGTTGTGTGTACTCTAATCACAACGAAACAAAGCAGAACAATGCAAATCTCCCTAGTTTATTAAATGACATGTCCAGGTTGATGATTGAATTCAGCTTTTACAAGATGCTAACAAACCCTATTCACAGTCCTGCTGACGGGAGAGGACAGTCTCCAAACTGTCCAAATAACTTCTTTACGTTTGCTCCTCTTTGGGTTGTTTGTAAAAATGTAGCAAGAATAGGAGCAGTTATACGATGCAATGGAATAAAATCCATCACTATCATGGAAATCATGAGCAGTCGGTGTTATTTCTTGAGGTTTTTCAGTGCTTACACAACAGGTGCAACAGTAGACAACAACCACAGTAGTCACAGCTCCAGTTTATACATTATCACTAGGCCTGTTCTCTATTACCTCCAATGTAAGAGACACAGAGTAAAGTATCAGCAGGGCCCATACTTTACTGCTTGGCAAACACATACAACAATCAGCCTATAACTCTCTGGCTGCAGTTCAAAGGCTTTGTTAGCAAAAGCTCAAATCTTTCAGTGTGCATATGTGTGCGTGTGCCAGCTTTTTCTCGCATGCAATCTATACATTTTGTATTTTTAATGGCAGCAGGCGCCTTGGTCCAAGACTACAGACAGGCTGACAGGTCTGACAAGAGAGGCACACACACTGGAAAAGAAAAAACAACAGATGAACAATTAATGCAATTACACAGTGGAGAGGTTTAATGCTTTCCACATGAGAGCTAATGCCTGAGTGCCTGCATGTGTAAGCACAGGCATACACAGTGTAAAGATAAGGTACAGCAGTCATCCACCAATCCCAGGGGCGTTGATTCGATCCCTGGCTATTCCTCTCACTGTCCCAGTTTTGATTTCAGCTAGATATTGGTATCAATCAGATAAAAATTGTTGGTAAGGCTTTAGATTACAGCCCACGACTACAGTACACCACAGAGTATTTTGTAGTTCAAGTCTACCTAAATAATTACGTGATAGCTTTTAATACTTACAGTGTAACTACAGATAAAAAGAGGGTAAATTATACTGGAATTAAATCCTGATTCGTGTTACTCACTGCTGTATCTCTGCTGTCACTGCTCAGTGCCAATTCACAGATGGGCAAAGCTCCATCATGTTTCTCTAAAACCCTGAGACTGTAACCTAGATGTGTGATCACAGAGCACTATTATCAGCGTAGGTTTACGGGAACACACGAAAGAAGAAGAGTAAGTCTAAGAGCCTGTATCTGCTCTCACCAAAATGACTGCACATGACAATAAAATGGTACCATGTTCAGCCAAAACACAACTAAAAAATTCCTGTAATACTACTGCAGGTCAGTCATACTCAGATATTCACAGTTTGCTTCAAATGGACTTTTTCAGATGACTTGATAGCAAACACGCAATCACCAGCACTTTTTACAGAAAGATCTTAGTACATTGACATGATGCCGATCCTTCTTTATAATAACAGAACACCACCCCGGTGTTCATTTTAAACGTCTGCTGGTCTTGGTAATGTTTAATGTATTGCCTAGACTGGCATTTAGTTCACCACACATGTATAGAAATAAGAAGCATACTATTGATTTTAAAAAATGACTGATGGACACTGTGAGGACGTGCTTATCATATGTGACGTGATTTGGTTACATCCATTTGTCCAAGAACTGACAGACTCTAGAGGTCTACGGTTGATTGAAGTTTATTGTGAGGAGCTGAGCTTTTAAATGGTAAACGTTCTGCACTTATACAGCACTTTTCTACCTATTGGCAAATCAAGGCGCTGTACACTGCTTCCTATTCACCCAATCACACACACACTCATACACCGATGGGGGAGCTGCTATGCAGCTGGCCAACACTCACCAGGAGAAACTAAGTTGGGGTTCAGTGTCTTGCTCAAGGACACTTCGACATGTGACCGGGCATTGAACCAACAAATGCGATATTGGTGGACAATCGCTCTACCTTCCTGAGCCACAGTTGCAGTTTTAAGATTTTTTTAACGTTTGTATTGTGTATTACGCTGACTCATTTCATTACCGACATGAAATACATACACCACTGGAGCCTTAGTTATAGGCATTGCCAGGGGAAACTTAGAGCATTTGAAGAAGCATATAATAGGATGCAGCCTTCAAATGCTGCTAATAATGCTTTAGATCATGACTTGCTAGAGCCAGAGCACAACCAGCTCTAGTGCTTTGGTGTGCGTGTGCATTGGGTTCTAGCCATTGAGCTAGAACCCAAGTCAATAGTCAAAGCGTTGGGGGGCAAGTCCAAGTCAAGTCTCAAGCATTCCCTCATTTACCGCCTCCCACACTGCTAAGAACACTGCATTTAAAGCTGGGGACATACATGAGGACAAGGAAAGACTGTTAAAGACTAGGCAGCTTTCACATAAAGATGTGTGACATGTTACTGATCAGTAATGACTGGACTTTCTGAACTTAAGAAAAAACCCAAATCTTGCATGTTCTTTGGCCAAAACAAATACGGCAGCAACCGGGAACATTGACTTTTTAACTTAACAATTTGTGCTTAAAAGAACAAAAGATTCAAAAAAGCAATAAAATAACGGATGTAAAAGTGAGAACAATTTGGACTATAGAGGGAAATTAGGGTAAAATAACTTTATAGAACAACGCTGCAGCTGTAGTTACTGTATGTGGTTCAGTTGCCTCAGTTGTGTGTTCCTGCCTTTAGGTGTTCAAAGCATGTGCTGCACTATCATTATTTGTCCTAAAGTATTAGCAGTGATCGTTAAAAACTTTTAATTATTTGTTATACTGCTCACATAGAATAGAAGTGATGTTCATCTGTGTTGGGCACCAAATATATAACGGCATCAGTTTAAATACACTTTTCAACAGAAAGTGAACTGACCCAACCATAGTGCAAGAAACATTGATAACCAGGGTTGCAGTGGTATGAAATGTTCAAGTAGCTCTGAAAATATAAGGGTATCATGGTAAACACAATTACATTGTTCCTGTTAGACTGCTGTTAGTTAGAGCATCCAATAAAGGAAATTAAACTCAAGGTGTTTTCCACCAGTGAGGAAAACAAATATTCACTGACATTAACTAATAAAAGTACATTACTAGTCAACCCCCCCAAGTCATATTAATTATCATGCTCCTATAAGCACAGGCCAAGGTGGAGGGGTAGCAGCAATATTTCACTCGAGCTTATCAATAAACCCTAGACCTAAACATAGTCACAACTCATTTGAGAGTCTTACTCTTAGCCTTTAAAACCCAAACTGGAAAACTCAAAAACTTCTATTCTATTTGCTATTGTGTACCGTCCTTAAGCCTCTTTTTCAGAGTTTTTGATTGAATTTTCTGATTTTCTATCGGATTTAGTGCTTAGTACAGATAAAGTCATTATAGTGGGTGACTTTAACATTCATGTAGATGCTGACAGTAACTGTCTGAGCACTGCATTTAATTCATTATTAGATTCAATTGGTTTTTCCCAAAATGTAAATAAACCTACTCACTGTTTTAGTCACAGCTTAGAACTTGTCCTTACGTATGGAATTGAAACTGATAATTTAACAATATTTCCTCACAACTCTCTTCTGTCTGACCATTTTTTAATAACATTTGATAATTCTCCTGCTAGACCCTATTCCAACTAAGCTGCTCAAGGAAGCTTTACCCTTAATAGATACGTTCATATTAGATATCATAAATCTATCTTTAGAAACAGGCTATGTACCACAGGCCTATAAGGAAGCTGTAATTAAACCACTACTTAAAAAACCCTGTCTTGACCCAGGTGTTTTAGCTAATTACAGACCAATATCTAATCTCCCCTTTATTTCTAAAATAATTAATAAAGTAGTTGCAAAACAATTATGTGATCACCTTCATAGGAATAATTTGTATGAAGACTTTCAGTCAGGATTTAGAGTTCATCATAGTACAGAAACAGCACTGGTAAAAGTCACCAACGATCTTCTCATGGCCTCAGATAATGGACTCTTCTCTATACTTGTTCTGTTAGATCTTAGTGCTGCATTCGATACCATTGATCACAACATTTTATTACAGAGACTGGAACATGAAATTGGGATTAAAGGAACTGAACTATGTTGGTTTAAATTTTATCTGATAGATTTCAGTTTGTTCATGTTAATGATGAATCCTCCATGCACACAAATGTTAGCTATGGAGTTCCACAAGGCTCTGTGTTAGGACCAATACTTTTTACTTTATATATGTCTCATTTAGGCAACATTATTAGAAAACCCTCCATAAATTTCCACTGCTATGCTGATGATACCCAGCTATATTTATCTATGGAACCAGATGAAATAATCAGTTAATCAAGCTTCATGCCTACAAGACATAAAGACCTGGATGTCCCACAATTTTTTACTTCTAAACTCAGACAAAACTGAAGTCATAGTATTTGGGCCCAAAAATCTCTGAAATATGAGCTGACTAGAATTAGCAAGAGAGATCATATTTCACCTTCACTAGCTTCTCTCCATTGGCTTCCCATTAAATCTAGAATAGAATTTAAAACCCTGCTTCTTACATATAAAACTCTGAATGGTCAGTCTCCATCATACATAGAAGACCTCATAGTACCATATCATCCCAGTAGACCACTTCGATTTCAGAATGCAGGCCTACTTGTTGTTCCCAGAATTTCCAATGGTAGAATAGGAGCATTGAAGTTGTGTGTTTTCCAGTGTGCAGCTACTGGTCCTACCAACCTGCCCGATGTTTAGTTTTGCTTTTGTTGCTCTGTTCTTTTCTCTCTTCACTTTCCACTCACCCCAACCGGTCAAGGCAGATGGTCGTCCACCCAGAGCCTGGTTCTGCTGGAGGTTTCTTCCGTTAAAGGGAGTTTTTCCTCTCCACTGTTGCCTATGGCTTGTTCGAGGGGGAATTGTTGGGTTCTCTCTTGACTTTATTCTGTAAAGTGCCTTGAGATGACTTTGTTGTGAATTGGCACTATATAAATAAAGTTAAATTGAATTGAATTGAATACTAGAAAACCACACCTCAACAAAAGAAATTCTAATAATGTCAAACAATATATAAAATGTACTTAATACAGGCAAAATTTCTCTGCACTGTTATAATATATAATAAAAGAAGATTATTATTACTCGTGCATTAAAGCAGGATTTTAGTTATGTAGCTGGTTGAGGTGGAGCTAACTTTGAGCAGTATCGTATCAAACTGATGATTATTTTTTATAGAAATTCTGAACTCTCATCTCTCATCTCCTCTCACCTCACATTTATTTGACATTTACTTTGTGTGTTCTTTCTCCTGTAGTTGTCTTTCTCCTTCTCTGTCTCTCTCTCTCGATCCCTTTCTGCAGGAGTCCCCATCTTTGGAGTTCTCCACAGTCTCCACTTTCCACTCATTCCAACCAGTCAAGGCAGATAGCCGCCCACCCTGAGCCTGGGTCTTCCTTTAAAGGGAGTTTTTCCTTTTCCACTGTTGCCTAGGACTTGCTCAAGGGGGATTTGTTGGGTTTTCTCTACATATTTTTATAGTCTTGACTTTATTATGTAAAGGAGATGAATTTGTTGTGAATTGGCGGTTGAAGTTGAAATAAATTGAATTCATTAATTGAAAGAAAGAAAACATGATAATCACAAATCGCAAAGAAAAGGTGTGTTGCAAATTGCAGGATTACAAGATAGATGATTATTTAAATTCCTCAAGAAAAACTGTCACGGTATGACACCCATTAAGCCATTGTAATCAAAGGTGTGTATCTGTGGAGACATTGATTACCTCTGCTTGCACCTACCACCAGCTGCTTGTGGATTCTACTGCTGCCTGATGGGTCACTGTGTGGACAGCTTTCTGCGTCAACACTCATAAAGCCACATGACTCAAATTGAGATGTTTTTTAAGCTTTAGGGTCTGGAGCAGCTTGAATCCGAGTGAAATGGAGAATCCTGAGAGGTGGGGCGGCAGAGAGATCAAAGAACCCCCTTCTCCTGTTCAGTCACCTGCAGCCTCCTTATGGAAAACACAGAGGCTACCAATGTTAATAGGTTATGTTACTGCTGTGGAGACTCTGGCCTTCCAACCAAGCTACCAGTAGCTGCACACACCTGTTACAACTGCACAGGAATGTGTTTGTTTTTACTGCTCTTCAGGCAACTGCCCACTGAACACATAAGCAGGAAGACAAAACTGATATAGTTTAGCTTTTATCTGTGATTGCCAGCAAATTTGACATTACTCCGCTTTACAAACTGTTACATAAGTCGAGTTTACTGTGTATCTGTGATCAAGGTTTCTATCAGATTTTATTTCTCAAAAGCAACACAGCTAACACTGATTTCAGGCACACATTTATGAAACAAAAAAATTATTAGACTTGAATAGTGCATGGAAATGCTGTGGGAAGGTTTCCAGATTTCTGTCAGAGCAGTCTACAGAAGTGCACTGCCAGCAATGCAGAAAATTCTATTGTTTTAAATGAACAATTATTTTAACTTCTGATTGATTTAGATATATATTTAGTATGGATGTGATGGTATATGTAATTTTGTTATGTTGTATTATCTTATTCACAGTCATCATGTTATGTTATGTCATGTCGTGTTATGTTATGTTATGTTATGTTATGTTATGTTATGTTATGTTATGTTATGTTATGTTAGGTTATGTTATGTTGTGTTGTGTTGTGTTATGTTGTGTTATGTCAGGTTATGATGTTCTATGTTGTTTTTATGTTGGTTCGACCCCCAGGCTCCCTCGGTCAAATATTGAAGACATTAAAGTTCAACTTGATACCCCATTGGTGTGTGAATGTGTGAGACTGTGAGTGTGAATGGGTGAATAAGAAGCAGTGTGAAGCACTTTGAGTGCCAATAGGTAGAAAAGCGCTATATAAGTGCAGAACATTTATTACATCCAAAGAAAGACTAATAACATGCTTTGGAGTTGGTGTGCAGTACCTGCTCAGTGCTCTTAGCTTAGCCCTCAAAAAATGTCAAGCTGAAAATGAACAAAATATACCCCTATTAAGGTGAATTGCAACTCAACATATTGGCAATTTTGAAACAAATGTAGACAGAGTTTATTAGTGAGACTAGATGAAAGCTTTATAAAGACAACCAATGCACAAAAAATGTGCATTGGAAGCACACACACACACACACACACACACAAAGAGAGAGAGAGAGAGACAGAGAGAAAGAACATTTTGGGAGAAGAAAGGGAAACATTAAAATGTGTCTCTATCCTCTGCCAATTTTTAATTCTCTAAATTGATGAATTATTTGAGCTAACAGTGATTTTATCCCATCTTTGGTTAGAAAACTAGATGAGTATTAGATAAATGTTGAGTAGTAATCTTTCTCTTCAGTGTTGGTTAAGACCACACATGCAGTATTCTCATTGTTGCCTAACTGTGTATGTGTGTGCGTATGTGTGTGTGTGTAGGTGTATGTGTGTGTGTGTGTTGTGTCTGTGTTTGCAAACTGCTATTATAAATGTGTCTTGCAGGAATTCACTGGTTGCAGTCTAGACAGCTGATCCCCCGTCTGTCCTCTCCCAGCATCCAAAAAAACAAGACTGTCGCAACCTTCATAATTTTCCCAAAAGTGTATGACTTAGATGGTCGTTCAAATAAAAACAGAGAAGAGACAAAAACAGAGAAGGAAAGCGACATGCTGCTCTTGAATCATACTGTATTCATCTGTTTTATCCCACTTCATGCTTGGTCTCTTTTATTCCTTATAATAATTCTGAAACTAATCCAGTCTCACACATTTTCAAGTCTATAAATTTGAAGCAGATACCAAAGACAGAAATGTTTTTTCTTTATCAACTCATTGTACTATATGCTATATACCAAGGAAGAAAGATATTTATGAAACAAAACAATATTGCATTATTATTTCAGTAAGAAATACATCTTGTTATCCACCAACAGTAGGGAAAGTTACTCAGGCAGTTTGAAACCTGTTATAATTGCCATCATCAGCCAGTCACTGTAAAAGTCAAATTTGTGGCCCCATTTCCCAACTGCTTTCAGGTTCACTTTCTAGGTTGTTATGGCTTTTCTTTTGTGATGTAATTCTGTTTTTGTGCTGGCACTAAAACAAAAACCAGACCTGTTTTATCAGGCTCAACAGGTTTGTCTTGATGGGTCACTGCTTCACCTCAAAGTGACGATCGGCTCAACCTTTGCAGTTTGTCTTGTAGGTGCTGCTGAGGGTCCAGTTTATAGGGTACTTAATCAGGAAATGTGTAGTAAACTGTCAATCAAAATAAGGTTATCAATGGAAATGACTGGGAGAAACGTTGGTGTTTGTTTTGCAGCAGCATTCTAATATTTTAGACTGTACATATTTACCAAAACCATGAAGAGACATTTATTCAATTCAGCTTATCAATTATTCATCATCGTTTAAGACTCTAGTCACTTACTCCATTCCACCGGGTGAGACAGAGAAAATGGAACCCAGCTACAGATGCACAAGTTAACAAAAGCTCAACTTCATGCAAATCCATTCATCACTGTAGAAATGTGCTCAGCGAATGGCTCCTATATATGACACTTTAACCACCACCACCTGTCTGCTAACTACATACAGGACATATTAGAAATAATTTTGGAATTAGTATTGGATCAAATAAACTGATAGACCACCAACTATTGGAGCACTGGACCTAAAGAATGTGATTTTCTTTTTGCATTGTCAGTCATTGCTAACTTCACCAATGAACACTGAAAATGAGAACACACTTCACAATTTATTACGCGCTCGTTCCCTTAAGTAACACGGGTACAAGAACCAGTGTTAATTGTCATATACACAGTGCCATAGCATCTTGGGTGTGTCCAGAGTAAGTTGCCAATGCTTTTTAAAGCGTAACGTCTCAGTGACAGACACAGCATGAGGGCATTAGCAGCTAAAACACAGGTACGCCTGCTATGCAGACAACAAATTATTAATAACTCTACTGGCTTTGTTCTGTCAGTGTAAGCCGGAGTTTATGAGAGTGCTCTGTGACGGAAACATTCTCCAGCCCGTGAGAATATACTAGTGATGGAATGTGGCTATGAGGAAGAAGTCAGAAATCCTAAACATGCAGCTCCCCTGATGAGCACAGTGACACAGAATGTCATGTAGAATCTACACACTCATGTAAGAAGTGTAGGAACCAAAGAACCACTGTTGGTTCTGGAGATCCAGCCACAGGTACTGAGTTAATTCTGTTTAACCTACAGGTAACATGGGGAACACTAACGCGAACAGAATCCTTTGTACGCACTGGAAAAACAATATTGTCTCAGCAGGCTTCAAAGACTACAAACAGAATGTGGGTTCAGTGGCTGTGCTGTACGTGACATTATGGTACTGTACCAAGGGAGGCAAAGTGAGAGAGCCAGACCAAAACAGCTACACAGCAGGTTGGAAAAAAGATAAAAGGTATAAAATCACTAGTGTTGTTGAATATCCCTCCTCACAGGTGTGTGTCCCATATCCAGCTCCGACTTTATTTAACAAGACTTAGGCTCCGACCATGGTCGTCTCCTCACTCTAGCTGGTGTCTTAGAATGTCCACCAACTGTGAGAATGCACGCGCACACACAAACACACCCACACACACACACGTTCTATATTTCTGAAAACAGTCCTTGACAATATGGATTCCTCAACCAGACTATACCCAATGCTTAAACAGTGCAAAGGTTGTGGTGACCATCCATCTGTCTGTCAAGAACTAAATGTGTTGACCCCATCCTGTCTTACACATCTGTATATATACATACTGTACAGTGGATGTATGCATGTGTGTGTTATTCTCTCCTCCCCACTCTTTTGCTCTGTGCGAGAACCTTGTCAACATGTGGTAACAGGTGCAAGCCTTGCAGCTACTGCCTAGAAAGAGACGTGTTACCATAGTAAAAATACACTGCCGTCCTTCCCTGCCCCCCTTTGACTTCACAAAACGTCAATTCTGTTCCATTATTCATGAGCCTGCCTAAGGTTTTAGTAAATTAGACAGATGAGCTTCAACCTCTGCCAAAACATAAGCAAAATAATAAAATACCCTGTGAAGAAAGTTGGATGGAAACCTTTGAGCGACCTCGAGAAAAGCAACACAGACAACCAAATGTAGAGAAACTAGAGAAGTCCAAAGTATCTGAAATGATTCAAATATATTTCAAAGGATCGGTATCTGCCAAAACAAAGCCAATACGATTCCAATCTGTATTAAGTTTTACTGTCCTGCATTTGAGGAGGTTAAGGCTTTAAAAATCTTCAAAACACAACTGAACTACACTCTGTATAGTCTACTTTCGTTTTTCCAAAGACAACAGAAAATATTAAATATCTGTGATATTGTTTCAGACTTGTGGGAGTCAGGAAGACACTGTCACTGTACAGGAGACTCATCGAATTGGAATTTTTTTAAGCCATGTATAGAAAAAAGGCTGCTTCAAACACTGTGGGCACTACAAACACACTTCAGCTGGTTGTATATAAGGTGCTCCCTTGTTTCTCATCTGTGTTATGCACGTTTCCTGTTGAAGGATGAAAGGACAATTTTATTTGCATGATCCCTCAACAAGTCTAACTGTGCCTTGAATTAAAACAACACACATACACACAGTAGATGTTTGTCTCCTGCTATCTAATGACAGCGTTTGTGATCAGGTGTTAGCCAGACATGGGGGTTATCACACTGCACACCAAAATAAATACCTGCCCAATGTATCAGCTGAGAATCAAAGAATCACATTCCACATCAGCCAGGAGATGGGCAGAGTGGGGGGCCTGTCCCGAGGGAAGATTCCCAGGTGAGTCATCATTGCAAACACACACTGTGACCTCATGTTTGTTTTCTTCTGTTGTCAAAAGAACTGGCATCGGTTTCATGAGCTGGGTGTGACATCATTTTTGCCTATTGTCAAGGTTGGTTTAAGAAAGATGACTTGAATGTAAACTTAGAGTTAAAGGTAAATACAAATGATGAGTAATTGAGGAACATGAATGAAGGCCTGTACATTCTAGAACACTGGAATCCTAGGACAAGCACTGGTGTCAGTAGTGTTGGCTGTATGTGTGTGATGAATGTAGCGTAGTCTTTTACTTTATGGTCATTGTAAATGTGGAAATTAGAATTGTCTTTAATAAGAAACAGTGTGATAATGTCCACCCAGTGGATAAAGTAGATGAGCAGTCCCTCAAAAGACTTAAAACTAAGTCTTTTGCAACTAATTTATGTTGCTACTCTGCTGAGCTGGGATAAATGTAATTTCATTGGGGGGGGGGGACCCCCTGAAAGGGTGTAAATATGCTCCCCTAAAAGACAGGCAGAAGATACTCACCTTTTGTCCACCATCCTTTTTAGGGCATAGTCATTACCCTGGGGCCCACCAGTAGTCCTCAATGTGGACATTCTGGAATACTAATGGTGACTGGCCACTCTATGAAACATAGTTATGATCATTTAATTTTCACTGAACAAACCTGATTAATATACAAGGAAAAGGCAGAAAAAGTAAAACTTGATTTATACTCATGTGTGGAAGCTATGCCTAAGGTCTCTCATAGGTACAGTGAACCTACATGAACCTTAAGTAGACTGGATTTGCACCTTCCCAGAAATAGAACTACACAACAAACTGCAACAACAGTGACTGGTCCACTTGGTTCTTCTGCTTCAATAGATTCACAGCCTCTTTTGATGTCGACTGTTTTTTCTACCTTGCTGTCATTTTCAACATTTTCTGCTGAGTTTCTCTCATCGTTTCTGAAATACCAGTAAACTCTCCAAAGTGGTGAACTAGTGTAGAAACTCATAATGAAATAAATGTACATAATGTAAAAAAAATAGTGAGCCCATAACAATGCAACTGCTTGCAAATAATGCGCGTTGATATTACATTTTGAGTTTTGAGTCATTATTTTTTGTTAAAACTGTTAAAACTTCAGTTAAACTTAACTGAATCTGAATCTGAACTGGAAGCTTGTTTCTGGAAAACTCTAGGAACCACAAGTAGGCCTGCACAGTTCTCTAGGTTACTATAGATCTTGACCTTGTATTTAAGGAGGAGGGTTTTAGGATGGTCCTTAAAAATGCAGCTCTAAGATCTAACAGGATGAGTAGAGGAATCTGTTGTCTAACGTTAAGAGAAGATTGTTACTTCTTTGATTATTATGCTTTAATTATGTCTGTACTTTAATCAAGTCTGTTTTTGTACTAAATCCTGACTGGAAATTGTTGAAGGAGATATTACTTTGGAGGTGATCATATAATTGCTTTGCAACATCTTTTTCAAAGAATTTTAGTAATAAAGGGGGATTTTACAAAAATATCAACTGCATCAGAAGCCAAAGAATAATGTCAACTGACATGTTAAAGTCATATTAGTGGGTGACTGTGGCGCAGGAAGGTAGAGTGATTGTCCAACAATCTCACAGCTGTTGGTTCAATCCCCGGCTCATCCGGTCACATGTTAAGGTGTCCTTGAGCAAGACACAGATCCCCAACTTAGTTGCTCCTGGTGAGTGTAAAAGACCAGCCTGATCTCAATACCTAGGCATCAAAAAGCCGCCCAGTCCCTTTTGCATTACATGCTAATGTGTAAGGTGCCATTCACGTCGGTGATTGACAGTTGAAGCTTTCAGTGGAGTTCACGGGAAACGAGCGTCAGTATTTGACGTGGTCTTTGACTCTAGTGCAAGATGTTGTGCACTTGATGATGATTGTAACACAGCGTGGCACATGTTGTTACTATAGTAAGGAAGCCTGTGTGTGCTTTTGTCACTGTTTGTAGCATTTAGCTTTTAAGTAATTATTATTACTAAAAACTAATTGTTAAAAGTTTTTAACTTTTAACAACTTTAAAAAGGGCCATAAAAAGAGAATAAGATAATAATAAAATATAAAGTAAACAATTTTATCCGTGTATCTGATCTCAGACAGAGGAGTTACAAAGACTGATGGAAAAGAAAGGCACGACTTCCTGTGGCGCTCAATATTGCACTTTGGTAGTATGTCATGCAGAGGATGGGAGCCATTCTCCATTTTAGAAACAGGAGCCACTAGTGCCTTAGCCCTCCTCAGATCCACCACCAGTTCCTTTGTCTTTGCTACATTGAGCTGTAAGCAGATTATAAAGTTATCCACCACAGCCCTGTATTCAGGCTTGCCACCCTTACTGATGACAGGAGAGAGGACTGTCCTTTGTTTGGCCCTGCTTTTACTCAGCAGTCTATGTGACACACCATGTTGCAGATGTACATATTGTGGTCTGCCAGTCAGATAGTCAACAATCCAGGAAACAATGGGAGAATCTACCTGCATGACAGTCAGTTCTCACCCAGAAGAGCTGGCCTGATGGTGAGCACTGTGCTTGCGAGCTTGGTGACTGTGGTGCAGGAAGGTAGAGCGGTTGTCCACCAATCTCCCAGTTGTTGGTTCAATCCCCACCTCCTCCAGTCACATGTTGAAGTGTCCTTGAGCAAGACACTGCACCCCAACTTAGTTGCTCCCGGTGAGTGTTGGCCAGCTGCATAGCAGCTCCCCCATCGGTGTGAGTGTGAATGGGTGAATAAGAAGCAGTGTAAAGTGCTTTAATTGCCAATAGGTAGAAAAGCGCTATATAAGTGTAGAACATTTACCATTTACCATTTGTCCAGATGGGCATATGCAAGGTCCAGCAGGTAGATCATGGCATCCTCAACTCATAGCTGGGGCTGGTAAGCAAACTGAAGAGGGTCCAGGTGGGGTCTAACTAAGGGCTGTAGCCACTCCATGATCTGCATGTGCATGTGACATAAGCACCACAGGTCATAGGCACCCTGGCTCATGGTGTCTTTGGCACCAGCACAAGGCATGACATGTTCCACAGCTCTGGAACCCTCTTGAGGATCACGGTGAAACACTCCACAGAGCTGGGCAGCAAGACGTTTATAACCCGCCTGGGTTGACGCCATCCGGGCCAGCAGCCTTGCTGGTATGGAGTTTTCTCAGCTGTCTTCTCAAATGTAGAGGTGTGAAAAGTGCAGATTGGGAGGGGGGAGGTGGAGAGCTCGAATCCACCTACAGAGTCAGAATAGGGCCATCATAAGAGGTGTCAGGAGAGGGGGGGGGAGGGCCACTACAATTTTGTGGAGGCATTATCAGAAGGGGGAAGAAGTGGGAGCGGTGGTGGTCGCAGACAGGCATTCCACTCATCAAACACCAGCCCGAGTTTTAATTGGTATTAGAGTAGGAAGGAAAGAAGTAGTATTGCACATCACAAAGTATCAATCTAGTAACCTGCATGTCGCTTGCACTTTACGTAGGTAGTTGTGACTGAAAGCATTTTTTACATTTCTGGTCAGAAACAACATGGCAGTGAGTCAATAAGAACTTACTTGTAGAACCTTTATTAATGTAGTAAACTGCCTTCATACATCAAGGAGTGTGTGTCCGTGTGTAGCTTTATTCATGCTAATAAATTGAGTTCAGAATATCTAATTATAGTTTCTTACAAGAATACACACAGTTACAGTAGGTTTGATGTGGATCGATTGCACAGGTCTTTAATTGGTATTTGTGTGTGAGAATGTATGTTTGTGTGTGTTATGAGTCATCCCATACACCAGACAGAAAGAGTGGGTTGGTAGTTGGCAATAATGCCATACACACAGTGGGAATTCTGAGCAAGACACACACACATAATGGGAGTGTAAGCCCTTCTACACCACAGAATGTGGGCAGTGTTTAGACCTGTGGCACCCCCATACATTCCTCATCACTGACACTGCAACACATGTCTGGGTTAGACCTGCACTACAGTGGATGAAGTGGTGGATATACCACCGTTTGTTCACTCACTGCTCCTGAATAGGAATAATCCATAGTGCAGCAGAGGGCTCTGAGTTGTGTCTGGTCACGTGAGCGGTTGCACAAATACTCTGGCGACTGTGGACAGGAAGGTAGAGCAGTTGTCCACCAATCTCACAGTTGTTGGTTCAATCCCCGGCTCCTCCGGTCACATGTCGAAGTGTCCTTGAGCAAGACACTGAACCCCAACTTAGTTGCCCCCGGTGAGCGTTGGCCAGCTGCATAGCAGCTCCCCCATCGGTGTATGAGTGTGTGTGAGATTGTGAGTGTGAATGGGTGAATGAGAAGCATTGTAAAGCACTTTGAGGGCCAATAGGTAGAAAAGTGACATATAAGTGCAGAATATTTACCTTGAAACTGGACATTAACACCTGCGTCTCCACCAAATGTAGATGGATTGTGGCGGGTACCACAGTCACTCCTACTAGCCAATTGTAATCTTAAAAGGCATCCATTACCACTATTTGCAGACAGTGTTTACTCAAAAACCAGAAGAGGTGATCTCCATGGTATAGTTCATAAACACGCAACTTAAAACAGGAAACACGAAAGTTAGAAAGGAAGTGGTTCCAGAAATTTAGAAGAATCTCATTTAGCCTGGAAAAACTGTTTAAAATGTCCAAAAGCTCTGTGTTTCCAGAACAGGATATTATTCATCATTAATAGAAGAAAACAAGAACAAGCCACGGTTTCTGTTCAGCACTGTAGCCAGGCTGACTAAGAGCCATAGTTCTGTTGAGCCTACTATTCCCTTAACTCTGAGCAGCAATGACTTCATGACTTTCTTTATGAATAAAATTGTAGCTATTAGAGAAAGAATTCACCAGATCCTCCCCCCAAATATTACAGATAGATCTTCACATACAACAATGCTAGAATCCTCAATAAGGCCCCAATCCCTGTTAGACTGCTTTATACCCATAGATCTCTCTGAGCTTACTTCAATTATTACCTCATCTAAACCAACAACCTGTCTGCTAGACCCTATTCCAACTAAGCTGCTCAAGGAAGCTTTACCCTTAATAGATACTTTGTTTTAGATATCATTAGCTTTAGAAACAGGCTATGTACCACAGGCCTATAAGGAAGCTGTAATTAAACCATTACTTAAAAAACACTGTCTTGACCCAGGTGTCTTAGCCAATTACAGACCAATATCTAATCTCCCCTTTATTTCTAAAATAATTGAAAAAGTAGTCGCAAAACAATTATGTGATCACCTTCATAGGAATAATTTGTATGAAGACTTTCAGTCAGGATTTAGAGCTCATCATAGTACAGAAACAGCACTGGTAAAAGTCACCAACGATCTTCTCATGGCCTCAGATAATGGACTCATCTCTATACTTGTTCTGTTAGATCTTAGTGCTGCATTTGATACGATTGATCACAACATTTTATTACAGAGACTGGAACATGAAATTGGGATTAAAGGAACTGCACTAGGTTGGTTTAAATCTTATCTATCTGATAGATTTCAATTTGTTCATGTTAATGACGAATCCTCCATGCACACAAAGGTTAGCTATGGAGTTCCACAAGGCTCTGTGTTAGGACTAATACTTTTTACTTTATATATGTCACCTTTAGGCAACATTATTAGAAAACACTCCATAAAATTCCACTGTTATGCTGATATACAGCTATATCCATTGAGGGAATCAGATAAAAAAAAATCAGTTAATCAAGCTTCATGCCTACAATACACGATGTCCCACAATTTCTTACTTCTAAACTAATAAAAAACTGAAGTAGTATTTCTGCCCCAAAACCTAAGAAATATGCTGTCCAAACATGTCGTTACTCTAGATGGCATAACTTTACCTCACATATAAAACAAATCTTCCACCTACGGAACATTGCCAAAATTAGGAGCATCCTGTCTCAAAGTGATGCCGAAAAACTGGTCCATGCATTTGTTACTTCTAGGTTGGACTTCTGTAATTCCCTACTTTCAGGATGCCCCAGTAACTCGCTAAAGAGCCTGCAAATAATCCAAAATGCTGCAGCAATGCTGTCTGTGCAGGTAAACACAGACTGACGTGTAGACAGGATATCTTGACTCATGAGCAGGCAGAGGAATTCCCAAGACGAACCAACGTAGAGTGACCTCTAGGCAGGCTTAAAAAGGTTTCTGCCCTTTTTAAGTAACAGGTGCGGGCAGCTGTGCCTTCCTCCACAGCACCAATCCAGGATGAGGCAATGACAGGGAAGGAGGGCGGCCCCTCTGCATAACCAGACAGGGTTAGAACAATAATAAATAAAGCACAAACCCCCTAGGCCTTGACAGCTATAGGCTTAGACTGCAACCCCCCGATGCATAGAGCTCCTCTCCTCTCCCCCCCCCCAATTGTCACCAGTGTTAAAAATTAACTTTGTGTGTTTTCTCTAGTAGTTGTCTTTCTCCTTCTGTGTCTCCCTCTCTCTGTCGCTTTCTGCAGGTGTCCCCGGCTTTGGAGATGTGTGTTTTCCAGTGTGCAGCTACTGGTCCTACCAATCTGCCCAATGTTCTGTTGTTGCTTTTGTTGCTCCGTTCTTTTCCCTTGCCACTTTCCACTCACCCCAACCGGTCAAGGCAGATGGCCGCCCACCCTGAGCCTGGTTCTGCTGGAGGTTTCTTAGGTTAAAGGGAGTTTTTCCTCTCCACTATTGCCTAAAGGCTTGCTCAAGGGGGAATTGTTGGGTTCTCTCTATACGTCTTTATATGCTTTGCTTTATTATGTAAAGTGCCTTGAGATGACTTTGTTGTGAATTTGGCGCTATACAAATAAAGCTGAATTGAGTTGAATTGAATTGAAAGACATCTCTGTAGAGAACATGGTGGAGATGTGAACTGGATGAGATATTTGGTGGCCCAGAAAAGGTGCAACAAAACTGGGAGATGGGCCTCTCACAATAGTTACCAGAGGCTCTCCATGCCAGCAGGCAAGGCAGGCAACTGCTTGGGGACCCAGACCAATAGGGGGCCCCCGATGGCTGACAAAAGATAAACTAGGTACAGCACTGACTGTGGTGGCCAGGTTTTGAAAGAGACATGGAGACTATGGTAAAGATTACCCAGTCTTCATCAATGCAAAAACAGGTTCACCACCAGTTCCACAGCTGCAAAGATTGGTCCAGCCAACTCCTGGAAGCTTATCTAATTCAACATCTGTGATGAGCTCCATGGTGTCCCACAGCATGAGTGTCTCCTTGCTAGGTGGGCCATTACAAACCTGATTGGGGCAAGGATCATGCAGGAAGGTAGAGCTGTTGTTGACCAATCTCACAGTTGTTGGTTCAATCCCCGGCTCCACTGGTCACATGTCGAAGTTTCCTTGAGCAACACACTGAAGCCCAACTTAGTTGCTCCCGGTGAGCGTTGGCCAGCTGCATAGCGGCTCCCACATCGGTGTGTGAGTGTGTGTGTGATTGTGAGTGTGATTGTGTGTGTGAATGGGTGAATAGGAAACAGTGTAAAGCGCTTTAAGTGCCAATAGGTAGAAAAACGCTATATAAGTGCAGAACATTTACCATCACTACACTTTCTGCGTACCTACAGCATTATGCTTGTATTTCTCCTACTTCCCACCTAAATATCCCACCCCACTGTATCCATTGTAAGAAGATAACCAATGTTATTATGTATTAAGTGTACAATTTAATATATTTAATGTAGTGAATTTATAATGTATAAGTGTTAATCAGACAGGGTATAAAAATGTGTGTGATAAAAGCTGATGACATTTAAAAAAAAAAAAAAACATTTTGCAGTCGAAATGAGCCATGTAGATGATGAACACAATTACTTATGAGCTGTCTCCTCTGATACAGTGTTCTCATACTTCAGAAAGTTCACTGCATTGCTGAGTTGTGTTTGTCAATCAGGTGAAAGTTTTCTAGTTTGTTTCTCTTCCTGCTCTACTTTTTACACCATCCTCCTCGGGTGTGTTCTGCTCTGTCGTCGATGTCTTTGTGCACTCACAGTAAGAATGACCACAGTGGTTCAAATGCTGTCAGGTTAGCTCTTACCACGTTTAGTTCCCATTCAAAAATGCTTGGAACCATTATTTTTTTCCAACCTTACTCAGTTAATTTTCCATAGTAACGCTTATTCTATGATGTCAAATTGTTTTGACACAAATAAAATCTAAAAATATGTATGTGTGTATAAAATTTGCATTCATCCCTTAGGATGTAGAGTATTTTAATGTGAAGAGGACAGCTCGGTGTCTCATGGTGGCTCTGATCTTTCCTCTACTGCCATCACTAGGCCAAAGACTGAATTTAAAGACTACATGCCACCAAAAGTTTATACAACAAACCCTGTGTCATGACATACGTATTAGAATATTATCCACAACACTAGATTTAAATATTAACTCCTCTTATAAAGCAGCTGTTGTTATAGCCTCCACATTGTGAAATAAATCCAAGAAATATGTGGTACACAAACATAACATGCACAGAATAGCTTTCACAAAACGGCCTGATACAAAGGGACTTAAGGACAGTCTCACGCTGACAGAGCAGTATGATTCTTACTCCAACTAAGCAGCAACAATACCTGTCACCAAATGATGCACCTCATGATAAGAGCATTTGTCCACTGAAGGTGAAGGTGTGTGTACATTTCAGAAGTAGTGACTTTTCAGCAGACACATTTCCACTCAGCATCCTGAATACACATTTATAGCTCATTTCGATGTGGCATATGGTGAGAGATGCTTTGTAGAAGCTCTGACAGGCCTGATTGCTCTTCTTAAATAATTATACTGGAAGCACTTGTAAAAGAAGTTTTACAGTGAGACAGTCTGTCACATATGAAATATACCATTAAGAATTAATTTACAGCCATTTGACAACAGTGCTTCAAATGAGTATATGTGTATTTTACTTTTACAAGTTATTCATGATGTTAAACACACATCTTTCCCACCTTACTTGTGAAACCTCCACAACTAGTCATTAACTGACCATCCTGCTTCCAGTTAATCTAAATTTCTCAGTTTAAACTTTTGATTGTGTTGTCTTGTTAGTATTTTCAATCAAATCATTGTATTCTGTTATATGTACATTTTCAACAGCATCCCAACATTTTTAGAAATAGGGTTGTAAAATTCATGTGGTTTTCTGATAGTGACTCATGCTTTGCACAGGTTTTCACTATAGTTTGTATGATGCCTTAATATCATCCTTACTGACTTTTGACATTAAACATATTCCAGCTGTACTTTGTGGTGGATTTTGCTATTTCAGGTTTCAGAAACACACACAGCATAATGACCAGCCTTGAGGAAATGACTAAAAGATTCTGTCTGTGCCACATGTGGGGTCCTCCTCCCTCTCCCCTCCTCTCTCTAGGACTGTGTGTGTATGATTCTATTTTTGTCGTTTTGTAAATGTCATTATGTGGTGCGGGTGCTCTATTTTTACTTTCTCTTTTCCACCAGGGATTTTTTTCTGCCCCCCTCTCTCGGCTTGTCTCCAGCACCAGACCTACACTTTTATTTGAAAAAAGGGGGAATGATCTGTAAATTGCATGCTGCATAACCATAACAACTCAATATAAACAGATTGTCTCTTTCCCTCCTCCATGATGTGGTCGATCACAAAATAAAAGGGCAATTACAGGACAGAGAGGAAGAGGAGGAGGAGTCCTGCAAAAAGATAAGATGGAAGTGGAATTTGATTTATGTTCGTACATTTCATGTGGCTTCCTTTTCATACTTTTTACCTTTCACTTTACCACAGTACCACATTTCACCCTTCTATTAATAATCTCTACATCAGTAATATTTCTGCCTCCATCCCTCCAGCCATCAGTCACTGGATCCTGTTCATCACCATAATTCTTTTTCAGACCCTAGACGCCACCTTAATGTCACAACATGATGTCCAGGGACTCTTTCCACAGGCTTCTCCCAACCATGGCTGGTTCAGGGACTGGGGCGACTGTGGACAGGAAGGTAGAGCGGTTGTCCACCAATGTCACAGTTGTTGGTTCAATCCCCGGCTCCTTCGGTCACATGTCGAAGTGTCCTTGAGCAAGACACTGAACCCCAACTTAGTTTCTCCCGGTGAGTGTTGGCCAGCTGCATAGCAGCTCCCCCATCGGTGTATGAGAGGGTGTGTGATTGTGAGTGCGAGTGGGTGAATAAGAAGCAGTGTAAAGCGCTTTGAGTGCCAATAGGTACAAAAACGCTATATAAGTGCAGTAATTTTTATACACCAAAATATAAGCAGTCAGAAAATGGGTGTAAAAAATCAACTGTTACCTAAAAATGTTTCTATACAATTATAACTGCAAAAACAAATGTGGAATGAGGAATGTTAATTACATCGTCGTACATCATGTGCTGGCACATCACAGTATAAGAATGTATAACATAAATAAGTTTAAATATATTGATAGTGAATATATCAATAAAATTACCAGGCAAAATATTTTTTTCATTGTTTTCCTTAAAACATTGTTATGGTTGTGTTTAGGTACCTAGAACAGCTGGTGAGGATTTTGTTTTTTATTTTTTAGGAAACAGGGTTGAAATAAGCCTGTAAGAAGTATATCCACAGTGTATAAAATACATTTTATGTGAGAAGGATATCTTCAAAAATGTTGAGAACACCATCTAGGATTATAATAAGCATGTGGGACTCCATCATATAGGCCTAGCACAGTTCTTTGTGTGCAGCAAAAACTGCTCCCACTGTAGTTGAAGACCAGGTCAATTCAATTCAACTTTATTTATATAGCGTCGGTTCACAACAAAGTCATCTCAAGGAATAACGTCAAGACTATAAAGATGCATAGAAAAAAACCCAGCAAATCCCCCCAAGGCAACAGTGGAGAGGGAAAAACTCCCTTTAAAAGAAGAAACCTCCAGCAGAACCAGGCTCAGGGTGGACGACCATCTGCCTCGACCGGTTGGGGCGAGTGTAAAGTGAAGAGAGAAAAGTAAAAAGAGCAACAAAAGCAACAATGGAACAACGGGCAGGTTGGTAGGACCAGTAGCTGCACGCTGGAAGACACACAGCTTCAAAGCCGGGGACACCTGCAGAAAAGGGACAAAGACAACTACGGGAGAAATACACAGAGTTAATAAGTCATACAGTGGTGACAATTGTTGGGTGAGAGGAGAGGAGAGATGGTCAAGAGGAGGAAAGGAGTCATCTGACCCTGCTCATCCTGTGCCAGCTCTGGTTGGTCGACAAGCTTCAAACTGCTGCTTCTCCTCCATCACTTCACTGGTATTTACTAACTGTACTTCAATGACCTCATTTAACAGATCACAATAGTCATACACCTTCATCCAAGAATGGCCCTGAATATGTTATTACTAACATGCATTGTTCGAAACCCATCACATTGTCAAAACTCTTCACACAGTCAGTGAAACCAGTTTCTATTTTCATGAACCTGTTAGTCACTAAAACTCATTTCCCAGTCATACTCATCCACCTCCAAAACAGTATGAAAGTGAATTTTCTAAACACACACATATCATTCAGTGACCCAAAGATAGGATGTTAAAGGAGCGATGGTGGCCATGAAAAATACTGACCTCAACTGCGGTCATTAACTTTGACTATTCTGAGGACGAATCAATATATTTTTTAGTAATTATTTTCTGGATATGAGATACGTGTAAAAGGCAGCATAAACTGATTCATCCCACTCCACTATCCCAAGTGGAGTTATAGTTTCCCATGATATTCCCACTGGTGTACTGTAGGTACGTTAGCCTTTAGAACAGAGGCACTTTCATTTTATTAGAGCTGTAAATATCAAGTATAAGGTCACTGCTTCACCATGTAGGAGAAACATTTTGTGTGCATTTTGTGTTTATTACCTGTTACCTGGTCAGACTCATACTGTGTGTTTAGTGGTGGGCTGCAGGGGAAGAATGCAGTTTATCTTGAAGTGTCCCTGGGCAAGACACTGAACCCCCAACAGCCCATTTCCCTCCCCAGCTGTGCAGTGCCGGTCCAAGCCCGGTAGAAATTGGGGAGGGTAGAAACTGTGCCAAATCAACATGTGGACAATGATTCGCTCTGGCGACCCTGAACTCACAGGATAAGCCGAAAGGACAAAAAAAATTAAAAACCGTAAAACTTTTTGTTTTACTGTATATTTCCTGACTAATCAAAGAATTTAGGAGAAATTAATAAGGGAAACATTAGGACAACATTAGGTCCCAAAACTCCTTCAGGCGCATTGGTATCAACCCCAAATTTGAATGCTTCCATGTGAGTAGCTTACAACTTGCTGTGGATCAAAGTGTGACAGATAGACAAAAGACAGAAGGACAGATAGACAGAAGACAGAAGGACTGACCTAAAAAAGACCAACAAATTACTGACATGATGACTTTGGCAGAAAGTGTGTGTGTGTGTGGCTGGGAGGCCGGCCAGAGAGACTCTGCTGCTGAGCTCATAGAACCTGTCCAGGAGGTTACTTTGTAAAGTGTTTTCCATCTCCTAGTGACCCTGAAGCATCTAGGTCATGGTAGACAGGAGGACAGATATACAGGAACAAACTGCCTTCAACCATGTCAGTGCTCTACTAACATGCTTGTTACTGTGAGCCGTGAGAGCAAGTGGTGTAAGAAGCTGCAAGAAGCTGAACTGTACACAACAATGCTTTAAACACGCATCAACTGCACTTAAATGTGCGTGTGTGTCTTTCGTGAGTGTGTGAAGACCACCAGTTGGTGTTAATGTTTTTCATAATGCAGCAAGAAGCAGTCAGAGAGTAGAAATTCAACTGCAACAACAGCCCCTGAGGCCTTTCATTTCATTTCAACGTTAATTCTAAACCACTAGAAATTTGGTGTGTGTGTATGTGTGAGTGTGTGTGTGTTACGTGGTAACTAAAAATCAGTTCCAATAGCAGTGTGTGTGGTGTGGTGTGGGCTGTCATGGCAAAAGCTCGAGATCCCACGCTCATTGTAAGTGTGTTACCTGCAATGAAACCACATGAAAGGCTTGGCTGCTTTTTGGACACATCAATGAAATGTTTTTTTTTTTTTTTTTTTTGTGGTTTAAGTCTTCTTCTCATTTAATAACCAATTAAACTGTCACCTCTGCAGGCTGTGTGATGTATGGCTGCAGGTTGCAGCTAAGAAGATGAATGTTGGCATGTTCCCACAGAAAGTCAAAAAAAAAGCCCAGCAACAATACAGCGGTGGATTTCCAACACACACACACACACACACACTTCTCTTAAGTATATAATAGCAATTTGGGACATTTTTCAGGAGATTAAGATAATTATCCTTGGTTACAGCAGGGTTGTGAAATGTATTGCTGCAGTAAATCTGTCTAAGCTTCACTTAGGTAAATAGACAAAGTAAGAAAGCACAGGATTCGGTGGGAGAGTACAGGGGTTAATGGAAGTTGGCTAGGAGGAAAAAACAAACTATAAACTGTGCACTGATGCAGTTCAGGCATTACATCGATATTTATTACACATTTAATTGTAAAAGGAGCCTCCCACAGAAGCTGAGTATTTCGGAAATAAGGATTGAGTGCGGCTCGCCACTCTCTGAAAGTCTGCATTGACAAATACTCTAATTTGACTACAGGAATAACGTTTCTTAACGCCGAATGATGGTGATCTTCCGGCCCTCAGGCAGCACTGCATTAACACCACATGAAACACCTCTGAAAACCACTGTCAGTTATAACTCTACCATGTACAGAAACAACCATGTGCAAACACAATCCACAAACTCTGCTGCCATTTGAAATGGGCCGACGACACGTGAAAACCTGTGGTTCTAATGAGTCCAAATTGCAGTTTTTTGGGGGGAAAACCATGGGATCCAGCATGCTAAAGAAGAGGAACCTGTGTTTTTATCAGCATAGTTCGAAAGCCAGCTTCTGTGATATTGTGGGGGCAGCATGAGTAACTCGCACATCTGTGGGGACTGAAATTACTTAAGACATAATGTTGAATATTACATACAGGTTGTAGAGCAACATATTCTGCCATCTTCATAATTGATCTCGCTTTTTCCAGATACAAAACGTCAAAACATACTCTGGGCATAAGCATGGCTCCAAAGTCCAGGTTCTAAACTGGCCTGGTTGCAATCTAATCCTGTTACCCAATGAAAACATCTTTCAGATTTTGAAATGGCAATGACAAAAGAATTGGAAAAAAATATTTTTCTAACCTAAAGCAATTAATTACACTTACAATACAATACATACACTTACTTACAATACAGAGACTGGAACATGAAACTGGGATTAAAGGAACTGAACTATGTTGGTTTAAATTTTATCTGATAGATTTCAATTTGTTCATGTTAATGATGAATCCTCCATGCACACAAAGGTTAGCTATGGAGTTCCACAAGGCTCTGTGTTAGGACCAATACTTTTTACTTTATATATGTCTCCTTTAGGCAACATTGTTAGAAAACACTCTATATCGGGCGGCTGTAGCTCAGTTCGTAAAGGCAGTTGTCTACGGACCACAGGGTGAGCGGTTCGATCCCCGCCCCTGGCTGGTCCCTGGGCAAGACACTGAACCCCTAACAGCCCATTCCCCTCCCCAGCAGTGCAGTGCCGGTCCAAGCCGAGTAGAAATTGGGGAAGACAATGCAGAAAAATCTCAGAAATATAATGTCCAACCATATTGTTACTCTAGATGACATAAGTCTGGCCTCCAGTACTACTGCAAGGAACCTTGGAGTTATTTTCGACCAGGATTTGTGCTTTACCTCACATATAAAACAAATCTCTAGAACAGCCTTCTTCCACCTACGGAACATTGCCAAAATTAGGAGCATCCCGTCTCAAAGTGATGCCGAAAAACTGGTCCATGCATGTGTTACCTCTAGGTTGAACTACTGTAATTCCCTACTTTCAGGATGCCCCAGTAACTCCCTAAAGAGCCAGCAATTAATCCAAAATCCTGCAGCAAGAGTGCTGACTGGAACTAGCAAGAGAGATCATATTTCACCTTCACTAGCTTCTCTCCATTGGCTTCCCATTAAATGTAGAATAGAATTTAAAACCCTGCTTCTTACATATAAAGCTCTGAATGGTCAGGCTCCATTATATATAGAAGAACTCATAGCACCATATCATCCCAGTAGACCACTTCGCTCTCAGAATGCAGGCCTACTTGTGGTTCCCAGAATTTCCAAAGGTAGAATGGGAGGTAGAGCCTTTAGCTATCAAGCTCCTCTCTTGTGGAACCAGCTCCCAGTTCAGATTCGGGAAGCAGACACCCTCTCTACTTTTAAGTCTAGGCTTAAAACCTTCCTCTTTAATAAAGCATATAGTTAGTTATAGTTATGCTGCCATAGGCTTAGACTGCTGGGGGACCCACCCCCCAATGCACTGAGCTCCTTTCCTCCTCTTGACCATCTCTCCTCTCCTCTCACCCTGCAATTGTCACCACTGTATGTCATTAACTCTGTGTGTTTTCTCCCGTAGTTGTCTTCGTCCTTCTCTGTCCCCCTCTCTCTCTCCCTTTCTGTAGGTGTCCCCGGCTTTGAAGCTGTGTGTCTTGTAGCTTGGAGCTACTGGTCCTACCAATCTACCCGATGTTTTGTTGTTGCTTTTTGTTGCTCTGTTCTTTTCTCTCTCCCCTTTTCACTCACCCCAACCGGTTACGGCAGATGGCCGTCCACCCTGAGCCTGGTTCTGCTGGAGGTTGCTTCTTTTAAAGGGAGTTTTTCCTCTCCACTGTTGCCTATGGTTTGCTCCAGGGGGAATTGTTGGGTTCTCTCTATACATCTTTATAGTTTGACTTTATTCTGTAAAGTGCCCTGAGATTATTTTGTTGTGAATTGGCGCTATATAAATAAATAAAGTTGAAAGTTGAAAGTTGAACTTACAGAGTGTTTTTATGAGATGGGGGTTTGCAACACAATGGTAAACACGGCGCTGTCCCAACTTTTTCTGGGAAACAGGGTTGTTAAACTAAATTAACAACCTAAAAACATGGAGGCTGTGTCCGAAATGTCCTTGAGCAAGACACTGAACCCCAACTTAGTGTCTCCTGCTGAGTGTTGGCCAGCTGCATAGCAGCTCCCCCATCGGTGTGTGAGTGTGTGTGTGATTGTGAGTGAATGGGTGAATAAAAAGCAGTGTAAAGCGTTTGAGTGCCAATAGTTAGAAAAGTGCTGTATAAGCACAGACCATTTAACTTTCCAATTGATCTGCTTTTGCAGATTGCAGCTGTGTAATGTGTGTAATCTCAGTCTGTGTAGTTAGATGCCCAGTTTATATTATACAGTTACAAAAGTCTCCTACTTAGAGAAAGCAAACAGAAACAGAAATTAATCACTTAAAACAACATAGTAAAAACAACAACCAGATAAAATGTCTATTTTTTGCTATTCAGAATAGTTATTGCACAGGTTTTTACGGGCAGGTGGGACTTTATAACGCCTGCCTGATGGCAGCAGTGTGAAGGAACTATGTAGGGGTTGCGAGGGATCCTTAGCAATCTGGGTGGCTTTCTTTTCCAACGATCAGCTATAAAGTTCGGATAGAGAAGTCTGTGGATATTCAGTTATCTTGCTGGACTTATTAATTATGCATGAACGTTTTTTTTGTGTGTTTAATGGTAAGAAAATTATCATAGGTTGTAGTATTGAAGATGAGGATGGATTCGATAAATGATCAGTAAACCAAACTTAAAATGTCCTTGCTGACTTGAAAGGCCCTTAGCTTCCTAAGCAGGTCAAGGGGCTGCTGTGCTTTTTTGTACACCGAGTCTATGTTGTGTGAAGGACGAGCACGTGTCAATCTCTATCCTGGGCGGCTATAGTACTTACCTGATTGTACTTGCTCCACCAACTGGCCATGAATGTTCAGTGGTTGCGTTTTTCCTGTAGCCTCTGTTTTTGTTATATTTAGCTCCAGTGCTTTCTCAGCAAATATCCGAGCCATCTAGTTGACCTCCAGCCCAAGAGCCACCAGGGCCATGTCGTCTGCATACGTTAGAAGTTTCATTCCTCCCCTGCTGCAACAGATACTATTCGTGTAGACAGAGAAGAGCATAGGGGACGAAAAACAGACCTGAGGCTCTGATTAAAACCTGTAATTCAAAAAATCCTTTTTCCGTAAAACCAATGTGGGTGTGTCACACAGAGTTTCCATCTGTACAGTGTTAAAAGCAGAAGAAATGTCCATAAAAAAAAATTTGGTGTGTGGGTGTGCAGAAACCACCTGTTTGGTAACGGTGTCTAGAAGTCAGAGACTTGCATCCTCTACATCGCGCATTGCCTTCTAGGCAAACGGAAATGGATCCAGTTTGTCTTTCAGCATGTTTCACAGCTGCTGACACAGCAACTCTCCCCAAACATTTACAGAGCATGAATGAATTTCTGACCCCCAGCTGCACAGTTTAAGACATTTACATATGCTATGATATAAAGAATCAGTCACTGTCATCTCTGCACGTTTTTAACCATGTAAACTGGCAGGTTTCAGGAATCAAAGAATCATGGGATTTCACAGTCGCCCTCAGAGCAGACAGTGTCTTGAAAAGATGTACATTTGACAATTGAAAGCACCGAAGCCCAGTTGAGCTCATTATGCATTTCTGGCCTGTCAGGATAATCACACACAGCAGTTTCCCAACAGGAAGCTTCACCTCCACATTTCTCCAAGCCGTGCACTGAAGATGCAGCTGCTGTAAAGTGGAGCTTTCATGCACATGTGGGATATGTCTGTGAGCAAGTGTTATCAACAAACATTAGCGATTAGCAGAGTGAAGGCAGCTTTAGTGATAGCATTAACATGGGCATCAGCCATCACAGATCCTCAATTCAACTCAGTTTGTTTGGTGTAATTTTAGCTGGTATTGTTTCTGGTAAAAAGGATTTTTGTAGGTGAAATGTGGTGACAGTGAAGATAATAAGAGACAGTAAATAAGCTGGAGTATTAAAAAAAACTTGTTTGCTGGTTACAAAAGCCAATAATGCCCATGGGTGCTGTTATCTTGTGATAACCGGAATAATCCTCTCGTTATCTCTGGATAACAAAACTCCATGATAAGATAATTTGAGAGGAAAAAAAAAAAAAAAAATATATATATATATATATATATATATATATATATATATATATATATATATATATATATATATATATATTTGTGATAACGAGATAATTTGTCAAAATCGAGATGACCGTCTCGGCTTCTGTAGTTCCCAACTAACGCCTTGATGTAACAAAATATGATTTTTAATATTTTATTTTACACATAATTGTATTCATGTTTGAAGATTGTGGTTTAGTTACAAGACTTCTCAGATAAATGATGCTCCCCTGATATTTTTCACCTGTCTTATTCTACACGTCCAATAAACAGCTCTCGTATCTTGGACGTTTAGGATTTAAACTTTAGTTTGCTTTGTCTAATTAAACTGGCCTGTGATGAGTGGCAGCGTCATCCTGTCAGAAAATGTTTAGCTGTGATCCATCACACTCCAGTGCACCATAACCACCTGCCGCTTTTAGTCTTCCAAGGAAGGAGAGTATGTGACCGGTTGTGTTCAGCTCAATTCCAGCCTCTCATTCATCAGCAGCCCCAGAACCTTTTTTCATATAGAAGGAAAGAACTGAAATTTATCATATTAGAAACCGAAGATACCCCATGACTGTAAAATTAACTCTTAGCATCAACAAATAAGTGATATTTTATATTACTGCATCAATAATGGTAAATGGTACTTTTAAACCTTATTGGTACCCAAAGGACAAAGACACTTTGACAACAGTGGGGTAGTCTTCTGATCGCTCATGTTGTTATATCACACTATCAAAAGTATTATAGCATTTTCAAAATAAAACATGAATTGCTGAAAAACAGAAAAGAAAGAAAGAAGATTCAGAAGGCAGCACATTAGACATAAAGAATTCAGCGCGCTCTCTCCGCGACCCATTATCAACATATCGATGCGTGAAGGACACTGGCACTGTCCATGGGCCATGGGGGGCAGAACTTGAACTAGATAGTCGTGTTTAAGGAGGTTACAATAACGGAATGACAGAACGAGAATAAAGAAAACTTTATAGTCTTGACTTTATTCTGTAAAGTGCTTGAATTGGCACAATATAAATAAAGCTGAATTGAAAATGTAATTGAATCGAATAGAAACACTAAAAAGTTCCCTTAAAAATGCACCTGGCAGGCAGAACACACTCCACAGCTGGCCCGTACTTGAACTGAAGACTTTCTACTGTAGCTGTGAGGTGGCACGTCTTACCACTCCACCACTGTGCCTTGTTGACCCTCATTGTTGGTTATTAGTTGGCACCTTTGCACATGGTTGGTTTGTTGTTGAATAAAGGTAAGAAAAAGAGTTCTTCAGAAACACAACTGCAAGAAAAAAAGTCTAAAATGCCTGGACACCAAGTCGTCCTTCAGCACATCATCATCTTCTCCAAGTTGGCTTTTCTGTTAAGAACAAACTTTAGCGAATCTTTGCAACAATGTCTGTTGATAAGCTTAAACAACATTATAGTTATATGTTTTAAGCTCACTGTATAAATGAAGTTTTGAATAAGAGAAGAAGAAAAAAACATTTAAATTATTAAACTAATATTAAAAACAACTAAAAGCCCAAGGGGATTGTATTAATTTGTTGTAAGTACTCTATTAAAGTTTTAAGGGGGCGGCTGTAGCTCAGTTGGTAAAGGCAGTCGTCCACAGACGAGGGTCAGTGGTTCAATCCCTGGCCCTGGCTATATGTTGAAGTGTCGCTGGGCAAAACCCTATTAGCCCATTCCCCTCCCCAGCTGTGCAGTGCTGGTCCAAGCCTGGTAGAAATTGGGGAGGGTTGTGTCAGGAAGAGCATCCACCGTAAAAACTGTGTCAAATCAACATGCGGACAATGATTTGCTGTGGCCCTGAACTCACAGGATAAGCCAAAAGGAATTTGGACTCTATTTGTTTGAACTCTATCTTTTACATTTTAAAGAAAAAAATACTTTGAGGTAAGAAACTTAAACTTTTACAGTCTTTGTACAAACAAACTAAATATTCTAGGGAAAAAAAATTTAAGGTTATATTTAAATTTGGCTTATGTGTGTATAAATTCTTAAACGGCCTGGATGGTCCTTTACACTGTCAACATTCTCTGTGAAACCTACAACATAGCGGAACAGCCAAGGCGGTTCTTTTAATATTTTTAAAGCCAAATTTAAAAAACTTGTAATAGGCTCTCAGCTCTGGATTATTGCTCTTCAGTGTGCGGCAATCTGTGTTTCTGATTGTTTATCATGTGTTGGCTTGACTGCTGTTGTTTTTTCGTTTTGATTGTGTTTTCTGATTTGATCTGCAAGGGGACTGCAAATGAACATTGGCTTTAACTCTGATGCAATGCATCCTATGGAAACAATTATGTTTAAAATAAATATAATGTTGGTGAGTGTTGGCCAGCTGCATAGCAGCTCCCCTTTGGGTTTGTGAGTCTGTGTGTGATTGTGAGTGTGAATGGGTGAATAAGAAGCAGCAGTGTAAAGCACTTTGAGTGCCAATGGGTAGAAAAGCTCTATATAAGTGCAGATCATTTTACCGTGACTGTAGCAGTTTGTTTTTATGGCGGATGCCCTTCCTGACGCAACTCTCCCCAATTTCTACCAGTAGCTGGGGATGGGAATGGGCTGTTGGGGGTTTGACTAGCATTTGACTACCTAAAAGTCACAAGGCAGAAAAGTGAAAACCACTGCTGACCCAGAAAAAAGTTTGTGTCTGGATTCTGCCACAACACACCTAGATTATGCTCAGGGCAATGTCCACTGGACTAAACGTTTTATTTCTTACCTAAATCAACAGTTCTCTAGTACTGGTCCTAGAAATCTTTTTTAAGCTGCAGCCGTTTTGTACATTTTATCTCAACGAATTTTACAGTGCTTTGCAAAAGTATTGAACATTTTTATGTTTTGTCACGTGACAACCACAAATGTAAATGTATTTTATTGGGATTTTATGTGCTAGACCAACACAAAGTGGCATAGTGACATAATTGTGAAGTGAAAAAAAAAAATTAAATAAATGGTTATAAACATTTTGGACAAATAAATATCTGAAAAATGTGGGGTGGATTTGTATTCAGTCCCCTTTACTCTGATACCTCTAACAGAAGTCACCTCATTAGTAGAAAGTGTCGACCGCTGTGTAATTTAATCTCAGTATAAATGCATGTGCTCTGTGAAGCCGTCAGAGATTTTAGAGAACATTAGTGAACAAAAAGCATCATGAAGTCCATGGAAAACACCAGACAGGTCAGGGATAAAGTTGTGGAGAACTTTAAAGCAGGGTTAGGTTCTAAAAAAAATATCCCAAGCTTTGAACATCTCAAGTGTGTGGGACAACTGCAAACATACCAAGATGTGGCCATCCAGCTAAACTGACCGGGCACGGAGAACATTAATCAGGGAAGCAGCCAAGAGGCCCATGGTAACTCTGGAGGAGCTGCAGAGATCCACTGCTCAGGTGGGAGAATCTGTCCACAAGACAACTATTAGTCGTGAACTCCATAAATCTGGCCTTTATGGAAGAAGAAAGCCATTGTTGAAGGGAAGCCATAAGTCCCACTTGCAGTTTGAGTCAAGCCACGTGAGGGCCACTGCAAACATGTGGAAGAAGCGGGTCTGGTCAGATGAGACCAAAATTGAACTGTTTGGGCTAAATGCACAAAGCTATGTTTGGTGGAAACCTAACACTGCACATCACCCTGAACGCACCATCCCCACCGTGAAACATGGTGGTGGCAGGCTGCTGGAGGTTAAACATACAGCCAGAGCTAAAATGGAACGGTTTTAGATCAAAGCATATTCATGTGTTAGAATGACCCAGTCCAAGTCCAGATCTAAATCCAATTGAGAATCTGTGGACTTGAAAATTGCTGTTCACAGATGCTGCACATACAACCTGACTGAGCTTGAGCTATTTTGCAAAGACGAATGGGCAAAAGTTTCATTCTCTAAATTTGCAAAGCTGGTAGACAAATACCACAAAAGACTTGTAGCTGTCATTGCAGCAAAAGGTGGTTTTACAAAGTACTGGCTCAGGGAGGCTGAAAACAAATGCACGCCACACTTTTCAGATATTTGAAAATATCTGAAAAGTATGAGAATTAACAATTTGTAAATCATTTTGAAAACCATTAATTTTGTATGGGTCTATCAAATAAAATCCCAATAAAATAAATGTTTGTGGTTGTAACGTGACAAAATGTGGAACATTACAAGGGTATGAATACTTTTGCAAGGCATTGTATGTGAGACTTAACAGATTACCGCTCTGCAGGTTGTGTATCTCCATATTACTGCAGTACAGGTGAACAGCAGCATGGAGACAATATGCTGGACTGTATTTGATGTATTTCCTGTACTGTGAGGCCCTGATTTTAGAGCAGGGCAGGTTACACGTTGTGTTACTGATGATCTTACAAACAACATGTGAGGTTTATTACATCAAACATAAACACAGGAGCAGGTGAAATCATTGTTACATTGCTATTAGAAGTCTCATGGGCCTCAGTGTGTCTGAGTGTGTCTGAACACAGCACAGAGACAATTCAGTGTGAAACAATGCCCCATTTAATTATAGAGCTGGGCTCTAGGAACACTTCAACACAATACCGTCTACTTTTAGCAGTGACGTTTCAGGAGATGTGTGCGTGTATGTCTGCGCACATGCTGAATGACTGCACGTTCGTGTCATGGAACCAGGGCGCTTCCTCGCTGTGGCCAAATTACTGTGCTGGCTGCACAATGCTTTCTGTCGGGGTCCTGGGATTTTAGGAAATGAGACACACACACACATACACACACACACAGCACAATATTTTGGGTTGTCATTTTGCTGCAGGAGCTCCTTACAACATTAATATAATTTAATAAATTTTTTAAATAATGCCATTTATTCTTCAAAATAATTTATACATGTTTTCGTCCAAAAATGGTTTAAACAGGGCATCTGTACTTTTACTTGAATAAAGAATCTGTTTACTTTTGCCACCTTTGTCTACATAGGTGATGTTTCGGCTCTTGTAATAACTTACTGGCTGCTTCCTGTGCTCTGTGTTGTGTTTAATTGATGTGTGGTTGTATCAGTGAAATTTTAGTTTTTTAACATCCACACATGTTGACAGAGGTTCAGCGATTGTAGCAAATGTACTGAAAACAGCTTATAGGAAGCTGGAAGTGCTAATATGTGCTGTTGTTGGATGCTGTCATGTTACAGCTGCGTTGTTTAGCTTTCCACCCAAATTTCACTTTTTTAATTAACCATCTGCAGTTACAACACAAACATAAATTAAAACATTTGACAAAATAATACTTGCCATTTAAAATCTGAGACATTTTCCTGTGATTAGTTAGGAACAAAGCATTTTGTCCACCTTTACAAACATTAAGTAGTTATTCTAAATGAATGTATGAATGAAAGCTGAATGTATGGATAATAAATCCCACCCCTGTTGAATTTATTGGTGGCCAAATGGTGACGTAGAGCAAGTTGCTCTACTCTGACCCTTTTAGAGCAGCTAAAATTGATTAATGTTAGCAAACAGTAGAAATTGCTGTGGAAATCCAGTTAAATGTCTACCCACAAAACCCAATGCAACCTGTACTCTGGCTTTTTTTGCACCAATTTGAACACAACTGTACTGTACAGACACCAACTGTACGTAGTGATTCTTTTGTGTTATATGAAAAACATACTTTTACATTTGATTTTATGTAGAGATGTGTCTGTTTGCACTTAGATTTACTCTATTTGCACCTAATTTATACGATGTGAATTAGACAGTGAAATGTTTTCATTTTTACTCCAAATATTCATGACCTAATAACAGTGGGAGAGAATGAAAAACTACCCCTTGCTGAGATAATCTGCTTAAAATCTTCAACTTAAATCTACATAATAAATTAATTCATAATAGTGATTCATTTCAGCCTTAGATTTGGTCATTTCTGGGCGATTAATAAATTCTAATGTGGGCGAATGTGGGGCAGGAAGGTAGAGCAGCTGTCCACCAATCTCACAGTTGTTGGTTCAATCCCCGGCTCCTCCGGTCACATGTCGAAGTGTCCTTGAGCAAGACACTGAAGCTCCCCCATCGGTGTATGAGTGTGTGTGTGATTGTGAGTGTGAATGGGTGAATAAGAAGCAGTGTAAAGTGCTTTGTGTGCCAATAGGTAGAAAAGCGCTATATAAGTGCAGAACATTTACCATTTAATTTCTTATTGTGCCGATAGTTCTAGAGCCCTGCCCCCCCCCCCCCCCCCCAGGTTCTGTCCTGTCTACTTTTACTTCTTTTACTCTCATCTGTGTTTTTCAGTCCCACCAGGAATTTGCAATCAAAACAAATAATTCCACCAATTCTACTGTGAATTGTGTGCAACCTTGCAAATAAACCATTAAACATTGCCTAACAAATTTCTTTTTAGAAAAGCTGTTGCAATATCAGACATCTTAGACTTCAAAAATGAAAAAAATTCCGGAGGGACCGGTTTATAAAGGGACTGGTTTTATTTTTGGGCCACCATTGGAAGTCGACATAACATAAAGTCATGATGACACACATCCTTGAAGGTAAGGACTTTACAATAGATGGATCACAGGAAATACAATTGTAATTTTCTTCTCTGCAGACATGTTGTCACAGCTAACAAAAACATCCTGAACCAATAATATGTAATTATGTCCCTTAAATCGGTCTTGCATTTAATTTCTTTCCCATCAGCATCACTACGTAAAACCATCAGAAGTTCAAGGACTGATATTCTGAGGTCAACGTCCTTTAGGCAGTGCACACAGTGGTGTACACTCAATTATTAATATGACTCACATCAGCAGAAAGTTGATTTTTGGTGGGATTTAACAAACATTGGACAATTGTACAAGCAAAAAAGAAAAGTTGACTGATGCATACAGTACCAGCATAAAGAAACAGACACACGATTTCCATCTTACCTAGAATCATATTAGAATATTGAGAGTAAGGTCAGTGTGGTTCTAGAACAAAAACAGATGTTAACTCTGACTTAGCAGAAAGACAGGAAGCAGGAGGAAATGCTACCTTAGCAAAAATAGGAAGCAAAATTAGGCTGTGGAGTTGTTTTGAAATAAACAGTATCCATATTTTCATGGAGAAACATGTCATTGAGGTTTAGACAATGGAGCTCTATGGCAGAAATGAATAGATTAAAATCACTGAATATGTATTGTTCGTTTTAGTCTGTATGGGAGTTGTTGACAGTAATAAACATGTTGAAAACCACCAGCTGTTAATCAACAACACATGGGTTAAAGGACCTGTCTGTCAAGGTTTCCAGGTTTCCCCGCTCTCCACCGTATCCTTGTCTATACTGGAAACTAGTGAGCTTACTAACAATGTTAACCAGGACAACATAGGTAACAGTACCTATGTTATGTAATGAACTCTATATGACTGTTGAACTCCCTCAGAAACAACACAAACATCCCAGATTGAAGAACAATCTCTCTTCTGTGTTTTGGTTTCACTCTGGATTCAGAATTAACCCCTATTTCTACTTAGTATTGATTTTATTTACAACCTACCTTAATTTCTCTATGACTTGATTTAATTGGTCTTGACTACAATCACTGCAGCAGATGGAAGAAATATCAAGTCAGACTAGTTTTCCCTCAGTTGAAAGAAGAAATTCCAATGTCTTACTATACATTAAAACCCCATGGCATGTGTACGCTAAATTAAATGTAAAATATTCTAATCTCTGCTTCATAAAATGAACTATATTCTAATAGATTACATATCACTTTCTGATTGACAGGAAAATGTGAGGCACTGCGGAAATAGTGTGTCAATCACCTGCTTACCACTCTAAGTTGTAGGCTCTACCAAATACTGCAGCATGTACGATGATTTATTTATGTGATTTATTTATGTTAATTCTTGAGACTGCAAGATTTCTAATTTCACGGAAGGACTGACTGTTGATCCAGCTGTTCACCCATAAACGTTTTCTGGTGTCTCAGCTGATGATGTCTATGTCCAGGTTTGTCCAAAGTCACTACTGCATTCTCAGCTGGTAATCTACAAAACACAAAAGACAGTGGTGAGCAAAGGACACAAGGTCATAAAGTGTTAAAAACAAGGTGAACTCATTTCTATAAAAATAATTTACAGTTATATTCTAATTAAAATATAATAAAAAGTCTGAAATATGTGGCATTTTTAATAGCTACGTAAGGTTTACTTTATAGTACAGAAATTTTAAATGTTACTGAAAAAAAACAGACGTTGATGTTAATAGATACCTTAAATCTGGATTTAACATATACAGTTGGATGCAAAAGTTGTCACTCCCTAATTTTGTAATGGCATGTTGATATCTTAGGTTGCAAACAACCTATACCTGGTCATTCGTTCTTTTATTATCAGGTATAACATAAATGGTCAAGGAGTGTTTAAAAACTGTTATTTACAGTAAAATAATTAAAATCACATTGGTGCAAATGTTTGCACCCCCATTGATAATTTAATTGAAATTTAGCTTTAAAAATTTCTGATGAAATAACAATATACCAGATGCCAGACGAGTGGTCATCATCTCAGAAATTGGTATAATAGTGTGGGGAACACATTTGTTTGAACACTGTTTAAATGTCACGGACAACCTGAGTATGACCACGTGACCGTGCACATCCCTTTAAGTCATGTTTAACCTTAATCTAGTGGTTACTGTTAATATGTGAACATAGACCAGAATAACAAAGGAATTCTTCCTAATTAGCATAAAAAGTCCTTCCTAACAACTAACCACTGCCCTTTGGTACATGAGTCTTTTGTTCTAAATGCACTGCTCCTTGAAAGTATTAAATGAAAGTGTTCCTTGTTCCCCATAGATACATTTCTTACAACTCGTACCACAGGGGACCAAGCTCCAACCTTCAATCTGGCTCCTAGACAAATACAGCCTGGTCAGAAGCACAATCCACTTCTCATTTACTAATAAAATGACCAAGAACTAAACAGAAAACAATTGTCAGGACTTGGAGAGGTGAGGATTAACTGTTAAAAATGCATCTATGTAGTTTGTCCAACACTGTTGATCTGTAGACCCGTTCTTACAACTAGAGGAAGAGTGGAGAACTTATTTTAATAAATAATGAAAAGACATTAAAGGTGCTTGCTCACTGGTTATGGTTCCTTCATAGAGAGACGTTGTAATCAAACTCACAAATCTGGCATTAAAGCACCACACTTTACCAGCTCACCACTCCGGTAGTGTTATGGATAAAATGTTCACATGTCTTTGGGTAAATGTATGGATTTATTCTTTAAAGACATGTTTCAATGGGCTATGATCTAAATATCAAATGTTCCCTTTAAAATAGGAACCTTTTAGGAGACAGGGGGACTAAACAGTAATGTAATCTCATCACAATGCACGTTAAAGAGACAAAATCCATTGGAAATCTTATGTCCATCACATCCACTGACAAAGTCACACAGGGTTATGGTAGCAGCTGTGTGATAGATCAGATCTAAAACTAGTTTTTAACAAGAAGTTGTTAATGCATCCACAGACAGTAGGATTCAGTACTGTGGACTGATGACGTTGACGACACTTTGTGACGCCTGGTAGCTGAAAAGACAAACTACAGGTTGGATTTAATGAGCCTTTTACTAAAATGAACCCGTTAATTCTTGACGGAATGCCACCAGTAGGGGACAGTGGACATACTTCACACAATAACCAAGACAAGGGCTACACCTGTTTATACACTATTTCAAGAGACTTCGTTTTTCTTGAAAAACTAAATTTTTATTTTAAAATCTTGTGTATGTGTTACCACTTTATTAAAGGTGGTTGATCAGAATAATATAAGAAAAATCACTAAAATAATAGAGTTTTGCTACTGGACTGATATTGCTGTTATTTTATTAAAGGTGTTTGATTGTAATATTATAGGAACAAACTGTAAAATAACAGTGTTTGCTACTAAACTATTTCTATAGTGCTGTCATTTCATTAAAGGTGAATAATTGAGGAAAAATATGTAAATTAACAGTGTTTCTCTGTAAAATCTTTAAGGATTTCTGTAAATATATGGGTTCTGAACTTCATTTAAATAAGGATAGTTGCTCTAATTTCATGTTTTGGTTTGGCAGCTGCCAGTCATTTGACCATTTCTTATGGTTTCTTTTTTTTTACTGTGTAGCTTCACATTGTGCATCGCTGATCAATGCTGCTTCTGGTTAAAACAAAACTAAAAGGTGGATCGACAAACACAGACGCGAGAACCTCTTCCTCTGATAGACCAAGTTCTGCTGTAGCTGAAAGAAGCTGCCTGAACTTTTTTCTGAAGTAGGGTATTTATTTTAAACTGCCACTGAGGTGCAGCTACTATGTTCACAAACGACATCCATAAAGTCTGAGATATTAACATTTTGACCAGATGGCTGAAAGTCCTTCGGTAGTTAAAACTGTGCAGTTGGTTATTTTACCTTGAATAACCATCCAAAACAAAGTGCTGCCTACAAGTCTCTGTGCAACTATTGGTGGATTTAGTAAGGGACCATCTAATTTTTACCGTAAAACTAATGCCAAATCAACGTGTGCAACACCTCCCGCTGTGGCGACCCCGGAAAGGGACAAGCTGGTCCACTGTTGCCTTGTTCAAGCGGGAATTGTTGGCTTTTCTCTATACATCTTTATAGTCTTGACTTTATTATGGAAAGTGGCTTGAGATTCCTTTGTTTTTAATTGGCGCAACTGAAAGAAAACTTGTCAGTGTGTAGCTTATTAAGAATTATTTAAATGCGCCTTCACTGTCATTGATGAGAGGCCATTGTTCTAAGCTGCAAAATATATATTCTTGAATACAGCCCAATTTGGACCAATTAGCTTTTTAAATATAAGGTGTAAACTCAGACTACGGACAAGATTATATCAATGTGTCAGATAAACATTACACCAACAATTTATTTTTTCTACAGTTCATCTTATTCTCTGGTTTTTATCCTGACCTGTGTTCAGTATTTGCTTCACTAAACAGTGTAACACTGTAGTATTTCTATCTTCTCTATCAAAACAAACTACATACAACATTAAATCTTTTAGTTATGTTTATTTTTTAATACAAATTGCTCACATCTAAAGATAAGTTCAGTAATTAATTCAAAACTAAAATCATGACAAAAGTGAAAGTTTTTATGACCCTTTTGCATGTTAATAAAATATACCAAATGTCCAAACTCTTTTCACTTGATTTATCTTCTAATAGACCACCATTTTCTATTTTGGACAAGTAAGTTTGGCTGTCGGGCAAGTAAAACATTTCAAATATTTGCCCAAAGGGCAAGTGGTCTAAAAAGCTTAATGTCAAGCCCTGGCTGAAGCCTATTTGTTTTGTATAAACTACAGTATATATCTACCATAATTAAAGCAGCAGAGGTCTGTTTGATTTTCAAGAACAACACACTGCGTGTCTGGTCAAATCAGTCTCGACCCCATAAAATCCTGCAAATCTTGCATGTTGCAACTCAATTCCCTTAATAGTGTTCATATTTCGCTCATTAGTGTTTAGTCCTCATGAAGGGGCGGCTGTAGTCCACCCACCACAGGGTCAGTGGTTCGATCCCCAGTCCCTGGGGCCAAAGGACAAGAACAAAAAGGGGTCTAGTCCTCATGTCATAGTCCATCCCATGAAAGATGTGAGTGAAAGATGCAAGTAGAAGATGTGCATGGCTGCAAAATTTTATGCTGTGGCCAACATCAGACTGCCTGCTTGGAGGAATCTCTGAATACAGTACGGAGTGGCTCAACATCTGCACCCCCTTTCACACTCACACACAGGTGTAAGTAACAAAGTCTCTAGTAGACTGAAACAGGCATTCAAGCCCGAGATCACTATGGGCTGTTCATGGAAACACTTCCAAAGCTGCACTCAGCCGCCTAAAGAACACAAGCTATGATTTCTGTAATGATAACAATAACACACATGCAGTCTCACTGACACACACATGGCTTTTGTTATGGAAACACAGTTTTGTGTGCTTAAGATTAGGCAGGGGAGTGGTGAAACTCTTTGCTCTGTAAGCCCAGCGTATCTGGATTTCATTTGCCTTAAATCAGATCTGCTTTAAGAGCAATTAGAGCCAGAGCTCATGGCAGCCCTGTGTTTCTGAGCATTGCTAGTGGCAACCAGGGGCACTCTGGAAACAATAGCACAGCTGTGTAGTAAAATGTGCTGGCATATCTCTAATTTAGCTAACATGCAAAAGTGAGTTTACAGAAATCACCTGCCAAATTTTGTTAACCGTGGGCTGTTTCATGCCAGGTACCATATGTTGGTACTGTACACACACACACAAAAGTGTATTTCAAAATCTATGAGGACCTTTCACTAATACAGTCTGTTCTGTCTACCTTTTACCTCCAAGACAAACGTGGATGCACAGCTGCAGACTTACACAAGACCAGTAGACATGAATTTGCTACTACCCTTACTGCAACGTGTATCCAACTAGTGTGGATACGTGTATAATATTCCAGATTAACAAACTAGAAAACTCTAGAGCTCTAATCTTTGTCCTATTTGACTGTCTGTAGGCAGATGATACAATTATCATTAGCTGGTTAAAAGATAAGATTTACTACTCTTCTAGCTGTTTTGGGTTTTTTTTTTTTCTAGTTGTTAAAAACTGAAAATCTACAAGTCGAACACTGATTATTACCACATCAGTTTTTTAGTTGGTCAGATTAATAGTTCTCAACCAGGACGACCAGCAAGTGGATCAGTAAGCTCCAGAGAGTTTACAATATCAGGTGTTTGTCTCAGTTTCAGGTTTGTAAGTACAGGTCTACAAGAATAAGTCCATTTAAACTTAGTATGTTTCTGTGCGCTCAGTTTTAAGATTTCTAAAATTTCTAAAGTCTCTTTCTTTACTAGAGGTCTAGAGGAAACCTGGATGACATTGCCTCTGCCTTAAGTTGCTGGTGTGTACCACAACACAGCCAAGTTATCTAGCAGCAGTCTGTAGTCTGTTTGTGTATTTCTAATTGTAGTGTAGTGGCGTGCTGGGCTAGACAATGAATGGACTGCAGTGCCCCCCCCTCTCTAACCATGGCTTTAACTGCCTGCCCTGACCATAAAACACTGCCACTGGTTTCCTACAAGGCTTTGGAGTGAGGGGACATGAAAGAGAGTAGAGGAAGACAGCTGAGTTCCCCACTTCTCCTCTGGATGTGGTAATAGATGGGTAGGGCTGAAGGCTGCTGGTAATTGGTAGCTTGGTGTTTAAAGAGGGGTCCTTCAACTGAAAAACCTCACGGGAGGTCTTTAATTTAGGCAACCAAGTACGCCCCTTTCCCCCTGGTCCAACGGAGGACGCATGTGATGCAGACGTTTGTGTTTTGTTTAGACACACACACACGCACAAACGCCACGGGTTTATTAGAATGGCGTCACCATGTTAACACCACACACGAAAGACACACACACACACTGCCACGTGCCATCAGCAGTAATACGCCCATTAAAGTAGTTTGAGAACATCCAAGCCAGAGGCCTCGAAATAAATGTGCCAACTCTGTTCAATCAGTGTAAGGAGTTCTGCAGTGTCTGTTATAAACCTGACAAGAGAAACCTAAAATATTGTCTGGGTAATGTTCTTAAAGGCACGTATTTTTATTATACTGTTGAAACAAAAGATAATTTGTATATATTATGATGATTATTATTATTACATGCCTGTGCTTGCATGGGTTTGCTCTGGATACTCCAGTTTTGTCACACAGTCCAAAGACATGCATGCTAAATGGGCCTCTATTATAATTGTAAGTGTGAATGGTTGTGTATATCTCTCTGTGTTGGCCCTGAGGCAGACTAGAGACCAGGGTGAATAGTTGTTGACGATCACCTGCCTGAAAAGGGTTTCAAAAGAATTTTGTAGATTTCGGAAAGAGAGTATTCACACTGTTACCGTCCGCAGGACTGGTCGATCCAGGCACTAAGAGCAAGAGGTCACAAGGAAGCCCCAGTGACTAATATCAGTGTTCATAAGATTAGAAGATCATTAAACAATGTCTACATGGCAGAACTACTCTCTATGCGTCTACAGTTTGCTCAAGGCCGTGTGGATAAGTCAGATCTGCAGCTCCTGCAATCTGCTCACCAGTACTGTACATTGAAGTGATGCACCCACCATTACAGACCTGTGCTCTACAGCATGAAGTCTACGGCTAATATAGAAACAAAAGTCGTATAAAAGACATTCACAGGGCTTATTTTACTGGATCTTGTGAAGCACACTGAGCTGAGGAGAGTATATTAGAATCCAGGCTATTTGTCCATTTGAGCCAAGGCAGAAATCCCCTTCTTGTGCTGGAGCATTCCTAAATCATTCCTTGGCTGTGGGTTTGGGCAGCCGGCCAAAGATGAGAACTAACATAAACATTTGCAAACAGGCATGTGCGCAGCATTCCAGGCCTGTGCACGTGGGCTCCCCGAGGATTATTCTACCTTCGTCACTCTGACCTGTGATTCGGTGGTTGGGAAGAAATTGCTTGCAGGGCAAAGCTGAGGACTTTTAATGCGGCCATAGCAAGCTGTCTTTCAATCTTGCCGTTTCCTCATATTCGTTTTATATTTTTTCAACCTTTCTTGGCAAGAGTCTAAGTGCAGCTGCTCGTGTTTAGTAATTTAAAGTTGAACTAAAATTAATATTCATCTGGATAGGAAATGAGTATATAAAGTATATCCTTTGGTGTTTAGACTTAGTATGTCAAGATATTGTTTTCTCATTCTATAATGACAACATTATGTCTCTTCTGTCTCTGTAGACACCGAAGCCCTTCCCAGTATTTTGTTAAACTTGTGTCCAAATGTTTTTACTCTTCCCCGCACACTTGCATTAGATTGTATCAATAACAAGAGTTGCAGCATCACTCTTTAACTGTTTCAACATGCGGACAACTCAAGACCTAACTGCACAGTTCAACACCCAAAAAACAGAGCTCTTCTGGGATTTCAAACATGACTTTAAACCGCCACGCTTAATGATGTTTCTCTGCTTGATGGATATCATTAGAAACATCACTGCAGTTTGTTTTCCATGGAGTTACACTGGGTCATTGACTTCAGGTCTTGTTGGATATCCTTATTAGCTCACTTCCAACTTTGCTTTATTCTGAAGCTGGGATTTTAGAGGCTGCAGTCAAGCTTTCAAACATATAGTGATCATGCTTAAATAGCTCTTAGTGAACCTATAATACTAGATGGGACAGGTTTGCTAGTATATTCAATTCAACTTTATTTATATAGCGCCAATTCACAACAAAGTCATCTCAGGGCACTTTACAGAATAAAGTCAAGATTATAAAGATATATAAAGAGAACCCAACAATTCCCCCTGGAGCAAGCCATAGGCAACAGTGGAGAGGAAAAACTCCCTTTAACGGAAGAAACCTCCAGCAGAACCAGGCTCAGGGTGGACGGCCATCTGCCTCGACCGGTTGGGGTGAGTGGAAAGGGGAGAGAGAAAAGAACAGAGCAATAAAAAGCAATAACAAAACATCGGGCAGATTGGTAGGACCAGTAGCTGCACGCTGGAAGACACACAGCTTCAAAGCCGGGGGACACCTGCAGAAAGGGACAGAGAGAGGGGGACAGAGGAGGACAAAGACAACTACGGGAGAGAACACACAGAGTTAATGACATACAGTGGTGAGAATTGCGGGGTGAGAGGAGAGGAGAGATGGTCAAGAGGAGGAAAGGAGCTCAGTGCATTGGGGGGTGGGTCCCCCAGCAGTCTAAGCCTATGGCAGCATAACTATAACTAACTATATGCTTTATTAAAGAGGAAGGTTTTAAGCTTAGACTTAAAAGTAGAGAGGGTGTCTGCTTCCCGAATCTGAACTGGGAGCTGGTTCCACAAGAGAGGAGCTTGATAGCTAAAGGCTCTACCTCCCATTCTACTTTTGGAAATTCTGGGAACCACAAGTAGGCCTGCATTCTGAGAGCGAAGTGGTCTACTGGGATGATATGGTGCTATGAGGTCTTCTATATATGATGGAGCCTGACCATTCAGAGCTTTATATGTAAGAAGCAGGGTTTTAAATTCTATTCTAAATTTAATGGGAAGCCAATGGAGAGAAGCTAGTGAAGGTGAAATATGATCTCTCTTGCTAGTTCCAGTCAGCACTCTTGCTGCAGCATTTTGGATTAATTGCAGGCTCTTTAGGGAGTTACTGGGGCATCCTGAAAGTAGGGAATTACAGTAGTCCAACCTAGAAGTAACAAATGCATGGACCAGTTTTTCGGCATCACTTTGAGACAGGATGCTCCTAATTTTGGCAATGTTCCGTAGGTGGAAGAAGGCTGTTCTAGAGATTTGTTTTATATGTGACTTAAAGGACAGATCCTGATCAAAAATAACTCCAAGGTTCCTTGCAGTAGTACTGGAGGCCAGACTTATGCCATCTAGGGTAACAATATGGTTGGACATCATATCTCTGATATTTTTGGGCCCAAATACTATGACTTCAGTTTTGTCTGAGTTTAAAAGTAAAAAAGTGTGGGACATCCAGGCCTTGATGTCTTGTAGGCATGCTTGAAGCTTTATTAACTGATTATTTTCATCTGGTTCCATAGATAAATATAGCTGGGTATCATCAGCATAACAGTGGAAATTTATGGAGTGTTTTCTAATAATGTTGCCTAAAGGAGACATATATAAAGTAAAAAGTATTGGTCCTAACACAGAGCCTTGTGGAACTCCATAGCTAACCTTTGTGTGCATGGAGGATTCATCATTAACATGAACAAATTGAAATCTATCAGACAGATAGGATTTAAACCAACCTAGTGCAGTTCCTGTAATTCCAATTTCATGTTCCAGTCTCTGTAATAAAATGTTATGATCAATGGTATCAAATGCGGCACTAAGATCTAACAGAACAAGTATAGAGATGAGTCCATTATCTGAGGCCATGAGAAGATCGTTGGTGACTTTTACCAGTGCTGTTTCTGTACTATGATGAACTCTAAATCCTGACTGAAAGTCTTCATACAAATTATTCCTATGGAGGTGATCACATAATTGTTTTGCGACTACTTTTTCAATTATTTTAGAAATAAAGGGGAGATTAGATATTGGTCTGTAATTGGCTAAAACACCTGGGTCAAGACAGGGTTTTTTAAGTAATGGTTTAATTACAGCTACCTTATAGGCCTGTGGTACATAGCCTGTTTCTAAAGATAGATTGATGATATCTAATATGAACGTATCTATTAAGGGTAAAGCTTCCTTGAGCAGCTTAGTTGGAATAGGGTCTAGCAGACAGGTTGTTGGTTTAGATGAGGTAATAATTGAAGTTAGCTCAGAGAGATCTATGGGTAAAAAGCAGTCTAACAGGGAGTGGGGCCTTATCCATGATTCTAGCACTGCTGTACATGAAGATCTATCTGTAATTTTTGGGGGGAGGATCTGGTGAATACTTTCTCTAATAGCTACAATTTTATTCATAAAGAAGGTCATGAAGTCATTGCTGCTCAAAGTTAAGGGAATAGTAGGCTCAACAGAACTATGGCTCTTAGTCAGCCTGGCTACAGTGCTGAACAGAAACCGGGGGTTGTTCTTGTTTTCTTCTATTAATGATGAATAATATGCTGTTCTGGCATCACTGAGAGCTTTTTTGTACGTTTTTAAACTATTTTTCCAGGCTAAATGAGATTCTTCTAACTTTCTGGAACGCCACTTCCTTTCTAACTTTCGTGTTTCCTGTTTTAAGTTGCGTGTTTGTGAACTATACCATGGAGATCGCCTCTGCTGATTTACTGCCTTCTTTTTTAGAGGGGCAACACTATCGAGTATTGTACGTAGTGAGGCTGCAGAATTGTCAACAAGATAATCTACTTGTGCAGGAGTAACATTAAGGAGACTACTTCCCATTGTATTAACATATGGTGAAGCAAATGATGAAGAAATAATTTCTTTAAATTTGTTGACAGCTTTTTCACTCAAGCATCTGCTATAGTGGAATTTTTCCCTAACTGCTATATAGTCCGTTATTGTAAATTCAAATGTTATTAAAAAATGGTCAGACAGAAGAGAGTTGTGAGGACATATTGTTAAATTATCCGTTTCAATTCCATACGTAAGGACAAGGTCTAACGTGTGACTAAAACAGTGAGTGGGTTTATTTACATTTTGGGAAAAACCAATTGAATCTAATAATGAATTAAACGCAGTGCTCAGGCAGTTACTGTCAGCATCTACATGAATGTTAAAGTCACCCACTATAATGACTTTATCTGTACTAAGCACTAAATCAGCTAGAAAATCAGAAAATTCAATCAAAAACTCTGAATAAGGGACTGGAGGACGGTACACGATAACAAATAATAGTGGTTTTTGAGTTTTCCAGTTTGGGTGTGAAAGGCTAAGAGTAAGGCTCTCAAATGAGTTATAACTATGTTTAGGTCTAGGGTTTATTGATAAGCTACAATGGAAGATTGCTGCAACTCCTCCACCTCGGCCTGTGCTTCTAGGAACATGATAATTAATATGACTTGGGGGGGTTGACTCATTTAGACTGACATATTCTTCCTGCTGCAACCAAGTTTCAGTGAGACAAAATAAATCGAATTGATGATCGCTTATTAAGTCATTTACTAACAGAGATTTAGAAGAGAGAGATCTGATATTTAATAATCCACATTTAATAGTTTTGGGGTTTTGTTCTGTAAGAGGAGTAGTCTTAACTTTTATTAGGTTATTATGATTAACTCCTCTTGTTGTCATATTTACTTTATGTAATTTAGGTCGGGGAACAGACACAGTCTCTATAGGTATGTGGGAGTTGTGGGGGGGTGACGGTTGTAAGGACACTGCAGAGAGGCGTGTAGGACTGGATCTCTGCATCCTAGGCTCAACTCTGGATTGTCATACTATATGACTATACAACGTCTGCTCAACGTCAGAAAAACATTTCTAAAACAGGAGGACTGGTTGATTTAATCTCTCTCTTATCTCTGACCAGTGGGAAATTAGAGAAAGTTTCTGTTAAGTCTGGAAATTGGATCTACTTGTACTTGTAAAGCAGGTTAGACTGATACTGAGCTCAATTCTATTCTAAAGAATATCTAAATAATATATATTGTGACACAAATGCAACCGCAAGGGGGCACAAGCCAGTGTCTTCTTGTGCCAGTCCCAAGTCTGGATAAATGCAGAGGGTTGTGGCAGGAAGGGCATCCGACGTAAAACACATGCCAAATCAAACATGCGAATCGTGACAAAGACTTCCATACCGGATCGGTCGGGGCCCGGGTTAACAACGACCGCCACCGGTGCTGTTGACCTACAGGGTACCGGTGGAAATTGGACTACTGTTGGTCGAAGACGAAGAAGAAGAGGAGGAAGGTGTGTTCGTAGGCAGAGAGAGAAGAGGAAAGCTAAGAATGTAGGACTGACAGTAGGGACTTTGAATGTTGGTACTATGACAGGGAAGGCTAGGGAGTTGATCGACATGATGCAGAGAAGGAAGGTGGACATACTGTGTGTCCAGGAGACCAGGTGGAAAGGTAGCAAGGCTAGAAGCTTAGGAGCAGGGTTCAAGTTGTTTTACCATGGGTCAGATAGGAAGAGAAATGGAGTAGGAGTTATATTGAAAGAGGATTTTGTGAGGAATGTTCTAGAGGTGAAAAGAGTATCAGACAGGTTGATGAGTCTGAAGCTGGAAGTTGAAGGGGTGATGTTCAATGTTGTGAGTGGTTATGCCCCACAGGTAGGATGTGAGTTAGAAGAGAAGGAGAAATTCTGGAGTGAGTTAGATGAAGTGATGCAGAGCATCCCCAGAGGTGAGAGAGTGGTGATTGGTGCAGATTTCAATGGACATGTAGGTGAAGGGAACAGAGGTGATGAGACTGTTATGGGCAGGTTTGGTGTTCAGGACAGGAACACAGAAGGTCAGATGGTGGTTGACTTTGCAAAGAGGATGGAAATGGCTGTAGTAAACACTTTCTTCCAGAAGAGGCAGGAACATAGGGTGACGTACAAGAGCGGAGGGAGAAGCACTCAGGTGGACTACATCTTGTGTAGACGTTGTAATCTGAAAGAGATCAGTGACTGTAAAGCATTGGTAGGGGAGAGTGTAGCCAGACAACACAGGATGGTGGTGTGTAAAATGATGCTGGTGGTGAGGAAGATAAGGAGGACTAAGGCAGAGCAGAGGACGAAGTGGTGGAAGTTGAAAAAGGAAGAATGTCGTTTAGTTTTCAGGGAGGAGCTGAGACAGACTCTGGGTGGTTTGGAGGTGCTTCCAGATGACTGGACTACTTCAGCTAATTTGATCAGGGAGACAGGTAGGAGGGTACTCGGTGTGTCATCTGGAAAGAGGAAAGCGGACAAGGAGACTTGGTGGTGGAACGAGGAAGTTCAGGAGTGTATACAGAGAAAGAGGTTAGCTAAGAAGAAGTGGGACACTGAGAGGACTGAAGAGAGTAGACAAGAGTACAGGGAGATACAGCGTACGGTGAAGATAGAGGTGGCAAAGGCCAAACAAAGAACATATGAGGACTTGTATGCTAGGTTGGACACTAAAGAGGGAGAGGTGGATTTGTACAGGTTGGCCAGACAAAGAGATAGAGATGGAAAGGATGTGCAGCAGGTTAGTGTGATTAAATGTATTGACAGGTGCCAGGAGTGTGATGGGAAGATGGAAGGAGAACTTTGAAGAGTTGATGAACGAGGAAAATGAAAGGGAACGAAGAGTAGAAGAGGTGACTGGTGTGGAGCAGGAAGTAGCAAAGATTAGTAAGAGTGAAGTGAGGAGGACATTGAAGAGGATGAAGAGCGGAAAGGCAGTTGGTCCTGATGACATACCTGTGGAGGTATGGAAGTGTCTAGGAGAGGTGGCAGTAGAGTTTTTGACTAGTTTGTTTAACAAGATCTTGGAGAGTGAGAGGATGCCAGAGGACTGGAGGAAAAGTGTACTGGTACCAATTTTTAAGAACAAGGGAGATGTGCAGAGCTGTGGCAACTACAGAGGAATAAAGCTGATGAGTCACACAATGAAGTTGTGGGAAAGAGTAGTGGAAGCTCGGCTAAGGGCAGAGGTGAACATTTGTGAGCAGCAATATGGTTTCATGCCTAGAAAGACTACAACAGATGCAGTATTTGCTTTGAGGATGCTGATGGAGAAGTACAGAGAAGGTCATAGGGAGTTGCATTGTGTCTTCGTAGATTTAGAAAAAGCGTATGACAGGGTGCCGAGAGAGGAACTGTGGTATTGTATGAGGACGTCTGGAGTGGCAGAGAAGTATGTTAGAGTGGTGCAGGACATGTATGAGAGCTGTAAGACAGTGGTGAGGTGCTATAGGTGTGACAGAGGAGTTCAAGGTGGAGGTGGGTCTGCATCAAGGATCGGCTTTGAGCCCCTTCTTGTTTGCTCTGGTGATGGACAGACTGACAGATGAGGTTAGACAAGAATCTCCCTGGACTATGATGTTTGCAGATGACATTGTTATTTGTAGTGAGAGCAGGGAGCAGGTGGAGGAAAATCTAGAGAGGTGGAGGTCTGCTCTGGAAAACAGAGGAATGAAGCTTAGCCGCAGCAAGACAGAATACATGTGTGTCAATGAGAGGGACCCAGGTGGAATGGTGAGGTTACAGGGAGCAGAGGTGAAGAGGGTGCAGGACTTTAAGTACTTAGGGTCAACGGTTCAGAGCAACGGTGAGTGTGGAAAAGAGGTGAAGAGGCGAGTGCAGGCAGGTTGGAACGGGTGGAGAAAAGTGTCAGGTGTGTTGTGTGATAAAAGAGTATCAGCGAGAATGAAAGGAAAGATGTTCAAGACGGTGGTGAGACCAGCAATGTTGTTCGGCTTAGAGACAGTGGCACTGAAGAAAAGACAGGAGGCAGAGCTGGAGGTAGCAGAGCTTAAGATGTTGAGGTTCTCTTTGGGAGTGACGAGGATGGACAGGATCAGGAATGAGGACATCAGAGGGACAGCTCATGTTAGATGTTTTGGAGATAAAGTCAGAGAGGCCAGATTGAGGTGGTCTGGACATGTTCAGAGGAGAAACTGTGAATATATCGGTAGAAGGATGCTGAGGTTGGAGCTGCCAGGCAGGAGGTCTAGAGGAAGACCAAAGAGGAGATTTATGGATGTAGTGAGAGAGGACATGAAGTTAGTTGGTGTGAGAGAAGAGGATGCTGAGGACAGAGTAAGATGGAGACACAAGATTCGCTGTGGCGACTCCTGAAAGGGAGCAGCCGAAAGGAAAAGAAGAAGATATATTGTGACACAAAAACATCCAGAAATGTAATGTTTAGTCTCTTGATACGTACTTAGTAGTCTCATTGCAGTCCCCCCACCACCACCCAACTGTGTTATAGTTATGCTGCTATAGGCTTAGACTGCTGGGGGACCCACCCCCCAATGCACAGAGCCCCTTTCCTCCTCTTGACCATCTCTCCTCTCCTCTCACCCCACAATTGTCACCACTGTATGTCATTAACTCTGTGTGTTTTCTCCCGTAGTTGTCTTTGTCCTCCTCTGTCCCCCTCTCTCTGTCCCTTTCTGCAGGTGTCCCCGGCTTTGAAGCTGTGTGTCTACTGCCTTGCAGCTACTGGTCCTACGAACATGCCCAATCTTTTGTTGTTGCTTTTTGTTGCTCTGTTCTTTTCTCTCTCCCCTTTCCACTCACCCCAACCGGTCGAGGCAGATGGCCGTCCACCCTGAGCCTGGTCCTGCTGGAGGTTTCTTCCGTTAAACGGAGTTTTTCCTCTCCACTGTTGCCTATGGCTTTCTCAAGGGGGAATTGTTGGGTTCTCTCTATACATCTTTATAATCTTGACTTTATTCTGTAAAGTGCCTTGAGATGACTTTGTTGTGAACTGGCGCTATATAAATATAGTTGAATTGAATTGAATTGATTTATTTGGTTTTTTTTTTGGTTGTTTTTTGGATAATGACAAAACTTTTTAACTACTCATTGTTGTTAACCATAGTAAAGTTGTACTGCTGTTGTAGTTTAATATAAAATAACGTACTTAAGGAAAAAGTTCAGGCAGCTGTTTCAAACTGCAGAGTTTGGTCTTTCAGAGGAAAGAGATTTCTGTCTCTGTGTGTTTGTCGTCCCACCTTTCAGTTCTGTTTTAACCAGAACTAGCATCGATCAGTGATAAACAATCAGTAAAATGTCAAGCTCTGTTAACAATACAGATAATTTGCCACATCCAAACAGGCTGAACGCTTCATCTGTAGCAAGGATCTACAATATTACCGTTCATGAAGTTATGGTGGAGTTAGTGAACAGGGGTTGTAGCACAGCATCAGATTAGGATTAAATGACTCTTATTCTCCTAAAATCAGAGTTTTTCCACACTTTGAGATTGAAGTTTGATGCCTTGCTGCTTTAAATGTTTGGTCAGATTTGATGTGTAACCAGACTTGCAGCTGGTTACAGTAGCTTCCCCAATGTATTAGACTGTGTCTCATCGTATTTACTAAAACCACACTTTTGACTGTTTACTGTTGTTACAGCATGTTGTAGCCCCTGTAGTGTAGCTGAGCACTTTTTGACTCTGTCTCTTTCTCTGTAAATTATCAGTTAATGGCTGCACTCAAACAGGAGCTGGACAGGATCAGTCTGCATTTCCAGTAACTGGCACTTTCTTTATTTAGATTTGTATTTTAAACAGGCCACATGTGGTCAGGAAGCACATTTAAATCACCAATGCTGCAGTTTGTGCTCAGCTTGCTCTACTAACTGACCCATAGCCCCCTAAATAAGCACAAGTCAATACGGTTTAAAATAGGTAATAAGTGATGGATTTTATATTTAGATAGCACATGCTTCTTTGTTGGTGATTGGTTCATTGTTTGGAGTCAATCCAAGCACAACTACCACGACCTAAACAATATAAAAACTGGTAGAACTCAGCACATGTCTGTATAACATTTACATACAAAGGTTTTGACAAACAACTGTAAGGTTCGCCTTTGCCTGTTTTTTTTTTTCTTGAGCAGCTTCCTGTGTGAAGCGGCAAACTGGTCCACAGTGGTGACAATAGTGTCACAGAGCAAAAACAAGCATGAGACCTGGCGTCACAAAAGGATGATTGAGTATGACACATTGATTGCTATGTACGGCACGTATTCGCCCACAGAGGAGCTTGCATGCAATTCTACACAGGAAGCATGCTTGTCCCAGTTTGCAGAAACTGGATCCGTTTTATTCAAAGGAGAATCGTGCAGAATAATAGTGACCACACCACCAGATACAGATCATCACATACGCAGAATTTGCTAAATAGATTTGTAATCAGCTAAAGCACTTTAAAAGAAAAAGCTTTGTGATAGTTGTCTCGGAGGATTAATTGCAGTCTCTAAACCACTTCTCAGCAAGGGAAACGAGCAACATCTTGGAGTGGGCTTTTAGAAATGGCTACTCATCCTCTGAGACCACATTTATAAGCTGTAGCATGTGTGTTCATTAAGGATAGTAGCTTAGCCAGAAACAAAGCCACAACCTTCAAATTCAACTTCAAAAAGAAAAGAACTTTCCAATGAGAAAGGAAGGTTTGACTGTATTACATATAAAAAAAAAAACTGAACATTACAACAGAGGAGAATAGTTACATGATGTGTAATAGAGTACTAGTGGTAATTCTATTTATTTGTCAAAAATGTTATTATTGTAAACATAAATATGAAATGTATATAAAATGCAGCGCATATAAGGCCCATGAAATACCAAGTCAAAGAACTAGTGCAGATGAAGACCTACTGCTGCACATCGGTGTTTGTCTGGGCCAACAAGCGGAACTCATCACAAAGATTAAAACTGACAAGCATACAGTGCAGCACATTCCACACATGTATGAGATGAAGACAACTCAGAAGACCTACAACCATGAATGTACAGATACATAAACAAGGCAGAGTTACCTTATCATTTTCACAACACTCTGGCTCATCAGAGAGGGTTTATAACTACTAATCGAGGAATTGTCTTTTTAAAAACTTGTACTACCATTAATACCATGGCCGCACTAAGTTCAGGCAGCCAATCACAGTGGTCTCAATCATCGACAGACCACCACAGATAGACATGGGTCGAACTGCTGCCAACGGGGGTCGGACTAGCGGCAATGCTACAGGACAAACCACAAAGACTTAGAGGCCTGGTGGCACACAAACTGGCCCGCAGTCACACATGGACATAACTCAGACTTTTCTTAAAAGGCTTATTCTTTCTTCATATACTTCATATATATTCATTCTTATAGAAACAATACGAACCCAAAGGGGTTCAGGGTTGTTTTTAACGGCAGGGTATTGCAATACTTTTTTAATATTGGTATACTGTGCAAGGCTAAAAGATCCTATCTTAGATGAGGGTGGAGTGGGGGTAGAACAAAATGAATTTGTATTTCCTAGTTTCTAGTTAACTGATCCCACCTATCTGGGTAATCAGCAGTGGGTAAAGAGGAATAGTTGTATAACCATCAGGGGACAGGCTGTTAGGGACTAAAGTTGGCTAACTTTGCTAAATGACCAGCATGTTGCTCCCCACATAACCTCTTATGTGCTAAACATGTCACAATCTTGATCCCTTGATTTTGTTCTGAGGTTTGAGTATGTATTTATCCATGTCTGTCAGCCTCGGTTCTTGATGATATTAGTTACTGTTCTGACTGATCCCTGTGTGTACACAACCTTTAGTTTTTTTCTAGTCCTGATCCTGGTTGTCTAGTATGCGTCCACCCCTCTTTGGTTAGTTGCTGTTTTGTCTGACATTTACCCCATATGTATGTATCCCATTTCTCTGCTTTCCTGGCACAGATGTAGTTTAGTTATCTTCCCCCACTTCTGCATTTTGGTTTATTCTGAGTTAAAGTTATGATCTGTGTGTAATTTCCTGTCCTTTTTTGTGGAGCGATTTTCAGTTGTTTTCACTCCCAAGTACTTACAATAAAATCCCCTAACAAATAAACCCTCCTCTCGCTGTCTCCTTACTTGGGTCCTTAAACACTAAATACTAAAAATCTGTGACAAATGACATAAAATTAAGTTAAAAAACGGCTAGTAGTCAAAAAGCTTTTGAGTAAATTCAGCGTATGTATGTCTGTGTCCTTACCTCCATTCTGAGTAATGTATCTGACCCATGGCAAGGCCTGGTAGCCACTCTTCTCAATGATCTTCAGGTAACGTACCTGTACAGAGGCATGGACGACAAAGTGGGTCAGAACCAAAAACTCAATCTGCCTTTTGCTCCTGTTTATTAAATTGGGATCCAAGGCTCCTGGGGACATATTAACCTCGGTTATTTTAGTTAACGGTTTTTATCTTAGGATGTTATTGCTAAAATAGTGCTCAAAAATCTGTGTGTTTTATGAAGTGATTATGTGTTCTGATATAAACCTTACACTGCTCCATACAGATGTTCAACAGATGTGGTGTGGCAGAAAGTAGAGTTTGAACCTTGCAAAATGGAATCAAATGTAATGCTTTACTGACAGTATTCAGTTACTTGGAATTCCTGGTGTCATATTATTCAAAAAACACGCAACTTTCCAGCCAACTAGCAATGGAAAAAAACATGGTAACAATACAAGCTGGGTTTTTTTCACCATAGAGCAACTTGTTTATTTGAACCACATTGATAATAAATACTAATGAATGTTCTACCCATTTAAAGATTTACTGGGTAACATTTTCACAGGAATAAATGTCTGCAACTGATACACGATAGACACAATGCTACAACCTCTCTATACCTCTGAAACTCTACTAGAGTTTCAGAGGTATGGAGGTATAGAAATATGGTATGAACTATCATTCTTCCAAAAGATAATCCATTATTTGGTGATTTAATGATGCTGGTGGAGTGTTCTGTTTAAAATGTCAGTCTAAGCTGTGTTTTAGCTATTAGAAATGAACCAATTTAGCATTTTAATTAACCTTTTAGTGCAAATTCATAGAGGGAAGACACCTATTACCCACCTCTTCTTGTCATCACACTTACTGTGTCATCTGTGCCAGAACACCACCACCACCACCACCCCATCACCACCATCGTCAAAGCCTGCATCAAGGCTCTGGTTGATCCTTATTTGCGAGGTCAAGGCACCAATCTCTATTAAATTCATTTGTTTACGAATGGTGTCCTCTCTGATTAAAAATATTTTTGATCTATTTACCAATATATACAAATTCACAAATGCCTTCCAAAATGTGCGGCAGTGCACTTGGTGGCATTGAGCAGAGTGGCAGCAATTAGTAACAGTGACCATGTCAGAGCCAGCACGCAACACAGCCCTTCCCAGTGGATTTGCTGGGTTAGAATGAAGGGTTACAGTGACATTTGTTAGGCATCGAATGACCCAAGCAAAAAAAGAACTTTAGAAGTTTAATATATTTTAGGATACAGACAATGGAAAATGAAAATAATCACCAATCAACTGGCTATGAAGTTACATTTTTTTAAAAACAAAAATAGTCATAGCGCATGATTGTTTGAGAAACAGTTTATATTTAAATAGGCATCTGGTATTATTAAGCCATCAGGTGCCAACAAAGATTGCAGTGCTTCCCATAGATTAAATCAAGCTGGTGTAATGAATTGCTAAAGAAAAACAAAAATGAATAACTCTTCAGAAATAACTGACACATTTGAGTTACTTTGAATAATAATATGTCATTTAGGTTTATCCTGTGAGTTCAGGGTTGCCACAGCAGATCGTTTGTCTGCGTGTTGATTTGGCACAGTTTTTACGCCGGATAATATGTCACTTGCTTAAAATGATCTTGCGTTGCTCAATGCATTCAGGGGGCATGACGCACAACAGATTTTTGTCCACTAAATTGCACCAAACCACACACTAAAACTGTCAGAGGAAATAGTCCCAAGTTTGTCGGTGAGGATTCCAACCTCAGTTCAATTTCAGGCCTCTGTGCCAAAAACAAATGCCATGAAAATATCAACAAAGAGACAAGGAGAGAGCATGAATGAAGTGATGAGAGAGACCAAAACAAAGACAATGAAGAAGCAACATAGAACTAAGTACCATCAAACAAGATAGTTCAAGAAATAACCTTCAGGAACAAAAGAAACCACAGTTGGGGTTTGCACACAATGGAAATGCCATCACTTACACCAAAGGCAATAAAGATGACACATATAAGAATACATATTCATAGAAGAGACAGACATCGAGGAGCAGAGGAAGAACAGGAAGAGGAATCGCCTCCTAAATCTTTGCCTGAGATTAAACACTGGAACTCGTTGGTCAGGAAGTTACAGCAGTGAAGAGATGTGACATTTTGTGTAAATGTCCTCCCACAGCACAACTCACATCACATAAATATAGCTGATATTTATATCCACTCCATATGGAGGGAGATGATTTTTTGCTCTGGGAAATGAAGTTGAGGATAACACCAGAGGGACATCCATCAATACAATAAAGCTCACAGTCCAAGATGACTCAGTATTCTGAATTAAGATTTGAACTCTGTTGTCTATCTATTGGGATTTCTACTGTTATTGCTGTTTATCCATTTTGTATTGAACTTGCCATTCAGATACATATAGATTTCAATCTTACTGCCAGAGTTTCCGTTCGGAATACAAACTGCATGCACTGGATGTGATGCAGATGAGAAAAGACAGAGCTAAAGGCCTCCTGAAGGGATTGTTTTTCACATCTGTTACTCCAGTAACAGTAAGAGATGTGAAAAACCTCTAGCTATCATTCCAATACAGCTTGGTGCCCAATATTATTAACATGTATTTGACAGGTGTCTTGGTGGGTTAGTACACACACTGTACCATGCAGCATGTCATCCCCCCCCATCTGTCGCTCCCTAGTTTCTTGTTCATATTGCTTCTGTTAATATTTAATAAAGGCAAAACACCCAACAACTAGTGAACATTTTAAAGTCACTCATCAGCCAAAGCATTTACACCACTTGGTGCCATCAGCGCGGCTTCAAAGTTATTGTGTCTAGAACCTTCAAACTTCATCAAACTATGAACAAAAAAGAATCTGTGGCTTTCCCCATGCTGATCAAAAAGAGTTCCTGTTTATTAATAACATACAATACTTTGAAGTAAATGCTACGAGTCTTTAGCAGCTCAGTATACTGAGCAACAAGCTCAGAGCAATATTGTGGTTGTGACAATATCATGTTTCTAGCAATATATAAAATCAAAAGCATAACCTTGGGAGAGAAACAACACAGTGCATAGAGCTTTAGAGGTGTTACACCTGCCTTTTCATGACATGCACTTCTTATGGTGTAGCTATATATATATATATATATATATATATATATATATACACACACCTAAAGTACAAAAGTAAAAGTAACCCCATGAGAAACAATGTACTTTAAATAATGCTGATTAGTAATTATTACAAAATATTTGCAGTAATTAATAAGATAAGAAAAGATCCCTGCTGGTAAAGATGAAGTTGATTGTGACAGGTGGTAACCCATCATGATGTATCAGCCACTACAGCACTTAATCAGCTTAAACCAAACAGCCACCACAGTAGTAATACCAGGGGATATTACTGTGTTTGGGTAACTATGGGAGTGTTTTAGTATTATAGAATAGTAGAGAGAATATGAGACTCACCAATGTGTGAGCATTTTGTAGTTGATTGTGATTTACAGTATAAAGGGACATTGTGTGTTTGGCTTTATAAATGTAATTATTTGTTGGCGTAAGCTTTTTCTCTTATCTGCACGTGTTTTATAAATAAGGTCCCACAAGATAAATGGATGTATGAATCAACATTTAAAAAAAGAATGTCTGATTCCTCCTTATGTAATCAGCAAGCGGTAAAACTTAACACACACACACACACACTTAAATCAGTAAAACCACTCCCATGGTCATCTTGCCCTTATTGTGTGTTATTCTCTGTTTGACGCTTTACATATGTGCTTTTTTAACCACCATATCACTGAGCATTAAATGTGTAACACACAAATATTTGTTCACCATAGCACCAGCAACATGCAATCGCTGTTCGCTAACCCCCGATCATTGCCACACACAGTTCAGTTCAAGTACACCTTAATAAGAACTGCCTGCAAAAGTTCCGCCCTCAATCACCAGCCACTATGTCTCTGTGGTATCATGAGTGTGTGTATTGTCAGTGTGTGCTACTACCAGGGACAGGCCACAAAATAGCTTCTGATCACAAGTGATCTCTCAGTAATAGCAGGCCTTGTAGCAGCAAATAGTAGCATCTTTCTAAAGATGTCTCCATTGATCCAAGTTCACGCAGCTATTTTAAAGAATCTGTGGCTTTCCCCATGCTGATCAAAAAGAGTTCCTGTTTATTAATAACATACAATACTTTGAAGTAAATGCTACGAGTCTTTAGCAGCTCAGTATACTGAGCAACAAGCTCAGAGCAATATTGTGGTTGTGACAATATCATGTTTCTAGCAATATATAAAATCAAAAGCATAACCTTGGGAGAGAAACAACACAGTGCATAGAGCTTTAGAGGTGTTACACCTGCCTTTTCATGACATGCACTTCTTATGGTGTAGCTATATATATATATATATATATATATATATATATATACACACACCTAAAGTACAAAAGTAAAAGTAACCCCATGAGAAACAATGTACTTTAAATAATGCTGATTAGTAATTATTACAAAATATTTGCAGTAATTAATAAGATAAGAAAAGATCCCTGCTGGTAAAGATGAAGTTGATTGTGACAGGTGGTAACCCATCATGATGTATCAGCCACTACAGCACTTAATCAGCTTAAACCAAACAGCCACCACAGTAGTAATACCAGGGGATATTACTGTGTTTGGGTAACTATGGGAGTGTTTTAGTATTATAGAATAGTAGAGAGAATATGAGACTCACCAATGTGTGAGCATTTTGTAGTTGATTGTGATTTACAGTATAAAGGGACATTGTGTGTTTGGCTTTATAAATGTAATTATTTGTTGGCGTAAGCTTTTTCTCTTATCTGCACGTGTTTTATAAATAAGGTCCCACAAGATAAATGGATGTATGAATCAACATTTAAAAAAAGAATGTCTGATTCCTCCTTATGTAATCAGCAAGCGGTAAAACTTAACACACACACACACACACTTAAATCAGTAAAACCACTCCCATGGTCATCTTGCCCTTATTGTGTGTTATTCTCTGTTTGACGCTTTACATATGTGCTTTTTTAACCACCATATCACTGAGCATTAAATGTGTAACACACAAATATTTGTTCACCATAGCACCAGCAACATGCAATCGCTGTTCGCTAACCCCCGATCATTGCCACACACAGTTCAGTTCAAGTACACCTTAATAAGAACTGCCTGCAAAAGTTCCGCCCTCAATCACCAGCCACTATGTCTCTGTGGTATCATGAGTGTGTGTATTGTCAGTGTGTGCTACTACCAGGGACAGGCCACAAAATAGCTTCTGATCACAAGTGATCTCTCAGTAATAGCAGGCCTTGTAGCAGCAAATAGTAGCATCTTTCTAAAGATGTCTCCATTGATCCAAGTTCACGCAGCTATTTTAAAAAATCTGTGGCTTCCCCACTACCGCCTCTGCTTTTGTCTCTGTCTTTACAAGTTGCCATTAGTTGAGGTTGAGCCAGTGACTTGAGTGTGGCCGGGTTAGAAGTGGATCTGGGTTCATGCTGATTAAAATGCCTGGGCTAATTGAAGGCTGCAACTCTGGCTTGAGTTTCAGAATGAGGCCTATTGGCCTGGTGAGCGTTTGTGGTTCAACTCTCAACAACTGAATCTGGAGTTTATTTTTACACTTATAGCAAACCAACAGCAGGACAATGGCTGCCTTGTTCTCTATTTCCGCTGAATGAAATTGACTAAATGATGTCAGCATGTCAACAGTCCAACCACAGACCTTAAATTCACAGGTCCTAGTTTATTTCAACCTGCCTTTATTTTTAGTAGTTTTTATTTGCCAATTATTTCTTGCATTCATGACATAACCAAAGTAATTTCTAATCTAAAAATGCACAAGTATTTATACAACAAAGTTCATCCAACTATCCATCCATTATCTAATCCGCTTATCCTGTTTAGGGTTGTTGGAGACTGGAACTATTCCTAGCTGCCAGTGATCAAGAGGTACCTTAAATTCAATGGGAGTATTTACAAAACCCAGATTAATAATTTGACTGTTTAGCTAAAGAAGATAGACTAAGCTGTAAGCTAATGGTTTTTACAAATAATGAGCTTCTTTCAAGACCCACTCACTTGAACAGGATTTGACTAAAACTAAAAAGACACACAGACAAATTGATTTGACAATGTATCTGTGTTACTGATTGTTTTCTGTCATTGTTTTCTTCTCCTTTTTAATTGCATTCATAAGTCTTGTAGCTGCAAATCACTCTTACATGCTGCTTTGGGATATGTAGAAATCTAACAGTATTTGTAAAAATGCTCTTTAAAAAAAGCTGTTTACCTTCTAAGATTAAGCATTATCAGGAAACAAGGCCAGAATATGTTGCTAACCATCAGTAGACTTGTACCAAAATGTATCTACAATTCCGGTAATGCTCCCTTTATTCTACATGCCTGATGATAGTCTCTACATTTACCTGAATAAAATGTACTTTTTTCTGTCACAGTGACCTAAGTATTAACCGTTTTAACATAAGTTGTATTGAATATTTCAGTTTTGATGTTGATATTGCATGGTAAGGGCATGTCATTAAAAAATAAGCCCTTCTTCATTGGAAGAACCTCATAGCTGGATACGTAAAACTGAAGCAAACTGAGGAAGATGAGATCCATCCCCATAATATTACCCATTCAGGTTTACTGATTTTAGACTTAATTAAGCAATATACTGAATGTGTTTCATGGCATCCTTGGCATCCTCTGGCAAATCTGTAGGGCTGTTTTGAGCATGTTTTGAGCATTAGCAAAAAATATTTAATGCCCACAGTTCTTCTCTTTTTGTGTGTATCACGTACTGAACTGTTTCAGATATTCAAACTAAGTCTAACATAAAATAATACCTACATTCATACATAGTGGTGGTAGTGTGGGGATGCTCTGTTGCATCAGGCTCTGGTTAACTTGCCATAATTGAGGGAAACATGAATTCTGCTCTCTACCAGGAAATCTTGAATAGGAAAGCTCAGCTCATCAGTAGTAACGAGGTTATCCAGCAAGACATTGATTTCAAGCATTAGAGTGAGTCAACCTCAGAATGACTCAAAAAAGGCCTAGTGAAACTCCAGAACTGAACTAATGTCTAACTGTATTCTATGTGTATACATATCTGTAAAGTTTAAAGACTTGTCTCTTGTCTTGACCAAGTAACCCAGTTTTTTATTTGTCTGTGTCTTGTTCCATTTGTTATGTCACATGGAACCGATGCTTAATCAAAACAGATTTCTACACAGAAGCTCAGGTTCACTTTTACATAAAATGTCCATAAACTTTGCTAACATGCAACTTTTACTAAGTGGACTGTGTTGGCAATGTCCTAAGGTCAGGCAGAAATACACATTTAATCTTTAGTTTACTGATGCTGGTGTGAGGATTTGACCCTTTTTATGGCAGTATAACAATATATTCATCATTACCATAGCTTTAAAATGATTCCTTTTGGGAATGTGAATTAAGGTAACTTCTGTGCACCAGCATTGGTGTTCAGCTACTTTGTTGATTCTGTTGATTCAGTGGTATCTTGTTACTACCCATGTTTATTTCAGGTACAGGAACAAAACAGCAACAATGTTTCTGTGCGTTGTTTCTCTCATTATTCCTTCTACAATAGTGCCACCTTGTGGCTACATCTGTCACTGCACACACACACACACACAAACGCCAGAGTGATATACACACACAGCATTATAGAAGAAAGCAACACCTTTCGAAATTTGGTTTCAGCTGCTCTTCCATGACTCACTGACATGAAAGACCTTCTTTCTTACCTGGATACCCGAGGTGGTGAAATAGGGGATCTCAAACTTGATACTGATAGGAGCCTTTCCTTCTTTATCCTCTGCTTCCACGCTGGGCAAGCCAAAATGGGCCCTCATTAGATATTCTTTACCACCCTGAAATCCAGCAGAATGATGCAAAGGTTTGTTGGGTTTATATATTTGTGTGTGTGTGTGTGTGTGTGTGTGTGTGTGTGTGCGCTGACTATTGATAAAGCAAGATCACGTGTTGCTGACGTACAGGGAAAGATTTGATGGACCAGACTATCTCACTATTCTCTGGGATCCACTTGACGTTGCCCACAGTGGTCTTAAATTTAGGTGAGTCAGCATCAGTGGGAACTGGAATGTGGATCTCAACATTGTTAGCTGTGGACCTCCTCTTGAACTGACTTTTGGCCTGTTGGACAGGGCAGAGAAGACAGTTAGACAGGAAGAGACTGTACAGTACAAGTTACAATCCAAACATGAATAATACTAATAATAATAATCATCATTATCATCATACTCTGCTACCATTAAAAGGATCAGGTTAGGATAATAGAATTATAAATTTTACTTATAATAAATAATAATAACTAACCAGTAGAGGGCAATTTCTATGCATAGTATTACTCAAAATGTACAGTCCAAATACTTTTAACCTAAATCAATCAACAACATGACTGACAACCTATTGTTTCAGTTAAAAAAGTGGTTTAGGGGTTTAGTTAGCCTTTAATCATAATTGGTACCCAAGTACTGAACTGTAGAACTGTAGAATAACCACAAATATGAACAACAATGTTATTTACCACATGAAGAGAAGACCTGGTACTTTACCTTGATCATGTACTCAATTCTGCTGTGTGAGTGTTTCTCAATGACTGACTCAATCCAGATCAGTGGTTTGACCTGAGGACATCAAACATTCATCACAGTAATTGCTGTAGCTTGTGATATTGTGCTTACAGCACATACCCATCTGGACTTTTTGTCAAGTTCCTTGATGTCTGGTTTCAGGAGTGGTCATTCTACATTAACAGCGTTCATGACAAATGGTCGGTCCAGGTCCAAGTATAGTGTTAGGGACAAGTATCTATCTCTATTTGCCTGTCCAGAGATGTTCCACAGGGCATCTTCTCAATCTATGCCAGATAACTGGATTCTGTCTATTTTTAGGCCAATCACACGCAGGCCTTCCTGTCCTTTCCACTAGATGACTCCACTGTCATATCATACATACATATCATATTGTCTGATGTCTGTCTGTCTTTCTGACATCTGTGTTGGATGAGACTCATTATCTTCAGGACAGCATTTCTGGTCTTTCTGGTCTGCCAGAAACCTGGGTCAAATCTGGGCCAGAAATCAACACATTTTTATGAATATGCTACCCAACTCCTCTTCCAGGTACTGCTCATATCTTGTTTCACCTAAGACAATGGCCTACTGACAAACTTAACTTTGATCATACGTCTTCAGGTCCTCCAAAAAGACCCCTTCACACCACTGTTCAGTTTACATGAGTATTTTGATGTGGATGGACATCGATACAAAAAGAGCATTTCCAAATCAAACATGCAGAGCATGGAAGCACTTTATTATAACCTGCTGCTATGGACTTACATGTGTGTTGAGGCGATAGGACATGAGCTCAAACTCCCCATCAGGAGGAATGAAAGATATAGTGCGGTCATTTTCAAAGCGTGACAAACGGACACACTGGTGGAACTTCACATCCTCCAGTTCCACTGACTTACTTTTTCCTCCTAGGACGTCATAGAGCATGTGGAGACAGAGAAATAGGGATAGAGGAGGATAAAAAGATATGCAAAGATTCTTAAAGCAGAAATGTGTTGCAGTTCAAACATCATGACTAATGCTTCATTTGATTTGTGTTTTACAGTGGCTGAACTACTCACGTCCAGTGTTCTCAAACAGGACTTTATCATTGAGGCCCAGCCTCAGCTCTGGCATGCCAGACAAGAACACTCTCATTTTAATTGAGCCCACGATCTCACTGCAGAGCACATTGCCATTGGCACTCACCTAAGGCAGGGGGAGAGATCTTGCTCAGAGGTGTACAGTTTTGAGCAAAGCTTGGGCCAGCACAGAGAGACACACACAGAAAGGCAGACCACCACTCACATTCACACATTAACCTAACATGCACGTCTTAGGACTGTGGGAGAAAACCAGAGACCCCAGAGGGAACTATGGTACCAGGATCTTGGCCCCTGTGACCCTGAATAGGACAAGCAGTTAAAGATAATGGATGGATGGTAAAAGTAAAGAGTACCTAAACCCCTAGGGGGGTCACAACCACTAGAGGTTGGTCTCTATGCTTATTTACTAAACAAAATGTAACATTTTACTTTAAATTCGGTTGAAGAAGTACTACTGACACTATTAGCATCAGCATATAGCCGAAGTAAAAGTACACATGCTGCATATCATTTCACCGCGATATCACATTGACATCTACTGTATGTATGCATTAATACAAATAATTAGTCGACTTTTATACCGGAATCAATCAGCAACACTACTTTAGACCTACAAACTTTAAAGAGAAGATGGAAAAAAACTAAATTGATGGTCTGATATTTGCTCCTGTATTAGATGAGACAAGAATGCTAGGGAGCTGTAATGTGAGATATGTTTCAAATGTTTGGCACCTTTCTCAATCTGTGAGCAGAAATTGAATGTATTTTTGTTGTTTCAGATAGGACTGTATTTAAATGTTGTGAAGCTGCCAGAACTGCTGTTCTCGTTGCTGTTGCAAAGATAATGTTATTGTAAGATAATTATATTTTTTTCATCCGGGTTTCATTCAATTTTCTGCTTGTTTTTTGCCTTTTCCTCCAGTTACTTTGGTGTCTTGTACTTCAAGTAGTATTTGGAAATTCTATTGTGCGAGTGTTTCTTAACTATGTCTATGCCATAGGTGAACTTCAGTCACTTTCTATAGTCATCTCAAAGAAACATACCCAACAGAATGTAACTGACTGCAATCTGGAGCCACAGCAGATGATCTGCAAACTTACTATACTTATACATATTAAATGAAAAGTTTCAGTTTGAAAATGCCTTTAGTTATTTGCATTCATTTTTCTTTAAAAAAAAATCATGTTTTCATTTTGTCGTTGTGGATTATTGGGTACAGATTAATGGAGAAAATGTCAATTTAAAGTTAAATTTGCAACACAGTAAAATGTACAAAAAATGGCAGTACCTTGTAGCTAACTTGTGGTTTTCAAAGAAAAAGTACACATGATCTCACCAGCAGGTTGACGGATTCTATGACATCTAGGAAGACTTCATTCTTCCTGTATTTGATGCCCTCTGACCTCCAGGACACAGCATTGGTGACAGTGGCAGGAGGGCGAGGAGCCTCGGTATCCAGCTTGTGGCCCTCCTGAGTGATGTACCTGCCATGGTGGAGAGGAGGTTAGATAAAATGACCATAAACAGGATTCACAGCTTGTGAAATGTCTTAGGCTTCTTACTCCTGCAGAATCCTACTGTCTGTGGTCTGAGGATAACCAAAGTCCATCAGCTCATCCAGCAGCTCATAGATGATGACAAAGTTGTCTCTGATGCTCTCCTCTTCCAGCTCTTTAAAGTATTCAGAAAATACCTAAGGAGCCAGCAGATCACACAGACGCTGTTGTAATGTGTTCACCATGTGGAGCTATAGCTAACGCTCCAATCATATGAGGAACTCACTGTAACTAAACTCCAAGAAAGTTGGATGGTCCAGTCCACACGCTAAAAATGTAATTGCCACCAGTGATCAAAGTTCTACTGACATATTAACTTAGATTTTCTTAGCCTGCAGTCTGCTATATCTGTTGAGGCAGGTCTTCTTCTAAGCATCGCCTCATTCTGTTCACTTCATTTTAATTGTCAAAGTTTGGTAATGAATCTTTGACTGTTCCATTGTAATCCACACACACTGTGTTCACACTGCTGCTGTCTTCATGCCAGTGTGATGACATGGCATCAAGCTTCCTATGTACTGAATGTTTACTGTGTATTCTCATTTCGGTGGATACAGTTAGGTGCATGAACACTAAACACTGATAAGATTTAGCTTTTTTGGATGGTGAGGGAGTCAAATAATAACACAATAAAACAGATTCATCCAAGCAATAAAATGTATAGATGTATTTCTATTGTTTTTATAGTATGAATGAAGAGAATCTTACCTGGATGATTTTATAAAGAAAAGAAAAAACCAGAGAGACACAGGCATTTTTCTTAGATGTTGCTACAACTGGTGAAACACAGGTTAAGGTGAATAAAAACATGTAGACTGTTTAAAGCCTGAAACCTCTGGGTTTAATTTACAGTCGGCTGCATTTTACACATATTCTTTATGATAATGCCCCAACACTTACTTACCTAAACTAACTCCAAAGTACATGATTCTTGTGATAAATAAACCACTGGGTTTGCAAACACAATGATCCAGGAATCTATATGGTGCAGATGAGGCCCTTTCAAAGATACAGTACAGGTTGTTGTGTTTGATCCACATGAAGCGAACTCCTCCATGGGCCAAGATGGGAGATAGGTTGCCCTCCTCCTCCTTGTCCATTAGGATTGGCATGAAGTGCTCGATCTCTGACACGTCTACATCTCCCCGGTAGTTCCTGCAGATCAGCACCTGAAATATACAAGTGTGTTTCCTCTAAAGCTGATTCCATCAGCTTTTACTGCTGTGTTGTTCAACCACGTGCCTGCATGACTCTCTCTGAATATATCTCAGGTGTGGTCAGGCTTACTTCACAAAAGACCTGGAGGTAGTACTTGGCAGTTACTTTAAATATTATTGAGTAGTTATTGATTGTCCATTGTATCATAAAGATTGGATCATGTTATTGCTGTATACATCTGTTTTTAAATTAAACCCTCTGAGTAGACTTAAAAACTAACTAGATATTGTTTTTAATACTTAACAATTATTTGAAGAGTCTAGAAAATGTTAGAAAACCATAAAGCAAATAGTATCACAAACCAATCTGTTGCATTTTAGTTAAATACAACCCGAAACAAAATACATAATACATTTGTGAAGACGGCAAACTGAGAAGAGCTGCAAATCAGAGGTGTGAGAAGGTTGACATTTTTCACCCATGCACACTGGTCCAGGGTGGCATCCTGTACTCCCCTTATCATTTCCTGCCTGTGTGTTGCTGTGCTGTTGTGTTGCTGCCTTTAATAAAAATGGTTAAAAGATAAGACACTGCACTTCACACAACATAATGTAGTTGTGGCCACATTCGGGACAAAGAAGATCCTTGTTTTGAAAGGGAATTAAGAGGCCAACTGTCTCTAACTGAACAGACCCTCTCTCAAAAGACGAGTTAATCTACGACACTATTTCTCACTCATTTACAATGTAGTTCTTTAATCTTTGCTGAGGGAGTCTCAGTCATTTCCATTTAGATTCAAGTGAGCCTTACGACACAACAGACGATCAAAATGACAACAACTTATTAAATGGTCTGCACTTACACTATATTGCCAAAAGTATTGGCTCACCTGCCTTTAGACCCATATGAACTTTAGTGACATCCCATTCTTTATCCATAGGGTTTAATATGACGTCGGCCCTTTGCAGCTATAACAGCTTCAACAGCTTCAACTCTTCTGGGAAGGTTTTCCACGAGGTTTAGGAGTGTGTTTATGAAATACATAATACACAGGTGTTCTATCGGGTTGAGGTCAGGACTCTGTGCAGGCCAGTCAAGTTCTTCCACACCAAACTCACTCATCCATGTCTTTATGGACCTTGCTTTGTGCATCTGAATTCATTTATTTGGATGGGTGAGCGAATACTTTTGGCAATATAGTGTTTATAGGACTTTTCTACCTATTGGCACTCAAAGCGCTTTACACTGCTTCTTATTCACCCACCCACACTCACAATCACACACACACTCACACACCGATGGGGGAGCTGCTATGCAGCTGGCCAACACTCACCGGGAGCAACTAAGTTGGGATTCTGTGTCTTGCTCAAGGACATTTCAACATGTGACCGGAGGAGCTGGGGATCGAACCAACAACTGTGAGATTGGTGGTCGACCGCTCTACCTTGACACCACAGAATTCATACGCCTGCTACTTCAAGCCAGATGGCAAGAACTGATGTAACGTGTTGGATAAGAGGTGACACGTCTTCCATCACAGGCAGCTGGAGCTTATCTCAGCTGTCATTAGGCAAGAGGCAGGGTCTAACCTGGACACGTCTCCAGTCTATCTCAGGACCAACACAGAGAAAGACAGACACACACACCATTCACATTCGCATTCAGACAATTTGGAATCACCAATAAAACTAAGACGGCCAAGCCAACAAACTGGGGACCTTCTAGCTGTGAGGCGGCGGCTCAATAAAATATCATTTAAAAATGTCTGATTGCCACTGGATTGCACCTTTGGAATATAGAAATCTGAGTACACTCTGAGAAAAACCATCGGCAAGGAGATGCAGGACTTGTAGGTCGTATAAGGTGGCCTGGTAGGTCAATGGGTAGAGCAGCAGGATGGGATGAAGAAGTCAGTGTGATCAAATCCCAGCCTGCCCACAAGCTGAGACACTCAGGACTACCTCCAGGGGAGCCCCCTGTGGCTGCCCACTGCCTCCCCCAGTGGGATGGGCCAAATGCAGAGGTTGTTGTTCTTTTTAAATGACACTGATGTTCACAGCGAATAAAACTTGTTTTTCAGGTTGACTCTAATATTTTCCCACACTGGTTAAGTCTGCACTCACACAACGAGAGCTACAGCTGGTAGAACCACAATAAACCAGAGGACGGCGTTGGATCAGCCTTCATCAGTGGGACTGGGACTGTCAGCAGGTTACCTCTCAACAGAAGCATGCTCAGGTACCGCTCTTAAGTGAACACTTAAGGAAGTCATTTGAATGAAATAAGGTATCAGAAATGTACAAATGCAGTATTTACAATCAATAATAATGCCCAGATAGCATTTCTTAAAAAAAAAAAAGGGGGGGACACCACAAATTAGATGGGCCACCATAAATCCCACCCCCAGCCAGTGGACAAAAGCAGATAAGAACTGACCAAATCTGAAGCTGAAATAGACCATTTTCATTAGAAATAAATACAAATATGTATTTATTGTGTACATTTTAGGTGTCTTTACATTTTATGCCACCTTTACAATTTTGGAGATGTTGCCACTAGGCGGACGCTGCCTTTAAGGTATGGATTTTTATATCTTTCCAGCTGTTTAATATCATTCATATATGAATATTTATTATTTTTTAAGCTGAAAAATCTCTCTCTCTCTCTCTCTCCTCCATGCATTAGTTTAAAACCTTTTGATTTTCCAAATGTGCCACTTTATTTTGAGGGTCTCAGTCTGGCAACCCCAATATAAAATATTCAGATCCAGCCCTGCTAACTAAAACCTACAGCGTCGGTGCACAGGTATTACAGAAAGATAACCCGGTATATTTTTGTCGTCACTTCTGCCCCATACATTCCCCACTTGAACATGGTTAGTGAATTATAAATATATACCACAAATCAAGTACCACTTTAAATGAAGTGTTCAGATTCAATCTGTGACTCATGAGTCCGCGTTTCACTACAGGGAGACAGAGATGTGATCTGTCATGTTCACTCAGTGGTCCAGCGGCTCACATCTGGTTGGATATCAGTCACCGTTAAGTCTTAACAATTCATTTTTTTCTAGTTCATAGGAAAATTATTCACGCGAGATAAAAACAGATACTCGGACTGTCTCCAGGTGAAAGTCTTACCTTCCCCTTAAGGTCCAGCACGTAGACTGCGCTGGCCGACATGTTGCTGTCAGGAGTCCCGTTCTGCGTTAATGACTGAGAATGAACAGGACGCTGTCCACAGGACGCGCTAATGAGTCCACGACAGGAAGAGCCAGCTGTGTTCCGTTAGCTACCACTACATTTCCGGCCTCCAGAATAAAAGAAGAGAACTAAAAGATACGTGATTCTCCGTTTCATCAAAATTACATTAAAGCCTCCATAAACTGTATTGACTCTGTATAATTGTAAACTTTTAGACTCGTTAGAATAATGTCTAAAAAGGTACAATATTTTATCAAAATATTATCTCATAAATTAAATATAAAAATAAACTTCCTCCTGTCACTAATCATCCACATCCTATGATTTAAGCATAAAAGCCATACAGTAAGGTCAGATATGCAAAGGTAAAAGCCAAACTTATGAGACAACTAATTCATGACCTTTAGAATGTGTTTGCACATTACACATTAGGGTTCTGCCTGGTCTGTTACAACTAAAGTATTTAATAACTGATGTAGGGAGCAGAACTAGACACAAACACATGGACAGAACAAGAGATTTCATTAAATTGCATTAAGGTGGAATCAAAAAAATGCCCTTTTGAGAGTCAGACTTCTGTTTATTTAAGGTTATTTCTCTACAGTGTGCTTATGGAGAAAAATACAACTGATTATATTTAGGATTTGTTTTGTGGGATCTATTTTAGCTCTAAAACTAAATGTCAGATGTACATGTCCACATTTGAAGTCATTATATGAAAAAGAATTACAATAGTCAGCAATGAAAAAAACAAAACAACAAGATTCCAAAGAGGAACCACCAAGCTTTATCATTCTACTTATTGTCCATTATCAGTTCACACAATAACATTTCCACATACTGTGAGTCAGACCTAGAACAAATACACCTTCAATTTTATTAGTAAAGGTTTGGAGATATCCAACAATAAGATTTCAGACACACATTTTTGTTATGATAAATTAATCTGTGAGTTGCTGAGCAGGTGTTTTGTCTGTAAGAAAAACTTTGGTGTTTGACAGTTTTTAAAAAAAATCTAATCTCAAACATTCTGGGTAAAATATTTGTTGAAATATGACTGCTGTAATCCATCTGTTTCATCAGACTGCAGGTCCAGTGTCCCTGCAAAGACTGCTGAATTTATACTCCTGGTTGAGGCTCTCTGTTCCAGGGCTCTCTGTTCTAGGGATTCTGTATTCAGCAGAGTAAGTGTGTTGGGACATTGTACTGTCACTGTAGTTTCTCTGGATGGATGTGGGATGGCTGACTAGGACCCTAGATGTATGAGCAACAATAAAGATCCTTGGTAAAGGTGGCAAAACGGAAGATGAGGATGTTGCTTGTAGCCATCAGTCAGTTGAAGGGGCCTCTTGAGGTTCCCGATTGACTGTATCAAGAAAAGTAATATTCACTTTAAGAATTATTAGAATGTAGAGCATGGTCATATAATTATACTACAAATAAATTAAATCAACTATAGAGGTATAAAGATTAGGTGCAACCCAATGTATTTTGTAAATGTCTAGGCTTTGAATAGACAACCACAATTCCAAAAAAGGTTGGACGATGTGTAAAATGTAAATAATAACAGAATGCAATGATTTGCAAATCTTGCAACATTGCAAAAACAATATTTTACTTACAATAGAACAAAAATAAACATGAGATTTGAACCAGACATTTTACCATTTTGTGGGAAATAATAGCTCATTTTGAATTTGATGGCAGCAACACATCTCAAAAAAGTTGTAACATGGGCAAAAAAAACGCCCAAAGTATTTGCTGCAAATAAAAAAAAAATGGAGAAGCATTTGACAACTAAATGTGTTAATTGGTAAAAGGTCAGTAACATGACTGACTATAAAAGGAGCATTTCAGACAGGCAGAGCCTCTGAAATATAAAGATGGGCAGCAGATCACCAATCTGTGACAAACTGTGTCTAAAAATTGTGGAACAATTTCAGAAAAATGTTCCTCATCGTAAAATTGCGAAGACCTTAAAGATTATGATGTACAAGAGACAGGGCCAAAGGTCAAAACTGGATGCATGTGATCTTCAAGCCCTCAGGTGGCACTGCGTTAAAAACAGTCGTAATTCTTTACTGGACATTACTGCATGGGCTCAGACACACCAGGGCCTTGGCGTGGGCAGCTTACACATCTGGAAAGGCACTATCAATGCTGAAAGGTACAGCATCCAGACAATGTCTCTTTTAGTGAAGGCCTTGCATATTTCAGTAAGACAATGTTAAACCACACACTGCATCCATCACAACAGCTTGGCTTCACAGGAGTCTGGGTGCTGAACTGGCCTGCCTGCAATCAAGACCTTTCACCAATAGAAACTATTTGGCACAAAAGATCCGACAACAAAGACCCAGGACTGTTGAACAGCTAGAATCCTGCATCAAACGAGAATGGGACAACTTTCCTCTCCTAAATTTCCACCAACCGGTCTCCTTACTTCCCAGATGTTAACAGAAAGTTGTTAAAAGAAGAGGAGATTCTACACAATGGTAAACATTGCCCGGTCCCACTTTTTTTGAGATGTGTTGCTGTCATCTAATTAAATTCTTTTTCCAGGAAATGACAAAATGTCTCAAGTTTCAACATCTGATATGTTGTTTAAGTTCTATTGTGAATAAAATGGTTGATGAGATTTGCAAATCATTGCATTGTGTTTTTAATTTACGTTTTACACAACTTTTTTGGAATTGGGCTTGTTTTTAAAAATTCTAAAATAAAAATTATAGAGCAAAAGAAGTGGTTTATCATTGCCGAGAAGTGCGAGCAATATTTACATAGCCAGCATAACCTTCAGTACCTTCTTCGCGTGCCTTCATGCGGGCGACAAAGTTGTAGCTCTTGTTTCTGCGATAGTTCTCATAGGGGTCATCTAGTGACACCCCCACACCTTTGTACTGGTCCCATTTATCTCTGACATCTCCTCCTTTGATGGGGTCCTGGATACCCTGTTCTTTAGCCCCCAAACCCCCTGAACCACTCCATCCTACAGCAGTCAGGACAACAGGAGATGGAGAGAACAAAAGTTAGAAATCACTGCGGCTCCTTTCAGTTCGAGGAAAAGTACACTTCAGGATGGAAAACAAGCACATTAAAAACATCTTAAGTATTCCAGAGTTTACGTTATCAAATAAGAAAAAAAAAAAGGGCATACCCATCTTCATGAGCAGCTGATGGCCCTTGTTCTCTTCCCCTAACCTGTTATCTCCAGACAATTTGGACTGAGTAACACCCAAGGCTGTGGTGGAACTGTAGCAAGCAGGAGAGTGGTCATCTACACCAAAAATTCACAAAGAGCATCTTAAGAAAAAAAAAAAAAGTACTAAGGGCCACTTACGGAGGGGAGGAGCTCCGGGACTTGGGGCCACGGCGTCTCTTACTAGGTGAATGTGAGCGGGATCTGGATCTGGACCGAGAGCGACTGCGAGATGACCTGGACCTGCTCCTGGACCTAAAGAGAAAGTCAAACAGGGTAAAAGCTGGAAAAATCTTTTATGCTGCTTACTTGCAACATGGAACTCACTGTATCTGTGTAAGTAGCACATTAGCACAGCAGCTGAATTAATATATCTGCATCAAGGCCTATCACTCTAACAGGTCTTACAGTCCTCAAAAAAAAAAGACCTGAATAATAAAAATATCATTTAGGCTCTAAATGAAACAGGGGCCATTATGCTATGATGTCACATCACAACTACAAAGATGCCCTGATCTCCAAAACTATATCAAATGTGTGTTTCTGCAGACCTGGATCGTGAGTAGGAGCGGGACCGGCTGCGGGAGTGAGATGAACGGGACCTTGACCGGGACGACTTTGAAGAGTGAGAGCTTGAGCGAGAGGAGGATCTCCCCCTGCTGCGAGAGCGACTCCTAGAGCGACTGCCTCCACGAGCACTACAGTGAGCCAATGCAGGATAGGAAGGGGTGAAAAAAATACAGAATAAACATGTGAGTGAGATGTCTAAGAGACACATCCTCTCCAGACTGAGCAATAAAAAAAAAAGGCCAAGCACAAACAGTGAGCTATCAATATGTTTGAAAGGTTATAACAAAGAGAAAAAGGGAGTGGGGGCACACCTGTTGCGTTTCTCCTGGCCCTTTTTCCTTCGGGCTCTCATCTTGGCCCTGAAGAACTCGTACAATCCATTCTGCTCCCAGCCTTCACTGATAAAGGAAGCGACGAAGGCCATAAGTAAACTCTATGATCTACAGTGAATTCTATCACAGACTAACATTGCCACACATAAAAACAGCCACATAATGTGCATTTGGAAATTTTAGACTTTTAGAGATGTGAGTAGATGTGAACATCAAATCAGGCCCACGGAGGACACACTGTGTAACAATATATTTTATTTGACTTTACCTGGAGAAACGTAAGTAGCAAACACTATATTTTATCTCTGAGAACAAATTAGATTTCCAAAAGAAATGATAACCCACACCAAGGACCACAGGAGCAGCAGGGAGTTACAGAAGGGCTTTAAAGCTGAACATGCCTGCTGTGGAGAATCACCTGGAACTCCCCCTGTCCAGTGTGAGTCAGATTACACTAATCTCTGATGTATCCTCCACATTATTTTTTTCATTATTGTCCGATTTGTCTTGCAGATGGAGTTGAGGTGTGCGTACCTGTTCCTAGGCCGATCATGGGATGGAGGGCTGTAGAAAGCTTCCACAGCAGCTAGCAACCGATCACTAGGTGGCATGGGAGGGGGCAGTCGGATGTCTTTAGGGTCCAGGGGTTTGTAATCACAGTCCTCAAGCTGAGCAACAGACAGTACAAGAAAGATTATGAGATATATAAAGGAGTCCAGTGAGCCTGTTCAAAAACCATGTGGTGGATCAGTCTCTAATCTTCATTAAGTCTGTTTTCTAGCTAGTTTTAGTCCTAAAACCTCGAATTCAGTTTCCATTTTTGCACTTCTGGTTCCCTTATTTCAAAGTCTATGGGTTTTTTAATAAATGCCTTAAACGGTGTAAATAACACGAGCTTGGGAGATTGAGATGATGTAAAATCCATCAGTAAAAACCCCCTTTGCACTATTTCTAAGATTTTACATGTCTTTAAAATGATAGCTGATATTAAGCTGGGTTTTGTCTATCAAGAAAGTTCCTTTGCTGATAATAGTTTTTTCATGCCCTTGTCCTCAGACCAGCAGCTGGTGACTTACTTTGACCAGAGGAGCCATTAGACCAGCAGGCAGGTCAAAATAGGGCACATTGGGCACCAGACTGGGGTCATCTTGGACTGGATGTTGTCGATGACGCATGTGAGGTGAATGGCCATTAAAGCCATGTGGGGGTGGGCCAAAATCTGGGTGTTGGCCTCCACCCCAGGGAGGATGATCAGCCCCCATTCCTGGTGGAGGGAGTCTTTGATTGGGGTGGTGGTGGGGAGGAGGGCCTGGCATGTCTGGTAAATGCAAGACAAAAAAAAAACACAGAAAAAGGAAATTACTTTAATAAAATACAATAAAAGGTGCAAAGCCAGGAATTAGAGTGACAGACCAATCACTGCACTCACCTCCAGGATATTCTCCCTGAGCGTAGTCAAAGCGGTGTGGGGTGTATGGCGGCCTGTCATAGTGGTGTCTGGGAGGAAATTCATCCTGCATGAAGCGTGGTGGGAAGCGTCCAAAATTGTGCGGTGGTGGAGGCGGTTGGTTGAAAGGAGGTGGCTGCTGGTGGGGAGGGAAAGGCCCTCTGAAGTGGGGAGGTCTCTATAAAAATACAAGTTATTAATGTAAATAAGCAAAAAGAAACAAATATCTAGTACTGGTTTATATTTTATTTACAAAGTATAGAATAGTATAAACAGTGTTTCCCACAAAATTTGATTATTGTTGCCTTTGTGGCTGACAGGGGAGGGAGTATTTCTGCCAAAGATGCTCAGGGTAAATGGTACAAATATTAAGGATAAGTCATTTCCTTGTTTTACATAGTAACAACCTATGGACCTTAGTGCACCTGGTGTCATATGGTGTCATCCCTCTCTCTGCATACATCTCTCTATATACAATCTTTGGCAAATTTCATTTAGTGTGTTATTAATTTTAATCAATAAATAAAGGAATTAACTTTACCTTTACTGTTCTGACATTTAATTTAGTGAAGTGATCAAAGATGTCAGCGTTCTCTAGAACAGATTTTAGAATATGTGTGCACAAATATACCTGGGTGGCCACCCAAAGTCAAACCACAGTAAACATGCCTGCATGCGTGGAGGAAATGGAGGCTCCCTCTGGCCCCAGGGAGGCTGGTCAGGCTGGTTTCCCCATGGCGGCTGCTGCTCATACGAGTTCCAAGATGGAGGGCCTGGCTCAGACCCACCTGGACCACTCCAAGGGCCTCCTTCTCTGGGAGGACCTCCGCTCCAGTTCCCTGGGTCCCTTTGGTCATTCCACATCCCCTCATGGCTGTTCCACGGAGGGCAAGGAGGGGGAGGCTGGTTTGGGTCAAAAGGAGGCTGGGGAAGACAAGCATTTAGAAAGCATGAGTGTTGGGGGGGGGCTCAGATTTCTTAAAATGAATGACGGAAAGTTTCTTCTTCCTCTCTGTCTTTCTACAGATGAACCCCTAGTGATCCTAGACAGACCCCATCTTCATTACACCAGTGTTCAGCTTGGATCACCCTTGCTATTTCAAAATAAGTCTGCAAAATGTACACTAACTGAATACATTTTACTGGGTATGTTGCATTTATGACTTGTTTTCAGATCAGGTCTTATTTTTGACTGCATATCCAGCTCAGAGCCTCATATGGGCACAGCTCATCCTGCTGCTTCTGGCAGGGCAGCCAGCATGCACAGTTGCTCCTTAACTAGGCAAAGCCTGCTCATGTATCTTTACTCTTTATTACGTTTATTACCTGTCCATTCTTGGAAGATGACTCCCTTCTCGATTGCAGTTTGTGAAGCCCACGAGACCATTTCAAAATTTATGGGACTTGATGATTGTTAAGTGAGTCCAGTGTATTGTTTTAATGTTAAAGATGTATGTATTGAATTTTTGTAATGTGTTCTTAGGTCTGTATCTGAACAAGACTTTCATAGTTTCAGTTTGTTACAACTCACATGTGGTTCAAATCCATCTTAAAAACAATGCTTAAATGTGGTCTTATGTGAGCTCCCTGAACTCATGAATTCAGGTTTATCAGTATCATCACTACAATAACCTCTGTAAAGTTATGCACAAAGCGTACAAGCCAACAATATTTGTATACCATCTTTAAGTGCAAAGAACACGTGTGGACTAAGGCTAGGACCCTTATTATAGCTATACCAAATGTATAATACATCTGGTTTAAATTTTCATTCAAATTCCATCCAACAGAGCAACAGAGCTAAAAGCAACTTAAACTCGACTTGCCTTATTAGGTCTTTAAAATACAAAAACTTAATATAATATATAGACAATGAATAATTCATTACTCTTAGCACATTTTTCTAAAAGCAGAAAAACAACTTTCAGCACTATTCTGCCAAGAAAAAGTTTAAAAATACCTACACTTATTTCTCTTTTCTTTTTTTTTGGTTTTATTCAATGAAATAGTTTTAAAATGATTGCAAAACATACAAAAAAGAACTACAACTCATTTTAAGTATGTTTGAACACAAAATAATTGTCAAATCAAATCTGCATGTTAAACTTTACTGTTAGCACTAGCTGTCTGACAAACCGATAGTATTTTACTAATCAGTTTTACCAGAAACTCAAGTAGGAAAAGCGTCTAAAAATAAGTTCATGTCCAGATTTTCAATGATATGAGTTTATATTATGCTTTTCCTCCATAGTTATACGAGTCACTTGACAATATTAGCATATCAAGGTCTTTTTAAGTCATCTTATTTTTAAACAGGTGACATCATTACTGTGGCACTGGAGGTAGAGCAGATGTCCACCAATCCCAGGGTTGTTGGTTCAATCCCCAGCTTAGCTATATAGAACCTCTCTATCAGTGTATGAGTGTGCATGTGTGATTTTGAGTGCAAATGAGTGAATGAGATGCAGTGTAAAGCGCTTTGGTTACCAATAGGTAAAACAGCGTTATATAAGTGCAGACCATTTATAAGGTCTCATAAGAGGCTAAATGAAAAACTAAAGAGGTCACACATCCACAGCAAGAAAGCAATGATTGCAGGGCAGGATCGCTCAACCCAAACTCTACAACATTTGGTGCCTAAATTTTGGAGGCTAATTACATAACTCAATTCAGTTAGTAGAAACTCTTATCTCCTAAACTCTCACATTCCCAACCAATCTGCTCTCTCTGCATCCTTTTTAAATTCTGGAACTGAGATAGATGCACCTGTAGCCTTGTGGAATTGGATTGTCCATTCTTAGAAGCTTCATCTAACTTCTACAGTGACTTTCTCTGTGCTTTACCTCTCACCTCTCTTCTGTCACTTACTCAAATAGATTACAATGACCAAGCAAGGCACTAGCTGTCAGGGAGGAGTTGAGCAAAAAATGTGTGATCCAATCTGTCACCTTAGCCACTGCCTCATATTCCTTATTTGCATGTTTCTTTGGATAAAAAGGTTTGCTAAACATACACACAACACAGTCTCTCACATTTACAGAAATACACAAATCTTTACCGGCTGGTTAGGGTTCCAGGGGCCTATGTGCTGGGGATCATACCACGCAGGTTTGTTGGAGGGGATATCTGAGGGTCCACTGGGGTTGCCAGGGTCCTGTGATCTGGTAGAAGCACCATCAAACTCCCCTGGAGGAGGACCTGACATGGGAGGCTTGACATCCCCTGTGCAGTACACACAGCCCAAAACATTACAGCACATATGTCTCCTTGCAGTGTAGGTCACAATCCTATACAGATGAACTTTTACTTTATCAAAACTTCTAAAAATTAATAGGTGTATGTAAATGTTTTTTTAGTACACGTCATGCTATGTTAGAAGAGGAGCATGACCGTATCAATCTACAGTGCCTTAACAATTTTCTTTGGTTCTTATGTAAACATGCTCTGATTCAGGTTTTGTTACATGTGTGTCTTCCCACCTGCTTGTGTGCTCAGAGGTGGAGCCTTTTCAGGCTCAGCAGGGGCAGCTAGCTGTGCTACTGCAGCAGGTGGTGGTTGTTGCTGCTGCTGCTGCTGCTGCTTTAAGCTGGCAACAAACTCGTCATGCTGGGTCTTCAATGCCTGGATCTGCTGCTGGAAAGCCAGCTGGATCGGCTGCACCACTGCAGCATATTCTGTTATGAGAGATGCCTAAGACAGAAGAAAAGGCGTGAAAATCTAATAATGTCACAGTGTTATCACAACCCTGCAACCCTAAGTAGACTTGTCTTTATGACAGCTTTGCCCATTTACACTGAGCTTAAAAAAGGCCAAACACCACAGTGTTCTTCATAGTCAACTGCTAAGATCCAGGTATTAAATGGTGAGACACAGAGTCATAACATGGTTACAGACTAGTTAGCAAATCATTATGTCTTGTAAAGAGAAGCAATATAAAGACTACAATGGCAAAATGGCAATGTGTGTCTTCCTGACTGGGTAAAGTAAAAAGCAAAATTAATAGTGTTTTGACTGTAAGTAACAAAGGGAATAGTTATATTCCATCTGTCTGTGCTGGAGTGTCGCTTGTTGTTTAGCAGAAATGGCAGGAAGACCATCTAAAACGTAGTGCAGGGGGCACATGAGGCAGCTGAATTGACGCTGATCTTCATCAGCTGATAAACAATAGATGACAGCCTGAGCAAAGTGCTGGTAGCTTTGTTTGTTGAGTATGTCTGTTCTTTTGATTGACATAAAGCGAAATACATCAAATATAATTTATTTCATTGAACAGTTTTAATGAGAAGATACCAGGCCACTATAATGTCAAATATGATAATATTGGCCTATTTAATTCTAGAATTATTTAGTACAATAGTGAAACTAAACATAGTTTCTAATATCTATATTTGGATTCACACAGCCAGCCAGCAGCTTGGCCATATGATTAGCAGTAATAACATAACTTAACAGCCGTCGTCCACTTAAGGCAGCCCTTGTTACTATTAACCTTCACTGCAGTAATATATGATTAAATAATCTGTAGCTGTAGCTGTGGGTACAGGAACATCTAGTGGCTGTTGCAACTGTTAGAGTTCTGCCTCGCTCCAAAAATCAATCTTTACCAGAGTAACATTTTAAACTACAAGGTCACATAGAATTTATGGAGGGTTGGTTGAATTCATTGTTGCAATGCTAACATAGCAAATTCCTGGAGGGACTGACTAATACTGTCTGTATCTCCAACTGCATAGGGGTGTAGGCACCTCCGTTCCGTGTTCATGTTGGGACAAGGATATGTAAAAATATCATTGGGCCTTAACCGATTTAAATGGATACATCCATATGTGCTGTAGCTACAAAAAATAATAATACGAAAAAAATCACAGCAAGTGGAAAAATCTCAAAACAGTTTTTTTCAAATCGGAGCAGGGATGAAACACTCATAAATCCAGCTGCTGTCTGGAACAAAATCCAACATTGCACTGATATCACATTTCTGCAGAGCCCCAATTCTTATCCTACTTACCTGGTACTGGCCGAGGCCCAGTGCTGGATTCTGGAGCTGCTGAATGGTCTCCTCATCAAAGTATCCGTTTTTCTCCCAGAGCTGCAACAACTAAGGAGGAGGTGGATGGAATAATCAGAGACAAAAGTAGTCCTAATCTAAACCAAAAAGTAGTTGTCTTAAATGTACACACTTCTACTCAGAGAGAAAGTAAAGGAGAGTGATGAGGGACTAAACAGGAGTGACAGATTTCTCTGAAGCTACAGATTATCACAACCAGGCCTAGACCAGAGTAGACTCTAATCTCTCCAGAAGGAAGCAGGGAATGTGCATCATAAACCATCTCCTGCTTACCACAGTCAAATCAGGTGAGAATGACAAAATGCTATAAAGAAGAATCTGTGAATCTGTATGCAGGATTTAATTTGCAGTCCAGAAACAAATAGGTTTAAATAGGTTTGGTGAGCCAAAAACTGCAGGAATGGTGAACGACCCCTCTACCTCCCATCACAACAGTCTCCCCAAAAAAATGCATCCTACAGCACATCCGGCAGTGAATTATCGCACACTACACTCAAAAGAGGGCAGGAGCCTGACCGGGTTATCTCAGGGGTCCCGTTCTGCAAGATCCTGACATGACAGCTGGTTCCCACTTCACTGAAAAGAATATTTGGATAAAGAGCCCATATCTTCTAAAGCTGAATTATTATTCATAATATTATTCGTAATTAATATATTATTTTTTTTATTACTGTCTCATTTAAAATAAGTTAAAAACTATTAACTATAAACTTTATTAACTATAAACTATACTAGAGTGACAATTATAGCAACTTTAAGCCTTCCACTACTTTGATCACTACTTGATTTAGAATCCATGTGGTTTTAAAACCAGCAGCTCTTTACCCTTGTGATTTTCTGCTGCTTCTCTTCCTCTACAGCCAGGAAGCTGGTGGCATAGATGGGCACCACAACTTTCTGCAGAGCTGCCAACAAATCCTTCTGCTGCTTCCGCTGGCTAGGAGGACACATTAAAACACAAACACAGAGTTCACAATTTTTCAAGTGTCATGTGCCCATTTGAAGACTGATATCAAATCAAGTGGATACCTTCCAGAGTTAATTTTTTATAGTATCAAATTTACTCCCTAGTGAAGTAGTCACTGAATGTGACTACTTTGAAGGGTTGAGAAAATGTTTTTTTTAATTTTAAAAAAGGAGGACTATGAAATTTACCTCCCAACATTTACATAAAAAGCATCTTTTGAAAGGATCCTACGGAGGCCTTTATTAACAAGAACAATCACTGTACTTTTTTTTAACACTCTCTAGCAGGCTTTTTGTGGACAAAAAAGGGCAGGGGTGAAGTGATCCACATAGGATTGTGTATGTATGCATGGGTGTAGGTCCGTCTACCAGTGATGGAGAACATCATTGGTTAAATAGATGAGATGCAGGCGGAGTTCAAAATGTGCTCCATCAGCAATGATGCGATTGCGAAGATGTGATGTCATCAGTTCACAGTGTTGTGGACTCTTTGCATTGTTAAACATCCAGTTCTTCCCAGCCTGAAATAAAGAAAACACAAGAGTGAAGTATAAAAGTTGATCTTAAGCTGTTTTAAGAATGTGCGCACGTATAGCGCTGTAAATGGTGCTATACAAATACATTTTACTTACAAAAGCATCGCAAACTAATGTGCACTCTTAACACACTTACAGAGATGGCATCTTTAGTGCAGGTGTCTATAATGGGCTGCAGCAGGTTGTCAAACTCTGTGATGTCCAACTGAGTTTCCAGCAGCAGTTTCTGGGTCTGCTGCTCCATTGCCAGAGCTATGGCTGCACTCACCTGTTCCTGCACACATAAAATCAGCAAAAAAAAATTTTTTTTTCATTTTCCTCTAAGGATATTTTGAAATGTAGTTTGTTTACTATTGTCCATAAGGGTAGAACATTTAAGAAACAAGGTCCACCACACAATTTTTGCTTCCTCTGACAAGCCTTGGATTGACACCAAAGCAGATTGTAAACCAGCATGTTTGAGCATGTGTTTAAAAGTTTTATCCAACAGTCATGTTTTCATAAGTGTATATTTCAGCTGTGTTTACTGATAAATCTGTAAACAAAAAAGATAACCATTTTTGATATAGATGTAATAATATCCCCCTTGCTCTGTACCTGTCTGAGTGTGTGCAGATGCTGCTCCTGCTGCTGCAGATTCCACTGGCTCTGCTGAATGAGTTCCTCAATGGAGGGTGTTGCAGGTGGAGGAATTGGAGGTGGAGCAATCATTGGAATTGGAGGAGGAGGGATATCAACCACATCTTTACCCCCTGGATTGTATATATCTGCAAAAACACCACAGAGAAACATATGCAAGGAAGTTAAAGCTTTAATTAAACTGTGTTATGACTGGTAGAGTGGATGCTGTGTGTGATGCAGATGGCCAGAGAGAAAGGTGTATTCCATAAACCATTTGTTCGATGTTGTGGTGTTTGTTAACACAAAACTAGTTCAGTCAAAGTGACCTCTAAACGTCAAATAAGAATTAACAGGTTACAGGCAGCAAGCAGATGAGCAATAAGAACAAAGCAGAAGAGTGAACAAAATTTAAAAGACATGCAACCAGCATGAATACAACCACTACTGTTAGTTTCAGCCTCCTGTCTACTGAAAGCAAACATATTGGCATCTCCAAAACTCAAGCATCAGAAAAAACAAACACGGCATGAAAATAAGATGGAATCTTGTTTACACATTTCCACATGACGGAAATGTTACAACAAATCAAACTGTTTTAAGTTGGCCCACAAACTGCAAATTAAACTAGAAATACCACCTAGCGATTGTATGGCTAAATGAAACCATTAAGTGAACATGCAAGTCTGTCCAGGTTCATTTTCTAATCGGTTTACCCAAGAGTCCCAGTGTGCCAATCTTGAACTCCTTGTTATTTTCTTGACATATCACAATATTATAAATATTCATACCTGCATATCTGTTCCTAAGCTATCATATTCAAAATAATGGATAGGCACAGATAGACAGAAGATTTCTGACCATCAAAATCTAGGCTGTTTATCCCAGAGTCTAACTCAAAGTTTTCCACCAAATTTGAAAAAATAAGACATTGTGTTGAGATACTGAGATATTGTTTTCACAAGACTGTACGGAAAAAAATGAAGACTCCAGAAACACAAGTGACCTACAGTCTGTACTATCGTACTGCAACAGCAACGGTACTGGTTGCTATCAGGTGACTAATGCTACACCTACTATGGAGACACTGTGTTTTAAATTCTTAGTGACACAAAGGGAAGAGAGACAAAAAGAATTATCAGACATTTCGACTTTTCTGTGGTAACCCTTCCTTAGTTTTATGTTGTCTTCACCTGCTGCAGCTGCAAATACGTCAGCCTGTTAACTCCTACACCAAACACACACGCAAGGCCTCTCTCCAAGGAAACAGTGACAGCTGACATTACGGAAGTACCTCCAAAGAACTGCAGCTGCTGCAGCAGATGAAACGCTAAGCTTGATTTTTTTTTTTTTCATTTAAGCACTTTTTACATAATTCAAAAACCCAAATTCCAATAAATATTACATTTCATATATTGCCTAGCCTTACCTGTATTTAACTGTAACTAGGCATTTTCCAGTCATGAAAGCCATATAAAACCTGTCAGTTTCTAATCCTTTGTCGAAAGCTGTCAGTACAACCCCACTGTCATCACTTAGTGCCATATACAAATGTGTTTGGTTTAGGCTGCCAGGTCGACACCTGTGTTTAACAGTGTTTGCACAGTGCCAGTGCAAACAGTTGAGCGTTACCTGCAAAAACACCAAAACCTACTGCTGCCAATTTACTTTATCTGGGGATGTCAAGACTTCCAGAAAAACGCCTTGCTCAGAAACAAGTCTATAGGCCTATCCTTCCATTTGATCAGTGAAATTCATTTACAACAATACAGCACAAACTGAAAAGAAAAAACAAGCAACACGAAAAATTTACTAAAACTGAAAGCAAACCTAAATGCTTCAAGCACAGGTGGGATAAAATCAAGCACAAATGTGTAAAAACAAAATGTGTATTTTGAACTGGACTTCTGGTTTGTAACTGAACATCTGCTTAATCTGGTTTCAAGTAAATACCTTCAGATTTATACTCCTCCCCATCGTGGGTAGAGGGATCTAAGTGGAGAAAAGCAAACTTTAATGCATTTCAGTGGCATTACACAACTGACACAAGAACTCCATGCAAGGCTGCATAGAACTGTGCTTTTCTTGACAGGCTGTTCATCACCTGACCACCTTACAGTGAACTAACTGGGTATTCACACTGAAAGCAATTATTCAATCCATACTGATCTGTGTTCAGTGCCTCAAAATATTAAATTAAATAAAGAAATAAAAGCATTATTTTTCACCTTTGCAACTTTTCCATGCCAATTGTCCTCATATGTTTAATCACTGTATGCCGGCCGAAAATTCAGTATTCAATATCAGGCTGGATTACTGGACTGTACAGGTTAACCTAATGAAGTGGCCAGTGAGTGTATATAGTCTAGTCAACAACCACGAGAACACGGTTATTTCACATGAATCCAGCTTTTCTACTGCATTCTCAAGTGAGTTTGAAGACCCAACATAACTGGATCACTGTATCTAGGATTGGAACATCCAGTACTACATATTTCATCTTGATTCTTTTAAGCCATGTACAAAGAATGAGGCCCTGGCGTCAACTTACAAGGCCACAAAGGATGAGTGGAAGCCATGTCATGACATGTTATACTGTTCGGTTTAATTTTGATGGAGTTTAGGATAACAATATGAGGACCAGGATTTATATTTAGAGCTGGGTACTGGAGGATTTAACACCTCAATGGGTCTTGTACTGTCATGATATGTTTAAATTTAGATATGAAATACTAACCAGACATCACCTTATACATGACCTACAAATTCAATACATGGCATACCAAAGCACATACTCACTACACTAACTTTTAACGTGGCAGCAAGGCAGAGAAGCCTGCGGAGATTGTGTTTTGAACAACTCATAATGTGTACCAAGGGGATGGAGATGTGGTGAAGTGTTATGAGCTATTGACAGTTTGAAGTGTTAGCAATGACAATTAGCCATATTAAGCTGTTGCTCTTGAAATGTCAGTTTTGACAGTATTGGACTGCACCTATTGGTCACTACTGGTTTTAGGAATATAAAACACCCCATTTTTAAAAAGTGTTTGATTTTAAATAACACAACATATCAAATGCTGAAACTGAGAAATATTTGCTCATTTGGAATTTGACAGGAAGAAAGCAGCAGGTCAGTATGATAATTAGGTATAAACTGAGTTTTTCTGTGGGAAGAAATAAAAGTGTAACATGTTGAGAATAATGCTTCCCAACATAGAATTGCAAAAAAAATAGGGAGAATAATCATCTATGGTTCACAATATGAATTAAAAAATTCAGAAAAATCTCTGTACACATAGGACAGTGGCAAAAAAGCAATACTGAATGATATTCAGGCCCTCAGGAGCCAATGCATTAAAGACAGACAGAATTCTGTAGTAGAAATCACTGCATGAGTTCAGAACACCTCTGAAAACCATTGTCAGTTAATATTTGTCACTGCATTCATAAATGCATAGTAAATCACTATCATGCAAAGTAACAATCATATATAAACATGATCCAGAAAAAACTGATGCCTTATCTGAGCCCAAACTTATTAAAAATGGACTGAACTGACTCAAGTTGAAAATTGCCCTGTGGGCTGAGGAGTCAAAATTTAATCATTTGTGTTCGTTTTTCAGCCAGTAGTCTTGATAAGCTTGTTTATGTTTGCCATAGATCTCCATTGTTGCACAAAATCTCTGGTGGAATTATGGCAATTCACACTAGTCTGTACAAAATTTATGTTAGCTACATGTTTTGGAATGAAGAAATTTGAGTAAATAAGTTTTCTTTAAATAAATTAACCTTTGTGAAACTACCATTAATACTGAACAATATTAGCAGGTTTTGATGCAACATGTGCTGCCAACCAGTAATATATTTTTCAGATAAGATTTACTTGTTACAGCAACAAGGTCACATTCTGCATGTATTGCAACAGTATATCTCAGTACTAAAAAAGTCTAATGCAACATTGGGTTACTTACAGTGCAAACCCACTAAGACATTTAGTGCATTATCAAAAGAAATCTATGATAAAGTAGATCCCAAATTGATGAGCAACTGAAATCCCATACCAAGTAAAAAAAAAAAACTCTTTTTTTAAAATAAAAGCAACCGGTATCCCAAACACTTATATTTATTTAGTGTTGTTAAGAAAATATTGTTAAGAAAAGAGATGATGCAACACAGTGTCCCATCTTTTTAAAGGATGTCAGAATTCAAAATAGGCACACGTTTGTCAAGAACCAATTACATTTTTCATATTTATCATTTGATATGTTGTGTTTTTACCATTTAAAATCAAAAACAGGCCTCAAATGATTTTTAAAATCATTGCATTGTTTTTTAATTTACACTTTACAGTCTCCCAACTCCTCTGTAAATTGTGATTCTAACTTAATCTGTGCCCAAAATATAACACGCTTCCATATCCAACCCTATGGTCTGTCAAGTCTGTTTTCACACAGTTTAGTTCAGCAATGTTCAGCTCCACATGGGTTTTCTGTAAAAGCATGGCCCAGCTAAGCAGCTTGTGTTTGAACTGCTACTCTATTGTAGGACACGGCTAATAATAACAGTTATCTAATTCATCATTCTTATTAGCAGATGGCAAGTGTGAGTAGGTAGTATTTACTTGTCAATGATGCTAATAACACAGACATTATTCTTCTAACACAAAGGAAAATGCACTCTAAAACAGAAAACACATAGTTTAATATGATGTTGGAGAGTTCAAGCCAGTGTCTTACAAAACAGGAAATAAATGGCAAAGGCGATCTGTATATGGCCGGACAAGGTGTTCTAGGGTTCAAATCAATTTAACACAGGGTGTGTGTGAATTTGATAACAATAATAACAGGTTTGTCATTCATGTCATTGATTTTTAATTCAGTTGAATGAGCTGGATGTCAACTGAAATACCAAATATACCAAACATTCCAACATCATACATTATCTATATGCAATTCTAGTTTTATGGTGGCATTTCCCTTTAATTACATACGCTGCTGTTGCTCCATAGCAAGTTTGCACTTGTAGTAGCTGAAGTATTCTCCCCCAAACAGGAAGGAGAACTTGGGGTTGTCCTTCTGTTTCTCCATTGTCATCTTTTCAAATTCTGGCCCGTTCCGAGCTACAAACTGGGCCAACTTGTCAATCACATTCCTGAGCTCTTGATCTGTGGAAGAAGAGGGAAAAATCCAGTCAAAGCTCAGTCAGCCAATAATGAATTTCTTATTTTTACAACATCTCATTAAGAACGAGGGGGGGGAGGGGGTTGCTTAAATGTGTGTTCGATTAAATTCTAAAGGTAAAATACTAGTCTGTTTTAAGTAGTATTCAATCCATTTGCAAGATAAAAAATGTTACCTGTTCCCTGTGAGAATGAAAATCTACAAATGTAAAATTTCCATTTATATAACTAGGAGATAATATTGCACGTAGAAAAGTTGTCTTCTGAGTTTTTCAACCACTGCTCTTTAGAGATTTATCTAAAGGTAAACGGTGAAGGCACAAACAAGCGCTAATTCTGACCACTTTTTTTTCAAAATGGAGTGTAACGTTAATATCTTAAGTGCCGTGCATTTGTTTACCTGAGCCTGTGCTTGTGTTAAACATACTAAATCAACTGTTTAACAGTTTAGAGTCATCTCGAGAGTCTACTGGAATCTGACATTTATACACATATAGACATTAATAGACAAATCTGAAAAGAAGCGATCAAAGTTAGTCCTGGGAATTAATATCTTAACTATGCTAGCGTTAGCACAGTTAGCTCCTACCACCTATTCTCACGTCGTTATCAATGTTGCTAAGGCGCAAATGTCAGGCTAGACGTAAAACAGCGTTTACCTAACCTGTAAACGTTAACTTCACATGTTTAGCTGTTGTTAGCCAGCTACTGCTGCTACTAGCGCTAGCCGTAAGCTAACTGTAAAGGTAATGTTAACTGTGCAGCAGCAGCTATTTGTAGCACGGGTGCTACCTAAAGCTCAATGAAAATCTCTCATTGCTGCAGCGTACAGCTCACCTTCGGGGGGGTTTGGGATATCCATGTTTGGCATTAGTCACAACGAACCCGCTCAGCCTTAATACGTAGACCGCAAAAAGGCCAACTTGTTTTGTGTTTCACTAAAGGTTTGTATTATTGAACAAAAAAAGCATCGCCCCGTAATGTGGCTTACACCGGAAGAATTCAAATACAGAAATAGCGCCACGAAGAAGAGTTATCTGATTTGTCCACAGCGCCACTCGGAGGTAGGTGGAGGGAATTACTGTCTGGCCTTTGCTTCGCCCGTAGACGCAACATCCACAGCCTGTATAATATTTATGTTTTCTACCGCTTTAATTTAAGAGATTGTGTGATTTCCTGACAATTTGTAAACTACACTTCTTTGTAACCCATATGCCCTGCAAAGGCTCAGTTGCTCAAGCTCAAGTTGCTATAGACGGACTCTAGTTGACAAAAACCTTTTTTCTTCGTTTTCTTGGGCTAAACAGAAAACATGATTGATTTCATTCGGTTGCAAAGTATGTTCTTCCTCCAAAAACTTTGCCATCAAAGCCATCCAATAGCTACACTAAAAGCTGCCTCATTTGAATGTGTCAAATAAAAAAATATTGAAAAAACAAAATGTGGCCAAATTTTTTAGATTTTATTTACAGATAACAATTAGCGTAAAATGTTAATTCACCTAAAGTTACAGTGTGTAAATAATGCTAGCACTAATGTGAGACTTGCAACCTATGGTTATCCATAACCCTTCTTTGCATATGTCCACCAAGACATTTACATGTATCAACAGAGAAGCATAAGTTCACCATTAATCAGTCCACTCTGCTCAGTCCAGCTGTTCTTCTTCTCCTTGTATACAGCCTTGCTTTGCTCTTTTTAGAAACTCTGCACAGCCTTTCACATAGCCTTAGCTATGATATTATAAAGTTGATCCTGGTTTGAAGGGCAAACAGCATCACTCCAAAACTTTTAGAAGTGAATATCTCTACTACTGCCAGTGCTGTTCACTAAATGGAGACTTCAACAGCACCTCCCCACATTAGGAAATGTGCTGGAGCATATTTATGTTAAAAAAAATGTAAAAAATATTGCACATTAAAAGTTTAAGTTTTATCTGACATTAGCAGCATCCTTTGACCATAGCTGTCATTTCAAATAGATGTAGCCTATCTTATTTTAACATCTAAGACACTGTGTATTAACAATAACGTGTTTGTAAAGCTTTTAGTGTAAGAAATGCCAAAATTCTACTTCATTACACACATAGCATACTATAAATTTGGCAAAGCATTAAAAGAAGCAAAGCATAACATCACATGAGGAAAAGTCTTCGTGGTCAATGTACAAGGGAAACCAAATACGTTCAGGGAAAAAACTTTCAACTATTAACAGAATTCTGTAATAAATGATCAAAGACATGGTCATGGTGCTTTACTACCACGATGCCTGCATTATCTGCCCCACCTCTTGGTGTTACAGAATCAAACAACACAAATAAAGTTTCCTGTGACACATGTAAATTTCATTATGTTAATGTTATATGACTATTAATTTCTTGAAAGGCAGGAGATCAACACACTGACACAGATGCAGAGTTTAATGAGCTGCACTTGTATCTAAATGTCCATAATTTACTTCCAGTATATTCATATCTGGGCACAATCAATTAAACAGTCTGAACATTTAGTATTAAATCTTAAATTTATTCTACAGGTTTTAATAAAGCTGTGGGAGGGTTTTGTTGCCCTAAGCCTTTCCCCTCATTGCCCCATCACTTCTGACACATTGAAAAACTACTCACCACTTTGCCTATTTGCAAATGACCTAAGCGATCATTGCATTATAGCAACTGTAAGAGACATCCATTAAAATGGTTTAACAATTTAGATTCCCATGCATGTTTTAGAAAATAGGGAGTACGAGGCAAAGGCACTTTTGTTTAATTCTGTCTGTCAAACATGCTGCAGAAAAGAATTAGCCTGAGGTAAAGTAAGAAAGACAAAATGGTTTCATTTTAGGCAACTAAATCGAAGAAAATTAAATGTGATCATAACTTCTTACCCTAGCTATAAATTTGATCCCTAAAAAATTGTTGCAAATGAGATACAAATTGACATTTGTAATACCCTTGTTTAAACTTGGTAATGCTTGCTGTTTTAATAATTCTATGTCTATTTCCAATCTGTCTGTGCTAAAATTTGTCCCAAAAAAATATTTATTTTTTAACATACTAATGCTGTTTAAGCACATCACCAGTCAGGGTTCATTGACCAAGACAACTACTTTGAAGGTGGTGAATGACATCTTTCTAGCTCAGGATAAAAATCTGAACTGTGCCGCAGCTTTATTTTAAGATTGTCTAAAGTATTTGATATTGTGGATCTGCTTGGGTCATACAAACGTTTCTTGGTGTAGGCTTGTCTGACAAAATAGTAGAATTCAGTGTGTGAAAGTTGCTACGCTCATTTCACACTGACTTCCTTTGGTGTTAATACAGTACCTCAGGCTTTCACCCACGTTCAAACTTTCGTTTCTTTTTAAATAAATAGAATAGGTGATTATACAAATGAAAATTAGATTATATATTATGTAGAAATGCAGTCTTATACACTGTAGCTGAGCACCCTCTCTTATACAGGTAGGGTACTTCATGAACCCCAAATAAAAGATAAAACCAGCTGTTATTGGTATTGTCTAATGCATGAAAAAAAAAACACCAAACTCTGTTGATATTGTGATCACCAACGTTAATGGATGATGTCATATTTCTTTCAATCATCAGTAGATCGGTGTGTATATGTGTAGTCATCGCGGCGCTTTCCTGCAGCTCTACTCCCGTCCAGTAGGTGGCGGCGGTCCACCGGCAACGTTCGTGTTTCCAGCGGAAGTTGCAGGAGTGACGTCAAGTAAGGGTGTTAGCTTGGTGTTAGCTGCCAGATCCAGACACGTTGCTGTTGAAAATTTTTCATTTTCATTTTCCAAAGGTGTGTATGTTCCGACACAAGATTTAGCTGTTTTTATCATTCTGTGTCTGTCTTTTTAAAGTCTGTCTCGTGAAATTGCGATGAATGCTTAACTAGAGTTTTTTGCCTTTACAATTAGTAAACATTTGGTTGTTTAGCCTTTTTTTTTTAAATCTTCGGTTTCTGTAAAAGTTATTTACGTGCCGTGGTTAGAAATCTCCAGAGGGGCGCTTTGATTACCTTTGTCCTGAAGGTGTGTCTGAGTTTGAATCCTCCAAGTTTCTTCTGACCATCTGCTTAATAAGCTTGTGTGTCCACTGAAGGAAAGATTTAAACTCGTTTCATAAATTAGGATTCTTATTAGAGTGTGTTTCAGTCAACCCTCATGCTGGACCACGGGTTTTTCAGAAATTGCCCATTATTTTCTGTTAAATATTAATCTGTTAATGATGCAGTTTGCACATCCATCTATCTGATTGCTAAAGTTTTTCTTGCCCATATAGCAGATGGCCAGTGTTGAGCAGGTGGTGGAAATAGGACAGGTTCTAGTGGACCCAGGACTGGACCTCACTCGGCGATTCAGAGCTTTATTCACCCTGAGGAACCTGGGAGGTAAAAACATATCCAGTACACATCTATAACCATGTCAGAGGTTTTGAAACTAGCAAACTGTAGCTCAAGCTACAGTGATGATGAACTATGATAATAAGGTCCCTTTTTGATTCTTCCACTCAAAACAAATGACCTTCACTTAATCAGGGACTGTGCTCCAAGGCTTAAATAAGATTATTTTAAAAAATTGCAGGTTTAAGCACTCCCAGACATTAATATCTCTTATCTCCTCCAAACATTGCATGAAGTTTACATTTCTCTGTATTGCCTGTGCTTACAAACTCAGACATTTTAAGTCAGTAAGGCTGATGCTGGTGAATATGTTGATAACTTATGTTGATAACTGACATTATGTTGTCATCAAGGTGGCAAAATATATCTGATTCTGAAATATAGATGCAAACTTGTTACCATATTTCACAGTAACATATTAACTATTTGTAACAGAGAAATTGAGCTTTTGGTTACATGTTTTAAAAGAAAATTTGCGATAGCACCTAGGTTTGTTGTCATATTCACCAGAACTCTCTTCAGAAGGAGCAATCCAACAGCTGATCTGTGTCTTGTACTGTGTGAGCTGATATAAGCTTTAACCTGTGTTTGTCAGGTGCTGAAGCCATAGAATGGATCAGCAAAGCCTTCACTGATCAGTCTGCTCTGCTGAAGCATGAGCTGGCCTACTGCCTGGGACAGATGCAGGACACACGGGCCATACCCACTTTGACTGCTGTCCTCAAAGACACACAGCAGGAACCCATGGTCAGGCATGAAGCAGGTGAACATGCACACATTATGGAGATCACACAAACGCATTAGTACCTTTTTAAAATGAGTGTGTGCTAGTAAGCTGCCTCTCCACCCACTGCCACACTTACGCTTACTGACACAAGCTAGAAATTCTTTGTTAGCACAACAAAATGTAGTAAATGATTCTAGTATGTGTGGTTGCATAATAGTGCATCATTATTTAACATATGTGCATGCCGCTCTTATTTTGTCTGTAGGGGAGGCTCTGGGGGCAATTGGTGATCCTACTGTTCTGGACCTACTGAAAGAGTACAGTCAGGATCCTGTCATAGAGGTAGGAACCTTTGCCCTTTCTCCACTAAGTACTGGGTAGGGGGTGTAGAGTTCATTGGCCACCTATTGCCACACCTTAAAAATAAAAGACATTAGTCGGCCGCAATCCATCTTAGACTGCTTTTCACCCATAGATCTCACTGAGCTAAATTCAGCTATCACCTCCTCAAAACTAACAACACGTCTTTTAGACCCTGTTCCAACCAAATTGCTTACAGATGTTAAACAGCCCCTCCATGCAGATTCAGACAGGAACAAATCTGTATCTTAAGTATTGAGGGGTTTATAGTGAAACATATGCAGCCCTGTGGTTTAGCAAATGATGTGGCAAGAACTGTTTGACAATGAAGAAGTGTTTATAGCCTCATTCACAAAAATGTAAATATGAATTCTGGAGAATATCTAGATAATCAGGTCTGGACATTCTCAGGAGTTGTCTGTGTCTGTACTTTATCTATAGGGCTAAATGCTAAATGGTCTGAACTTATTTGGTGCTTTTCTACCTATTGGTGCCCAAAAAGCTTCTCATTTACCTGTTTTACCATTTTACCATTCACACACAATCGCACACACACATCGATGGGGTAGCTGCTATGCAGTTGGCCAAGGGCACTTCAACATGGAACAGCCTACAGGGTGATCACCGCAACAGCTCCTGCTTTCCTGAACTCCCTCATTCAGGTCTACACTCCCTCCCTTCTGCTGCGGTCTGCCAACGAACAACGTCTGGTGGTCCCAGCACCGCACAGAAGACACCAAGCCAAACTCTTCAGGGCAATAATGGTGGAACGAGCTACCAAACTCGGCACGCTCAGCAAGCTCACTACCAATATTTAAAAAAGCTGCTGAAAACTGAACTGTTCCACACCTTCCTATGCATTTAAATCTATGTAAAAAAAACAACAACCAAAAAAATTCCTTTCTGCTCTTTCTCGCACTTGCATCTCATCTCAGGACTTTGCTTTGATGTTTTCTCCTTGACTTAGAATTTTACTTGCCTTGTACCTCACTTGTAAGTCACTTTGGATAAAAATGTCTGCTAAATGTAACAGGACCCCTGCACAGATGGGACACACCATGGGAAGCACAAACATTCATGTCCCCCCACCCCTTTTGCAGGTTGCAGAAACATGTCAGCTGGCTGTTCGTCGAATTGAATGGCTGCAGAGTGGAGGAGAGAAACAGTTAGAGGATGGTAACCCCTACTCCTCCGTTGACCCAGCCCCACCAGCAGTTAGGAACAGTGTGTCAGAGCTACGTTCCAGCCTACTAGATGAGAGTCTGCCACTCTTTGAACGCTACCGTGCAATGTTTGCCCTGCGTAACCTGGGCAACGAGGAGGCTGTGCTGGCACTGGGTGATGGTGAGAAAAAAAAAAACATGGCTTATTGTTCCATCTTTGTATTAGATGTACTGTAACTTTACAGCTGCTACTCATTGATAATGTTTATGTTCTACCCTCAGTTTTAAACAGATCCAAAGCAAAATGAAAAAAGTTAGCTTTTTAGAAAGATGATTGCTTTTCACACATCAACATTCCAATCATACAATGCATTATGTGGGGTGTAAATTAATATTACATAGCACTTTTTAAAACATTGTTTACAAGGTGCTTGAATGATAAGTACGTCCTCGACCAGTTACAAATGGAAGCATTTTTTTTCCAGAATTTACTCTTGCTCAGACTATTGCACCATTCTTGTCCTGTTTGTGGGCTCATGTGAGATGCCCATGCTATGCATGTATGAAAAACTATTAGTTATACAAAATATGGTCATGTGGTTATTGCAGTGTGACAAATTCCACAGCTAAATTGTTGCAATACATCATCGTATGTATGTATTCAGATACATAGAAGTATCTACACATCATACATTCATTTGTTGTTTCAGCTTCTGATAGAAGAAGCCTTGTAATGATCAGAACTATTTGGCTTGTTTGACCACGACACCAACGTGCATTATAATTAACATCTATCGACATCTTTGTGTCCAGGCCTGCGGTGCTCCAGTGCTCTGTTTCGTCATGAGATTGGGTATGTACTTGGTCAAATGCAGCACCCAGCAGCAGTCCCAGCCCTGTGTGCAGCTCTGGAGTGTTCTACTGAGAACCCTATGGTCCGGCATGAGGCAGCAGAAGCCCTTGGCTCCATTGGCAAAGAGGAGTGTCTGGCTGTGCTTCAGCGTTATTGTGAGGACAGAGAACGCGTCGTGAAGGAGAGTTGTGAGGTCGCTCTGGATATGCTGGAGTACGAGAACAATGATCAGTTTCAATATGCAGATGGGTTGGTGAGGTTACAGAGTTAAAGACCTGTGTCAAAACTAAAGCAGCTTTCCCTCAAGTCTTATTAGTTATCTTCTCTACTCTTTGTACAATAAGTTACTATACAGCCAAGACAGCCGGACCACTCGTTGCTTATCAATAAAAACTCTATGGGATAAAAAGTATCTGCAACATCAATGAGTGGAAAAGCTCCAAAAAAAACCAGACGAGGGCTTGAAGAACTTTTAGCTGTGGTTGTGTATGGATGTTGCCAGCGAGGGACAAAGTTCGTTTTGTGCTCTGTTCTTCCAAGATGCCAATCCTGCTGGATGTAAGCATTGGTTCAAATTAGGCTCAGTTTAGTTCACACTACTAAAACTAACTAAGACAAGTCTGTTTGCTACAGAACTCAGCAGGGTATAATTACAGTAGAACATCTTGTTTGCTTAGTTTACTCTGGGAAATATGTAAATTGTATCATTTACAGTCAACTGTTCTGAATGTAAAACAAAAACCTAGCTGGGAACCTTTTTCTGCGATCTCAAATTAAGAAGCTCAGTTTTAGTGAGCCTGTCTAAAAACTGTCTTTTTCTGCCTGGGGTAAATGATTGTACCGTCATCTGGGTAATGTCTGTACACACTGTATACTTTAATATAGATGATACATTAGAAAAAGAGAACAGATTAGATTCTTGTATACAGCTCATAAGGGGTCACTGAATATTTCGGGAAGTCTGCACATTTTTTTCATATTATGTGTCCTTCAACGTTACCACATCTCACCTGAATTTAACATTCATGGAAAGATTTGGAGGCATGTGTCAGAAGGTTCCCTTCACCACTGTCATCAAAATGCCATGAGCTTTTACAATAAAATGATGAAAATAGTGTATTTCACCATTATTTGTCAATGTGTGACTGCAATATTATAATGGTAGCAGTGAAAGATGGATTATTCTGTTGCAGTGATGTTTTTATGAAGGTATGGTTGTATGTACATTATCCTACAGTACTGTAAATGATTTGTTTTCACCTGGGCATTGAATCTGAACATCAATAATAAGATTTATCAAGGATTGACCCCCTTGTAAATTACTACCACATCTATAGAAAATAAGTAGGATGTTACCATAAAATATTTAGCAAAATGCCTATAATTATGATGAATGTAGTACACGCCTGTCTAATTGTTGGTTCGATTCCCATGTCAAAGTGTCCTTGAGCAAGACACTGAACCCCAGCTTAGTTGCTCCTGGTGAGTGTTGGCCAGCTGCATAGCAGCATCAGTGTGTGTGTCTGTGAATGGGTGAATAAGATCAGTGTAAAGTGGTTTGAGTGCCAATAGGTAGAAAAGCGCTATATAAGTGCAGAGCATTTACAATGTGTAGTGTTTAAGTTGTGTGATTGGGAATTAATATGTACTGTATTTCTCAGTAGAGGGAAAGTCACACTGCTAAATATCAACACCTACAAACCTCAGTTTTTATATCGGTCATTCAGCTAAAGCAGTTTTAACAGATCAGTAAGACAATACGCTTATATTATTCCCCGCAGTAAAGTAACAGCCTTTATTGTAATTGAGCACATACACATATTACACATACATGTTACAATGAAATTCACTCTCTGCATTTGGCCACAGGGGCGATCAGGGACACACCTGGTGGGTGGGCTGCGATTTTTATCCTCCAGGGTTCTACATCCCATCCTGCTGCTTTACCCATTGAGATACAAGGCCGCCGGTAATCGGCCATATTATCAGGACCAGCCTGGTGTTCATGTATTTGTAATTGGTAGGTTGATGTGTGTGTGTGTGTGTGTGTGTGTCTATTTCTCCACGAGGCAGTGTCCCCGCGAGCTAAGCAACCGTTCAGTTACGGTAACCATAGCAACCTAAGTTTGGGTCTGCGACGCGCGCACTGCCTCGGTTGCTCTGTATTGTTAGTCACAGTTAACTACAGCTTTTGAACGTCTTTGTGTACGAAGCGACGAGCTCAGACACAAATCAAGCGAGCGGAGAAACGATGAACCCTCCGGAAAACCAAGACTACAGTCAGCGGAGTCTGCAGCTGGCTGCGTCGTTCAAGGCTTTCATGTTGAAAAGCAGCACGAAAAGTAACCTGAACCTGTGAGTAACGTAGTGTTTGCTAACGCTTGAGAAACGGAAGCGCGTATTTTGCAAAGTTAAACAACGTAATTAGTCCTTATGTTTACAATGTTTGTGACTTACGACTAAGTAAAAATGTATAATGTATATAATAATAAACTTACTGTAATGCCCAGGTTTCTGAGAAAACATCCTGAAAATACAGGAAACTTTCTGCTGAGATGGATACAACTTTAAATAGTTGGGTAACTTTCTAGTTACTCCCTGCTCACAGAGTATCTGGTAACAAGCCCCCTTTTTAGGGTCCTCCCTTCATATATTGTGTTTTAAAACAAACATTGTAATGTTTCAGCTATGACCACCTCACCCGGGTGCTGATAAAGGTGATGGATGAGCATCCAGAGAATGTGGTGGATGTAATTGAGGATATGAGCTGGGATGTGAAGCGAGGGTTATTTCAAGACAAACAGAGTTCGCTGCGAGACTTTCCACAGACTACAGCTGCCGAGCAGCTGGCTGAGCAGCAGCGCCCGCTGTTTTTGCAGCCGGAAGATCCTGACCAGGAGGATGAACTGGTACTACACACTTTCACTTTCAGGAATATTTGTTGACAGAATTCCATTGACTGTTTCTACATATGAACCTGTGGTACAAAAGCACTTGGCTGTCAAACATATTTCCGTTTGTTTCCTAACTTTAATATGGATTTAATTCAGCTGATATGTGCACCGTGTGACCCCAGTATTTGGGAAAGAGAATTAAATACAATCAATAAAAATATAGTGAGCATAAAAATCAGATCAGACTGATGTCTCAGTCCAAACCTTTTAACAACAAGAACTCCCTTCAACTGTGACTCCGGAGTTAAACCATTGTCAATCCCACAGCTGATTGTTTGATTCCCAGCACATTCGGTCATTTGTTGAAATGTCCTGGAGCATAACAGTGATCCCCAGCTCATGGTGAGTGGAGGCCAGCTGCATAGCTGTATATAGGTACTGAGTATTTCCCATTTTCTTCACGCACAGTCTCAAGATTCTTTAGTAGGCAGGCCTGGGCTCACTTGAATACTGTTTCCCAAATGGTAAATGGTCTGCACTTACACTTAGAAAGTGCTTTTCAACCTGGCACTCAAAGTGCTTTAGACTCCTTCTCATTTACCCATTCGCACTTACAATCACACACACCTTCACACACCGATGGGGGAGCTGCTATGCAGCTGGCCAACACTCACTGGGAGCAACTAAGTTGGGATTCGGTGTCTTGCTCAAGGACACTTCGACATGTGACCATGTCAACCATGAAATGTCGACCATGAAATTCACAACGAGCTAATATTTCCATGACATGGTCCAATTTCTTAGTTTCATCGATCGAACCACAGTCACCCAGCCTAACATTTTAAGTTCTTTATAGACCATATATGTAACACACTGGAAAGTTATTTACTTTCTTTTTTAAGCAATGTGTCATTGCACAACCTAAGAATGGATCTGTTTTTACATCTACACATTCGTAGATTCACAAATGAGAAACACAAACTGGATTAACTTGGGAGGGCAAAGGTCAAAGGACATGCATGATCCAAAAACCAGGGATCAAACCATCAACCCCGTGAATAACTCCTGTAGCATTAATAGCTAACTTTTGATTATGTGTCACTGTTTTTTTAGGGGGAAACTCCACTGCCTAATGTGAGTGAGATTTGCTTCTTCCTGGAGCAAGCTGGAGTAGGTCTGGGCAGAGAGGAGATGCAGAAGATCTTCCTTGCGCTCAAGCAGCTCATTGAGTCGCAGGCTCTCCTGCACTGTCGACTGTGGGGCAAGATTCTGGGAACAGAGAGCAGCTATATTGTTGCAGAAGCCGAGTACAGAGAGGGGGAGGATGAGGAAGAGCAAAACACAGAAGAAGCAGTTGAGGAAGAAGAAAGAGAACCCAAGAGTCCAGACAGTGAGGAGAATGAGGTGGGAAGTGGCAAGTACTCTAATGATATAACAGATAATTGTCATTTACTCTCTAATTGTGTCATTTTACTTTAACACAACTGCAGAGAAAACCAGGTGCTTATTTAGACCAAATGTTCTCTTTTAAAAGATCACAGATCATACAGTCGGCTCTTTAGTGTATATGGAATCATATTTTAAGCCTCCCTGTTTTCTAATGTGCTCCCTGTTTATTAGCTCTTAATTCAAACTCAGCGTCTTGATAAATCCAATACTACATGTGGTGCTCATTAGTACAACAACCATCCTGCTTGATTATTTCCAGTTACACCTACTTTATTTTTTTTTTAAGTCACTGTCGATCTACCATCAAAGAAACTAAACGCTCCCTGTTGGTGTTGAAGCCCATGTCAACCATTAGCTCAAAGGAAATTGTAATTCTCTATATTTACAGCGTTTTTTTTTTTTTTTTTTTGGTTAATGTCTGCAGGAAGTGTCAATTTCTATTTACCAAGAAGGTCAAGGTTATGACAGCAGTATTTTATTTAGATATCTCCATCATCAGAAAGAAACATCAGATGTAAGACTCTGATGATAGTCTACAGAGTAGTGAAGGGAGCTACTCCTATCTGCCAGCCATGTTCAAATCCTTTTTCTAGCTCTGGATAAATCACCCTACGGTCATGCGACTGTTCTGATCATGCCTCATCTGGTCACACAAACTTAAGTTAATATTTGTGAAACCACCTTTTTTATAATGGTAATATTAGACTTAAACAATTAAATGACACATACTGTATCACACTCAATATCACACAGATTTTTCCCCTTCATCACAGTTTCAAAAGTCAAATTTCCAAATAGTCATTACCATTACATTTTTCTGAGAAAGCGTCAGTAGACTTGACAGTTAAAGGATATTTTTGCTCATTTGATCATTTGATATTTTGCTTACGGACCACAGGGTAAGTGGTTCGATCCCCGGCCCTGGCTATATGTCGAAGTGTCCCTGGGCAAGACCCTGAACCCCTAACAGCCCATCCCCCCTCCCCAGCGATGCAGTGCCGGTCCAAGCCCGGTAGAAATTGGGGAGGGTTGCATCAGGAAGGGCATCCGGCGTAAAAACTGTGCCAAATCAACATGCGGACAATGATCCGCTGTGGCGACCCCGAACTCACGGGATAAGCCGAAAGGAGAGTAGTAGATAATTTGATATTTTATTTAAATTGTAACCATAACACAAAGATTTAGTGAGATTTAATTTTCTTTGGTGGTATTTCTAACAGAATCAACAGAATAATCAGAATGTAAATGTACATTTGGTATGTACATTATAAAGCATAAAAATTTAGAGTATGTTTTAGTCTCTGCTTGTTTTACCTTTTATTATTAGGTGGATCTGCTTCCTCAGTCGACCTATAAAGCCCCACCACTAGTGCCGAAGGAGGCCATAGGAAAAGGTGCTAACAAATCTGTTTACTACGTGTGCAAAGAGCCTGGTCTTCCTTGGGTAAAGCTCCCATCAGTCACTCCGGCACAGATCACTGTTGCACGGCAGATTCGTAAGTTCTTCACTGGGAGGCTGGATACTCCAATTGTCAGCTACCCACCTTTTCCTGGAAATGAAGCCAATTACCTGAGAGCACAGATCGCACGGATATCTGCTGGCACACAGGTTAGCCCCCAGGGCTACTTTCAATCAGGGGAAGAGGACGGTGAAGAGGAAGATGAGGCACCGCAGGACAGCTATGAAGTTAATCCTGAGTTTGAGGGCTTTTCAGCTGCTGAGATGGCTGAGTCTTTGTCCACCTGGGTACATCATGTTCAGCACATTCTGCAGCAGGTACAAGTCTGATCGAAACGCATACAGTGCGTGGACCATTTTCTCAGCAAATGGATACGTGTGTGTATCTAATGTGTGAATATGAACGACTTTAGGGACGTTGTACTTGGGTAAACATGGCTGTCAATCCAGCAGAAGACACCAATGAGGACGAAGAGGCCGAGGAGAAGGAAGAGGAGCCTGATGAGCCTGAACCAGAAGTTGGACCTCCTCTGCTCAGTCCCCTTTCTCAAGATGCAGGTTGGTCTTTGAAACTTTTTAATGCTTTGCCTCTTCTCAAGCCTCTTATTCATCATGAGCAGCAGCAGCCTAAATGAGTTTGTTGTTTCTCTCCCTCTTTAAAACACTTTTCTACACACATTTTATTTGGTAGATGATGCTTTTGCCTAAATGACTGTTACATTTATTGTTTGAATGCACTAACCAGGGAAAACACAAAAACAGTGGCTATACAAAACATGATCAACAATTTCATTATAATGCTAAAGTATTTAAAGTAAAGTATTTCATGAAATAACGAGGGGTAGCACTGTGATGTAGCGATTGCATTTTGCAACCCAGCCAGAAATTGTTGGTTTTGAGCTTTTCAGCCTGCTGTGGCCCTCTGCATGTTCCTCATGTGACTACAGGGGTTTTCTCCAGGTTTTCTAGTTTTCTCCCGTTGTCTTCTTCTTTTCCTTTCGGCTGTTACCTTTCAGGAATCACTACAGCGAATCATGTGCCTCCATCTAACCCTGTCCTCTGCATCCTCTTCTCTCACACCAACTAACTTCATGTCCTCTCTCACTACATCCATAAATCTCCTCTTTGGTCTTGAACATCTTTCCTTTCATTCTTGCTGATACTCTTTTATCACACAACACACCTGACACTTTTCTCCACCTGTTCCAACCTGCCTGCACTCGCCTCTTCACCTCTTTTCCACACTCTCCGTTGCTCTGAACCGTTGACCCTAAGTACTTAAAGTCCTGCACCTTCTTCACCTCTGCTCCCTGTAACCTCACTGTTCCACCTGGGTCCCTCTCATTGACACACATGTATTCTGTCTAAGCTTCATTCCTCTGTTTTCCAGAGCAGACCTCCACCTCTCTAGATTTTCCTCCACCTGCTCCCTGCTCTCACTACAAATCACAATATCATCTGCAAACATCATAGTCCATGGAGATTCTTGTCTAACCTCATCTGTCAGCCTGTCCATCACCAGAGCAAACAAGAAGGGGCTCAGAGCTGATCCTTGATGCAGACCCACCTCCACCTTGAACTCCTCTGTCACACCTACAGCACCTCACCACTGTCTTACAGCTCTCATACATGTCCTGCACCACTCTAACATACTTCTCTGCCACTCCAGACGTCCTCATACAATACCACAGCTCCTCTCTCTGCACCCTGTCATACGCTTTAAAGAGTTACATTTTTCAATTGTTCAAGTTTAGTTCAATTATCAACTCTAATAGATATGAATTTGTCCACACAGTTTCTTTTTCATGTCAACCATGATCTTAAAAGGATATTTGTGTCCCAGAAATGTTTAACACCCCTCCCTGGAGCTCCAAGATCTCCTCTAGTCTCACCTATCAGCATGCAGTAGCAGTACTGCGTTCCAACCTCTGGCCGGGAGCTTATGCATATGCTTTTGGAAAGTAAGTCAATACTGAATTTCAGGGACCAAAACAGTGATTTTTATTTGGTTTGTTTTTCTAGTATCTTGAAGGCAGTGTTGCAATTTACATAACGCCATGTGATGTCTCACAATTTAGAAAATTTGAAAACTTTTACGTTGGATGGGGTCTGAAGTATGCAGGTGAAGGATACAACCCACCTGTTCCCCCGCTACCTGAAAAGGAATATCCAAGTGGGCCAGAAATCACAGAGACCCTGGACCCAACACTGGAGGAGGAGCAGGCACAGAAAGAAGCTTTAGAAAATCAGCAAGCTGCTCAGGAGGAGATGGAGGACTCGGCTGAAGAAGATGAGGAAGATGATGACTAAGGATATTATTACACATTTTAACATTCTCTGATCTTTCAGGTCTTTATTAGTTGGCTTACTAAGAAACATAATGGCTTAATCATGTAAATTCAGCTACACACAGTGTTTGAAGAACATGTGTTTACCAGATGTATCTTTTGGATACACAATAAGTAATTTAACATATCTATATTTAAAGTGACTTACAAGTAATGAAACGTGTCTTCCCCAGGGACACTTTGGCAGGTGAACAGGACGAACCAAGAGTCAAACCACTGACCTTGTGGTCCTTGGTTAATTGCTCTACTAATGAGCCAAAGCCACCCTAATTAACACACCAGTGATGATGTGGTGCAAGCAGAAATGTCTCATTTTTTGTTTAATTAGAGATATTTTGACTTTGATTAGATTTTTAACTGTGAAGATTTATTCTGTTAAGAGAATAATGTGATTCAGAAGAGCGGCTGAAAATGCTTAGGTTATAGGCTGTTACAACTATGGTAGGTTCTCACCGACTGCTGACACCATTATTCCTTGTAGAATTAAGTAAGGCAATTATACATAGTGCGATGTGACAATTTCAAAATGTCTGACAAAACAATCAGACTTACAGTGATGTATGTTTTGTCTTTTTGACCTCTCTGTATGTATTTTTGTATCAAATCAAATCTGGTAAGCTACTGTAACTTACAGCAGCAAACTATACTGCATTCATACAAGGAGCCTGAGTCACAACTGTTGAGATAAAACAGTTAACTTTATTACTAAAGTAAGACTCTGCATTAGTCTTACTGTAATAGTGAGAAACCAAAATTCATATATGGCGAGGCGACTGTGGCAGGAAGGTAGGGCGGTTGTCCACCAGCCCTGCAGTTGTTGGTTAGATCCCCAGCTCCTCTGGTCACATGTCGTAGTGTCCTTGAGCAAGACACTGAACCCCAACTTAGTTGCTCCCGGTGAGTGTTGGTCAGTTGCATAGCAGCTCCCCCATCGGTGTGTGAGTCTGAATGGCTGAATAAGAAGCTTTTCTATCTAATAAATAGAAAAGCACTATATAAGTGCAGAACATTTACAATTATATTTAATTGGACATGTATACACCAACATAAATTGTGTACAGTAATGAATGAGAGAATAAATAATCTTTGCTTTCACAAAAAAGCCATTTGTAAATGTAAAGTTAATTAAACTGTCATTACTATATCATGACTGTTTGTATCCGTGAAGGAGTGAAGTTGCAGTTTACACACATCTGTCCAGTCTTATATTCACATCATCCGTGAATCCAAATGGATGTTTGTGTGATGTTATAAAATTCTCTTCAGGTATTTCTCAGGTTTAGTGTTGACAAGAGTAGGTGGAAACGACTTCATGATGACTTGCGATTTTACGTCCACAAGAATGAGACGGGGGGTTTTTGTATATAGCATTTCTACCTACCTATCTACCCATTGCCCTCAAAGGGCTTTACACTGCTTCTTATTTACCCATTCACACTCACAATCACACACACACACACACTCACACACACACACACACCAATGGGGGAGCTGCTATGCAGCTGGCCAACTCTCACCGGGAGCAACTAAGTTGGGGTTCAGTGTCTTGCTCAAGGACACTTCGACGTGTGACCATGTCGACTATGAAATGTCGACCATGAAATTCACAACGAGCTAATATTTCCATGACATGGTCCAATTTCTTAGTTTCAACATCTGATACGTTGTTTATGTTCTATTGTGAATAAAGTATGGGTTGATAAGATTTGCAAATCATCGCATTGTATTTTTATTTGCGTTTCACACATTTGAATTGGGGTTGTAAAAATTACTTCATTAAAAAAAGAAGTAATTTATACAGAATATGGATTTGTTTTTAGAAAATATGAATTAATTACTCTAAAATGCATTATTGCTTTTTCTTAAACAAGTTTACAATATTGTTTTCAATTATGTACAATGTCAAAACGACAGTCAAACCATCACAAAGAAAAATATGATTACGTTTGGTAAAGTGACGTAATTCCAGACATTTTTATCGACGAAAAATCGAGAAAACGACGCCCCTGTTTTTTGTTTTTGTTTTTTAAGAGACAGCATGTAAAGCCAGGGCTGTGTCTCAAGAAAGAGATTTATGAATTGCTTTATTTCTGTGTGTTATTTGTATTTTATATTATTTTTATTACTTTCATTTTCTTGTTCTCGCATTGATTTATTTTTGTTATTTGTCAAAATGTTCCTTATCTGATATTATTGATTTTTATGACTCAATGTTTGTACATGGGCGTGACAATACTACGACATGTTATTACGTCATAAAACGCTGACGGAAGAAGGTGGTCACATGTGTAGAAAGCTCTAGATCAACATGGCAGCCTGCATGAAGATTCTCAGTGCTGCGAGACAGCTGCACAGAAATTCGCTTCTTGTGAAACTACATTGGCCCAGCAGCAGCCCCTCTTCCCTGACCAACACATTGGCCGTGAGCCGGCTCCGGTCCCCACGGTTCTACACCAGCACCGTGACCTCAAAGACAACATGCACCGGCTACTTCTCCAGCATTCCAGTCCGCACAGCGATGACAGCTGGCTGCAGGCTGACCGCCAGACCTCACCGGTGGCTGCGGGTGGGATCCGTTCTTCGCGGACAAATCGATTTTCTTACAGCTACCTCTCGCGTTTACATGATCCCGGACAGGACGTTCGGGAACCGCGCCAGCGGTGCAGGCTTCTCGGGAGAGGACGGAGGGGAAAGTGCAGGCTCTGGGGGAGAAGAATCTGGGGGAGATGAAGGGGTACCCTACAGCGGACCTCAAATGACCGCTCTCACCCCTATGATGGTACCGGAGGTGTTTCCCAATGTGCCGCTTATCGCTGTGAGCAGGAACCCCGTGTTCCCCCGCTTCATCAAGATCATAGAGGTGAGGATGATGTAACGTCCATCCCCCGGTCGGGTTTTCTTTCCGTTCAAGGACACAAGGATGATGCAATCCCACAGCCAAACAGTGTCTACTCTTTTAAGCAGTTTGAATGTGCGATCTGATTCTTTAGACAGTCGTGCGACTGTTTGAACACACTTATTAATAAAAACACTTCAGGGTTTTCTCCGCTTAGTCTGATCTCTCAGTATGTCAGAAATCTAAGCCTTGGATGTAGCAGATAACAAATCACATGAGCTTCTTCTTTGACAAAACAGACTGTCCCAATGTTCTGCAATGTTCTAAGAGCCCACAGCTTTTGGAAACGTGTAACATCTGTCACCACATAATCTCCTGCACCAATAACTGATAAAAACCTGAAAGAGACTAGATTACATTATTCAAAAGTCTATCATTTGGAATGACCTGAAAGTAATTAAGTTATAAACAGGAGTAAATGTGATGCTTTAAATGTAGTTCAGAGCCCTCAGGTGTGCGTTTTCAAGTGCTGACTGTGTGTGATGTGTCTGCCTGTCTTGCTGTCAGGTAAAAAACAAAGTGTTGATGGAGCTGCTAAGGAGGAAGGTTCGTCTGGCTCAGCCGTACGCTGGAGTTTTCCTAAAGAAGGATGATAAGTAAGTCTGATGCTCATGTACAGAAAGTTCAGAAAAGGCTTTGTGCTTAAACACTATTCATGCATCAGTAAAACGACATTTAAATGGCACAGCTGGTCCCTGTAATGGGATACAAAATCTGATTTCTTCTTGAGTTTCTCCACAATAGCAGCTTCTCTCTGCTTTATCAGTGGGAGACCCATAAGGAAATGCAGTGCAGTAGTCCATCAGATTAATCTAGCTTTTTATCTGTTGTTTTAAGAAAATATTTGTGCACATACATGGGGTTTCTTGTTCTGCAGAGCAGTTCAAAAGTCGGGGAAATGCCATCATTTATATCTCCTGCCATCTTTACATACCAGTGTGTCTGTCTTAATCAGGCTGTTTGCAGGAGAGACTCAAGTTCATGTCTGGTGCACGTCTTTGTGTTTATAGAGTATCTCTATCTCTTGCAGTAATGATTCAGATGTGGTAGAGTCTCTGGATGCCATCTACACAACAGGGACTTTTGTTCAGATTCATGAGATGCAGGACCTTGGAGACAAGTTGAGGATGATCGTCATGGGACACCGCAGGTTAGAAACACCACCTATGATGGTTGGTGAGAGTATTTGTATATAGTAAAAAACCTCTAGACTTTGCTCTGTATGACATACTGTTATCTGTACCATGTGTAAACCTCGAGTATATTTACAGTATATTCTGGTCTTTCAGGATCCGGATCACCAAACAGCTGGAGGTGGAGCCTGAGGAGGCCACTACATCCTCTGTGTGGTCTGAGTCTGAGCCAGAGTCCCAGTCCAAACCTCCAACAAGACGCAAAGCTAAACGCATCCGCAAGGAGCAGCCAGGGTCTCCGACAGAGCAGCTGGAGGACAAGGTCTGTAACGTCACATGTAGTTTTACCACTGCAGCAAATCTTTTTGGGGGGTAGCACTACATCTCCAGTAATAAACGTGGAACCTACATTAGTCAGTTTGCTGTTTCCTCTGTCCACTTCCAAACACGCACTACTGTGCTTCTCATCATCATCACCATCATCATTGCTTCATTAGTGAGGGTTGTCGATGTATGGATATTTGACATTAAAATCCATATTGATTGCATTTAATTTAACTGTCCTCTGGCTGGTCAGATTTCAGAAGCAGACCTAAGTCCAGAACTACAACCTCTGCCCTCTTCCAACATCCTGATGGTTGAAGTGGACAATGTTCATCATGAACAGTTCACTGTAACAGAAGAGGTCAAGGTACAGAACACACATCACATTATGGGTCACACTAGTGATGGGAAGATGTTAAGTTTGTGTGAAAGAATTTAATTCCTCTCACATGTTCTTGCTTCTGATGTGTGTGATGTGCAGGCGCTGACGGCAGAGATAGTGAAAACCATCAGGGACATCATTGCACTCAACCCTCTCTACAGGTCAGTGCTGACACTTATTTTATTTCATGTTCTTTCACAGTGTATCCTGGCTGTGTTTTCTCATCCTATATTTGTAGGATCGAGGCCCACACACACACACACACAATAGAGATTTCTATTGACATTTTCTGTAATATGGCATATACTGTTCGTATAATTAATCTGATTTATTAAGACTAGTTCTATTGTCTTATTTTGTGTACATCTACATCCTATTCATTTTTAAGAGTCAGCAGCTGTAGATTGGAATTCAAATGATATGATACTGAAATATAGGTGTTTGAAAATGTGCTCATTGTGTGTGTGTCTGTGTCTCAGAGAGTCAGTCCTTCAGATGATGCAAGCTGGCCAGAGAGTGGTTGATAATCCTATCTATCTCAGCGACATGGGAGCAGCTCTGACAGGAGCAGAGTCACATGAACTACAGGATGTCCTGGAGGAGACCAGTGTGAGCAGTCGTTATGCCTATAGATTGATTTCAATTTAATTTAACTCAACTTTATTTATATAGCGCTGGTTCACAACACACAAGACATATAGAGAAAAACCAACAATTATCCCCTTGAGCAAGTTCTAGGCAACAGTGGTGAGGAAAAACTTTCTTTAACAGGAGAAACCTCCAGCAGAACCAAGCTCAGGGTGGGTGTGAGTGGAAAGTTGAGAGAGAAAAGAACAGAGCTACAAAAAGCAACAACAAAACATTGGCCAGGTTGGTAGGACCAGTAGCTGTGCACTGGAACACACAAAGCTCCAAAGGCTGGGACACCTGCAGAAAGGGACAGAGAGAGGGAGACAGGGGGAATAAGACAACTACAGGAGAAAGCATGACTATAACTAACTATAATCTTTGTCAAAGAGGAAGGTTTTAAGCCAAGACTTAAAAGAGGGATTCTGTTTCCTAAATCTGAACTGGGAGCTGGTTCCACAGAAGAGGAGCTTGATAGCTAAAGGCTCTGCCTCCCATTCTACCTTTGGAAATTCTGGGAACCACTAGTAGGCCTGCATTCTGAGGTCGGGGCGGTCTACTGGGATGATACAGTACTACGAGATCTTTTAGATTCTTTTAGGGGCTGTCTGTGGGTGTGGCTGTCTACGTCTGTGTTCTAAACAAAACCCATCTTTTAATTTGGCAAATCATCTTCTGGTTAACTTGCCCCCCTTCAGATAACTTCCCCAGCATTTTTGTGCTGTGTATGAGTTGAGAATGTAAAGGCTTTACAGCAACCTGTTTCTGTGTCTTTGCAGATCCCGAAGCGTCTCTACAAGGCTCTGTCTCTGCTAAAAAAGGAGTATGAGTTGAGCAAACTGCAACAGCGACTGGGCCGAGAGGTCAGAGACCGTCAATAAACATGTTAATTTAATCACTCATTCATCTGCTCATCACTCATTCATCTGTCTCCCTGCTCTGCTTTCAGGTAGAAGAGAAGATTAAACAGACCCACAGGAAATACTTGCTACAGGAGCAGCTTAAGATCATTAAGAAGGTAGAATAGACTGTGTGTTGTTGGTTTGCAATTTCCTTTTCCTGGGTGTCGAACCAATGTAGTTTTCATGCTAGTCCCCCACTGCAGATATGTGGAGCACAATATATTCTGTTACATAACCCTGGTACAGTCAGAGTAACCCAGGACTGAGACTATTTGTCAGGTTTGGGAACTTGGACCAATTAAAACAGTGCATGCCTGCGTGTTGCCCCATGGGCGTGGCTGTTTTCAGGAACTGGGTCTGGAAAAAGAGGATAAAGAAGCTATCGAGGAGAAGTTCAGAGAGAGACTCAAAGATAGGAACATCCCTCAACACATAATGGATGTCATAAACGAAGAACTCAACAAACTGGGACTGCTGGACAACCACTCATCAGAGTTCAAGTTAGTCTTTTTGTCCCACTATTCTGTGAATTCGAACATTATGTGACTGGCTCGAGAAACACTTGACTCCAGGATGAGTTATCTTGACAACTACTTAACAAAGTAAAGTTAGTCTTGGTTATTGTAATCTCTAAAGGAAAATGTAATGATGACCACCTGACACCAGGTTAACCAGATGATACAGTAGTCTGCTTAGTCAGGACAGCTGGTTTCCGAAAACTAGTATAGGGCATTAGGGAAACCTTATTGTTCCATATCAAAAGGCTACAGACAAGGTAATGAAGGCTGAATGGCAGAGAAATCATAATGATAAAGCCTCATTTTTAAATCAAAGTCACACTGAAAATTTAAGCATTGAAGTCTAAATAAGCCGCTTTCCATCGCAGAGTTTTCTTTATTCAGACACTGTGTACTGTGTATTATCAGCTGGGTCTCTTCCCTCTCTTTTCCTCTTCCTCCCTGTGCACTGTCACTCTGCAGAGACACAAACAGCAAAAAAGAAAGTCAGAAAGCAGCTTTTTCTGTTACTACAGTTTTATGCTGTGAGCCAGGCCCCTAAAATAAGTCTGAGGTGCAGGAAAGATCCGATACTCTTCTGCTGCATGTCACACCTGTAACCAGGTTTCTTCTGTGCTTGCACATCTGTTTCCAGATTACCCCAAAAAACAGATTTCTCAGTGTAACTGGCTGTAACTGGCTATTTAAATGCATGTAAATGTATTCACTGAAATCACTTCTATTTAACCAACCAACAACTCTGTGTTTCAGTGTAACGCGTAACTACCTGGACTGGTTGACTAGCATGCCCTGGGGTATCAACAGTGAGGAGAACTTGACACTAGAGAGAGCAAAGGAGGTTCTGGAAGAAGACCACTATGGAATGAACGATGTTAAGAAACGCGTATTGGTAAGTATTAGCATAAGAGCTAATGCACATACATGAACAGAAATGCTCTATGATGAAGTGGAGGCATTAAACGATTTTTGGATGTTCATATACAACACTTCACATGTTAAAACCAGGAGCCTTTTCTTGTGAACTAAACCAAACTTTCCATTTTTGTGCAGGAGTTTATCGCAGTGAGCCAACTACGTGGCTCCACTCAGGGGAAGATCCTGTGTTTCTATGGTCCTCCGGGTGTAGGAAAGACCTCCATTGCACGCTCAATTGCCAGAGCCCTCAACAGACAGTACTTCAGGTTTAGTGTGGGAGGAATGACCGACGTGGCTGAGATTAAAGGACACAGGTCTGGGAAGCTATTTCTGGCATTATTACTACGAAACTCCACTATAGCTTAATGTCAGACTTGTTTGTTTAAAATAACCTTATAAATGAAAGGAAATGCCAATTATTTTACTATTTACTTTATTGAAATCCACTTATAATATTAAAAACATTTCATGTACAGTCATGTGCAAAAGGTAGTACTACCTCTATTAATTCTATGTTTTTATAGAGAAACCAGATGGTAGTGGGTCTTAGTATTAGGAAAATATAACCTCAGAAGAACAACAACATGTAACGTTTTAACTGTGCCATTATTTATTCAACAAAAATGAAGCCAAACTGAAACATGGGCAATGCTAAGTACCCCCATGGCACAAGGACATTGTTCCAGAAGTCTTGTGTTTTTTTTGTTTTTTTTTTCAGATGCAGTTTTGTGAACCTTAGTCATGCTTTTATATTCTTTATACTTTTAACTTGTGCTTTTATAGCGGCCTGCAGACCTACTGAGGATTAGCAGCTCCTGGCTGCAAGTTGCTCTCTTAAATCCTATAGAAGCAGTAAGGGGGCACTACACAGTAATGCTCATCTTTTTTTTTTGTTTGTTTGTTTTTCTATTTGACTTCATTTTTGTTAAAGAAAGGATGTCATGGTGAAAAAAGTTTTGTGTTGTATTTATCTAATACTAAGACCCACTACACTATGCTCAGATGACGTCCACAAAAAAAACATGGAATTGTTAGAGAGTGTACTAACTTTTACACATAACTGTTCATGAAAGGTTATAATAATATTGTAAGTAGGTGTTGATAAACTAAATAGTGAAATGGTTTTCATTTAAGGTTATTTTGACAACATTGTAAAAAAGGCATTTTATGCGAGTATATACATAGATATGTTCAAGTAAAGAAATACGCGTTTCAATATTATCAGCAATCTATGGATTTTCCTTTATAACTAAGCATGTACACACAATATGATTTTACTGTACACACTGAAGTATCATAAGCGTGAACCAAAACATTGGAATTAACTGCTTTTTGTTTCAGAGCTACTGTAAGTAGCTGTTGTCTGCTACTGCTGTTGCCATATTCAACACATACATAAAACAACCCGAAAATGCAGCAAATGTTTTCATGATCAGGAAACTAATCATTCAAATCCAAACTAACAAAAACTGAACTGATACTTTGAAAAAAGTGTTATTATTGGCAACAGAAAAATAATTATTTACATTTATTTAAAATTTTTTTTTACCCATTAGCAACTGAGTTATTATTAGTTTAACCCTGAGACATGAAACATGATGAAATGATTTTCTAAAATGTGATTGTGTGTGTGTGTGTGTGTGTGTGTGTGTGTGTGTGTGTGTGTGTGTGTGTGTGTGTGTGTGTGTGTCCAGGAGGACATATGTTGGAGCGATGCCAGGGAAGATAATCCAGTGCCTGAAAAAAACCAAATCAGAAAACCCTCTGGTGCTAATAGACGAGGTCAGTGTAGTGGTGCTGCTCTTGTACTTGGGTGTGTTGAATTCTGTTTACATCATATCTCAGCCACATTGTTAATACTGAAGGAAATCTGCCGATGTGCCGGTTACAGTCTGGAGTTAACTGATTTTTAATGGCTACCAATTTTAGCTTCGGTGATGATTTGACCTATTTATCCAAGAGTAAAGTTCATGCTTCATATGAAACATATATTGTAACAACTGCTCTGCTGCCCCTTACAATACTTGATACAGTGTGTAAATGAACATCCCGTCTAGGTCCTGGAAAACTAAGCTAAACCCTTTTTTTTTTTTTTTTTTAATTTTAAAAATAAAATTCTTCCTAGATACAGTTTAGTCTCCCTACATAGTAGATTCAGACTTCTTAGAAATGATAACTGTGGCCGTATGTAAACTACGTTCTCATATCATGTGAAAATGTTTTTTTTAACACATTTTCCTTCACCATCGTTTGTCTTTTATCTTTATACCTGCTGAACTAGACCACTCACTTGCTTATTTTTGTAATGGTCGCTTTTAGAGTTTATTCCCATTGTTTCTCTTCCTAAACACATGTTGGATCTTAACCTTGTTATAAAAGACATTTCTAGGTGTTGAAATCAGCTCTTCTTATACCTTTGTGAAAAGGTAAATGTTCATGTTTTGATCTTCAGACACTTTGCAATGTTTAAAGAGGGGTAATGAATTCAAACGTGTTACAAACTACATTTAGGGCTATTTTAAACTCTACAGCTAATCAGGTCTTTACTAATCATTTATTTTTCTTAATATTGGCGTATTTTTTTATCCCTTTCTATTTTGGGCATATTTGAGTTGTCTTACATGGTTACCTTTTTTTTAGTTTTGTTTCTTTGTGTGCCTGATGTATTTAAAGCAGTAGCAGTAGTCTTCCTTTAAGTCAACCTTCCGGGAAAAAATTGCTAACTTCAGTGGCATTTACCTGGTTAAATAAATGTTAAACATTTGAAAAAATGGCTGCTGAGATAAGCACGTTTAATGTTTATTGTTAATTGGAAAGTACTGTCAAGGCCTGAAGATGGTAGATGAAGAGTCAGATCTCCAAAGACAGAGTACATAATGTGGAAACTTAAAATTGTTGCTGTAGTTGAATGTCAAAAGTAGCTTAGCTCCTTTTTATTATAAAGTTGTAAAAGTGTCTTTCTTTAACCTGTCATTACCAGGTGGATAAAATGGGTCGTGGTTACCAGGGCGATCCATCCTCTGCACTGCTAGAGCTTCTGGACCCTGAACAGAATGCCAACTTCCTTGACCACTACCTGGATGTTCCTGTAGATCTGTCTAAGGTACTGTAGGAGCACGTGCTCTGTGCTGTTCCACACTTAAAGTGTAAAATGACATGGAAATGCATTTTTTAAGTCCTGCCCATTTCTACCTGCCCCAATAAAGGTTTTGTTTATCTGCACGGCCAATGTGATTGACACCATCCCAGAGCCTCTCAGGGACAGGATGGAGATGATCAATGTATCTGGATATGTGGCCCAGGAGAAACTGGCTATAGCCGAGGTACCAACAAATTCAACCTCTCTAGTGGGGGAAAATAAAAACTACATTATTTTAATGTTGTGCCCTCATGTCGGTTCTCAGTTGTGATATTAATTGGTACATAAAATTGTATTTCTAATTGGCACGATAGGCTTTTAGTGTAAAAATATTTGTGTGTCTGTCCAGCGCTACCTTGTGCCTCAGCTCCGCTCTCTGTGTGGTCTGACTGAGGAGAAGTCCTCCATCTCATCTGATGCTCTCAGCCTGCTTATCCGGCAGTACTGCCGGGAGTCTGGGGTCAGGAACCTGCAGAAACAAGTGGAAAAGGTGAAATACTACAAAATGGAGCTAATGTATTAGGCTACTCACAAGAAGCAGTTCAGCTTAAAGCTACAGCATTTAACTTCTGTTAGTTAGTTTGTTAATAATTAATTAAAGTGAAGATTTGCTCCACAACCTATTGCAGAGACACACACTCAGAACAGCACTGGCAGCAGTGCTGCCTCAGTGAAGGTTTTTGACTTAGGCTCATCTTTCTGACCAATCAGAGAAGGCCTGTATGTCACATGTGTATTGGTATACAAAGCTCATGCTGCAGCTAGAGAACCTCTCACATATGATACAAAGGCTTGTAAGGGTCAGAGAAGGAACCTTGGAGTCATTGTTTTTAATATAGATCAAGTAAGTCTGCAGATGGACTGTGATTCTGTGGGCACATCAAAATCTAACAGAGAGATTACTTTTTTCTTTTTCTTTTAGGTTTTCCGTAAAGTGGCATTCTCTATTGTTAATGGCGAACAAACCGCAGTGACTGTCACACCCGAGAACCTGCAGGAGTATGTTGGTAAACCTCTTTTCACAGTGGATCGCATGTATGATGTCACCCCACCAGGAGTGGTTATGGGGCTGGCATGGACTGCACATGGTAGGAAACACACACATGTACAAAAACGTACAATAATGCAAATTTCACTGAGCTTTATGTGATTGTTGCAGTCTGAAATGCAGCTCTTCAAAAACATTATGATGCATCTGGCAGGGTTTTTCACAATATGTGAAATTGTAGTCGTGCAGAATTCACAGGGCTTGGTTGAATAATTGTTGTGATCATGACATTCAGATTTTCTGGTGACATTGGGAAATGTAATATAGTGAAGATCTGCCATCATTTTGTCCTGCGTAGGGGGGTCAACAATTTTCATCGAGACTTCACTACGTCGCCCCTCTGGAGGATCAAACCCAAACGGAGAGGGATCACTGGAGGTGACAGGTCAGTCCCTTTGCAGGGCAGAGGTTAATTTACTCTGGCAGGCACCAGTGTCATATCTGTTCCAGTTGACCCAGGGTGTATTGAAGTGTCGACTCTCCTGTGCAGGTCAGCTGGGCGATGTTATGAAAGAGAGTGCAAAGATTGCCTCAACCTTTGCCAGATCATTCCTGATGACCCTGGAACCAGAAAATAACTTCCTGATTAACTCCCACCTTCATTTACATGTTCCTGAGGTAACTATGGTGACACAGTACTAAAAATAATATTTACTTAATTTCTCATTCAAATCATCGGGGAGTTGGTGTTTTTAGTGGGTGTTTCCATTGTGTTAGTAGACATAAAGTGCAGGTAACTCTGAGCAGGCAGCTCCCTGTTTTTAGCTTCTTTTTCTGTCAAATATCAGGTCAAATCATTTGTTGTTAACGAACGTTAAATTAATGTGGAGCCAAAATGAAACGTTCTGTTATCAGGTGTGTGCACAATCTCCAAGTCTGTGGAGAAACAGACTAGCAGTGGGAGCTGCTGTCTCTCAGAGCTCCGCAGACAGACCACAACTTTTATAGTTTAAGATGTTATGTTAGGCTGAAAGTTATACTTACAGCGCTTGTTTTAGAGTGTTAATAGCAAATAGTATATACTACTAATAATAATACTACAATACTTTAGAAATTTGTTACTTGTGGGTGAGCAAAGCTGGGATTTTGATTCTGAATTCTGTCTCTCCTCCTGCAGCTCACCACTTTTCACCCTCACGCTCTTGTCATGCAGCTCTCTGGTCTGTGTGGGAGTTCAGTTCCCCCACTTTGCCGCACAGACACAGAGAGGACAGATTGCATCAGTGAGCTAATCTCAATCACTTCTTTCTTTAATTGTTAATAAAATACTTACAATCACTCTCAGTCGCACCAGCCACCCAAAAAAGACACGTGAACTGCTCACACTGTTGGGCATTGTTTAGGTATCAAATGTAGCATTGAAAAAAATCCTATTCCTCGATCCAGCCTGTGTGTGTGTTATTGCGTGCGTGTGTGTACGTGCGTGCATAAGTGCATACAGCCAGGAGAAGTTCTAGGAGGTGGCCATGGGGCCTTGTTAGAGTCTGTTGCCCCATACTTTTAAATTACAGAATTTCTAGGTCAAGCACCAACTTTCAAATCTGATTGAGGAACTTCTGTATTTCAATCAGGTAGCTATACAAATTATTCATTGAATAATCATGAATTATTGACTGACCCGACTCAGTTCATCTGGTTCAGATAACAGGTCAGATAGCCCCACTGGGTTACAACCTAGACACCATGAAAACTAAAACTATAAGTTCTCCTATACACAACAATTAAATGCACACTGAACTCTGTGAGTGACTGAACATGATAACATGAAAATAACTTAACAGTCACTTACACTATATTTGAGAATCTATTGTGTATAAGGATGGTTGTTGATGTTGTTGAGGGAGCTGAGACCAGTCAACAGATCCTTTGAATTTGAGACGATTTGACTAAGTCTCAAAAAAAAGAGGAGGAGGGCTTCATGGCCAAATGCGAGGCCAACTAAGGTTTGTGTCACCCCTGTGATAGTGTTGTACAGTATTTCTAAGGAGCCTGGTCCCATGTGCTGCTTATTTTCAAAATTTGGGGCAAGAACAATGCAAAAAGTTTACAGCTCTTTCAAATGCTTTCTATGTTTTCTCCCAAATTAAAGTGGGTGACCACAATGCTCATTTTTCTGTTCCTCTTTCTTGTTTGTAGGGGGCAACTCCTAAAGATGGACCAAGCGCCGGCTGCACTATTGTCACAGCACTGCTGTCCCTGGCAACTAAGCGGCCAGTGCGTCAGAATGTAGCAATGACTGGTGAGGTTTCTCTGACCGGCAAAATACTGCCAGTAGGAGGAATTAAAGAAAAGACTATTGCTGTAAGGACAAAACACACACACACAGATATCAAATGGTAAATGCTTACACTATTTAATTGATGACGTGCAAGCGGAGGTAGAGCGGTTGTCCACCAATCTCACAGTTGTTGGTTCAATCCCCACCTCCTCCTATGGTGAATAAGAAGCAGTGTAAAGCGCCAATAGGTAGAAAAGCGCTATATTATTTACTTCCTATGGGAATGTGACATGTTTAGTACATACACCCAGTGGCCATCACAGTGTCACCAGACACCTGGCAGAGCCACAGGGCAGCTGGGTACTGTGCACACGAAGGGTTAGAAATCCTTCCACTGGGGTTTATAACTATTTGCAAATACAGTACATTGACAGTGCAGTAACAAGTTGTTTAGACGGTACCAAAACCTCACCGCTGTCACGGCAACAGAATGTTGGTGTCAGAGAAGTCATTTTAATTATAAAATGTCATTTTGAACAGAATTGTCTTGTCCTTGTTAGGCCCGCCGTGCTGGTGTGACCTGCGTCATCCTGCCAGCTGAGAACAAGAATGACTTCTCGGACTTGGAGGACTACATCACCCAGGGCCTGGAGGTCCACTTTGTGGATCACTACAGCCAAATCTACCCCATTATGTTTCCGCAGAACCAGTCCTAACCCGCTGTTAATTCCAGCATAGATGGGACACCAGTATGAAGCAGGATGTCTTTTCACAGCTCTGCCAAACTCAAGACCTGTTTGTTACTACACTTACACTAGTCGTACTGGGTGTGGTTAGTACAATCCAGTTATTATTTTTAGACTGAAATTTTGACTCTAAGATCCTGCTGAGGATGTGGTCTCTGCATTATGTGTTCAATATTCCACTAAGTGAAACAGCGTGACCCACTAATGTCACTGTACTGGAACTGTGCACCCAACTGTGGCAGAGATGGACATACAGCCAAGTGATAATGCTGATGAACACTGACCTGTCATCGCAGGATATGATGTCATCAATGAGCAAAGTTAGAGTGGACACGTTGCTGCCAGGCAGGCTACAGCTCTCTTTGTACAGAGCTGTGGATGGACTTTTTCAAAGATTTGTTATATTATTTTATATTATTATTGACCAGATGTGATGAAAATGTTGAAATAAATAATAAACCCAAATTTGCTGGCTGCTGTTATCTTTTCTAATTAAAATGTTACCACGTTAGTTTACAGTGTTAGTAAGATGTGTGTACAATTATACCTGCTACAGGGAGGACAGAATTTTGAAATAATTTATTCTTAAGCAGTTTAAGTGGTGGTCAAATTCGAGATATCTTACAGGGGGAGATTTGGACGTTTTAGGATTTTAGGAATGGGTTTGAACATTCTATGATGATATTGCCTGTTTTGTTTGAAATTCTCTACAGGTTGCCAGTTAATTTAATGTGGGATCTTTGGATCACCATACAACTCAAGGTAACTGGGAATTTCAGTTGCGTGAAATTGACATATTTTATCATATTATATCAGGCTATGGTCACACATGAAAGGTCTTTAAAACTATGTGTTAGGAGACGCTGAGAAAATGATGTTCAGGAAGGAGACAGTTTCCCTTTTCTAAACAGTACAGTAAGACATTTCTGATTGTGTTTGTTGTAGGATGTTGCCTCGTAAATGAAGCGGATTATATCGCTTCCCTACGTCAGCGCGGAGGGTTGGATGCGGTGTGGATATGATGTAGGTTGCAGGTTACATGTTCGTGTTAGCACTTTATTTTGAAGGATCCAGGGCGGAAGTGTTGTTTTTGTGCAGCCTTGCAACTGCGGTCTTAACTGTGGTCCTGAGCGGCGTCTCACACCAAAAGGAGAAGAGGGTTCGCTAGTGGAGAGGAGGGAGTCAGCATCCGCGGGTCAGGCTTTAACAAAGACTCCTGAGCTGTTTCGCAGCACTTCCCAATTGGTGCCGACATTTACGGCTTCTCCTGACACCGTCCCGCTGCACTCATCATCGCGCTTTGTGTTCGGAGGATGCGACGGGCCCTCTGCGCTCTGCGCACCTTGGAAACAAGCATCAACTGCTGCTCTGCGTACATCTCCAACGCCGACAATACATCTATAAAATATTTCGGACTGGACAAGTAAGAGGGAACAAGGAGTAGGACAGACAGCACCGTCGGGGCCCCCTCCGTACCTCGTCCGTCTCCATCCGTCCTCGGCCAGGTAGGAAACAACAATAAAACGTCAGTGGGAGGATCGCTCCTGCTCGGTCACCTCGGATACGTCTGAATGCTGCTGCTCTGCTGCACGTCCTGACACTAAGCCCGGGTTAGTACCGGTGCGCAGACACGGGTCTGGATCAGGTGGGCGCAGTTTGTAGATGCGCTTTGCCGCCGAGATACCTGGGTTTGATTCAGTAAGTCGATCAGAAGACACATGGCCTCCATCCGTCAGCAGGGAGGCTTTGCTAGGTTGAACATACTGTACCTGCAGAGCTGCACCTAAACTTTTAAGACTTTAAAAATTATGATATGTAATACATCTAACGGTTATACTTTAGGAGAAACCTGTCTATTAAAATGGGACCTGACGGTAGTGGTTATTTTTAATTTCAATCTGACAAAAGTTTGTTATTCACGATTTTCTACTGTCACATTATCTTCAGTTTTGGTTTCTTAACCCCACCCTGAAAGTCTTTTAGCATGCTAGTACTACTACTATTATTGTAAAAATACTAGACTATAACACAATACTACATTATTGTATACTGCACTAACCCTTGCAGTTTCCCCATCTCTCTCTTTTTCTCTGCTGTGCACAAGTATCTTTTGTCCATGAACTGTAATTATGTAGTTCTCATATCAATCCCACCATATTGTAAAATGTTCTCAACACTACTGCATTAACGTGAACTATCATTTTCTCGCAACAGTGCACTTTCAAAGAATGTATTTTCTCTTTCCGTCCTTATCAAATGGAAGCAGATGATGTTTCAAGGGCAGAAAAAGGTCAATGGTCAAATTACACAGGATTTAGGAATCACCCCAACCCATTAATACTCACCTTCCTCACCGTGGTAATACTTGCCTAAGTTTTCCTAGCAGACTAAGCACCATTTGCAAATCACCCTGCAATTACCTCTAACCTGATGAAAACCACTAAGAAATGTATATTCTTGACAACTGAGTAAAGTTAACTATAAAATATAAGTTAAGACAGTTGTGGATTTTACAGTGTAACATTAACCTTTTGTGGGTTTTGTGTGGGGTCAAAGCTAATGTGGTGTTGTTCTGCAGAGATGTGAGAAGTATTAAAAACAACAAATACTGTAATACAGTCCAGTACAAAACCTTATCCTTCACTTACAAAGTGTATAGGCCACTTAAATGAATGTATGGTGGATCTCTTGGATTGATCAGACAGACCGAGAGTTAATTCAGCCTTTTCCTTTTTATGTTGCCTGTTTATCATAATTCAAGCTTTGTGTTTTTCTGTGCATCACAGACACCAATCTTACACTGAATCTTAATATTCTCATGTAGTACATTATTTATTTTGGACTTTTTCTATACTGTTGTTGGGATGTTTTATTGCTGACAACTGTAAGCGCTCTGCATATCATGTCCCATTTACTCAAGCACTGTAGCCGATTTACTGCTGCACTTTCATTAACCTCTGTATGTCAGATGATACAAATGTCATCTATTTGTTGGAACGAGGCTGTTGGTTGAAGTGCTCCCTTTAATCAAGCACCAGTCAAATTCATTGCATCCGTCCCTATAGACAGAGAAAAAGCAGCAGTTCCCATCGGTTCCTAGGATGAGATGAGACTGAGATGAATGCCTTTCATTTGTCCTGGTGTTATCAGAGCCCAGATTATTTCAGTGAACGAATTCACTTCGTCTCCACCACCAGTTTGTTACAGTTCCTTCTTTCACAGAGGTATTTTCTGCACTTTCATACTAAAACCAAATGACTCAACGATGTCCTAAACACTCTGTGAGGCCTGGGAATTTATTCTACAAGGTTTCCAGAGCCATTTTATTATTCAATACCACCATTTGTTCACATGAATGTGGCCAAGGTACTGAGAGTTCTCAAGTTATAGGTAGTATTATCATTTATAATAATTTAATTCTTCAGTTTAGTTCAACTCTTTAGAAGTAAGATATAAGATGCACGTTTCATAAATTACTTTTACTGAGTCTGAGTTGGGCTCTGTTTCACTCTTGTTTCCCACAGCAGTAATAGAGGATTTCTACTGGAAACACATTCATTATTATCAATAATTAATATCCTGACATAAGTATTCCCTGTAAAGAAGAATGATCTGAAGTTATTTTGCTTCTGAACAGAGACTGAGCAGTTAGTCAGTGCAAGAAGAAGCTTATTTCCATTCATTCAGAAAACATTTCATGACACTAACTAATCGGTATTATGATGGTGCCTGCGATTTCCAGTTAAGACCAGCTGCATGAACAATGTTATAGACTTCACAGAACCATTTTACACGTATTTAGAGATGAAGCTGAAGGGACAGCACCTAAACCCCTACACCAAAGTGCAGCTGGAAAGAATCACAAAGAGAACATCTGTGCACTGGCAAATCCATCCCCAGGAGGGACCATTCTGTCCTAGTGGTTACAGGCACTATGTCTATTTTTCACCTCTCTGCGTGGTGCTGGTGATTTGTCGTAAAATACCAAACACGTTGAGCTCAGTTGTTAATGCGCTGTTGTGATCTCCCCTCAGTCCTCTCTGCTGGTGTGATGGCTGTGTTGTTGGTGCTTCTCTCCGTGATGCTCCTGTCCGTCCACACTCCTAGCCGAGCGTCTCCCTCGTGCCCCGTGAGTTGTCGCTGCTATAGCCTCACCGTGGAGTGTGGCTCCACCGGCCTGAGGGACATCCCCAAACACGTCCCCCACTCCACACAGGTGGGTTGGTGTGGCTAATCTCAACTGATACTTCCAAAGAAATAAACACCCAAACAAAAGTCATACATAAAGTAAGATGCAATAGACAGACATACATTTAGCAGTACACAGTCACCAGTACTGAGCCGTCCTTTGGTTTGACCACCCTCTATCTTTCTGGCCTTCTCTTCATTCAGACCATCTTCCTTCAGGACAATGTGATTGGTCAGATCCGTCAACAGGACCTGTCTCTGCTGAGGCACCTGCACTACCTGTACCTCCAGGTAACAAGCAGCACTGACAGGGCTGAGGAACTAGGCTTTTGTTAACCTCAGTGCAACCTCCTGTCCTCTCATCCACATCACCAGTTATACTTTGTTTAGTGTATTTATGATCCATCCATCCATCTCTTTTCTGAACCTTTTATTCTATTTGGTTGCTAAAGCTGATCCCAGCTGTTAGTGGATGAACAGGAAGGTGCAACATGGACAGATCACATCCTATGGATAATACTCAGAATGTTTATGTTATTAATGTCACAAATTTGTAATGCCAAGTATATCTTTTCAAAGAAATCTAAATCTGCAGCATAAAAGCTGAATTATAATTAACTTTTTTCATTTCTTATCCTTCTTTACCTTTTTATATGCAAAAATTGTCTCTTAATATAAAGACAAACATACATAGAAATCTAGAAAAAAGCACTAAAAGAAATACATTTTGTCCTAAATTTTGTTGCCACGAAGGAATTTTCACCTGTCCAGTATGTTTCTGTTTTAGTGTTTGTCTGCGGTGCTTTTACTCTATTTACCATCGTCAGTAACATTAAGGCTTTTTGTTTGGTCACCTTTTACTCATCCTTCTCTAGAACAACACCATCTCAGCAGTGGAGCCTGGCTCTTTCCAGAACCAGGGTCAGTTGTTGGAGTTGGCTATGAATGGGAACCGGATTCACCTGGTGACAGCTGATATGTTTCAGGGACTTGAACACCTTCGCATTCTTTACCTGGCTGGAAATGACATCACGCGTCTGCTGGACTACACCTTCCGTGGCTTACAGGTAGAGCACATGTATCAAGACTGTTGCATCTTTACTAATTTAAACAATAAACTCAATACAAATTCAGTTTCATGCTGAGCCCTGCTGTTTTCTTCAGTCTTACTTAATATAAAGCACTGCTTGCAGCGTCTGCAGGAGCTCCATTTGCAGCACAACAGTATAGAGATGTTGGCTGACCAGGCTCTAGCAGGCTTATCTTCTCTGGCTCTGCTGGACCTAAGCAGGAATAATCTTCACACTATTGGCCCAGCATCCCTGCGACCTCTGGTGAGCCTGCAGGTGCTGCGTATCACAGGTGAGACTGGTTTACATGTAATTATACACACCTCTGGCCTGAGACACATTGATATGATTACTTTTCCTAAAGCTATAAGTGCTTTGAGCTCATAAATTTAGTCATAAAATATTTACTAGTAAAAGAACTAGTTACCATGTTCTACTACCATCATTAGTCTAAAAGGTGGATTTTGTTGTTTGGAGCCATTTTTTAATCGATACATTTTGATTCAATTCATTTTTAATTCCATTCAATTCAGTTTAACTTTATTTATATAGCACAAATTCCCAACAAAGTCATCTCAAAGCACTTTACAGACAAAAGTCAAGACTATAAAGATGTATAGAGAGAACCCAACAATTCCCCCTTGAGCAAGCCATAGGTAACAGTGGAGAGGAAAAACTCCCTTTAACTGAAGAAACCTCCAGCTGAATCACACTCAGGGTGGGCGACCATTTGCCTTGATTGGGTGGGCTGAGTGAAAAGTGTAGAGAGGGGAAAAAAAGAGCTATAAAAAGCAACAAAAAAACATTAGGTTGGTAGGACCAGTAGCTGCACACTGGAAAATTTACACAGTTTCAAAATCAGGGACACCTGCAGAGAGGGACAGAGAGGAGACAGAGAAGGACAAAGACAACTACGGGAGAAAACACACAGAGTTAATGTCATACAGTGGTGACAATTGTGGGGTGAGAGGAGAAGAGAGAGGGAAGAGAGGAGGAAAGGGACTAACTAACTATATGCTTTATTAAAGAGGAAGGTTTTAAGCCTAGACTTAAAAGTAGAGAGGGTGTCTGCTTCCTGAATCTGAACTGGGAGCTGGTTCCACAGGAGAGGAGCTTGATAGCTAAAGGCTCTATCTCCCATTTTACTGTTCGAAATTCTGGGAACCACAAGTAGGCCTGCATTCTGAGAGCGAAGTGGTCTACTGGGATGATATGGTGCTATGAGGTCTTCTATATATGATGGAGCCTGAGCATTCAGAGCTTTATATGTAAGAAGCAGGGTTTTAAATTCTATTCTAGGTTTTATGGGAAGTCAGTGTTTATGGTCATTATCTACATTATTCTGTAGGAGATTTTCATAAACTTTCATTTCATTTTCATTTCATTTTCAATCTGGGTCTCCAGATTGATCCAATAATTCATTAGAAGCTAGTTAAGATTAAAATATCTCCCCAATCATTGCAGCGCTTGTTTTTTAAAGATCAGCCCAATTCAGTTCATAATACTGTCAAATACATATAATCCTTCCATAATCTTCATCTTGTGGCCAAAGTTACCAACTAGGACCTTCACTGTTTAACCATTATTATGTTCCAGCCTAAGCTGCTGTCCTCTGCTCTGCTGTAGACAATCCATGGCGCTGTGACTGTGCTCTCCACTGGTTGAGGAGCTGGATCGATGAAGCGGGCCAGCGGCTGCTCAGTTCTGCAGAGCGTCGACTGGTCTGCACTGAGCCACCTCGTCTCTCGCACCTCAGCCTGGTGGAAGTCCCCCTCAACAGCCTGGTGTGCATTCCTCCACTGGTGCAACTGGAGCCCAGGAGGCTAGCTGTGCGCCTGGGAGAAAGCCTCCGGGTGTCCTGCCATGCCTCTGGTTACCCTCGGCCACAGGTGGCTGCAAGCAGTTTCCATGACACTGATTTGCTTCAGCTTTTAAACTTGTCTCTCATCAGCTGAAGATTATACATAACCAATGATTTATCAGATGATAAGGAGATTTACAGATAAATGGTCTGCACTTATATAGCGCTTACTGCTTCTTATTCACCCATTCACAGTCACAATAACACACACACTCACAGAGCTGCTATGCAGCTGGCCAACGCTCACTGGGAGGAACTAAGTTGGAGGCTTTTGTGCCCCCTCACTGTCCAGAATGAACAGGAGAATTATTTTCATGCTCATGATGATTGTTATAAGACGGAAAAATTCCAAACTGTTATTGTTATTTAAGAGTGTAGTTTGTCTGACAGTAAAACAGTGGATGAATCTGATTCATGGGTTGATAAACCTTTTTTACTTGAACATCTTTGCAGGTGACCTGGAGGAAGGCATCCCAGGGTAAAGTGGTGCTTTCTCCCAGAGGCCTGGTTCAGGAGGTGGGTGTGGGGGGAGGTGGAGCAAGTGGAGCAGAGGAGACATCAGGTGAAAGCAGAGTCAGTCTGCAGAAGATTGATGGCGAGCGCTTTGACCCCGACACTGGCAGCGGTATGCTGTTTCTCAGTAATGTGACAGTGGCTCACGCTGGTTTCTATGAATGTGAAGCCTGGAATGCAGGAGGCGTTGCCAGGGTGACCTTCCAACTCGCCATTAACTCATCCACTTCCTCCTCCTCTTCCTCCTCCATCTGGGCGTCATGGTCCCAGGTGTCCTCTCCATACTCCCCTGCCTGGCCCCGGCTGAAGAACCACGGTACTGCTCTGGGCTCCGATGTGAGCCGGGAACCCTTGTACGCTCTGGGTAGCATGGCCTTCAGCGCTCTGGGAGCTGCCACTCAGACCGCCATTGCTATAGGCATCTCCCTGCTGGCTCTAACTGCTCTGCTACTGGTGGCCATGATCTACAGTCGACATCACCAGCGCGAGAAGGAGGCTGATGGAGCTGAGAAGGTGTGTGTCCGTTTACCGCAACAAGTGTAAAATAACCAAGAAAGTCATGTCATATTTTCATGTCGAGCCTGATAAAGTGAGAGGAGCTGCAGTATTCTAGATTTTAGACATTCTAAGAACAACTGACATACAGTACATACTAAAAAATAGTTTTCTGACACATTACATAGACTGTACGAAAGCACTTTTGTCCCTGATTGCAAACCACCTGAGCATGTCATTATAAACCTTTCTTCTGGAACTGATGTAAGGGTCATAAGGTGACACTAAACTGCTGTTAATAGGAAAGACAATTAAAGGTCTTTAGTAACATACAATATAAAAGCAGCTAGTGCAAATTACAAACCCCATTTCCAAAAGAGGTTGGAATTTATCTAAAATGCAGTAATTTTTTAAGTCCTTTCACTGATACACTTCATTGTGTTACGGAAATACAAGCAAAGGTAGATCTGTGGCAACACACTAAAAAAAAATTGGGACAAAGGCAGAATAAGACTGAAAAGTCTATAAAATATCCCAATACCACTGTTCTAGGTGATTCCAAAATTCGAAAGGTAAATAGCAACAGGTGAGGGGAAGTAGCAACTACCAAAGGAGAATTTTCAGTCAGATCAAAATGATATTTCTCAACACAAGAAAACGTGGAGTCCTGAGGCAGTGTTATATGAGGAACCATCATGCTACCATGATGAATATAGCCACATGGATTACTTTGGAAAACCTGTCCACCACGGCATCGATTAATGCAAACTGATACTCTCCTCCCCAAGAGGAAGCCCAACATCAGCTCTCTGCAATAAGAGTCCACATTTCATCTTGTTTTAGGGAACAATGAATGTTCTCAGAGCCAAAGACGAAAAATACATTTCAGACTGTTATTGGTGAAAGGTGCAAAATCCAGCATCTGTCACGGTATGTGGGTCCACCAGAGCCCATGACATAGGTGACTTACATAATCTTGATGGAACCATTGATTTATAGATGAATATTGGGATTTTAGGAGAAATACGCTGCCATCCAGGTCCTTTCTCAGGCCCTCTGGCACAAACCTTTAAGTTATTCCGAAGTGCAGGACAGAAGCATTTGCTGAGGCAGCTTTTAGAGTCTGGATGTTTTTAAAAGCAAAGTCAAACCCTCCTCTATAGCCGGGTTTTTAATTGAAATATTTTATTTGTACTATTCATTTATTGCATTTATTTACTTTTATATATCCATATTTATTATCATGTTTTATGCTCATTATTGTGTTTCCTTTTTTCCTTCATGTTTTTATATCAGTCCTCGTTTCTGTTTTACCCGTATTTTAATCTAAACTAAGTTTATTTTTAGTTCAGTCTTTTATCTTCTATTTATTTGTGTATTTATTGGTCTCCTTGTCTCGTAGTATAATAATAATATAATATACCACATTATCTGTTTTAAAAACCAATAACTAGCCAGACAAGAATCTCTTCACTAAACCAAGTGCAGGACGGCATAGTGTCAGTTCCTACTTCCATGGTCTTATTTAAACGACCTATTGACATAGTAGCAGTACTCAAAGTGAGCCGGTCCGTGCTGTGCTTAGCCTGTTTACCGAAACAAAAACCTCTTGAACCTTCTATCTGTTCCGTGCCCTCAGAAAGGGGGAGCTATGGAGCAGAACAAAGCGAGTTCTGGATGCACTAAGAACTGGGACAGAGAGGTCCCTGCTGATCACACATTGATATAATTAATGGAATGACATGATTTTTGTTCTCCTCTCCTGAAGGAAGGCAGCCTAGTGTACTAGTGCACAGTGGGATCACACACAAAGATCCACTGTTTACTGGTATTAAATCAGGTAGAAATAGCAAATAATGCTCCAAGAGAACCACAGCCATGTTTTGTTCTCGTTAAGGGATTTATTTCTGTGGCTCTTTAATTCTGTGCGTCCTCACCTTATTTCCAGCTCTCTGGACATTTTCTCAGTGGTTGTATAATTACAACTTAAAGTCTCTTACCATGACTTAGTCAAAGACTCATTTTCGTAGGTTAGCCCACAATTAGACACGAAAACCAGACATATAACAGCACTAGTACACTGAAACAAAGTACTTTTACTTTTAATACTTTAAGTAAAATATAAATCATGTACTTACTTACTTTTATGTAAGTAGAAATGTCAGTGGGTACGTTTACTAGAATACATTTTTTGTATGTGTATTTATACTTTTACTGAAATACTTACTTAAGTTTTGAATATTGCATCCACCCTTGTCTCCTTTGATATGTCTTATCAACTTTCTCATGTTTTATTATTCATTGTCCTTTGTTTGTTTTATCTATATTTTTTTACACTAAATGAATTTGTTTTTATGTTTTTGTTTTATGATGAGCCATTGATGATATTTTTTTCCTTTTGTTTCTTGTTCTGTAGTTTTTTTTTCTTATTGCTCTAAAATGGTTTGCCTTCATGTCAACTTTTCAATCATCTATAAAGTCGCTTGCATTGCATTAGTCTGTATGAAAGGTGCAATAAACTTTGATTGAAGTTTCAGTAATTGATCAAGACAACATCTTTTCCCGGGAAGTCAATGGAGCAGGAGAATTCAAAGAGAGTCCTTTGTCCATCTTCTCACTGCTCAGTGTCTGTCAGGCCATTACTCCACTACATCCAACATGATGACATTTCTAACATTGTCTCAAGCTGATGTCTCAGCTCATGCACACTTTGGAATATGTCACCTGATAATATTTGAAATATTAAGTCCTAGAGGAACCTGTGGCAGTGATGAGAGGGTTCTCATGGCGATTCAAAAGTGTCATTAAAAGAAAAGGTGGTAAACATGGATATGCAAACTTATTTTGAGTGTATTGCAGGCATCAAACTCTAAATTTGATTCTATTTAACATACGTTTCAGTTTATACACTGACAAATCTTATCTTTGTACTTTTGTCGGATACAGGTTAAAATTGCCAAATCCCAGATTTTAGTTTGAATTTGAAAGTGGAGTTTGTACATCTCCCCGTTTATGCCTGAAATTATAGACTAAAATTACATGCTCCTTGTTCCACATCTTTCACAATTTGATGCTAGATGAATTCTGACTTTGTCATCTTGAAAAAAAACATCAGGAAAAAAACTTGGTCATTCAGTACATTCAGGTTAGGTTTGAAGAAATTGTTGGCAGCTAAGGCTCTTAGCTATTTTAGTTAAATTCAGGTGGTGACTTTTATGTCTAGGCTGTGTGTGTGTTGACATGTCTAGGTAAGTAGAATTGTGTGTAACTTTTCATTTGATCAGAAATTGCTGTGTAAAATGATAATGGTAAATCTTACCCTGCAGGAGGAGAGCATCCTGTACGTGAACGACTACTCTGATGGCCCCACCACCTTTGCCCAGCTGGAGGAGTACCGTGATGAGCGCGGCCATGAGATGTACGTTCTCAACAGGGCCAAGCCTGTGTTGCCTCCTGCTCCACCCACGGCTGTCTCCATTACTAACTTGGGCTGCCCTGCTCCGTCTGACACCTCCAGCCACACTCTCTCCTCTGGGCCCGGCCAGACCATGAGTCCCACTCTGGCTCCGAACAAACAGCAGCAACAGCAGCCAGAGGACATACGGACCATGAGGAGAATGGCGGGGGAGGGAGGAGAGGCTGAGCCTGTGATCACATCAGAGGCTGAAGGGATGTTTCTCAACCACACAGGCCTGTTCATGGACTCTCAGATTGCCTATGAAATCCACTGCTGAAGGGTGGAGAGAATCCACTGGGACACAGACAAGGTTGTATGTGGGAGACAATAGTTTACAATAAAGCCTGTCACAGGAGCATCATGTAGAAAGTCAGGGCACCAAAGCTAAAATCTGAAATCTGAAAGAGGGACTCATCCGTGTGAAAGGGTGTCCTTTCTACAAGACTCATCCACAGTTAATACACTCTTGTTGGAGAAGGTTTACATACATGGCAAAGTTTACAAGCTGGTTTAAATCATAGCACTGGTGCTTGTCGATGGACATACTGTGATCTTGCATGTCAAAACAACAGTGATTGTGGTCAACTAAATGACCTAATCTCCAAGACAGGTTCCAGGTAAAGTTAGATATAGACTGCGCTGCACATTCTGTAACTTAACTGCCCTGTACGTGAATCTGGGTCAGTGTTTCATACTAATCATTCCTCATCATTGCTGTAATAGAGTTAACATCTGTCCTCTCAAGAACACAGACAAACTCGTTCGTTATTTGCAGGGTGAACTCATGGAAACCCCCCCCCCCAGTTCACAAGCATGTGGAAACCTGTGTTTTAGAGAACGTTTGTTTATATCTGGTTTACATGGACATGGTTTAAGAAGCTCCGACCGTGCAAGCTCTTGAAGGACAGAAACCGGTGAATTTTGTAATTGTGTGTGTGGGAACATGCTAAACATAACAGTGAAATTATCATAAAGACGAATTCTGGTTATTTTCATTCTGAGTTAAACTCCCATTATTTGTCATACTTCCAGGCAGAAGTAGTGAAACCCTGGGGTCTGGATTACAACGTAGCTTTCGTGTATTTTGATTGTTTATGCACTGAGCTTAACGCTGGTGATTCTGCATATTTGAGAAGAATAAAATAGAATCAGCTTTTTTGACAAAGTATGCTGACACTTGAACTTGCTTAATAGGGTCAACAATTTATCCTTGTTGTAGGGTTACAAATTAGGCATAGATATTAATACTATTTATTAATTAACAAGAGCAACTTAAATAATCAGTCACATATTAAAGGTAGTGAATCCTGAGATGATTTATCTCTGTCATCTATCGTCACTGGATGTATTATAAATGAATATTTATTGTTCTAGGGCAGAACAGTGGTGGAGAGGTTAGCGCTGCCACCTAACAGCTAGAAGGTCTGTGGTTTGAATCAAACTGCTAGCTGTGTCCTTTCTGTGTGGAGTTTGCATGTGGGCTCCCTCCAGGTTCTCCAGTTTCATCCCACACTCCAAAGACATGCATGTTAGCTTAACTGGTGACTCTACATTGTCTGTAGGTATGAATGTGAGTGGTTCTTGGGGTTACTGTGGTGCAGGAGGTAGCGGGGTCATCCATCAATCCCACAGTTGTTGGTTCGATCCCCGTCGATCACATGTTGTCCTTGAGCAAGACCCTAAACCTGCATCGCAGCACCACCGTAAGGTGTGTGAGCGTGTGTGTGATTGTGAGTGTGAATGAAACACTTTGAGTACCAATAGGGAGAAAGCACAGTCCATTTACCACTTACCATGTGTATGTATCTGTGTTGGCCCTGAGATAGACTGGAAACCTGTCCAAGATGGACCCCACCACTCACCCAGTGACAGCTGGGATACACTGTCATCACCACAACCCAGGACGTAATAAGTGGTTACAGATAATGGATGTGTTTTAAATGTCATGAATACAGGTGCATAGTGAATGGTTCAAATAATAATAATATAAAAAAGTGAACAGTAATGATTCATAATGTTCAACAAAACAAATTTACCAGAGAGGTGATAAAATTAACCTTAGTACTCACTCAGGGATTGAATGTAGGTTCTTTAATTGAAATTTCTAAATTAAGGTTCATTTTAGGAAATGAAATTGTGGTATATCTTAGGAGGGTAGTTCTAAATCCTGGTCTTCAAGGATCCCTGCTCTGCTTGTTTTCCATCCACCAACGGCTGATCACCAGTATCAGGTGTTTTTGGTCAATGAGAACCACTGTCTTAGGACATTAGCCTTTCATACAGCTTAAGCATGGAGTTTAGTGTTCCTACTTGAAAGTCCCCGGGGTCTCTGAAGCTCAGGATCAGAGGAGGAGGCAGTTCTCCCAGATGCCATCAGGATCTTCACACGAAAAGCGTCTATGTCACCTGTGGTAACCAAAGCCTGCAGCGGTTGCACAGTGATATGATCTTACAAAAAATGCAAAGATCAGTGATTTAATCTCGAACAGGCACTTTTGTGTGTTACTTAAAGAAAAAGGTTAAGTTTGGCATTTAATAAAATTATATAAAATTTAAGAAATAATCAGAATAGAAAAATGTAATATACTACACTGAAAGATTCTGAGATTACAAAGTTACAAAAATAAAGTGAGTTATAAGATATGAAGAATACATTTGAAATATTACCACATTTAAACTAGTCAAAAACTGAAATAGTTAAAAACATAAGTTGCATAGTGATATGATGAGAGCTTTCTGTTCTCAACGTGGTAGGCGAAGTCCACCACAGAGGGCCCACCCGATATATGCAAGGAACCCTGGAGTTAATTTTGACAAGGATTTGTCCATATCTAAAAGACCTCATACCACCTGCTGGGGGACCCTCCCCCTAATGCAATGAGCTCCTTTCTCCTCTTGTCCCTCTCTACTCTTCTCTTACTCCACATTTTTTTGTCATCACTGCATGACATTAACCCTTTGTGTTCTTTGTCCCGTAGTTGTCTTTCTCCTTCAATGTCTCCCTCTCTCTGTCTCTTTCACAGGTGTCCCCGGCTTTGGAGCTGCGTGTTTTCCAGTGCACAGATACTTGTCCTACCAACCTGCCTGATGTTTATGTTGCTCTTTTCTTGTCTCTCTCCACTTTCCACTCAGCCTAACCGGTCCAACTTTACCTAGGGCTTGTTCAAGGGGGGAGTGTTGGGTTTTGGGTCTTAAGTGCCTTAAGATTACTTTGTTGTGAATTGTTGGTTAGGGTCAGTAATCTGATTAAATCCACAGCAGTCAATGCAGGGTCGGAGCCCCCCGTCCTTCTGTCCAATGAAAAAAAAAAAACGGCACTCTCTGGAGATTGTAAGAGGTGAATGACACTGGCCGCCAGTGACTCATGAGGTGGAAAGCCAGTGACGGTGGAAGGGAAGGGACCATGTCTTTGCTAAAGATTTGATTAAGGTCATTGTAAATCTCGGGTACATTAGTTAGAAGGGAGCTCCATAGATGGGGGAACTAGATGGAATCATCGCTTCTCTGAGAAACAGACTGGAATATTTTACCCTCAAGCCACTCAATGTGGCTTAATAGCGAAGTTGAGCCAAGAATGAGAAGCTGCTGAGGGGACCAAATGATCAGAAAGGATAATTTTTCTTTTTCTGATTCTCAATAATCATAGTGGTGAGATCCATCTGCAGGGAGCTCACATTAAGTAAAGGATTGTGCAGGGCTCAGATGAAAATGTGTACTAACTAAGGGAAAACCCAGCTTGCTAGCCAGGTCCTCGTCCATAAATTCCGCTTTTGCATCGGAGTCAATGAGGGGAATCGAGCAGTTAGAAAGCTGCAGCGTCACTTTCAAGTTAGGTCAGAGACAGAACCAGACAGAGTGCGGCACAGAGGCTTCCTCCCTGCTCCTACTGAGTTCCTCATTTTACAGGACAGGTCTGCACTTTATGTAGTCTATCCCATTCTTCAGGAGTGAGACGTGTTCTCCACAGTTGCATGGGTTTTGGCGTGCCAGGGGATGAGACAGACTTAGAAGTCGAGAGGGCTTCTCTCTCTGATTTAGTTGGACCAATCCCCCTGAGAAGTTCCTCGGAAAAGAGTTCAAAAGTGAAGGTAGATCTGGAATTCCTCTCCCACTCATCTGTTCCCCACATTCCCACTCAGCCCGAGAGCAACAACTCAGCGTAAGCAAACCTGGAATGTTTATTGGGGAAAGTCGGTGATGGTTGCATATGAGAGTATTAAAATTGTTTAGCTAATCAATAAAGATGCAATAGTTCACTTTATTGTGAATGGTTATTAGTGTTTGAACCAAGGCGCAGCAAAATCAAAACAACAAGCTGATTATACAACAAAGTCGAAAATATCATGTGTACAATTTTAATTTGAATTTCCAGTGGACTGCAAAACCTGCAGCTAAATCTTCTTTCTTAGTGCTAGTCGATCATTCTGAAGCTTTTCACACAAGGAACCAACAGATCCTCCTGTCTGTCAGGACAGTAACAGGAGGATCAGTACTGGTGTCGGCCCACTCGAAGACAGGGACAGGATCAGAAGCGGATGCGGCGTCGACCCGCTCAGAGACGGGAACAGGAACAGGATCATAACCTGGACAGGCAGCAGGAATCAAGAACAGAACAGGAGCAGGGACCAGAGCAGGGATTGGAACTGGAGAGGAGGCAGGTGCCCTAGGAACAGGTTCAGGCAGGGGCTCAGGAGCAGACTGAAGGAATCTGCAAATAGGTTGCGGTGGCTGGTGACTAATAGACCTATAGTTCGGTTCTGGAAGGGTGATAGGGCAACAGACTTCCACTTATAATAGGCCACCTCTCGGGCAAAGTCTGATCACCCTTCCAGAAGATGCCCAGCCTATCAAGGAACTAGGTCCGAAAAAAATGTCTCTTGGAGACATCAAAGCCCTTCCAGGAGAAGGGCAGAGATTTCTGAGCCTCCACCAGGCCAGGAAAAAAAACAGGCAGTCTCAAGGTGTGGTGGCGGTGGACGACAGGTAGCAAACATTGAACACTGAACCTCGTGTAACCATGAATGTAAGACACTCCTTCATGGTTACAGGAGGCGATTGATTTCACTTATTTTTTCCAAAGGGGGGGCTACATAATACTAAGTTAAGGGTTCCAATAATTTTGCCCAGTGCATTTTTTTGGGTTCTGTGTGAATTTTTATCAAGTTTGACTTTTTTTCTCAGTTTGTTGTATTGTTCCAGTGCAAACAAAAACAATAAGCATGTGAATATTAAAAAATTTGCAATTGGAACAATTTTCTGAGAGAATTACATACGTACATACATATACATATATACTTCAGCAATATCATTGGCAGTGACTGTTCACAGCGCCAATGCACAACAAAGTAATCTCAAGGCACTTTAAAGAATGAAGCCAATATTATAAAGATGTATAGAGAGAACCCAACAATTCCCCCTGGAGCAAACCATAGGCAACAGTGGAGAGGAAAAACTCAGGCTCAGGGTGGACGGTCATCTCCCTTGACCGGTTGGGCTGAGTGAAAAGTGAAGAGAGAAAAGAAAAAGAGCAACAAAAGTAACAACAAAACATCGGGCAGGTTGTTAGGACCAGTTGCTGCACACTGGAAAACACACATTTTCAAAGTCGGGGACACCTGCAGAAAGGGACAGAGAGGGAGACGGACAAAGAGAGGAGCTTGATAGCTAAAGGCTCTGCCTCCCATTGTACCTTTGGAAATTCTGGGAACCACAAGTAGGCCTGCATTCTGAGATCGAAGTGGTCTACTGGGATGATATGGTGCTATGAGCTCTTTTAGATATGGACAAATCCTGGTCAAAAATAACTCCAAGGTTCCTTGCAGTAGTACCGGAGGCCAGACTTATGCCATCTAGAGTAACGATATGGTTGGACATTATATTTCTGAGATTTTTGGACCCAAATAATATGACTTCAGTTTTTTCTGAGTTTATAGGTAAAAAAATTGTGGGACATCCAGGCCTTTATGTCTTGTTGGCTTGAAGCTTAATTAACTTATTATTTTCATCTAGTTCCATAGATAAATATAGTTGGGTATCATCAGCATCAGCTGACTCTCATATGTCCTTACACTTCCATCTCATTGATTTGACTTCTTATTTTGGTTAAAAGCGTGTGCATGACTTTTTTTTTTTTTTGTCCTTTTGGCTTATTAATTGAATTACATGAATCCAAGCAGTTGTTTAATACAAAATTATATAATTAATTAGTATAAACATCAATTGCAGCTCTAATTTAGTCAATTATTAATACAATAATTATAAAGCCATTAACACTTTAGCACCCAGCTCAGCTCAGTAGTTTGAAGCGTCAACATCTCAAAACCATCAATTAACCGAATCTGCCACTAGATGACAGCATATAGTTTTTGATGTTGTGATTCACTTTTTAAACACTAGGAGTCTTGTTTTTTAAATAAAATGTTCAATTTTAAGTTTAAGTAGAGCAAGACACTGAACCCCAACTTAGTTGCTCCTCGTGAGTGTTGGCCAGCTGCATAGCAGCTCCCCCATCGGTGTATGTGTGTGTGTGTGATTGTGAGTGTGAATAAGATGATGGGTGAATAAGAAGCAGTGTAAAGCACTTTGAGTGCCAACAGGTAGAAATGCGCTACATAAGTGCAGAACATTTACCATTTAAAAAGTAATTTGCTCCTGAGGCTATTTTTATAACCATATTTATTACCCAAAATAAAAATCTAACCCAATATCTCTAAATACTTTTAGCCATCTTCTATATACTTCAGCAATATTTATTTAAGTCCTAAATTCCACAGATAGCTACAGTAGCTGTAGAGTAGAGCATTTCCTTCAGTTGAGGAAGGTTAAATGTTGGGCTAAGTGTCCTTTTTCATCTTGCAGTGAGATTTGTACCGTATATAAGCAAATCTTATATTTAAGGTAAAAAATGAAAATGCTGTTTTAACCCAAATGTTTTTTTTAACACAGGTTAACTTTACAGCAACTCAATTGCACTAGCAGTTCTTTACTCTGAATTAGGATCACAGCAGCTTAAAACCATCAACAATATAAACATATTTATCTATATTAATTTAATGACATAAATACTGCTGATCTACTCCAAGGTATTGTAAATAAAGCCAGTGTTATATTCCTTAAGGATAATATTGTTGGCATTTTGTTGATCAGCCAGCATACGACCCAATAATTGAATTTTGTGTGGTCCACACTTGGTTAATAATTAAATCTGGTCCTATTTATCTTTCAGTCTCTTTGTACAACTTGTAACCTTGACATTATGTTGCATTTTGAAAGTGTGGTCACACATGTATGAGTGTAGTCTAACTCTGCAGAGGTGTGTTTCTGTCAGTCAACAAACGGTGCTGACAAAAGAACAGAATGACAAAATCCAGTGTGGTGAAATGCAATACCATTATAGTACATGAAGTTTTTTTACCGGATGATTTTATCCAAAGTAACTAACAAGCGAGAGACACACACACAGGAGCAACCTAGCAACCACAAACTATCATGGACAGTGTCTCTAGAAAGGTTGTGTATAAATACAATCTAAATGTGATCAGACCTGAAACTGGATAAAGGGAACCCAATTAAAGAAATTAGACAAAAATGATACTTGTTCTTTCAGGTAGTAAGGACAATTATCCAATCTTACCTATTTTTGTGTGTAATTAGTATGTGAACCTCTAACGATCAGTTAATGTGAAAGTTCACCAGAATGAACAGTGTTAGAAAAGAAAATCAATTTGGCAACCAGTCAAGTCAACCATCTTGCACAAATGAGGGTCTTCAACACCACTGTTAAATAGTAAATGGTCTGCAGTTACATAGCACTTTTCTACCTATTGTCAATCAAAGTGCTTTACTGCTTCTTATTCAGCCATTCACACTCACACACCAGTGGGGGAGCTGCTATGCACAACACTCACTGGGAGCAACTAAGTTGGGGTTTAGTGTCTTGCTCAAGCCAGGGATTGAACCAACAACTGCAAGAGTGGTGGACACCTGCTCTACCTTCCTGCGCCACAGTAGCCCCATACATGGTAGAGCTGCAAGAAGGAAACCACCCCTCTCCAAATGAGAACACTGCTTCTCATCTACAATAAGATGTGGATTTACCAGGAGACTTTTGGAGGAATGTTCTGTGGTCAGACGAGACCAAAGTAGAACTTTTTGACTTGAATTACATGTGGAGATAACCAACGTCTGTATTCCTGCATAAGAGCCTGTTCTTATCTGTGATAAATGGTGATGGCCGTATCAGGATCTGGACCTGCTCTTTTGCCTCTGAACCAGTATCACTAATGGGGGGTAAATGTAAAAGTGTCCATCTGTGAACTTAAGCTCAGCAGAAAGTGGGTTATACTGCAAGACTATAAACTCAATCAGACACAAAGGGTGACAGCATTAGAAATGTAATGTCTTAGAATGGTTTTGGTTACGTCAAGGTTCTGACCTTAATCCTGTAGGATTGTTATGAAAGGACCTGAAGCACGAAGGAAGTGCTAAGGAAGCTGACATCCCTGAGCTTGAGCTTTTCAGGAATGAACTAAAATCCCGCTATGCTGATATGCATAGTTATCGACAGGTTTTCCCGAGAGGCTTCACTACAAGATTCAAGAGCTTCTGAATCTAGAAAGAACCGAACCAACTGATGAATAAAACCGAGGTCTGGAGAGGATGCCATACACTGCTGCATCAAGAGCAGGCTTTATTTCAAGGTGATGTGTTAGTACTTCTTTATTTAGCATATAACGTCTGCTGGTAGTAACCAAATGAATTCTGAAGTGTACATAACAAGTGACACATACTGTCTGTTCAAAGTTCAGACAGTGATTCCAAACATACAGCAAGTGGTGTGTGAATCAGTCTTTAACCAGTCACTGCATGCATCAAAATACTAAACGTCACTACTTTTCATTTGATGGTTGTGTTGGTAAAAGAATACAGAGGAGAATATAGAGAGTTCCCCATCAGCTTCCTCATGCTATGAAGGAGGGTCACTGAGGGTCACTGAGGGTCACTGTACCGGGTAACAGCATGAGTGGAGCAGTTCAGATGTTCAAAACATGTTTTGATGCATGAGCCTACTATTAAAGCTGAATACATCAGCAGTTTCCAGAGACTGGTAGCTGGAGTCCTTTGCTCCTGGGTGACACATCCGAACATCTCTTTGGGTCTGTTTGACTTCACATTTTAAAGATCTGTGGACTAAGTCTCATCAGGTGCTTTTTCCTTGGGAGGATAAGCAGCATATCATATAGATTCTCCACCTCCCTTAGAGAAGGACTCCATTGCAACATCTAGCCAGATGGAGCTGGTCAGGTAAAATCCAAATCACTGGGACAGAAGGCGAGATGAGGTGGAAACCAGCTGAGTAGCTTTGAATAGGGTTTTTTGTCAGATTTGCTTATGATCAGCTTCCATTCCATTGATATTATACAGTAAATGTCATGTTCACATAATGCTCCTCCTTTGCCTGTTAAAGATTCGGGGTGTGAAGCAACATCATTTGTCCTGTGTACGCCGGAGCCAAAACGACTCTTGTTGCCTGTAAAAGGGCTTTTACATGATGTCGGGTCTCTGAAATGCTTTCGTAGTGCTAGAAAAGGTCGACAGTAGGAAACCTGATAACACACTGTTAATGTTCAGTAGTGTTTCAAAACGAGCTGCTCTGCTCTGGTTAAAGTCTTTGTTTGTTCTTTTAATTTGAACAACTAGTCCTGTAGTCCAGTCATGATTCTGTACCTTGTCTCTTATCTTGTCTAGTCTTTATCTCCTCTCTTGTTTGTTGTTCCTCCTCTCATCTGGTAACCTGTCCATGTCTATAAAACTTCTCTGGCTGCAGTGCTCTGCTTTATTTCTATCCTCTGCACCATGAAGAGATTGCTCCTCTTGGTGCTGCTGTCCTCAGCAGTGCTGCTTTGCTGCACTGCCCCAGCTGTGGGGCCAGTAGCATGCACTGAGGACGACATTGCCCCAGCAGCACATCTGGCAATGCAACACATTAACAAGTACCATCACCATGGCTACAAGTTCCAACTCAACCAGACCCTGGACCACAAACTGGAAAAGGTATTGAAATAGGTGGTAACTTTGCATGTGCTATATAAATAAGTCAAATTTGGAATTAGTTGTACTCGTGAAACTTTGCATTTTCTGTCACTACTTTAAGTTTTATATTCACCATAGACGGGTGTTGGAATAATCATGTTTCAGCTCATTGACATCAAACTTTTGCTGGGAAAATATTTTTACAGAAATTTTGGTTTGTCCTTCAGTGGCTCAGTCTGTATAGTGGCTGCCTACTGACCATATGTTTGGAGGTTCGCGCCTCGCTCTTCCCTCTGTCCCTGGGCAAGATACCGAACCCCAAACAGCCCAAACTCATCCCCAGCTGTGCAGTGCTGGTCCCAAGCACTGTACAAATTAGGGCAGGTTGCGTCAGGAAGGGAGATCCGGCATAAAACTGTACAAAATTAACATGGGGACACAAAATCTTCTACGGTGACCCTGAATTCAGGGGATAAGCCGAAAGAACAACAGAACAACCCAAAGGACAAAAATTGTCTCTGGTAATGTGGAGAGACACATTGGATCTGCTAATCAGAGCCAATGCTGGAGTTCGGAGATTAATTCTCAGGTCCACCTTTAAAGCCCCCAATGATCCAAGCTTTACCTGAAAAGATGTTTATTTGACTTACAGGGATTAGTACTGTGTAAGTGTCATAGGTCAACAACACAAACAAATATAACATTGCAAACTGTGAAGCCCCTTTGCCAGTGTTGGTTCCCCCCAGGTACAAAGGAATACAGGTTAATGAATGTAAATGGTTCTGTTGAATGTCACCTGGGATATTTTTATTCCTGTTACAAAGCTTTACGATTTCAAAATACAATAAGCACAGCTCTGAATAGCAGATTGTAATTACATTTATGATATTATTTTAAATTCACATGCTCAACATCTTGTGTTGTGTTCTGTGGCACATATTTCATTTATATATAAAGTAGCTGCTAACAATAGCAAAAGACTACAAACAGCCACTGCAGCTAAAAGTATTTTAAAAAGGGAAATTGTTCTCTTAGCAGCAGCTGTTTATAGAGCGAGTTGTATTTTGTTAAGTGTTTGCAGCTTAACTGGCCCTACTTGACATTTTTCATGCCCCTTTCTTTTGAAAATGTGTTCTATAGATGGATTAGTTTTACATTTACACTCCATCAGTCCACATGACAAGAAAACTATAGTGATCCAGATACTTTATTAGAGTGAGTGGCAGCCATGGTGACATTTTACTGATTATCTACCTCAGTAATGATGATTTACAGTTTTTCTCTCTTCTGTTTCCAGACTGACGATGGCTGTAATATTGAGTTGCATTTGGACCTTCTGGAGACAAAATGTCACGTGGTGAACCCCACACCCTTTGAGGACTGTCCTCTTCGTGAAGAGCATGACCAGGTGAATGCCAAATCACTTACTTAATCCTGTGTATCCGTCCTGCGATCTACAGCCATATGACGATGATGTTTTCTTTCAAGGTGATGTGAGGCACCTGCAGTAAAACGTCAATGTCTCTGTTTCACTGCAGGAGGTGATGGCCGACTGCAAAGTTGATATGACTGTAAAAAGTGGGGAGGCCAAAGTCACCGAGTACCTGTGTGACACAAAACAAGGTGGCTTGCTCTCTTGTTATGCATCGGCCGATGGAATAATTTTTCGGCTGGTGTTTTATTGTCTCACCTTTTATGTAAGTGCTGTTACAGTTGGGAATTTCTACCTTTACGTTGTAACTAGGATGTGGTTAGTATCAGGAAAAGGAATTTATAATCTGCAAAATGAAAAAATAGCTAATGAAAACAATTCAGTCAGCGGCAAAGCACAATATAATTAAAGTGCCAATGAAATCATGTTACAGAAGCTCTCCGGTGAGCTCCACAACCCAAACACTGGCCATAATCCTCATTCTACAGCTAAGTTTCTCACAGGTCCACACTGTGTCTTGTCAGCTCCCTCAACATGTAATTTGTAATTCAACAATCTCTCACCAGATATTGTCAAAATCTGGTTGAAGCAGCCATTGAAATGCTGTTGTCCTGTTTTAATGGCAGGTATCTAGTTGAATATCATCTTACTGAGGAGCTGAAAACAATAGTCTGTTAAACTGAATTTTCCCGTTATATAGCCGTCACGTGGGAAAGAGAACATGCTCACTGTGCATATCCAAATAATAATCATAATAATTGGTGTTTCAAAGTAGATTGTTTTAGCTGCAAGTTGGATTAACTGTGACTTTCTCATAGTAATTACTCTGCTAAGTAAAAACTGGATTAGCTTGGTGGATATCCCCCCTATGGTGAAATGGATTTTTTTACTGTGGAGCAACATTTGGCATATCGTTAGTCATGATTCAGGATTACTTAACTGTATCTGTGTCTGTGTTGTATTTGGTTTAGATTTGGCTCTGGTTGAGATCGGCTTTAAAGCTGAATTGCTTAACTGTCATGATTTAGATTTAGAAAACAAAGCTTACTAATAACAATAATTCTCTGTGTGTTTAGTAAAATCCAACCAGGAGATGGTGTCAATGTGCCCTGACTGTCCCATACTGATCCCACTCAACAGCACTGAAGGTCTCAAGTCTGTTCGTGAAGCTGTGAACAAATTCAATGAAAACACCACCCACCAGCACTACTACATCCTGAAGGAAGTGGGACGCATTACATCTGGGGTACAAACAGCGGAATAGAGTCTCTCTCACACACATAAAAATAATATAACACATATTAAATAAAAACGCATAATTTTCCTTTCTGTGCTAATTCACTTTCTTCTCGTCTCTCAGTACATGATGATGGCAGGGATGGCCTATTATGCCGAGTTTGCCCTTGTGGAGACTTTCTGTCCAATGGGAACCAGAATTGTTATTGAGGCGTGCCAACCCAAATGTCCAGACAGAGCTGTAAGTACACAATACCTCTGCATGCTATGTAGGGAATCCATAACATAAGAGATGTACTATGGGTTAAAAAGCAGCCATAAACGGAAGACAGGAGGTCTTTAGACTCTAAAGGATCTGATAGGTGAGCTCTGATTACCTCTGGTTCTTTAAGTGCGGCTTGGTGACCAAATCCTACCACCGTTTGCTGCGAGGTTGTAGACAGCTTATACAGAAATGTTAGTTTTAAATGCTTTGAAATTGGAAGAGATAACTGGTTATGGTAAGTAAAGTTGGGTCAGGTTGACTGTATGAAAACTGTATCAGATGGACATGATTTGATAATGTTATTGATATGGGGTACAATGTACTGTACTGTATATACCTATTGCTTTATTGGATTGTAGCTTTACTTATGAAGTCAAGTCAGTTCATGTCAGTAGTTATTTATGGCTGTAGTGCCAATACACCAACAACAATCATCACAAGGTGCTCACACCAGATTTGCAGAGAAACCCACCATATCCGCCTTGAGCAAGCACTAAAGCAACAACGTACAGAATCAGGTTCAGGGTTGGCTGTTATCTGCCTCTAGTGTTTGCCTCTAAATTCTCAGAAAAGACCCAGCATTCATGATATGCAGCTTGTAAGGCTGTGCAATTGGGCAATTAGTTGAAAGGGATGTGTTCAAAAAAGTAGCAGTGTAGCATTCATTTACATTTACATTTAGTCATTTAGCAGATGCTTTTATCCAAAGCGACTTACAAGTGAGGTACAAGGCAGCAAAAATCTAAGTCAGGGAGAAAACATCAAAGCAAAGTCCTTTCAGAAAAGTGTTCACAGTTCACGAGATACAAGTGCAAGAGGGCAGAAAGGTGTTTTTTTTTTTTTTTTTAAAGATTTAAGTGCATAGGAAGATGCGGAAGAGTTCAGTTTTCAGCAGTTTTTTGAATATTGGGAGAGAATCAGCTGAGCGTGCAGCATTTGGTAGCTCGTTCCACCATCGTGGGATCATTGCGCTGAACAGTTTTGCTTGGTGTCTTCTATGTGGTGCTGGGACCACCAGACGTCGTTCGTTGGCAGACCGCAGCGGGCGAGAAGGGTTGTAGACTTGAATGAGTGAGTTGAAGTAAGCGGGAGGTGTCGAGTTAACAACCCTGTAAGCAAGAGACAGAGCTTTGAACCTGATGCGAGCAGCTACAGGAAGCCAGTGTAGAGCTCTAAAAAGTGGTGTGACATGGGTCTTTTTTGGCTGATTAAAATGAGGCGAGCTGCCGCATTTTGGATCATCTGCAAGGGTTTGATTGTGGATATCGGTAACCCCATCAACAAAGCGTTGCAGTAATCAAGACGAGATGTGACCAGCGCCTGTACAATGAGTTGGGCTGTATATTCCGTGATGTAGGGTCTGATCTTCCTGATGTTGTAAAGAGCAAATCTGCAAGCCCTAGAGACTGAGGAGATGTAGTCCTTAAAACTCAGTTGGTCGTCGATGATGACCCCCAGATTTTTGGCCGAATTAGTGGGGACAATCACTGTAGATCCAATGTTGATGCTGATGTTGTGTTGCATCAAAGGTCTGGCTGGGAAGACAAGGACTTCGGTCTTGGAGAGGTTGAGTTGAAGGTGTCTCTCACTAATCCAGGCTGAGATGTCTGAGAGACAGGCAGAAATGCGCGATGAGACAGTGGAGTCGTCCGGTGGAAAGGACAGGAAGAGCTGTGTGTCATCAGCGTAGCAGTGATAGGAAAGACCATGTGAGTGAATGATGGCACCTACGGATGAGGTATAGATAGAATAGAGGAGAGGACCAAGAACTGAGCCCTGCGGCACACCAGTAGAGAGGCTATCAGAGTTAGAAAGATGCCCACTTCACTTCAATATCCACTTCAACAGAAGAGCAAAACTTTCTACCTACAGTTCTTAACTATTACAAACAACCAGACTAAATCAGCAGACTCAAGAAAAATGACAGAAACTCAGCTACCTCTGAAACCAACAAACAAATTTCAAACAGTACTTACTAGTTGAGTATATCTCCTGTCCTAGCTTACCCAGTATAAAACCTACGTTTTTAAATGGTCGCTCCACTTAAAATACCGCCCCCTCGTTGAAACCAACCTACCTCTTGTGCTTTTGTTAGGTCAAAGGTGTGAACGCTTGGTGATTACTAAGCTAACCAAATATCCACTTCACCAGAAGAGCATTCAATCACTGATGTCATCAATTTAGTGAAAAAACAGGTGTGGATCAGGTGGCCCCCTATTTAACGATGAAACCAGCACTTGTTGAACATGCATTTGAAAGCCTGAGGAAAATGGGTCATTCAAGACATTATTCAGAAGAACAGTGTACTTTGATTAAAAAGTTGACTGGAGAGGGGAAAACCTATAAAGAGGGGCAAAAAATGATAGGCTGTTCTGCTAAAATGATCTCCAATGCCTTAAAATGGAGAACAAAACCAGAGAGACGTGGAAGACAACAGAAGACAATCAATATGGATGGAAGAATAAGCAGAATGGCAAAGGCTCAGACAATGATCAGCTCCAGGATGATCACAGACAGTCTGGAGTTACTTGTAAGTACTGTGACAGTTAGAAGACATCTGTGTGAAGCTAATCTGTTTTCAAGAATCCCCCCCAAAGACCCTCTGTTAAAAAAAGCCATCTGCAGAAGAGCTTACAATCTGCCAAAGAACACGTCAACTGGCCTAAAGAGAAATGGAACATTTTGTGGACTGATGAGAGTAAAATTGTTCTTTTTGGGTCCAAGGGCCACAGACAGTTTGTGAGACGACCCCCAAACTCTGAATTCAAGCCACAGTACACAGTGAAGACAGTGAAGCCTGGTGGTGCCAGCATCATGATATGGGCACGTTTCTCCTACTATGGTGTTGGGATCATGGATCAGTTTGCATATGTCAAAATACTTAGAGGTCATGTTGCCTTATGCTGAAGAGGACATGTCCTTGAAATGGTTGTTTCAACAAGACAATGACCCCAAACACACTAGTAAACAAGCAAAGTCTTGGTTCCAAACCAACAAAATGAATGTTATGTAGTGGCCAGCTCAATCCTTGGACCTTAATCCAATCAAGAACTTGTGGGGTGATGTCAAAAATGCTGTTTCGCAAGCAAAACCAAATGAATTGTGGTATGTTGTTAAAGAATCATGGAGTGGAATAACAGCTGAGAGGTGCCACAAGTTGGTTGACTCCATGCCACACAGATGTGAAGCAGGTTTAAAAAACTGTGGTCATACAACTAAATATTAGTTTAGTGATTCACAGGAGGCTAAATCCTAGAAACAAAAACGTTAGTTTAAAAATAGTTTTCAGTTTGTACAGTCAATGACAGACATTGCTATTTTTTTGAACACACCCCTTTTAATGAATTGCCCAATTTCACAGCCTTAAGAGCTGCACATCATGAATGCTGGGTCTTGTTTGTTTTCTGAGAATCTACTGCACCTGCTGGTAACTTGTTTGCCACGTAGCAATAAAACATATACTAAAAACCTGGATTATTCTGCTTAGTCACGTTGTACTGCTATTATTTTGAACAATGCTGTATGATCAAACTGCCCTTAGCTTCAGCTGTAGCAGACACATTTGTCCCATAAACAAGGTTCTGACAGAATACTAACAATGTAGAAGAACATACTCTACAGTATTTAAAAGAATCATGAGAATATCAAGCTGTTAGTTTCAGTTTATTAGGACAAATCTACCGATCCTTTCTCCAGAAAGTGACATTCCTTGAGACAACAAATTTTTTTGGAGGAAACATATTTAATGTTTGCATTATATTTGGTTCCTCTAGTAAAAGATGCCAAATAAGACCATCTGCCCTCCAGAATCTTGTGTTCTTTGTCTTTGTGGTTAAATAATTTAGTCCAGATTTGAGATGTTTGAGGTGCAGGTTGTTTTTTTTTTTTTGGACAGCAGAACCTTGTTCAACAGCAGTAACCAGCAGTAACCAGTTCATGCCAGACCTGTGCCAAGATGATCACAGGTTGTTTCTCCTCAGTCAAACCAATGTCCTTCAAGTAGAGTTAGACAGTGGCTCTACCTCCCAATACCTTGTATAGTCATGTACAGGTGTTAAAACAGATGATCTTGTAGTTCCATGTTACATTCTAAGCTCCGTGCACTTTTCCATTGTATTGTGTGTTGATCAATCCAATGATTTTACGTTGGCACAGCGAAACCAGCAGCTGTAGTCAGTCATCATCACTAACAGGATTTAAAGAGGCCTTGGGCAAACAAACAAACACAAAGAAACCTGCATAAGAAAGATTTGGGTTTTTTTTCTTATCAAAGATGTACGTTGACCTGTACAAGCATTCTGCCTTAGCAAATGTCGTCCTTACTCACATTATCTACGTTTTACTTAAAAGTATTGTAATTTCAAATCCATTATAGACTTAACAACTGGGAATTATGAGCTAAAATCAAAGCCATTCTGTAACAGGTTAAATCGAGTATTTTTCAGTTTCATGCTACTGAAGGTTTTCTCCGCTGATTGAACTCTGAAAGACAAAAGAAAGCAAAGGGAAATTCAATTAGCATCTTTACAAACAACACAATGAATCTGTTGCTTGGATGCACAATATGTGGTTTCAATTTGTTTCGCGTAACCTGGTTACTGCAGGATTATTTATGAGTAAGTCAAGATTTGAGGGCAAGAAAATGTTTGATCACAACTGTCTTTTTTTGTGTTTTTCTTTATTATTTTAGGTGTATATTGCCTGTAGTGACATCATATATGTATTATAATATCTAGTCACTTAATATCAAGTCAATATGCAAGTTTTAAATCTGAGCCTTTGTGTCCGATATGTTCAACAATGGTTTTGAGTGTGATGTTGGATATATATGTTATCACTGTTGGTAACTAAGTTTTCTATTTCTCTCATTCTCTCTGTCCAGCGTCATGCTTTCTGCACATCATCCTATACCAGAACAAATGGACTTGGATCTGTTGAGTGTGAATATTATCCTCCACTGGTGAGTCACCAATGTAAACATACATAGGTTCAGCTGATCCACTTTAAAGCCAGAGCTGACATAGCTGCCTCAGATTGAGCTCCACGAAGAAGATGAAGAACTCCAGTGTGGTGTTTTCTACAGTAGAAATTTATGCTCTACCCATAATTTGGAAATTAAAAATTATATAGTTGTAAAGTACAGAAATACCCTTTAATTAACACTTTGTTGGCTTTTTTTATGAACAGAACACTACTGCTCATGAAGCTGGTGAAAAGGAGACACCGTGTAGGCATCATCATCATGGTCACGATCATCATGGTCACGATCATCATGATCGTCATGATCGTCATGGACAACAACACCATTCCCATGGTAAAAATCATACTCAAGGACCCCCTCCTCATTCTCATAATAATGGTGATGGTCATAGAAAAAAACATAATTCCCATGGTAAAAATCATACTCAAGGACCCCCTCCCCATGCTCATGATCATGGTCATGGACCCCCTCCCCATGCTCATGGCCAAGGACCACCTCCCCATGCTCATGATCATGGTCATGGACCCCCTCCCCATGCTCATGGCCAAGGACCACCTCCTCATGCTCATGATCATGGTCATGGACCCCCTCCCCATGCTCATGGCCAAGGACCCCCACCTGGCCATGGAAGATGGCCCCACCACGAATTCTTCCGTCCGTGCCATGGATTTCTGGCCAATGCTGATCCAGCTCTCCACCCGATCTGCCCCTGGCCTTATCCTGAACCCAGACACAAACCAAAACTGCATCTGTCCTGAGATACACACAGTGCCAACACAAAGAAAACATTACTGTTTGCTCTGTTCAGAAGATTTTGCCAACACTATCTATGTTTAAAATCTTTACAAAATATAAGAGCACAGAAATTGAGCTGTCAAGGTGTCTGTCTTTTTTTATGCATAGTTTTCTTCCATTGACTTGCCGCATGCAGATATGGATCATGTATAAACTCATACATACACTCCATAATCTCAAAGCTTTTATAGTTTTATAGAACCCAGACTATACAGTGAGAGCAATTACTTTTAAATTCTAACCAATATTTTAAGTCAAAGACACTTACTACAAACTAAAACAAAACAATCCTTATAGGTAATTTTAATTAAAAACATAAATTGACTAAGTAATAACTGTAATTAGTCATAACTATATTCAGTTATGTACTCACATTATCTACATTTTACTTAAAATGTAGATAGTGTGCTCAGTAATGTAATTTCAAATCCATTATAGACTTAACTGAGAATTATGTAGAATAAATACACAACAATGAAAATGGAAAAGCTTTTTATTAAACACTAGACTTCACTGAAACACAATAGAAAATTGAAAGCTAAACACTTACAGAAAGCAAATTTAATGCTCTTGGGCTAAAACATTTTTAGACAGAACCATTAACTTCATTTTGTTAAGCCACAAATTTGAAGGCATCTATTAGAGCAAAAATTAAAATGGCAACGATAGCTACTTCAAACAAGCTGGTCATTAACTGTTTTGTACAGAACCTGAAAACATGGAGTAAACTGCTGGGTTTTGATAGTTTCACTTCCACCTGGAGCTAAAATCAAAGCCATTCTGTAACAGGTTATTAAATCGAGCGGTTTCATGCAGAGAAGTAGGCAGATGCTACTGAAGGTTTTGTCCGCTGAGGGAACTCTGAAAAAAAAAAAAAGAAAGCAAAGAGAAATTCAAGGTTATGCATTTCAGTAAAAACAAAAAAAACATTTAATCATTTTATTTCAAGCTTTCAAATTAGCATCATTACAAACAACACAATGGATCTGTTGCTTGGATGCACAATATGTGGTTTCAATTTGTCTCTGTATTCCAGTAACCTGGTTACTGCAGCATTATTTATGAGTAAGTCGAGATTTCCTTTTATTTATGAAAGGCTGTATATTTACAAAGTGGCACACAATAATGTGATAGATCAGATGGATACAAAGAAACCAATTAGCTTACTTTCTTCAGATGATGCAGACTAATTATAATAAGCATAAAAAAAAGCAGATTTGATTATGTTAATATTCGGCATTGACCCTGTCTTTTTGTTTTGCGCTTGTTTTTGATCTTCAGTTCTGCAGACTACAGTAGCAACTACTCTCCTGATTTTCCCTGAAGCTTCAGTCTTAGTGAGAGTGCATTCATAAAAGGTTATAAGAGTAAATAATATTGAAAATAAACTATTTCTATTTCTACTAAAGCAAGTAGAAATTGGATTGGGATACTTTCTATGATTGTTATTTTTAGAGAAAACATTAACTGTGTATAGATGTGTACACTGAATTTGTGATTAACATTTTTAGATCATATGACCATATCATAAACAAAAAGAAGCCGGGAATAACCTCAGAATATGAACTTAATAAAGGCCCATCTACAACACCACTCTGGGTATGTGGTTGAAAAAGCCCTGGAGAGAGCTTTAATGGTGCTGGACTAAACCTGGGTGTTTGGTAGCTGTACAGAAACTTACAGAGCGTTTCATTTGTTAATTAAGGTGAATTGTATTCTCTCGTGTTGGAGTCATGTGATCCTTGTACAGAACTCGCCCTCAGATGTTTCCATAAAAAAATAAAAAAGAACAAAGAAATCTGTCAAATATCTGTGGTTAATGCAACCTCTGCTTTAAATGGTCAAGACTATTATTTCAATAGACCACTTTGTTGTCAGTGTCCAGGTCAACTTGTGGATCCTAGAGTTTTAAAAGTAGAAAGGGAGGCAGGACCTTCAGCTATTAGAGGTCCTCTCCTGTGGAATTAGCTGCCAGTTCAGATTGTGTTTCCAATGTGTTGTTACTGGCTCTATCTACATGTCCAATATTTTGTTTGTTCCTTATTGTTCCTCACTTTTTCTTTATTCTCTCTGCTTTCCAGTCACCGAAACCAGACCACCAGCTTTGTTTGATATTTCTTCTGTTTTCTTTTCCCTTCTCTATTGTTGCCTTAGTGCTTGCTCAAGGGGGATTTGTGTTCTTTGTATGTATTGTATGTACCTTACCGTTGAAAGTATCATCCTTGGACTATTAAATGAAATGGTAAATGTTCTGCACTTATAGAACGCTTCTCTACCTATTGGTACTCAAACTGCTTTACACTGCTTCTTATTCACCCTTTTGCTCTCGCAATCACACACACCCATAAACCGATGGGGGAGCTGCTATGCAGCTGTCCAACACTCACCAGGAGCAATTAAGTTGGGGTTCAGTGTCTTGCTCAAGGACACTTCAATATGTAACCGGAGAAGCCAGGGATCCAAAGGTAGAATGGAAGGTAGAGCCTTTAGCTATCAAGCTCCTCTCCTGTGGATCCAGCTCCCAGCTCCCAGTTCAGATTCAGGAAGCAGAAACCCTCTCTAGTTTTAAGTCTAGGCTTAAAACCTTCCTCTTTAATAAAAGCTTATAGTCACTTATAGTCATGCAGCTATAGGCTTAGACTGCTGGGAGACCCACCCCCAAATCATCTTGTCCCTCTCTCCTCTTCTCTCACTCCACAATTGTCTCCATTGTATGACTTTGTGTTCTTTCTCCCGTTGTTGTCCTTCTTCCTCTCTGTCCCTTTCTGCAGGTGTCCCCGACTTTGGAGCTGTGTGTTTTCCAGTGTGCAGCTACCTACCAACCTAAATAATGTTTTGTTGTTGCTCTTTTTCCTTTTCTCTCTCCTCGTTCTGCTCGATGTTTATCCCGTTAAATAAGAGTTTTTCCTCCACTGTTGTCTAGGGCTTGTTCTTGAAGGGAATTGTTGGATTTTCTCTATACGTCTTTATAGTCTTGGTTTTATTCTGTAAAGTGAGACGACTTTGTTGTGAATGGGAGCCTGTAGACGTGTAGAATTGTGTGTAGACAGCATTGTCTCTGCAAGAACAGTTCAGTGCTATCCAAACAATACGCTCTGGGTAAATTTAAAGTGGTCTTTGCTAAAGTCAGCATTGTCTGTTTATGATGAATATTTTGAAGCTTGTAGTCCCTGCAGCGCTTTAGGTGATGAGCGTTTTTACCTCTGTGAAGCAGATTAGATGAAAGACCGTAGATTGGAATGCTATCATCTCTTCTTCCAAAATACTTGGAATCCAGACCTGCAGAGTCTCCACTTAGGATGAAAAGAAAATGCTATTAAACTTAAAAACAAAACAAAAGCTACACTTATTATTAGTCTGGAAAACCTAAAATTACTGTGCAAATTCCCTCACAACAAGAAAAACATGTTCAAAGCTTAAATCTAAAATTTTCACCAAAAAAAACCCAAAAAACAAGTCACCAGGATCATTTAAGACCTGTTAACACCTTTAGACTGAACCAGGCCTTTCCATTAATTCTTGCCCGAGCAAGTAAACTCACAAATTGTCTCTTACTTTATGTGCTTACAGGTGCACTTATATTTTAGATGAGTATTCATAGTAAATTAGTAAGGTTTTAACCATAGGAAGATTTTCAGCCATTTTGTGAAAATATGAATATCCCAGACTTTATGAATGTGGTTTTTAAACTGTTTTTACGTTTTGGTGGAGTTGACAGATCATGAGCTGCTGTGCTTTGATCATTATTCCTCACATCAAGGCAAAAACATGCGTCTGTTTTAGTTCACTTGTTTGCTTATTGGTGAGATTCAAAATAATTTTATTGTAGGGAGTGTGTTTTATTGATGGTGAGAAAAAAAACATGTTCATTACTCAGTAATGTTAACTGTAGCCCAGCTGTACTGCTGTTGTAGTTTAATATAAACTAGCGTACGGAAAAAGTTCAGGCAACTTTTTTCAGCTGCAGCAGTTTGTTTTTTGGGGGTTTAAATACTTCATCTGTGCGTTTAATAACACACCTTTTAGTTCTGATTTAACCAGAAATAGCATCCAGTGTTAAACGATCAGCAAAATGTGAAGCTACTCTGTTAATACTTTCTACGCTTTGTTAAGCACAGAGATCATTTTGCCACATTCACACATTATGAATGTGACTGGAAGCTGCAGCTCATGTTTGTAAAAAGAAAAAAAAAAAAAATGATCCGAGCTAGATTGGAAACAGGGTGTAAGGTGGTTATGGTGAGGTTAGTAAATGGTAGGACAGCATTAGATGAAATATAAATTGACCTGGTTTCTTGTTGACCTAAGTAGAAAACATATGGAGACTTTAGGACTGAGCAAATAAAGTCTTTAAGAAAGTCTCCTCCATTTGTTTTTGTTTGTTTGCATCAATTACTTTTCCAGCCTCTTGTTTCAACGTTTTTGAGATTTGAAAAATTAGTTAATATTTTCCATGAAATTGTAAAATGTCTCAGTTTCAATATCTGATATGTTGTTTAAGTTTTATTTTTAAGAAACTATGGGTTGATGAGATTGCAAATAATTGCATTTGATTTTTATTTACGTTTTACACATCGTCCCTTTTTTTGAATTGTGGTTGTAAATACAAACTAATAGTATAAAATCCTTATTTGTACTAATAAAACTAAGGAACTTTGATGATACTAAATACTGATAAGAAAGAAAATCATCCATACTCACATCTGTCTGCTGATTGGCTGCACTGCTCGCTGCTGAGCAGGAGTAATATCAGGTGCCATCTCCAGTGTTACTGCTGGTTTGCCTTTCTGAGGATTAAACTGTGCCTGAACAAATACAGACATATCTTTAACACTATAGAAACAGCTCTGAGCTAGAGACACTCATACCTTTGAAAATGTTTAAACACCGATTAGCTTGTGTGTGTGTGTGTGTGTGTGTGTCTATATGACTGCTTGGGTAAAAGAATTGTTTTCTCCTTTTAATCTCTTATTTTTGTTCATTTGTGCTGTATATAGTATGTAATGAGTTCTCTGTTGCAAAAAGCCTGTAGAGTTTGCATGTTCTTCCGTGCGGGTGGATGGGTTTCCTTTTGGGTAACCCAGTTTCCTCCCACAGTCCAAAAGCATGCATGTTAGGTTAATTATTATTATTTTTTTAATCCTTTCAGCTTTTCCTGTGAGTTCAGGGTCACCACAGCAGATCATTGCCCGCATGTTGATTTGGTACAGTTTTTACACCCGATACCTTCCTGATGCAACCCTCCCCAATATCTAAGGGGCTTGGACCGACACTGCACAGCTGGGGATGGGTATGGGCCTTCAGGGGTTCAATGTCTTGCCCAGACAGCTCAGAGACAATTCAACATATAGCTGGGACCGGGGATCGAACCACTGACCCTGTGGTCCGTGGATGAGTGCCTACAGTCGCCCCTAGCAAGCATGTTAGGTTAATTAGTGACTTTAATTTGCCCGTATGTGTGTCTGTGTATGCCTGTCTGTGGCCCGGAGACAGACTGGTGACCTGTCCAGGTTGTACCCCGCCTCTCACATAATGACAGCTGGGATTCAATTTAACTTTATTTATATAGCACCAATTCACAACAAAGTAATTTCAAGGGACGTACAGAATAAAGTCAAGTCTCTGCTTGAATGAGAGAAAGACATCTTCAAATCAATGTTGAAGATGACCTTCCGTACAACTCAGCATCAACCTTGGATCTTCACTGACAGGCCCCACAACTTTTGTCAGAAAGCTGGGGATTATCATTGACAACCAGTTAAGTATTACAAACAACATCTCCTCCATCTCTCCATGCCTCAAAAACACCAGGACCTTTCTGAACATGCCATCCAACTCATCTCACAGGCACTGGTCATATCTAGTCTTGGCTACTGCAATGCCCCGGGAACAGGGCTAAACGCATGCAGTCAACCTTCTCCTGATGATCCATTGGCAGCAGAATATCCACAGAATGATCAGATACCAGCTTCTTTTACCTCCACACCCTCATTCAGGTCTACAATCCCTCTCATTATTGGTAGACCATAATGGGTTTGCGTCTTTTCCGATCGGTCCCATCTCGGACGCATATCATAAAAGAAAAGACTCTCTAGCACTTTGCATCAGTGTCTTCTCTCAGACTGAGACTTTTATCTTGCTTTGAACCTCTTTTGTAAGCCGCTTATGACAAAAGCATCTGACAAATGATAACGACATTCAGGGCCAATACAATGCAATGAAACAAAACAAAAATTATGACTCACATAACTGTGATACATGATACATAAGTGTTTTAAAGTCCTAATGTCTTCATCATATTTCTTGGACCTGGTGGTTTTAAATGTTGTAGTAAATAGGCGCACTCTAACTGGCCTGTTACTACGCAGTCATATACGTATACAGCAAGTTTCTTGTGCCGACCCCAGTTCAACAGATTAATTTTGTGTAGTGGCTGGTTGGTGTAAATGGTGACAGTAATATTTATGCCTAAGAGTGTTTAAGTCGGGGGGATAAAATTTTTTAATTTTCTTTAGTGTGAATAAATGCAAACAGGAAGCATTTCCTACCCTCAGTGCTGTAGCTGTGGATAAAATTGAGGGATTCTCCAAAGGCTCAGGAGACTGGGGCTTTCTGAACAGCTGCTTTTCATTTAACTGTTTGTTGAGCCAACTTATAACTGTGGTAAAAGAAAAAGATGACAAAAGATTTTAAATAACTTACAAGAATACACCATTGTACACAAACACACACAGACATGCATGCTGGTGATGAACTGTGTGCTCTGATGCCTGTTGATCACAGCTCAGAGGTTTTAATGTGGTGGTTAATCTGTGTGCTCACAGCATTATGATTTTATTAATCCAGGTTTACTTTTTCTTTTATTTTTAGCATGTAAATTTTATATTATGTACTTAAAAAAATCCCCTTTTTAGTTTCAACTAATTGATAGGTTCACTTGTGAATTGTAGCTAAAAAAGGCTGATACACTGATCTAAAATCTGAAATTAAGGGTACGAGCTTCCTTACCATTCTCATTTGTTTTTAACACTTCTCTGCTTTCATTCAGCTTCTGTACCGTTGACTCCAACTGCTCCTTCAGTTTTGAAACCTGTAAAATACAAATATTTGTATCAACTTCATAGCAAAATAAACGTCACTTGTAGTGGAATTTGTGTATTGCACTGCAATTTTCCCGGTATGTTGATGGCTCGCCAAGAACAGATTCACTGAACTAGCTGCAGAATCGATCAGGTAATTCCACTTCAACACAAAATTCCTCAGCGTTATTTAGATTTACATCAAAACAAAAATTTGCTTATGGCTAACAGCATTACACATCTACAGACCATAAAAATATAGCGTGTCTACAGTTTCTATTAGGGACGTCCAGATACCAGTATAACTGGGGGTGAGCCTGCTTTTGTGTACTTGTACTCGTAAAACCTCTCAGATACAATGTTAATCTCTGCAGGTTAAGGTTAGAGCACTACCCTACATCTGGGATTTCACCTTAAATCTAAATAAGTCTTTTTTTCCATTTCTTTTCAGTGAAAGTTGATTCATTTATTAAACACCTCTAAATTTGTTTTTATCGGAAGAATTCACAAGACTTTCCGTTTCAGGGATTTACTCAACTGCAATGGATCGATGAGGGTTTTACTGCCCTAAATCTCATTCTAGAAGCAAAGCAGTTTAGTACTAGTAATTACTAAAAGTAGTATATAAGGACTTGTACTTCGTCTGGGACTGGTATCGGGACATTCCTAGTTTCCTTGATTTGAGAACATACTGTACCTGCTCATCCCTGGTGTTAAGCTGCTGCTGAGTACTCTGTAGATCCTTTTCAACATTCTGAAGTTTTTCTGATGTTTCCTGGAGGACCTTCTCCTGTGACACAGTAACTGAGTTTTTAACTTTTATTTTTGCAACTAGGCCTCGGACCTCACCTTGCAGCTTCTTAATGATACCATTAGCCTGGAAAGAAAAAAAAAAAACGCAACAAAATTAAAAGGTAAGTAATGATAACAAACCAGATGAAATTCAACACTGCTGTAATGGATCATAGTTGATCTGGGATCCATATAGATCACACCCACTGATTTGGCACAAATATGAACCTAAGAATAAAAACCTACAATATGCAGCTTTAAGGGTAGCGGCAGCTAAAGCTGTGAGACTTGAAATTTAGTAAACCTGGCTCCAGCCCCCTGCAACCCTGAACATGATAAGCGGCTAAAATTATGCATGGTTCAACATTAACGCTTGCCTGGGGCGAGTAAACTCTGTTCTGGCAAGTTGAATGAGTCACCAAGTTGCCAGATTGGGCAAGTCAAAAATAAATGGGCTGGTCTGCAGTGTCTGTGGCCCCGTCACACACTGGCATTGACCACAACAAATTGAACTCTTTAAAAAGGTTGAAATCTGGTTTCATTGAATAATGTGTCAATTTGAAAGTACCCACAGTATTTTATTTCAGCTAAAACAGAGACCGGGTCTTTTTATTTTAATTTGATTCTGTCCTGTTTACTAACTTCACCATAACTTAATTATCCATTAATAACATGGATCCACACTACAAACAAACCAATCAACAGGCTTTAATTTTCATTAACATCAGCTTTCTTAAGACTCTTCAAGTGTCCTCCAACAACGTTTACAGCTGCAACCTGCCAGTCAAGTTTATACTGTGTGAATGTTAATAAAAGTGTAGAAAGTATTCATAGAGACATTATTTATTGCTGATCAACGCTATTCCTCACTAAAATAAAACCAAATGGCCACAGGCTTTAAATCTTTTCCCTCTTAAAGACCAAACTCTGACTAAAGTCAGTTAGTCCCAGAAATAACACTTGATATTAGTGGGTAACTTCCACACTGGCAGTGTGTCAGTCTGACATCATAAAGCAGCAGGTGAATTTTTAAACACGAATTCACAAATAATGCTCGAGAGAAAAAACAGCCTGTATGCCTCTTTCCTTATAACGTATAACGTTTATGATCTCAGTGATACTAAATCTGGTTTGTGTTAAATAAGCAGAAGACAGGAACAGCTCGGAGTGTTGGCATAAACCAATCAGCAAGCAAGTTTGTATGGACAGAAAGAATATGTGACGTCAAAAGAAGAAGTGTTGGTGTTAAACTATGCCAGCAGATGTATGTGGCTTTACAAACCTTTATTAGCTCCTCAGATAGTGATTTTACTGTTGCTTCAAGTTTCCTGATCTGAAGTTCTTTACTTTCAGCATTTTCTTCCACCGATTCCTAGAAACAAAAACAAAACAAAACACAAAAGGTTAAATATATATTGAGAGGATTAAACAGAGAACATATGGGATGGAACTATTCTATACCTAAATCTTTTAAACAAAACCCTTTTTTTCCCCCTTTTTCCTTTCGGCTTATACCGTGAGTTCAGGGTCACCACAGCGGATCATTGTCCGCATGTTAATTTGCTGCAGTTTTTACAGCTTTTCCCTTCCTGATGCAACCCTCCCCAATTACTAGCTTGGACCGGCACTGCACAGCTGTGGATGGATGGATGGCAATGGGCTGTTAGGGGTTCAGTGTCTTCCCCAGAGACACTTCAACATATAGCCGGGATCGGGGATCGAGCCACTGAGCCATTGGTCAGTGGACGACTGCCTTACCAACTGAGCTACAGCTGCACCCCCTTTAACATACCTCTTTCATTTCTTAAATTCTACCAAAAAACACCAGAAACAGTGCTATTGCTTGTGACTAAATTCATTAGCATATTAACCCAATTTTGTCTGTAATGATTCAATCAGCAAAGAGATGTACAATGCATCCAGAAAGTATTTCCAGCGCTTAACTTTTTCGACATTTTGTAATGTCACAGCCTTATTTCAAAATGGATTAATACTTTATTCTTAATACTTTGTTGAAGCAACTTTATCACCAATTACAGCCTCAAGTCTTTTTGAGTATGATGCTACAATCCTGTCACACGTATCTTTGGACAGTTTCTCCCTTTGTTCTTTGCAGTACCTCTCAAGCTCCATTAGGTTGGATGGGGAGCGTCAGTGCACAGCCATTTTCAGATCTCTCCAGAGATCCTGTCTCCTAGTTCTTGCCTCGGAAAAATATCCCCACAGCATGATACTACCACCACAATGCTTTAATGTAGTGATGGTATTGACCAGGTGTTGAGCGGAGCCCGATTTCCTCCAGACGTGAGACTTGGCAATAAGGCCAAAGAGTTCAATCTTTGTTTGATCAGACCAGAGAATTTTGTTTGTCATGGTCTGAGAGTCCTTCAGGTGGGCTGTCATGTGCCTTTTACTGAGGAGTGGTGTCTGTCTGGCCACTCTACCGTACAGGCCTGATTGGTGAAGTGCTGCAGAGATGGTTGTTCTTCTGAAAGGTTCTCCTCTGTCCACAGAGAAATGCTGAAACACTAAGGCCCCTCTCTCGTGATTATCCAGCTTGGATTGCCGGCTCTAGAAACAGTCATGGTGATTCCAGTCTTGGAGGCCTCTGTACTCATTGGGGTCTTCAATGCTGCAGAAATGTTTCTGTACCCTTCCCCAGATCTGTGTCTTAGAGGTCTACAGACAATTCCTCGGACTTCATGGCTTGGTTTGTGCTCTGACATGCATAACTGTGGGACCTTATATAGACAGCTATATGCTTTTCTCAATAATGTTCAATCAGCTGGATTTCCCACAAGCAGGCTCCAATCAAGTTGTAGAAACATCTCAAGGATGAGCCGTGGAAAAAGGGAGGCACCAGAGCTCAATTCTGAGTGTCATGTCAAAGGCCATGAATACTTATGTCCAGGTAATGTTTTCTTTTTTAATAAGTTTGCAAAGATTTCAAACAAACTTCTTTCACGTTGTCATTATGGGGTTTGGTTTGTAGAATTTTAAGGAAAAAATTAATTTGATCTATTTTGGAATAAGGCTGTAACATAACATTTGTAAAAAGTTAAGCACTGGATGCACTGTACATTCGCTAAATGAAACTAAACATTGGTGTGTTTTGGAGCTGTAGAGCACACATTAACAACATGTATTAGCCTGTAAATACACACATTTTATGAGGTACAGGTGTTTAAAAATACAATTCAATACAGAAGCTCTGCCATGAATTCTACTTTTACGATGCTAGAAATATTATTAGGAAGGTGATAATTCTTCTGTCTGTTTATTATTGAGGTCAAAGTGGTTAGTGGAGTGGTACTGGTGTGCGATATAAAAAAAATATTAGAGCTCACAAAATCATGTATTCTTCAGTGCACAGGACTCAGTTATTTATACTGAACTGCACTTCTAAAAAGTTTAAAAATGTAGGTTATTATACATTCAAGATGTGTTTAAAATGCACATCAAGCTGAAATTCTGCTGCATCACAACAATGTTTTTTTTTTAATGTGATGACAAATATGTATGTGAAGTTGCAGCCTTTACCTTCTGCTGCTGAGTGGCTTCCAGCACCTCCTTAGTGCGACGCATTAGCTGATCCTTATCTTTTATCTCCTGTTCTAAAACAGCCACTCTCATCTGCAGCTGGCTCATCAAACGCTCCTTCTCATGGACCTCTGTGTCCAATGTGCTGTTCTCCCTTCTTAGAGACAGGACCTGCTGCTTTGAACGCTGGCACTCCTACACACATACAGTTAAATTAAAAATTATTATTATTATTTATGCATCATTAACAATAATGAATGTTTTATTATGTAAAGGGCCCAATTTGGTAAAACAAATGTTAATGTTTGCTTTAAACCAAAAATTGTGAAAATGAAGGTGGTCATGATTATTAGCCCTACACCTAAGCAATCAATCAATAAATATGACAGTCTGCAGTGTTAACCTAACACTGATTCATGTGTCACTCTGCCACAAATTGGTAAAAATGTTTTCATTGTAGAGCTGCCCACAGCGTGTTAGATCTTAAAGTGTCCAACATGTCCAATTTTATTTTCTGTTTGATGCTGTCCTACCCCTTTTTACAAATATCACCATAAATTCAGCAAGCATTGATAAAGCTGATCCATGTTGAAGAGTTCCGACCGATTTGTCCTTTTAATGTAGCTTACATACATTTTCTGTCCTTAAAACAACTTTCAGAGACATGAGCTACAGCTGCCAGTGAAATTTATACTGTGTGAATGTGGCAAATTAGCTGTGTTGTTAACAAAATGCAGAAAAATAATTATGAAGTAGGTTCACATTTTGCTGATCATTCAGCCATTTCTTGAAGAACTGAAAGGTGTGTCAACACATACACAGTCGTGAAACTGCAGTAGAGGGGAGAGACTTAAAGAAGCTGCCTGAACTCTTTTATTAAGTAGGTTATTTTACATTCAACTGTCACAGCGGTGCAGGAGTTAAAGTTAATGAGTAGTAAACAAGTTTTTAACGCCATAAATGAAACACTAATACTATAGAATTATTTTAAATAACAATAAACTAAAAGGAGAATATTGTATAAATTAAACAAACAACAAAAAACCCTCCCAATTTTGCCTTGCAGCTCTCCAAAACGTGATTTGTGTCAGTTAAGTACAACATTAGACAACAGCCTCACTGCAATGATGGATGAGAGATCACAGCCGGAGCATATATTACTGTTATTGTTGTTCAAGTTTTACTTGTTCAACATGTTGGCTGATAAACATTTTTTTATTGGATTTCTACTCGCTTTTTGCATGTGTACAGTATGTATTAAAGTGTACACAGAGGGGAGACTTAACTATATGTTCAGACATGATAATCTCACCAATTCTTGGTGGGCAATTTTTACAAAAACATGCTCTAATTTTCAGTCGCATATGTGAGTGAAGTGGAGTGTAGGCTGCAGATTAGTCTCCAGACATTTTTGTTGAATAGGTGGTGGGAGTGCAAACATCAGCCAATGCCGATTAATTGAAAACGTCAAAGATTGGCCTGATTAGCTGGCCAACTGCTATAGAGACACTTAGTTCACACACTGGAAAAAGTAAAACAGCTTTGTCTTTTAAAGTATAATTTTACACTGAATTGATCCAAATTTTTGATTTTCCATTTGAACCTTTTTTTTTTTTTTTTTTTTTTTTTAAGTTCGCTTAAAAGTAACCAGCACCACTCATGGTAAAACTTGAATTGACTCCGTTAACTCAAAATACATTTCCACTTCAGAACAGAGGGTTCACAAATCACACGACATAGCACTAGCTCGCTTCCAAACGATCTTTTGACAAGATAAGAGGTGGACTACAGGCCAACTACATATGCTGTACTAACTGGTGTGCTTGTTAGCCAGTATTAACTAGCTAATCTTACGTTTAACTTTTCCCAAACCCATAAGAAAAGTTGGCAAAACTGCTAAATCAAACATTATATTAGCTACATTTAAGTGACACAGGCCAAAGACATCAAAAAAGAATAGTTATGTGGTGGGCTAATGTTCCCGCGTAACCTTAAGGCCAATGCTAAATCTAACTAAATCACTGTTGTATTGGTAACAATCCGTCGATGCAACGATTACAATACAGGGGTTACAATTCAGTATCTTGCGATATTATTATTTTTGTGGACGTACATTTATTTATTTTTTCCATCAGTGGTATGTTAGACTACTGCCTTACAAAACTGCTTCAGAGTACTTTGGAGAGATTGCAAAGAATGTGCAGTAACATGTTTTCATGTACTTTTATGGAAGCAAAAATCCAAACTTCCTTGTTGACCTCTATCCCAAGTCAATTCCAGGAGTGTGAAACACAAAGCTACAACTAACAATTATTTTCCCTAGTAAAATAGCAGGCAGATTATTTTCAGGATGAATCAATTGTGCCTGTAGTCCAGGAGTCCCCAACTCTAGTCCTCAAGGACAAACAAGCAGTGCAGTGGGCCTTGATCACCCCTGGTTTAGTCTGTAAAATGTCAAAAAGTTGTGATGGCCATGGAATTGTCCTATAGCCCAATGTGACATCTTTAAAATGTTCTTTGACATGTGTTTTAATCAGACCTAAAGTCAAACATTTACAAAACCATTATACAAAAAAAAAAAAAAAAAAAAAAAGTATCAGTGAATGTTGGAAACATTTGCTTAAATAACAGGATTAATCAGTAATTAAAATAGTTTGGAAGAATTCTCTTTTGATCAATTAATCAATTGATTCTTGCAACTGCAGTGAGACAGACAGTTTATTTCAAAAAAATATAATTGATAGATAATCAAATAAATGACCAGGATTGACCAGGATTTGTCCTTTAACTCACATATAAAACAAATCTCTAGAACAGCCTTCTTCCACCTACAGAACATTGCCAAAATTAGGAGCATCCTGTCTCAAAGTGATGCCGAAAAACTGGTCCATGCATTTGTTACCTCTAGGTTGGACTACTGTAATTCCCTACTTTCAGGATGCCCCACTAACACCCTAAAGAGCCTGCAATTAATCCAAAATGCTGCAGCAAGAGTGCGGACTGGAACTAGCAAGAGAGATCATATTACACCTTCACTAGCTTCTCTCCATTGGCTTCCCATTAAACCTAGAAAAGAATTTAAAACCCTGCTTCTTACATATAAAGCTCTGAATGGTCAGGCTCCATTATATATAGAAGAACTCATAGCACCATATCATCCCAGTAGACCACTTCGCTCTCAGAATGCAGGCCTACTTGTGGTTCCTAGAATTTCCAAAGGTAGAATGGGAGGTAGAGCCTTTAGCTATCAAGCTCCTCTCTTGTGGAACCAGCTCCCAGTTCAGATTCGGGAAGCAGACACCCTCTCTACTTTTAAGTCTAGGCTTAAAACCTTCCTCTTTAATAAAGCATATAGTTAGTTATAGTTATGCTGCTATAGGCTCAGACTGCTGGGGGACCCACCCCCCAATGCACTGAGCTCCTTTCCTCCTCTTGACCATCTCTCCTCTCCTCTCACCCTGCAATTGTCATCACTGTATGTCATTAACTTTGTGTGTTTTCTCCCGTAGTTATCTTTGTCCTTCTCTGTCCCCCTCTCTCTGTCCCTTTCTGCAGGTGTCCCTGGCTTTGAAGCTGTGTGTCTTCCATTGTGCAGCTTCTTGTCCTACCAATCTGCCCGATGTTTTGTTGTTGCTTTTTGTTGCTTTTTGTTGCTCTGTTCTTTTCTCTCTCCACTTTTCACTCACCCCAACCGGTCGAGGCAGATGGCCGTCCACCCTGAGCCTGGTTCTGTTGGAGGTTTCTTCCATTAAAGGGAGTTTTTCCTGTCCACTGTTGCCTATGGGGGTTCTCTCTATACATCTTTATAATCTTGACTTTATTCTGTAAAGCACCCTGAGATGACTTTGTTGTGAATTGGCGCTATATAAATAAAGTTGAATTGAATTGAATAGATCACAGCAAGCTCATAGAGATAATCAAAAAGAGAGGAGGGGCTGTCAGAGAAAAGACCAGGGACAAATATATTATCTATTAGCTTCTTCCAACGTTAAAGTTACACTTGAGGGTAATGGTAAATTTGAAGTTTCTCTAAAGTGAAATACTGGCTTGTTACAAAGTGAAACAATATGTTTTTGACTTGTGTGGATGCAGGTTTTTGCTTTGGGGAAAAGTAAAAGTATTCATTAGCATTTAAAATAATAATTTTAATAAAAAGCAATATAAGTAACAAATTACGGTAATTTTTTTAGGTTGATCCAAAGTATCATTTTTTCAGTGCAGTGTTGTCACATAGCAATACTTCTTCACTTATAAAGACAATCTTTGTTTGAAAATGTAAACAGCAAATGAGAAGTCTAATGGTTGCCTAGGTATGTTGTATGTGTGAGAAACAGTGCCTTTGCCATTTAGTTGTTTAGGATCCATTTAGTAGATTGCGTGACTGAACAAGTATGAAGATGTATTGTAAACTCATCAAGATGCATAACGAGAGTCAAACAATCTATAGGAAATCTTATGACCACCATATAAATATATAAATAAAGGGTTATGACAGTAGCTGTGTAATATATCAGATTTAAAACTAGTGTTTAACAAGTAGCCATTTATGCATCAATAGACTGTGGAATGTTGTTGAAGTAGTGACTGGTAGGTGAAAGGAGAACTGCAGCTTGGATTTTATGACGCTGGTTTTAGAGTTAAAACACACTGGATTCCTGATGTAAGGACACTGATAGGGTAAAGAACAGAATAAATGTCTATCATTTGTCTATCATTCTGTTATTGAAAAATTATTATTATTATTATCATTTTTAGACAAAACCGGGAATGTGGGAGAATTTATAGCTCTTCTGTTCACATTTACCTACCTCTTCTGCACCCACTAGCTTAATCCTTAGGTCTCTAATGACAGACTCGTTCTTGTATTTCCTCTCTGTCAGCTCTCTGCAGGAGGCCTCCAGCTCTGTCAGTCTGCTTTGAAGCTGCTGGCTGCTCTGCTTATGAGCACCCTCCAGCTCCTGGCGAAGCTGCTCAGTCTGCTGTTGAAGCCTGTTCTGTAACTGAAGGACATTCTAAATCAATATCTCTAACAAAGTCTGCAGCACAATCTGCTTTTTGCTGCTGATCAGTGTGTGTACTATGGCCCAAATTAAAAGGTTCCCCAGATCCCAAAAATGCAATTAACTGAACATGGGCTGGAGAATTACTTCAAAAGCAATTTTTTGAGTTTTTAAAATGTAAAACTTAACCTAAATAAACTTGAGAAAATAAGACATTAGTTATTATGAGCCTTCTTATATGGTGGATCATGTTTTAAAAACAGCAATAAATTGAATTAATTCTTCATTAGGGCTTGGCAATATTTCAACATTTTGATTAATTCAAACTTATTTTTCAGTGTGAAAAATTTCTAAATTAAAATATGTCTGCTTCTAGCAGACCAACTCCAACAGATGACATCACCAGGATGAGTTTTTTTTTTTCATCGTTAGTAGTTCTGATGATGTCATCTGGGGGAGATCTGGAAATCCAGGTTGATCGTGACTACAAACGGTATAGAATGAACAAAATGACATAATCTGATCTGAAGGTCCCTTCAAGTGATGTCATCTGGCATTTGTCAGGTAGATGTAGAGAAATATTTTAATATAGGGAAGTCAGAGGAAAGTTTAATGGCATTCATTTACATATATAACCCAAACTAGATTAATAAAAAAAGCAAGTTTAATATCAGTGAAAGTGTCCTTTAATGACATTTATTAACAACTTTATGAAAACCTAGTTAAGGGCAGATTGAAGGGTCTTACCTCTAAGGCCTTCTCTCGCTCTGACTGTAACTCCTGAGAATGACGGCTGGACAGAGAGCTGCTCTGACTTGTCCACTCTGAGCGGAGTTTGTCCAGCTCTTTAGTCTTTTCAGACAGGGTCTGAGAGAAAAAGAGACAAGTTAGGATAAGTACCTTTTTTTTTTTTTTTTAAACCCCTGCAATCACAGCCATTTTTCGTTTGGCACAAAACATTCTACATATTGGCCATTAATACACTCACTGGCCAATTTATTAGGTATAAGAGGAGGAGGTTCTAAAACTTTGCCCCCCCATTCATTTCAAATAATAAACACATAGTTAATGTTCTGCACTTATATAGTGCTTTTCTACCTATTAGCACTCAAAGCACTTTACACTGGTTCTTATTCACCCATTCACACTCACACTTATACACCGATGGGGGAGCTGCTATGCAGCTGGCCAACACTCACCGGGAGCAACTAAGTTGGGGGTTCAGTGTCTTGCTCAAGGACACTTGACCAGAGGAGCCGAGGATTGAACCAACAACGGTGAGATTGATGGACAACTGCTCTACCTTCCTGCACCACAGTCACCCTAGTAGAATTACAGTTTCTCAAATAGCACCAAATATAACAATATAAATATTTTTTAACTTGTTCAAATATCTTTCCCCCCCACTAATCGACATTTAAAGATTTAGGCTGGTATTTAAATGCTTATTGTAAAGATTTTATGGGGGAGCAGACTAATAAACAGAACATGGAGGTATTTTTTGCACATGGCTTTACAGATCCAAAATCAAATGAGTAAAGCTGGTTGTTCTAATCCTGTTTCAGCTCATTCAGGTCTCTAAGTTCTTCAAACCTACTTGGGAATTTAACTAGAAAAACTGGATTTTATCATTTGTGATAACTGTGCGACCATGATCACTGTCTGGAGCACATATTTTAACACTATAAACCATGATCAGTAGATTTCCTATTGGCTACATGTTATTGAGAAAAGACGGAAACAAAGCGTAAGAGAGAGTTAAAATAAAAATAGAGTGAGCAAGAGAAAGAGAGTGAGAGCCTGGATTTTTTTAGAGCACCTTACTGGTGTATGTATGTATGTATATATATATAGCATGCTTTGAGCCATATACTAACATTAGTGGTGCAGATGTTAATTTAGAACAAGACATTCCCTAATTTCCCTAATTTAGTTATCCAACTACTCTCTAACAAAAACAGGAATTGTGTGCATACACACATATGGTTATTGATGATTGATTGCTATTATCTTTTTTGTACTGCAGGTGACATATTAATTTGTTAGAAATTTATTTAGACTCACCCACACACTGTTGCACTGGGCAACACTTTTTATAAACAGACTTCTTTTGTTATAGTCACATGAATTTAGTTTGATCACATTCATAGTTGGATGGAGGTTCTGGTCCAACACCCTTTTAATCCGAGAGGTTATCTTGTTTATACTCACTAAACCTGCTCCTGAGTAGGTTTGAGACCAAGGATCCATTTCGGGGATAACAAGGTCAACATAATTTTGGAAGAACCAACAAATATGGGATCATGTTAAATTATTAAGAACATTTTCTAGCTAACCTGTTAATCCACAAACAAAAAATAGGGCCCAGGCTGGTTTTCTACCCGGCAGAGATATAGTATGTTAACAAATTCATACAATTGTTTAAAAAGTTACTGAAAAATAATTAGATCAGAGCTTTTGGAAAGGACATAGTTAATTTTAAAATGTCAGCTTAAATACCAAGTTTTAAAAATATTTGTAATGCTGTTTATCAAAATAAGGGCACTCAAAGCACTTTACACTGCTTCTCATTCATCCGTTTGCAATCATAATCACACACACTGCAGCTGCCCTACACTACTAAGTTAGGGGTTAGGCGTTATCTTGTTCAATGACAATTCACCATGTGACCGGAAAAGCCAGGGATCAAACCAACAACTGTGGAATTGGTGGACTGCTTTACCCCCTGTGCTGGTCACCCCCTGGATTTTATCTGATAGATTTCACTGTCATCAGTCCTTAGGGGATGTCCAAACATATTTCTATTCCAAGATCAACCACGTTTCTGCAGTGGTTGCTTGTGTGATGGCAGCCCTCACCTGTTGAGCATAGTTTAACTGCCGTGTCAGATCATCTTCAGTCTTCTTAAGCTTCATCTCCAGAGCTTGCTTCTCTCCCTAACAGAGTAAGAGAACACAGAGTATCTCTAAAAACATGGCTATACATTATTTTTTGGAAGAAAAAAAAAGATGATTTTACTGAAACAATTTAGGTTTGTCAGCAAAAGCTACATTTTCCTGGATATCTATGTGAAGTTTGTCTTTGGAGTTTACCCCTTTCTGAACTATGTTTTTTATGCAATTATTTCTTAAAAACCAGAATATGCAATATAATTCATTTGACTGTTTTTACTCACCTGGTTGAAATTTAATAGCAAGATATATCATGTGTACAGTCAACCACTCCAATTACCATCAGAGAAATCAAAGTTATGAGCCCTGTATCAATAAATCAATTTTACGAGTTTTTAAACATTTACCTTGCCAGACGTAACCATGACAAAGCTCTGTTTGATCAGATCGTATTTTTCTTACATGAACAAACGTACAACTGAAAGCTCTATTCAAATGTCAGCAGTATTATAATGATGATATTAAGTGCAAACCTTCAGAGATGAGAGACACACTGCCAGATAGTCTTTAACTTCTTTATCGGAGCCTTGAGCAAGCCGTAAAGACAAGTGATTCAGGTGTTTGAATGCATTTGTCTCTACAACACTAAAGTTAGCAGGACCTTCAAGCACTGGAGACTGACATGACAATTGCAGAAGAAACCTATTGAAAGATATTTCAATATGATGAAATGATACTTTTTCCACCCAACAATTTAATAAGCTGATAAAGCAACCACAAACGTGTCACATATTTTTCCAATAACTTGCAAATAATTAAACGATTAACCCTTAACTATTTAACATGATTTGAATGGCTTGATTTTCTGCATTAATTCGCGTACAATGTGATCTGACCTGTCATCTAAATGACTGTCATCTTTTTATACAATCCCTCATGCAAGATTTCACACTTTTTAACCTTGATGTGTGTGTTCTGCAAAGACTATAATTGTTTGTGTGCTGTTGGCTTTAGCACACGTTTTTTTTTACTTGGGACTTGAAGATGAAGATCATATGTTATGATAAATGAATGCAGAAAACCAGGTGACCCATGCCAGTGCGTGCGTAAAAACAGGAATCAATAGGTCCAGTGTTGGGCAAGTTTGAATAATTTTATGAATTACAAATTCAAACTCAGTAATTACTTTAAATTAATAATTCATTATGGTGGTATACTTACCAGGAATAAATATTGGTGTGTATGGGGAAGGAGGTCAGTTGCTACCAAGAGCAGAAGTACAACTCCCAATAATTCCATAGTAGTCATATTTAAATGTAAGTTGTTGTTAGCTGGACTGGTAAAGCTATGGAGATGCCTACATCCCAGAGAAGTCTTGAGACCCGTGTGCAGTCGCTGAGGCTAGTTTACTGTAACTACTGCTGGATGTAACCAAATCCCTCCTGGTTAGTGGGCTGCTTGATTGTTAAACCACAATGATAACTTTTTTGGAGTAGCTGGCAGGTACCTGACAGAGCTTGGGTAAGTGAAAGATGTAAAGTAACATGACTTTTGCTAATGAGTCATTAGTTAGGTATTGTCATTACTATTGAATTAAGCACAGTGTAAAAAAATGTGTACAAACTTGCCCAACAGTGAGAAGAACAGATACAAATCAATATGTGAGATAACACTGAACAGTGTGATGTCATGTGTTGTTTTGCATTTCTTCATACCTTGGATGGTCTGACTCTTGTTCAGAATAGCATAGATTAAGCAGGTCAATAAACTTCTGAGGAAATGATGCAAAGTCTATCAAAAGCCCCTGTTGGACTTTCAAACTAACAAAAGGAGAAAGAAACAATGAAAGACACTATTAGTGAGTGTAAATGAAAGCTTGTTTATAATGTTCTAAATCCAAATGCTCTGCCAATACTTACCTTTGGAAATCTTCTTCTGATATACAAAGGCTGAAGAGAAAATATGGATCTGTGTCATCGGTTAGTCTTACTAGAAGATCCTAACGGAAAGAAAGACAAAAGGTTCATCAGCTGGTCTTAAATATCCTGGCTAATAAAAGGTTTAAGGACTGGAATGTACAGTGCACCCAGGGGAGGGGAATCAGTGGGTGTATGCACCTACAATACAGAACTCCTTCTCACCCTTTTGTGTACTGGACTTGTTGTCAACTGAAGGTCAATTGTGACACGGATATTTGCTTTCCTGTGGAACCAACAAGCAAACAATCTGACTTTAAACAGAACTGTATTTAACCAATGAAACGATATTAGTAGCACAATCGAGAAGTTAACGCACTATAGACTCAAATCAAGCTTTACTGTACAAGCCAAGTCATTGCGCAACAAATTCTCATAAATTGCATTTCAGCAGCTTTTAATATAACATAAATATCAGCAAACACCACTTAATACAGTAACATTAGCGTTAATTCGGGATAAAGTTGGAGAAACTATCAGACGACGCTTGAGAAATAATGAACAGTAACGTTCAGCTGGCTACAGCTGTTTCTAGTGTACGTCGGTAACGTCCCAAGAACGGAAGTTTACAGTGTCACGTTCCACCTAACTAACGTTTGTTCCTAACATTTGGTCTTTTCGCTGGCTTTTAATCAACAAAGTCATAGGTGCTGGGGCAAATAAACGCTACAATCTTGTCTAGAGCTGAAATACAAAGCGCTAACTCTAATTATACTTAATGGCAGCAGTGTTACCTTTCCTCACAGTCCCTGCACCTCACGTTCACCTGCAGCACTTTGCTAAAGAGCTCCTCCATGTTGAAGTCGATTGGAAAACTAACGAATGTAACGTTAAAATAAGCGGCTATTGCATAGGGGCGACAGCTTCCATCACACGGACTGAAGTGTTGTTCCTTCAGTTTTTGATTTGGCGCCTTTCAGCCGCCAACGGAATCGCTGCGAAAACGGAAGCTGAATGATTCTTCTTTTGTAGGTGTAATGGCGGTTGGCCGAGCAGCTCGAGGCGCAATAGCGCCTCCACTGGCGTGAAGTGTAGAACAAAGGCCTCGCAGGAAAAAATAAATGATCCTTATTTGTGACCCACTTTATGAAGTGAATGGTTGAGTCCTGTGTTAATTTACTTTGGGCAGTTTTTACCTTAGGCTGTTTTTTTTGTTGTTGTTTCTGCCCAGCTGTCTTGCTTTACCAACATATTCTTAGATCTGATCAAAGTGCCTAACTGTGCCAGTTTATCACAATATTCTTGTCATACATACTGCATTGTACCCTTTATGATTAATTTAGCCTCCGTCTTAATGAAATCTCAACTGTTTAAATGCCAATTTGTCTGTCCATTCTTCAACTATTTGTATTGCAGCCTGCATTTTCCTATTTGTATTGCAGATTACATCCTCTTTTCCAAAGGCCTCCATCATCTGCAGACATTGACCTTATATACTTTGTTCTACCTATTCAAAAACATCATTAATCTTATGTTAATAATAATTGACTACAAACACTATCCTGTGGGGTTCACTTTTCAACTGAATACATATTGGAGTACTGAATACTTACCCTTACTTCTGTGCTTCTGTAAAGTAAAAATTCTAACATCCTACTCCCAATTTATGAAAGTTCACATGGAGTCCTTATCAAGACAGCTACAAGCTTTTCTTTGTTTCTTTAAACTTTTCTAATCTCTGATAATCTGATTCCAGGCAACCAGTAGAACAGAAACCATAGTGTTGCTTCCTTTATGGAATCCAACAGATATTTTCTTGGTATGTAATACGTTGCCATTCAATGGAATAAGAATAATCTTCTTCTTCTTCTGGATTTGTAATGGCATGTCAAATATAAAGCCCCCGCTACCTACCCCATACCTGACCCCAACCAGTCAAGGCAGATGGCCGTCCACCCTGAGCGTGGTTCTGCTGGAGATTTCTTCTGTTAAAGGGAGTTTTTCCTCTGCACTGTTGCATGTGGCTTGCTCAAGGGGTATTTGTTGGGGTTCCTCTACATACTTGTATAGTCTTGACTTTATTATGTTTCTAAAGTGTCTTGAGATGTCTTTGTTCTGAATTGTCGCTATATACAGTAAATCAAGTTGAACTGAATTGAACTATCACCAACTACTGACTGGGAGCGTCGTAAAGCTGTCTAGGCCAAATTGTCCTTAGACCTTAGCTGGTGACTGGGGAGCAGGTTGTCCTCTCAATACGCTGCTGTAGGTGCAGCTGGATTTCGTGGATCGTTCATAATGCGCTTCCCCTCTTGACAATCAGTATCTATGTTTCTAGCCCCGTCTATCGTCATTCGTAGTTTCGTAAAGTCTTCCTCGATGTGTTTGAGCCACAGTGCCTCTGTGCTGTTCGTTGAACCCTCCATTGGATGGGTCGCTCTCTCCAGAAGAGAGTCGAAGTTATAGTCGACGGGAATTCATTCTGCAGACATGGCCAAACCTTCGTAGTCTGTGATTTTCAATTCGTTCTTCGAATGAAGGCTGATGATCACACTTTGTCTAGATTCTCTCGTTACCCCGTATACTGTAGCCGTGGCACAGATGTGTGTTCGAATCTACATGTGGTTTCTTGCCTAGTTTTTCTCGGTTGCCCAGACCAACCTCCTCCTTTTGCAGCTGGGCTTGGGACCGTCCTTGGTGGAGTTGCCAAATTGTTACACTAACAATTATGGTTAAGCTATTGAGGAATGTTAATAATTATAATAGAAGAAACTTTTTAATTTGTTTAAGGAGAATATGTGCTGCACTATTTTTTTATGAGTGAAAACACATCAGGTGATTCCACCAAACAAAGTAAAAACGTAATACGGGTAAGGTGGAGATTAATTTTCTGTGGGTATATATTTAAATATTTTTATTGCATATTACATGTACCATGTTGTTTATATGTGTATATATATTTAATTGTGGTTATTGTATATTGTCAGAAATGTTTTGTCTTTTTTACATTTCTGGACAGGAAATGCAACACAGAGGCTGTATACATAGAGAAACAAAGTAGACTCTACTTCTGAAAGAGGTTTAGGTTGCAAATCTTTGCCCAGCCTTCATAACTGATTTCTTTCTGAATGGCTTCAGCTGAGGTCACGGTGAGGTGATTAGGGTTTGTAGTAGATCTTGTCCTGATCTGATCAAAGCAGTCCTCCTGCAGCAGGGCACATTGACAAGTTGGTCTGTGAAGTCTTCCCTGGTGTGTCCTGGTCGGGAGTCAGAATATAAAAAGTATGCAGTGATGACATGACTATTTCCCTCACATCACAAATACGTAGTGTTACTAAACAATGTTCAACAAGTTCTGTTTACAGCCCCAGTTATAGGATTAGAATCTAATTTTTATTGTCCAACTGGAGCTGTCTGGTGTACACAGTGTGTTCATGTTACAGCAGGCCGCTGAGTTTTTTTTTAACATTTACATTTGGATAAGGTTAAAAATGACAGTGTCTCAGTGAAAAACACATAAAGCTAACAATGCTACATTTTGTAGGAAAAAACAGATGGTTATTATTAGTAGATCTCCAGTTAAACCACAGTTGTTACCTTACATCAACCTTACAGGCCTGAGATAGCATGTTAAAGAAAGATTGATCAAATCTAAAACGAACCTGTCTGTTATCTTTGAGCATTCTCATTGGGATGGGGAGACATGTTGATGGTTTAGATGAAGCAATAGTTGAAGTTAGCTCAGTGATAGTGGTGCATCCCATTTTCAGCTTTCATGATGCCTGTTTTAATCTATAAGTTAGTGAGTGTGAGTGTAATTTATTGCTCTAACTACTACTTCTAACCAGTACATCATAGTAAATTCAAAAGTAATGCAGTGTCCAGGCAGGTACTATCCCCATCTACATCTACACCGTACTAAGCACTAAATCAGATTGAAAAAGGATGTAAATTCAGTTAGAAACTATGAATGAGGAAGTTGAGGACCGTATAAAATAACTAATAAAACAGTTTTTAAACATTTTCTACTTTGGGTGTGAGATTGTATGAGTAAGGCTTTTGAATTAATTATACAGTCACTATGTTTAGGACCATGGCTGATCAATAATCCTGCAAGATAGATGCTTGTCCTCCAGCTTGGCCTGCGCTTTAAAGAATGGGATAATTAGTAGACTGGTGACTGGTGGCTCAGTGGGTAGAGAATCGTTGAGGGATGCAGAAGTCTGCAGGATCAAAATCCAGACCACACACACTAGGTGTGTCCCTGGGCAAAAAACCCATTACTAGCTTCCTGGGTGGCCCTTGTGGCTGCCCACTGCCCCCTCCAGGGGATTGGGTTATGTTGCACACATAGGTGCTCAATGAATATTCTGTAAATACATTCGACGATCACTTATCAAGTCTTTTACTAACAGAGATTTAGGAGAAAGTTAGTATTCCCACTTTTAATTCTGTTGTGCTGTGTGTGCGTGTGTGTGTGTGTGTGTGTAAAAACATAATTAAAATCATCTGATCAAAGTTTGAAATATTCATTCCTGTCTGACTATATCAGCCTCTCTCACATCACTGTGACAGAATTTTTTTCTGTCCTTCTTTACAATATTTTTTCAGTTTATTGAGGTTTTTGAGAATGCGCTTATGCACAGCTCTCTTAAGGTCCCACCACAGCATTTCAATGAGTTTAGGTCTGGACTATGACTAGGTCATTCCAAAACCTTGATTCTTTAATTTTTCAGCCATTTTGATGAAGACTTACTGGTCTGCTTTGAATCATTGTCCTTTTTGCACGACCCAATTGGGACCAAGCTCCAACTGTCAGTCGGATGGCCTCACATTTGCCTCCTGAAAACTCTGGTATAGAGAGGAGTTCATGGTAGACTTATAATTGCAGGTCAGGTAGCTGCAAAACAAGCCCAAACCGTCACCTCTCCACTGTTGAGCTTGACCGTGGGTGTGAGGTTTTTGTGCTAAAATGCTGTGTTGTTTCCAAACATGGCACTGGCTGTTAAGGGCAAACAAGTCCACTTTGGTCTCTTCTGTCCATAGGACATTGTTCTAGATGTCTTGTGGTTTGTTCAGATGCAGTTTTATGAACCTCAGTCATGCTCCTTCCAAACAACTTCTTCTGAGTGTGCTGTGGACTTAAACATTTAACAGGTTCAGTGAGGTCTGTGGGGTCTGACCTTGGGGTGAATGTGCTGGGACATATGCTCCTTGGAAGACTGGCAACTATCTTAAATAATCATTGTAGAGCTTTGATTTTCAATTGTTTGGAAATTGTTAAATACACAGCGCAAACTCCTGCTTTTTTAGAGGTCTGCAGACCTGCTACTCAATTAATCAAAGGGCTGATGATTAGCTGCACTTTTCTGCAACTTCGATTCAATTCAATTCAATTCAACTTTATTTACATAGCCCCAATTCACAACAAAGTCATCTCAAGGCACTTTACAGAATTAAGTCAAGACCATAAAGATGTATAGAGAGAACCCAACAATTCCCCCTTGAACAAGGTTTTAAGCCTAGACTTAAAAGTAGAGAGGGTGTTTGCTTCCCAAATCTGAACTGGGAGCTGGTTCCACAGGAGAGGAGCTTGATAGCTAAAGGCTCTACCTCCCATTCTACCTTTGGAAATTCTTGGAACCACAAGTAGGCCTGCATTCTGAGAGCGAAGTGGTCTACTGGGATGATATGGTGCTATGAGGTCTTCTAAATATGATGGAGCCTGACCATTCAGAGCTTTATATGTAAGAAGCAGGGTTTTAAATTCTATTTTAGATTTAATGGGAAGCCAATGAAGACAAGCTAGTGAAGGTGAAATATGATCTCTCTTGCTCGTTCCAGTCAGCTCTCTTGCTGCAGCATTTTGGATTAATTGCAGGCTCTTTAGTTACTGGGGCATCCTGAAAGTAGGGAATTACAGTAGTCCAACCTAGAGGTAACAAATGTATGGACCAGTTTTTCGGCATCACTTTGAGACAGGATGCACCTAGTTTGGGCAATGTTCTGTAGGTGGAAGAAGGCTGTTCTAGAGATTTGTTTTATATGTGAGGTAAAGGACAAATCCTGGTCAAAAACAACTCCAAGGTTCCTTGCAGTAGTACTGGAGGCCAGACTTATGCCATTTAGAGTAACAACATATGGTTGGACTTCATATTTCTGAGATTTTTGGGATCAAATACCATGAACTTCCCCTCTTATCCTATGGAAGCAGTAAGTGTGTACTAGTTTTATTTTTGCGTAGGAAGGTGTGGGAGGGTTCCGTATTCAGCAGTTTTTTTAAATTTTGGGAGTGAGTTTCCTGAGTGTGCAGTTTGGGAGCTCGTCATCACCACCATCATGAGATCACTGAGCTACAGACAGGCGCGTGGTTTCCTGATCAGTCCCGGCACATAAGAACAATTCATCCCTTCTTTCCCTTGTCAGAACTTTGTTTGCACTTCTGCTTCTCAGATCTCCTATTCTGCACACATCAAACCTGCATCTGCTTGTTGTCTGCTCCTTTTGTCATGTTGCAAATTGTTTTTGGACTGAGAAATAGTTAGTGCTTACACCTTCAGAGTTTCTCCCGCGAGGACAGTTCGGATGATCTTGCTGGGTTATATGTTTGAAACGTAACACTGGACAATGTCTGAGGCTGATATTGTCCGGGGTTTATATGTAACAGGCTTTACAAAATAAAGTCTGGATAATGTTGGGAGCATCTCACTAAGACATTTGAGTGTGAATGAGGCTTTTCACACATGCACTGGAATCCTGAAAAAGAAATTAACTAGCAGCTCAGCAACATTTAAAGGTAAAGTAGAAGGTAAAGGAAGACATCTAAAGTGGATTAAAGTGGATTCTGTCCATGGTGAAGAAGAACTCTATCACAACATTTAGCTAATTCAAGAAAAGTTAAGGTAGGTGTGTCAAGAGACTCCTTTATTAAAACCACCAGTAATGTTTAAGAACAAAATCTTTGCAGGAAAAGATCTTTAAAAGCCTGCCCAGTTCTGAATGAAAATTCTTTGGAATCATGAAACCAAGATTAACTTGCATCAGAATGATGGGAAGCCAAAAATATTTAAAAGCAGAGGAACAGCTCGTGATCTGAAGCATAACAAATCATCTGTCAGACATGTTGGAGGCAGTGTTATGGCACCAGCACGCAATAGAACCAGGAGACAGGTGCTTATTGATGACCTGCCTGCTGATAATAGCAGGATGAATCATTTTGAAGATGGATAACGACCGTAAATCTACAGTGAAATCTACCCAAGAATTTCACAAGGCAAAAAAAAAAAGTAATATTCCTCACTGGCCCAGTCGGTCACCTGGTTTCAACCTAACAGAGCAGCTTTTTGAAAGCAGAAAGACCCACGTACAAGCACCTGAAGGCCTAGCAAGGCATCTCGAGGGAGAACACCAGAGCAATAATTATCACTTCATTCCATCATTATTTTACGTCCCATATAATTCCTGAATGGTTAATGTCACACTTTTGTCAAAACCCTCGAAATTAAGCTCAAAGTCCTGACTTCACTCAGGTTATTTCATTTCCATATTCACAGTGGTGGTGTACAGAAGCCAAATGTCAAAAACAGAATTGTTTCAATATTTAGGAACCTAATTGTACGTATACTAATACAGGATGTATAACTTAAACATTATGGTATACACCCACTTCTTTGTATGATCATTTTTATTTTAAACAACCTTTTTTTTTACAGGTAAAACTACCCAGAAAAGAACAGAGGTGCAGATGGTCAAGAGGTACGTACCTACAAAAAATGACTATGAGAAACGGCTGAATCAGAAGGTCTGATGAAAAGAGACTGAACTTAAACGTTTATAACTAAAAAGGAAAGTGCAGCCTAAAATGTGTGGAGTTTGACAGACAAGCAAGCTTTTGTTTGGGTTTTAGTTTACATGGTAAATGTCCTAGAGGTACTGAAAGCACAATGTATGTTTTTTTCCGCAGTTGAGTTTGAATGTTCTAAATGCTTCGCATCATTTACAGTTAAAAGGATTTAAGTTTGTTGTTGGTGGTGAGATTTGATGGTTTCCTCATAAAGCCATTTCTCTGATTTACCTGGATAACCGTGCTTTTATAATTTATTATAATAATTAATAAAACAAAATTGAATTTGCAATTTCAAAAAAGAACAAACACACAATGGTAAATATCACCCTGTTGCAACTTTTTTGAGATGTGTTGCAGCCATCAAATCTAAAATGAGCTAATAGTTTCCATGAAATGTTCAAATGTCTCAGTTTCAACATCTGATATGTTGTTTATGTTTTATTGTGAGTAAAATATGGGATTGAGAGATTTGTAAATCATTGCTTTTATTTTCATTTACTCTTTAAACATCGTCCCAACTTTTTTCAGCAGCATATCCTTTAACAAATGTTAACAGAAACATACAGGGACCCTTTTGTGGTGCAAAGGTATTTGTGTTTGCAGTGTAGTTGTGTAGAAACATGGTAGAATAAGAATATAAACAGATACACATACACGTAGAAAAACAAACTGTGTATGTAAATATTAATCAAAGGCACAAAACATTATAGCAATTCATAAAAATCATTTTATGAAGTAAATTCAAAAATACATTATAATTTAAGCTAAATGTATTTCTCCTTTCCCTTATAACGGGTTATTATCTACCTGCGACTATTCCTGGGACGACCATTCTGACTAAGAGGTAATTTGAGGACTACTGTTGTGGGTGTGAAGAAAGGAGTTAAGAGGTTTTTTTCTACCAATGTGATATCTGTGCTTGGTGAATCCTACTCAGTCTGTCTGTTGTTGGACCAGACAGCAGTGGGTAGGGACTTCATGATAGTCTGTGGACATATCAATAAACTCATCTGCATTTTATCAGCGAAAACAAAATGAATCAGTACAACAATAGAATATACAAAACAACATATATGGATTTGGCAAGAGAGAACATCTGGACAGGAATGAATGGTTACGTTTCTAGTTCAACGTTCTTCTTTCCGGTACTATTTCTGTTTTGATCCTGACTTCTGATATTACCCAATCAGCGTGTCGTCGACGTACATTTATGCACGTAGTGTTGTTCAGATTTGAAATGCACGTCGAGGCCTCTGCAACCATAAATTCCCTTCTCTGCGTAGGTCTGCATCGACATTCACGTGTATCCATGAAGAAGAATATTTTAGCCTTTACCGACTATAGTTATAGTAAGTTGTCTGTGATGAGTTGCATCTCCTGGCAGCCATCTAGCAAAGCGATCATGGTGTTACCCTTTTATTGCTGCTGGCTACATAAGTTCTCAGCAGTAATATATATTTGTATTTACATTTTGCAGCTTTAAGCACCACCGGATACGATATGCTTTCGATGCATTTTCACATACTTTTGCATGCACCAAATATCCCTGGTTATCTGTCTGCATGTGCCAAAATAGTTTAGAAAACTTCATGGCTTCATTTGAAAGCAGCTGTGCTGAGCATATAAACATGATGGTAAAGTGCTGCTGGCTCTGTTGCTAAGTAACATTAGAGAACAGCACAGCAGTATCTCACTCAAATTTAAATTCATCTTTTAACAATAAATCTTTTCTCAAAAAGTTGCCAAAATCAAAAAAACAATTTCAGATGCTGGTCAGTGAGCTAATACTTCCTGGTGCATTTCTGTACATTATGTCACTGTGGTACAGGAGCTAGAGCGGTTGACCCCCCCAATCCCACAGTTGTTGGTTCAATCCCTGGCTCCACCTGTCACATGTTTAAGCAAAACACTGAACACCAACTTAGTTGCTCTCGGTGAGTGTTGGCCAGCTGCACAGCAGCGAGCAAAGCACTGGAGTGATCAGATCACATGATTGGTTCGATGGTAAATTATGGTTAAAATATAAGTTTTTAAAAAACGCTTGTTGTATTCTTCCATTCTTCCATTGTATCTGCATGTTAGTACCAGTGATAATAATAATTGGTACCTGATTTAGACAAACAAATGAATAAAGGGTGTACTGTGTGTGTATGGCCCAGTGGTTAGCGCGGCCGCCTCACAGGTACAAGGTTGTGGGTTTGTATCCCCGGCCGGCTGACCGTGGCTCTGTGTGTAGTTTGCTTGTTCTCCGCCTGCTTGCGTGGTTTCCTTCTCCTCCCACAGTCCAAAGACATACGTCTTCAGTTAATTGGTGAGTGTGAATGGTTGTCTGTCTCTGTACGTCTATGTTGGCCCTGAGACAGACTGGAGACCTGTCCAGGGTGTAACCCGCTGCTCACCCCATGACAGCTGGGATGGACACCAGTCTTCCTGTGAACTTAAACAGGATAAGTGGTAACAGATATAGGATGGATAGATTTGCTGTACTAAATCTGGCCCTGCTTCATGTCACATGTGTAGCTGAACTAAATGTTCATAGTCAGACATGAATGAAATGAACAAAGAGGCGACCTGATGGCCAAGTTGTGGTATAGCTTGTTTATTAATGGTATATTCTTTGCATAGGGAAACATACTAATTTCCAGTAATGATTTCACCAGCATTTGCTGATAGCAGTGGCTAAATATGGTTATGACATTTTACCAAAGATGTTAATATCCCCCACAGCAGATGAATAACATTAGGTCAGAAACACCAGTTTAGACAATTGTCATTTAAACTACGATACATTCAAACAGAAGCAGAAATTCAAACTTCATCAGAAAACTGTTTTCATAAGCGAAGACATCCGTTCATGTCCCTGTCTACACGCAGTCTTAGAGGAACGGTTCATGTCACACAAAGGTTAAGCACAAATTTTTGCTTCAGCTTGAAAACATTCAAAGAAAAAATGTAACTAATTCAACTTAAAGTTCTTGTTGAAGCTACAACAACCTAGAGCTGAGGCCCTTTGTACAATAAACTTTTAAAGTTAATGTCAGCACAGATAAAACCAAGCAGAACAAACGCTACTGCTGCCTCTACTGTTCTCATTCTTTTTTTTTTTAATTGGGATACCAATTTGTGCATTATTGCATATTTCTGAATAGCTGTCAGAAGTCAGCTGAAATAGTCTGAGTGTTCTGATATAGAAAATAATCACACAGAGAGAGAGAGAGAGAGAGAGAGAGAGAGAGAGAGAGAGAGAGAGAGACAGACTCTGCTTCACCTCCATTCAGTAACTGGAGGACCTTCTGATGTACATTTATCGTGAAAAAGACTAATTTATTCATGCAATAACTAATAAAAGCTGTTCATGCCTATGCTCTCTCTGATGTAAGGGATATATATCTGGAAGCAAGCAAAGCAGTCCTTTACCAGAATATCTGAAAACTGGTGAGAAAAAGAATCCTTATATTTGTATATAAATATGAGACTGCATTAAAATTTTCTGAGAAAACAAAAAAAACTTCACTCATTCATTACAACTGTCTTGAGCAGAACAATGTGCTGCAGCAACTTACCCGCAGATACAGAAAAGAATCAATATGGCATTACTTACAGCAAAGCTTGAAGTTCTACAAAATCTGCTTTTCAGTAACTAAGGAAGGCTTTTCAACTGCTGTCAGTCTGAATGACAGAAAGGGTTTTGAAGGGCAATAAAAAAAAATTAACTTACACTTTATAATAAGAAACAGCAAAAAGAAACATATCGGAGTTACAAGTTTTTCAGGCAACAGCAGCAGTGTTGAATCACATTAACACTTTATAGAAAAGAGCCCTCTATGAAAACACCCACCAAATCTCCCCAACACTCAGCTGTTTAGAAATCCAACAGTCGTTTTGTTCCTCAAACAGCATTCAGATAAAGATGGCAGCTGCTAAGGTAGCAAGCAGGAATTTGCCGTAGCAGTAGTACTGCTGTTAGTTACAACAGTACAATCAAGAGTGCAGAGCTACAGTACTAACCAATACCCACCAATCAAAAGCACAAAGCATTTATGACCCTAACGTGATGCATGCTACCAGCTGTCCACAAGCATTGCTTGGTTATCTGGTTATAAAGTTGAAGTTATCTGCAACAGTGTTAATAATGGTGAGACTTGCACTTGGCTTGTAACGCTAACGGTGGGTTTTCAAAAAGTGAACCAGGTTCCAGCGCCACATGTTCCTGTTTTGGAAATCAACCAAGAGTAAAGAAACATCTAGAGGGAACTTCAGTAAAACTAAATACGAACAAAATGTTTTTCCATCACGTGGTCCGCAAATTTAAAAAGCCTAAACTTTCATATGTACTGTACGAGAGTGTGTATTTCTTTAAAAGTACACAGTAACCTTCACTTTTCAATTTACCACCAGAGCACAATTACAGTTGGGTCTGTGAACACGGTGTCACCAGGATCCAGTGGTTGGTTTATCAGCATTAGTGCATGGGACACACAGGCTCCCAGTTTAGGCCAAATGACCTGAATTCTCAATTGGCTTAGCCGACGTTAGGAGGCTCTGCATAAACCTTAGTCACCCATATCTCCCAGATAAATCCAAGATTGTAAAACAAATAATACCATGGTGTCAAATATGTCAATAAACTGGTATGTATAATTTTGTACGACAGATATTTGATAATTCATTGGGTAAATATTTAATTATTAAATACTGCATTGTTATTCTGAGTTAGGCATTATGTTGAGTTTTTACTTGGCATATATTAGTGTCTATCGCGATAGAAAAAAATTGAGTATTAAGCAGCAGTCACAGCCAAACTCACAGTCAGCCTTCTGGTGTAATATTTCAAGTGCAAGCGTCAAACATTTAGATCACGTTACATCCAGTACTGCAACAATACTGAAGCTGGACAAAACATGTCTGTGGAATATTCCATCTCCACACTCTAAAACTACTGAAAGCTGGCTTAATATGGGACCATTGGCAAATCGTTGGGCTGATTCAACATGGTAACAAGTGACATAAGCATGGGTGGTTTTAGTCATGATGCAATAGTTCCTCTACTGTAAAAATGTATTTGAAGGCTAATTAATGTTGAAATGATGGTGTAATAATTGCGAGTAATATTTTAGTATGATGCCAATGTTATTACAATTACAAGAGTAATTTATATTGACGTAATAATATTGTGATCAATTGTAAGTTATGTGCCACCTGGGGGCTTCATTTATCAACCATGCGTATGTTCAGTTTTGTGCTTAAATCAAACATACACACAAATTCCAATTGATTATTTTCTGTCTGCAGAAAATGTGCACAATTAGTAACTGTACTGATAAGGTGAAGCAACAAGGTCCCAGTAGACTCAAACTCAAATTGTTCCATTCAAAAGCATGTCATACAAAAGTTAAAAAATATAATTTCACTGTGGACTTTTATGTCAGCTGTCAGAAATCAGCTAACGAAAAGAGAACAAACCAAATAGAGTCAGTTGTCGCCAAAACAACTAGACAATCTTCCATGTTTTTCTGTATTGTGTGTCAGCAGAGAACTGTTGTCATCCATATTCAACATTTTGAAGGCAATTTATGTGTGAAAATTAGCCTGTAAATGCACGTGCGAGAAATATGCTGTAGAACTGGTGAGACTTTGACAAATATGAATTTACATGTTGTCAAAGACCCACATAGAACCTGTTCCACACATGCTTTGATAAAAGAAGCCCCAGGACACTGAAGGTGAAGCTGCTAAATGTTCAGTACTCACTCATTTGATTGGTTTAGTACAATCTGTGCTTTTTCAACTGACAACATCTCTTCTGCCTATGAGATCGAGCAGATTTGGACACTTGGTCACTGCTGTTTTTAACCCCATTCAGAGAATCCTTGGTAACTATTCCTTATTTAGCCTCAAGCTGCAGATTTGTTCTTCATTCCGTCTTTGGTAACTTATTCACAAATATTTGTTTGTAAAGTGATAATTATTAAAGTTTTCAGCTGTGTTAAGAATGTGCCCATCTGTTTCTAGTATAACCTAGAAAGGAGGTGAAAAGAGGACAAACTGTAGCTTTAGTCAACTTCTGTCAGGGTTTCCTCCAGATTTTCCCTAACTCACAGAGCTGTTTTATGGCTTGTCACCCCAAGACCTGAATAGCCAAATACACTGGCAAGGACTGTGGATATTCCGAATACTGAGAATCAGTCCCCGAACGTAACACATGAACACGCACGGGATGTCTGTACAAAAAAGCTCAAATTAAATTAGCATTTAGGCACTGCTCATTTTTTAGTTGATTTTTGTTTTTGTTTTTTGCCCACCCATGTTCTTTGACCCCAGCCGAGGCCAGGACACCTCAAAAGCTGAACTGCTCATATATTTTACTTCAGTTCTGTCACAAATTATTCACCGAATATAAAGAACACGCTGGAGTTAAATTCCTGAATTCATCAGTGCATAGAATTCCCACTTTGACAGCAGTCATGCCATGGTTACTGAAAGCTGTATGCTTCACTTGTTTCTGGGTCAGGTCTTTAGACCACTGTGATGGTTGGGATCGGACAAATCTACTACAAACTCCAGTAGACTGTCTAAACACACGTTTTGCCAAATACATTGTTGGATAAACCTCCTCACTCCACCTATTTGATTCACATTTTACCAAATCCGTAAAAATACTTTGTTGGATTATTCATTATCTTATGGCATATGCCAGATCATTTCCTATACACAAACATTTTGGAGATGGCCTATTTGACATAAACATGCACATGGTTAAAACTACTGAAACTCTGCAATTGCAGCTAAACTTTCCACATCATTTCTACAGCAAAAAGAAACATAATTGTATAACCAATTATGTCATTTTGCAAACCATTTTCTGCACATTATTCCGTACAAGGCTCCAACATTTCAGAACAGGACTGATCACTGCACACACTGCCTTGAAATAACACACTTAACGTATAAAGTATTCTGGAGCCTCTACTTCACATTGACTTAACCCTTTCATGCATAAATGAAACCCAATTCTTTCCAAATATTTATATATTAGTTTGTATTTCATCAGTAGGCAAGTTTTACTTTCCCTCCAGTTTCTCTGGAGGACGAACTGTCCAATGGAAGTAATACCTTCACTGTGTATCACAAGACAATATACTTTGAGAAAACTGACTATCCCTGAAAAAATTTTCCACAGCTGCAATAACGTATTAATAATTCTAACTTTAACTATCAGGTCTATGATGTTTCCGCAGCTAAAAAATAATGAATAATTATTCATAAATAATTTCTTAAGCAGAAATGCCTAGAATCTGCAGGGTGCCACTTCTCATATGTGAGGGTTTAATGTTCTTTGTCCTGCCTGATAATAAACTGGAAATCTTTGGGGTCTGAAATGCTAGTTGAATAACAACCACCTTTGAAAATCGTACTTGTTTTTTTGGGGATATTTTCTCGTTAATAATTATCATTTATTGGGATCGGTGAGTAGATTATTTGCTAATAAAAATGTTAATGTAATTCTTAGTTACAACACAATATGTATGTGTATAAATAGGAACACTCCTCAAACAAAAATTAGCAATCTATTTTCTTATTTAGTGTTCTGAGAATAAATGTAAGATCTCTTTCCTTTGAAGTTTGGCAAAGTATGCAGGGCAAAAAGCTACAAGTCACTGCAAGCAGAAGTTTGGATTCTGTTTTCAGTGAGCTTGTGTACACAACAGGATCATCACCGGGTTTCCACACAGAATAGACTTAATCAGCAGAAAATGCTTTGTAGCAAACTCAAATTAGATGATTATAGCAGAAAAGCACTGATTTACAAAAAAAAGTGACTGGAGGAAAATCAAAGCTTTATTAGAAATGATTTTTTGCTGAAATGCATGATAGCCACTTTAGTGGAGAAATAAGTAATTGTAAATTCCTGCCAGTACAAAATACATATGAATAATAATGTTGTTTCCTAAATTTCACTTTATAAGAGTTAATAATGAAGTGCATGGCAAACCTGACAGTCTGTCAGCCATCTTGGCTTCATCATTTCAATCGTCTAAAAGACAAACACAAGGCTCTGGCTTGTGTGGACATTACAGGTGCTTAGTGTAATGACCCCTGTGCATGATGGGAGCACAGGTGATGCTGCCTGATGCACTGGTGTTTGTGGTCATTGTACAACCACTATGCATAAAAGGGTTAAACTTGTTTCTCCTTCTTCCTACTGTCAACATTCATCTCCCTCACGTGACTAAACTTCACTACACATCCACCCAGAGTTGTTCCCATTTCATGGGTCCTTGACTCTGCTTGATCACACACTTCATCATTCTATAAATTCATTTTTTATAGATCCATAATACATATTTTATACACACTGGTGTGTTTGAAATTAAAATTGTACAAGCAACATAATACTAAAACTCTCGAATGAACTAGAAAACCTAAAAACAAACAAACAAACAAACCTCATAGCCAAGTCAGATAAGAATAGTGTTGAATGCATACGTCGATATAAAACTCAAACTATGGCCTTTGGTAGTATCTGGTCACATGATCAGTCACACAGTCAAGGTTCTTATCCATGCAAATGGACAACAGCCAATTATAGAGCTGCAGGCCGTATGAATCATGAATGGATGGAGTGACTTGACTACATTGACTAAATGCCTGACAAAATATTCCCTATACAGAATAAGACTTTTCCCTGCAATAAATATTTTCATGTGTTAGCATGTATTTAATACTTATGTTAAGCAGGGTGTAGGCAGAGTTGAGATGCATTTCTGAAAATGGCTTTTGTTTGTATTGTGAACATTCAGGAAGGACTCACCACTAGACTTCTTCACCACCAAAACCAACATCTTTGCTTTTGCTAAGAGCCATTTCAAACTGGTGTCCACATTTTAAAAACACAAGGTAATTGTTAACACTTTTTTCAGTGATCTTTCACACTCAGAGACATTGTCAATGTCAATTAAACTCATTCCACACACACTCATTACTAAACCCAACAATAACCATCAGAGCCACTGAAGGACATCAGTTCTATATCAAGATTAAGGACTTGGTTTAGCAAAATATGTCATATACAAAATAAAAAAATTAAAAAAAGATTTAAAGGAACAGTCCAACAGTTTGGGAACTTACATTATCTGATTTAACAAAGAATCAGATGACCAATAAAATAATTCACTATTCACTCTCAGCTGATTAAATTGTCACATAATAATAATAATAATAGGGTTTTGTATCTGGCCGGAGGACCACAATGTCTAATGTCATTCTTGAACCAAGAGTTCAAGAGTGCAAGACAAGCAACTCTTGGTTCAAGAGAACCAAGAGTTTAACTCTCAACTCTACACATGTATTGTGACCCTTGGTAATTGATCAGAGTTCGATACTTAAGTGATGGGACAACAACTGAACCAGCTCAGGTGATGATGTGGTTGAAAGCAATGTCAAAAACAATAAATGGACCTTCAGCTTTGCACAAAGCTCTGGTAAATGTGTGTCCACACTGATTTCAGAAGAAAGAAATACTGCCCTTCTAATGTTACTTTGAGTATGGCAGCAAATGAATGTCCCGAAAAATGTCAAACTATCAGCATTCTTTAGTTCAATGGTAATAGATAAGCACTGACCCAGCTTTGGGTGAAGCTAATGGAAGCTTTCACTGAGCTTATAACCAAGTTACTGTAGTATCTCTGTGTCTCACTGCCACTGTTTAACCTTAAACTATGTACCTGCTGCACTGGTTAATGTCAAGCAAGCATGCTGCTTTTTTTAATTTTTTAATTTTTATTTTTTTTGTAAGTGCTTCCAGCTGTACCATGAAAAGTATGATCATGTTTCCATAATGTATTATTGTTCTTTAACTAAAGGCAAGGCACATAATGTGTTTTATGAAACATCGTGCAAAATAGAAGTTTAATAACAGGGCTATTATTAAAATTGAAAGAAATGGATAACCCTTCCACTGTCATATGACAGAGTCCAAAGGGAGGAGGAGGAGGATAATAGGAGGAAGAGCAGGATAGAAAGGGAGAGGTATCATCAGTTTGAGCCATGCATTCTTCAGGTCAGTACAGTGACCAGGGCAGCACCATGCAGTATACATCAGTTTTAAGCCAACTACAACCAAACCGTAAGCCTTGCGCTACCAAGTTCAGTACAAAATCGATTGTGAGTTCCAAGTAGGCATTGACTGCTGTCAACTGTAACCTCAAACCCCAAATTCTGTTAAAAGAAAAAAGATACCTGCGTTTTTAGACTGAACACAAAGCAAATCTAGACGCAGTCTCCATACAGTGTTAAGAGAAAGACGTACATAAATAGTTGTAGAGAGGGTGACATGGAGACACTTTCAGCAGAAAAGTGTTTCTTAACATTTAAAAAGCACAGGAACAGGAGGATAAATCAGAAACATTTGAGGAAAATGTCAGATATCCTGGTTTTTTCCAAATCTGACCTATTATACAAAAACACACACTCCACACATGGTTGGTGTATATGTTACAAATTTGTCTGTCTAGACGTCACCATGCACCCTGAATATTAAAGTCAAAACATTATCTTTTACTGCAGTACGCTGCATCTTCAAAGTCTGCTTGAACAATGTTGTCCACTGTTCCTTTGCATTGCCACCTTGCTCCACTCCTCTTTGCCGGATCTACATCACATCCGCTGCTAAGAAATACTGTTTAATTTCTGCTGCAGGGGAAGAAAAAACAATGTTTTGACTTTTGTCCTACTGTAAGTGACCGAATCATGCGGTGTGTCTGCAGACTGCAAACATCCTGATGGTAAAATTTGGGCGGAAAATTTGCTTTGGGTTCAGTCACATCAGACCTCAACAGAGAAACACCAACTCTTTAATGAAACACATACCAAGAGAAAAAAACTTAAGTAGACTGCTTTATAGTTGCAAAGCCTAATGTAAAGAAAAACATATATGCCAGAGATTAGAAAACATTAATCCCTAAAAATGTTTGTCCCCAAAGAAATGGGGTCAAGTATCATATGGCCTGGGTGCACATTAATCCTATTGCATTCGGAGTTTGAACTGTACATACAAATATCAACGGTGATATGTTCTAAATTGTGATTCTGATTTTCATTGTGCACTTGTTCTTTATTGTAGATCTGAAGACAACAACATACACACGAATGAGATGTTATTGCTTGAACTGACATCTTGTGTATATGTAGTCACCATTAAACAGATAGGGATTCATGTTAAAAGCTAAAATATATGTAAGATTTAAAGCTATTAAATTACTTTCAAAAGAGTATTACCTAAATGATGTTGTTTAATCCAGCCATAACAGAATATTTCTTTGCCTCTCTAAAGCAGTATCATAATGCAAATATTGTGTCAAGGTAGGTCATAAAAAAAAAAGAAAATCAAACTCATGACCTATAAACTCTAGTTTGCTTCCAATATTTTTGACCTGAAATCGTGCACTGAGGCTAACCTGTCTTTTTGTTCTCATCCCCGGTTCCCCCCCATTCTTAACCCCATCCCAAACCCTACCTTTGCTCTAACTCCACACATTGTCCAGGTTGGGTTGGGGTTAAGGTACAAATTGGAGAACCTGCCTTCTAGACCTCCACTCGTTCTAGAATTGGACTAAACAACCTCAGTTTGTGCTCAGTTAAATCCGTATGTACACAACCTGAAATTGAGCACTGACAACTTCAAGAAAACACACTACAGCCTTCCGTCTTGGTACCAGGCCTAATCACTGCACCAGTCTCAAAAAGTGATTTTTAATGTAATTATATAGTGCAATGCCCGCAAACTCTTTTCTCATCTACCTACATGCAACTATCCGTCACTCTGAGACATTCATAATATCCGCACCCCATCTCAAAACAGAGCGTGAATGAGTTTGGAAATGCAGCAACCATATTCACTTTGTGACCAACATCACACCACACCATGCTACAGTCTCCAACACGCATTGCTTCATATTGTGTATGTGGTTCTGCAGCTAGTTTACAACTGGCTGTACTCCCACCTTATCCTAGATTTAGTGTCCATTTCTCTTATCTCAGTTCTACTGACCTGTTTCCCCATGGTAGGTATCTGCCTCCTCCAAACACCAAGCCACTCCTCATACCAGTTGACACTGGGTTCTGAACTTCCAGTGTTAATGGTTACTATTTTTTGCTGTCCAACTGTAGCATTGTGTGATGCGTTCAGGGATGCATCGACATAGCTCCTATAGCCCACTAATACTCTGTGTTTTCTGAATAAAAAAAACAATCAGTCATGAGCCTCGCAAAGCAAGTTAATGATTTTGGGCTGATGATTGTCAATAAAAAAAAGACAAAGCCTCTGTCTTTTGTTGGAAAAAGAGAGAAAAAAAATCTCTCAGTTTCAACTCTTAATTTTCTTCAAATGAATCAATGACATATTAAAAAGTGCAAAGAAACTTTACATATTAACAACAGGATCTCTCTTTCTAGTCGGTTCAGAAAATACGGGAGGCTTGTTTGCATATATTATAAGCAGCACCTGCAGTGAAGGGGGGCATTCTGGTTGTTGAGGGGGGAAGAGGTCTATGTCTGTCCCAGGGAATAGGCCTTAGAATGGATTTAGTGTAGAAACCTAGGGCACATGGGTAAAGGCTGACATCCATCGTTGGGAAAAAAAAAAACAGGCCTCATTCTGGGGACACAGTTAGGTAACAGGCTTCTCAGGATCTGGTGTGTTGAGGCCTGGTTCTGGTCTGCAGTTCATCTGGACCAACCAGACGTTTGCATTAATCCATTGCTCTCACTGGAAAAATCACAACCCATGTAAGTCGCTATTTTTAAAAAGAATTTAGTGTCATGTAGAGTAGAACATTCTGGGGCTGCAAAATGGCTGCAGTTGTAAAGAGCAGCGTCCTTCCTCCATCCAGACTGTCTCTTCTGGGTACATACACATATGTAAACATATTTCAGCATATATTTATATATATGTATGGTCTCTTGTTATGCTTCTACAAAGCTGAAGATATTTTTTCTCTGGCAATGTCTTGACAACACAGTTTCCTTTCCTCCAGGACAGTACCGCCATGACAAACACCTTCCCTCCAGAGTTCACTCAGTTGCCCAGATACCAAGACTGGAACAGAGACACAAACACAATTAAAATTTTATTTGAAAAATTCTCTCCTAAATAAACTCTTTTTGTGTTGAACTTAACACGTGGTGAAGCTGCTATGTGGCACTTTTAATTCCAAGGCCGATTCATGCAAGCTGTTATTTTATCAAATTTTTTGTTCTATTGTGTCTACGAACTCACCTAACTGAAGCTCAGATTGGACTTGAGTCGCATTTAAATTTTTACTTACAACCTAGTTCTCATTACAAACCACCAAGAACTTATGTCACCATGCATGTAATTGTCATAAATCTAGAAATACACAGAGACAAAGAGAAAGGAAAAACAGAGGTAGGGAGAGTGAGACTGAGAAATCCTGGCTCAGCAATAATAGCTGAGTTGCTGCAATGCAGCAGCTCCAACACGGTCCAGGCTTAACACAGAATCGCTTTTCTTTATTTGTATGTATTGTAAATATGGTTTAAATACCTAAGCTACATGTATGAAACCAGCTGTTTGCCTACTACCTTCACCGTGGTCCCATTGTAGACACCTTCTTCTCTAAAGGTTCTTTTACACCCACCCTTATGTCTGCACCCTGTCACGTACTGACCCACTCATCTACTGGACTGACCAATAGAAGCTGGTAACCATAGTTTAGATTTTGTAAAATGTGATTCTTTAGAACATAGCGAGGCTCAGCAGAAAAGACCATACTCATATATGGATGACTTCAAAAAGAGAGAGAGATCAAAATGACCAATATTAATTTCCAATAAATTGTGGCATGTGCTATAATTTTAACTTGAAAAATGTCAAATAAACCATACCAACCTGAGCTTGATAGAGTGCACCAGGGTCTCGAGGGGTGACTCCAACGAAGGAGGAACGATTGGCAGGAGGGGTCCCAGGGGCAGAGTATGCTGAGGATGTTTGTGTTAATAACATCAGTCTCATGATGTCTGTAAAATTCCACGTAACTTGTAAGGTTTCATGAAACAGCACTTTAAACAAACCCTGCCCACATCACAGATAACAGAATCAAATCTCCCTAAGTCGCTGATTTAACCTGTATGATATAATCTGACCTAACTATGCTGCCCGTGTGATCAGTGGTGGGCGATAAGTTGACTTCACACAGAGCATCGATGTTTACCTTGTCACTCATCTTATGGGCTAGTTGTGTTACCTTTTTACCAAAGAATACAAACTAGACCTAGACTAGAGGTATTCCAGATTTAAATTTTGTGAAGCACTATATTTACTTATATATTTTTATAGGCACTAGTTTTATTAACACATTTGTAATGCAGAAACCTACTGTAACACACCATTTGTGTGGACACAAACTAATATGTCCTGGAGATAAGTCATTCAGAAGAAGCTGGAGTCTGCAGTAAGAATCTAAAATGTCCAGCAGGTGATTTCTCAGCATCACAATTTGGTAATAAACTGTGCCAGGAAAATGTATAAATGGGAAAAAACAAACAAACAAAAAATATAATCAATCAAAATTAGAGAATACATTTAGTTAAGGAAAAACCTAAAAAAAAAATTAAATTGCAATGATTGTCACTTCATCATTTATTGTCTGTCCCATAACAATATGCTTCAGCTTTCAATAACGTGTTATTGAAAGTTCCATGTGAACTAATGTGAACTAAATGGACGTTCAGGATAGAATAAATTTGCCAGCTGTAAAGTCAAGAAACGACTCAATTATAAACACTGTAAAACTACATTGTAAATTCAAATCTTACTGTGATGGAAATTTATATAGAATCACTTAGAATACACAGTAAAATGTTTAGTTTAAATACTATACAAGCTAAAATATCACTTTTGTTTGATACACTAACTTTTTAAAATTCATATTCCTATTATCAGCAGATCGCTAGATCACTTTGCACTCGCAAATATATCTTCATCTTTAGTCTATTTAGCTCTGTTTTAGAGTACAATAGTTAAGTTAGTTAATAGTTATACTAGTGAGGACTGGCTAAAGATAAAAATCCTCCTCCAAAACAGAGACAACTCCTCTTTGAGTCTGAACACAAACTGAACATAAACCTTCATGAAGGAATTTACTGCAGGACTGCTGGATTAAACTGACGAGTTTGAGCGTAATAAACTTATAAATGAGTGGTAATTCATTCAATATCTGTCTCCACATAGACTCAATAACATCTACCCTAGTAAAATGGAAACTGGGTGAAGTTAAAGAAGAACGTGTAAGAACATGTAATCAGTCCCTATCACCATCACTGTTCCCGTTAACTCACAGAGAGTTTTAAGGCTATAGCGATGGAGCACTGATGTTTTCCGGTTTACTTGAGGAGTAAGTCTGACTTTGCCTGAGCTGTCTGCTCCCTCTCCGGCCAGAAGTGCTTGGCTGAATTCCATCCTAGCCCATGCACACAAGTGATTATGTTCATATTCATTTATCTCATTGGCATCTTGAAGAATTGATATTCTGTGAATTTTTTTTTTTTACTGAAAAATTCGTGCACCGTCCCAGAACCCCATTCTTTGTATCCCAGGTGCCAGTCACACTGTCCCTGGGACTATGGGACACTGATAATTTTGAGCCCTGACATGCAGTAATGAAAAACATGAAATGTAGGTTTTCTTTGTGACGTATGTATACAAAAATCTACTTTTGACCACTTACTGGGCGACGTGGGGGAGTTTGGGCCACCGTCAGAGGAGGTGGTTGGGGCCTTTGATTCTGCAGGAAGTGATGACCTGGAGAGGGAGGATGGGGGAGGAGCCAAGGAGGGTGATGTTCCTGGTGGTGCCAACATCTGAGAGGAGATGTAGTGACTGGGCACTTTAACTTGGTTGCTGCCATTCAGCTAGAAAAGTCAGAAAGACAGATTTCTCATTACAGAAGGAAGTACAAGCTGAAAGTTGGGATGCTAAGTAAAATAGACATGGACAAGACATCAATTGTTAAAACTGAGAAATGTAATTGTTTTTGAGAAGTATTTGCTCATTTTAAAACGTCTTCAAAAGTCGGGTTGCCTGTGTGTGTATATACTGAACATGTGTTTCTATTGTGTGAACAAAGTTTTCCACAATATTATCATTGAGAGGATATTTTGGCTGGTTTAACTTCAGACTTGTGTTCAGGAATAACACTGGAAGTAGTTTAGAGAGTTAGGGGCAAGAAAATGCTTTAGGTCAAAGAGTTGGGAAACTAGAAAAGACTGCAGGAGACTGCAATATATTTTTCTTTAACCGACTTCAGGTTTTTTCATCTCCTGCCTTTCTCCTGCTGCATCGCCCAGCTTCTTCTGAATCCAACATGTGAACAGCCACCCTGACATTATCCTGTAGGATACCTTGAGAAACTTTGGAATTAATCGTTACCTCCAGAATGGGAAGAAGTCCAGGTCAAGAGGCAGCAAAGCAGCCCCAAATCATGATATCCTACCATACCTATTGTTGGGAGGACGTTTTCATGATGGGAGTGGTTCTCATTACATGGCATACGTAATGCTATGAGTTCTATCCAAACAATTCTATCCATATTTTATCTGTCTACAAGACATTTTACCAGTACTGTTGTGGACTGTTAAGGTAGTAAACCTTCACGCATGCTGCAGTGTGGTTTCTAAGGAGTAATGGGTTCCTCCTTGTTGTCCTGCTATGTAAACCATGCTGTTCTATGTTTTGTGTGTGGTTGACACATTTGTAGCACACACGCAAAAACAAGGTAACAAGGCCCAAGGTAAAAAAAATGAACTTTAACCTATCTCCCAGAGGAAGTAGAGTGAAGCCCTTCTCTTCTAGTCTCTTGGAAAGTTTAAATCAACAAAGTGTCTGTTCTCATGTGACATGTACAGTAAATGCACATAGACACAGAAGCCCAGACTTTGTAAGGGTAAATTATCAACACTCGTCTCCAAGACAACCACACTGTGGAGATCTTGACATGGAACAAACACACTTGTGTTCTGACTTGAAAGTCAAGACTTTTTTTGTTTTATCAGTTAAAAAATATTGTGTTTGTTGATGTTTGTGACTTTGGTGATAATCAGATCACATTTTATGACCAATTATTACAAAAAACAAGCATAGAAAATTGCAAACAGTGGTGTTGCTTCTTCATGCTACTGCATTTATGTAGAAAATACTATATGGTACTCACTCTAACTCTGTGACACACTCTTCTTACATCTGACTTTATGCCTGGTTGTACTCACTGAGCTGGGGGTTTGATTGGCAGGGTCACAAGCCAGTGACACCAAATCTTTTAGAGGGTCCTGGGTCAGATGAGGAGGATAACGGATTGCTCCATGGGGAAAGTAGGAGGAGGATGCAAAATGAAGAGACGAGGAGGGATGGGGACTCCGCGACAGACCTAAATAGAGAGAAAGACACATAGAGAAAGATAAAACCATACATTACATTTTGTTATTTTATATGCGGTGTGTGTGTGTGTGTGTGTGTTTGTTCCACTTACCACTGTGAACAGCTATGACTGGCCGCTGGTGCTGAGTGAAGGAGCCCAGTCTTGGCGATTCTTCCTGGGAGGAGGGACTGTCAAGTTCAGCTTTCTTCACTGGAGGAGACATACCTAAAATACATGTAAAAACAAACGCACATGTGAACATTTATTGGTGCAAACATTAAAGGAGTTGGAACATTGTTTACAGATTGTGGTAAAACATTGGTCTTTTATGCAAGTTTACATCAGTAAAATTAGATGCCTCTGACTTGAAATGAAAAACTATATTGGGCTATTGCCAGTAGCCACATCCACTATTAATGCATTTAGAAATAATAAACATGTTAATATGAAAATACAAAACAATTTTAAATACTAAAGGTGTAAAGCAGTGACCACAATACCATAGATAACAACACAGAACACGCCATTACACCGTCACAAGTTAACTGCTAAATATGTCACTCATGATCATGTAGTATAGTACTGCTCACTGACTAGAGGTGAAACAATATCAAAAATTCATATTATGATTATGGAGACCAAATCTATCAGTCATAATTGTCTGTATTGCAGATAGTCATAACCATTAATATAAATTTAAGCTATAATTATTAGACTTTTATTTTTTTTTGGTCAGTGCAATGTGTTTCAGTATCAAACTCCACAAGCAGCAGGAATCATGTGGGTGTTAGCTAGAATGCTAAAAGCTAAGTCCCTAACAAGCTGAAATTGTTAGCAAAATACTGTAATGCTGTGCAGGAAAACTCTAGCTCGGTATCTTTGGAAACTGCCAAGGGAGTGTTAGTCCAGTACCTGCATTGTCTCAGTAAGCGTCTAGGAGTTTACAGCCAGCACATGTAAATGTGCATGTAGAGGAGGTTTCTCCTAACTGATTTTAGTCCAACTAGACCCCTCAGGTCATGTTTCAGCAAATGTGATGTTCACTAATTGTTGTGTATTTATTTCTTACTTGGTCTTTGTTTTCGGGATCAGTTATATTTTATACACACAATATCTGTCTGCCCATCATGGCTGCTTGTATTTCTTTCTTTTAAAGGACATTAGGGGTTTTCCCTCATTTGATACAGGTATAAGAAGAGAAGTTGGGACTGTGGTGCATACTTTAACTTAAACTAATTTAACTTAGGTAAGTTTATGTTGATCTGACTCCTTGAAATGCCAGCACAAATCAAACTGAGTTTACCTGACTTGACGTCTATAAATACTGGATGCTATTATTCAGTGGGTTACCTCCTTCCATGTCATCAGTCCAGTTCCTGGAGCTGCTGGCAGGAGAGGAAGGTGAGTGGTAATACTCCCCTCCTGGACTGTCAGCCTCTTCCTCCATAGAGCCCGACTTGTGACGCTTACTCCTACAGACACATATATAGAGACATTTAAATTATATAAAAGATATTTTAAAATGTGGTCTTAAGAAGTTGAACTGTTATGCCATTGACCACTGGTATTAACGAGGATGATATTAAATGATAGAGACTAAAGTAACACCTTAAAAATAGATACTTCAATAATAATAATAATAATATTAATATTAATAGAAGCCCCACGTATAGCTTTAACTATAGCCACAGCTTTTACTTCACAATGATTTAATAATAGTTAAGGATTAGTTATTCAATAGGTGTGATACCATTTGAAAGTTACTTGATGAGCATAAGGTTAATTGAACAGGAACATTAGTTAAAGAGAGGAAGTCAGTAGATTATCTAGAATGACACTACGCCTCAAGCAACGTTTTAACAGAAAATTTTATTTAATCTTTCATTATGAATTTTGGGTTCAAAAGTTATCTGTCTTTTCCTGTTATTTCACAGCAACAATATTATTGTATTCTTTAAATTAAATTGAACTTTTATGCTTTTCTCTGTGAAAATCCCCATCTAAGGCTGCGTATCAATCAAAAAATGTCAATTACAATTTAAAAACACAATTATTTTCACATAGCAGAGCTTCCATCTGCTGTGGAGAGTGACAGTCGGTGGTGAGGGAAAAGTGCTCAGGGTTGCGAGAGCAAAGGTTGCAGTGAAAAGTTACAAGTGAGGTAAGAGTATGTGAGGGTCTAGGGAGAAAGACAGTGAGCTAAACGTAGAAGTGATCTGATTGCTAGAAGTTGTGATCAGGAGATTTTAGCAGCCCAGCTCATGAATGTTTGCCTCAACATTCTTATTTCAGCAATTTATCCATGACTTCTCTTCGTGGCATTTTAAAATAAAAATGGTGTCACAGTTGAAAATGCTGCTGTTGGCTATATTACATCAACCGCCTACCACTGCTGTCAATCATTATCATGCAATTATTTTTTTCTGTTCATTGAATGCCTGATGCACATACGTATGTGTTAAATTATTTTATTTATAATGGAAACTGGGGAACTATGTGTAGAGTTGTTAAATCAGCTATCAGGGCACAAAGAGAGGCAAGATGAAAGAGATTATCAACATAGAATGATGTCTACTTGTTTTTTAATCAAAGCCTGCACACGTGTGACTGAAACTTAAACTAACACAAAGTGGCCTGTCTAGAGTCTAAGTCCACACAGTTTGCAGTGTGTATTGACCCGCTGCCTTTGCCGTGGTTCCTCCTGACCGTGTTTTTTAAATGATTTTTTTCTTTACTTCAGCTCACTAAGTACACACTAAGTACACCTCAGGTCGTACTTAGTGCTTAGCTGAGTGTAAGCTGAGCACCACCTGCTAATGCTATACTGTTATTACATCCCATCCTACAGAACAAACGATGAGCAATAGGGGCATTATTAGCCAGTTGTCACAGTAGAGGGTGACGCTTTCAATGCCTACATTTTCAGTTGCTGCAAGGGAAAATGCAAATTTTAAACTAAATGGCTCGGACATTATCTGGACTTTATCCTGCCAGACCCCTAGCACAAAGTCTAGGTAATGTAAAAGTGAGCACATATGTGAGTAGAGTAGCAAACTATCCAGAGATGTTGCTGTGAGTGAGCAGGCCAGTTGATGATGTTTTCGGTTGCTGATGCTGCTAAAAAGAAAAAAATCTATGCAGTACACTTCCTGTGCAAAGCTCACCCCTCTCTATAGTCAAGCAAGTTATTTTATCAATGTGGGACCATGTATCTGACCATGTATCAGAGTGACACACGCACCGATGGCAGAGTTGCTATGCAACTGGCCAACACTCACTGAGAGCAACTATGTTGGGGTTCTCTGGGGTTGTCTTGCTCAAGGACACTTCAACATGTGACCGGAGGAGCCGGTGATCGAACCAACAACTGCAAGATTGGTGGATGACCACTGTACCTTCCTGCGCCACGGTCGCCTCAAATGTCTCAACCTAATTCTCTGGACATGCTCTAGAGTTCAAATGCGAGAACAGCGTGAGCGTCATGACACGTCTGGTCTGAACTACTTATGAATTTTGTTCATACCCAAGAGAAAATGGTAAATACTGTACAAATCTTTTACTTCAATGTGTTGCTCGTGTCACAAGAAAAAACATGTTTGAATGCCTGGTTCTTCCACAAGGCCCACTGCAATATTTTGACAAGAACAGCCAGCATTTGAAAGTAGCCTTGAAATAGAGGTATTATTAAAATAGGACACAGAGAAAGAGGATTGATGTGGCTCATCTGACTTCTTTCAAACTGTAGTAGGTTCTGTAATTGGGTTTGGGGCTAACATCAGAATTAGGCTTAGTTTATGGTGAGAGGGCTGACATGAGGTGTGCGTGTGTTTTACCCGCTGGAGGAGGTGCTAGCCAGTGATCGTCTGAGGCTAACTGGCTGGTTGACAGACTGGTTGAGGTCATAGGCCAGATGACCCTGAAGTTCCCCCATAGAGAAACTAGGTCCTACCCCTGTGACTACTGGAGCTAAAAAAAAACAAAAAAACAGAGAAGACACACAGTAGTTATGATTGACCTGAATACAGAAAGCCAAATATCAAACCCTCAATATATTTTTTATCTTTTGTTCAATTTATTGTAAAGCGTCCCAACACATAATGCATCCTAACTAGCTGTGTGGAATTACTACTGTCTTCTTTATTGCTTTAGGTTTTACTCCAGTTTTGTCATTGAGAGGCAAATTAAGTGTCCCACATACTATAAATCAATTCCACAGCTGCCAATTAGGCTGTTTGTTATTTATGCAGGCACAATATACTGTTACCCTGTGTAAACATTTTAAATGGTAATTTAATTGGTAATTGTGCAATTTTTTCTTTGTGACAATTTGGGACTTGGGAAATGATGCTGTCAAAAACTCAACAATACAATTCAAGCAAAGCCAGAATTATGACTAGGAAACGTCCCCAGTTATGATGCACCTCGGCCATCTCTGCAATCATACAATACTGTTGAGTTGACCGAGGACACGACATGCTCAATGTAATTCAGACCTGTTACTAAAGGTTGCTGTTACATTGAATGGTGGCAGGAAAGTTAAATGCTACAGCTAATGGTAAAGTGGACTTACTTCTTGAGACCTGGACCAGCTCAGTGACACTGAAAACTCCTGATGTCACAAAACTGTCCTGGAACTCTGGACCATCTAAAGAAACACAGTAGCAGTCAAATACTTGGGTGTGTATGTTTAGAGATGTAGCAATTAGTTCATATCATATATATATATATATATATATATATATATATATATATATATATATATATATATATATATATATATATATATATATATATATATATATATATACACACACACACACACACACACACATATATACATACATACACACACACATATATATATATAATTAGTTTTCTCCATTGTCTTTGGCTCTTGCTGCTGAGTAACAATGTGCTCCTTTACATGCACTTTATGAAAAATACATTTTTATTCTGTTTGAAAGTTAAAGTAGCTTTGATTAAAAGTCTACAGACTGTCGTTCAAAGCGGTCAGTGATGTCAATGAGTGTTAAGGCTCATTACACATTACATTGTGAACGTACAATACATATTAGAAATTACATGGGTGCAGCACTATTATTTCTGAGTTCTAGTACTTTACTGGATCTTCAGCTTTTAGGGCTATTAGCTACAGCAAAATAAGATGTGCTAAAGTCAGTGGGCTTTTAGTGTGTAAATACATGTTTAATCAAATTTGGTGTCTTATGTTCTTAGGCATACATTATATTTATATTGGCAAAAACATTTCTTTGAGAGAAATCCAAGTACATCCATCTATACATCTAGCTATTTAATTCCATTAATCCATTATCTGTAACTGCTTATCCTGTTCAGTGTCGCGAGGGCTACAGCCTATCACAGCTGTGATTGGGCGAGAGGCGTGGTCCACCCTGGACAGGTCTCCAGTCTGTCTCAGGGCCACGACAAAGGGAAATAAACAGACAGACAACATTCACACTCACATTCACACCTACACACGACAATTTAGAATCACCGATTAACCTAATATGCCTATCTTTGGAGTTTGGAGGAAACCAGAATACCGACAGTACACCAACACAAACATGGGGAGAACATGAGAATTCCACACAGATAAGCCACAGCCGGTGGACATTCTAGCTGTGAAGCACTAACCACTGCGCTGCCCTTAACCGAGTTAAGGGCAACGTGATTTAATTTTCATTCATTGACTTTACAAGACCAATCACACTGATGAACACCCCAATGTCATGTTGATAAAGTTTTAAAATTATGAATAGACAACACTGGTTTTAAAAGGAATCCAATCTAAATCTTATGGCATGTGGCACTTATCACAGATGTTCAGTTACTAAATTACTGTCTGTCCTATCACTAATGATGAATCAATGTTCCTTTTCAGTGGAAGGTTCTTTACAGTACCCATGGTGGCGGTTCGACTGTCCTCCTGGTCAGAGCCCACTCCTGTGCGGCTGGGACTGCTGCTCTGCTCTGCTTCTGGATATAAAAATAAATAAAAATACTCATTAATTCATACATTAGGATGATTTAACAACATAAGTACAAGTGAGAATGAGACAGAGAGAGAAAAACGAAGCAACTTGGAAGTAGAAAAGAAGACAGGAAGGAGAATCGAGATAGAGAAGCATACTGCCTGGATGCTTGCTTTGCTTGAAAGAATAAACTAACGGAAGATTACTGAGATGCGGTTTACAGTAATCACTTCGACAGGACAACATGGCCTATACTGTAAGTTCTGACTATACCGAGACTAACCTACTAGTGATAGAATGAAAACAGCTACAAGGCTGGAAATCATCAGAAATAATAATAAATGTTGAATAAATCTGGACTAGACGTGTACATTCATGTTATCACCAGCACCAAATTCAGTAGTCTTTAAAATACATTGTTTTCTTAGTTGAGTACTTGTACTTTTTAAAGTACATTTTACTTCAACTTGCGTGAAGAATTTGAAGTTGTACTTCTTTTTGTAGTCAAGATTTTTTTTATGGCAAATACTGAACTGTTACTTGAGTAACAACATGTTACTCGATGGCGATGTTGCTAATGGTGATTTGGCCCAGTTTGTACGTTGGATGCCCTGACGCAACCCTCCCGAATTTTTAGTGGGGTTGGACCGGCACTGCACAGCTGGGGATGGGAATAGGCTGTTAGGGGTTCAGTGTCTTGGCCAGAGACTCTTTGAAATATATCTGGGACCGGGGTTTGAACCACTGACCCTGTGGTCCGTGGACGACTGCCCTACAACCCACTGAGCTACAGCTGCCCCAGTTTATGTACTTCTACCACGTGCTAATTAATGATTACACGATTATTGGTGAACTCTTTTAAGACTTGGACGTATGTTGGCAGGACACAAACAGAAAAACATCACTTTTTTTATATAAACAAATTAAGTATTTGTGTTATTACTAATCTGCTAAAAATTGCTTTAAGGCTTTCACCTAACTGACAAACAGAGATACTATACTTCCTAAATCCAACTAAGAATGTATTTCAATTGCTTCCCCAAAAACAAGCAGAAAGTTAAGATAGCTGAAGTCAAAATCTGGGAGCATGTCACCAGGGAAGAAATCTGGTGGTGCATATAGGTTTCAGACTGCACAGAATTATTATTAATCAATAAAACTGACAATTAAATTTATGGCTATTCTAGTTTGTCAAAATACATGTGGAGTCCTAAAACTGGGGTTTGTGAATAAAAATGACCAAACCCCTAAGTCAGCTAAAACTCTAGACTTTAAGTACATCTTGTTTTATTTCAAATCCACTTTGATGGCGAAGAGAGTCAAATGATAAAGATTGTGTCAGTATTCTAATATTTTTAGACCTATATAAATGAAAGGAAAAGGTTTAAGAACACTGCTTAAAATACTTCATAATACATTGTCCTTATATTAATTCTCTGCACCCCATCTACCAACAGCAGAATGTTAGCAGAATTTTGCATCCGTCCGTCCATCCGTTGCGTCCTTTGCTAATATTCACATTGCAGATACATTCACTGTAGATGAACAGTTTCTAGTTTCTAGTTTAAGTCCATGTGATGCATTTCAAACTTATTATTCAGTCCTTCTACTGTATAGCCAGATAGATGTTAGCCAATTAGTGGCAGTGGCCTCTAAACAGTTAAGGAGTAGCAGTAAAAGTGCAGAAGCATACGGTGAACACTTTAGAGTGATAAAGCCGGTGAATACATTTATTTTGGGTGTCTTGTCTGACATTGACTGGTCTTCATATTTAGCTAGTCCTGAACTAATTAAATGTACATTTGGCTACTTTTTTGCCAGTAGAGGGCAGGGTATAACAATATACTGTATTTTACTATTATGGAACAGTTTATGGCAGACATTTTGACTTGGTACAGAGGTGTAACCAAATATTAATATCACAGTAATGAGCAGGGTGGCATACTGGGGCTTGAATGGAAGTCAGTGTTCTAGTTACTATCGTTCTTGTTATTTTTGAAAACGAATGAAAATTTTGTTCTGAGCATGTATCCACTGGTACATTACTATTGTGTTAGTCTTTTCTGATTTCATAAAAATCACATTACAGTAGTTCAGTTCAATCCAACCGAATCCAAAACCTGTCTCCAGTAAACCTATAGGTCAAGTAGATGAATCACTTCTTGGCATTAATAGCAACAAAAGTTTTATTATAATCAGTTTAGTGATTTAAATGTTGTGAACCAATGCTGTATCAAAAGATTATGTTTTTTATGCAGATTTTTAGTTAAGTGCAGTGTTAGAAACAGTATGAAGTTAAAGAAAGGGTATCCTATTCTCTGAGAGTACTGTTTGAGAGTGTGTTGCTGAGTTACAGCTGCTGTCCCTACACCCACATTATTAAACCACAGTCTTGGCACTGTAATGCCACTGTGAGTCAGAGCTCACCATCACTAGATCCTACTGCAAAATCTTCTATGTTGTCTGGCTTAATGTTGATCATGTTGAATGCGTAAGTTAGTGGATATTTTTATGTACATTTGTAGAGACTTTTACTGGTGTTGCTAGTCACTGATGCAGATGAATCTGTACTCTCCAATAAAGTGACGCATCAATATGTTAGTGAATGAGGCTCCTGCAGCCACAATATAAAAACCAGATGTGAAAACTGAATTCTCTTACAGTTGTTTTTGGACTTAGCTCATAGCTGCATTAAACATGGTTTCAGTTGACCAATAAGAAAAAACTAAATTCAGGATTTCTCAAGTAACTTGTGCGTCACTAGTGGAAGCTCCATATTAGTTATGCTCTACTGCCCTCTGACAATCTGTTTGCCAAGTTAAAAAGTAGAGTAGTTTTACAGAAAAAAAGTACAGTATTTACATAGTCTTCAGAATCTTATAAGGATAATAATAGATTTCAATGACACAGGACCACTTGTCCAACAGTTTAAATAAATATATATATTTATGTTTTTTATAATGTTTAGTGACAGTAGTATTAGAGTAGGAGCACCTTTCTATTAGTGGACTGTTCACTTTGAACTGTGGATTGGACACATTCATTTTTGTGGACATAAAATTATACGCCCCTAATTTCCAGGTTGCAGAAAAAGGCATAGAAAGAAGACAAAGGAGCCTACAATGGATGATCAGAATAGCACTTTGCTTGCAGAGCAGGACAGAAATTAATAGTGACCACAATAAGCATCCCACTGGGACTCCTTTATGTGACCGAGCTCTTAGATCATTTGGCACCTTATGATCTCTGCTTTTACACCCTGAAGGCTGCACTAACTGTAAAGATAGACTGGACTCAAACAAGCCAAAACCGCTGTGTTCACTGGAAACGTCAATGACAGTGGACTGTTGGAGAAAGATCAATGAAGACATGTACATTTGACAGCAGAGACCATCTATTTACGTCCTGACTTTGGTCACTTATCTGCAAAATTCAGTGCACTAATTCTTCAATTCAATTTGTTTTCCAAGTGTTCAATGGACTGTTCAAAATAAAATCTTGTACTTTTTTAAATCCTATTCTGTTTACAAATTTCCTCAAAAAAGCCAACTGTGGCTCTGTATTGAAATCATCTTTGACATGAGGCAAACAAGCAGGTGCTGTTAAAAACATGTGGGTCTTACTGCCTCCATAGAATTTAAGAGGGTAAGTTGCAGCTAGAAGCTGCTAATCATAATCCTTGATAGATCATCAGCACATCTATAAAAGTTTTGGCAGTCTGCTAGTCTGGATGACTCAGGTACGTGTTAACACATTGTCAAGAGGGACATAAGCACTGGTCTTAGAGATGCAACTAACGCTGCACATCAATCTGGAAAGAGTAATAAAACCATATTCCAACAATTTGGAGATCAAACTTCTACAGGAGTGTGAACCCGGCACAAGGTCATACCAAAAAACCCAAAAGCTACATCTCAGACCCTACAGATCTCACCGAACCTGTTCTCATTTAAAGTCCATAACGGCACAATTAGACATTTAGTGTGGAAGGGTTGTCAGGAAAAAGCATCTCCTGTCTAAAAAGAACATGAAAGCATGACTGGGTCTCACAGTAAAACTTCTGGAACAATGTCCTAAGGACAGATGAGACCAAACTGGCGAGCACCATGTTTGGAAAAAACCAAACACAGCATTTCACCAGAAACACCTCATACCAACTTTCAAGTTCAGTAATGGAGGAGTGATGGTTTGGGCTTGTTTTGCAGCCATGGGAACTACATCAGAATCTACTTGTAACTTACCTACCTTGTAACTTTTAATTCGATTGCCAATAAACTCAATTGCCCCACATTGTGCATCAATCATACCAAAACACTTTGTAGGGATGTCCGATGCCAATACCAGTATCCGAGATCGGGTCAAATCCTGCATTTATGTACTTGAGTCAAAAAAAATTCAGATACTGCGTCTTAAACAGCTTTAAACTTCACAGGCAGGCAGAGGTGAAAAATTGTGGTTTACAGCTCTTTTAAGATAATTAATGACTGAAGTTTGCTTTGTTTTACAATGTTATTTTACCTTCGTTTTCAGGATCTCATCTCAAATCTCTGCTTTATTCAACGTTATTTCTTTTTAGTGAAAGTTGCTCTGTTTCTAAAACAAAACACTTTCACTGGATTTGCAGTCGACTGATGAGGGTTTTATTGCTCAGCAACTCTTACTAGAAGTAAAACAGTTTATTGCTTGTATCAAAAAGTACTCCAATGTCAGTACTCCGTCTGGGGAAAAAAGTTCTATCGGGGCCTAGCTAATATTTAGCAGCTATCCAAAATGGTACAATGGTATTTAAAAAAAGCACATATCATATCGAATTCAACAAATTAAAGGTTAAAATAAAGGCTAAAGAATAAAATGTGTTGGTACATACCTCTCTCTTGTACATAGTAGGCGAGGTAGAGGTCGAGCTCTTTGACAGAGACAGAAATGTGTCGTGGCTGGACACAGAGGACTGGGTTAGAGCACTGGCCTCCCTTCACCAGACGCTCTCCATCTGTGCTTTCCAAAGGGATTCCTTTAAACAGAATGACCATCACCAGGTCCAACCTCCACACCTTACAGAAGAAAATGAATAGTGACAACATGAATCCACAGCAACTCTAACTAAGGTTAGGCTAACAAGACACCATGTGAAAGCACTGCACCCGTCTTTCTTCTTCATGTGCATAATACTACTACTAGTTAAAGTTTTCAATGTAAAATACTGTTTTCTGTCAAACTAAGGTAACTTTGTAACAAATATTTTCTTGATTTTCACCAGCCAAATCGAGCCTTGTTTTACAAACCTCATTTTCAAAAAGGTCACCAGTTTAAATCCCTGGCCGAGTTTGCATATTCTCCCTGTGCTTGCATGGGTTTCCTCCGAATTTCTCCTACAGTCCAAAGACATGCATGTTAGCTTAATTTGTGACTCTAAATTGCCCTTAGGTGTGAATGGTTGGCTATCTGTTTATGTCTCGCTGGGTTGGGCCAAAGAGAGACTGGAGACATGTCCAGGGTGAATCCCACCTCTCGCCCAATGGCAGCTGGGATAAGCTCCCCTGCAACACTGAACAAGTGGTTACATATCACAATTTTGTATAAGGACAGACCAAAGTGAAGAGACGGTTAGAGGGAGTAAACTGATAACCCTGTTTTATTTTGGGCAAAAAAAAAAAAAAAACTCTACAACAAAAGATCGCTCCTGAGAGGAGGACACGAAAAAACACAACAGGTAGCTAAACATTAAACTCAAAAAAATAAGGCTGAGATAACAAAAGAGACTGAAAAAACATAACAAACCAAACCTCAGGCAGGGAACAGAGAACAGAGTTAAAGAAACAAGAATCAGGAATCCACAAACGCATGTCAGGTGCAAGGTACACTGTTCAGGAGTCAGACGGAGCCTCTGGCAGGGGACTGTGGGAAGAGCCGGGTATAAATAAACAAGGGAACCGGTGAAAACAATCGGGCTGATGAATTAAGATAAGGCAGGAAGCAGGTAAACGGGGCTAGAAATTAAAAGTCCTGGGAAGGAAGTGGAAACGAGGTCCAGCTCCTGACATTAGAGATAATGGATGGACGGAATGATGGAACAACACATCAAATGTAGCAGCTGAGATATTTGATTTTTATATTCATTTTTAATCTAATGCAGCAACATGTTTTTTAAAAGCAAAGAAAGGAGCAACAAAACACTGGAAAGGTGTAATGTTTTATTAAAACACCTGGTGAAACATCTACAACTAATGTGGTTAACGGGCAAGAGGTCAGTTTCATGACTGGGTATAAAAACAACATCCCAGTCAATCACTTTGTTGAGAATGTATTTAATGTAATAAAGTAAAACTGCAAAGAATTTCATCATCTACGAATTTATTATCATAAAAAATAAAAGAATCCTAAGAACTCTGTACACAAGGGGGAAGGGCAAAAATTAAATGAATGGCACACCCTTAGGCCTTCAGGCAGCACTACATCAAAAACTAAGTGAAACAGATGCAGTTTGTCTGCATCGACAAATGCAAGCTAAAACTCTACCATGCAAAGAAGCAACCATATAGCCAAACTTATTATCAGTTGCCCAGAATTCCATCAATTATCACAAAATCAACCAATTCCTGTGATTCTGATGTGTTGTCTGCGTCATCCGTCCATCCATGTATCTACTTATCCTACTAAGGGTTGCAGGGGAGCCTAACCCAGCTGTCCTTGCGCGGGGGCAGGGTCCACCCTGGACAGGTCTCCAGTCTATCTCAGGGTCGGACATACACAGACAAACAACCATTCACATGTACAAGCAATTTAGAGTCACCAATTACCTAACATGCATGTCTTTGGACTGTACCGAGGGACACGCACACATGCACCGGAAGAACATCCACACAGAAAGTTCCACAGCTGACAGGTAAAGTTGAACTGGGCACCTTTCTAGCTGTGAAACAGCAGCACTACCACTCCCCCACCTTGCTGCCCAGCAGCAAACTCCACCGGAGCAAAAAATAAAAACTAAAAAATCTAAATATTCCATTTCAACATTTAATTTGTTGTCTACAAATTACAATGTTAAACATGTTTAAAATGATTTGCAAATCATAGTATTCTCTTTTTATTATTATTTAAAACAGTGTCCCAACTTTCCTGGAATGGGGTTTGTATATCTCTTGTAGATTTTGTTGCATTATGATCACTCATGGCTTTTTCTATTTTTACTTTAAGTGTTTACTTGTGGATTTCTACTTCAATCATTGTAACAGGGACCTCTTCTTAGTCAAAAGCTCTTCTTTCACTAAAACTTAATGTAAAAAAAAAATCTCATTTAAGCTTTAGAAATACTTTATTATCTCAAAATAATAATACTTTGAGCTAAAAACACAAAACACATGTAAACTGTCAGAATTACAAAATACACAGTAGACTATAGTGTGTAATGTTGACCCAAAAAAAGTTTTGGTAAACTCTATTTTCAAAGACAGGTTAATAAACAGTTATTACCACCAATGAATATGCAAGGTAGGCACAGGAAACAGCTCTGTGGAGTGTTTTGACCCCAACGTTAAATTCAATTCAATTCAACTCTTCAAAGCACTTTACATAGTAAGGAGAGCACCTTGCAGGTTTACAGAGAAACCCCCACAACCTAAAAACTCCATGAAATGAAATATATTTCTGAAGTATGAGAAAAGCTGTGGTAAGTAATGCACGGTTAAATATCAAAAATCATATTCACCACCAATGATAGATGGTAAAGTTAACTGTTGTCAGACTGCAACACCTGTAAGTTTGTTACACACGCACACAAAAGCTAAAATAATGTGGGACCCCACATCAAACACTCTCAGTACTGCCACAGACTGACACCCACTGTACAAAAAACACCTGCGCACAAATAAATTAGAAACTGTGTTGTTCTGGGAAGTATATCCCATCAAGTATGTGAGTTCAAATTAAAATGTAAATGTGTTTGTGCAGAATTCAAATTGTGTCATCAGTGTTCCAAAGTAAAAAAAAAAGCTTTGACACCGTAGTTGCCAGCATGTGATGCTATACTTGATAACCTCACTGTAAACTATTTTATTTACATGTAGCTGTGCTTTGTTTAGGATGCAGAATAATATGCATGAAAACTGCTCTGGAAATGCTGAGAAATTAATGATAACCACCAATAAAGCAGATCCATAACACAAACTAAATCTTGAAAAATACTCCAACTATTTGCTCTTCATGCTAAACTGACCATAGTGACTACTGTTACTACTACTCACCTTGTCAGCTTGTCGTAGACAATCTATTCGTCTCATTTTGCCCTTCTGGTCAGGATTTGACAGGACACAGCATGCAGCTTTCTTTCCTGTGATTGACAAGACAAAGTCTTCTCTGCATTCAGGTCTAATGTCCTTTCTTAGCTTGGCCAAAAGACGACTAGCCCACTTCTGTTTCACCTGGAAACACAGTATTTCCATTATTGGATGACAGTTCATTTCAGCTATTGTAAAACAAACATAGACTGTTTATTTTTAATAACAACCACTATGCATCCTACCTCTGCTTTTTCCCCCAGCAGTTCATCTTTGACAGCTCTTTCTTCTTCTTTAGTCATCCTTTTCTCATGTTTTTTGAAGTACTTCCTTTTCCTGGCCTGGAGGTTGAACCATGTGTAGGCGAAGGCACGGACCTGGGGCAGCAGAGCCTCAATGAACGGATGGAACTCATCCTATGTGACAAACCAATCAAAATAAATACACACACATACTGTACAGTACACAAACAATTAAAAGTAACCAATCCAATTTTAAACACTTCCTCTGCTAGGATCTGAATAATGGTTCATTCTCCCAGCAGCTCAGAGGTCTTTCCAGAATACTCCAGAATTTTAAGGACTTTTGCACACTGCTGGGCTTGTTGGTCCTGATGTTGGTGTGTTATATGTGATATATGAGAAAACACAGGGAGGGACAGAGAGAGAGGAGGCACTCAGATTAAGCATAGTTAGCTAGTTTAGTTTAGTTAGCTGTCTTGTACTACAGATCCAGCTCAGTAGGCAACAAGACATTTCATTTGCAATTTGTGCACCGAACAGCAAAACAGTGTCTTTTCTGGATTCAGCTCTACTATACTGTACTGTGTTTGGCTCCATAAACTTCTAAAACTCAGGTGACCTTCACAACAGGACAGAAGCTGAGGTTAGTGTAATTATGGTGGAACTCAGACTGGGTTTGCTCAGTTTCCATAAAGCTGTAGATCTTCAACAATTTATTATCGTGAGTAATTTTGAGATGTTCAGAGATTAAATATAATTGATGATAACTGAAAAGTTGACAAAACGTCTTTTTGAAAATGAAAGAATAAACTTGTGGACTTTGGATTGAGTTGTTTTGTGATATTGTTTCACGACCCTCTAAGGTCAAAAATTACCCAGTTGATAGATGAAACAATTTCAAATGTTTCATACACATTTCTTTTCACAGAATATATGTATTCATTGATTAATTCAATCATTTTAATACTTGTAATTCATGTAAATGTTTTCAGGGGCTGCTGCAGCTGTTGCTAGCAAAAATTACAAATCAAATATATTGCTCTTTGGTAGCCCAGACTTATCTACAGTATGACTTGTCTATGTTGTCTTTGGCCCATCCCTAAAAATGAAAAACCCTAGATGACCACTGTTTAAGTCTATTAAATGTGTGGATATGTTCACCTCAGTTCCGTCTTTTCCTTGCACCTTAGTCCCTTAAGCGTAAGACGAGGAGACGAAAAAGTCTAAAGAAAAAGTCTTTAGAGGAATGAGGTGTACTTTCCTCTGACCTCTGTCACCTTAATCAACATTTGACCCTGTAGATGCCAGCTCAGTTGGACCAGCTTGCATTTGCCTCAACCATGTCTCCTAAAAAACAAATTTCATGTATAACCAAACTGCAAACAAAATTATGTTTTTTATGGGAAATGTAACCAGTGAATGATCTGATCTTGGATCTCAAGGTATTTTTTAATGCATTAAACTCTGCTGGTTGGCATATAAATACAGGACTTTTTGCTACAGATACCAGAGTTGTGGTTTTGGTTAGATTAGGCAAAAAAATGAGCAGTCTGTGTAAAGTTAGAGAATGACTGTGGAAGTATATAAAACTGTTTATTTATTCTTGATCAAGCCATACTACAATATTTCTCTAATCCTAACCAAGTGCTGGGAGTGTGGTTTTTTTTTTGTCAAACTTATAGGATGACCACTAGATAATAAGATAAAATAAGCTAAAAATATGTGAAGGAGGATTAGGAACAGGGGACAATCAAATATGGAACTGTGAAGGACCAACAGATTGCCAGAGAAAAAGAAACACAGAAACGTTGTCTCCATGTTTGCTCAACATGCCAGTAATAGCTGTAGGACAAAAATAGTGAAAACCATTTTAGTTACAGTGACAGAATACTGCAACAAATGACATTCTCATACATTCTTATAAAGGGCACGCTGCAGACGTGCTGTTCAAGACCACAAGACCGTAACACAAGCCAAACCACAATAATAATACTTTACAACATAGTCTAATAGAAACAGGAGGGATTTATTGCATCATGATGATATCATATGTCACAGCTGTGTGCATCACAACTTTGGTGAGAAATCAATGACTCTGATCAAGAAGCTGATTAAACACTGGAAAGAAACAGGCCAAACTGAGCTCATAGAGCAAAGCAAGTGAGTCTTGCTTTGCAAATATAAATGCAAATATAGTTTGCATTTTTGGAACATGAGCGTATAAGCAAGCAAAACTGCTGACTGGTACTTTTTTTCAAAAGTAACACCAATAAAAATCACACTCTCAAATTTGCTACGACCCTCTGTCCTGCATATTTTACAAAATGCAACAGAAGAGCAAGGTAGCAATAACTCTAGGAGGCCTGGCCTTGTAGCTATGTATGTCACTGTAGAGTGAAGAAGAGTTTAGAGGTAGTTTCAAGTTACAAGTTTCCTTCAAATTTGAAATGAATGTTTTTCATCAGCATAATATGTAATGCACATTGCACTAAAACAAATATTCCTTGACCAGAAATTAATTAATTTTTAATTCATATCAAGGGTGATGCAAACATTTGTATCAATTTGATTTTTAGTATTATACTAATACTTTAGTATTAACATTTTTACACACTCGTCTGACTACAAAAGAACATTTGTACTAGTTGAATGTGCAGTGTTATTACACTTATGGTTAAGTTTTTATCCCCATACATTGAAATGGCATATAGCTATATTTCATCTCTGTTTTGGCAGCAGAAAACTCACTTCACTTTCAATTATTTCAACAGTATTGTTTCTTAATTTTTATCAAATACTTAAGAGGACCACGACATCACTATGAATAATGACATACTGTTGAATATGTGAAAATATTAAACTTATAATTTTGCTTGAGGTTGGTTTGTAATAGAAATAAGAAAAAACAAAGAAATAAAACATTTTTGTCCAAACTTGTTGACATCCCTACTCCTATCTCCCATCTTTGGCTCCTGTGTATTGTGTATCGCATTGCCCCTGTCTTCCCCTTTATCCCATTTGGCAGTTGTGTTATGTGATTATGGGATTTACCATAACTTTATTTAGAAATGTATACAATACAGGCACAATATAAACAAAAATAATAAAGGTTGAAGGTTAAACTTGAAGCTAATAATACAGGGTACACTTGAGCTGATATATACATTTAATCATTTCTTTCTACAACAAACTGATATACATAAAGCCTCAATATTTTGAAGCCCCTGTTGTAAACTGGGTTCCTGGAGCAGTTGCCTGCTTTACTATTAAATTAGCCTTGGTAGTACTTTTAATGACAGGGCAGTATTAGTAATAAACCTTGCTGCAGATAAAAATAAATAATGCCAGAGCAAGTGGAAGAAACATTGGTTGGCATAGAAATAAAAAGAGTGATGTGCATTAACAGTAACACAAGAAATTCAGAAGTTAATTAAGTAAATGAAGTAACAATAGCAGTAACAGTGCACAATGCTCGTCAGCATCATGTTCATTTTTAGTTTAGACCGTAAACTTCGAAGTCTGAAAAGAAACTTAAATATTTGGATGTTTTGTCATTAGTGACACTGTCCTTCAACAGGAAATAAATAAACATAGGATTCATGTTAGAAATATTAGTACTATCACGCTGGTCTAGCTCCTCTCACATCACATACTAAAACAGCCGCCCAAGGCTTATTATAGGCAGAAAACTTGACTAACCCTCCTTGAAGCATATTCCAGCTAATACCCACATGTCAAAGCAAGTCCCAGATCAACAGCCCTGGTGCGGTCAGTCTGATTCAGTTCTCCACTCTGCCGCCCTGTCCGTGTTATTATGCCTGTGTGTCTCCTTGCCCTACTTTGCATAAGGACGGCAACTGAAATTGTTCAAATTTTCAATTTGAAGACAACTGTCATTGTTTGCTTTTTATTTAATATCAGTATCAGTATTTAGTATCAGTAGTATTGTGAATACTGTTAACTACAAAATAGCTTCATTTCTATGGAGGGTAGGCTCTCCTCTATACACCAACACAGAGAAGTGAGATACAGTTTTATCCAAGATAGGGGGAGAACATAACTTTTAGGAAGAGGAGAAAAATCTTTAATGCTTTGCCTTAACATAAACATCCCTTGGCCTGGATTTTTAAGATTTCTCCGTGCTCTTCATTGCTGACTCATTTAAAGCAGTTATACCTTGGGGCTAAAAAAATGCTGCATTTTCTGAGCTATTTAACTGGGTTTTTAGGAATCCAGATAGATGAGAGCTCCGCTTGCCTTGAAGATCTGCCGCTTTAACTCCAGAAATGATGACACTGCCTAAAAGTTGAGGCCCCAGGAAATAGCCCACAGGGAGGGAGACACAGAGAAAGTTTAGAATAATCATTCTTGGGAGAAAATGGCCAAAGGCATAACGAAGGGGCTGTGTCCTTTAGAGACAAACGCGATGAGAGGGGGAAGAATAAAAGAGATGTAGTAAAATGATTTTATGCAGTCAGCCCATCCCAAAAGACCAGCTTACGCCTAAGCAGCTGCTGCAGTCTGCCTCCTCAAGCCGGACATATGACACAGTTCAGTATAACACATCAGTTCATCTCAGGATCACCACTGACAGCAACATCCTTAACGCCACCTGGTGGTTTTCCTATTAGGGAGAACGCGTTAATTCTGTGTCTTCCTAATATCTTGGTTTGAACTAACCTTAATACATAATACTACCGTTCTGATTTACCCATTTCACCCAAGAGGTGAAATTATGCGAATGAAAGTGTTCACAGAAAGTGGTTTAAGGTACAAAAATTTCATGACTAAGTAGCCTAAAAGCTCAGTGAAGCACATTGTCCTTTAGACATGAAGCATGGGTGTTATTGTGTCTGGAATGTAACTAGGTAGGCTACATTACTAACATAGGCCAAGTTAAGTACAATTCTGATGTACTTTAAGTACTTCCATTTTTTGCTAGTTCCTTAATACTTCTACTTTACTACATCACGAAAGAACTTTTGGGGAACCTTTTACAACACAACATTATTTTGACATCTAGTCAGACATTAAGATCTGATCACTAATCTTATATTGAAAAATGTATTATTTAAAATTAATTAACTCAGCTATCTAAAAACATAACTAACTAAAACTTTAAATTACTAGTTAGGTCTTACATGCATTATTGCAACAATAACTGCATAACTAATGTGATTGGAGGAGCCACAATATTAATAACACGTGGTGGTTTTATTATTCAAATATTATATGGTTATCAAAGGAAATATGATGAACTGATAAATGCTGATTTATCATTACGGGTTAACTGTCAGCCTATAAAGTGTAAAATCAGTTCCACCTTTACCAACAGTCACCTTTGACCCTTATTTTCTATCAACTATTGTACATGTTTTGTCACAAAACATGACAATGTATTGTTTAAAATATACTTTTTTTCTTACGAGAGTACTTTTACCTTTATACCTTAAAATGTAGATAATATGCTTAGTGCATTTTTTAATAAAAGAGTACAAGTGGTACTTGTAGCAGAGAATCTATTCAGGCCAATACTTTTACCCGAGTATTGAGTTAGGGGACGTCTACCAGCTCTGCAAACACTGTCTTAGATTTTACTGTGTGTGGGTAGACTGCTGAAAAATGTCCATGAATACCTTTGTCCACTAGGACAATATTAAGATCACCAGAGTTAATGTTGTTACTGATCGTTGTATGTACCTTTTACTTGAGTAAAGTTTCCAGTACGGTACCTCTACTTCTAACAGAAACATTTCACAGTGTCTTAGTGACTGCACTTCAGTATAAGATGTGAATACTTCCTCCACCACTGCTAAAAGGTATTTTTCTTTTACATTAGCTCATATTCAACTTACTTGACAGTTCACAAATTTCTTTATCATCTGATGTATGAATACATCTAGAATTCTTACAATTTATTATTTATAAATAAATAAACAATTAATAATGCATAAAAAAGGATGACTGTCAAAAACATAAAAACAATATATACATCAAATCGACATTATGATGGAATGCAACCGAAGAATGAAAGCCGGCAGAATGAACAATACTTAGTTTATGGTGTCTATGCTTGATCAACATTTAGCATAAAATTATTATTTAGAATGAATCCTATTTTTTTATCATGTAACCTATGTTATTAGAATATAATTATCGCTGACTTTTCATGTAGGCCTAATATTATTAGCTTATTTCAGTAATTTATATGACATTGATGTCTTTCACATTCTGCTGTTGAACTACAGACCTCATTAACTGGTTTAACACCATTGGCTTTTTATGGCTATGCGGGTTTTATTTATTTGTAGGTCAGACTGTCATCTGCCAAAACCTATGTAGTTTTTGAAATATAAAAAATAGGTCTGTGCCATTTTTATTGTAAACTGAGGTCTTTTAACTTTTTACTCTTGAGAGTTGTTGCTTTTAGCCTGAAAATTACGAAAGCCTAATTCAATTTAAGTGCTGAGTTCCAAAGTGGCCACAGCAACAAACTAAACAGGCCTCCAACTCCTATAAACCCAAATTGAATCCACGTCACGTCACGTCTGCCGATTGTGATGTACAGGAAACAATTGGCTGCTTCATTTCTTCTCTGGAACATGTACTGGTGTCAAGTGGCTCAGTTCCGAACTTGCACTGAATCATCCAGTGAGTGTTTCCACAAACAGGACTGCGGATACAGGAGGACTGGCTCCTCCAGTCGCAGCTCTGTGCTCATCCTAGCGACTCAGACTCGGCTGTACGCCGGGACAGGAGGCCCTCTGTCGGCCTGTCATTCTAACTCAGCCCGCTGGCTGTAACTGCGGCCATTTTCTGCTGACTAACACACACACACGCACACAAACCGGGGGAAGGAGTCTTGAGCTGAACTTCAACTTGGCCTTCCGCCGTCCCGTGTGGCGATCAGCACTGGGATAGACGGGCCTGCCCCACACTGTTCTACAAAAGCCCCAAACTTAACAACTTTGACCCGCGACCGCACGCGCATTTGTACATACAGCAACGTATGCTGTCCGCTTACTCACGCGCCGCCAGGGGTCGGAAACCACCTTTGCCAGTGGGAAAAAGTCGGTGTAACGCCACTACGTCCCATTCTCCGTCACGGAAACAATATTGCTCCAAACTCCATTCAAAAATGTAGGACTTTAACATGTACTTGTCTTGCGCAGGACATACTTGTCGTTTCGTGCACAGATTTGTGCCATCTCCTTTTTTATGTTAATTTGCCAAAGTCGGCACATCGATAATATTCAAAATAAGCTTCATGCCACGAAATTATCAACTTTGATTATAACACTGCTGGTTTCCGCCCTGTACAGTGTTTGACGTAAGATGCCAATTGAAAGAACGGTGAAACCAATTGTAAAAGTTATGGTTTTATTCAATTACGTGGCTTTAAACGCGTCCTGTCTGCGCCGAATGTGAGCGTGGATGCAGACAAGTGAACGTTGTTTTCAAGTTCTCTTGTACCATGCGTATATATTCGGCGACATGCAAGATGTTTTATATCAAACAGATTTTGAATTAGATTTAGTGGCAGATACTCTTCATAGGCAAACGTCACGTACGCTGCTACAAACTAAGAGCCAGAGAAAACCAGCGAAAATATGCTTGCTGGCATTTGCAAAAAGGGATGCAACTACCGCCGCTTTTGCTCCACTTTGAGCTGCGTAGCTAATGATAATCATTCAACTCCTCGCATTGCGTCTTTTTGAGAAAACGCGAAACGAACACCAATAGGAAGGGACACAACTACATTGTACCGGAACAGGTTTTTATCCTACCATTTCGAAGCTTAGCCGCCACCGAGGGAAGTTAAAGCTGATTTCAACGCCGGCCCATCTTGCGCTGTCGGTCGTTATCATTCCATAGGGTATTTATTTCTATCATCGTGCGCGTGCCAGCTGGAGTAATCCGCTGTGCTCGAGACCAAGAACGTCCCGCGTCAAGCTTCGGGCTCCACGGCAGTAACCCCCACCCCCGCCACCCCCTCCCCTCCCCCCCCTCCCCCTCGGTGGGCTGCGGCAGAAGAGAATAGTGCTTCACCTCCTCTCGCACTTCTTTCAGGCTTCTTACTGGCTCCGTATTTCATTATTTCGCTCCTCCAATCACATTAGCCGATTCCACTTTTCCATTCCACCCTTATATTCTTTCTTTTTAAAACCCTTTTTTCCCTCTATATGACTTTGCCTTCCTCACCGTCTCTTCTCTCTTGTTATGCTATAGCCTTTTCTTCATCCTTCATAAAATGTTTTGATTTTCCGTATTTACACTCTACCTGGAAATTCTGCAATTCTTGATTAAAGTTGTCATGTGATGCAATGTTCCTCTGTAAGTCGGACTATAAATTGAAATTTTCACTTCCTGAAGTTTTAGCCCCCTCACTGCTGTTCCCCATGAAATAGGTTTAGTTCATCTGTTCAGTGTATAATTGTAGAACTGAAACAAATGTCCTATTTTGGTAGCTACTGTCAGTACAAGCCTCTTGAAATCTGAAACACGAACATTTGAGTGAAAGTGGCCTGTTTGTAGGAATCTTTACACAAAATCATGTATGGAACATGGGAAAATCTGCAATGATGCAAGAAAATGTCTTTCAAATGCATTTCAAAAATATGATAGAAAAAAGGTACTTTTTAAATATAAAGTACATGCTTTTAATCTTATAGTGGTCATTATTACTGCTGTTGCATAACTAACTACAACACTAAAAATAGGTGTACTTAAAATCTGGGAAAGGTTATTGTTGTTTAGGGAGTGAAGCTGAGGTTACAGTGTTACTTTTAATGACCTCACACTAAATGGTAAAGGATTTGCTGTTATACAGCACTTTTCTACGCAGCTTTTCATTCACCCAATCGCACTCATAATCCCACACAAACTCACACACCAATGGAGGAGGAGTTATGCAGCTGGCCTACACTCACAGCAACTAAGCTGGGCTCAGTGTCTCGCTTAAGGATACTTCGACGTGTGACCGGAGGAGCCGGGAATCAAACCAACAACCCTGGGATTGGTGGACAATGCTCTACCTCCTGCACCACAATCGAAAGCAGCGAAAGAGTGGAGAAAAAAACTCCTTTACTGGTGGTCTGTTGTACACTTGTTACTTAACATGTTCTTAAATGTGAAAGGGAAAAACTACGGCTCCTAATAAAACAGTAATAACAATGCCACACAAAATCGTGTCAGCTCAACAGTTTGGGGCCTCTGTTTTATTATTTCTTTTGTGTGTTTGTTGCATTCATTCATTTCAAAATTATAATGTGTGTTCCATCACATTATAACAACATATCAGATGTTGAAACTGAGACATTTTAACATTTTGTGGAAAATGGCTAATTTGAAATTTGTTGGAAGCAACACATCTCAAAAAAGGTTGAACAGGCTGATGTTTACCATTGTGTAGCATCCCCTGTTCTTTTGACAACTGTCTGTAAACATCTGGGAAGTTGCTGGAGTGTAAGGAGAGGAATGTTGTCCCATTCTTGTCTGATGCAGGATTCTAGCTGCTCAACAGTCCTGGGCCTTTGTTGGTGGATTTTTCATTTTATGATGTGCCAAATGTTTTCTATTGGTGAAAGGTCTGGACTGCAGGGAGGCCAGTTCAGCACACGGACTCCTGTGAAGCCAAGCTGTTGTGATGGATGCAGTATGTGGTTTACCATTGTCTTGCTGAAATATGAAAGGCCTTCCCTAAAAGAGAAGTTGTGTAGATGGTTGTGTAGTGTCCATGGTTTCCAAAAAAATTATTTGATTCATCTGACCACAGAACAGTTTTCCATTTTGCCTCAGACCATTTTAAATGAACTTTGGCCCAGAGAACACGGCAGCATTTGTGGATCGTGTTTACATATGGCATCTTCTTTGCATGATAACGTTTTAACTTACATCTGTGGATTTTACAGTGAACTGTGTTCACAGACAGAGATTTCTGGAAGTGTTTCTGAGCCCATGCAGTGATGTCCAGTAGAGAATCATGCCTGTCATGCCTGAAGATTATGCACATCCAGTTTTGACATTCAGCCTTGACCCTTGGACTCTGAATTGTTTGAAGATGTTATATACAGTAGATGGGATCTTCACAATTTTATATTGAGTAATGTTTTCTGAAACTGGTGAACCTCTGCCCATCTTTGTATTCGAGAGGCTTTGCCTCTCTGAAATGATCATATAGCGGGTGAGGAACATTTTGTTTAAGCCTGTGTATTTTTTAAATACCATGTTTGAAATGACAATAAAGAATTTTGAATCTTGGATCTTGGAGAGAAAACAGAATAGAGCTGCTGCTACTTTGCGTACCAAAGGATGAAGTTGGGGAAGTTTGGCCATTTTGTGAGGATGTCACATTGACGCCTCCTATTGGAGATCTTCCAGACATGTTCAGCTGGTAGGAGTCCCAGGGGAGACATGCTAGACAGATTATATGTTTCATCTGTCCTAGGAAAGCAGAATCTAATTTCTGCTTTTCTAATTTCTTGGGTGGATGGTGAAACACCTGTTCTTGTGACACAAGTCATATTGTCTATGGTAGGTGACAAATCAGTGAATTGAAGCAAAAACATGACCTGACCTAACATAACCCTAATGTCTTTGTGACTAAGAGTGACACGCCAAGCCAATGTCAAAGAACTAGTTCACACGAAGGCCAACTGTTGGTGTGTCCCTGACCAATCTATGTGTTCACTATTTGAATTCGGCATTTTTAAAACGTTTATGACTAAAAAAAACCTGCCAGATATTTCTGTTATTTGGTGCCAATTGACTATGTGGGAGCACTATTGTATGCAATGTTCAGTAATAATGGAGATTCTGTGTGTACCCCCCCCCCCCCCACACACACACACACACACACACATACACCCAGTATCACGTTTGAACTGTGCACTAATATCTAGTGAGGTCATTCCTCTCCTCTTTAATATGCTAGACTCAGCTTCCAGTCTTTCCAAAATGAATTTCAGATTTCGACTCATCAGTAAACAGGGCACTTTTCAGCATCACCTCAGTCAATTTGTGCTTGTGCTCAGAGAAGGTGGCTGTGTTCCTGTGTCTTATTTATACATGGCTGTTTCTTTGCATGGTAGAGTTTTAACATTTATGGTTGCAACAAATTGTGTTCACTGACAAGGCAAAGCAGTGAGTTCCACTACAGAATCAAGTGCCACCTGAGTGCTCAACAATTGGTCAGTATAAATTGTTGGCCTTTCTTTTTTATTTCATTCTCTGAATCCTTAACATCTTTGACATTTTATACTGGGTCATAATTCTCAAGATGTTGAAAACTTTTTTTAGGAGTGACAAACCTCACTCCATCCTTACTTCTGAAAGACTCAGTTTGTCTTAAATGTGCTTTTTATACACGTGCGCATGCTGACCTGTTGCAATTTAATGAAACACTGAGATGGTCCACCAGGTGTTTCTTGTTCAATATTAAACCTTTGTTGCCTTTGTTGCTTAAACCTTTCAAATTCTTAGTTTCATAGGATTTATGTGTTGTATTCATTTAAGAGGATTTTCAAATGATTTGCAAAACTTTCAGTTCTCTTTCCATTTACATTTTCCATGCTTGTAAATAACTTTTCTGGAAATGGTATTTGTACAAAGGGCACAGGAGACAGACTGAAATTAAACAACAGAATTGGTGAATGGCTGACGTGTTTTTTGAAACAGAAAAATGTTGCAACTCTCTAACCAATGACCTGTGGGCCTACGGCCTCGGTTTACAGCCAAAGATCTTCAATGGAACAAACATATACTGCACATTATTGTATCGCTAACACTGTGAAACCTTTTAAGACTGAGAGAGACATATTTTTTGTCTTCAGAAATACAGTTACATACAAAAGGTTATAAACACTCATTTATAAACAGTTTTTTACTCATTAACCCTCCTGTTATGTTCAGGGTCAAATTGACCCCTTTTACAGTTTAACAATCTACAAAAAATACTTAAAAGTATTTTTTTCACTTTGAAACTTCTCCTGCTTGGCTTATTTAGTGTAATCAACATATAAAATAAAAATGGTTCAGTTTACATATTTGTAACCTCCCTTACATGTTTCTATTACAAAGGTGCTGTTCGGGTCAATTTGACCCGGCGACAAAATGGAAGCTAAAAACAGTCAGAAAGATCAAATACTGTTTGTTTCTTTGCAGCTATGAGACATAATACACCCCCGTCTCACACTCACACCACACACACACACACACACACACACACACATGCATTCTCTTGACTTTATTCTGTAAAGTGCCTTGAAATGGCTTTGTTTTGAATTGGCGCTATATAAATAAAGTTGAATTGAATTGAATTGAATTACTTCAGAATTATTCCGCAGAACCATAAAACTATCAGTTGAAATTTGGAAATTTGTGTCATTTTTACAGCGACTCTGAACACACATCAAAGCTTGTTATGGAATAAATAAAACAGGGCTATAAAAGCACGTGGCCTGTTAAAAGTCTAGTCTGTGCAACAAAATCTGCTAATATAATTCAACTCTATCAATTTTGTAAAGACGAGTGGTCAAATATCCAACCAGAATTCTGCCAGAAGCTTGTTGAGCAAAACGCACTAGGGGACATTTAATCAAATAGGTGTGCTGTACGTATAAGTTACATTCTTAGAAAATTGTTATTATGCAATTAATATCAAAATAAGCCACAAATATTGTTTGGTAATTGCAATGAAAAATGGTGAATAAGCGCAGCTTTAGTTTACAGCCTATATAGCTATACATTGTAATTAGGGTGAAAAACAAATCAATATCAATAATGTCAAAATCAATAAACACAAGGTCATTTTGTTTGACAGCCTGATTACCCAGTACATATAATGTAATTGCAGTGAAAAATGAGAGATGAGATGAGACACAAACATCATGTCAGTTGGTTCAGGTTCCCATTTTTTGTTTGTGAGATGTAGGATACAGGTTCAATACATTCAGGGTCACCACAGCGAATCATTGGTCCTCTTGTGTATTTGGCCCATTTTTACACCGGATGGCCCTTCCTGATGCAACCCTCCCCAATTTTACTGGGCTTGGGACTGGCACTGCATGGCTGGGGATTTGGATGGGCACAGGCTTTAGTGTCTCTCCCAGGGACACTTCGATCTGTGGTTGGAGAGAGCTGAGGGCAAACCTACGACCTACCTATTGTCCATGTGCAACTACTCTACCAAGTAAGGCACTGCGACCCATCTAAAATATACAGTATGTGCATATTAAGAAAGCACTTAATTTAGATGTGTTGAGACACCCAGTATAATTCAAATGTCTAAATATCCATTAGGAACGTATCTTGAAGGTTATTACATCTCCAAAACACAAAAAATAATTACTGTCTTTTTTAAACTGTCTCTTTCAGACTATTTGATTTGTCCATAGACATCCAAAATAAGTGGAAAATATGATAATCATCGTGAGACATACTGTAGTTTGGGAAGTCCACTGATATCCCATAAAGGTTCAGTATCTAGTGGTCGACACATGGATTGGTCAGCTGAATAACTGGGCAGATCTTTGATGTTTTTAATAAATCATCATCGGCTGATCTATGCTCACAAGTGATTCATAGAAAACACATATTCAGCCCACACTATTCTAAGTTATCTTTTTAGTGCTTTGCCCTGATGGTAATGTGCTCTTACTTAAAACTAACACTATTACTGGAGAAGAATTCCTCATGCATTTTTAACTATTAAGTCCAGTTCTTGCTGTGAGTTAATCAAGCCATAACTTCTAATTACATTTGAATCTGTTACAAGTTATAAGACTGAGGTTGTAGACTGAGCTTTGAAATCTTCCTGATATTTGACAACACCTGATTCAGCTGTCAGACACTGAATGTCCCTTCATATGACAGGTTGGAGGAAATGTGGACATATTCATGGTAAAAGGGCGACTGTGGCGAAGAAGGTAGAGCGGTCGTCCACCAATCACAGAATTGTTGGTTTTATCCTCAGCTCCTCCAGTCACATGTACAAGTGTCCTTGAGCAAGACATTGAACCCCAACTTAGTTGCTCGCTGTGAGTGTTGGCCAGCTTCCCCATCAGTCTGTAAGTGTGTGTGTGTGAGATTGTGAGTGCGAATGGGTAAATGAGCAGCAGTGTAAAACCCTTTGAGTACCAATAGGTAGAAAAGTGTAGTGTAGACCATTTACCATAAAAGTAGCATTACAAAGCCCAAATGACCAGAATAACTGCTAAATGGTGATGATAACCATCACCACCACTCGCTTTCCATAACAATGAAGGTTTATCAGTCAGTATTATAGAGCAGATAAAAAGCATGTATTGTGTATCATAGTAACTGGGCTATGTCAGGAAATGTATGATTTTTAAAACTACTGCTGAAATTTCAGTTATATGTAAAATTGAATCAACTAACAAAGCTGTCAATTGTTTTTTCTTTAGTTGTAATGTAAGTGAAGCAGAACTTAAATTCTCGTCTCTCTGTTAAAACAGATATGGTTCTTGTACTGAAGTACAACGAAATGTTTTCATTGCTATTGGTCTTTTTTCATGTACTTTTCATTAAGTACTTAGGTACTTTTCATCTATGCACTAATGCCACTACTGAAAATTGTTGCATTAACAAGTCAAAACTGAAAACAAGCTGTGCTATTTAACTGAAAACCCTTGAAAGGATTGGTGTGATTTTCCAGAGGAAACAACATTTAGTCATGAGCTGGAAATAAAAATTTTGTGACAGCTTTAATGGTTCATGACTAACCCTAATTTAACTGGAATATACCTTTGCCCAGATTGGTTGTACTATTATTCTCTCACACACGTCCCTCTTGCTGCTTTGGAGCTGCCACAGATATAAGTCCAGGTTAAAAACCTACAGTTTTGTCTAAAAACATAGTGAGAGAATTCCTGAAAGCTGCAATCTGCAAGTCAAAAATGTGGCAGCACCAATCACAATGACAAGCTGTGACACTGTGACAGACAGAGCTTCACTCTGAATGGTGACAAGTAAAGGATGCTGTGAAAAGCATTGTTATGAGGACAGCATTGATGATATTCATGTATTAACATAACTAGAGAGGTAATAACAGATGATACCCATTGAAAACATTTTATTTGACCAACATCTCTTGGGCATGCAGATTAGCCCTCTACAACGTCAGAAATATCAGACCCTACCTCTGTAAATTTCCAACCCAACTCATTGCTCAGGTTTTGGTCCAATCTTGTCTCGGTTAGTGCAATGCACTGCTGACAGGGATCCCTGCATACACAATCAAACCCCTCCAGATGATGCAAAGTGCGGCAGCATGTCTCGTTTTTGATCAGCCAAAAAGGACACACATCACACCACTCTTCAGATGTCAGCACTGGCCTCCTGTATCTGCCTACACCAGGTTCGAAGTTCTGATTCTTGTCTACAGAGTGGTCAACTTAACTGGCCCTGCTTACCTCAACTCCCTCATTCAGGTCTCAGGTCTACAGTCCCTCCCATCCACTGTGCTCTGTCAACTAAGTCAATGGCTTCTGGGGGTTAAAAAGTGGCTGCTGAAAATGAAAATATTAGTAGCAGAGGGGAAAGTGTTGCTTTATCCCTGGTGCAGTTTATAATTTCACTGAAGAACATCATCATACAGAATGAGATGTGTTTCAGTTCCTGTGCTTCAGGCTTGTTCTGGCACTACATGACTGCAGGTTAAACAGGTACAGGGAAGAAGTGAAAGTAAGGAAGATGGCTGAGCCAGTCAGTGTTGTAATTATCTGCCCTGAAACGAACTTTAGCTCATCTGCTCTTAATGAACATGCATTAGGGCTAAAACTGTACAGAACCGTTTAATAGCTTCTGATTCGCTGATGTAATGTAATGGAATGTGATGACATGGAACAAGACAAGAAGTCCTCAGAAAAATATTAATTTATAATTCTATGACTGATGTGCACTTCCATATGACAGAAAGTGTCCTCCAATAGTACTGAAATGACAAAGTCAATTCAACAGACAAAAGTTCAGAATTGATTAAAATTATAGAAACATGTGACTAACAGGTGTCTCTTGGGATATTTTATGAGATTTATTGTTTAAACTGGATTGTAGTCTCAATGGACAAACCAGCGAGCTTTCTATGGGACAAAGCAGACATTTTGAATCAGAGAAAAGAGGAATAAACAGGCATTGCAATTCAATAGTTGCATCCTCAGTTCTGAAAAAAAAAAAAAACCCTGCTGTACTAAGCAACATGCAGAAAAGAAGTCAGCAAAGGAAAACAACAACAGCTGATGACAGAAGCTTGAAGAAAAACCTGAAGCAAGATAGATATTTTATTGTAATTTTAGCTGTGTTCAGCTTTGGACACAGCAAAAACAACATTGAAAATGACACATTTAGATGTCAGCATACATCAGCATACTTTGTCAACAGTGAAACAAAATTTAAAAAGAACAGCAAGAATCAGACAATTTTATAAAAGAAGATTAAGAACATTTGTGACAATTCAGTGGCATCACCATCATCCACAGAGGACGGTGAAGGTGCCACAATCCGCCATCAGAAGAAAACTTCTTGGGCAGAAATAAAGTACAGAGGCCACAAGAGGGAAACACATCAGCACGAAGAATCAGAAAGCAGGGCGGAGTGAAGCAGCTGCCTTTTTAAGTATGTGGAGGACAGATGTTGGAGGAGGAATTATCTGCTTTAAGAATGATCAACTAAGCTTATACAGCTCAGCCTCTTTCTGCTGGATCCATATATCACCACCATACTCGTGTTTCTCCAGACTTTCTCCGGCAACTACATCTGAAATACTGTTGCAGTTGATTTGTTTTTGCACAGTCTTGGTCAGTGATTTGCAAGACGAAAGAGAAAGAGGAGATCATGCCATTCTGAAAGTCATTGTTTCTCTGACCCCCTTCACTGGCACACACACACACACACACACACACACACACAAACATTGTCATTGACTTCCAAACGAGTTACAGTTGTTCTGCCTCCTTTAAGCTTTCTGTTAGGTCAAGGTACAAAACTGATAAACTGTTAATAAGGGACAGATTTGCAGTCTCTCGTTGTTGAAACATTGATCCATTTCAAACCCCTCCCCTCCTTACACACCTCCCTCCTCTCTAGGTTTTGTTTTTTAAAACACACAGACTCTGTTTCTGTTGCAGTTCCTGATAAACAAATGTCATACTTCAGGCAGCCACCAGAGGTCCTCGTTAGCTCCCTGTCTACACAGGATAATCTTTTTTTTTTTTCTTGTGAGCAGCAAGTGACCACAGAGGGTTCAAAGAAGAATTATGGTGCATTTGTGAGTCCTCCCATCATTACATTTGGGCCTTGGTCACGTGCTGTCTGACCTGCCCCCCACCAAATGGCAGAGGTGGAAGAAGTACACTAACTTGCCATAGAAAGTGCTCCATTATAAGAGGAAATACCACTTCAATTTAGTTTCCTAACTTCAAGCACAAAGTAAACACTGTATAAGTACATGTGCTACACTAAGAACAAGTATTAAGATTATTAAAATTCAAAGAGGATGCTAGGTTCATTGTGCTTGGTTAAATAAATATGAAATTTAAAGAAAATTCCCAAACCTCATCACTATGGCAAACTATCAATTAATACATGATAACAAGACTTAAATCAAACAAAAGATAAGAGACACAGCAGATAAAGATAGATAAGATAAGCACTTCCTCCCCCACTGCTGGCAATGGAAATACTACCTCAGCTCCTTAGCAGATGACTTAAATACTCACTAAAATACATTTGACTTTGCTGATGAAAAAAAAAAATTGTTTTGGCAAGCGCAACCCTCCCTAAAGAAATGGCAGCTACAGAGAGGATTAGGAGGGGGTAGTCGGAGAGCTGAGCACAAATGGCTTCCGTTCAATCTGTATATCCTCAGTGGCTTTTACGGATTTACTGCACAGTGACAAAAAGCAAAAGAAAGTTGTGACACACTGAAGACTCCCCAGAGTGATTCATAAAAACTTAAACAAGGCAGTTTGTTCTGGGTCCTTCACGCAGTCATTCAACACCTTAGTGCTGTTCAAATAAATAGCAGCATATTTTAAAGACAAATCAAGTGTCACACAACGGCTCTCAAGTAAAGCCCTGATCCCATCGCACTCAACAGTCTCCATAGGTTTAGGCCTTAGCAGTGAAATCGTTGTCTACATGAAACATGTGCTGAAACAAAGGATGTTTTCCACAATGAGCTCATTTTATTGGTGTTAGTGCAAATTTCTTATTCAATTTATTAAAATACTTTCCTTTTTATTGTATTAACAAACTTGTCTTTTTTTTAAACTATATATCAGGTGACATTTTTATCTCTATGAGTTCCCCATTAATGTTAGTAGTTCCTTGAGCATTTCTAAGATCCTTTTCGGTTACATATACTGGGAGAATATGTCAGCCCCCTAGAAAGCATAAACCAACAAGTTCTTCCACCTAAATGCTGAGGCTCTATGCCCTCACATGACCTTTAGAAGCATCCTGCCCCTATGGCTGCAGGTGTCTTCTGGAATTGCACTAATGGCAGTCGGTGCATGGTTCCCATGAAAACGCTTTTGTTATAGCACAGCATTTCAAACTGGACTCAAACATTGATCTTTTGTGGAAACGTCCTGTGTTTTGTGATCCGACCGACTCCCTACACGGACTTTGTTGCTCTGAAATAGAACATCACTCACTTTCATGTCATAATTGCTCCAGCCGCTAGAGGTGCCTTACTGTTAGTCATAATAACATGTTGGGACGATGACGTTATTGACTTGTATTTTTTAGCACAGTTTAACTCGCACACACCCTCTTGAGCATTTCTGAGATACACCTAAACAGCTATATGACATAACTAGAGACCACAAAACTCACAGGGGAATCATAGAAAATAAAAGAAAATTTATTTCAACCCCAATAGCCTCCAACATTCTGCATTATATGTGGTTTTTTTTGCAGGATGATAATGATCCTTCCAAACTTTGTGAAGGTCATTTGGCGATAGGAAAAACACTCAAATGAAAAAGAGAAGCATTTAAATTGTTTTGCTGTAAAAATACCAGAATACTGGTAAAACTGCTGAAAACAGTCGTCCTCTGTGGGTCTTTGGTTTGATGGAAAACTGTATCCCATTCAGCAGGCATAGGTTATTTTAAGTTAGAAGTCCTAATAAAGATGATGACAATGAGGCACACAACCTTTTTCTTTACTGGAATGTTTCATTATTAAACATAAAACCAAAGAACATGAATGATGGATGAGCTATCAGGAGTAAGACAAGAAGGCTCACACCTCTCAAAGTTCTGGTAATTGTGATTAGTTAAACCTTACTTTAAAAAAGTGTGCAAAGCGATTGCCTAGAAGAAACACAGTAAATTGGAATAGGAACTGTATTTCTATTTACAAATGCTCGTGGTGTTGTACTCATTTAATTTAGTATACACAACTAAAAAACACTGTACAGTACTTCAAAATGTACTTATGGTGTACTCATAACTCACTCCCACTCGTTGGGTTGTGTTATTGACTCATTTGTTGCCACTGTTCTTCATTGTTTTAATTCAGCTTCTCTTCAAAACAATGAGTAAAGGGAGTTTTCACCCTGCAATTACCTCTAACTTGAGGAAAACTAGAAGGATGTTCATATTGTTGATAACTGAGTAAAGTTAACTAAAAAAAATCTAAGTTATGATTACTATTGAAATTTACAGTCTGCTTTCGAAGGCCCTCTCGGCTTACAATGCATAATGTATCTACACAAAATCCTTGAGGTCAAAGGAACTGCAGGTTCCCAAGAGCAAAATGGCTTTCATTATTCTCAAATGGAAGAAGAGCGACACAACCAGGACTCTTCTGAGGGCTGTTCACCAAGCCAAACTGAACCGATCCGGGGAGAAGGGCCTTATCAAGAGAGGTGAACAAGAGCCAGATGGGCACTCTGACTGAGCTCCAGTGGTCCTGAGTGGGGATGGAACGAAGTTCCAGAAAAACAACCATTATTGCAGCGCTTCACTGATCTGGGTTTTATAGCAGAGTGGTTAAACGGAAGCCTCCCCTCAGTCCAAACACACAACTTTGCAAAAAAAGCACCTGAAGGACTCTCAGACTATGAGTAACAAGATTTTCTAGTCAGATCAAACCAAGGTTGAACTATTGGCTTCAATTCTAAACATTATGTTTAGAACTGAAATTAAATCAAAGCTTGTGGCATCATACACAAAAAGTCTCCAGCCTGTAATTGCTCCCAAAGGTGCTTCAAGACTAAAGGGTCTGAATAGTTATGTAGATGTGATATTTGGTGGGCAGCCAACTGTAGCTCAGTCATTAAGGCAGTCAACAGACCACAGGGTCAGTGGTTCAATCCTTGGTCTCTTCGCATTCACACCGCTTCACTAATCACCAGTAATCAGTTACACCTGCTGTCACTCTCTTGTTTCCATACCTCCTCAGTTCTCTTACCAAGGAGCCACATTGTCTGCTTTCTCACCACGACTGTCCAGCCTTCATCAACTTTATCAACTTCTACTGCCAAGACCATGCTCCGCTCTATACCATCATCACCAGAGTCTGGAGGCAAGGCATCATCATCTAGGGCCTACTACATCTCCATCCTGCTTTTGCCAGCTATCTTCCTTTAATAAATTTTTTTAAAACTGAGCTGTTGTGTCTAATGCAATATAGGGTCCAACCTTAAAACCAATCCCCTTACAGTATCATCTGGCCAATATGGATCCAGCCAGCGCTTCCCCTTTTAGTTGGCGCAATGATGCAGAGAAAGTACTTTTAAAACAAAAATCATGTCTCAAAGAATTAACACTATTGCTCAAACAACTAAATTGCTCCAGCTACCCATCCTACAGAGCCTCCAGAGGCTTCCGCCACAGTTCCACCCACAACCTATTCCTTTCACCCTGAACGTAATGGGGGGAACCAAGAACCGTCTGGGCTTTTCTTGCACAGTGCGAGATTCAAGGATGCTTTAGCCCAGCAGCCTAAACCCAAGACCCTCCCGGACCTCTTTGAGGCAGCTACTCGTTTCAAAACAGCTATAGAGAAATCGGCATGCTCATCACCATGCTCCTCATGCATGCAGGCTCCTAAGGCATTCCATGGCTAGAACTACATCACCCACTTATAGTTTGGGGAACCAGCAAGATTCTGGGTCAGAGTATTCCATGTATAGACTCATGTCTACATTCTGTTTAGACATGCAGAAATACACACCCGGGTCATTAGCCGCTGGCATCATCTGCTCGTCATCCTCACCAGCTCGAGCAGGATTTTTCTTTGTGGGCAAGAAGTATGGCAAACGTAAGACCATGTATTTAATACCGAAGCCTCAATCTGATCACAGTCAAGATCAGGTATCCACTCCCATTAATCTCTTCAGCTTTTGAACTTCTTCAAGCCTCAGCCATCTACACAAAGCTTGACTTACGCAAGGATGACGAATGGAAGACTGCATTCAATAAACCAGCTGGTAAATGTTTTATATAGCTCCATAGCTGCACCTCTCCATCAACTCACATCCTCGAAGGTCAAGTTCACATGGTCTACCCCAGCATCCGCAGCCTTCAAACAATTCAATTCAATTCAATTCAATTCAACTTTATTTATATAGCGCCAATTTACAACAAAGTCATCTCAAGGCACTTTACAGAATAAAGTCCAGACTACACAAGTATGTAGAAGCAACCCAACAAATCCCCCTTGAGCAAGCCCTAGGCAACAGTGGAGAGGAAAAACTCCCTTTAATGGGAGAAACCTCCAGCAGAACCAGGCTCAGGGTGGGTGGCCATCTGCCTTGACCGGTTGGGGTGAGTGGAAAGTGGAGAAAGAAAAGAAAAGAGCAACGAAAAGCAACAACAAAAAGCAACAACAAAACAACAAGAAAAGCAACAACAAAACAACAAAAAAGCAACAACAAAACAACAAAAAAGCAACAACAAAGCATCGTACAGGTTGTAGGATATAGAATTAATGGTATACAGTGGTGACAAGTAAATGTATAGAGAAAAGCTAGTTCAGGTTGAGTGAGCAGTTTAACTATAAGCTTTATCAAAAAGGAAGGTTTTAAGCCTAGTCTTAAAAGTAGAGAGGGTGTCTGCTCCCCGAATTTGGATTGGAAGCTGGTTCCACAGGAGAGGAGCTTGATAGCTAAAGGCTCTGCCTCCCATTCTACTTTTGCAAACTCTGGGAACCACAAGTAGGCCTGTATTTTGGGATCGAAGTGGTCTAATCGGGCGATACAGAACTATGAGATCTTTTAAATATGATGGAGCTTGACCATTAAGAGCTTTGTATGTAAGGAGGAGGGTTTTGAACTCTATTCTAGATTTTATGGGAAGCCAATGAAGAGAAGCTAGTGAAGGTGAAATATGATCTCTCTTTCCTAATCCAGTCAGCACTCTTGCTGCAGCATTTTGGATTAATTGAAGGCTTTTTAGGGAGTTATTAGGACACCCCAGAAGTAGGGAATTACAGTAGTCCAACCTAGAAGTAACAAATGCATGGACCAGTTTTTCGGCATCACTTTGAGACAGGATGCTTCTAATTTTAGCAATGTTCCGTAGGTGGAAGAAGGCTGTTCTAGAGATTTGTCTTATATGTGACGTAAATGCCAAATCCTGGTCAAAAATAACTCCAAGGTTCCTCACCGCAGTACTGGAGGCCAAAGTTATGTCATCTAAAGTAACTATATTGTTATACGGCATATTTCTCATGTTTTTAGGCCCAAAGAGGATGATTTCAGTTTTGTCTGAATTTAGAAGTAGGAAATTGTAGGACATCCAGGTCTTTATGTCTTTTAGACATGCTTCAAGTTTGACTAATTGGTTAGTATCTTCTGGTTTCACAGATAAACAGAGCTGGGTATCATCTGCATAGCAGTGGAAGTTTATGGAATGTTTCCTAATAATTTTGCCTAAAGGTGACATGTACAGATTAAAAAGTATTGGTCCTAACACAGAGCCCTGTGGAACTCCATAGCTAACTTTGGTGCATAAAGAAGAGTCATCATTAACATGAACAAGTTGGAATCTGTCTGACAGATAAGATTTAAACCAATGTAATGTGGTTCCTTTAATCCCAAATCCATGTCCATATCCAGCCCTTATTCTCACCATGCACTTTGCTTCCTGGACCCTGTTTGTCATACAGCAACACTTTTGGTGGCCCACAGTGTGCAAAAACATAAAAGAGTATGTTGCTGCGTGTATGGAGTGCGTACAGGCCAAGATCCCCAGACTGTCTCCCAGCGGCCTTCTTTGCCCATTAAGAATCCTTAGGAGACCCAGATCCCTTATCACTATGGACTTTAAAGGCGTCCAGTCTCAAATGGCATAACCACTATCTTTAAAGTAGATGACTGCTTCTCAAAAATGGCTCACTTTATACCCCTTCCCAAGCTACCCACCTCCAAGGAAACTGCCGACATTATCCTCGCACGTCTTCCATCTTCATGGCCTCCCCCACAATATAGTCTCAAACCAAAGACCTCAATTCACGGCCAAGTTCTAGGAAGAATTCTGGTGGGGATCTTAGTCAGCTTGTCCTCCAGTTTTGATCCGCAGTTGAACGGACATTCCAAGAATCTAAACTAGAAATTGGAGAAAAGCCTGCATCTGCTATGTCCCTGGACCCGCTCAACATGGTCGAAAAACTAGGTCTGGGTAGAGTATGCGCACAAATCCCTTCTGTCCGCAGCCATGGGTCTCACTCTTCTTCACCCAGGACACTGAAAACACATTGGCCGCTGCTGCAGTACGATATCATGCATGCACACGTTTTTAACCACATTGTTGTCACAGAAGGATTTTCACGTAAACTCATGTTTATAGCACGAAAGTATTTTATGGGAGCCTAGAATTGAAAGACCGAGTTGTCTGTAACACCTTGTGGTGCTGGAGTTTCCTTTCTACTGTGTCACTAAAGAGGTTTTGGAGTTTCTTCACATCAGGGATTGGACACGCACCACTGCTGTCACACACACACTCACTACCAGGCCAGTTTCTGTACTATGGATCCAGACCACTGCACCCTCCCCCAGGGAATTCCACACCACTTTTTCTTATCCACTTGTCAAGTTAGTCATCATCGCAGGATCCGTTTTTACTGCCAAGATACTCAAGTCTACCCATAATCACGTGTCTCGCCGCTAGCATAACATGCTGTTCTCCAACAAGTTTATTAAGTGTAAAAAATGTAACGCGATTCATGGATTATGTTTGATCCATGATTTATGTCTAATCCATGAATCGAAAAAATTGTTTAGGTTTAATTTAAAAGAAATTTACTAATGGTACACTTGTAAATAGTACTTTTGGCTTATGGAAATGCCTTACTGTCTGTAAACTTCAGTGTCCAAACTCAGAATTTATTCAGTGGTGGGTATAACAACAAAAAATGAACATTTTAAAAACCTTGTATCTCTGGAAATGTAAAACTCACTATAGACAGTGACACTTGTGTTCCAGCAAAAATCAGTTAATGGCACACGTGTGCCATGTCCAAAAAACCCCAAATGAATTTAATTAAAACCAAACTCTCTGCACAAAGTTGTTGGGGTTTAGGTTTATTTAAGATGCCGGTTGTAAAATCATTCTGCCTTAGAAAAAAAAAACACAAACACAAGCCCAGTGTTGCAATTATGAATATATTTGAACTTACATTTAGTGCTGTGAGTATAATTGACTTATATTAAAAAAATTATTATTGTACTGACATATACTTGTCTTTTAATTGAGATAAACTTACAGCACAGTTTGAAAGTGTACTTTAAATATAAGTCTAATAAACTAATATCTTAAAGTTCACAGTATACTTGGAAAATACAGTTGAGAATTAGTATAACTTCATAGATGATACTTTACTCAAGGCAACTTTCATTTTTCTCAAAAGGAAGCACGATGATTCCTTTGTATTAAAAAAAAACAATAGCATAATCAAACAACTTGCAAAGTTAATTCTAAACAGCAGGGGCAGCCTTTACCTTTACCTTTAGGCAATGTAGGCAATGGCCTGGGGGTCCTAGCACAGAGGGCAAAACACCACCTTCATGACTCTCACCCGACACATTACAAGTACAGTTATCACTAGGAGTGACCCTGAGTCAGCACAGCTTTACGAAAAAACCATGAAGCCACATAAGTTCAAGATAGGACTTTGTAAACTGAACAGCAAAGTAAAAGCAGAACTTTAATCAGAATGAAGAGAAAAGGTAAAACAAGTAGGTAGCAGGTAAATTCCTGCATCCAAGGCCGATACAGTAGGACAGTGTGTATGTGTAGAAATGTATTTGTCTCCCTGACAGACTAACTGTCTCTCTTTCTCTTTGTGACCCCATTAAAGTCCATATTGCCTGCTGCCCTCCTACACTATCATTTGCCACCCAGTGAGTTGTTTAAACTTAGAGTTAAATGGTAAATGGTCTCCACTTATATAGTGCTTTCATACCTATTGGCACTCAAAGCACTTTACACTGCTTCTCATTCACCCATTCACACTCACAATCACACACTCATACTCACACACAGCTGCTATGTACCGGGAACAACTAAGGTCGGGTTCAGTGTCTTGCTCAAGGACACTTTGACACTTTGAAGGAGCCAGGGTTTGAACCGACAACTGTAGGATGCTGGGCGACTGCTCTTACTCTTGCACCACAGTGGCCCAAGTTGGGTGCAAAAGGTTGGATCCCATTATTTTAAGATGGCAAAAAGTAATGCAATGCAACTGTCAAGGCTGGAACTGTTAAATGCATAAATCACCATTTCAAGATCATTAGAAACAAGCAATGATTTAACTTCACTTAACAATGTTAGCTGGAGAAAGTATGTAGAGGTTTGCTTGCTTGCTCTTACTTTATCTTCATGCACAGTAGACGTTCCAGAAATTACAGCATCAAACATTATTGTTTTTCCCGTGTTTCTTTTATTTTACTTTATCTGATTTATTTTACTTTTTACTTTTCATTTGATTTAGATTTTACATAGTGAGTTTGTTAGTTTTCTGTTGTAGAGATAAATAGATTTTTGCTTAGTTCACAATTTATCAGGTTCACCAAGTTAGTACCATTAGTCCCATGTGTCTACTTTGATACCTTTTTATTAAAACTTGAAAAATCTCCTTTTTACACTAAATTTTAAGTAGATAAAATATGACATTAATATGCCACTAATTGCATTGAACCATGGACAATCATGATTCAAATCTTTTTCAATTTACAGCCTCTTACCTAAATTATCAAATGTCGTATTTCCCTCATCAGAAATGCATTATATTCATCTTCTTAACTCACAAACAAATTAACTTCAGCCTTCACTTCATTATATTTCCAACAGGATGGGAATGGATTCACAACATTTGTGATTCAGATGTTCCATCCCTAAACCTCTGCTTTCCTACTTAACAGGAAGTTGTGAAACAGGACGTGATGCCAGGAGATGGTGAGAGCAGATTAAGCAACACTTTTTAACTAACAAAAACGGTTTTTTAAACTTGAAAAATTTAATAGCAAAATATGCAAAGTAGACAAAATTAAAGCTTCAGAGCAGAGGTCTTCAGCTAACAGTCCAAGTGGCCTAGTCATCCTCCTCAGACCCTCAGCCACCTGAAAAACATTGCCCATTCTTCTCAGGACACTAAGCATTGGAGATAGCAGGAGGAAAAACAAATGTAACAACACTGTACATATGTGATAACATCGTCTTGAAAGTCAATAAAACAGAATTCATTTTGAATTTAGATTTTAGTTGTTTCAAAAAGATGAAAAAGCTAAATTATTATGGGGCAACTGTGACTCAAAAGGTAAATTGGTTGTCCATCAATCTTGGGGTTGTTGATTTGATTCTGAGCTCTATACGTCACATGCCGAAGTGTCTTTAAGCAAGACACTTAACCCCACCTTTGTTGCTCCGGTTAAGTATTGGCCAGCTCCATAGCAACCTCCCCCCCCCCCCCATCAATGTGTGAGTGTGTTGTTTCAAAGGGGGAATGGGTGAATAAAAAGCAGTTTAAAGAACTTTGGGTACCAATATACCAGAACATTTACTATTTATGGTGCAAATCCTGAAACATTGTTTTTCAACCAGCAGCTCCTGGATGTAATGTTTGCTGCATAAGTCTTTAGGTGGCTGTGGTGTGAAATTCCAGCAGGTCAGGATTCTATAAACTTTTCCTGTAATTTCTGCTATAATACACAGCAAAGACACGAAAATGTATCAGGGACAAATAGTAGACCTAGATAAATCAGCTACGACACAATGAACTAAAAAAACACAGGAAAGCTCACTGACACTGCTCCACTGCTATTTACACAGTTTGATACAGTTTGCACAGAAACATACAGGAAACAGTGAAACACATACAGTAGCATTTTGCAGGCACACGAACCTGACACATAAAAAAGTTTGAAGGATGTGTAAATTACTTTCGCCACCAGCCACCTCTCAGTGTAAACCACAAGTTCTCCCTTTTTCTGATTCACAGGGACCTATAAACCATAAAAGGTTCCTCAAACCACAGGCTTAAACCTGTAATAATTCAAATTTTAGGAATGTTATTTAAATTAAGAAGATGATGAGGTGCCTGGGGAGACAGGCAGACAGCAGTGATCTCCGCAGATTTGTTGCATTTTATTGTACAGTAGGACTGTTGCTGTATTTTTTAAATTTTTTTTCATATGTGGGGATCTTTGCAGCTTACAGTCTGGTGAGCGGCCACTTTCATTCCAGCTTTTTAAAATATTAAATGTTTTGGTAGATAACAGCTGTTTTCAGAGTTGTAAATGACGTGTTACTGACATTTGCCTGAAGGGTAAGTTGCAATTACACATGAAGTAAATCTTTAGAACTGTTTGGTTCAAAAATGGCTGCTGTCACTGTCTTTTGTGAACTGTGAACAAAGAAACAGGGACATTTCAGGTTCATTTAGATCAGAAACGACTTTCCAACTTCAGCTGAAAGTTTATCGTAACCATTTTTACAGGTCACTTACAATTAAACTGATTGATGTAATTTAATGTTCAACCCAAATGAACGAGGCCAGAGTGAAATAACTTACTGTCAGATGCAGCTGGACATGTCTGTGGAGGTCAGGGGTCACTTTTCATTACTAAAACAGTCAAACCAACACAATTAGACAATAAATATTACAGTAACACTATCTGCAAAGTTTGTGGAGACACAGCTGCAATATGATTTTCTTTGGTCTTGTGATACTCATCTTCAAGTTTGAAGTAATTGTTAGAAAAGCTTATTTGCAATCATGACTATTAGAGAGGCTGAGAACAGCCGCCGCACGCTCTCTCTGTTACCCACGATGCCAGTGGGCACGTCCCTAGTTGTAGCTGTAGCCACAGAAAGGCTACAGATGAGTTAGTCGTTGTCATATTAGCAAAGACAAACAGTAATGAGTCGTGCACATGCTCACACAGACAACACAGCAGCTGTCGAGAAACACAAAGTCTATGATGATGAGATGCTGGTGACTGTTTGAATCCAAAAACAAGATATTTGAATAGAAATATTCTGTTGAGCTTTATATTTCATTTCTCACCCCGGTGTAAAAAAAATCATGATGGATTTAAATAGGTCCATATATATCACATGTGACACGATGGTGTCTCCTCTTCAGGACTGTGCAGGAAAACCATTAACTTCTGATGTAAAACTCAAAAGCACCGACCACAAGTCCTGCTACCAACACTTTAGCCTCTCACCATGTTTTACTGTGAAATGCTACATAACTAATGGCAGTTTCCCAGCTGTGCTGTCTGCGTGAGGATGTGCAGGATTCTTTAGTGTTTTTCTTTACTGCGATAATAAAAGACTAATAAATCACCTCCAACACGCCCTGTGGCTGCTGCTGAAGCTCAGCCCTGACTGTTTGTCAAACTCATGTTAGCCCTGGTTAAATCACACTGTTCGGCGTCTCTGCTGGTCTTTTCTTAAGTTTCTTACTAAATGTTAAACTGCACCTATGATTAACACCTCACGGATCCAAATGTCACTATGGGGCTACAGGTCTGATGTGTCTGTTTCACATCGGTCTCAAAACAACCAAATAAAAACTGACCAGGCCAAACAGAAGGACAGGAAAAAGGCTGAAATATGCAAAAAACATGCAATGAGCAAAATGAGTGTAAGGTAAAATCTACTAAACTGCGCTAACTGAGAAACGTGACTCCACACTGGAGCCTGAAATAACACTTAGCATTAGTCTGAATGACTAAAGCCTATTTGTTTAGCACATCAATAGAATCCTCCCTATACAAACAGCTTCCTTACTATTGTTACCACAAAACTAAACCAAAAGCTACTTACAAAAGAGGCTGCATCTGGATCCGGAGTCTGTTATCTGCTTTACCTTCTCCACCAGAGCTTTTCTCACACTCACGGTAATATTTTGTCGAACCACTTTTAGTTTGCAATGCGAAAACGTTTATTTCCATCCAGAGTTGCATTAAGATCATGTATTTTTCTTTCCTCACACCTCGCTCTGGAAGTCATTTTGGTCCATATTACAGGACTCCCCAAAGCCTCTTATATTGCTCTGAGGAGCAAGGAGTGATAAATGATACACACGCTCATCCTTCTTAAGAAACATCCCTTTATTGGAAAGCTACACAGTTGATCAGGCTGATGTGAAAGCACATCACAGTTTTCTTACTGAATTCCACTGACAAAAGAAGTTTTTTAACACTCCCGGGCAATTATCTGATTTGTGTTGTGGATCTGTGTTAACTGTTGATGTGACTGACAAAAATTCACTTGCGTTTTTAATCAGAAAGAGCTTCAAGAGCTGTTATTTTTTTACTATTAATATTATCATGGACGGGGCGCAGGTACTGAACCTGTTATGTGTCAGTCAACACGTTAATTATTTAGTCACAAACGAGGCTGAAAATCACTGTGCATATGGTAGAAACACAGTTTATCTAAAAAAATCTACAACACTGTAGATTATAATAATTATCATAATCAACAATCTAGACCACTGAGTTTTACATCTTTAAACACAACACCGATAAATCAGAAGCAAATAATCAAAAATTAAGGGCTTATGTGCAGCATGTGTTGCTGCAATCACATTGAAAATGAGCCAATATTTTACATTAAATGGTAAAATGTCTCAATTCCAGTAAAATATGGGTTTATGAGATTTGCTTATTATTGCATTCTGTTTTTATTTACATTTTATACATTGTTTTACCATCTTTGGAATTGGAAGCCTCTGTCATCATTTTGTTAACAGTTACTTAAAGCACATACCTAAAGCATAAACCATAGGATGCAAGTGTAGAAAGGTTCAGAAGGTCACGTGTCCGTCCATGTCAGGGACAATGAATCATTGTAAATGATAAAGCTACCACTCTGCTACTGTATGATAGTTAGTGGTATTTGTTCAACCCATGAAAAAGTTCAGACTCTGTGTCATGATTTGTGTTTGTTTAGTGACTGTGACTTGTCCAGTGTGCAGATGAAACTGGTTTCTCAGGAGTGACTTCAATGCTTCCTCTTATTTGCAGTGACATCTTGGAGTCTTTTGTTGTGAGACTCGTCCTCTCAAGTTTATTAGCAAAGACAGAAATTTTCATTTCTCATACAGGGCGTTAGGGTTCAGCTTTCTTTAACCTGGTTTAAGGGTCCGATTACCAGCTGCAGTTAAATGGTAACACCAATTTTGATGCAAGCATTTCCACCACAGTAACACATCTTGGTTTAAACCTGTGTCAGAAAAGTGAAATGCATTTGACTCACTGTGCATTATTTAAATCAGAAACAAAGGACAAAAGACAAGACAAATTTGAATCTGTCATTTCTGAATACAGGTTCAAAATGATTACATTTAGTTTTTCTTTCAATTTAAAAACTAAAATACTAAAAGTACAAAAACCAACAATGCGTTATTTTCTTAACATATAATATTTGAAACAATCTCTATACAGACACTAAAAACAACTACATGTGAGTAGTCTTTACTCACATTTAGCCATTCTGCAAACTGCTCATGATCTCATATTCATATTCACGTTCTGTTCTGGCCTTTTCCCCACTTCCTGTCACCAATTCCCTTCTCCAGCTTCATCACTCATCACTGAGTGAGCTGGCTCTTTTTAAACCCAGCTCTCCCCTCTCGCCCTGCCTTCTGGTTTACCTGTCTCGTGTCATTGGGACTCTGTTATCTTGGTCTGAGGTTTGGTTGCTGTGTTCTTTATTTAGCTCTGTCGTACACTCGGTCTAATATGTTAACGGGATGTCACTTGGTTCATTCTTCCATCCCCATTCTTCTCTATGGTGTAGACGTTTCAGTCTGGTCCTTCCTGTATCATATCTGCTCAGTTAGTGCCGTTAGGTTTTGTTTTAGTCTGTTCCCATCTGTTTGTGATCTGTCTGCCTTTCCTCACGTTAATTCCCCAGCAATTCTGACCCCGTCTTGTGTTTAGTCTCTCCCGGTTTGTTTTTCCGTCGCAATTTGTATTGTAACCCTCTAAGGGTCAAGCCAGAGTTTGTCCTCCTTTCTAGAGGGATTTGTAGTTTACCTCTGATATCCTGTGTTCAGAACTAAATCAGTCTAATTCTAACGCTTTCAATTTGACTTTTCGTTTCACTAGTCCTGTTATGTTTCTCATTAATTTTGTTCGTATCCCTAAATGTTCTGCACTTATAAAACACTTTTCTACCTGTTGGCACTCAAAGCGCTTTACACTGCTTCACACACACACACTCACACACCGATGGGGGAGCTGCTATGCAGCAAGTCAAAGCTCACCGGGTGCAACTATGTTGGGGTTCAGTGTCTTGCTCAAGGACACTTCGACATGTGACCGGAGGAGCCGGGAATTGAACCAACAACTGCAAGATTGGTGGACAACCGCTCTACCTTCCTGTGCAACAGTCGCCTCACCTCACTAATCCTGGCTTTGTGTTGATATTCGGTTCTATTGACCAAGTCTTAAGCTTAGCTCCCTTAGTTCACGTATTGTTTATTTCCTGAATCTCGTTCGTCAGCTTAGCACTTGTTAAATTGAATTTATTTGTTATTCCTTTTCCCTGTGTCTTTTCATAATAAAGTACCACAATCCATCTCACTGGATCCAAACTCGGGTCCACACACAAAATCCTGACAGTTACCTTATTTGTCTGCCATGGAAGATATTGTTGTCAACAAGTGATTAAAGCCAGCTGCACTTCTCCACAGAGTGAGCTGTTTCTTCCTTCCAAAATGAGGGGCAGGGATGTTTAGAGCATACCTTGCAGACAATAGACAGCAGAGGACCCTCCAGTTGGGGACGGCAGGTTACCTCCCACCTTAAACTGACAGAACATGTTGTTGGGTATGTGGACCTGCTGAACCTTCTAATTTGAGTTCACTGACAGACACAAGCTGATAATGGCCCATTGAACGGTGTGTTTCCTCCCCTGTTCGGGGGGCTGCTTACTTCAGGGTTGACTTACTTTAGGCTGCTGTAGAAAGTCGTGGCTATTTCGAACTTCTGGAACAGCATTTGTTTCTAGCCACAGCAGATGGCTGCCACCCTGAGCCAGGTTCTGCTGGAGGTTCCTTCCATTAAAGGGTTTTTTTCCTCATCACTGTTGCCTAGGACTTGCTGAAGGGGGATTCGTTTGGTTTTCTCTATACATCTTTACAGTCCTGACTTTATTCTGTAAAGTTGATAAACAGCAACAGTGTGAGTCATCTTTTTCTTGTTTGGTCTGATCTGGTTAGAACGGTGCTGTGTCCACTTCTGTTCCCCCACCGAGATGTGTTTCTTCTTATATTAACCTGAACCGAACCTTGTCCTAACCCAAACTATGTGGGGGCTGGAGGTAGAGGGTTGGATTTTTGCCCCAGGAACATATACCACAATGAGTATGAAGGGAGGCTGCGGTTGAATTAGAGAATTGGACAGTAATGCTGTTATGTTTGAGCTGTAACAAGTGAAGCTCTACTTTGTCAGTCGATCGCTACTGGAGTTAGGCCACTGTTTGTTCTCTTTATGTTGGTAATGAGAATCTCTCACTGTTTCCAGACTTTCTTTCCGTGACCTTTTACTCCTCCCTCATTATAAAGATGAGGGGGGACGGCCTGCTGCCCTCCCACACGTCGCTTGCCACCCAGAGAGTTGTTTAAACTTAAGCGGAATGTGACAGGAGTAATAGAGAGTCATTGGGTCTTTTGTCAACGAATAAAGTGTTTGCAACAAAACTGAACAATTTGTTTTTCTTTCTGCTCCTCACCTCAGCCCTTTAGAAACAAGGTAAACACCACAATCCTTTCAGATCAGACAAATCAAAAGCAGTGATTTGGTTTTTACAGTGTAGCAGAGACCAAAAGCTGACACACAGACTTCAGTTCTGGATCTCGATAGGATGTGTGTGTGTGTGTGTGTGTGTATTGTCCAGTGTTCTGTGTTTCACCCCATATTCATTTGCTAACAGTGCAATAATAATATGTATATATATGTATGTATGTTCAAATATTTTTGTATACAGTGATTTGTTTAAGCACATTTAGAATCAATCAGAGTCAAGAAACATCTTACAAAAAGTCTGAGATGAGATGAGATGAGCAAAGGTCATCACTGTGTGAAAGATGACAACTTAAGGAAAGATTTCTCAGTGTAAAATTACCAATAATTTATACATTATGTATATATATATATCATGTAAACTGCTCTGTGATGATTATGTTTTGAATTGTCACTTAAATATAATTGAAATAAACTGAAGCAATACTGTCATTGCTATGGAAGTGGGAAAATGCATTTTGATAACATTTCTAGCAAGAACTGCGCAACTTATTTTATCATTTATTTATAGAATTTATGGTTTATTAAGTATTACAAACATTTTGCCAGAAAACTGCAGGAAAGAAGTCCTGGCCTGTGCCTCACTTAGTTACTGTAACACTAAATGTTGCTATGTTTTCGTTACTGGAAGAAGAAAAATCGATCATATGTTTTATTACTTTTTAGTTCATTGTTGAAAGAAATTCTACGTTCTCAAAATGAGATGAACAAACCAAGTGTTGTAAAATGTAATTTGCTTATGGACTGATGATGGATTATGTTTCGATATTTATGTAATGCAGTGGAGGAGAACAACTACCTTCTCACATCAATCCAGTAGCACTGATCTGAACTTTTTAAAATTGTAGACATTAACAAAATCAAATAAGAATATTGCAATTATACAATTCAGATATGCTGTGAGTGATTAAGGCTTTCGAGTTTGTGAAGGTTGTGGCATATGGGAGAAACACATATGTGACCACATTTCAAAAATAAAGGAAAAAGGTTCTTAAAAGTAACTATTTGTGAAACCAATGCTCATTGTAGAAATCCAGCAAGATATTTGTTTTCATTATAAACCCCAATTCATGTTAATAGTAACATTATTTATAACAAGAACAGATTTAAAAAGCAAATAACAGGTGCCATTTCTCTCACCTACACCCTGAATTTTAAAACCAGAGGTCACTATTTACTCAACTGTGCACACGAGTAAAATAATTTTGCCACTGTATAACACACACATGGCTCATACACCCCCTAAGTGATGCCATTCTATTCACCCTGAACACCTCTCTCACCACCTGAAGAAACTACACACACACACACAAAGCTGGTTTCAGAAATTGGGGTAGGGGGGGTGGGGGGAAACCTAGTTTTCCCTGGTAGATTTCCGTCAGAGAATATTGATTTCTTTGCCATGTATACAGGTTAACAGGTGTCTCATTGCTGGGGAGATGCCACCTCATTTTTTAAAACAAGGTCAGACAAACATTTTACACAAAGTGCCTCATAGAATTATAAATAAGTACAATACAAAATTCAGACAATCCTCGTTGTGGATCAGATGCATTTGTCTCCCGTTTTTTGTAGATTATATTTAAAGATTCTAAGATTATAAAGTGAATATTTCTCACTGGAAATCTTACATGTAAATACGGCTATTAAAGTACTGTTTCCCACAGGAAAGAACAGTTATGTGATGTGGGCAGAAGCCAATAGAAAACAGACAACAAAACTATTTTACTGCTCATATTCATTTTGAAACTTGTACTTTTAATGTACATTTTTATGTGGGACCAGATTGAGAGGACAGGAGCCATCTGGCCTGTTATCAGCACTCAGTTCAAATGCCAGCATCTATGATGCATTAATACAGGTAGAATGCGTAACCTGCACATCGTGAGAACAACATTATTGCTAAATATTATAAATATCCAGGTTTTGGAGCAACATCTGCAGCATCGAGACAATGTCTTTTTCAGGGAACGTCTTGCTTAAACCACATGATGCACATATTACAGCAGCATGGTGTGGTGGTAAGAGTCCAGACCACTGAAAACATTGAGTACATTATTAAGGAGGCCCCCAAACATCCAGTCATACTTTTGAGTTTTTAACGCAGCATCTCAGCAATTTGAAAATGCCTGTAGGTGTGAATGTGAGTGTGAATGGTTGCCTGTCTGTGTATGTCTCTGGTTGTTGGCCCTGAGACAGACTGGAGACCTGTCCAGGGTGGACCCAGCCTCTCGCCCAATGAAAGCTGGGATGCACTCCAGCCCCCCATAACCCTGAACAGGAACAGCAAATGGATTAACAGAGTGCCAACTTTTCTGGAAACAGGGTTTTAAAGAAAGCTCATTATGCCTGATTATTGTCACTAAAATCAGATCTGTCTGAACAGAAAGATATGATGCAGGGCTTGCAATGACAAAGTAGGTAGGTGCTTCCATTTTTTCATACATCATTTAGATTTGTCATGTTTAATGACAGAGTCCTGCTAGTTGGGTGTGTTTCTCAGATTTTTAGTTTTTAATCAGGAGAAGAATATGTCAAATCATAGGCACAGAAAATGATTGTGTCCTTGGCTGTTTACTTGTGAATTGTGAATTTTAAACACAACTATATCTTGTATTCCACATAGTACTTATCAAAGTCTTGTAGACATAGACAGATAATCGAGAACTGCTCTAACTGTTGATGCATTGACATCATCAATTTGAAAGCAGATTTGATTCACGCAGACAAATCATGTCCTCAGTGATATTCTATACTACAAAAACATTTCATTTATCACACTTACTACAATTCAAAAACCAAACTCGGTATTATTAGCATCACCGAGTTGTCAATTTTAAAATCATTTTTAAAAAAAAAGCAGCTTCAAATGTTTACAAATGTATTCACAATTATGTCTGATGGTGTCAATTAAGAAGCTTCTGGATTTTGCAGAGCAACCAACCAACAAGTACCACAAATGGTGGTCAGATGGAATTATTTGTGATGGCTCAGCCAACACGGAACTGGATCCAAGCAAGACTCAGAGCAAAAAAGAAATCTGCCATCTGAATGCAGATTTACACATCTCACACGTCCCAGCGGAACTTAGCCGGTTATTTTATATTCATACTAAAGTCTCCTTCTATTTAATATGAATTTTAGTCAACATGCAGTTTTCTGGTCAGAGTTTGACTCTAAATGTTTTAGAATCGCAGTCTAAAAGCGTCTTAAACAAATCTATTTTGCAGAGTTGTATGTTCCAGCACACAGACAATGAGAATGGGCATCATGGTGAAGTAGGAGACAACTCTGGCTGAACAGTTCCATTTGAAAATGAACAATATTTATGTTCAAAGTATCTTAATTATTTAATGGATTCGTTTTGATTAAAGTGTTACTGCATAACTAAAAGGGACCTTTAATAATAGACAGTTATGAATCTAATTAAAGGATACACTGTCCACAAAAAGTTAGGACATTTATGGAAAATATAAAAAAGTGTAAAAAGTTCATGCTGCAGTGATATTATATCATGAAAGTCGGACATTTAAGTGGAAGCATGCAGTCGGAATTTCTTCATCTCAAACAATTTACTGAAACAAAAGCTTACAACAAAAAATGTCACTGTCTCAATATTTTGTCGATTATCAGGTATCGTTTCGGTCTCATTATGTCAAAATGTAAACAGCATGATGAAGAGCATGATGTCACTGAACCAGAACATTTAGTGGTCTGGTTGAGATTTTTTGCAGAGAGCAGCATACTATGTCCAAAGTACTTAAACATTGAACATGTGCATTCAAACGTTTGGAGAAGGTCAAATTAAGTTCCCCTGTAAACTTTATAGATCATTTTAGGTGCATTCTGAAATTTCAAACTTTGAAACAGTCAAATATCCCTAACTTTTTGTGAGTCGTGTGTATATAAAACATGAGCCACGTTCCCTCTTGTGTCCTGAACAAGTCAAAACTCAGAAGTCAGACTCACCATCCACCACGTCTTGGCCGTGACATCATAACACAGTTGCCACTTTACCGAGCTGTCTGCCTCACCGCAGCCTCCTGGTGTAGCTGACATCGCCATGACAACTGAGAGGACCAGTCAAAATGTCACGCAACCATGGCTTTGGAGAAAAAAAATGGCCTTTTGGTAGAATCCAAGTGATGTAATGAGCTTTTGTTGCATAAGGAATAAGTGTGCTGGATACTTTTCTCAGTATTTTCCAACCTTTTCCAATTTGATGGACTTGATCAAAAACTATTTATCTGAATCATTGTCCAATCTCAGCTTAAATCTCGCACCATTTGTCCTCTCAGTCCTGCTGGACTTAGACTGAATCAAAGCACTGCCAGGTTGAGAATTTCTCAAGTTCCACTTGTGAACTGCTAGCAGTTATGTCTCAACACCCCGAGCTTCTTCACGCCACTTTACGCATTGATCCTCGTCCCCCCCCCCCAGCAGATCAGGTAAATCCTCTGCACACTACAGAAGACTCTTTGTTGATACAGCAGCTAAAATAAAAGCCACCTGGGAGTATTTCCATTCAAGCCAAACTTGACACGATGCAGTGCTTTAGTAAATCAGGACTCCTCTGATAATCTGTGCATGTGGCTCACATCACTGTGGTCAAACATGGATTTGTCTTAGTTGCCTTAGTCTATGAATCCTGAATAGATTCCATTGTTGTTTCTCCTCTCAGCACCTGTCCTAGTTCAACAGCGTCTTTGCACATAGTCCTCCAGACAAAAAAGTCCAATCATGTTCCCGTCCCTCTGTGGAGCCAGCAGCAAAACCAGCCAGTCAGTCACCCCCTGCTTGATTCCACTGAGTGGGCTGTCACTTTGAAGAGGCGGATTAGGAACTAGTAGACACACACACACACACACACACACACACACACACACACACACACACACACACGTATATCAAATACTTCTTACCAGCTGTGTAAACAGACTCATATACAAGATGTTTCTAAAGAATTTTATCATTTGTGGTTAAAACCAAAGTAGGGCAACACCATTGTTTTATAATGAAAAAGTCGCTCTGTGCATTTGTCCACTGTGACTCAGTGTCCGTTTGACAATAATGGCATTGACCTTTTTCTTTTAGTCTCTCACTTGCTCTCTCTCCGTCTTTAAATCTTCCACCCTCTGAACAAAAAGGGTTCTGGAAGGAGCCTAAAATGTTTCTGCGACTTCTGTGTTTATTTTAGATTCAGAATTATTGAGAAGCAAAAATTGAATTAAATACAAAGTGACTGATGGTATTTACTCTGTTGTTTCCCTGGAAAAGAGCTAAACTAACTGGCAACATGACAACACTGAATCCTAAATAATATTTTTTTCACCATGACTGTTGCCTAGTTATTCAATCTAAAGCAGACTACTTTCCTAAATGTAACCAAACATTTTCTGTGTAAATGTACCAAAACAATATCAATGGAAATCAACAACACACTGCATATTAAAAGTAAAGGCATCAGATTTAAAAACAAAAAAAAAATGACATGAGTTTTTAATCAGCTGCTCCTTTCACAGGTCCTGTGCAGATACGATCATCTAGCTTTATCCTCCACCCTCAGCAGAGAACCCTTGTGCAGAGGACCAGTGTTTTCTCAGAGTGTTGTGACAGTGTGGTCAGGCTAGTGTCTATGTCAGCCCACAGAGCTAGAGACTTACATTTGAGGACACGAGGTCTCTGGATCAGACCAACCACAACCCACTGTGGAGAAGGTCAAGGCTCCTCCACCAAATGCCACACTGCTGTTTTAAACTTGCCTTTAACTGCCACCATTTTTATGGTAGTGTTGCTCTTCATTGTTCTGTTAGGTGGAGTTTTTACATTAGACCTACAACTGCAGGGAAGCTGAGGAGAGGATTGTGACTGGTCAAGGGGTTGTAAAGCAGCCCCCTCCCCCCACACACATGACCATAAACTAAAACACAATCTTGTAATTAGTAGTCCAATCAGTCATCTCCAGGTCCCCACCCCCTCAGTTAATTAGCCAATTAACCTCCCTCAGAGGTGTAAACATCCAGCCAATCAGGCTTAAATATAGCAAATTCAAGCCAATCACAGTGTTGGTGCAGAAGAACAACAGGACATAAAGAGAGATAATTACAGGACAGAATACACACACACACTCCATTACTCAAACCCCCAAACAGACCTCACATTTACTGAATAACAGAGCGGAGCAGCCCTCTCTCTACTGTGTGCCTTCAAAATCGACTACTTTTTTATGTCCGTGCACGGCATTTATCCTGTGCTGCTATACTTGTAGTCATCATACATAATGTGTTCCAGAAAAGAAGTGCCTACCTTTAGTTACATTAAAACAGGCTGTCATCTTAATGTTTATTGAAAAATACATATAATGGACATTTAGATCAGCGTCATAGAACAGAGATTGCAAAGAAGCTCTGGCCTTTCTGTATTATATTCTGTAAGTAATCATAGCTGTATGAGCAGAATTTATTAAAGGGCCTTTGGAGAAATAGCACAGTGGTGGTTAGAACTGCTGCCTCACAGCTAGAGGGTCCCCGCTTTGAATCCTCCAACTGTCTGTGGCCTTTCTGTGTGAAGTTTGCGTGTTCTCCCTTTGCCTGTGTGGGTTTCTTCCCACAGTCCAAAGACAAGCACGTTACGTTATTTGGTGTCTAAATACCCTTTTATAGAGGGGAAAAATGGAAGAACCATCAAGAAGAAAAAACAAAACAAAAAAAAACGAATCCCTTTTTCAGGTTTGACACATACTGTAGGCAGTAAATGTGCTGTGCACAGAACACAACATTTGGAATATTAAAAAAAAGAAGTCTATATTTACAGAAGGGTGATGAAGGTTTTCTGAGTGCAGAAGAGTTTCTACAGGATCTTGTGTAATAATTGTCTTGTTATATACAGTTAATTGTGGCCCCTGCAGGATGTCTGTGCTGCAGCAACATTTGACTTAGGGTTCAGTCCACTGTGACCCCTAAGGGGTTGGACCACATGAGAGACAACATACTACAGTGATGGTTACAAGTGAGTCAGCTACACAACACTGCAACACATTAATCGACATTTGAGAAGATTGTGCAAAACAAGAGGACATGTCTTTTGTATCATCCACTAAAAACAATGAAGACAAACATCTTACCACTTGGCGACATCTAGTGGCAGCAGTCAATCTGACACCATGACACATGCGTCTTCTCATTGTAAGTTACAGCTCAGATCTGGTGAAATTGTCAGTCATTCCACAGCCATGACTGAGCCTGCCGGCTGCCACTTACCCTCAATCAAATGTAGCCACTGACTTTTCCCCTTGCTGCTGAAAGGAAAACTCTTTTTATACATTTGTGAATCAGACTTCACACACACTCATCATCAACATGACACGAAGGGCGAAATTGGAGTTTGTTTTCTTGCTGAGTCAAAATGACACACGACACACATCTTTAATAGGAAAGTCCCCAAAATTCGCAAAGGTTCCTCTGACATGGTTTATTTCATCTGGATGTTTCTGACATCAACACACTCAAAATTATACAAATGGGGTCAAAACCACACATTCACACCCTCTAAGATCATTAATTCAGTGGTGCTGAAAGTTAAAAATGCCAATCGAAAGTTCTCTAAACTTCCTGTAAGTCATTGTAATTGAGCACAGCTGGTGTCTTCTCTGTACTAAGATAAAAAGGGTTCAACAGCACTCGCTGGACGGAACGACACGTAGGACAATAAAGTCCAAGGAGCTTGGTACAGATCTAAGAGGATGGTGGATTTGACACAGGGTGTCTCAGTAAGACAATGACTTTAAAGACACATCAAAGCTGGTTGTGGAACGGCATGTCAACGTCTTCCCAAGACAGAGGACATTAACCAAATGTTAGGGATGCTGTGGTTTGACCCTGTGTGTGGGATTTTGAGCCTGTGCTGATGTCAGAAAAGCCCCTTTTATTGTATGTGGATGTATTTTATCACGTTATAATCTCATTTAATTCAGAAAAAACTGTTTAAAGACATAATTAAAAGCTGGATATTGTAATGACGTCTATTTCATCGTGTCTGTGATGAGTGCAAACGTTCGTTTACAACCGTAGCTTTTTTCTGCCTTTTTATACAAAAAAAAAAATAGAGAACAGGTTTGAAAAAACTAGTGTCTAACAATTATCGTCTGATTTATTAGGAGTAAAAGTGTGTCACTAAGGATCTGGCATTGTACACAGTTATAGATTCACGTTTGAGAGAATACTGGCTTAAACCAGGTTTAAACCAATTGTAGGTGTAAATCAAGTGGAACCTTAAAGAACGTAAAGAATCTCAGACACCTGTTTAGGTTTCTGACTAATTTCTTTACAGAGCATGTTGATGATAATGAAATAAAAAAATCTCTTTTCTTTTAATTACATTCATTTTTCTTTTTAAAAACAAAATAGAATTCTTAATCAAAGTTCGGTAAAACAAAAGATAATGACCTCTGTCAATTCTGTCAAACAGTATTTTTTATATATGGCACTTTACTGTTAATACTATATTACAGAACATATTTTACTACTATATAGCTATCAAAAGTAACTTAAGCAACAATATCATGCAGTATTTTTTGGATTTTGGCAAATGTGAATCTTAGTAATTATTCAGTGAGTAGCATTTTTTAATTGGTCCAAATCCTTTCAGTGAAATTTCCTGTTAATCAGCAACACAAGTTCAGTTAATGTGTTGTGACCAGTTTATGCCACTGAATTAAAAAAATAATAATTAAATCAATCATCAGACAGATTTGGAGCCTTTAATACTTTTTTATGCTGTAGTTTTCTGTAGATCTTCAGTTGGTTTTCTACAGACTGGTTTGTTTAGAGTCGCCACCATCCAGTTCCACAGCCTTGTCATAGTCCCATCCCTCTTTATCCTTCCTGTGAAACAAGTCGGCAACAAACAGACAGAGCTGTTAACTTTGAGCAGCAATGGCTTCATGACCTTCTTTTTGAATAAAATTGTAGCTATTAGAGAACAAATTCACAAAATCCTCCCCCCAAATATTACAGATAGATCTTCATGTACAACATTGTTAGAATCCTCAATAAGGCCCCAATCCCTGTTAGACTGCTTTTTACCCATAGATCTCTCTGAGCTAACTTCAATTATTACCTCATCTAAACCAACATCCTGTCTGCTAGACCCTATTCCAACTAAGCTGCTCAAGGAAGCTTCACCCTTAATAGATACATTCATATTAGATATCATAAATCTATCTTTAGAAACAGGCTATGTACCACAGGCCTATAAGGAAGCTGTAATTAAACCATTACTTAAAAAACACTGTCTTGACCCAGGTGTCTTAGCCAATTACAGACCAATATCTAATCTCCCCTTTATTTCTAAAATAATTGAAAAAGTAGTCGCAAAACAATTATGTGATCACCTTCATAGGAATAATTTGTATGAAGACTTTCAGTCAGGATTTAGAGTTCATCATAGTACAGAAACAGCACTGGTAAAAGTCACCAACGATCTTCTCATGGCCTCAGATAATGGACTCATCTCTATACTTGTTCTGTTAGATCTTAGTGCTGCATTTGATACCATTGATCATAAACTTTTATTACAGAGACTGGAACATGAAATTGGAATTACAGGAACTGCACTAGGTTGGTTTAAATCTTATCTATCTGATAGATTTCAATTTGTTCATGTTAATGATGAATCCTCCATGCACACAAAGGTTAGCTATGGAGTTCCACAAGGCTCTGTGTTAGGACCAATACTTTTTACTTTATATATGGCTCCTTTAGGCAACATTATTAGAAAACACTCCATAAATTTCCACTGTTATGCTGATGATACCCAGCTATATTTATCTATGGAACCAGATGAAAATAATCAGTTAATAAAGCTTCAAGCATGCCTACAAGACATAAAGGCCTGGATGTCCCACAATTTTTTACTTTTAAACTCAGACAAAACTGAAGTCATAGTATTTGGGCCCAAAAATCTCTGAAATATGATGTCCAACCATATTGTTACTCTAGATGGCATAAGTCTGGCCTCCAGTACTACTGCAAGGAACCTTGGAGTTATGTTTGATCAGGATCTGTCCTTTAACTCACATATAAAACAAATCTCTAGAACAGCCTTCTTCCACCTACGGAACATTGCTAAAATGAGGAGCATCCTGTCTGAAAGTGATGCCGAAAAACTGGTCCATGCATTTGTTACCTCTAGGTTGGACTACTGTAATTCCCTACTTTCAGGATGCCCCAGTAACTAAAGAGCCTGCAATTAATCCAAAATGCTGCAGCAAGAGTGCTGACTGGAACTAGCAAGAGAGATCATATTTCACCTTCACTAGCTTCTCTCCATTGGCTTCCCATTAAATTTAGAATAAAATTTAAAACCCTGCTTCTTACATATAAAGCTCTGAATGGTCAGGCTCCATCATATATAGAAGACCTCATAGCACCATATCATCCCAGTAGACCAGTTCGCTCTCAGAATGCAGGCCTACTTGTGGTTCCCAGAATTTCCAAAAGTAGAATGGGAGGTAGAGCCTTTAGCTATCAAGCTCCTCTCTTGTGGAACCAGCTCCCAGTTCAGATTCGGGAAGCAAACACCCTCTCTACTTTTAAGTCTAGGCTTAAAACCTTCCTCTTTGATAAAGGATATAGTTAGTTATAGTTATGCTGCCATAGGCTCAGACTGCTGGGGGACCCACCACCCGATGCACTGAGCTCCTTTCCTCCTCTTGACCCTCTCTCCTCTCCTCTCATCCCGCAATTGTCACCACTGTATGTCATTAACTCTGTGTGTTTTCTCCCGTAGTTGTCTTTGTCCTCCTCTGTCCCCTTCTCTCTGTCCCTTTCTGCAGGTGTCCCCCGGCTTTGAAGCTGTGTGTCTTCCAACGTGAAGCTACTGGTCCTACCAACCTGCCCGATGTTTTGTTGTTACTTTTTGTTGCTCTGTTCTTTTCTCTCTCCCCTTTCCACTCACCCCAACCGGTCGAGGCAGATGTCCGTCCACCCTGAGCCTGGTTCTGCTGGAGGTTTCTTCCGTTAAAGGGAGTTTTTCCTCTCCACTGTTGCCTATGTCTTGCTCCAGGGGGAATTGTTGGGTTCTCTTTATATATCTTTATAATCTTGACTTTATTCTGTAAAGTGCCCTGAGATGACTTTGTTGTGAATTGGCGCTATATAAAATAAATAAAGTAGCTGTTTTAAATAAGCCATTTTAAAAACAAAAACTCCACAGCCTCATCATTGATGACCAGCTACGCACTGATCACCCCTCCCCCGTCCTTCTCATGCAGATTTGCCCTCTACGACATCAGAAAACTCTGCTTGTGCAACCACTGCTTATATCTCCTCTCAGCTACAGACGTCCCTGCTAATAGGACCATCATCAAATCTCTTCAGATGATCCAAAATGTCCCACTTTTCATATGTCTCTACTGATTTCATCAGGTTCTAAGATTTGACTGTCAACTACAGAGTGATCAACTTAGTAGCACCTTCCTATGCATTGTCCCATAGGATGATATTCAGAATTATCTTCTCACAGACGAATATGAAATTAAAATCATTCACATACTATACTGAAAAGCTGTCATACACCAGCAAAATGTTCTCATATACACAACTGAAATTACATCTGAAAACCCTTCACACATTACACAGGAACGTCTCACACACATATGAAAAGCTGTCATAGTGAAATTCATTCATACATTATATTTAAAACTCTCTCCCACTAACACACACACAAACAAAAGCACACACACCAGAGGACAGGAAGTTATTTCAGTTGAACAGGAAGGTGATTGAAAAAAAAAGCTCATTTCAAACACAGACTAATGAGACTAACTGCTGGTAGCCACAGTGATGACTGCTCATCAAGACATTACTTTACAACATACTGACTTCAGCACAGATCATCAGAACCCTGTCAAATGTGACAACAACCGGACACCAGCCGACTGTTGCAACTCCAGCTGTGCATACGCCAAACAGCCACTTAGCATCACTCTTCCCAACCCGCCAACCTAGCAGCCGGCTATGGGCTGCTGCACCTCTACTAGGAAAAGAAGAACATTTTCTGCAAATATTTCAGCCATAATGTATGTTCATCTGATCCTCTTTGTTTTTCAAGTTCAAACTGAATGTTTTGAGGTGACAGGAAATGAAGAGGATGTTGTGTTTTTTACTAATGCTCTGCAATGCAGTAATGCAGCTGGTTTAGTGAGGCTACTTGCAGGGTGTTGAGCAGTCATCGGTGTGGCCAACAGTTTTTTTAATCCCCTTCCTGTTCAACTAAAATTCTCTTGTCCTCTGATGTGTGTGTGTGTATGTGTCTGTGTGGGGGAAAGGGGGGGAAATATAATGCATGAATGAATGAAGAGCCCTTCCTGTGTGTGTGACAGAGGTTTCTGTATAATGATTTTCACATGTAAATATGAGAGGAGACTTTTCTGATGTGTATGTGAAAGCATTTAACTTTCATGTACGTGTGGTTTTCGATATAATATGTGAATGATTTTAATTTCATTTGTGTCTGTGAGGATAATTGTGAATAATGTTGAGCCCCCTATACCTTTGTACCTTAACTCCTTTATCACTGGTGGATGAAGTACTCGAAAACTGTACATTTGGTATGAGTACCACTGAAATTTACCGTAAATAAAGGTAAGAAAGTACATGATTTATATTTTACTTAAAGTATTAAAAGTAAAATTACTTGACTATTTTTTCTCTGTCTTTTTCTATGGACCAGTGCTGCTTCATGTTTAGGGGGATGATAATTATTTAATGGTAATGAACGAGGGGTTAAAAATCGGATGCTTTTTTAGTTTTATTTCTAAACTACTTATGACTTATGTTGAGAAGACTTGTCATATGTCATATAAGTCTTATTTAAAAGACAGTGGAAGGAGAAATTGACACAAGGCCTGTCTTGCTAGGGATTCATTATCATAAAAAAAATAAAAATAAAGGAAAAAGTGGTTTATTATGAAATGTGTAAAATGACATGATTGTAAAGCAACTTTGATTAGAAATGTAGTGGAGTAAAAAGTTTAGATATTTGTTCTAAGATGTAGTGGAACAAAAGTCAAAGTAGCCATAATTAAATCTACTTAAGTAAAGTACAGATATGTGAAAAATGTACTTAGGTAGAAGTACAAAAAGAAGTTGTACTTGGCTACTTTCCACCACTGTCCCTCATCCAGTTCTACAGTCCCCTTGCGCTCTGCCATTTATTACATCTGGTGGTTCCCACACCAAACAGCAAAAGATCCTGAGCATAGCTCTTCTGCTCAGTGGCGGTTTTCTCCTTGACTTGTTTGCTTTGTACCTCACTTGTAAATGTACTTTTTATGATTATATGTATGTGGCTGCTGAATGTGCCAACCTAAAAGCAGACACACTCCCGACTTCTCTGCTGTCCTTCTGAATACTCAGTGTCTTCATGTTTGTTCAGTGAAACACAATCTGTGTCCATCTGTGTTGAAACAGTCACTTGGTACCATGCCGATTGCATTTTTAAACAAATCAAATATTACAAGACATAAAAGCCTGGATGTGCCACAATTTTTTACTTCTTAACTCAGACAAAACTAAAGTCATAGTATTTGGGCTAAAAAGTCTCAGAAATATGATGTCCAACCATATTGTTCCTCTAGATGGCTTAAGTCTGGCCTCCAGTACTACTGCACACAGCCAGTGTGAAGAGCATCATCTTTCTATTCGATTACACGATGTTAAATCAAATGAATTTGTTTTTCATTCGTCTGCATCATCTCAACCCACACGTTATTTAAAACACTTTTTAGGACCAGTGGAGAGCGAGAGGCAAAGTTTGTCAGTAATTCATCGTGTGTGGAATAATGCTACAGCTCACACATGCTGGTATCTTCATTGAAGTAAACTTAGTGATGATTCACTATAATGAACAGACTAATTTTAATGCAGGATCCATGATGACAAAGAAAACCATGTGTTATTAGCTGCGGTCACATCAGCCATGAAGTCTGTAAATATGCTGCAGTTATGGAAAGGGAGTAGAGACAGGACCAAAGTTAACCTGATTTTAAATAAATTACTTGTTTTTTAGCAGTATTGACACCTTTGGGAAGTGGATGACAAATCCGGACTATTTTTTAACAGCATCCAATCTTATACTCTTTAAAATATATTGTTTTCCTAAGCAAAAGCTTGTAAAAATGCTCTTGATATGCCATTATTGCCATTATCACCAACATGTCTTCTAGGTAAAAGTGGATGCTACATCATGTCTTAAATGTTGGGATGGCAGCAGCTGTATAAATAAGAAAGGCCATTAAACTAAGTTTCCCAGAGATTAAGTAGAAATATGATTAAAAAACGCCACTTTACTGGAAATTGTCATAAGGAAAAGTACAGTACGGTAAGATCCCTGTCTGAAACGGACTGTGTGTGTAGCTGTGTGTGATGGTGTGCGTAGCTGACCCCTTCTTTTTGACCAGTCTACGAATGATCAAGGCGATGAAGACGATGAAGAGGAAAACAACTACAGCTGTCAGACCCACAAGCCAAGGCTGAAGAGTGACTGACTGAGATCCTGCTGCTGCTTTCAGTCCAGTGTGTACACCTGAACACACACACACACACACACACACACACTGTTGAGCACTTAACCATTCCTGTACAACCTAAGTTTGTTTCACGTAGATTATCAGTTATGACATTTACTGCATTCGTGCTCACATACTCAGGGAAGCATGTTTTCAAGCAGAGCATTTATGGTCCAATTATGGAAAAGATTAGAATTTGGTGATAAATGACTCCCTTCAAAACTGATTTATTGTATAATAAAGTGTGTGTTATTTATCTATCAGCATATGACTCTGGTGCCAGAGTTGTTCTTTTAACCTTAGTATCATTTTCAATGAAATTAGCTGAGTTGTCCCCAAGTTTACAAGATTGAGACAAAAATATAATCCCGAAATATTTAGTATTTAAGTAATTTAATTTCACGAGTAAATATTGAGATTTATGGCATTAAATTACACAATAACTATTACGCAATGAGTTAAGCAAGTTCTCCAAAGCCAAGTCAGGCAACAAGGTGGCACCTCATACATCAATCTACGAGCTTTTTTTATTTTTAATTACAACAACCTTAATGATCGATCTATGAGGTGATTTGTTTGCTTTATTCGGACTTTATCTGGAGAACTCTGAGAACAATTTCATAATGTCTTGAGAAACTATCCACAAATTAATATTATAGTACCAAATTGTTACAGTACCTTTGTTAGCTGAGCAGCTGGTGGCAAACAGCAGCAGGCACAACACAAGAAAACAAAGATTCATCCTGAATGTAGCAGATGCGATTGCCTCAAAACAAAAGACAAGGACTAGACCTTCAGCTGAACTGGACTGCTGAGACACACACGCACCTAATTTGTAATTACTGTCAAGGATCACAGTCCACAGGGAGGTTTTTACAGCAGTCAGGGTGTATTACCGGCTTTATTACTCATTAACCAACCTGTTAACGTAAAAAAAAAAAAAAATTTCTTTGGAACTAAACTGTAAATGTGATTCGATTTTTAAAAGGAACAAAATCAGTGGACAATTATGTTCAGCTATAACATTTTTTAAAGGAATGAAGAGCTGAATTTATTAGGGGAACAGGAGTTGTGAGAAGGTGGGGGGCTGTCACACCACAGACCTGAGTTAAACTCCCCTTAGGCTAAGTGAAAAAGAAAAGCACTTGGATATGCTACAGAAATTGTGGTTTTTATTTCAAACCCCCAGGGGTGTTGGCCATGGCCATCCTTGGAATCCCACCCCAACTCTGATTGGCATGCATCACATTTATCTTAACAGTTTCCTACATTGTGACTGATTAATTGATTTACAATCTAAGAAACAGAGTAGGAAGCTCGTCGTTTGTGACATGGAGCCATAGACATGTTCGGGTCACGTAAAACTAAATCCTAACAAAAAGTTAACTCTGTGTTTAAAGTACAAAGTTCTGTTCGGTAATAATACAAATAAAAGTAATTGAGAATTAAAGATAAGATTTAGATATGAAAACCCTGGCTGATGCTGGGGGACTTAACAGTGACAGGAAGTTGGTCGACACTTTTCTGATGGCACTTTTCTACCTATTGGCACTCAAAGCGTTTACACTGCTTCTTATTCACCCATTCACACTCACACACCGATGGGGGAGCTGCTATGCAGCTGGCCAACACTCAGCAGGAGCAACTAAGTTGGGGTTCAGTGTCTTGCTCAAGGACACTTTGACATGTGACCGGAAGAGCCGGGGATTGAACCAACAACTGCGAGATTGGTGGACAACTGCCTTTTACTTTCCTGCCCCACAGTTGACCCCAAATGTAAGTTTTCTACTTGGTTCCCACTAATGATGACTTGCTTCACTTCCACCTCAATCCCCCCTAGTTTTTCCCCTTGTTATATTCTGAAGTCCAACAGAAGATTCTGTTACACTTCCAGAGATTCTGGTTTAATAAATGATTCAAATGTCAAACTAAACCCAGGATGCTCTTTATTTTTTGAGAGAACTGAATGAATGTACCATTTGGGAAAGTAACATACAGAGAATTATTGTGTCCCAAATAACCACATTTTGAGGGTGTTCTTGAACATGAAACGTATCATGGAATCTGAACTTACTCCTTGCAATCAAAGAGAAGGACCCAAATTTTACAGTCATTTTTCAGACTTGCCATTCTCTCTCACAACAGATGCTTCACATATTGCTGACGTGGTCTACCATTGTGTCCGTGGATTTCCATCCCTCAAACAGCACAAGACAAAATGGATGGAGCTTCTTCAGTGCAGTCTTCCAGGTGTTGGGATCACGATCTCCTGGATTCTTCCTGAGGTCAAGTATCAGTCTATGTTGGGGATGATGGGTCATCAATTTCTCAGCAAACTCCAGTAGCTCAGCTGGCTGAATGAAGTTAGAACTGTTAAACACAAAAATGTATTATTAAACCTCACACATACTGTAAGTAATACTAGTGGTGTGTGTGGTCCTAGATTTAAAGTGTAGGTCTCATTTAAGAGCATTCAATAAACAGAATATATACTTTATACTGACTTCTTACTGTTATTTTACAGCCCCAATTCCATAGAAGTTGGGACAATGTGCAAAATGTAAAAAATAAATAAATTAAAAATGCAATGATTTGTAAATCTTATCAAACCATATTTCATTCATAATAGAACATAAACATATTGTTGAATATTTTGAATTTGATGGCAGCAACACATCTCAAGAAAGTTAGAACTGGGGGATGTTCCTACAGAGAAGTATTGAGAGTCTGAGAAGTGAGGAGACCAGTTGCTGGAGTTTTAGTAGAGGAATGTTCTTAAACATTCTTATCTGATGCAGGATTCAAGCTGCTCAAAGGTCCTGGGCCTTTGTTACCAGATTTTTCATTTTGCAGTTAGGCCAGTTCAGCACCCAGACACTTCTCCTGCAAAGCCTTGCTGTTGTGATGGATGCAGTTTGTGGTTTAGCACTGTCTTGCTGAAATATGATGGGCTTCCCTGAAAGAGACACGAGGAGCATGGAGGAGCATTGATGGTGCCGTTCCAGATGTGTAAGCTGCCCAGGCCAGAAGCACTAGTACAACCCGATACTATCAGAGAAGCAGGCTTTTGAACAGTTTGCTGATAACAAGCTGGATGATCCCTCTGCTCTTTCGTCTGCAGAGCAGGGCATCCATGGTTATTTCATTAATCTGAGCATAGAACAATTTTTCCATTTTGCCTCAGACTATTTTAAATGAGCTTTGGCCCAGAGAACACAGCGACGATTATGGATCGTGTTCACGTGTTGGCTTCTTCTTTGCATGATACAGCTTTAACTTATTGTGGATTTCACAGGGAACTGTGTTCACAGACAGTGATTTCTGGAAGTGTTCTCAGCCTACGCAGTGATGTCCAGTAGAGAATCAGGCCTGATTTTAATGCAGTTCCACCTGAAGGCCCGAAGATCACACGCATCCAGTTGTGACTTTCGGCCTTGTCACTTGCGCACAGAGATTTTTCACGATTCTCTGAAAGTTTTGAGGATATTCTATATTGTAGACAGTGGGATCTTCAAAGTCTTTGCAATTTCATGTTGAGAAACATTTTCCTAAATTTGCTTCACAATTTTTAAACGCAATTTGTCACAGATTGGTGAACCTCTGCCCATCTTTACATCTGAAATGCTCCGTTTATACCCAGTCATGTTACTGGCCTAGTCGTCAAATGCTCCTCCATTTGTTTTTGATACTCAGCAATTATTTATTTCCAGCTTTTTGTTGCCCAATTCCAACTTTTTTGAGATGTGTTGCTGCCATGAAATTCAAAATGAGCTAATATTTTCCATGAAATGGTAAAATATCTTGGTTTCAACATCTGATATGTTGTTTATGTTCTATTGTGAATAAAATATGGTTTGATGAGATTTGCAAATCATTGCATTCTGTGTTTATTTACATTTTATACATCTTCATAATTTTGGGAATTTTTAACAGTATTTTAATTTTGTATGTGACCATGGTGGAGCTAAGTTGAATCAGGTAACTATAAAACGGCTTCATATCATAGGAACGTCCCTCATAAAAAGTGTCTTATTGGTAACCTTGTACTTATACTGATATAAAGGAAAATGTAGGAATATTTGGTCTATACTTAAGTTCACTTTTAGTATAGTTCACAGCAAAATTGTAATAATAAATCAAACCTAAAATGCGAACTAGAAGTATCGTAAAAAAAAAAGTGGACTAGTGTTTATTACAAGTTAACTAATAATATATACAATATTAGTTGTTTATATCAATTATATTACTTATGTTTATTTGTGATATATTTAAAAATATACTTTGATAAACTAAAGTGGGTCATTTATTTCTAACAAATACTGAAATATTACACATACACGTTAAATGTTGATACAAAGACAACATAAATAATAGTTAATGAACATTAGACAATACAAATGCTCATTATAGTTACATTTTATAATTTCATCAAGGGGGATACAAATTCTTGCACTAACTTAACTAAAGTAAAATCATTTTACTATACCATAACTGTGACCATTTTGAAACAATGTCATACATTCAATTTTGTATTCTAATATTGTAGATTTTTGCTGCTGTAAACTATAATAATTGAAATTACGAAAAAGGTTTGAAATATTTCACCTTATGTGTAATAAATCTAAAACATGAGTTTCACGTTTTGAATTAAAGAAAAGGTTTCACAATATTCTACAATATTGAGGTGCTCTAATAAATATATATGTTTACAAACAATACAAATAGATTTGATATGTTTTTCATACTTTAGGTACGGCATGCTGTTTATAATAATTGGACACTAAATCTCATGGTCCTTACATTTTTAGTTCATTTGTGCACCACTAGCACATGAAGCTGAAAGGACTAGTGGAGAAACGATGCTAAAATCTTGAGGTCAGGAGCTCCTGTACAGGTTTTCCCTGTAAAATAACCTGAAATACCAGATTTACTGGTACGGTATTGTGCATGAGCTAATAACCAAACCTCCTAAGCCTCCGAAGTCTGCAGCTCTTACCTGATGTCTAGACGTTTCAGTGAGCTTGGTGAGGATCCTGAGAACAGCTGTGTCAGCACGCACACGTTCTTGGCTGTTGACACATGCACTGACATTAGTTTCCTTTGTGGTTGCTCAACTAATAAAGTGAGACACCGCTACAGGACACAAGTCAATATTCGGTTCAGAGAGATTGAAACTGAGACTGTGGAGGCAAAAAAACACAAACCAAAACAACAAAAAAACACTGTTAAAACCTCTATTGACTGGAAAAGCCTCTAGAATACTAAAATGTAACTCCCTTTAAAGTGGACATTGTTGAGTTTTTGTTGTTTTGTGCATCACGTTGTGAGAATCCCACTGCGTTTCTGTTCATGGGTTTGTGTTCTGATATTCTGTAATGATTCTGGAAAGTGTTTCCTACCACAAAAAAGCAGATTATTCTCACTGTTTCTCTTTTATTGTCTTAGCTTGGTGGACCTTTCTTCAATTTTCAGTTATCTGTAAAGTATTTTGAATTGCGTTAATCTATTCGAAAGGTTGATTGAGGAATTTGATTGTTTAAGATGTAGTTGCAAATAAACTTCTACAATAAACTAAAACAAGTTAGCTAATTATTTCATTAACGTACATTTGGTCTATTCCACTGATTTTTTAGGTATTCAACTCATAATCTATAGAGTCCTCTTAAGTTTGTGAACGTTTAAGATTTTTTTTCTTGTAATAAACCAGCTTCTAATTCATTTGATATTAGCTTTTCACTATAGATACATATCATAGAGATTTTGTCACACAGATTTCAGCAGCTGATGTTCCTGAACTATCTTACATGCTCTAATATGTTCATGAAATAAGAATTTTACAGGTATAAAAGGTGCCCACACTTATGTTTATCTTCAAAATGAAAGCTATCAGAGTATAATTATTCAAAGAATGTTAAGGGTAAAAAGTGTGGAGGAATGACTTTTTTTTTTTTTTTTAAACTTACCAAAAGATTGAGCAAACACTTAAATGAATCATTGGGGCTGCGTTACATTTCACCCAGAACCTCTTAATGCTCTATAATTTTCGGCTGAGACTCAGGAACTCGACAGTTTCTCTAATCGGTCAGCATCTTACAGCTACAGTTACCAGGTGTTTGGGGCTTCTCAGCTTTGCTAAGCCTTGTAACTGATGTCAGGTTTGACATGGTTCCATGGTTTGTTGCTGCCAATTACACCCTAAAACATGGTTTCAGGTACAGTTGGGTGAAAAAGTTTGCATCCCATTAATTTAAAAGATTTTTTCATCAAAATAATATTTAATGCACATTCAGCTCGGGCAATTATTCTTTCATCAGAAATTAATTTATATCTTCATATAATTAATATTTATTCATTTATCAAGGGGGATGGAAACTTGTACCAATCTAATTTTCATTATTTTATTATAACTTTTTTTGATATACTCCTTGACCATTTTAGTTACATGATGAAAAAAGAACATTTGTACATAGCTGAATATGCTACTACTGTACGTTAGGTTTTAGGATAAGTTTGAAGCCGCTTAAACTAAAACGGCATCTAAAGGAAACAAACTTACAGCCTAGTAACATTTAAGTCTGTGGCATACAAACCAAAATGAAAGTGTGAGAAATCCTAAAGGGAAGGGAGAGAAAGCTGCCTTATCATTGCTTAGAATCTGCTGGGTGAATCTTTTTAGGGGAAAGGATGTGCTTACCGAGCCGATTCTGAGCCAGGCTAAGTGTGTGGAGAGAGGATACCGTTTTCAGAGTAGCCACCAGCTGTTTCAGATTCTCTTCCTTGTCATTCCACCTCTCAAGAAGACGGCAGTCATTTAACAGCAGCTCTGACAGAAGGCAAAGGGTAAAGAAATCCACTCTGGTCTGAGCTTAGTTAAAAAGGAAAAACCCTAAACAACAATGATGTCGTTTGTGGACCAGACAGAAGTGAAACCAACTCTGGATTACAGCAGTTTTCACCACAATGGCTTCATTTTCAGAGGGAAATTGATCTACTTGTTGTTCCAGGTAGCTGTTGGTATAATGTTGACATCCAGGAGAAAAAGGAGAAGGATGATAACCAGGGTTTGAATTGTTGCACACCTGTGGTCATGGGTCACTCTCCTTCTCTTACCTTCCAGCTGTAAGTTGCTCAGTAGATGTAGTATCTCAGGGAGACAATCCGAAAGATTCATGTCTTCTAAGTTGAGACTCCTCAAGCAGAGATTTGATGCTAAAATTTGATCATATCTTTAGTAAGAGAACTTCAGAAAATTTGTTTCAGAGATAGACAAATAAATCTTGCTGGTTAAATTTACTAGTAGATCTGACAGCAGCCTTTACCTGACAGAGTGCTGAGGAGTTGGCTTTGGGAGGAGCCACTTGGTAGTCTCATCCCAGCTACGTGAAGTGAGGTGAGATGTGGAGAGCATCTCAGCACAGATGTGATGAAGTGCAGATCTGTCTGAATCTCCGCAACTTTGACTGTCAGCTTCTCCAGGGGCAGCTCCGCTGAAAGGTTAGGAAACAGTAGCTTAAGTTAAGTTTGAAAAAAATGCAGATCAGACATCAACTAGCAAACGCATGACATGTTGATCACGCCACCCGACCCTCATGTTTATCTATCCCTCAAAAGACAGGACCTGTGAAAAGACAACCCTGCATCATTCTGCTATGTTAATCCAACCTATTCTTTCACAGGCTAAACCCTATGTCTGTAATAATATTTTTCTGTTTCTTTACCAAGCAAATCTGCCGGTGCTGGAGGCTTCTATTGTTAGAGATCAGGATCATTCAAACATCTTTTTAATGGTGTTACCATGTCCCCAGATCTCAGCTATTAAGTAGGTGAGTACAATGTTAGCGTTGAAACAAATTATTGGTTTGTATAGTAGTAATCAAAACAAGTAGTTTCTCATATCTTTATGTGCAATTTCCTCATTGTTATGTAGCTGTAAATTAAATATCTAGTCTATACATGTCTAAAGTCAAATATATCAACAAACACAAATTCTAAGCATATAAAACACAAAGGTCTTCAATGAACACAGCCATCAATCATACAAAATGACGGTGGAAAAACCAATGGAAAAATTAGGCAGTAGAAAACACAGAGCAGGTGGACTATTCAAAAGCTGTATGAGCTGAAGTGAACCATGCCTCACAAAAAAGGTCCTGGAAGAGTTGTTGATTTGTATGTAGCTGGAAAAGGTTAAAGAGTCATTTCAATAACTGTATATATTTATCAGTCCACAGTTAAGACATATTTTCTATAAATGAAGACGGTTTAGTACGATGGCTACTGTCCAATGAAGTTGGTGCCACTTGATATTGTGGAAATCAATTTAAAAGCCCGCTGCTGTATGCTTAAAAAACGATGCTCAGATTAACAGGAGTCGAATAACCTCTCTATTCCTGAGTCAATCCTACTAAACCCTGTGTTACACAAACATACATTGTAAGAAATGGATACCATCCTCTCCAAAAACAGTGCAGCACACCTGAAAGGTTGCTGAAGACCACTGGGAAAATGTCTTTTGGACAGATAAAACAAAGGAAGAATTACGTATGATACAAAAAGAGAAGTCCGGTGAGTGTTGTTCAGCAGCTGTGTGTGTGATTGTGAGTGTGAATAAGAAGAAGTGGGTAGAAGGGAGAAAAGTGCAGAGCATTTGCAGCATCCTACAGGATAATGTTAGTGTGGCTGTCTGCAAGCTGAAGATCAGAAAAAGCTGGGTAATTGAGTGTTATCCACTACAGAATAGATTCAGGGGTCTTTTGAAATGGCACAGACATCAACCTGAAACAGATGCTGTGGATTGACCTCAAAGGAGGTCACAGGAATATCAGATTTTATTCCAGCTGTGTCTAAACAGTCAGCTGTTCAATTAATGGCACTTACAGAAACCTAGATTATCCCACAGGCCATGGCCTCCCCAGGGGAACTCCACTAATGTTACCTTTTTTCCACACCCCTTGCCCATCAGGATGTGGAGGCGTGACTAGATTCTCATTGTGGACCCATGGAAGCCCTCCCCTACAGCCCCCCTCATTAATCGTACATTGCTTAGATTACCGCACTGGTTAAAATCCATGCGATGCTGATCTAATGACTGATCTAATTCTGTGATGAGCTTGACATGCTGTTGTCCCGCTTCCCTAAAAATGGCACTAATCATCCTGGGAGACCTGAACATTCACCTAGACAAACTTCTGAAAACATTTGACCTCCTCCTCTCAAAACATCCTACCATCTGTCCTCTGGATTCCATGTCCTCCACTCTTCCTCAAGTAGCTGCACCCACACTAATCCCAGCCATTACAATATTCATTAATATATCTCTCAACGGACACATTCCCCACCTCATTTAAACAGGCCCAGATTAGCCCACTGCTTCAGACGCCTGCTCTTGCACTGGCTTTAAGAAACACCTTCCTACCTAAACACCCTCATCCAGGTCTACAATCCGTCCTTCCCACTGCATTATGACAACGTTTGGCATCTGGTGGTCCCTTTACCACACACCCCAAGTTCCCAAGCGGAGCTCCTCAACCAATCGCTGCCACAATGTGGATGGAACAAGCTCCCAAACTCCACACACTCATTAACAACACTCCCAATATTACAAAAAAAAAAAAAATGTGCAAAAAAAAGGGCCTATCTTGCACTTGTATTTCATAAAACAGAAACATTTCTTCATATAGCATGCTTTAATTTCTCTTCCTTGATTTAGATGTTTTGCTTCCTTATAGGTTGCTTTGGATAAAAGCATCTGCCAGATGACTAAATGCAAATGTAGATATAAATGTGACTGAATCAGTTCTGTATTGAGGAATGGTCCAGAATTCCTCCTGAATTTGTGCAGGTCTAATCCACAGATACAGAACCACTTGCTTGATGTTACTGTTGCAAAAAGGTGGTTAAACCAGTTATTAAATCCCTTGTTAAACTTATTGTCTTTACCATCACTTTGTATGTGTGTTTAATAAAAGAAATGAAGATCATGAGTGTTTGTGTTTTATCCACTTAGCAATATTGTGAGTGATTGTGGCTTTAATGAAGATCACAATGATATTTCATGACCACTTTATGCAGAAAACCAAGAAACTGCAACCGTACCATTACTTTTTCTTGTAATTGTCATTGCAACCGCTAGACTGGTTCAAGAAACTTGTGTTTCAGCAGGTAAAATACTGCATTTTTAAAAGAGCCTCTGGTAAAAGTTACTTCACTGGTAAAAAGTCGACAGCACCTGGTAGGTCTGACTTAGCAGTCGTGGGATGATGCGCGGCCCCCCACATCACAGACTGGATCTCGACATACAGCGAAGTCACTTTGGGGCTTGCGTCTAGCAGGATCTCCATGAGCTTGGTGTATGGTAGGACACTGATGCTCAGGTGACTTAGAGAGCTGTGGGAGCTCTCATACAGCAACTTCAGGGCTTTGGCCAGGCCCAAAACATCCAACTCTCTGAATGTTGCTGCATAAAGAAAGAAAAACAAGTTATTCCTGCAAAAATCAAAACTTATCACTGGATGTTAATTAATCATACAGTGTATTTCCCCACGTTTAAGTCAATCTTATAAAATTGATCCATTCGTTTTTTTTTCAATAACTTTTTTTTATATAACAAAAAGTACAAAGAAAAGATTTTCTGTGCTTTCACTGAACAACTAGAACAAAGCTTACGGTTTGATGATTCAATACAATCAATAAATTTGGGACAGAGTAACCACCTTGTTGCGTCAGTTAATGACAGTTTTTAATAGTTTGGGAACGAAAGATACTTATTGATGCAATTTAGCGAATTGAATCTTGGTCCATTCTTACTGGATTCCTCTGCATGATGCTGAAAACTGTAGAACTTCAATAGACAAATGTGGACTGCAGCAAGCCAGTCAAGCTCACATGCTCTTTCCACGAAGCCACGCTACGAAAAGTTTCTTTCTAAAATCGTGATGTAAGCCTCAATTAACCATGACCCATCTTTGCAATAACTGCACCTTTTGTGGATGCTCCTTTTATGCGGAATCATGATCCCATACACTGCTACCAATTAACCAACTAATTTTGAACAAAATCCAAAACAGTGGTTCTAAAATATTTTATCAACTTTTCAGTTCTATTTTGTCATCAAACTCTCTCTACATTTGCTACTATTTACAAAATACAATGAATGTGATCAGCGAAAACACTAAAAAGCTTTTATTTGTCCTTTAGTCAGAAATGAGCATTTTAACAATTATCAGATTTGACTTTTTAAACAGTTTAGAAAAAGTGGCGACTTTTCTAAAATACCTGGATAGAACAATTCCAGCTTAAACTGCATGTGCCCTGTTAAGGACACAGGGCACATTGAACTATCGACAGTTATAGGAGAAATTCATGGCCTTAAATTTTTCGATGTGGTTTATAGCATGATTGTGAAGATATGTGGTCCCAAATTCAAAATGATCTCCAATCCCTAAACTTAGTGGTAAACTATTTAACATGCTTACAAAAGCTGTGAAGGGTCAAAGAGCGAAGGCAGAAAAAGGTGGGCAGGGCAGCATTCAACACTCTAAGGGAGTCAGACAAACACTCCCTGATCTCCAGACAATGGATCTGTCCCCAAGGACAAACCCCTGTTGGGGGACAATTGGAAGAGTTGAAGGTTCGACAGAGAACCTGTGGGTCCACAGTCAAGTGTCCTTTGCTGGATTTGTTCTCCAAAAACATAGAATCCAACTTTGAGCGTTTACAGGGAATGAATTGATCATCCTGATCCTCTGAAGGGCTGGTCTCATGACATGGACTGCAACTGGTACCGTCTGCACTGGCTGCAGCAGCTTGGGAAATACAGCCTGCTTTTTTGCTGTGCATTATTTTATTCAGTTCAGGGTGAACATACTGAGATCCCCTCCCATGTAGGATCCATGCCAGAGTTATGGGACATTGCACATTTAAGATGACTTCTTTGGACACCCCGTGGTCTAGCAGCCGATGAAGTACATACAACGTATGTTGTGTTGGGAAATTAATGCACTGTGATATACCGACACTCTTGATATGGTTCTCCAATAGGGTTAGAAGAGGCCGCTGCTCAGCCGTTAAACTTTCAAAAGGTTGACTGGAGCTTGCAATGAGAAAAAATCTTTTTATACACTTGGCTGCAGCCCACAGGAAGGATGGCGTGTTTAAATTTTTGATGTTTCTTTCAATGAAGGGGTTTGTGTATCCGTAAAATATGAGTTTAAAAAGCATTCTCATAACCTCATGTTTGGCCTCTTCTTCAGTGTGCAAGTCTATTGCCTGAAATGTAACACACAAAACATATCAGAAATAGGTATTAGATGTTTGTAAAAATTGATTTTTAATTATTTTTAAAAACAACATTACACCTACACAATTAGGTCCATATAGCTCCTGAAGGACTCTAATCCATCCAGGGTGAGTTGATATCCCTAAGATAAAAAAAACAAGCTGAGATCAGACACTTTGTTATGAAATAATAATACCTAAACAAGGCAAAAACATAAGACACCATCTTTGCACTTCGACTGCAGTGTATACCTCTGTGATTTAACTCCGGCTGAAGCTCATCCAGTTGACATACAGTCAGATAAGGAAGAAGATCCTTAATCAGGGGTGCTGGAAGATCTAATTGGTAACAGACAGATTACAGCATTTTAACTGTGGATTCTTGCCACAAATGACTACAATGACCAAGTGCTATGGTATAGAGAGGATAACAATAAACACCTTTTTAAAATTGCATTGGAACTGACAATAACTCATTAGAACTGAAAACACATGGCTTATGATGTATGACCCCTTTTCTTTTTGCACATTTCACTTTGATTCATAAAAGTGACATTTTGCCCACCAGTCTTAATGAAATAACCCATAATGATAACTCTTAATGCAGCGACGGTTTTATTGGGATGGGATGTAACTTTAGTTAAAGAGATGCAAACTTTGAATGTCAATGCCTCTAAAAGCTAAAGAACCTGTTCTCCTGATGTTTACTGAAACCATCAGGAGAAGAAGTTAAGCGTAGCGTTAAATTATTCCACACTTACCGAGAACAGCGTTGATGCTCAGAGCAGCGAAATGTTTCGTGACAGCTCGGAAACACAACTCCTTCAGACATATCACCTGCGGGCTTCTTTGGTCCGCTTCGTGGGATATTTCTGCCATTGTTTATCTCGCATTTAACTAGCTAGTTATAGATAAAGCACACAGTGCTGCTTTTATCCGCGTTCTATAGAAGCCTTTTAGAATTAGGTTACAGTGCTTTTTTTCGCTTTTTTCGACGCAGCACGTCCAACTTCTTCTTCTCCGTCTTTTTTTTCTTCTTCTGCTGCTTATGCTTGTTCTTTAAAGGCGAATGACACCCAACAAAAGTGCGATAGCGCCCCCTACACGGCTGGAGTGTTGGCCACAGAGTCTATCTTTTTAAAAAAGATAAAACATTAATTTAAATAAATAAGATTCTTAGATTCTCTCTGATGAATATTTTTGGCACTGACATAACATGGGATTTACTGACTCTTCTTAATTCACACAAACAAGATGGATGCTTAACTCTCATATATAATGTATTGTTTGGACATGTATGTCGCGTTAGTACTTTTATTATTTCTCCCACATGGTGGTTATTGCCTCTTGTGTTTGAAGCTGTAAACCTGTATTTTTTTTCCATTATGCCAATCATGCTGCCACTTACTGATAAACGTTTTTCTTTTTAGTGCTTCTGCCTCTGTATTGCCAATAGAAACTTCCATGACATCTTCCTCCTAGACATCTTTAAGTCTGTGTACATGTAAATCAACTGATACTGAGGGGAATAACCATAATTATAACCATGGATAATTTTTGGACCACCATAAACAAGTAAGCCTGCCTCTATAGTGGTGTTATTGTTAGTGATGCTGTGGGTATGAATGTTTTCTGCACCATCTACATTGGCCCATGTAAAACATTTCCTCTTTGCTGTTTCACTCTCCCATGATGGGAGGAGAATCCTAGGTGCTCGATATCTATTCTTTGTATGACATTGTTGGTTTGCCCAGTATCTCATTATAAAGCTATTATGTGTAAGACACTTCGCCAATCTCTTCACAAGGACGATTAACATTAATAGTCTTCACAGATCCACAACATAGTCCCAATACTTGGGCCTCTACTACTTCCAACTGCTGTATTGATGGTTTTGCTGCGGAACTATATACAACACATCCACAGACTAATGCTGAGCTGATCAATGCCACAGTATGTATTGTTTTTAATCCGCCTAGGCTCACTGCCCAATCTGATGTAGTTGAACACCTCAGAAAATTCAACCCTTCTGACATTTACCATAAATCTTATAAATAAATCCATAAATCTATGTTCATTCCACGTCAACTCTGAGTCAAGTCACGTTCCCAAAAATCTATATAGTCTGTCTATACATTTTACATCAAATTCGCTGCTTTCCTTCCTTTTTCTATCGCCTATCACTTGCTATCACTTATGATTGCTACATCTACCACTACAGCCTTGTGCTTCTCTTTGTCCCTAACTACTATGTCAACTTGGTTGGCCATGACATTTGACAGTCTGTATCTGGAAGTCCCACAGGATCCAAGCTCTGTTATTTTCCACCACCTTTGGAGGTGTGTCCCATTTTGACTTTGGGACTAAATATTGATTAATGTTTATTGCTAAATTTTACATAATTTACTCCACACATTGACCTGGACTCAAGGATGAGCAGATTACATTTTGTTCATCAGAGGTCAAATGTCAAGTTCAAAGTGTCCCCAAGGTACCTTCTGTTCTTGTGTAGCCAATATCACAGGCAAGGTCTAGAGACAATTTCTTTCATTTTAAAACAAACATCCACTTGGAATAAAGGATTAACTCTGTGGGCAAAAACAAAGGTCAAAGGCCACGGTCACTGTGACATCAGATCCTTCCCTTTTGTCTCTCCCATTCTTGTAAATGCAATAACACAGGCTTGAGGAAATTTCTTTAAACTTGGGATAAATGTCCACTTGGACTCAGGGAGGAGCTGAGTACATTTTGTACATCAGAGGTCAAAAGTCAAGGTCAGTGTTCCTCCACATCCTTTTCATTCCTTTGAACGCAATATCACACGAACACCTATGGGAAATGTTTCAATATCAGGGCAAGCATCAACTTAGTTCAAAGATCCAGGTCACTGTGACATCATGTCTATCCTTTTAGTCCAACCCACTCTAGCTGTCCCAATTTTTTCAAAACAAGCATCAACTTATACTAAAGATTGCACTGATTGCATTTTAGGGGGCAGAAGTCAAAGGTCAGAGGCACTGTAATCTTTGTTACATTGTTAAATGAAATATCACAGTAATGCCTTGAGGGAGTTTCTGCAAATTTGGCACAAGCTTCCACTTAGATTGAGGGATAAACTGCCAAGAATTTTGTCATCAAAAGTCAAAAGACAAGGTCACTGTAACCTAATGTCCTTCCCATTTGTGTAAATGTGATACAATAATTCCACCATGTAAATTGTTGACACAAGCCTGACACAAGCATCCACCACAAATCATGAATGAACTGATTCGATTTTTTTAATTATAGGTCAAAGCCAGTGTGAACTCACATTCATCCCATTATTGCCGATGCTAAAGCTCACACATGCCTGTAAGGGATTTTTATACATCTGTCACAAAGATCTATATAGAGACTGTTTATAATATTTTTTTTTTGTCATTTCGGCTTATCCTGTGAGTTCAGGGATACCACAGCGGATCATTGTCTGCATGTTGACCCTCCCCAGTTTCTATCGTGCTTGGACCAGCACTGCACAGTTGGGAAAGACTGTTTATAATATAATAATGATATTATTATGAATATTATATCATATTAAATAATCTTACAATAACTCAAGTTCAAATCACTTTGAAACCTACTGATAATAGAATGTAATGTGTAATCAATAAAAATGCCTGCACAATGAGTTTGGGTGCAAATTCAGAAAAGTAGGGTCTGAATTTTCTGATGTTGTAGAAGGCAAATCTGCTTGTCTTAAAAACAGAAGAAATGTGGTCAGTAAAGGAGCTGTGGTGCAGGAGGTAGAGCAGTTTGATCCCTGGCTCCCCCTGTCACATGTCAAAGGTTCCCTGCATATCAGCTCCCCCATCGGTATGTCAGTGTGTGATGATGGGTGAATGAAAAGCAATGTAAAGTGTTTGAGCACCAATAGGTAGAAAAGCGCTATATAAGTGCAGACCATTCACCATTTGGTCATCAATGATGACGTCAAGATTAGAGGTTGGAGAGATTGACGTCCTCTTATCCAAGCAGAAATGTCAGAAAGACAGGCAGAAATGAGTGATGAGTATATGGAAAAAGGAAGAGGACCCTACGCACACTAGTAGAGGGGCTGTTAGAGTTAGAAACATGCCCCTGCCAGGATACCAGGTCAGAGCTGCCCAAGTCAGAGAGTGCAGACAGGAGGATTCAATTCAATTCAATTCAATTCAACTTTATTTATATAGCGCCAATTCACAACAAAGTCATCTCAGGGCACTTTACAGAATAAAGTCAAGATTATAAAGATATATAGAGAGAACCCAACAATTCCCCCTGGAGCAAGCCATAGGCAACAGTCGAGAGGACAAACTCCCTTTAACGGAAGAAACCTCCAGCAGAACCAGGCTCAGGGTGGACGGCCATCTGCCTCGACCGGTTGGGGTGAGTGGAAAGGGGAGAGAGAAAAGAAAAGAGCAACAAAAGCAAAAACAAAACATCTGGCAGATTGGTAGGACCAGTAGCTTCATGCTGGAAGACACACAGCTTCAAAGCCGGGGGACACCTGCAGAAAGGGACAGAGAGAAGGGGACAGAGGAGGACAAAGACAACTAAGGGAGAGAACACACAGAGTTAATGACATACAGTGGTGACAATTGCGGGGTGAGAGGAGAGGAGAGATGGTCAAGAGGAGGAAAGGAGCTCAGTGCATCGGGGGGTTGGTCCCCCAGCAGTCTAAGCCTATGGCAGCATAACTATAACTAACTATATGCTTTATTAAAGAGGAAGGTTTTAAGCCTAGACTTAAAAGTAGAGAGGGTGTCTGCTTCCCGAATCTGAACTGGGAGCTGGTTCCACAAGAGAGGAGCTTGATAGCTAAAGGCTCTACCTCCCATTCTACTTTTGGAAATTGTGGGAACCACAATTAGGCCTGCATTCTGAGAGCAAAGTCGTGTAGTGGGATAATATGTTATTATGAGGACTTTTAGATATGATGGCGCTTGATTATTTAGAGGTTTGTATGTAATAAGCAGGGTTTTAAATTCTATATTTTCTGGGAAGCCAATGGAGAAGAGCTACTGAAGGTGAAATATGATCTCTCTTGCTAGTTCCAGTCAGCACTCTTGCTGCAGCATTTTGGATTAATTGAAGGCTCTTTAGTTACTGGGCCATCCTGAAAGTAGGGAATTACAGTAGTCCAACCTAGAGGTAACAAATGCATGGACCAGTTTTTCGGCATCACTTTGAGACAGGATGCACCTAGTTTGGGCAATGTTCCGTAGGTGGAAGAAGGCTGTTCTAGAGATTTGTTTTATATGTGAGGTAAAGGACAAATCCTGGTCAGAAATAACTCCAAGGTTCCTTGCAGTAGTACTGGAGGCCAGACTTATGCCATCTAACACTAAAATGTAAAGAGAGCTGGAAATAAGGTGAGGACGCACAGAGAGCCACAGAAATCCCGTAACAAGGACAAAACATGATTGTAACGCGTTAGTTGGTTCTTTTCACCTGATTTAATCCAAGTCAACACAGTGGATGGTCGCGCGTAATCTCAGTGCGCATAAGCGCACGTGGCTGCTTCCTTCACGAGGACAGGAATAAACAAATGTCCTCAGTCAATAAGTCATGTCTGAATAAGGAGACAGTTCTCAGCTCATTTATTGAGTCCAAAGGTTTTCTCCAAAGTGTATCACACCATGGAAGGAGCCAGACCAGGTTTGAAGTTTGCTCCTAAAAACTCTCTGTTCTGAGATCTGAGACACTAAAAGCTGCCTCAGTTTGTGTCCTGCACTTTGGAACAACTCGAAGACTCGAGTAAATCCAGTCCGCAGGATTTACAAGGTCCTGAACACGTTCATTAGTCACGAAGTCAGCGCCACACGTGCATAAACTGCGCGTTCTCTCCGTCCTTGGACACACAAATATCGATCCTGCTGCTGTCGCAAATCCAGCCCGAGGTCCACCGTCGGACCCTGCAGTCTGTCCCCTCCAAACGTCTCCTAAGGAATCAGCGGAGGATGGAGACAGGACTGTGATCCAGGACTTTGCTCAGACTTTAAAAGGACAAAGTCGTGAGAGATGTCCTGAGCTGCTCCTCCACCTGTGATTATTATTATTATTATTATTATTATTATTATTATTTTTTTTTTTTTTGTTTGTTTTGTTTTATATGGACTTTTCGGTATATTGTGTTAAAGTCTGCCTGTAAAAACTGGTGAATTAATCCAGTGTTATTGATCATATCTGATATTCAACTACCAATCAGTCTATTTCCAATCATTGCTCGTCGACCTTCTGACGTACGATGCTGTTTGCGTTTATAGCTTATGCATTTCGGTTGCTATGGGAACCCATAAATTAAAGAAAAACACTATGAAATCCGCCATTTTACAGTGTGATGTTGGAAGAGATCTCGACACTTTGTGAAAAAGATTTGGAAAGTCACCAAAGAGCCCGCTGAGTCCAGACCTTCTCTGTCAGCGTTTCAGCATGAACAATGTGAGAATCACAGCAGGTTAAAGTCCCAGAAAGACACTTTTTCAAGGCCTTTTACTCGAGGCTTCAACTGACTTGAAGCTTTGACGAGCTGAAAGCTGATTAGATTTGAATCAGCAACAGAAAAGAGGAAATGTTTGAAATTTGGGTGGAAATCGGAACAAGAGTGTCGATAGTCCTGAACAAAGTGCTGCTGTTTAGTCAAACTGATCCAGTGTTTCCTGCTTTAAACTTTACGGTATTTGATCTTGCAGAGGTTTGCAGGGAGCCTCCACCTTCAGTAGCCTAAACTGTCATTTTAGTAGGTGTACGATCAGGTTTACTGTCCAAATGAACCATTCAGAATAAAAAGAGGATGAAAAGAAAAGAAAGTGAGATCTGGAGCAGAAAAATAGGAACAGTTGAATTCAGGGAAACATCAGCTCAGCTGAAGGGACGAACACATTTCTTTAGTTTTCACTTCAAGTGTGTGTGTGTGTTTGTGAATCTTTCTAGGTGTGTGATGTGCCGTCTCATCTCCATGACCACATCTACTGGAGGACAGAGTCCAGCAGGAGCCAGGAAGTCTGGGAGACACACTGTCAAAGTCTGGTTCGTCCTCCATTTGTTCAGCTTGTGCTGCTTCGAAATCTTCTTTTGGACACTGTCTTTAGTTTAGTCCACTGCTCTCTGAATAAGAAAAGTGACACGTTGAAATGACTCCAACTCTTCCAGACAATAAGCTCAGTCAATGTAGCAGCTCCACATTTTCAGATGTAATGTATGATGGCAGTAAACTCAACACTCATGAGCTCATGTCACATTTAATGTTTGGGACTCTATGAGGATAGGTGGTAGTTACAGAGTACAAGTACTCATATGTCCCACTGTTAAGCAAAATATCACAGTAAGGTCTTGAGCGAGTTTCTGCAAAAGAATGATTAATATGAGCTAGTGTCTGAGCTGGAACAGAGAGGCAGCAGGACCCAGGATTTCTCTGTTTCCATTGTTTGGCTTCATCAAGCAGCTGATTTCCCTTTTACCTGAAGAGAAGCAACTAAAGTTTTCCTGCTGACGTCAGTGGAGACATTAGAGAGGAGACAGTTGGGGTCAGTTGCCAGTTGCCTCCAACTTCCATCGATCTGAAGAAATTTCCTCATGTGGGGACGTGATGGGGAAATGGTGGGAGGCAAATTGTCTCAGTGTCCCCTCCTGCGACTATCAGAGTCCTACAGCTCCTGTCAGGAAGACTCCACCCCTGAAGACTGAAGTGTGTGTGGAAGAGTCCTCATGTTGGTCTCTGTCCCTCTGCTGGGAGCAGCAGGAACATGTGTCTCCACTGTCTCTGCTGAGCCACTGATCTTCCCAATCCACCTGGATGCTGACGTGTTGCTCTGCAGACTATGCGTTGGGGTGGGCATGGCCCCCGTCTTTCCACTAAGTCATCAGGGAGTTGGACGTGTGGCTGCTCTGCAGAGAGCCAAGAAAAGTGATGACTGCAGACACAGCTGAACAACCGGCTGGGAATTTTAGTTGGTTACAGTTTCTAAAATCCAATTCTGGTTGTCGAGCTCAAGGTTTTACAAAAATAAAAGCACAAATGTCCATTAGAGGTGGTCTTTAGACAACAAAACCACTTCGGTTCAGGCTGAGGAACAATTGTAGTTTTGTGCCACCAACCTTTTCTGGATGAAACCAGACCCCAGTCTTTCTCTAACCAAGTGCTCTGTGCCTAAACACAACCATGAAGCAGTTTCCTACAGCTAGAATCCCTTCAAGTGAACGTTGTAGTGAAAGGAGATTTGTGAGAGGCTCCTTGATGTTCCCCCTTTATCCATGTCTCTAACAGGCAGCTGACAGCAGGAAGAGACAGAGGGAGCAGGACAGCAGCTCCATAGTTCTCGAGGAGTCTCCACAGAGACTACTCTGTGAGGATGCTGACTGTTAGAGTGGAGCTCCAGCCCCCAGCCCTCCACCACTTCACCACAGGCCAGGCTGGACGGTGTCCAGCTGGAGGTCACTAAGAGGTGTTTTCTCTTAGCTTGTAGATACATTTGAGTTGTCCTATTTCTTATAATACATAGATATTGTTTAAAATTTCCTTTCTTTAGTTTCTGTCTTAAAATAAGATATATTGTATCTATTTATAGAAACATATCTATTTTATAGATACATTTTCATTATTTCTTAGGTGCAAAGTTTTGTTAGATAAGTTTAAGCTCTTTAATTTATTAGATTGCAAATAAGTCTTAACAATGTACTATTTAGATATTTTAAGTTTTTCATGCTTGAAATTCACTTTAGTTTTTAATTACTTTTTCATTTTCTTATTTTGTACAGAATGATAAGGATCAATCATTTGATAAGAAGATCTAGTTCTCATTCTGCTGCAGTCTGAGCTGTAGATGGTCTCTTGGCGTTTGACATAGAGATGTTTAAAAACCCCAAAAATATAATTATTTGATATGTATATCTCCGGCTAAAGTAAGTTTTAAAAGCTTGACTTGTTTAAAGTGGTTTCAAGAGAAGTTTTAAATTATATTTCTTCTTAGTATGGTCGAGCCGTTTAAACATGAAAAGAAATTAAAAAGTAATGGTAAGTATTGACTGTCACCCACTTTCATTCTAATTCATTCAAAGTTGCATTCAAGCTTCTAACATAATCATCTCAAAATTTAAAATAAAAACTTCCATCTCCATCTAAGAACATCAAAAGAACATTTGTTTACATGATAAGACACAACATTCTGTTATTTAAAACGTTTCCCATTAACTAATATCAATAGATTGATCGATCACATAGATATATAAACACCAAAAAAGTTTAGCAGGTCTACAACTGACAGTGTGTTGAAAAGGTCATATAAGAATGTGAAGACACAGAAATACAAGAGAAATGAATAACATACATAAGTGAATAAGATAATAAATAGAGGACAGTTAGGCCATGTGCACAATATGAGGTACATATTGGGATGGGGGTTTATTGCAGATCACAAATGGGCTAGAAAAACTGCCAAATCAACATGCGGACAATGATCCAATGTGGCAACTCTGAACACACGGGATAAACTGAAAAGGGAAAAAAAAGAAAACTGTCTTTGGGAAGAAGCTGTTTGGAGGTTTTAGTTCTGATTAATCCATGTCTCTTCCCAGAGGGCATGAGAGGGAACAGGTGATGTCCAGGGTGAGTGGGGTCCCTTAGAATATAGCTGTCTTTCTTTTGGAATCCGTCAGTGTAGATGCCTCTGGTGTCTGCTGCCCTCACTACCCTGTGAAGGTTGGCTCGAATTTCTTCCTTGCAGCTTGTTAACCACAGGTTATCAGTGGTTTGCTCATGAGTTTAAAGGACATGAAAAGGACAAATGAAATAGGATGCAGTCATTGGCCATCTACAGGCCGTTAACGCCAATAAGACACAAAGGGAGCTGCAAATTAAAATTCCAAACTTTTATTTAGACACTTGGCATTTCAGTTTGAATAGATCACTTCCCCTCTTATCGGTTACTGTAGAGGTGCAGAATTGTAATGTCAGCAAATCTGTGTTGGATGTACCTGAGCAGTGGTACCACTGAAAATCAAAGGTTACATTTATATTTGAATCTAGATTCAACCAGTACACGTGGTCCTCCTTTATACTGGAACCCTGCTGTGCCACTTTGGATTATAGTAAGAGGACTTATCTCAAGAGGCAAAGCCATCTTTTATGGTAACGGGTTTTTCCAACAGGTTCATTTTTTTTATCATATATAAATAACGGAATTTGTGATGATAAGCTACCACGATTATTCCCCTTTATTTACTTTTTTTGTTTTTATAAAAAAAATCCACATAAGAACTAAACAGCAAATAAATATTTCTATGTACATGTGGCAGTGTGACAGAATGTCAGCTTCTGCTATACTACACCCTTCTGATCCTCATGAGAACGCTGGTGGAAAACAAAGGACACAGCAGCATCCCAAGAGGCTTTCAACACTTGGTCCCTCAGGCCTTTCTTATCAACGCAGTGGTTCCACTGGGAGAGGTCACTGGTACAGTCTGACTCTTCAGGAGGAGGCCGAACCTCTCTGCCGTTCACACAGCGGCGACAGCGAAACCTAAGAAGAAAGGGGAGGTTTATTTATCACACTGCATACATGAGCATAAATTACTTTTTTTTTTTGCATGCATAAACCAGCATTTATACAATAATGTTGGTTTTAGCTGCACACCCTAACACAGAACTCAGAGAAAACTGGCGAATGAATCCATTACACTGCTCGTATGTCGCACATAACTAACAAGTCTGTTCACATGAGATTTCTTACATGAGACCCAGTGTTTATTTAGGCAAATTTCACTAATTAGATTTGCATTTATTACAGGTGATGACATTTATCAGTTTTTATTTAGCTAGTTCTGATTGATTTGTATGCATCTCTTCCAAGAGGCCAAGGGAGGAAACAGGTGAAGTACTTAGTAAAGTCTGTATCAATAGACGTGCTTTAAATTAATCACTAATCATCTGCAATTCTCAGTAATGCTGAATAATGACAAAGGGTCTGCACTTATATAATGTTATATAGTCATTTATACCTTATTTGACCTCAAAGCCCTTTACACACGCTCACAGCTCTGTTTTGACAGATTTTAAAAGGAACACAGATAATTACATGTAAAATTGTGCTATGTCATTTGTGCACACAAGATATCAGAATGTAGTGCAAATATGGAAAAGACCTTGAGGGTCTCCAGACTGGGTGGCTTATAAATGGGATTAAGTTCACAGTTTGAGTGATTCTCTTTTTACTTGTCATGTGTGTCGCTGCTGGTCTCCTCATTTAGAGTGAAGAGTTCTCGAAGTTCCCCCAGAGAAAAGTGACGCTCCACGTCCTGCTCTTCACCCACAACACAGCTACTCAGGGCTTTCTTGTGGGCCTGTCGCTGCAGGATCTTCTCCTCAATCGTCCCCGTCTGTCAGCACACAAACACACTAGTCAGACCAGATGCCTGTTCAACAGCACCCTGTTGTGCCAACACACTTTATGAGGCCATGCAGTGTGAGTAATAATATTGGTTATAGTATAGTCGGCAAGTAATTTATCTATATGACAATCATGTTGCATATTGCTTTAGCTATTAAATCAGTGCTAATCTGTTTTCTGTTGTGTTGAACTGACAGAGAGCAGTCTGTAGATGTAGCAGGTCTTCTTCTGTCCATCTCTCCACACCCGCGCCATTGCCTGCTCATCATTGGCTGGATTCCAGTCGGGATCAAACATCACCAAGCGATTCGCTCCAATTAGATTCAGTCCACATCCACCAGCCTTGCTGCTCAGCATGAAGATGAACTCTGGGTTCTAAGAAGCAGAAGAATTCAGACGTTGTTCAGGTGCTTTTTAGAGCTCACAGTTAAAAACCAAGTTTCCAACTCACAGATGGGCTGTTGAATCTCTCCACAATCTTGGCCCTTTTCTTGATGGACATTGTGCCATCGAGTCGAACATAGAGGTATCTGCAAAAGACCAACAAGAACATTGTCACTACATGACAATTTATATAATACAGACACACAGAACAATACTGTCAGGCTCCTTAGAAGCACCTTCTAGATCTGCACAGCTTTTCAAAGAGATCCAGTGTTTGAGTGTAGTTGGAGACGAGCACCACCTTGTCACTGGTTGTAGTCCTCGTCATTGCCAGTATGTAGTCAAGAACCAGCATTTTCCCTAAAACAAAAGAAACAAAACACTAGCATCATCTCCTTTTTTTGTTGGCACTGTGATCACTTGTTGATAATAGGATACATTGTATTCATGTGGATAAATGCAAAGCAAAGGAGCACAGAAGACAAGAACCATGTGCAGGCGTATGTTGTAGCAGAAGGAAAACATGAAATCTACATTTGTAGTATTTTCATATTGAACTTGCAGCTCTTTTAAATCAGTTTTGAAATTATATAATTGTCAAATTCCTCAAGATAAAAGTGTTATTCATAAAAAGAAGACTCAAGTGTATAAAGGCCTTGCTTAGAACACAATCTGTCAGTTGATACAGAATATGAAAGTTAGGGTGTGAGGACCAGAGGGGCCGGAAGTGGGAACTGTAAGATTAGAGGATGCAGAACAATTTGGCTCAGTCATCTTTCCCGGTAAAAGCTTAACAACTATGGAACATGAGGCCTTAATCACAATCAAAACTCAGTTTTCACCACAAAGCTGAAATAACATTGATGTGAACACGGAACAGATTTGGTTGGTTTGCTGGATTTACACTGGTCAAGTTTATACAAGTCCACTGTGCACACTCACTGTGTGTCCACGTGTCTGTATAGAATTGCATATGAAATTTCTACTCCCTCCAAACACACTTCTCATCTAGTTGCCTTAGAAACTATCAAAAGTAAAACTCCAAAGCAAGTCTTGGGCTGACAAGTTTAAAAACTGTAAGGCTACAATTTATACTCAGTGTTCGCGCTGTAGTCTTGTATTACATTCAACAGAGAATGTATTACATTGAGTATATTCGAGATATCGTCCACCCCTATGTGGCAGTGGTTACGTAGTTGTAATAATGTTTAGCTGTATTGTCTCTGAAAAAAATGATTAAATACTTTATTGATTTCTGTTATCGATGTGTCTTCTTTGTTAAATCTTTACACAAACAACAACGCATATGAAAATGATAGAGACACATACTGTCTAGAAGGTGAAAAACAAAACAAACAGAAAACACTATACCATGTGTTGGGTAAGAGTGATTAATATTGTTTTAGACAAGTTAAGATATTGTAAGGTTTAGTTGTTTATCTGAACCTTGACAAGTTGGTTACTATGCACATGTACGAGTACAAGCACCCATCAACTTAACAGAATGGAAAAGATTTGTCCATCACCTCCCAACCTACATGACTACATGGAAATATTTAAATTCTCCAAAAATACATTTTAATCTTACACATTTCATAGTAAGCCAACATAAACTTTGATAGAGAAAGTAAGTTTGCAGACAGCACCATCTGTGGATTACCTGTTTTAACAACAACATAGATGTTCTTACCAGAGAGCTGAGGCTCCACAGATTTAGGGCAATAGCCAGGTGGAAACATATCCAGTGCCCCCTTAAAACCCTCCTCAGCTTCCACACACTTGTCATAGATGAGAGCTGGGTCTGGGACACAGAATAGTCATTAGTGTTTTTATCAAGAAGTTACATGATCCCAAATAAATGTGTGTGTAATATACTGCATAGCTACTGGCATAAAACGTAAAATTTCATTGGTTTGCTTTTTATGTCACATTTTAGTCTGTATTTGACAGTCTCTATGTTAATCATTATAATACTCACACATGCTAAAGGTTACAGTGTCTTATCATTGGATTAAACACTTACGATTGCACAGTTTCTTGAGGGACGTGATGGAGGACAGGGAGGAGACACTTATTTTGCCCTCTTGTAATGTCTCTAAGGGTTTGGCCTGCCTCAGGAAGCGCTTATAAAGTTCAGTTTGTAGAGGAGTCAGCCTGGGGGGAAACAGCCACATTAACAATCTACATGTTTAAATTTAAAACATCTTTCTACAAATACTGTCAGTATTTTTCCGGAGAAAGCAATATACAATAAATAAACCTAGATGTATTTGAGGAATAGCAGCGACAAACAACCATCTCTGTTACCACTCAACAAAATCAACATACCTACAACACACCACCTGCTCAATTTTCACAGGAAGGTACTTAGACAAGATATCTGATGTCCTTCGTATCAAACACCTGTTGAGGCCAAACACAGTCAGTATTACAGGGTGGCGTCTTTTAAACTGCCCTTTTGCTAAGTATGGCCTTATGCGCATGATTAGACACAAACCAAACACTGTCACAGATATAAAGAAAATATATTTTTTAAAAGCATCTAAAATTAAAATAAGACCAATAAGACGTGCATGGGTGCTTTGAGCTCACCTGTTGACGATGCTGATCAGCTCCTTGAGTTTCTCCTCTCCAGTCTGTTTGTCTTTATCACTGGCATCTGCATCTCGACCCTTGAGGATGGGCAGCTCAAACCGCTTTTTAAACTCTTGGGCTGTGCCTGCCATCGAGGTAAAGAGAGAAAAAAAACAAAGCGGATTAGGACAAAGAGCGGGAATGATGAGGTATGTGTTTATCTATCGTTGGTGTGTGCAGCTGCTTACCAAGGATCCCAGCATTGACAAAGTGGACAAGGCTGAAATATTCTAGCAGGTCATTTTGAATAGGAGTTCCTGATATCAGCACTCTCCTCTGGGCACTCATGGCGTTTAGGGCCTGGTATGTCTGGTTATCAGAATTCTTTAACCGATGGCCCTGCAGCATGAACAACATACAATGTTAAATCACTGAGTCACCAGTCCTGGACAGCTTTGCTGCGTAAAGGACGGGATGAAATACCTCATCACAGATGACAAGACCAACTTTGCCCTTGTGCAAAACCTCAGCGTGCAGTCGAAATGTCTCATATGAAATGATCAGGATTGGAGTTGGTACTCTCAAACCATGCTGAGAGATGAAGTTCACTAGGGATCACAGAAAAACAGCTCAAATATTTTAGAAATTAAGGTCCAACATTCAGTTTGCCTTTAGCTTCGTTTTACAGTATTGCTGCCACTACGAAAAATATACAATTTTCTGTGTGTGTTTGAACCAGTTATAATTCAAGTTACTACGACTTATTGTTTTAGCACGAGAAATTAATTTAGTTTGAATGCGCCACCTCATCTCATTATATCATAAATCTTTCTTGTTCAGAAAACCTCTATAGTGTATGAAGGTAAAATGTTAATTTTGCCCTAAGAAACATTGCAGCCTTGAGCTGTGGGGGTTTTTTGATTTTGGTCTGTTGAGAACACATCAACCAGTAGCTGGAGCTATTGGATGTATGATGCTATCGTAGCTGAAATAATGGATATTCCCTGCTCTTCAAGCACCACCTCCCAACGCACACAAGCACAAGCAACATGTACAGGATCATATTCTCTTTTTGTCATTAGTGACATGACAGGGAAATTTAGGTAATACAATATGTATCACAATACAAGGGTTACAATTTGGTATTAGGTTTTATAAACACACCACCATATGCATAAAATCTGAGTAAAGAACTTTTTATGCAATTAGAGCTGGAGAAAATCTGAACAGGTTTTTATTCAAAGCCCTTTAAGATTGTGAAGTGATAGGACCAACATCCAGTCTAAAACAAAATTCAGTGTGAAGGCAACTACACGGTCTGGTCAAAAAAAAACAAAAGCAGTGATCATGTGGATTTAACTGAGCAAATCGGTGCAATGCTTCCATGGAATAATTTACTGTAGTGATTAATGCCTCAGCTGGCAACAAGTTCTTCAATCCCAAATGATGCAATGAGTAGCTTTTCATGTCTTTATCATTAATGTCGAAAGACATATCCAGTAGTTGAGTGGTCAAATTACTGCCTTGCATTAAGCAAAGAAAACAACTGAGGAAACTGCTAAAACAACCTCTGCAGACCAATGGCAGAGTGAATGTGCCACTGTTTCAACTCAGCACATTCGCGAAAATATGTCCATATAAATAAAATGTGTATAAAATGATTAGGTCTGTGTGCAGCTGTCGTCCTTTCAGTTGCCCCCCTAATGTTTACTCTAGTGGCACAATGTCTTGATCAAGGCCTCAAGTGACCAGATTTCTAAATACTCTGTACTGTATATTGAGGATGGTAGTGAAAAGAGAGAACTACCCAGCTGTCTATCGATCTCATTCTTCGAACCCCCGTCGATGGCCACTGGTGTCACGCGTCCTCCCAGCCATTTTCCTACTTCATTATACCAGTTGCGAACCAGACTGGAAGGTGAGACCACAATGGCCTTGTCTATCTCTGGCTTAGCATCTGGGCTTTGGCGTAGCAGAGTCCACATAAGGGTGATACACTGCAAGGTTTTCCCCAGGCCCATCTCATCAGCCATGATGCAGCCGTACGATCCGGGAATCCGTCGGCCCGTCACACACTCCCACAGGAACTTCACCCCCTCAAGAAATCGAAGACATGCATTTTTTTATTTTAAAGAAATAACAATTTTTTGTACACAAAAATCCCTTTTTCTGAAGCTTTCAATGCATTGTATGGTTTCCTCAAATACAATTGGTCAAGACTGTTAGTAGGAATAGAAAGCTTCACATTAGCTTTTAATGTAAGTGAATTACTTCAGTCAGTGTACTCATTATGTTTTTAAGTTAGTGAAAAAAACATTAAATCTGCTAAACCGATGAAGAAGCTGACAAATGCAAAAGAGAAAATTATATATTTTACTATTTGATGATTGTGATAAGTAAAGTTCAGAAAAAGATTTTACCTCCCTCTGATGGGGTCTGAGCACTTTTCCTACGACTGGATCCACAACAACATGCACTGGTAGTTTATCTCTGGACAGGACGAACAAAGCTCATGTCACAAATTTAATTTCATTACATTCCAATGGTGGCAGCAAACAGGCATTAAACAAAAGCATCTTCAAATATGCTCCGTTACGAATTAGTAATTCTCTCACTCAAAACTTTCTGTAACACATTTAACAACCATAGGCTCCTCTAACCACAGTTACACTGATTAAGGATTTGACAAATTGTTGTGAAATCCATATTTCAGAGAAGAACAAACAATTTAAGGGGGCAGCTCAGCAATGTAATTTATTCAGACTCCAGTTTCTAAAGAGTCACTTATGGAAAATCTTCATAAAAGAAATAAGATAATACAAAGAGAAATATAACTTCCTCATCTGAAGATAGTGAACTCTGTCAGATGAGAGTGGAAATTCATGTTTAAAAGGAGAAAATCTGGATTTTGCAAGTCTGTCTCAAAGAGACGGTAAATTGCTGGTACATTTCTTTCACACCAACTCTGAAGTTTTTCAGAAAGGAATTAGGTTATAAAAAAGAAAAAGCAGGACATAACGCAAAGTTGCTATTCTGCATAAACATGCAATGAGGGTCATATGTAATTTTGACTTGAATAGTCATATTGTTTTAGGAGGAACTTAAAATCCCCACATTTGTTGCTTATTAGACTTCTTCCAATGTTTTGGATGTCACAAATCGTGTTTTTACGTGCACACCTTCAAGTTTTAATGTGGGGGTCACAAACATCACCCCCTCAGAAAACACAAGGTGACAAGCCAAACATAACCCACTTGTAATGAAAGGGCACGGTAGGTGCTGGACTGCATTAATTTCATTCACCTGGTTTAACAAACAATCAAGCCTTTCCACTTGAAATGAAGTAAAATATGATTCACTGTGCCATAGACCTACTTGTCAGCTTTGATCAAGTCATGAGCACCAAGTGCTGGGGGCTCATAAAGAACCAAAGAGTCTTCTGCAAAGGGATCATGAAGTGCTCTTCTTACTCCTGCACGCTTAAGACCAAGCGCCCTGATTCCCAGTGAGCCTGTGGAAAATTCATCAGTCAGATCATCATCAAGTCAGTAGTAGAAATTCTTAAGCAATGAATGAAAAGAGAAGTGATTAGAAAATATTACCCGTGTAATTTGCAATAGGGATTTTAAATGGCTTGGAGAGAATACTTCGAATAAATGCCTCCTGTTGAAAAGATTTTGAGGTGGTTATATCAAGGTGCAAAATGCAAAGACACTAAACTCTAGATTACTTAACGATGCTTACATGTTTGTCACCGTCCACACATGCAGGCCGGTTGTTGAGCTGTGTCAGAGGCTTTCTGAATGGAGAAATGTGGGTTTCTCTCACCATATCAACATCAGTCTTTCTTCTTTTGTCCTGTGAAAAAGTACAAGCAACCCATCAACTCAAACAGCACTCACTTATTCATTATAATTTTTCACTCACAAAATCATAACGCTTGCCTTTTTTCCCCCCCAGCTAATACCGATTATGTTCAGAGTGATCGTGCAATATGCTTAAAATGTTTTATAACAGTTAACGTTATAAAGACTAATACTCTTAGTGGATTAACTGTACTTTTACATTTTAGAGCGTGTAATAGGTACCTCACTTTTTAAGCCAAGTACTTGCATTATTACTTGAGTATTGGGTTTGTGTGGTGCTTTCATCAATGCTGTGCATAAGTTAATAAATCAAGCATCTATTGGTTATATCACACACACATTAAAGTTATCATGGTTTGCTGTACGGACCTCGACCTTTGCTGTACAAAACCCACAGGATCAAAGGTTTGGGTTGTTTTACAGTGAACTAAACCTGAACAACTTGAAATGAAGTCTGAGTGTGTAACAGCGTACGCGCTTACAGTTTTCCATGTCCATTCATCGTCCTCGTACGAGTCTCCTTCTTGCTTCCGTTTAGCAACCTGACTGGGAGCAAGGCTGCGTCTCTGCGGAATCATTTCACCCGGAGAAAAGTCGCATTAGTTCAGTTGGCAGACAGTCGCAGATATACATAAACATTTCAAAAACGATAAAAATCACCATTATCTTCAATCCCTCGACGTGGCTCCTAAATGAGACTGGTCAGCGTTCCCGATAGCCTGAAGTCCTAGTTACCCAGTAGCAGCTAGGACCTGCGCCTGCCCCCCTTCCACAGCAGAAGCGCTCATACCCAAGATGCCCTTTTCCCAGCAATTTCCCAATTTATAGGAAACTCTAGGCCACTGACTTAACGGGTACGTTTCCACTGAGCTGATATTTAACCCATGGAAGAAATACAGTAGGCAAAGTTTATTACAGGACTTCAACGGTTTACGTTTACACCGACTACCCTTAAAATCCGCGCTAAATCTTGATGCACAACACTACGGGAAGCGCAGCAGGTCAAAAAGAGCGTGTGACCGTTTGACTTGGCCGCCGCCTGCTGGGATGGATGAGATGACTGCGTTCAGTTTGCTCGAAACACGGGGAATCATGCTCTAAACTGTTATATTAATTATAGTATTATCAGTTCATCAGACTATTGTACTTTATTATTATCATTTGATATTAGGTAACGTTATACCTTTATAATATGGAAGAAAATGTTTTATTTCTTTATCTGGTTGCTATTTGGGAGGTTTTTACATTTTACAAGTAGGTCAGCTCAGAAAATAGAGTCATATAACTACTCAACTGCTTTAGGGTAAGTGTACCAATTAAACCCATCAAAATGTGTTGTTGGATATTTTTTTAGATATTGACCTATTTAAAATATATATTTTAAAAAGTATTAACAGTCCAGGACCAGTTCATTTTAATCTTCTTCTTTTCCTTTCGGCTGTTCCCTTTCAGATGTCGCCACAGCGAATCATGTGCCTCCATCTAACTCTATCCTCTGCATCCTCTTCACTCACACCAACTAACTTCATGTCCTCCCTCACTACATCCATAAATCTCCTCTTTGGTCTTCCTCTAGACCTCCTGCCTGGCAGCTCCTTCTACCAATATATTCACATTTACTCCTCTGAACATGTCCAAACCACCTCAATCTGGCTTCTCTGACTATCTTCAAAACATCGAAAATATGAGCTGTCCATCTGATGTCCTCATTCCTGATCCTGTCCATCCTCGTCACTCACAAAGAGAACCTCAACATCTTAAGCTCTGCTACCTCCAGCTCTGCCTCCTGTCTTTTCTTCAGTGCCACTGTCTCTAAGCTGAACAACATCTCTGGTCTCACCACCGTCTTGAACATCTTTCCTTTCATTCTCGCTGATACTCTTTTATCACACAACACACCTGACACTTTTCTCCACCCGTTCCAACCTGCCTGCACTCGCCTCTTCACCTCTTTTCCACACTCACCGTTGCTCTGAACCGTTGACCCTAAGTACTTAAAGTCCTGCACCTTCTTCACCTCTGCTCCCTGTAACCTCACTGTTCCACCTGGGTCCCTCTCATTGACACACATGTATTCTGTCTTGCTGCGGCTAAGCTTCATTCCTCTGTTTTCCAGAGCAGACCTCCACCTCTCTATATTTTCCTCCACCTGCTCCCTGCTCTCACTACAAATAACAATGTCATCTGCAAACATCATAGTCCAGGGAGATTCTTGTCTAACCTCATCTGTCAGTCTGTCCATCACCAGAGCAAACAAGAAGGGGCTCAAAGCCGATCCTTGATGCAGACCCACCTCCACCTTGAACTCCTCTGTCACACCTACAGCAAACCTCACCACTGTCTTACAGCTCTCATACATGTCCTGCACCACTCTAACATACTTCTCTGCCACTCCAGACGTCCTCATACAATACCATAGCTCCTCTCTCGGCACCCTGTCATACGCTTTTTCTAAATCTACGAAGACACAATGCAACTCCCTATGACCTTCTCTGTACTTCTCCATCAGCATCCTCAAAGCAAATACTGCATCTGTTGTACTCTTTCTAGGCATGAAACCATATTGCTGCTCACAAATGTTCACCTCTGCCCTTAGCCGAGCTTCCACTACTCTTTCCCACAACTTCATTGTGTGACTCATCAGCTTTATTCGTCTGTAGTTGCCACAGCTCTGCACATCTCCCTTGTTCTTAAAAATTGGTACCAGTACACTTTTCCTCCAGTCCTCAGCATCCTCTCACTCTCCAAGATCTTGTTAAACAAACTAGTCAAAAACTCTACTGCCACCTCTCCTAGACACTTCCATACCTCCACAGGTATGTCATCAGGACCAACTGCCTTTCCGCTCTTCATCCTCTTCAATGTCCTCCTCACTTCACTCTTACTAATCTTTGCTACTTCCTGCTCCACACCAGTCACCTCTTCTACTCTTCGTTCCCTTTCATTTTCCTCGTTCATCAACTCTTCAAAGTTCTCCTTCCATCTTCCCATCACACTCCTGGCACCTGTCAATACATTTAATCACACTAACCTGCTGCACATCCTTTCCATCTCTATCTCTTTGTCTGGCCAACCTGTACAAATCCACCTCTCCCTCTTTAGTGTCCAACCTAACATACAAGTCCTCATATGCTCTTTGTTTGGCCTTTGCCACCTCTATCTTCACCTTACGCTGTATCTCCCTGTACTCCTGTCTACTCTCTTCAGTCCTCTCAGTGTCCCACTTCTTCTTAGCTAACCTCTTTCTCTGTATACACTCCTGAACTTCCTCGTTCCACCACCAAGTCTCCTTGTCCGCTTTCCTCTTTCCAGATGACACACCGATTACCCTCCTACCTGTCTCCCTGATCAAATTAGCTGTAGTAGTCCAGTCATCTGGAAGCACCTCCAAACCACCCAGAGTCTGTCTCAGCTCCTCCCTGAAAACTAAACGACATTCTTCCTTTTTCAACTTCCACCACTTCGTCCTCTGCTCTGCCTTAGTCCTCCTTATCTTCCTCACCACCAGCATCATTTTACACACCACCATCCTGTGTTATCTGGCTACACTCTCCCCTACCAATGCTTTACAGTCACTGATCTCTTTCAGATTACAACGTCTACACAAGATGTAGTCTACCTGAGTGCTTCTCCCTCCGCTCTTGTACGTCACCCTATGTTCCTGCCTCTTCTGAAAGAAAGTGTTTACTACAGCCATTTCCATCCTCTTTGCAAAGTCAACCACCATCTGACCTTCTGTGTTCCTGTCCTGAACACCAAACCTGCCCATAACAGTCTCATCACCTCTGTTCCCTTCACCTACATGCCCATTGAAATCTGCACCAATCACCACTCTCTCACCTCTGGGGATGCTCTGCATCACTTCATCTAACTCACTCCAGAATTTCTCCTTCTCTTCTAACTCACATCCTACCTGTGGGGCATAACCACTCACAACATTGAACATCACCCCTTCAACTTCCAGCTTCAGACTCATTGACCTGTCCCCTCTAGAACATTCCTCACAAACTCCTCTTTCAGGATAACTCCTACTCCATTTCTCTTCCTATCTGACCCATGGTAGAACAACTTGAACCCTGCTCCTAAGCTTCTAGCCTTGCTACCTTTCCACCTGGTCTCCTGGACACACAGTATGTCCACCTTCCTTCTCTGCATCATGTCGATCAACTCCCTAGCCTTCCCTGTCATAGTACCAACATTCAAAGTCCCTACTGTCAGTCCTACATTCTTAGCTTTCCTCTTCTCTCTCTGCCTACGAACACACCTTCCTCCTCTTCTTCTTCGTCTTCGACCAACAGTAGTCCAATTTCCACCGGTACCCTGTAGGTCAACAGCACCGGTGGCGGTCGTTGTTAACCCGGGCCCCGACCGATCCGGTATGGACGTCTTTTTCACGATTCGCATGTTTGATTTGGCATGTGTTTTACGTCGGATGCCCTTCCTGCCACAACCCTCTGCATTTATCCAGACTTGGGACTGGCACAAGAAGACACTGGCTTGTGCCCCCTTGCGGTTGCATTAGGACCAGTTCATTTTAATACAATTTGAAATACATTTGTGTGATATCATTTGAAGCAGCAATATTTCATACAAGACCTTTGTATGTCAACATACAGTACAATGAATGAAAAACAATAATAGATTTATTTTGTTTTTTGTGATGCAAAACATAAATCTCCTAATTTTGCAATATGCAAATGAACCTGGCAAGAAAGTGACTTCAATTTGCAGCAAATCTACAGTTTTCAGGGCCCCTGCACACCAAAGTTTTGGTGTGACTGTGATATTTACCCCTGGACGTTGGCAAGCATAACCATAATATGGTAAATATTGTTGGGCCACAGTAAAAGCAACATGTAAGTAAGTAATACCTGAATGGCACAACATAAAATGGAAACATTTGTTTTTCTGTTTTTTATTATACTTCAGAGCTTAAAGTACATAAACTAAATTGATAGACTTTGGAACAGTTTAAACCAGTTTATCTGAGCTACCTGCAAATACTATTTTACTTTAGTATATTTATTAGTATGGGCAGCACAGTGGTTGGATCCTCTCTGGTCCCCAGCTGTGGCCTTGCTGTGTGGAATTTGCATGTTCTACTACTCCAATTATTACTTAATGCTATAATCACAGGAAATTATTGACCCTCATTGCAGGCGTCACTTGGGCAACCATAAACGAAAATACAAATATTTAACAAAGCCAGACAAAAGACTTGCTTAGAATGTTTTATTACTTTTAATGTACAAAAATAGTGGTCAGAGAACATTAAAGAATATATTGCCAAATATTCTGAATATATTCAGGATAATACAGTACCATGACATGAAGACCATGAACATAATATACATGAGGTTGATTAAAATTTCTAAAATAAATTGTTAAGTGTTGGGTAATGATCTGTCAGGCTCTCAGTAGGAGACATGGGTTGTGGCATACAGTACAGATTAGGGTCCTGGTGTTTACTGTAGACACCTCTGTTCAGGAGTGAGTGCACTGCACACTGAGTGTATTAGAGAGATATCTGGGGCTGCTGAGAACTATCTTCCGGATAGCAGGGATTCAAGTCCCACGCACTCATCACTTATTGATTTTCCCTGCCAATACACTGTGATTGACAGGCTGGGCCAAAATTTAATCTAGTCTTTCTAACTCATCCAGAGCCAGATGTAGTCGTGACATACAGAGATGTAAGAGGTGAATCCAATCTCAATCACACTGTATTTGGAATTGTTTTAAATGTAGTGGTCATTTATTGAATACAAGTGAAAAAACGAATAAACTGCATTGTGGCACATACAGTACTAACCAACCCACAGAGCAGCAGCACTAGTCAGCTGTTGGCGATGTACACTTTAAATCATTAGAACGTGGGACTCAAAATCCAGTGTTGAGCCTGATTCCAAATGGACATACAGATTAAGGGATAAAACGGTCCATTATATCTATATAAATATAGACATATTGCATATTACAATGGCTTAAAATGTACCTCAGCCAACTCTTTTGCTGACTGAAGCTTGTTCTACATAAAAAAGTAAAAATGGAAAACATGAACATACATGGCTACTTCATTCACAAAAAAATGCCTTAGAACAGGTTTAATGTAAATACACAATAAATAAAATAATTTAAATAAATACTCTTATGTACAGTAAGGCAACATGATGCATGGCATCTAACAGAGAAGTTCAGGTTGTGACAGTAAGCCTCAGAAGCTGCTGGATGAACACAAGCTTAAAGCTCAGTAAAACATCAGTAAGGTTTAACTATGATGAAGGAACCTCGTTTACATGTCACTTTTTTGTTCCATCATACCTTAAGAGTTCCTGTCATTTGCCTTATTGCTCAACCATTATGGAGGTAATCTCAGTTCCCTTTCTGTGTTTGGAAGAGAAGACTGTTGCCTTTGACCAATAAAGAATTCTTGTATAGCAGGTAAATCAGACACAAACACTAAATAAAGAGATAAACTGCGTCTGTCTGAATGTCCAAGTCTAAACCAACCAACTAATAAGAATACGGTGAAATACACATTGGTATATCTTCCTTTTTCATGTGGCCATCCACTGCATAATTGTCGAATGAAAAAAGGATAATGGGACAGTTTTTAGAGGCCTTTTGTTTTTTAATAACTAAATCAATAGTTTTTCACAAATTGTTTATCCCACATTCCAATGAAAGGTGCGCTGCAATCATTATTCTCCAGCAGAGAGCAGTGTAGACCTGCCAATGCTCAGTGCAAAGCCCTGTCATTAGTTTTCTAAGGATCTTTGATACTGTAAATAGAGAAGCATCATCTATGCCAAAATGAAAAACATCAGCTTTGGAGCCACAGCTCATGGACTATGGCACAGAGCTCGTTATTGGTATCAAAAGCTAATATATATGATCTGCAGTGTAATACACTCCACACATGAAAAATAAATGCATGTAACAATGTGTATTGTATTATTTCTTAGTTTGATCTGTTACAAATTGTGGTTTAAAGCCTCTGTTTATAATATAAATGGAGATGGCTATGCTTGGTCAACTGTTGATGAAAGGGGAAACATGCAGAGACATAGCAATAACTGTGTCCTTGATACTAAGTGTGCATTATTCCTTTGGACAGCACATCACATTATCAACGTCAATACACGAAGGCAAACAGAGCGGCTAACACCTGACAGCTGTGACACCATCATCAACAACTGACTCTGCTTCGGATAATGGTTTTAGAGGACAGAACTTCACATTTCTCTAAAACTAATCATTGGTTCCTTTTCCCACACATCTTATCTTCACACCTTCTGTGGACAAGAACAAAACAAGTGAGGTTGTCCGTCCAAACTTAACAGAGCAGTTGTAATCAAGTTATAAGTTATAACAATACTGTGTGGTTTAAATGTGTTGAGTGTTTTAACATCACTCCAACTAAAATGCTAATAGGAATATTTTCTACCTCTGCGCTTGACGAACCAAAGTTTTGTTTTGGGGACATATGTGTAGTGGGAGATATTCCATTCTACAGGCTAATAAAATGAGCTGGTCTAATGGGGCTGAGCTAATTTGTGATAATTTTGTCAGAAAATTCTTCTGAGGGCTTCTGTTTTCTTTCTCGTCGGCACAACCTCCATTTCCTGTCATAAAAAACATGCATTTGTGTAATTGAAAGCAAATGTGTGTGAGCTTGGCTGTAAGCATTCTTTAGATGATCCCCAATAACAAAAAACAACAGAAAAGTTGCGTGAGACGAACAGTGTAAAGCAGAACCAAATGGAGTAATAAATTGTGTGGAGGTGCTTTGTTATCCTAGTGGAAACACACTCTTCAGAGATACACACTGGCAGGACACAAAGTACAAAAGAGGCCAGTGCATCGCTTGGATATTTTTAGCTGAGTTTTCAGCTGAACAAAAAAGCTTGAAGAGATACTGTGGTAGAGAACATGTACTTACAAAATACTCAATCCAGCTTATGATATTTGATATTCCATTGTAAACTTTTACAGTGGTATGAGTCTAAATTCTTTTTTATTGGTCAGATGTGGAATGAATGGAAACTGCAGTATTTGTGATCCACTTAGGTTTCTTAGTGTCATAAATCAAACAAGGTGAAACCAAACTATGTACTGACATATACTGTTAGTAATTATTTAAAAAATGTAATTGCTATGTGTATAATCAGTCCTGTATGTGTTCAATAATGCAGCAAGGTCGCTGCAGACAATATCTAGTACATATAAGTGTATGTATATATATGTGTTGGTTTCTTTTTGCATAGAACATAAAAAGTAAAAATATTTCATATAGGGATAATATTCAATAACATAACAAAAGCAAAAAATTAAATAAAAATTATAATGATTAATGGAAACATTTTAACACATATTATTTGTGACTATCTTAAACAAAATTGTCAGCTGTCTATATAACTGCCGAACAGTGAAACTAGCTTTACTGGTGGTTATCATTCCTCTGGTTAATACTGCCATACTTCCTATGTAAACGATGGGGGCCAGCATCCACATTCTTCGAATAAAAGATTTTGGCTAAATAATAAACGTCAATCTATCAAAATAATCACATCTTCCAAACTTGCAGTTTTTAGTGTAAAGTCCCCTCTTGTTTCTTCTACTGCTGCAGTGCAGCAGGGAAACAAAGAGGTAATTTTTTTTTAGACACATTTGGAAAGTTTCCACTTAAGATAACAACCTCAGATTGCTGAAGCTTCGTTTTACCTACACATGTGAACACGTTTTTTGCACTGAAGAAGGACTATAAAATTCTAGTCCCCATCACTAAAAGAGCTTTAGGATGAAATGTCTTTGTGGCCAGTATGGATAGGAGGAATGATTACAGCAAGTAAGACCTCTTTCAGTGTTCATGTGGACACATGGCTATAAAACAGATCTGAAAAATGTGACCCCATATAAAAGTTTGTAAACTGGCACAATTACTGCTGAAATTATAAAGATGTAGGCTGTGTTTATTGCATTTTAAACTGTAAGCAGTTTGTAATATTATCTGTATTTATTACCTTAACCTTATCATAAGAATTGTTTACTTGTCATAGCCACATGTAGATAAAGTGTATTGAAGACATCAAAGACATAGAAAAGAAATAGATTGGCTGATGTTGCTCTTTAAAGATGATGTACCAAATATGTTAAACCTAACTATAACTGCAGTTTTGGGGGATTTCCTGTTTAGCATATTAACTTTTTTTTTGTAAATTTCAAAGTGTAAAATTATGTTGTGATGTTGTGATAGTAATGGCCTCTTTTGAAGCTGAAACCGTAAAAACAGATTTGTAGTTTTTAAATTATGTGCAACCATATTACAGGTAAAATGCTCCACAACAGTAATATACACACTGCAAATAACATTCAAACTAATCGCCATACTTGTTTTGTTTAAAGTACAAGTCTGTTCATTAGGAACCGTATCGTGTCTTACTTCTTCTGAAAATAGACCACGTGGTGAAATGCCGTTACTCTGAGTGATGGTTGGCTCATGACTATATTTGTGGTGGCATCCTACAAAATACTGTCAACACAGATGCTGAAACTAGTCCTCAGGAGCTATTGTGGCATTTCCAATGAACAGAAAGAAGCTTGGTTATAGGACATTATTTTATCATCGAATCTGCTTTTCTGAATTGAAAAAGCTCTGGGGTAATTACATTCACTGAGACAGATGGTGGAAGACTGATAACACCTGTTTCTTGACCAAATAGTATAACTGAGCTGCCCTGGAAGCAAAGGTAGAGTTGTATCGCAAAAAAAAAAACAAAATGTAAATGTCAGTCTTATAAAGACCATTGTACAAGTAAACAAATAACACAAAACGTATATAAACTGGTACGTTCTTATTGGTATGTCTTGACGTCATGGTATTTGGTCTTTAAACTGTCTAAACAGAAACTTGCTTGATTTGAAGCTGTTCATGTCTATATGTATGGACATTGTTTTAACGAGCTCTGTAGTTTATTAAAAAATATCTAGAAATCCGCTTAGGCTCCATTGTGGATGGTCACTGGGTAACTGGCTTTTGGCAAAATGTATTTTAGGCTACAAAACAATCAAGCATGAAAAAGAGATGATTAATATACAATATAAAAGAAATATTTAAACAAAGTTATGATGTGGATGTAAGTTCCACCTCATAAATACACTAATTATAATAACTTAATTAAATACGGTTGAATGGCTTTGCCAGATAATTGGTCAGCAGGCTGACTGCACAAAATGGCCATTTTAAATGTCTTACCATGCGTACAAGCAGACCTTTGAAGCTGAATTATGTTTCAATACATATATAAAAAACATCAGTTATACGTGAGATAAAGAAATTTTAACATTATTTTAAGATAAATTAAAAGTAAGTCAATACCCAGTCTACCCTCAGCCAATTGGAATACTACTAGTGAATAACAGAAATTCTCATAAGTCCTATTTAATGTTGAGTTCTTTCTTCCTCCTCCATCCTTCCCACTCGGTTGCTCATAATAACAGTTAAACCACATGACAGCAAAGCCCTACGCTATTTTTGTTTTAATTTGCCTGAAAAAGCTTATAAAAAGCTAAATGTAATCACTAATAGCTTCACTTCTGTAAGGTCTAAATGATCGAGCTTGGGCTTTATGAGCAGGGAAAACGTGAACAATTCTGACATAAATCTGGTCCAAATTGACATTTGAAAAACGCCTCTATAATAATGAGTCAGTGGACAAAGATGCAATTAAATATATTCTACAAATTCTAAATTTAAACTTGCAATGATAATAAAGTACATTAATGTTACACACATTTTACTCAAAGCAGTATTAGGCGGCCAGTCAAACCATTTATAGACCCTTGGAAATTGTATCAAATACTTTTTCTGCTCTTGATAAGAAACACTGTTAATGTTTTTCCAAAACAAATGACTCTCTACTATATACTTTTGAAATAAAAAGTCACGATTGCCGCCTACTTGAGATTTTTTCTGATAAAATTAGTCAGAAAACGTTTTAATACTATAGAGGACTTTGAGAGACTTTGAGTAAAATGAGTACTTGGTGCAGGCTGAACTAATCTGAAATGTAAAATTCTGTTTGTACAATTTTGGCTAAAATGTGGTGGTAGCGGTTGTGTTTGTCATCTTAAGATTGCTTTGACATGGTTAGACAGTTGAAGCAGTCTAACTCCATATGATACCAAACATGTTGCTGTGGTATGAAGCAAATGTTCTTCACACTTTTAAAGTTGCTATTTAGGACACGTGTTTAAACGACACACTACATATATTTTATTTACATATATTTTGAAATCCGAATTTTTGACCTTTTAAAAAATGACAGAACAAGCGAGTTGACCTTCTCAAAATCGCAGCCGTTAGTTGCGCTTTACGTAACGTAAGCGCCTGATCCCCAATACAAGGACTGTTGGGCTTTAATGAGGTAAATGCCTGTAATAGCTATTGCTGGTGACCGGAGTGGGATGTGAAAAACCTGCTGTTCCACAGGTCAGAACTAAACAAGCTGTTTTTTCAACAGTAGGATTAGGTTAGATTCCTAACAAGAGCTCACTTTTTTCCGAAGTAGCTACGCTTTTAACACAGACAGAGTAAGAGAAAGAAGAAATGCTCACATGTGCACTAAAACCATCATATCATCAAAAGTCGAGTTAATTTGTAAAGAATATTTCACATCCTGCTTTGCTCATTGTCCAGTGTGATGCAAACCTTGACTACAGAAGGTATGTGTGCACTCATGCGAGCATGAGTGGGCTTAAGCGAACTCTTCCTAGTCAAATTTTTCTTTTGAATATTTGAGGTACTTATAGGTACCACTTCAAAATAACTAGCTCTCAATGTACGATACTGCTAAACTTGAGAAAGTATTTAGTAATTGTACAGCACAGCAGGAGTCCTCCCCTGGTCCATCTCAATGCCAGCCCATTAAATTCAAATCAACATGATCATCAATACTTTACTTTTTTCTCTGTAGGGTTTGATATATGAAGGTTAAACACAAACTTTGTCTTGGCTCGAGTGAATATTGTAATATAGCTTTAAAAATAGCTTTTTTTGCTGATTGCAAAGTTGTTGAATGGATGATGTTTGTGTTCCAGGAGTATTCGTGTTGACCACAATGAATAGTAAAGGTTAACAGGTTAACAGAAAGCATAGATTTTTATTTTGAATAGAGCAATTGGGTTTTGGTTTTAAGCTTAAGGCTTAACGTTGTCAATGTCTTTATTTGTTAGGGGAAAAAAATGATTTATGGTAATTATTCATTATGGTAATTATTTAGCATAAACCAATAACATTCATAAAAATGTTTGCTGGATTTTGTATATTTCTGTAATTGTCTGCATGTAATTAGCCTCTTCTAATGCTAGCTTCTGCTTAAGGACCAGCTAAATAGCTGGTATTTTAAATGTAATAACCTTTTCAAGACTTTACTTGCCAAAGAGCTCATGACCTTCAACATGGCTCACAGAATGGTGCTGAATCACCTGAAACATTTTAATAGGCTTAATGAAGGATATAAAATGTAATCCTCCATGGGATGGAACGGTGCTGATTGTTTCCTCTTCTGTGCTTACTGCTGGTTACATTTAAACACATTTTCCACTGCCCCAGACTGGCGGCAGACATCCAGATTGTTTTCTGGTGCCACCTGATACGCTCTGAAGGTACTGAATCTGAGCCTCCATTAACAACAGCCAAGTTATTAGCGGAGGGATGAACCTGCTCACTTCATCATGGACCCCATCCTAGGCCATGCCTGGGACTATACGAACCAGGGTTAAGTCCCCCACTGTAGAGGCCAGGCCTCACAGCATCCAGCTCTTTTATGCAAGAGCTTTTCTGTGTTTGTGTATTGCAGAAAGACAATTATTAAAATCAGCTCACACAGCTGCAGTTTGCTGCTGAGAGCCATTTAATTGTCTGCCAAGTAGCCTGGGTGTCCATAAAGGACACAGTTTCATAGTGAGTAGGCCGACAGCAGGGGTGATTGCTGACAGCCTTGCCAGAGATGCTTCCATTGTCCATCAAAGCCTTAAGAGCCAGATCATAGTTCTTGCGGGAGCTCTGGCATGTACCAATGCAGTACTTAAAGAGGACTATCTCATCCGAGTCATAGCCGAGACCGAGGTCCTTCACCCGCATCTCTTTCTTCTCCAAGTGGCAGTCGTGACTGCTCTTATTCTTCCTGCGGTTCCTCCTTGTTGTTCTAGGTGAGTTTGGAGTACGAGGGGTGCGCCGCCATCTGCTCTGCTGGATTTCCCCTTCCTGCAACAGTGACCATTCATCTTAAAGAAAAAGAACACAGGAGACACCAGGGTAGTCTAGTGATTTTGATTGATTCCCAACATGCAAATCGTAAAGCTCACATGGTCAATGGTTGAATTGTTTTCTAACTTGTGTGAAATTGTGCCAATTTATTGCCACAATGTATTGCAAAAAAGATACAATACCAGCATTTTTAAATTGGTGCAACTTTTCAGACTCAGTGTATGTATATATGGGGAAATGTAGCTTTGGGAGTTGGAGGTGAAGTTTTGATTCCGTTATGTTTCTAATAACATTGCATGGTTGTGTACATGGGAGAAACAAAGAAATTGCATTAAAGACATGACTCACACTAAAGTAAATTTGTTTTGAACCATGTACAGGGTTTTAAATTATAATGATCACATTCAGATTACCAAGAGCAATCAGTTACATCAATCAGCCATAACATTATGACCACTAATAGGTGAAGTGAATAACATTGATTAACTCATTAAAACTTGACATGGAAGTGGGTGGGATATATTGGGCAGCAAGTGAACATTTCTACCAGAAGTTGATTTGTTGGAAGCAATTCAGTTCAATTTAAATGTATTTATATAGCACCAATTCACAACTAAGTCATCTCAGGGCACTTTACAGAATAAGGTCAAGACAATAAACCAAAGAATTCTCACTTAAACAAGCGAGAGGCAACAGTGGAGAGGAAAAACTCCCTTTAACAGAAGAAACCTCCAGCAGAACAAGACTCAGGGTGGCTTGACCGGTTGGGGTGATTGGAAAGTGGAGAGAGAAAAGAAAAAAGCAACAGAAAGCAACAAAACATTGGGGTGGTCTACTGGGATGATATGATACTATGAGGTATTTCAGATACAATGGAGCTTGACCATTTAGGGCTTTACATGTAAGAACGGGGGCTTTACATTCTAATTGTGATTTTATGGGAAGCCAGTGAAGGAAAAATATGATCTCTCTTGCTAGTTCCAGTCAGCACTCTTGCTGCAGCATTTTGGATTAATTGCAGGCTCTTTAGTTACTGGGGATCCTGAAAGTAGGGAATTACAGTAGTCCAACCTAGAGGTAACAAATGCATGGACCAGTTTTTCGGCATCACTTTGAGACAGGATGCTCCTAATTTTGGCAAAGTTCCGTAGGTGGAAGAAGGCTATTCTAGAGATTTGTTTTATATGTGAGTTAAAGGACAAAACCTGGTCAGAAATTTGGTTCCATAGATAGATATAGCTGGGTATCATCAGCATAGCAATGGGAATTTACGTAGTGTTTTCTAATAATATTGCCTAAAGGAGACACACATATATACAAATATATATACATATACATATACATATATATATATATATATATATATATATATATATATATATATATAGATAGATAGATAGATAGATATATAGATAGATAGATAGATAGATAGATAGATAGATAGATAGATAGATAGATAGATAGATAGATAGATAGAAAGTAAAAAGTATGGGTCCTAACACAGAGCCTTGGGGAACTCCATAACTAACTTTTGTGTGCACGGATGATTTATCATTTGCATGGTCAAATTGGAATCTATCTGATAAATACGTTTTAATCCAAGCAGAAAGCATGGACAGAAAACATAGGTATGGAGCTACGTAGTCACAGATCAGTCAGGGTGAGCATGGTCACCCTGACTCATTTGTGATCTGGGGAAGAGATGGTACCAGGATGCACTATAGGAAAAAGACAAGCTTGCAGAGGCAGTGTGGCGCTTTAGGAAATGTTCTGCTGGAAAACCTTGAGTCCTGCCATTCATGTGATAGTACATATCACTGAGTATAAGCTAGCTGCATTCAATGGATTATTGCTTGGTTAATCTAATCAACAAACACATTTTAGCTATGTAAACCTTGATGTGATTATTTCTCTCCTCTGTGAGAATAAATATATATCGTTTCTGCAGATGTGTGCAGTATGTAGGTGTAACATTAGGTGGTATTATTAAATATCTTTTTCATTTGTGATGAGCTTGCACTCTCCTCCTCTTTAAATATTGTAGAGTCAGTATGTGAACAAGATGTGGGACCATCTTGGTGTTCTTCTATTGAATGAACCACTCAATGCTGTTAAAAACACATTCTATAAAATGTGAAGCAGACTAAATGCTTTACAGCAGGCTGAACCACTTCTTGCATGTCAACCATGTTCAATTGTTAAATATTTTAAACATGTAAACACACATCTAATGGGATCAATATCTATGTAAATGATGGATGACTTAAATCTAATCTAGTTCCATTTCAGACCCTGAGTTTTTAAAAAATGTTGTAAATGTTATTTTCAGGAGATGCTGATACCTTTTTAAGAGGAAAAGCTTTAACTGACACTGAGAAAGACATACTGTAATTGTAAGATAAGACACAGATGCCAGCTCTGGTCTTTAGAGATTAAAAGGTAAAAAAAGCGTCTCACACATTACTTTGTACACTGGATTAGAATGGAGTTTTGTGAGCTCCCAGAGAAGAACACGCACAAACTGAACACAGACATGGGTGTTGAAATTGGGAATGAAATTCCCCTGGTTATCAGCTGAGTGGTGCAAAATGTACTGTCATTACCAGCAGGGGAGCAGAGGTGCTGGCTCAACTCCATCTGGAGCTCACTTGCCAGGAATATTCCCAACAAGATCTACCCGCTGCACTGTGCAGACAAGGCCCAGGTGTTTGAATGATGTTTATTTCCTGACCTGGGGATGGCTTTACCCTGCACTTTCTCTAAATGCCTCCATGCAGTGTTTTCCTCAGGGAACGGTTATTAACTACTGTAGAATGCACATTTACAGAAGCGTAGTGTGGGTGCGTGTCAGCTCATGCCTTAATGTTTACCAAAAGAAAACTTGTAATCACGGGAAAAGAGGGAAGAGAAAAATGCATAGAGATATTCCCCAGGCAAAGAGCCTCCGTATTCAACCGTGTTAAAACATGCCACATGGGTTTGCATTAACTTTGCCATGTTACAGTGAAATTGGGCAATGTTAAGGCATTCAAGTCAAACTGTACCAAACATTATGATCGGTTCTATTGAAGCCTCAGTCATCCTCAGAGTCACGGGGGGCTGGAGCCTCCACACAGTGCTTCTCACTCAGCCATTCACACACAGTCACACACATGCACAAGCACACACATACACCTCCCACCTCCTGAGCCAGAGTTGCCTCATGTTATGCTTTAATGTTTTAATTTATTATTTCCCAGTAGAAACAGGTTAGGTTAGGTTAAGGCTCATTAAACTCTGGGTGAGACAAAGGCATATTTCACAATGTAAACAAACAAACAAAAAAAAACAATTACAATATCACTAACAGATCATAACATAATTTATTTGAATCCTTGTTTCAATTATTATGAATAATTCTGGACCTTTGTACTTGTTTCCACCTTTAAGGCCTTTTGAGGGGAAAGGTAATGTGTCACATTGTATTTACTGTTGTTCTAAGTTGGAGTATCTGTGATAATTGTTTCTGTCTTAGTTCAAGTTTAGATACAGATGCTGTGCGATTTTATTGATATAAAGTCGTAAGATTTAACTGTATCTATTTTAATTGTACTGAATCAGTCTGTTAATCTTCACTGTTTAGTCCAGTCTGAGAGTAGATTGTGATGTTTATGCCTTGTTCATGTCTACACAGTAATTATAATTTTGATAAGCTATTACAGGCTGTTGGGAAACCTGGCATGACTAAGGTGTTTTTTACTGAAACATTTTGTGCTTTGTTTATTGGGTCTGCACGGGAAAGTACTGAGTTTATTAAATACAGCTTTCCCCAGTCTGAATCTGGAAAAACTCTCAGATTCCCATTTCTACTCAAAAGTATTACTACATGAGTGATTAGCCCGAGAGGGGCCTGTTGTTTCTGACAAGCCACTATAGAGCCCTTACAGCCACACTACTAAATGATCATAACTGTGGTCTACTTCCTGTGGTGGAAGTCGATGTCAGCCTTCCTTGCATGTATCACACAAGTGTCACCATTAGATTGACTATACGCTAGAACTGTTCACTACTAAAAAACTAATAATGTAATTAATGTAACAGTGACTGAGCCCTGATGCTCTTCTATCCTAACTCAAAACTTTTAATTAAGTTTGTTCATTCACTTATTAAAGAATTATTCATCAGAAAAGAGACTAAATTTGTTTCAGCCACATACCAAGCTGACTGGTAGAATAAACAGACATATATCCCCCCAACCATTCATCTTATTTCCTCGCTGGCTGTGATGAACAGGACTATGAGGCTTGACAGAAACCTGCACATTGGATTGATTATTTTTACCCTGTTGTCCACAGGGACTCTCACTCAATTGACCAAGGCCATACCCAGTGTTGAAAACTACCAGGCAAATGTCCTAAGGCTATATTAGTCATCCAGGAATGACATGCTGCTATTTTATGACCTCCAGCTCAGATTTATGAAGTTTGGTTTTCAGCATCTAAGCTGCACAGAAACTGAGTGATGGTACAATGTAATAAGTAATGTTACAACGAAGGACAAAAGCGAAGGGTGGCTTTCAATTAATAAGCTTGGCAGTGTCGGCTTTTAGAGAAATAAATCATTTTGTTCCTATTGTTATTTAACATTCAAACAGCTTTAATGATTGTAGAGGGAAATTGCTTGTTACAGCACATTTGGGCCCTAAAAAAGAACCACATTGACCCAAAAGCAAAACCCTTCTACATCCATTAATAAAAACACATAACAAATTGATAATAATCGAGGTTAAGAGGTTTACAACGGCCAGCTGTAGTACGCAGTACTATGAGGGAATAAACAGTGATGATTATGGAGCTCGATAAATGATAGAATGTTAGAAAAGAGGAAAAATGATGGAACAATTAACAGTTATTAGTCAGGATAAAGTGTGGTTGTATTAAATATGACAGGAAACATGAATGTGCAGTTTGAGTCCTGCTTTAGTTCCCGTCCCTCTCCCTCTTAAAGAGGAGTGATGATTAGCGCTATGTTGAGCATTTGGTAGTGATCAGACTCTGACTCTGTGAACGTGCTCCTCTGAACAGCCTGAGCTCAATTGTCCTTGTTAACACACTTCTGTGTGTGTGTGCGTGTGTGTTTGTTTGTATTAACAAGGACAATTGAGCTCAGGCTTTGATGAATAAAAAACCTAAACATTTATGATTTCTCTAAATGTCCAAACTTTGTTTAGGAAGGAATAGGAAGGAAATGATTTATTTATCTAAAAGCAGACACTGCCAGGCTTATAAAGTGAAAGGCACCATTCTCTTTAGTCCTTCATTGTAACATTACTCAGTCAGTGTCTGTGCAGCTTAGATGGCATCTATCTATCTATCTATCTATCTATCTATCTATATATATAGATAGATAGATAGATAGAGATAGAGAGAGAGAGAGAGAGAGAGAGAGAGTGCAGTAGGTCAGTAGACTTGTCATCATGATGACATCTTTTTCGGGTACTCTGCCGCCATATTGTCTGTTCTTTACAAGGGTTTGTAAATCACATTTAAAACCCTTTAGAGCAGGTTATTACTAAGGAAAGACAGCATAGCTGTAAGAATTATTAATGTGATTACTAGTTATAATGTAGATTTCCACCACTGCTTCTCTAGGTCAGTGATGGCGTCATCCACTAAAGGTTGAGGCGGATGTGCAAACTTGAGGGTGTCATGTGAGGGTTTAACCAGTGGCTGGAGGGACTCCAGAAGCAGTATCTCTAAAGCCTTTATAATACAAGATGTCAACACCACGGGTTTGCCAACAATAGGGACATTGGGACATGTCAATATCGGTACAGGAACCAAACACAACAGCTGATCTGAGTCCAAATTGGTGGCTGGGTCTTGTGAGGTGAGGGGTTGGTGAGCCTAGAATGAAGATGCTGGGAGGTGGATCTCCCCCTGTCTGTGCGCATGGCACAGAGAGAAGGAGAGGGAGGCAACGCCAAGTTCAGGAAACATTTGGAGTGCTGGTCATTATTTGTTTGATGAACTCTGACATGGCAGAGTGAATTTGAAACTGCCTTCAATGATCCTCATTTCAAAACACATTTCACCATGAGTTCAGGACCTTTATGGATTTTCACTATAGCTGTGTGCACTTTTGTGCAGATCTCAGTTGACAGGCCAAACACCACAACACACCAAAGAGTAAAATTACTACAAAATTTAAAAAATGACTAATTACTGACTTTGAGGACTGCTAATATGTCAACTATTTCTAATAAGACCATGGAAGGAGGAACTGACACTAAGTCTGATACTTGTCTCGATTCATTTTCATTAAAAAAAAAGGAAAAAGTGGTATATTATGTGTAAAGTAATATATTGTGATTTTAACATGTAACGCAACTTTTATTACAAATGTTCTGGAGTAAAAAGTATAGATATTTGCTCTTAGATGTAGTGGAGTAAAAGTCAAAGTAGCCAAAATTAAATCTACTTAAACAGAATACAGATACATGAAAACTCAAATTATTCCCTCCTTTATCAAACAGTTTTGGACCTATAACCAAACCAAAACTATAGGGACAGAACAAAAACACTCATATAAATCATCATTTGTAACTGAGAAACTGTGACATCATTTAATTAGTTTATATTAAAACATACTTGTAGGCTTTTAAAGTAACTCCACGATACAGGTCTGTGAACCAATTCACAACGACTGTGGCGCAGGAAGGTAGAGCAGTTGTCCACCAATCTCACAGTTGTTGGTTCAATCCCCGGCTCCTCTGGTCACATGTCGAAGTGTCCTTGAGAAAGACACTGAACCCCAACTTAGTTGCTCCTGGTGAGTGTTGGCCAGCTGCATAGCAGCTCCCCCACCAGTGTATGAGTGTGTGTGTGATTGTGAGTGTGAATGGGTGAATAAGAAGCAGTGTAAAGCGCTTTGAGTGCCAATAGGTAGAAAAGCGCTATATAAGTGCAGACCATTTACCATTTAACAACAGTTATTGGAAAAGCACCAGTTTGTAGCCAGGTTGTTTCATTTCCCAATAAAAGGCCAGCTACTATTTCATTAAGAATTAATGTGTTACCACTGATGGGCTATTTCCCGATTGTCTGTGAAGTGTCTGTGTCTTTGCAGCACTGAAGCCAGGCTGATACATTGCTGATGAAATAAGAAAATGAAATGCTTACCAAAGGCTTCATGCAAGGCTGTGTAGACACTGCTGTCCTCTTCCTGATTCTCTGCAGGAGACCAGGAGGGTTGTTTCAGGACGTGCTGGAGGTCCAACCGAGCTTCTTTACTGTCCTCCTTAGAAAACACATCTTCCACCAGTGTCAGCAATGATGCCACCACCCACAGTATCATCTAGTAATATCAAGGAACACATAGTTAGTTTGGTCAGCAGGCTTATTGGTAAGAGAACCCGGAAGACTCAGCGTTTCACTTGCAGTTTGGATACACAAGGTCGCAAAAAAACAATAATTAACCATTCGCTTATCAAATGAATGCTGACTCTGGCTTATGCTCTGTTCCAGTGCTGTTGGATTTAAGTGCTGCATTTGGCACAGCTGACCATAACATTCTGCTGGATAGACTGAGGCACTGGGTGGGCATATTGGGCGGAGCGTTAAACTGGTTTGTGTCATATTCGTCAAATAGGAAATCTTGTGTTTCCATTGACAATTTTATGTCATCCCACTCCCCCTCACTCCTTATTTGGCTCCCTGTTCATTTTAGGATTAATTTTAAGATTTTATTGATTACTTATAAAGCTCTGCATGGTTTTAATCCCATATAAACTTCATCAGACAGTGGATTGTTGTCTGTTCCAACTTAAAAACCAAAGCGGGTAAAAGCATTCTCCATCATGGCACCAATACTCTGGTACACTCTATCAAGGGTAGTGGGCTGCTTTATGTGTGGGTATGTGTGTTTTTATGTAGACTTGGTGTTATATAAGACATTCTTAAATCTACATTATGCAACTTCTTTCTAATAATATTTAGAGGACAGATGCTGCCAAAGATCCAGTAACATACAACTAAACCTTTGAACTTAATGTGTTGGACTGTAGTGAAGTAGAAGCCTAAAATAAAAAGGTCCCAGCGAAGCCCAGAGAGCTGAGCTCCCCTGGATTCCAGAAAAGCTCTTAACCCATCGAGAGCATTTAAGTACATTTGTTGTGACTTATTGTGACTTATTAATAGCTGCCATAAGTATTTATAATATTTAAACACCTACATCTAACCACTTTTAGCAGACTATAAACCTTAATAGAAATAACTAAGCTACTTTACTATCTGGGCCAGTATTACACTACTTTAAGAATTTTAGTAATTATTACTCTAGTGCTGAGTTTATTACTTAACCAGCTGCAGTGTACAATACAAAGGACATTGTTGGCTTTAACAACATCTTTGAATAAAACCAATTTAAATAGTGGGTGTGGTCTATGTTTTCACCTGGACCACACCCACTGCAGCACATTTAAATATCTGCCTTGACCGGTTGGTGAGAGAAAAGAAAGGAGCAACTAAACATTGGGCAGGTTGGTAAGACCTGCATTTTCTGAGGTCTTTTAATTTCAAATTAGTTGAATAAACAAACTGCAGTAGCTGAGTAACTTATGTTTTAAAGAAAAAACAACAGCAGATGAGGCAACTGTGGTTGTGGCTCAGGAGGTAGAACAGTCGTCAACCAATCCCAGGGTTGTTGGTTTAATCCCCGGCTCCTCCTGTCACATGCTGACGTGTTCTTGAGCAAGACACTGAAACCCAGTTGCTTCTGGTGAGTGTTGGCCAGCTGCATAGCAGCTGTGAGTGTGAATGGGTGAATGAGCAGCAGTGTAAAGAGCTTTGGGTGAACCTACTTTATTGTTAAGTAATCTTTCTTAGAATTTTAAAGAAAGTTTACTCTGAAACAGTATCATTCAGATACTTGAGTCTGGTCTAAATTGGTACCAGATTTACCATCGCTAGAGCCACTAGCACTTTATTTCTGGTGTTGGAATTGAATGTAAACATATACAGTGTTCCATACATTGTGGAAACTGAAAGCTGTCATGGGTAAACTGATCCATCCCGTTCCATTAGCTCTTTGACATGGACACTGAGTCTGGGTTTCCTGTGTCTGGCTTTGAGTCTGTAACGGCTCTGTCTCCACGGGGATGCCTCCTTGTGGGATACCTGCAGCCATCGCCCGTAGCACTTTAATTATTTAACTGATACACGACACCGTCCCACCACACAGGTAAGGTTAAAGTTTACCTCCACTCTTGAGATTAGTTTTGTTGCAGTGTCGGGCAGGAACATAGGTCCCAGATCGAGCATTGTGACTGAGGGCGTAACATACATTATAACCCAACAATCTGCGAGCAAATCCAACTGTTAACACCACGTCTACACTGAAGGTGTAGCATGAGCAGCATGTTAGCAGAGCACCAACAGCAGCTCGGGTGCTGTGTGTGTCTACACAGGACTTATTCATGCTGAGTTCAGTACTGAGTTGAAGGCTGCCCAGCTTTGGCAATGCTTGTTGGTTCGGTCCCTGGCTCTTTCGATCACATGATGAAGTGTCCTTGAGCAAGACACTGAACCCAAACTTAGTTTCTCCCGGTGAGTGTTGGCCAGCTGCATAGCAGCTCCCCCATCGGTATGTGTGTGTGTGTGTGTGTGTGTGTGTGTGATTGTAAGTGTGAATGGGTGAATAAGAAGCAGTGTAAAGTGCTTTGAGTGCCAATAGGTAGAAAAGTGCTTTTTAAGTGCAGAACATTTACCATTTACTAGACTGGACAGATTCATCCATGTTTTTGAGATGTGTGTGTCATGTAAACAATATGCTGCTATTTTAATCAAACTATATACCCACACTGCTCACATGTTGATTTATGGATCACCGACATAAACATGGGCCGAAGCATATTTCTAGATTTTATGTAATTTTTATGTGTTTATGTCGTTAAAACTTTCCCCGCTGTCAGCAAGCAGAGCCACAGCTTACAGCCATCATTTCAACTTTAAAATGCACTTTAATGTCCAACTGCGACTCTTGAATCCTCAGTTGTTGCACATGGCTAGAACGATTCTAAATCCATCAGTTCCAGTGTTTTTCGACTAATGTTACTTCTGTCTGTTCTTTCGTGCTGTGGTGGTGGCACATGGCCTACTGGCTTTTTAGCCGTGGTTACAAACATATAGTTGGGTCCTATTTTAGGAAGATTTTACTAGGTATGACAAATGACACATGTATGAAGTAGACTACAAAAAAGAAAAACCAAAATAGGAGAAAATAATAACTATCCAAATGCATGAGTAGTATCCCAGCCTCTAAATCTACACTCACCTGACATACACTAACATTTGATTTTACAAAGTTGAGGGTAAAACAACTAGAGGTCAGAGACCATATACAGTACTTCTCTCCACATATCCCTCATCACCTGTTGATAGTTGGTAATGATACAGCCTTCAAACATCCAACAGCACTTTCCTCGAAATTTTCTCCAAATACATTTAACAGACTGTGAACTACTGTATTTTGTCGCTTTTTACCATTATTAGCCACAACCTTTCAAGTGACCTCTTGTGAAGAAAACGCAAACCGACGCACAATGATCCTGTTCTTATGCCATCAAAGTCAAGTGGCTATCAGAGAGAAAATAGGAGTGAAATTTTTCTTTAAAAGGATGTAATTTAATAAATTCCGATTCAATTTGGTTTAAGGTCTGCTGATTTTTCATGAGCCTGACGGGAACTTTGATGTGCATTGTTTCCATCAAATGAGGGCCGTACTGCAAAGCCTTTTTGTTTCGGACTGACACAGGAAACGTTTTAATGCCCAGCAGCCTGTTCCACATGCAAAAATAGCACACACTTGTAACCTAAACCTAAAAGAACTTTTCCTCATGTTTTGACTTTTTTATTCTTAACAGATTGAAACGTATTAGATGTAGTAAAATGACTCCGTTTATGTTGGCAGTTTATAGTTGCCTGAGACCGTAAACTGTAGTGGACTGGAAAGGTTATGAATTAAGAACCTTCTCTGGTCAGATGACAATGAAACAGATTGCTTTGCTATGAAATACCTAAATGTATGGGAACTAGCTCACCTTCCAGTTCTTCAGGTGATGTTGGGTGGCTGACACTTCCTGCCTCCACCATGTTTTTCCATCTGAAAATAATAAGAATGATAGAGAAAAGAAGAAAAACACTGTCATGAGTTCTACCCTTCTGTCACTTTAACAACAATGTTGGCTACATTTTCTTCTGGTAAATCTTTCTTGATCGAGAATTTCTTTGCTGATTCATGCTGTTTACCTCAGCACCACGGCCACTGAGAGAAAATTCAGTTCCCCCAGACACATTCCAGAGAATCATCCCGTACAAATACTGTCTGTTGTTTATATTTAAGGTTAAAGAGAATGTTTTAGCAAGACCCATTTCATTAAATCTGCAGTGTGTTACTTTTTTAAATATTTTCTTAGTAGATCTGTGCACAGCCCTGGCAGCAGTAAGGTCTCTGCAGTTTTGGAGCAAAGCCTTGTTTGTATCTATGAGATGGCACATTTAACAACTTCCACAGCTGCATTCTCAAATTCAAATAAAGAAATGAATTACAGAGAGTCCAAACAATAGAGAAAGAAATCCAGCCACTCTGCTTCACATTCAGATCAGTAAATTCACAGTTGAAACCTGTAAGACCTGTAAGACCTGTCTAGTTTTTGGTTTTGGTATAGTGATTAATTTGTTTCCTGTTTTGTGAAACTTGTTACATCCAGAAAAAGGCCTCACTTGGTGAAAAGCTCCTTTACACCTTTGGTAGGTGGAGCAGATTATTCACAATTCCAGGGTCAGCAGTTGGATCCCTGGCTCTTTCACTCTCTTCAAGTGTCCTTGAGTAAGACACTGAACCCAAAGCTGCCCCTGGTGCGTCTGTACGCTCCTCACTAGTATGTTACTTTGAAGAAATATTGTCAGCCAAATTACTTAAATTTAATGGAACCAAAAACAGGTCTAATAAAATTGAAAGGAGCTGCAACATCCTTGAAAGGGTCTGGGATCCAATCCAAAAATAATGAATATGGATTACAGCATGATAAAATAACACAGATGCTTTCAAGTTCACTCTGTACCTCTTATTTAAAAAGAAATTACAGCCAATACATCTTAGAATTAAGAAAGACATGCCAAGTTTCCGTTCTGTAATCACAACCGTCTAACACGACAGACACAAAGATTAGGGCCGTAAATCAGTTAAAGGTCCACCAGGATGTAAAAAGCAAAACAAGACAGCAAATGTTTATGCTGTGCTTTTAATATTTCCTTTCTAACAGCTCCATGTTGATAAAGTTGCTCAGGTTCAATGTTATTCCTTGAGCAGACATAGATGGAGAGACATAGAGAGGAGATGGAGTTCAGATTACACAACACTGACTTTGTGTACCGTAAACTATGTCCTACACTGACACACCAATGTTGAGCCTACCTGCAGCTACTAGACTAGACGGGGAGGGTCCATGTTTTTCCTGTAATATAGAAAATGCTATGCCAGCAAAGGAATTGTCACATCCTCTATTTGTATAACAGATGTATAATATACATCTAATATAGATCTAAAGGAAAGGGCAGATAGAAAGTTTTCTTTTTTTTATTGCATAGGACAGTGTGAGAGAGTTTAGTAGTTCATTGCACCACTGTGGGGTCACTGAGCTGAAGAGCTTGGCCAGGGATCTGTTGCTATGTGGTGTAGAGACTTGTAGTCAGCTGAACGATCAGTCAGCAGATTAATATGGCCTCTCTTTTTTATCTGTCAGCATTTTCTGCCCTCAAGCCTCCCAATTAGTAAAAAATGTCTGCAGAGACATCTTCAGCCCACGCTGCCAGCTTTTCACTTATTGCATATGTGACTGTGAATACATCGGCATCAGTGAATTAACCTGGTGACACGTGAAAAACGCCGTAAGATTTCGGTCGCCCAGAAGATGTAGTTGTATCCATGCTGCAGTGTCTCCCCTCTGTCTGCTCTTTGTGACCGAGGGCAGAGCTCAGCTGCTCCTCATGGACAAAGCAGAGAGGAGGAGGGACAGAGGGAGCTCAGGTGAGGTGAGACTACGATTAGCTTAGGACTGTATAGGTATAGGTAGAAAATCGCTATATAAGTGCAGAACATTTAACCTTTTTATGTTGCAGAAATTAATACATTGTCACTACACCTGCAGCTACACCTAAAGCAGTCTAATCCAACAATCCTACAATTAATCATCACTTCATAATGGGGATGAAGGTCAATTTTATTCGAAACTGCTTTAGAGGAGTTAATTCAGCTGCTGGTAGATCATTGTGGAGGATGCTGTTGTTACACTGTACTATGTTATACTTAGACTAGCTTCACTGATCATATATAAATTGTTATACATTTTTGTGGAACACAACAAAACTCAAGAGCATCAAACACTAGAGCCTTTCCACAAAAACAAAAGATTGTAACCTTCATGAAGTGAGGGTTTACTAGACTGGATTACTTTAAAAATAAATCTATCAGCCTCCCTGCTCTCCCAAAATCTGCATTGGCATCAGTCATTAAAAACCTGTATTGGTTGACAACTAGTAGAAACCACCAGACACCAGTGACGTGTGTCCTTTTTTAGCTGATTACATAATGTCAGTTATATTTACTACAGAGAAAGGATTAGTTAACCTTTCCATCTATGTTTAAACAAATGTTATCATTACAGGGTTACATGTTCTTTAAGCTTTTTAAATTAGTTATTTTTGCAATGCATGTGACTAATCAGTCATTGGTGAGGATTGTTCAGGCCGCTCCACCTCCTGTGCCACATTCGCCCACGTGTAGTGAAATAATGGCCTGAGAGAAAGAAGGACATGTGGTCAGTATAACTCAGTTGGTCGTCAAAAGTATATGTCAGATATCTGGTGGACTTTGTGGGATATCCACTAAAAATCCTAAGTTGATGCTGATGTTGCACTGTACTTCTTTCTTGGAGAGATCGAGTTTTGTTTCCATTCAAGCAGCGGAATATTTATCCATTCTTGCTGCATACAAGTGTTCAGCTGCTCAACAATCTGCTTCTTCGTAAACCTTCTCTCCGTGATGCTCCATAAATTGTCAATAGGAGGCAAATTTTGACTGCAGCACAGCAAAGCTGATGGTAGCTTCCCAGCACCATGACTTAAGAGAAGCTGGCTTTTGCACCACAGTGCTAACACTCTTGATGGACGTTTCGTTATGACACGGATCTATAATTAATTGCATCTATAATTATAAAAACAAGCTGAAACATGAACTTGTCTGACCTAAGGAACATGTGTTCATTTTTCAGTCCATCTGATCTGATCTCAGGCAGAGATCAGCCAGAGAACACAGGATTAATTTCTCCTTGTGTGGCAACATAGGTACTGTAATGTATCACCTATATATACAGTACATTACAGTATTGCAGACTGTTAATCAACTGGGTGCAATACTTTGGCTTCAATTACTTGCAAAAGAACAACTTGCCATGTAGCCAGGAAAAAACCTGATAGTCTAACTACCAACCCTGTGGTTCATGGATGACAGTTCTACAACTGGGCCAAAGCCCCTGTAACAGAGTTTCAGGTTAAATCTGTGGATGCAGCAGTGAATTGTGTTGAGCAATAATTGTTTTCCAAAGTATTCCAGTAACTGTACACTATTTATTGCCGTAGCATGAGGGTTTCCTGTGCAATGCCACCCGAGGGCACAGCCATCCAACGGTGGCTTTATTTTTTTTCCCTGGACTCCTTTTCACAGTACTGAACTGTAGATTGAGAGAGACCAGAAATCTTTGAAACTTTGCTTTGACTGAATAAGCCCTTGGTGGATACTTTCATAATGAATGCTGAAAATATATTTTTTCAGATAAACAAGGGTACATTAGTTTTTATATTATTTTGGAAAGAGTTCCCACTTTTTGCCAGTGGGGTTCATAATGATAGTTAGTTCATAATAAAAGCAAACTATAAACTAATTATTGTACACTATACGTAAATAACAACAGCAATATTTGATACGAATTTTGATAAGACTGTGAAAAAGCAACATGAATTTGTATTGAGAAATATCAGACTTTTGATTACAAAAATGTTTCTCATGGGCAGATTACTACTACACAGCTACAATGAAAACCACACAAGATATAAATGATCAATTCAGTGGGTTATCGTCCTGTACAACCACTTTAACATCTAAACTACTGTGAGTAAAAACAAATTCATAACTCAGAGAATGCAGTAAAGCCAGACCTCTTCTACTCCACACACTGTAAATCAGTGTTCATTTCGCCCTCAAAAGTATGTGCAGTGTATACATCTCAGTGAGAAATGCAATGTGAAGAATTCAGGCAAAAATACTGGAAGTGTTGTGACATCACCAGATGGAGGCCGTATTAGTGTGAAAACATAAATAAAAAGAAACAACAATTTTTCAGAAACTTTCTACCTAAACTATAAATGACACAGTGATGATTTACTGTTCCTGTAAATAATAAAATAAAGGGGGCAATGCAAATATGGAAATATTCGTCAACTCAAAATCTTTATGGACTAAAATTTGACTGATTAGAAAAAGTGGGAAGAAAATATGACCTTGCTTCTGTAAAGATAGTAATGCCAGAGGGTTTGCATAGGGAAAAGTTTTTACTCGGGGGTGGTAGAGATACACCTAAATCTCAACGAGCATTGCATGAGCCAACCAGGGTTTCCTCTGTTTTTGTTTATGATGCATATTGTGAGGTTAGTTAGATTAAGAAACTTACACTATATTGCCAAAAGTATTAGCTCACCTGCCTTTAGACCCATATGAACTTTAGTGACATCCCATTCTTTATCCATAGGGTTTAATATGACGTCGGCCCTTTGCAGCTATAACAGCTTCAACTCTTCTGGGAAGTGTGTTTATGAAATACATAATACACAGGTGTTCTATCAGGTTGAGGTCAGGACTCTGTGCAGGCCAGTCAAGTTCTTCCACACCAAACTCACTCATCCATGTCTTTATGGACCCTGCTTTGTGCACCTGAATTAATTTATTTAGATGGGTGAGCAAATACTTTTGGCAATATAGTGTATGTATAAGCGTACTGATGATGTCATTGATAACTGCCTTTGAAGTTTGCTAGTTGTCTTAGAAACAATGTTATGAAAGGTTTGTTACAAGAGAGGTAGTTTAGCTCTTAGAACAGACTCAGCTACAAGAGCTACAAGTTACAGCTATTCGAGATTTAAGGTCAGCTGTTAGAGCTGATAGAGAGAAGGTAGTGGGGACCACAACAAGGTAGAAGTGAAAGGTTTTGTGTGGAGCTGTGGAGGCACCTGGTTTTATACCTTGTTCCGTGGAATTGGTTTGTGAACGTCTTTGCGAAACTACAATTTGTAAACGTGTACTGTAGAATTACTCTATCGGCTGAGTTGGAATTCAATAAAGTTCGTCATACAACGATCTCTCTTTGTCAAATAACCTCATGGTTTTCAGAGGTTTCTTTGTCAGGTGTGCAGAGGTGTAACTGAGGCACAGAGTGAACCACTCTCCCTTTTTATTTATACACAACTATTTCTGTCATTTTTCATGCAGACAACTAAGGGCAACACCATGACTACCGGTCCTGTCCAAATAAATTCGAGAGAGACTGGGCAGTCAGCGGGATTCAGCTAGAAGAAATTCTTCAAGCCGTCTGTCAGGCTGCAGCACTTTTCCTTTTACACATGCTCACCTGAGACTTTAAACACCACATTTGGTTGAAGCCAAGCTTTGTTAATGCTCACCAGTGAAGGGGAATTCTTAAATCATTTGCCTAGTTTTTAATGGAACTTTCATCATTTCATCACCATTTGGTTTCGGTTACTACTAACTTTAAACAGCCACATTTTGTTTAAGAGACGCGTGACAGGTTTAATCATTTCCATTAACAACACTTTGCCACAAAAGTGGCAAATCAATAAGCCAAATCCAAATGCTGATTGCTTCTAAATGGTGGAATGAGTTGTTCAATAATATTGTTACAATATTATAAGAATAACCACAGAATTACAAGCTCCTGTCAGATTCTATCACGAGTGAAAAAGTAAACCCAAAAGAGCCATTCACATATTTAGCGTGTAGACACCAACAGCCCCCATCCTGGTTCAAGGATTACTCTACTCGGTATAAGCTGTTGATACTCATCTTCATATCCAGCCCAGAAGTCTCATTCTTATGTGAGGATAATCATTATGATAATCAGAATTCATAAAACAGTGATCTTTTCCTTTCATTACAGCATATTCATTTATTAGATATTTCACTCAAGTCTGTCTGCTAACAAACATATTTACCTACATGCAGTGAAACAACACCAACATCTTGACTAGACAGAATGATGACAATCTCTTAGACTACAGGGAAAACCAGAAAGGTGAAGATGGGGTCACCTGGAAGAACTCGGAGACAGAGCTTCACTACGGAGCCAAAACATGAGAGATCCTGTAGCACTGACATGGCTTTAATCAACAGGATCAACACCAACTTCAAATTCTCACAGTTCTCAAATTCATAAATACTGTTTATCTCACAGCTTGTCTTCACAGGACGAGTGACAGCCAACAGGCTGTGTTCCACTTGTCCCTATGTATGTTACCCAAAGTAGGTAGAGCGGTCATCCACCAATTCCACAGTTGTTGGTTCAATCCTCCGGTCACATGTCAAAGTGTCCTTGAGCAAGACACTGAACCCCAACTTAAGTTGCTCCCCCATCGGTGTGTGAGTGGGAGTGCAAATGTAATGGTAAATGTTCTGCACTACTTCTGCATGTAGCGCTTTTCTACCTATTGGTACTCAAAGCCCTTCACACTGCTTCTTATTCACCCATTCACACTCACAACCACACACACACTCATGCTATTCAGCTGGCCAACACTCACCGGGGCTCTGTGTCTTGCTCAATGACAGTTTGACAAGCCGGGGATTGAACCAACAACTGTGAGATTGGTGGACAACCGCTCTACCTTCCTGCACCACAGTCGCATCATGTGAATAAAGTGAATGTGAAAAAAGTGAGTGTGAATGGGTGAATAAGAAGCAGTGTAAAGTACTTTGAGTGCCAATAGGTAGAAAAGCGCTATATAAGTGCAGAGCATTTACTATTCCTTTAGCTGCCAGCTGATATCACTGAGAGGGTGTGTGGTCCCTGCTGGAGCAGGTGCTACATGCCTAGATACATTCCTACACATGCTGCTAGTTTATTATGTCAAATTAAACATAATCTCTACTCATAAAAATACCTTCATTATAGTACTCAGTGACATTAGTGATTCAAGTTTTCTGGTAAACCCAGACCCAGCAGCAGGGGGGTGGAGTGGTTAGCCCTGCTGCCTCACAGTGGGTCCGTACCCCGGTTGGTCCTTCTGCTCTGTGCATGTTCTCCCTGTGCTTGTGTGGGTTTCCTCTGGGTCCATCAGTTTTCTCCCACAGTCCAAAAACATGCATATTAGGTTAATTGGTGAATCTAATTTGCCTGTAGGTGTGAATGGCTGTTTGTCGCTCTGTGATAGACTGGCAACCCGTCCAGGGTTGAACCCCACCTCTTGCCTGATGGCAGCTGGGATAGGCTCCAACCCCCTCCATGCCATCCAAATAGGATAAGCGGTGACAGATAAGAGATCATGGTAAAAGCAGGGCAGGTCACTATTGCTGCATGGTTAGTATGACACATAGAGAATGTGTATTTATGTCACGCTGCTTTTACTGATGGGATGTGGTCCATGCACTCAGGCTGCTGTGTTGGTTATACACATTGGACAATATGCCAAAAAACATGATCACAAAATGTATTTTTACATATTGATTGATACTAAAAACTACTGATTAATAAGACTAAGAAGGAAACAAATCCAACCTGTCTGTTATGTCTCTGGGATACACCGAGGAAATAATCCAGTTATGTCAGTGCAGCGGTGTTAGGAGCAGCAAAGCAAAGCATCTTTTCCCTTCTCACTTTAATCAACACATCACTCACAGAAAACAACCTGCTGTGACAAAAATGAGAAGCTGCTTTCTGTCTCTCACTTTTGCACACTTTCAAAAACTCACTTGTTCATAACACTTATTGAGATTGTTGTGCCCTTTGTGTCACTATTGTAATTCTTGGGGAGACTCTCGCTCCATCTGGATCCACCCTGGCATCTCCTAACTGCAATGCAGGCTTATGGCAAAATTGCAAAACTGGACTAGCTAAGCTTGCAAACCCTCTCTGCTATTTTAGTGTTTCACTCACATTGGAGATTTATTGAAGGCCACTCTGCACTGAGTGTACTGAAAGGAATAACAGGGATATAGATCGAGGAGTATGTTACAGTAAATGTTGTTCTTGTTGAGTGTTTATTTCACCTTCTTTTACCACATCAAGTATTAATAAATCGACATGGGTAATGCTACAAAGTTCAGTTTGTGCAGTCATGGCCTAATGTATGCACTTACAAGGCCAGTACTCCTGTTTCTGTATCAGGGCCTAAGTTTGCCCCAAGTCAAACCAGTTGCAACATGACCAATATGTCTGTTTGGATATTTAAACATTTTACAAATTGATCATTGTTTTATTAACAGAAGGACAGAAGTCTTTCAAACCATGCATTTAAGTTAAACCATAATGCAATCAATATAAATGTTTTATTTTTTTTGTCCTTTCAGCTTATCACGTGAGTTCAGGGTCGCCACAGCAGATCATGTTGATTTGGCACAGGATGCCATTCCTGATGCAAACCCTCCCCAATTTCTACCGGGCCTGGGACCGGCACTGCAGGGTTGGGGATTCAGTGCCTTGCCCAGGAACACTTCAGCATGTGGTCAGGAGGAATGGGGAGCAAGCCTCTGGCTCTGACCCTATGGTCGGTAGGGGCCACTCTAATACCGTAGCCACCGCTGCCCGACGTGTGTACTAATTGACTGTAGGCCTTTTAAAACTTCCATAGACCCATGAAGCCACTGAGTCCGGTCTGCTCTTGAACAGCCCTTCAGGGTAAACAAACCAGCCAGCCACAGACAACTATTATATCCAAATTACAGTATCTGTTAAAGCACAAAAAACCAACCACAAAATAGTGACCTGACTGACACTGTTTGGAACCGGTTGCTGGTTCGATCCCAGCTCCTCTGTTCACGCGTCAAATTGTCCTTGAGCAAGACACCGAACCCTAACTTAGTTGCTCCTGGTCAGTGTTGGCCAACTGCGTAGCAGCTCCCTGATCCCTTTGGGTGCGAATAAGAAGCAGTGTAAAGTGCTCTGAGTACCAGCAGGTAGAAAAGTGCTATATAAGTGCAGACGATTTTCCTCTCTTGAAAAGTTTCACAGATTTACAAATGCTCACCTTTGCCACTGGTGGCCTCTGACACAGCGTGTCTCTCTGGATGTTCTAGGCCTCGCTCTAAAAGCAGCCAGATGCATAAATAATCACTGTCTGCATTAATGCCACAGCACCTCTGACTCAGACACAAGGGTGGAATTGTTTCAATGCTCGCCATACTTTGCTGATCATTTGCACATTTTGCCTTTTAGTGAGCCCTTCTATTTTGCCAGTACTTACACAGCGCTTAACTTTGTGCTAATTTCACCGCGCAATTTGTGGTTGACCAAGGGCCTAAAATCCCTAAAATTCCTAATGAGAATTACAAAGCGTTGTTCAGAGTGTGGAGAGCGAAGCAAAGCTGTAGCAGAGCCGGAGTCGGGGAGCTGGGCAGAGGGATGAGACTGACTCCAGGTCTGTTTGTTCATATGACATCATCTGCACAATCTGCACAACAATGTGATTTCCTATGAAAGAATATAGACCCTGTCCCATTTGTTTAGTTACCGGTGTCATGGTTTGCTGTGATTGCACTGGCTTTACATGTTGTCAAATGACTGGGATCTGTACGTGCCTGTACGTGTGCCACATGCTAGCAGATTCAGTAGAACATTACAATGTGATATTATGCTGTGTCGTTTGACTTAGGTCGAAAAACATGAAGGTTGAGGTTAGAAAAGATTATGAGGCGTCTTAATAATAATAAATAAGCCAGTGGGGAGTAGACAAATCAAACTACGTATAACTATGGGCTGATATTCACTCAACCTTCAGCTACATGATAATGCTCAGCTTGTGTTTGCCAGTGACCAGACCAGTGCTGCGATAATGGTTAGTAAAAACATCCTGCACATTTCACTACATCCATTTTTACTTTACACTTGATGCAAAGTCGTCACATGGCTCATAAATTAATGTGTTACAGAATAGTGTAATTAGTTTATCTAACAATTCTAACATAAAAAATGTACGAGCCCTTAAAAGCAGACTTGGTCTCTGAAAACTCATGGTTCCCATCACCCATCTTGTTCCTCTGTGCTTCGCTATGTTTACCAGCTGTTTGGCACTGGACAGATACAGCGCGCAGTTTGGTGCATCAAGAAAAGCTACAGCTGAGACCTGAGTGATAAGACTAAACCATGATGTAGTGTCAGTATTTAGGCTATGAAATTATAAAGCTGAGTCAATCAATTAAACAAACTAGCAAATAATGTAGATGTAGAGATGAAAGTTAAATATACTACACGTAGCACATTTATCATTGGTCTGCCAGTCAAATTGTCAATGGTCCCATTTGTAACCTACAGTATGTGCATCTGTCCAAATAGAAGCTTATTCAGCCGAAGCGTCTGAAGTCAAATTCCTTCCTCATAAACATTCCTCATTCCTGGCAAATACAGCCTTTTTCTGTGGACACAGAAAGCTGTTAATTTCGCCTTAACACATTACTCTGATGTACCTAAAATAGACACTTGGACCGGGAAGCAAGGGACTGCTGAGCTGCAGCTCAGTCCAACAAATCCTTGTATGTATGTTGTCCCAAGCTGATTGTCAACTTCCATTTCATCAGTATCCGTCTTCCTCTCTCAACACATGCCGTTATCTATGCTCCCTCACAAATAAGCACACGTAATGAGAAACGAAACATGCTGCCATTACAGAAAAGAAAGGGTGGGAAAGCATATTGTTTTCCTCCTTGTATGGTGTGTCCATGCTAGCAGAATGAGGCTGTCCACAAATAAACCGTGCCCCATGAGGTGAATTCGTTAAATAAACACTAGTCCCCATTAAAAAATAGTTTCCCACTTCAATACAGTGAAATATAGTGTAATATTAAAATCTAACATGATTTTTATTTAATCACTTTGAACTAATTCTAAAACTAAGTTAGATGGGCTGTGGGGACATTCCTATGTCCCCTGGCAATAAGCTACTCACCAGTCAGGCACAACAATACAATACCTAATGGTTCTTAAAATATTCTGAACTAATTCATGCTGATGTATCATTATGGTTTAACCATCTGTCAGCACAGAAAGTGATAAAATTACCTCCACCTTTACCAACAGTGACCTTTGACTCTTAGATTTTATTAACTAGTGTACATTTTTTTTTACCATAATTAGAATAATTAGAATTGTTTGAAATCTTTTTTCTATTAGTGGAGTACCTTTACTTTTGTACTTTAAGTAAACTGTAAATAATGTACTTTATAGTTTTACCGAGTAACAGTTTTGACGTGGTACTTGGAGGAGAATATTTTTAGACCAATACTTGTACTTTTAATTATTAAAGCAGTGAATTTTGGTACTTGTACCACCTCTGCACACAGTGTATGACATGTTGCTGTGTACTGCAGCTGCAGACTGCTCAGAGTGGCCATGCTGACCCTGGTCCTTCATGACACTACTGACACCACCAGTAGTAATGTTGTTGGCTGATCATTTTAAATTTGGAATAGATGCTGTACTTTGCATATGCTGCTTTTTTGTTCTGTAACCCAAATACATAAAAGATTCATTGAATGAGATAAGCTCGCTGGAATACAATTAGAAGAATGTATCTTATTGATTTCTTTCTTGCATCTTGCATCAGTCTATAGCAGTCAGTGCTCTGGTTTTTGACGAGAGGATGTAGTAATGTAATGGGTGAGAACAATCAACGAGTGAAAATCTGCAAAATGCCTAAATATTTTGCATTCATTTTATTGCATCCGTGGTTTATTGTTATATTAGTAGCCTACATACATTTTTATAATACACGTGTCAAGTAAATACGTGTCATTTAAATATTCTCCAGTATTCATTTGAGTGTTTTCTGTGTAAAAACATCTAAAGGCAATTGGAATATTAGCTAAAGTAAATGAACACTTGAACGGTTCCCTTTATTATTTCAGTAGTTTATGGAACATGTTAAAATGTTGTTCAAATGATGTTCAGTGCGGCCATGACTGTATTAGAACAGACGGGCTGTAGGAAGTTTAATTCTGAACTCTGAAGTGTTAGGATGTCCCATTTGCCATCAGCTGTCTTACCTTTACCGACCGTGCTCGCGCTTCCGATCATGGACGTTAGTGTGAAAAGCGAAGTGCTGGTGTAGAGCTGCGATAATCCACACACACTCGGAGATTCAGTGCGCAGCTCTGTCCCGCTTCTTCGGTTAAATCCTGGGCCATAGAGGCGCCGTCCTGGCTTCGCTGCTCCTCATGATTGGAGACGCTCACCGCAGAGCAGATTCTGCGGGTCTGAGCTCACTGCTGACAGAGGAGCTGCTGATGAGCCTATAGCTGCCGCGCCGCGCCGTACCGAACCGTGCCGCGCCGCGCCGCGCCGTGCCGTGCGTCCTGCTGCAGGACAGGTGTGGGGCTTGAGCTGTACTTCCACATAGAGTGCGCGCGGGCGCGCGTGTGTCTAAACGGTTTTTGCGAAGACATTTGTACAACGTGAGGACATTTTGCCTGCCTTGGTCTTAGAGTGTGTTTAGGGGAAGGGTCGTCGTGATGGTTAAAGTCCCAGTAAGGGGCTTTGGAACACAGGTTTTAAGCCTGCGCCCCGGATCCCCTCCTCCGTCACATGATCACTTACTGTGGCTTTAAAATCGACTCAACACCTATTTATTTAACTTAACCACAGGGCGAATACTGAAGGAAGCTGGTGCGCAACGGATGCGGCATTTTCAAAGAATGAACTTGGCTTTACCTTAACATTTCATCAATCAATATGACAACTATGTATCCATCAAGAAATGACAGCTTTCTTTCTATTTTCTAAACACAAACGTTAGTAACATAAAAGCATTCACTGGTATTGTTGGTTCTAGTTCTAGATTGCCATTAAAGTTCCCTCTGACTTCCCTACAATAAAATATCAATTTACTTCTAGCTGTAAAAAGCCTCCAGATGACATCACTTGGAGGACTGTTTGGTTCAGATTATGTTTTCTTGTTGCTAACACTATGGAGTTTGTCATCCTGCTTTTGCAGAGCTACTCCAGATGACATCACTCAGAGGAGTTTTTCAGCTAGACGTAGGGAAATATTTCCATATAGGGAAGTCAGACAGAAGTTTTAAAGCATTTATGTGTATTTCAATTCAATTCAACGTTATTTATATAGCGCAAATTCACAACAAAGTCATCTCAAGGCACTTAACATATTAAAGTCTAGACTATAAAGATGTATAGAAAAAACCCAACATTTCCCCCTGAAGCAAACCTTAGGTAACAGTGACGATCCCAGAGTCTGCTGGGGCTCTAGGCAAAAATGTAATCAACATAAAACCACTATGCTTAAGATATGGAAAATATAATAAAATACAAAACACGCCACACTGCACATATAGCACAATAACTTGCAGTAACATACCTTAGTAATTTATAGTACACTTGTTCAAATTCCTTTGCATCTAAATTCCAAAACTTAGCATTCATTGCTTGACAGTTGGACACAGATTTATCACATTATCACAGAAAAATTATTAAATAGTATTATTATTATACATTAGGCTGCTCTGCTAACTTAGTTAAATGTAAAAGTAAACAAAAGAAACAATCTGATACCTATTAAAGTTCTGTTATTCAACTGTCTCTTGCCCACAATTACAGCTACACTAGCAGCAAAAAGCTAACACTATTTAGTTTATTATATTGAATCGTTAATATTTCCACTGCACCACTTACCACTTTTTCAGCTCAATGGCATCAGCTGGTTTTCCTTGTTTCATTAAACCTGCTTGTTTACATTAAATCATGCGCTACTTGCAACAGAGGGACAGCCGGGGTCCTCTTAGGGAGGTCTGCGACTGGTAGTGTCATTGCAAACTTTGCATACAGTGGGTCCTGTACGTAGTTTTACCTTTGACAGTCCTCAGGGGCCCCCTACTAGCAGCAAGCAGCTGCCTGCCTTGCCTGCTGGCACGGAGCACCTCTGGAGAGGAAAAACTCCCTTTAACAGAAGAAACCTCCAGCAGAACCAGGCTCAGAATGGGCAGTCATCTGCCTTGATTGGGGGAAGTTTGTAAAAAAAGCAACAACAAATCATCGGGCAGGTTGGTAGAACCAGTAGCTGCACACTGGAAAACACACAGCTCCTGCAGGACACGTGCAGAAAGGAACAGAGAGAGAGGGACACAGAAGGACAAAGACAATTACAGAAGAAAGAAGACACAAAGTCAAAGTCATAAAGTGGGGACAAATAGATGTTGGTCTAGAGGAGAGTCGATTGAGACAAGAGGAGTGAAGGAGCTCAGTGCATTGGGGGGGGCAGTCTAAGCCGATAACAGCATAACTATAACTAAGTACAAGCTTTATTAAAGAGGAAGGTTTTAAGCCTAGACTTAAAAGTAGAGAGGGTGTCTGCTTCCTGAATCAGAACTGGGAGCTGGTTCCACAGGAGAGGAGCTTGATAGCTAAAGGCTCTGCCTCCCATTCTGCTTTTGGAAATTCTGGGAACCACAAGTAGGCCTGCATTCTGGAACTTATATGCCTTTACACTCTAAACTAAAGCTATAGTAAGCAAGTTGCTCTTTAATTATCCATGCATTTATTAATACCAGCATAAATGTACTTGCTATATGGCTGATGGGGCAGAGGGTTTGCTATTGCGACCCCCAATTTATACTGCCTTTGTACAATGTGTGTGTGTTTTGTTGCTTTCAAGTTCCCATTAAGGCCAACAAGCACTAGTGGCAGGATACCAGCAGAATTTATGCAAAGAGCCGACTGGAGAAGGAGACTCTAGGGTTGAAGATATCTTAACCAAGGACATCAAATCTGGAAATTGTCTCTGCTGTTGAGGGGGTACCACCTGTGGAGGTCAATTTAAGAGCAATTTAAGTGAAGCAGAGAGGGAGTCTACCAGGGAGGTCCACTCAGTAAGAACTTTAGAGCAGAGGTGGCATCGACTCAGGCACTGACTCTGAAGAGGAAGGTTCAGGGACAGAGGGTCTCTTGGTAGAAAAAGCCAACACAGGAACCAGGAAGGTATTAGCGGAACCATGACATGGCAACAGTTTCAGAAACTAGCAGGTCATTTGCGGAACCACAGTATCAGCAAGGATGAGCCACATAAGAACCCTGGACGCATCAGCTGACTCAGTAACAGAAGGTGTTACACTGAAGGTGTCAGATGACTTAGGAACAAGGACAGTCAAGGTGACAATCAAGGCAGTAAGCACTATGTTTAGGTACCCCTGAGAGTAGGGGTCACTGGGTAGTGAATACTCTGTGATGCTCGGCAGTTTAAACACTGTCAAACACTCTAGGGTGACAGAAAATCGAGCCTCTGAGTCTGTACTGGAGAAGACCTGCATTTGGTGGGGAATGGGTGGTGGGAAAAGGGAAGCTGAAGCTCAGGAGTGCAGCAGGTCTAACAGGAACACGGGTGTCTGTTGGAGCAAAAACCCTTAGATAGGGAACTTATGGTAACAAGACTCCATATCTAAGGGGAGTCTGACAAGATTGTGCTCCTGTGTAGTACAAGAGAGTATGTTGTTTGTATCGCCAAAAGACATAAAGGGATATGTTTAGTGGCAGTAGTCAATGTGACATTACAATGGGACACCATGATGAAAGTCTTTTACAAAATAAAGGATTTTCACATGGGAGACTAGGGTTTGAGTTCAGTGTGCGACAACTGTTATTGTTTTTGAAACAGTCGCGGAAAATCAGTAATTCTTTCATGAAAAGTATGTTCAATCTATCACTAGATTATTCATGCTGGGGACAGACTAGACTGGGACTTTTTACTGGAGAGATGGGCTGGATGCTGGGGGGCTTGAGAACATGCAGTGGAACCAGAAAGTAAATATGTCTATCACCCACTTGGATTTCAAAGACTTTCATTAGCTAGGATTTGGAAATTGGGATGAATTCTCTCCAACTCATTATTTCTATTGATTCCCTTAAATATAGGTTTCTGGAAGTTTGAATTGTGGATGATAGGTGCTTGTGATAACAGGTATGTGTTTCATAAAGTCTACTAAGCCCATTTTATGGCCAGTTTGTATCTTAATGAGTTTAGTCAAATACAGACAAAAAGCTCTGATCCAAAAGTGAACAACTACACAGGAAGCAGATAAAATGGCAGAAAGCAGCTCTGGTATCGAAGAAGGAAGTCAGGCCTGGTAAGTGACTAATAGTTCAGTGAAGGCAATAACGAGTACTGAGACCAGTCTAAGTAGAAAAGACAACTAATGTCCAGACATAGACTGTAGGAACAAATTAGCCAAAAGGGGGGAGGCAGGAATGAGGTCCTAGTAATGTTGGGAAAAAAAACTCAAGATTGCACCAGACAACCTGGCGTGGTGGCTGCTGGCTGATATACTGAGTGTGGGAGGGTCTGATGACAAATGTGTAAAAGTAGGACAAAGGGGGGCTACAGAAGGAAGGGAATGAATGAGTGTGACTGAGCATCCAATCATTTGGAGATACTGCACCATACTGAGAAGTTATCATACGATGCTATGGCCTGTTATCAGTTATTATCGGCCTATAATTATGGCTCCGTAGGTTCTTCTCAAGCTCTAGGATGTGCCTGACTGTTGATGTAACAGTTACAAAATGAATACTGAAAACAGGAAATAAGCTTCTGTCTTCCACGTGAAAGTTCCCACCCATCCAGCCCCTTCTTTTTCCTAAGCACACACCATCACTAACAGTACCTCATCTTAAGTCACATTTATTACTCCCACTAGACATCTCTATAAGACATGCAGAAGGTTGAAGGCCACCTCCTGAACCATATTACTGGCTGATAAAAACTGATGGAGCCCCCTTCATAACAGTCAAACTGGCTGGGTGAGAAAGAAGGACAAAAACTGAACAAACAGCTGCACTGGAATAAAATTTGTAGAATGTTTTACTTTTCTCCCACCGCACTGATGAGATTGATCCGTTTATACTAACATGCATAAAAGCTGTTTATTACAAAATACATTACTTTCATCTATAAAAAGAGGTTTCTTGTTTTTCACTTTATGGAGAAAAGGTCGTGCAGATACACAGTATCTGTATTTTTGGAGAGACTTTTAGAAAAAAGCTGCAGAGTTACACAAGGTTTGGGTGTCAAATCAGACAACACTTGAGTTTTGTCTCTTCCCTGTTCTTTTAATTGAAGTGTGTTTTTTCCTGGCTGTGGAAACAATAATCATCTTAACATGCAGAAAGACAAAGGAACTTTCAGAGCCCAAGATTGGTCTTGGTTGGTGATGTGTGATAAAGCGGTGCAGTTATAAGGAGCCAAACACAGGACGAGGTGACTGAGGGTTTCTGAGATCCTTAAATACCTGGTCCGCTGGTCATGAGATGAGCTGGAGCTGGTCAGGTGACGAGGAGAATAAAGAGAAGGTGGAGTAAAGTAACTAAGTGTTGGAGTTTGCAAGGAGTCACATTTAAAGACGCAGCTCAAGTAGCAAACAGTTGAGTTTCCGTGTTAAAACACAACTGGGCCAATGTTTTTCCAGTCTACACCATGACTTAATTTAACAGTCTAGCCCCCTAAATCCAGCTCTGTGAGTATGTAAACAGCAGTGCAGTCAGTGAAAAAGAATTACATTAGCAGTAAAAAACAGGAATGAGATAATATCTGACTACAGTACTGTTACCTTTGAAGTTTCTCAGAACACTCTGGTGTTTTTAGATGATAAACTATCTCTGACACAGCAAACTGTATGTTTTGCACAGTAAAAGAGCATATACAGGTTTCAAGAACACATTTCTAGTACGCAAGGGCTCATGCACAACCCTCAGTCCTCTCTGATCAAGATTGGCCGGGACCCAAATAAAACTCTACTCCAGCCTTTTAAACCCTCTCCTGATAGTTGCTCTCTGGTCAGCAAAACCACTCCACCCCTCCTCCACACATCATCTCCTGCGGACCCCAAGCCAAAAACACAAGATTAAAACCCTCTGAAGGCCACAGCTCCTTCTATGGGCAGTGACGGCTGGCTGAGGGCCGCAGGAGCCTGACACTGCCACCCTTCACCGATCAAGGTGCCCTCTCAGCTTGAACGACTGTCTGACTGGAGAGGGTGAGGGGAAGGTGGTAGAGGCCTGGCAGGGGCAGTGGAGCATGAGACAGCGGCTCAGAGAGGCACTGAGGAGTGGGAAGCTGGGAAGCACCTCTCCAGCCAAACATTTATTCATGACTAACCTGCTCAGTGGGCTGTGTCTGCTTGCAGGAAGAAGCTCCTGCCACTGGTCTGCAAGCCGAAGATAGAGAACAAAACCAAAGAATAAAGTCTTACCCAAAACAAAGTGGAGACCTCTAAACTTCTGTATTTCCTGTCCCAATCCACACAGACCTCCAGGATCACTTCCATCTCCTGTCAAAAACTGGAAGCTTTTCAACAAGTAGCTGTGATCTTCTCCCCACTGTCTGTCTCTGCTTACTTCAATAGTAAACAAATTCATTTTGTTTTGCAAGTGTATTCCAGGTTTTCACTATTATATAATCTTTATTTATTTATGATCATATTTAAAATGCTGGTCATGTGGACTAAGGTGAAATGAAGCAGTCGTCCACCAATCACAGGGTCGGTGGTTCCACTCCTGCCTCTGCCTGTCATATGTTAGTGTCCTGCAAGACACTGAAGCCCAAGTTAGTTGCTCCGAGTGTGTCTGGCCAGCTCTCTGTGTGTGTGTGTGTGTGTGTCTGTCTGTCTTGTGTTATAGCCATAAAGAATTTCTCCCTTCACTACAGGGCCTAAAATTATCTAGATTCCTTGTCTTAATGCTCTTTTAATGCTGGTCTTGATAAATAAAGATAATCAGCAGCTCAGTCATTGGCTGCCTTAACCCAGAACGTTATCAAATGACCTTTAATGGACACCAGCCATCAAGTTCCAGAAGAGTTCATTTTAATGAGTGTTTTCCATATTTAAGTTACCACAGCAGGTTAAGGATAAATGTGTGCAAAATTGCTTCATTTACAACTGATGCATTGTTGGTTATAGAACACAAAGAGAATATATGAGATTTATTATTAGATATTGATCTATACTTTTTGATTTCAGTGTGTATCCTACCATTTTGTCCTGGCAGACCTTACTAGGGCCCAGGCCCTGGTTTCCATCCATTTTACCCCAGTAAAAAACTTGCTGAGGCTAAATTAGCTTGAAATCAGTGGATTGCATCATGTCTACCTGCTGTAGACAGACTGTGAACATGTACAAAGTATTTTTATTTTGATAAGGCAGTTGTAGGTGCAGATTTATGGTGTTACCACAGAGGATTCTTGTTTTTTGGATTAAATACATTCTCACCCAAAACATTTCTGCTTTATAAAAATCTAATTGTGGGGCACAACAACTTACTTTACTTTAGTCAGTACAGTCCTGCTCTAAACAGTAGAAAGTATGGATAAACCTGTAAGAATGAAAATTATTCTTATTAATTAATATTAAGAAGTGGTTTTCTTTTGTGCTAATTGCTGTGCACTGTGACATTATTGTTAATATCTATATATTAATGTGTAAGTAATGTTTTTAGTATTTTACTGTTGAACTGAGCTGTTTTTCTACATTTTTTTTTATCATTGAATGTTTCCCTCATCTTTAATGTTAAAACACAAACAACATCTCTGCAAACTATTTATAAGCATCTGAAACATGATAAGAGTCATTTGGCCCCAACTAGACACAGTTTCTTAAGAAGCAAAAAACATAGGCAATCAACATACTGCATTACAGTGTTTATAAAAATCTTAATCTGAAAGGTTACTGTTAATTTGTGACAGATAAGTAGGGCGGCATAAAAAATAAAAAATTATTGTGAAATTTAGTGAAGTAATGTACTATATAAAGTTGTAGAAAGCAGATATACTCAAGTACAATGCATGTACCTCCAAAGTATAATCAAAAAGTACAGTACTTTAATATAGTGTAGTGAATATATTTTCACTACAGTTGGTCAATCTGCAGTAAAATCATTGACTCCTTTGAAGGTAACAACACATTCCACTGTTTTGAAAAACTGAGCCAACCTCCAGACTGAGCCGGTCGTGGCTGATCAGGGCTGGTTACTGCATAAGAGGGGGCAGTCTACTCAACCTCTGCTCCTCAAGAAACATGTCCAGACCACGGCCCCCAGCAGGAAATCTCATTCTTAGCCAGCCAGACCACTGCAGAGGCCTCCCTTTCTTAGTCACTAAGAAAATACTGACCACCGTCTCAGACGTCCAACACTAGGACGGTAGTTAGGTACAGTTTACAGAACAGCTGCTGTACTGCAGTTAGATTTTATACCAATCTTTGCACTTTGTTATGAAAAAGGTTTGCGGGTCTACCAGGTACATTTCTAATGGTACCCGTCGTTCCTTAAACTCCAGATGGACATAATGAAAACTGGATGTCTCGCCATATCTGCACAGAGACAGTTGTGTGACGAGCTTTTGAAATATTTATGCTAATACAGTTTTAATGGTTTGATTGAAAGTTCTAGAGTTCTAACTCATTGGCCTTTGATGCAGACAAGTTGCCTTGATACTTGTTCATTTTCCCTCACTGAACAGAAAAAAATGTGTGAAAAACTACAGCTGGTCCAAAATCTTTGTCTAAATTTAACCAAATGCTGTTAGGGCCTAAACGTCAAAAAGGCCGTGTGATTTGCCTGAAATAAGTTAGTGAGACTCAGAGTTAATATTTATTTTTGTGAGCTTTGGAGAACAGTCAGGATTCTTTATAGTTTCAATTGATTGAGTTCACTGATTTGAGTGACAGTAAAACCTGCTAATGCAGAGCGTAACTAAGCAAACAGCATTCGAACAGGGGATGGGCGGCTCTTCGTGATTCATGCCGACATGATTAGCGGATAACTGAATTAAGAATTTGCCTCGGGCATTTTTGGTTCATCCTGCAGGTCTCCAAATCCTCTTTTGATGAGTTATACCTTCCACACGTAGTCGGTGTAGATCAGCTTCCTCGTAGGCCTTTGCTTGTCATCCTACTTTGTACGTAAAACCGGCTGCACCTGATTATTTTCCCATAAATCTCTACCTAACACGAAGCACTACATCATCAGTCCTCTCCTCCACACTTCCCAAAGGATATAATTAAGTTTTCCTTGCCAACGGAATGATGGCTTAACCTTTCAGAAAGAAACTGACGGCTGAAATTATTTTATTTCAGTACTCATTTAAAGTCCAATTAGCCCCGGCCAGTATGATGTATATTCAGGTGTATGGTTATCAGCTGCACAAACAGTGTGTCAGTGCCGGATGAATAATGGAGAGGAAATGGGATCCCAGGAGAGGTTGCACAAACCACAATATGCCCTCCCATCAATTGTTATTTACTCGTAAGGTGCTACTTACATGGGACTTCAGAACCAAAAGCAGCATGCAGGCCTGGGTTTTATAGAGCCAAGTGTATGAGTGATGGAACGATGTAAGCTGAGTGCCAAACCTCACATGCGTCTTCAGTCATGGCCAATTACTACTGGCAGCTGATGTTAAAGCGTGGGCAGGCACAGACAGACTCATCCTGACAAAATAACTCTGATGATCAGCATGTGTACGGAAAGCAGAACATTACTGTGCAATCAGCACAGCCCCTGAGGTCAGAGCCTGTCACTGTTCATGCCTTACCTCCCATGATCTCAGTGCAACGCTCTCTGTCTCTCAGAGCTCTGCCTCCTATCAAGAAGTCTCACAATTGCTTTGAAGGACCTGATACCTTTATGGTGCTTTGAAGCAATCTGACCTTTTGGCATGGACCCCTGGGGTGCAGCCAGAGAAGGGCCACTGTTATCCTGGGTGGTCAGGTATGGTTCTAAGAGTGTCCCGCTGGTGGCACCGGGCCGGTCAAGAAGTCTAGCAAGGTTTCATATTACTGCCTTGAGGATATTGTACAAGATAGACAACTACTCTTCAGCTTATGATAAGTTAAAGCTCTTTGCTGTCATAACTTGCATAAAATAGTGGACTCGGTTGAAAATAGAATTAATTGCAGGGTCAAGAAACCAGTTTACTTATTGGTTTTGAGTTGGGTTACTTCAAACAGTTGAGTATCAACAAAGGCAGCAGTGATGTCACTACAACAATGGGAGGCTACGATTCCCTAAACTGTGCCTGCTGCAGACATTTACGTGTATGACGGATAAACGAAGAAACACAAATTAGTTTGGTGTCAATAAGTGGGTTGTTTTAGATGTTAACACCACATTTAAAGCACCTGTTGGGGCTGAGACATACGCCCTTGTGTTTGAGCCTCCTTGTATAAGGTCCTGTGAGGCTACGTCGGCAAGTCCACTGAACAAGAGAATAATAGGACACCTGATTTGTAAATGGTACTTCTGCATTTCCTTCTCTTTCCTTTTTTAAAAAAATATATTCTGTTCCAAAAACCAATTTCACTGTGTTTCCAGAAGATCACTTTTCTACATGTTGCTTTCACAGAAAATGCCACCTCCTCTATCTTCATGACACCTTCAGCTATTGGCTGAACAGAAACCTGGATCACCTCAAAGAACACGGTCATCCCAGCTGTACTCTCCACCGATTTTACCCTTTCTCACACTCTTCATCGATCAGGACAGGGAGGTGGGGATTCTTATTGCAAACCCCCGGAAGTTCTCCCCCACAGCACCCTTAACAGTCTCTTATCTCTGAAATACTATGCCATCACGTTTACTGCACCGGTTACAATCCACATGCCTGTGGACACAGAACCAGGTGGATTACTTCTGTAATGAGCTTGACATGATGTTGTCCCGCTTCCCAGAAGATGGCCGTCCTCCTTTCATCCTGGGAGACGTGAACATCAACTTTGACAAACCTCTGTCTGCTGATGTCCCTGCACTTCTGAACATATTTGTCCTGAAACTGCTCCCCACTCCCCCCAACCCACAATGTTAGCAACTACCTAGACCTCATTCTCACTTAGAACTGCACCAGGGAAAACCAAACCTCCCTACGAAAGAAGATCTAGCCAGCCACACATTCAGTGGTCAACTTAACAGCACCTGCCTATTTGAACTTCTTCATCCAGGTCTACTGCACAATCCCTCCCACCCACTGTGCTCTGCCAGCAAATTGCATGTGGTCACACAGAAAAAGATCCCGAGTAAGTCGAAATATTCAAAAGACAGTTGGAAACAGAACTCTTCTCACTTCCTTTCTACTTAATCTAAACCACAAAAAAAAAAAAAATTACAACATGTCCAATCTTGCACGTGTGTCTCATAAAACAGAAATGTTTTTCTGGAAAATTCAGTGATTGACAATTTCCACTGAGCTCATCCTGACCAGCCTTTTAGCTAAGTCAGTTCAGAGGGGGCTCCTGTCACAGGTCACATGTTCATGCTTTTATTATGTAACTTTTTGCACTCCCTCCACTGAACGCACCACCTGTCTTAGCCTGTGTTGGTGCCATCTTTCCTAAACCCACCTCATAACCTGTATTGTGCTACTCGTGTCCACCTTTAAACTCAACTTCATTCCTTGGCAGATTGTCTTCTCGTGCTAGATGCTCATGACCATTGGCTCCCTTTGTTTGTTTCACCTTGCTATTCACATCTAGATCAAGCGTTTTACACTTTCTTTAAAATTGAGGCTGTTAGGTTTCATGGACACAGAGATACTAGCAGCAGGAGTTCGAACACATGGAAACCACCTGCATTCCCATCTGCAAATTGCCCCCTCTCAGCTGCATCTACCGTAAGTGTGTGTGTGTGTGTGTGTGTGTGTGTGTGTGTGTGTGTGTGTGTGTGTGTGTGTGTGTGTAAAAGTGGGGGTCAGATATTTAACTGTGGTAGTTAAGGTTTAGGGGTGGGGCTAGAGGATACATAGAAAGATATGAATGACAGTGTGTGTAGGGGTGAATGCGGGCGTCACTAAGCAGTAAACCTCCTTTAATATGTTTCTTGTCTATCAAAGTTATAGAAATGTTAAAAACAGATGCAGTGCTGGAAGCTCGTTTGAAACATCTCACCCGGGAACAGAGAAAACAATGTGGTGCTAAGAACATAATGACTCTGGATGATTTACGTTGCTGCCAAGACTCCAAGACTAAAATTTTGAAGGAATAATTCAGACCATAGGTTATAAGTTATCAAACTGATCAAACTGTATACATTGATGCCAGAGCAGAATCTTCATAGTTCTCAGTTGATCCCCAGCTGATGATGGGTACATTCAGTCATACTAATGGAAAATATTATATGAAATGACTTTGTAAAAGCTCACTACCCCTCAAAATAACATTATTGGGATGAAGATGAACTGGTGTAAAACATGACAGACACATTGGGCTTTATGCCAATTTAACCTAAACTTTTATGTTTATACAAGCTGGATTCAGCAAACAACTCTAGAAATTTGATTTGAATTGGTTTCATTTGATCATTTACATACTGAACATCTTCAAATTGCTTTTTAAAGTTGCTTGTCCCATTTTATCTTGACGTAAAATGTTGAGAAATATTGAAATGTCCCTTAGTGCTACAGACTACAGATAATGAAGGATGAAGGATGAAGGATGCTGCCTTGTCCAGTTCACATGGTCAAGTCAGTAGTTACATAACTAAACTCAATCACAACTGTACTTGTCTGCTCAGATAAGAGTCGGTATTCTACTGTAAGTCTCGTCTTTTTGGATCAGGTAGTAAACAGAAGCACTCGAGATAAACCCACAAAGTGACGGGGAGAACAGAAAAACTTCACACCGATAATTCCCCTCCTATGAATTGGTTCAAAACCACAACTGGTTGTTCTTGGAGTTGGTTGAAGCCACCTGCTGACCCCACATACCTGAACCTCTGTATTATTGTATTACATACCAGCTGGCAGGAAGAGTTCCTCCACTGTTCCCCTCTGTGTGACATTTTCAAAAAGTCATTTGCAACAATTCCTCTGAGATAACTTTTATTGACAGGTACAGACAGATGGATTTCATCTGCAGGAGCCCCCCCCACCCCAACCCCCAAACTTGTATTGCAATGGAGTGCAGAGTTTCACAGGAGACTGTGGTGTTGTTTACCAAGTGTAGATGCAGTCAGAGGGAATAAAGGACAATGCAACTTGAGACTGTACAGCCACACTCTGCTGCAGAATGGAGCTCAGGCGGCCTCAAGCTCCAGGATTAATTAAAACAAAATGATGGTCTGGAATGACTGGCTAGGGTTAGGTTCCACAGTTAAAAGGGATGAAGACCTCACCTGTAACCAGAGCTAGGCTGGCCATAGTAGTTGGTATGTGGACGCTGTCTCTCTGTGTCCTCACCGGGCACATGTTGTCATCCTGAGGCCACCTACATAGTAATGAGGGGCTTCTGTTTGTGTGCACTCACCCAGCGACCCCCCCCCCCCAACACACAGCCTGAGAACACGTCCAGGTCAAGGATCTTCTTTTAATAGTGGCCACCTGCTTCTTCTGTCCATAGCAAAGCTGCTTGTGTGCTCTCACGCTTTCGAAATCTATTTCTATTCCCTGCACTGCTGCAACACCCTTCAAGGGTCCCGAGCTGTTTTTGAAAACTTTGGATTACAGCTTAACGTATCACAATAAAAATGTCCCACTGATATGACTGAGATCTCCCAAAGGGTTATACGAAAAGGATTCAGGGTTTAGAAACCCACTGTTAGTGAGATAATTCATAATTTTAGTGAGTTTTTGTAGGTTTGTTTTGGGTTCAGAGACCTTTAAGATGAGTCATCAAGTCATAAAACATTATTTAAAAAAACACACACATTACCAAAAAAGGTGGCATCTTGTTTAAAATGCAATAAAAACAAAAATCTGAGATTTGTTAATTTGCTTCAACCTTTATCTGACAAAAGTACAATAACAGTAAAAATAATGAGAACACAGACCCCTTACTCCAGGTGTGGGGGAGGTCCAGGTCATTCCGTTTAAGGGATTCAGTCAACCTAAGCTTTATCAGTATTAGCTTATAAGGGTCTTGTTTAAAAAAAAAAAAAATGCATCATTGTGAGGTCACATTAGAGGTTAAAATGTGAACTATGACGTGATTTTTGTGATGACACATCCAGCATAGGTGTGAACTAATATTATAATATAAAAATAATAATATTTCACTGTGTATGCACTAGACAACATCCGAAGAAACTGATTAGAATTATACAGTGATCAGCCAAACTCATTTTCCTTCACTTTGTCGGAGAATGGAGGATACGTGTTGGTCAGAGGAATTTAATGCTGGCTATGATGGACAGGTTTCAGAACACAACCTACATTTCAACATGTATGGGACTTTGTATCTGAGGACCGTCCAGGGTGCTCATGCTGACCCCTGTCCACCACACAGTAACAAATGTTGTCCATGAAACGTTTGAAAATGTCACTTCTTTTAAATTTGCACAATATAAGGTCTAATAATCATCCATCCATTATCTGAACCCTCTTATCCTGTTCCAGGTCATGGGGGGCTGGAGTCTATGCCAGCTGTCATAGGGTGAGACCTGGCTGGACCCTGGACAGGTCTTCAGTGTATCTCCGGGCCAATGCAGACACACACAGACAGACAACCATTCACACCTACAGGTAATTTAGAGTCACCAATTAACCAAACATTCATGTCTTTGGACTTTGGGAGGAAACCTGAGTACTCAGAGGAAACCCACAGAAGCACAGGGACAACATGCAAACTCAACACTGAAAGGCTGCGGACAGCTGGGATTTAAACCAGGGACCTTGTAGCTGTGAGGCAGCAGCACTTTTACGAATTTATGACTCCATGGTGTAGGACTGACTTAACCAGGTTAAGTTACAGTAACTGAACATAAAAGCACTTGATATACTTTACATTAAAAAAGTCAGATTAGATTAAGACAAACTAATTAAGTATATAGAACTTAAAATAGCTATAGGTTAACATGAAAAAGGTGTGTTGGTTTAACAAATGAAAACTGAATTGACCGGATTGATCATCAAATAATCTTAAACCTACTGTACATAATAATATTAATAACAACCAGTGTTTTTTGTTCATGGTCATTGAACAGGTTTTTCCAGTGCAGAAAGAAACATTTTTAAGACCATTTTTGTCACTGTATCTATTCTTTCTTTACTTTTACATTCATGTTTTTGTTGAACTGATATCAGTATTCTAACTTATAATTTCTTAGATATAGTTAATTTACATTTGCAGTCTTGGTAAATGTGCTACGTAACTTAAACCTAAAATTTGTAAAAGCATCATTGAATAGCCTCCACTTTAAGGAGGTGGTTAGTGCTCGCTCAACACAGTGCAACTCAGCACAGAGACCCTTACTGAGACTCTGCATTTCACTTCTGCACAATCAACAATACCAAAAGTTTAAGGCAGAGAAATACAAAGTGCTCAATAAAATTATTGCCTTATTATATTCAATATTAGTAGAATATCATAAAACGACAGCTGAGGATAAAATCCTCCATGTCAACAAATAATTACAAGATGTCAGGATGATCTGATTTACTTTATTTAAATATTTTTACAGAAGAACAGAATCATATTAAGTGTCTGTGAAAGCATTAGATTGAAAGAAACAAAGTGCTCTGAGTTTTCTGGGATTTTTGTGAACAAATGTTTTAGGGCTGAAAGAGGCTTTAGCTCTTCTTATTACATTAGTGGCTGTAATGGAGACTAACAGCAAGTGGATTCACGTGCTTTGTTTGTCCTCAATAAGTGCTAATTACCCTGTGTAAGACAAATAACATCTGAGATCCCTCAAAGCCAAATCTGCCCAATTATCTAGTGACGGTTCTGTTTTACTATAGTGTTTTGGACATATTGAAAACTATCACAGAACTACTGTGACACTGAACACGTCCTAAGAACCTGACTAATCTAAGGCAGGATGTGATATTTATGTGACCCCCAAGTCCTGTATGAGCCGTAGTACTTATATTTACGAGATCCATATCTCAATGACAATGACAATTTATTTGCCTTTTAGTAGTTATTTTTCTATATATTGATATTTTCCTAATATATTTTTTTTGCTTTCACCCCCCACTTTCCATCTTTACCTACCTCATTATAGACCCATTGAGCTGAACACACACAACACAAACACATCATGGTCTGGGCTCACTAGACTTATATCATGCTAATAAGTAAAGATAATATCTTGCTATGATGCTATAGATATTGTATATCTAAGAAGGCCTAATAGGAGGCCAGAAACACATGGGTAATAATGTGGAAACCCCACACAAAGAGGTGCGGTAATTAACTCTTATTTTTGGCCCCCGTTTACATACTGTACCTCTATTACCTGGTTGTTACATTAGTAATTACCATAATATTAATTTAGGATATTTATTATCAACATACCCTTGTTACATTATCATAAGTGAAACATTATCCCCTATTACCTTGTTATTTCTGGGATACAGGTAGAGGAAACCCAGAAGCATGGGGAGAACATGTAAACTCCCTAATCTTAACCATGTAGCTATGAGGTGGAATTGCTAAGAACCAGTTTTGTAGAGGACAAGCACCAAATTAGAAGAGGAGATATATTCAACAAGTAAGTTCTGTTTGAAATTTGTTAGTTGGTTTCAGAGGTAGCTGAGTTTCAGTCTGCTGATTTAGTCTGTTTTTAATAGAGTTAAGAACTGTAGTGGATATTTGGTCAGTTGTTGGTGGTAGTTTCACCGAGCATTCACACCTTTGACATAACAAAGGCACAAAAATAAGTTTGCTTTCAACGAGGGGGCAGTTTCAGCCGTAGCCAATTACAACCATGTAAAAGGCACCTGTTGGGCTGGAGCCTTAGCAGAAGTCCCTTGTGTTCAGGCCTCCTTGTGTGAAGACTGATTGTGTAAAGACCAGCCAGTCTACCTGCACAAAGACATCAAAACACACTTTATTTCTAACTTCTTTACATCTTCTGTTCTTTACTTTGCTTCACATTAACCCTTTCTACTCCAGAAAGCCTTTTTCTTTGTTATACCATCTGTTTTCAGCAGATCCCTGTTCTCCTCCGCAGACGCAGGACATGGCGTACCACTAGATGACGACATGTTTCTCACCTGCGCACTCTCACCCGGACCACTTTGTCACCAGCCTCTTTTTCTCTTGCCCTATGGAACTGCCAGTCTGAAGTTGAACAAGGCCGACTTCATTCCAGCTTTTGCTACACAGTCAGCTGTTCACCTGCTTGCACTTACAGAAACCTGGATCACGCCACAGAACACGGCCACCCCAGCTGCACATTACAGCACCGATTACAGTCTAGGTGATTGTTATATATCGACCACCAGGCCAGCTGGGGAACTTCCGCAATGAGCTTGACGTGTTGCTGTCCCACTTACCTGATAACTTCACTTCTCTCATGGTCATGGGAGACCTAAACATGCACCTGGACAAAGGACATGCGGCTGACGTGTTTGCTCTTCTAAACACGTTTGACCTGAGTCTGGTCTCCACTCCTCCCACCCACAAAGCTGGCAACAACCTCGACCTCATCCTCGCCCAAAACTGTACCACAAACAACATCTTGGTCACTCCTCTGCATTTATCGGACCATTTCTTCATTCAACTCATAGTCTTAATCCTGGACCTTCACATTCTCCCACCACACTTGTAACATTCCGTCGTAACCTCAGGTCGCTCAACCCAGACCGATTCTCTTCGCTGGACTCCGCAACTCTGCCCCCAACACAGGACCTCTCCATCCTCGATGCAGATTCAGCCACAGACAGCCTCTGCAATACACTTTCATTGTGTCTGGAATGTCTCTGCCCCATGTCTTCGAGACCCGCTCATCCCTCAGCTTCTAATCTGTGGCTCACCGACTGGATCCGTCAACTACGCACCACGCAGTAGTGCTGAGAGGAAGTGCCGCAAATCAAAGACTCCATAAGTCCTTGCTAAGTATCAGGATCTGCTTGGATCTTTTTCTCACAGTGTCACCAGAGCAAAGATCAATTACTACCAGGAGAAGCTCAGCAACACAACGAACACCAGAAAGCTGTTCTCCATTTTCAAATCACTCATCTACCCACATCCACCTCCTCCATCTACCTATCTATCTAGAAGGTGGCAGCCATTCGCTCACAGCTGTCTCCTTCAGACGATGACATCCAGCTAACTTCTTCCAATGTTTCTCACTCTCATAGCCTCTCTACCAGTGTGCCACAGGGCACAGCTTCTTGGTCCACTTCTTTTTTACGTCTATACAGCATCCGTGGGTTCTATCATTCACTGACATGGTCTTTCCTATCACTGCTATGCTGATGACACACAGCTCTTTCTACCTGTCTCTCAGAAATCTCTGCCTGGATGAGACAGAGACATCTTCAGCTCAACCGCTCCAACACTGAAGTCCTTGTCTTCCCAGCCAGACCTTCATTGCAACACAACATCAGCATCAACATTGGAGCTACAGTGATTGTCCCCACTACTACACAGTTTTTACGCCGGATGCCCTTCCTGACGCAACCCCACTAAATCGGCCAAAAATCTGGGAGTCATCATCAATGACCAACTGAGCTTTCAGGACCACATCTCCTCAGTCTCTAGGGCAGGGGTCTCAGACTTATGTGCCCGCGAACCGATATTTTGTGGCCCGCAGGACGATATGTAAGTTTAATGTGCGGCCTTCGAGTTTTATGAGAATGGCACTTTACTGTGTTGTGTGCGGAAGGTTCATTTTTTGTGCAAGGTAGAGCACGAACCTTGCAATCACAGTATATGGCTCCCAGGGACGGGGCCATCGGCTGGGCTTGATGCAAGCAGAGAAACTTTGTATAACTATGGAGGCGCCCGTGTAACATCACATAACCCATCACCCTCATAGAATTACTACTTGTTACTGTGTTTGCAATGAGCATGTTTGACTTCAAGCAAAGTCAATGTTACAGGCGTTAAAGACCAGCACTGATGTTCCGCTGATGATGTCATCGAGGGGAGTGGACCTTCGATGGGGACATTCAGCCAGCTCGCTTTCCCTTCGGTTATATAGTCAACGGAACATTTGTGTTGGGTAGGTTTGTTATAGAAAATAAGAGCCAGTGAATAACATCTATATATAACATCATATATAGAATAAATAAATAATGGTTTCTTACTGTCCCAGATGATAATGAACAGCCTGGTAGCAGTTAACTTTTTTTGCGCTCGCTATCCTGGTCCTTTCTACCTAATGTGCACCATCATTTTGTGTGCGTGTGCATGTAGTTCACTTGAATCTGAGAAAGGAAATGATCCTCTGTCTCCATTCACTCACCAATTTTGTGCTAAAAGTTTTTCTCTAACTTGAACTTCAATAAGTCCAAGTACAGGTCCAGACTTACTGACGAACATCTTCAAGCCATAGTGAGGGTCTCAACTGCTTCCTCCCTCAAGCCAAATGTGGCTCAGCTATGTGAGAGAAGCGCTGCCAGGTCTCTGGCGGCAAGAAGTAGAGGCCATGTTCAGAAGAACCCATTGAAGTTACAGAACTGTTAAGTGATTTTTAAGAAGATGAGAGTTTTTTAACAAAGCTTTTTTTTTTGGAATACCTGAGCCCAGCCTCACCCAGAATCTGCCTCCTGCAGCACCCAGGTAATTTGAGTTTGAGACCCCTGTTTTAGGGCCTGCAGATTTGCCCTCTACAACATCAGGATCAGACCCTACATCATGGAATATACAACCCAACTCATTGTACAGGCGCTGGTCACATCTCATCTTGATTACTGCAACGCTTTGTTGATGGGGTTATCAGTGTCCACAATCAAACCCTTGCAGAGGATCCAAAACGCAGCAGCCTGCCTCATTTTTAATCAGCCAAAAAAGACCCATGTCACACCACTCTTCAGATCTCTACACTGGCTTCCTGTAGCTGCTCGCATCAGGTTCAAAGCTCTGTCTCTTGCTCACAGGGTGGTTAACTCGACAGCTCCCGCTTACCTCAACTCACTCATTCAAGTCTACAATCCTTCCCACCCGCTGCGGTCTGCCAACGAACGACGTCTGGTCGTCCCAGCACAGCACAGAACACACCAATTCAATTCAATTCAACTTTATTTATTTATATAGCGCCAATTCACAACAAAGTCATCTCAGGGCACTTTACAGAATAAAGTCAAGATTATAAAGATGTATAAAGAGAACCCAACAATTCCCCCTTGAACAGGACCTAGGCAACAGTGGAGAGGAAAAACTCCCTTTAACAAAAGAAACCTCCAGCAGAACCAGGCTCAGGGTGGACGGACATCTGCCTCGACCGGTTGGGGTGAGTGGAAAGTGGAGAGAGAAAAGAAAAGAGCAACAAAATGCAACAACAAAACATCAGGCAGGTTGGTAGGACCAGTAGCTGCACGCTGGAAAACGCACAGCTTCAAAGTCTGGGGACACCTGCAGAAAGGGACAGAGAGAGGGGGACAGAGAGACAGAGAAGGACAAAGACAACTACGGGAGAAAACACACAGAGTTAATGACATACAGTGGTGACAATTGCAGGGTGAGAGGAGAGGAGAGATGGTCAAGAGGAGGAAAGGAGCTCAGTGATTTGGGGGGTGGGTCCCCCAGCAGTCTAAGCCTATGGCAGCATAACTATAACTAACTATAAGCTTTATCAAAGAGGAAGGTTTTAAGCCTAGACTTAAAAGTAGAGAGGGCGTCTGCTTCCCGAATCTGAACTGGGAGATGGTTCCATAAGAGAGGAGCTTGATAGCTAAAGGCTCTACCTCCCATTCTACCTTTGGAAATTCTGGGAACCACAAGTAGGCCTGCATTCTGAGAGCGAAGTGGTCTACTGGGATGATATGGAACCATGAGGTCTTCTATATATGCTGCCTTGTACCTCACTTGTAAGTTGCTTTGGATAAAAGCCTCTGCTAAATGTAAATGTTGTAGATCTTATTTGGATCCTGACAATATACCTTTATACCCCACCTATTAGAAACATTTCTATCATCATGTCAAAAGGTCTCTAGATAGAAGTCTCACAACATAGGAAAGGGGATCTGGTCTACTACGTTTCTCCTATGTTGAATATCTGAAAATATGAAAAAACTAAGTATGGATGTCCATCCATTACACGCCTGCACAAATTTCCAAATAAATATTTTTGCAACGTTTTTTCAAGTCCTCCAACTTTTACCCCCTTTATAGGTTGTTTGAATCTACTCTCTCATACTGTCTGACCCAATGAACTATTGTGGAATTAGCATTTAAACGGAGGTGTCTGTTGAAATTCCACCCTTTTTAGCATCAGACAACAAATCAATACTATTGCTTACAATAAACCCAAAATTGGCCACTTGACAAGCTTGTTTATTGCTTTAAAGGCTTCTACTTTATTTGGGAATTCCACAGACTTTTCAAAATAAAGGCAAGGAAATATGCTTAGTATGCATGAGCCTGTCTCCTGGTGTTGCTTTGCCTACCAGCTATCTGCTTGCCTACTAACCTGGCTCACCCAAATTATGCCCTGCACCTTTAAGTCTGCTTGTCATCCTTGTATCCATAAGTTAAATCTCTAGTTGTTCCTGGATTTGGATTTTGGATGTGGACACCTTTAAGCACAGATGGTAGAGGAAGTGCTTTTGGACTGTGGATTCTTCAAATATCCTCTTGAGTCTATCTGCCCTCCAGTATTCTTTAGAGGCACCTCAGGTATGGTTGCCGTCATCCTGTATCCCGCTTGTCCCTGCCATCAAACCTGTTGGAGTGCAGTTGGGCAAGACTCCAAAACCCAATCTGCTCTTGGTGGGTCAGGTAAGCACCTTGCATGGCAGCCTCCACCACCAGTGTATGAGATGCACTGGCCACAAACCCCAGTCTCCTATGTGAAGGTCACTGCAGCCTCTAGATGTCACCAAGTCGTATGATGTGTCTCCCCATCATTTTATGTGAACAGTACATACAACACTCTTGTATTTCACAGGTCGATAGCCTTCCCTATACACCGAGTAGAGGGAGGAAAGGGTGACACAGGGGGTTGAGACCACACAAACACAGTGAAGTACAAATTAAAAATAATGTCCACTCATGAACTCTGCTTTTTAGTATGAAATACACAAACTTGTTTTATTATAAACATCTGGTTGCTAAGGTATAACCCCATTCAACATTTTTTCCAGTATTAAGTCCAACAACTTCCTGATGCATGATTAAATTTTTTTTAGTTTTAAATTACTTTAGTGTCAAACCTGTTGATTGTTTCAACAAACACGTGGAACACACCCCAAATACATGACTCTTTAAAAAGGAGCAGTTGAAGGACAGAGTGGGGCCTGTAGACTCCAGCATAAAATCAGGCAAAAATCCATGTGTGTGAATGGACCTCGCACACGCGTGTTAACAGGACAACATATGTGTGGAGGGGGAAAGGGGGAGGGGCACCTTCCCCGATTGGACAAAAGACAAACTCTGTATTAAGTTGCTTCCACTGTATATTTTCTACTTCTCATGTTAAACTCAGCACCATTTTCCAGGAGCTTCCTCTCTCCCTATGCTCTCTGAAAGAGGAGGAAGGGAGGAGCGAGAACTGAAGAACGTAATTACTTGATTACATTTGGAAAACATGTCCTAACTAATTTTGAGACGTGTAAAGATGAAAGCTTGTATGTATTGTTCACTAAGGCACACACAGAACTGATAATTACTGAGCGTAATCTAAATAAATTACAGGTTAGAAACTCACTTCCTGCTCCTACTTTGACCTGCTGCATACACACTTGTTGTGTACAGTTTTCCTGTACTAGGAGCTTGTGCAGTAATAATACTGCAGTTGAGAAAGCTGGTAAAAACTAATAAATGACAACCATCAGCAGTATGAAATGATTTAACCCCAAAATGCTGCACAACTGCAGAGAAGTGAAACTGGGAAAGAAGAGCAATTCACGCGCACTGTATTTAATGTAAGCAAGCAAATACATTTGCTGAGCTCAGAAAATATTTTTCTTTTCTCACTTAAATTATTTGCAGCTTTATTACTTCATAAAATGACAGAAATGATGAACATAAGTAGCTAAAAAATTCACATCATTTAAACGACGGCAAAACATTTGCCACATAAACTGCTCAACCTACATTTCAGCTGGGCTGTGGCCCATACGGGACTTTTCGAAAGTACTTCTATGACAAGGCCGGTTCGCTTGTTGTTGCTGTACATTTAAGACATTTTGGTTTGAAATCAAAAGATAAACATTTGAGACAAACTATGAAAAGTTCAGTTTCACAATATTTACATCCTCTTGTGCTCCAGCCCTAACAACTATGAATAGGATAAGTGGTTAAGTTAACGGATACTTTCATCTAAATATATTATACAACATAGAACATAGCACATTTTGAATAATATGACCCAACTTGTAAGTGAACAACATGACTGACAGGAAAGTGTTTCCTGTTTGACTATTAATAGCTTTAATTAATAAAACAACTGACAGCGGCTATGACAAAAGTGTGAAGAAGCATAAAAAAAAAACCCCAATGATTTAATGATGACAATGGTTCACAGGCTTGATGCAGTTAGTGCAAACAAGGGATTTGCAACCAATAACTAAATTTAATAACATTTTTTGAGGAATGGGTCCTGCCTTCTACTTTTGGAGGAGATGGTAACAGTGTGTGAGCAGACAATGTTGTGGCAAAGGTTTAAATAAGCTCTAACTCACTCACTCACACACATTTCTTTTCCGACTTTTATCAAAATAAATATAAGAGTGTGGTTTAAATTTGTTTGTCTTCTTTCATCATTTCAGTAAATAAAATTGAGGATTTCACTGTTTTTTTTATGCTTCAATGCAACATATAAAAAAACAGACAATAAAAAAATAGATCTTTTTATCTTTATTTTTATGTGTTGTAGAGCACATACTACAATAAATATATGAATACTTTGGCATGAACCTCTGATCAGCATTAAGTTCACAACCACCAACAGAGAGGTGAACACAAACTATGTAGACCAGAGTGTTAAAGTAACACTTCACAATACAATTGATCTTGATAAATAAAGTGAAATTTATAAAGGTCAGTTAATGTAACTGGTATTAAGACTGATTGTGACTGATGACTGATGTCTGCACGCCTGATATAAAGTAGCAGCCTTTGGCAGGGCTGAGTGAAGTGATTGAGAAAAATTTGGTGACTTTAGACTTATAATCATAAGTAGGTGTTTTGCTGTTATTCTGGCAATAACTAGGGGGGGGGGAAGGTCAAGGTGAAGTTTTACAACAGGGAGAATAGGAGGAGGCCTTTGAAGCCAGAATCAGCACAGTCCTGCCTGGGACTCCCCAAATACCTCATTACAAAAATCAGTCATTCAATATGTTCAACATCTAAAATACATTTTAAGCAGCAAATAATCCCGTACGATGGAAAACAGACCTGGACCCTGTTCTTGACGCATCTCAACTGAAATGCATTCAGCTTAAAGGAGGCCTTGTGAAGTGTTGTCCCAGTAATTAGGAGTTAGCTGCATTCATGTTTATGTGTGTATCCTCCAGGTTTAACGTGCTGAATTGATTATTACAGTACCTTCCTTGAAGTATTTGCAGAGCTGATCTTTAACGTCTTTATTTAGCCCCCCTCCTCCAACCCTGTTTACACCTGCTTTTATTTGCTGAAAGCCCCCCCCCCCCCCATCCCTGATGGCACAGTACCACAACCAGACGAATGGAATAGTGGGCACATATGCATCACTGGGGCCAAAAACTCCACATGGTAAATCGTCCTGTTACTTCCAGTTCAATTATCTTTGTTCTTATAATACAGTAATGCCAATAACAGTTTACACACCTTTGGAAACCATATGATTGTATGTGACTAACATAACACTACAGATATAGTAGAAGAACTAATCATTTAAAGCTGAGAAGCCCCCTGAATCAAATTGCTCTCATAAATCAGATAAACCATGTCTCCTACACTCAGTAATCAATTATTCACTTATCTGATTACTTTATTCTTAAGTGACCCTTCATCATCAACAGGTCTTAATGACCATATTTCTCACAATGGCAATGTCTTTGTTTTAATCAAGAGATCAGCCAAAACTTTAATACCACACGGTGGTGGACGGGGGTCCATCGTAGCCAGTCTGACCACTTTGCAGCTACACAGAGGTTGCGATGCACGTTGTCCTGACACCTATTGATCATGGCCAGCATTTTTCCAATGCCCCAACATTAAAACCACAAGGTGATATTAACATTTCGGCCAACTGGTGTATTTAATGTGCTCATAGCCTACAGTATTTCCTCAATTACATTTTGGCTTCTTTTAATGTACAAGACTATTTTATCATGTATAAACCAGCATTACGTTATTGACGTTTTAATGTTAACTAATGCAGACCAACATGTCTGCAACTCTATTATGACAACAGCTGCAAATGAACTTTAAGGCAACTTGATGAAATGAAACAACCAGACATCTGAGTACTGAGATATGATTTGTGATAGTGTATTGATTGTCAGCACTAGCAATTTAACAGGTTAGAGTAGTTATTTTATGTGGTGTTTAAACCTCTGATGCCTGGGTTCAGATTTTCTGCTGTTCTAAGTGCAAACAAGTTTACTTGTATTTACTTAGATGCATATGGTTTTACGTTACATTATCATGAGATAGGATTATAACTCCTGCGTTGTGCTGTGAGTACACAGTCCAAGCCAACAATTAGTGAAGAACAGGGCCAAGGTGTGATGTAATATCCTGCAGGATAGCATGATTCATGTCACTGACGCAAACACTATTGATTTTTTTCCACAAATACAAGTAACATTTTTGTAAAAAAAAAAAAAAAAAAAAAAGTAAAAACATTTTAACGTGAAATTGCAAAAGTAACAACTACAGCTTCTGGTCTTCTTGCGTGAGTCTCTACAACCTCCTCACACCTGGATTTAGGCCGTTTATCGCATTCTTCATGACACATCTCATGCTTCATCAGATTGTTTGAGAGGAATAAGTGAGAATAACGTCTAAGCTTTGGTTGGGCCACTCAAACACACTTTTTTAATGTGACATTTTAAAATCAACAGAAATGAAGCCAACAACATGTGGACAGCACCCTAGTACCCACTTTACTGCTTTCATTAAGAGAGGAAGTTGCATCAAGGAGCTGCTAATCATCAGCCCTTTGATTAGCAGGTCAGTAGGTCTGCAGACCTCTATACAAGGAGAATTCCAGTTAACACAATGCCAAGATGGAAAGACATAAGCAATAGTCTTAGAGAAGCAATTGTTGCTGCACATAAATCTGGAAAAGAGTTATGAGACCATTTCTAAACAATTTGGAGATAGAAGTTCTACAGTGAAAAAGATTATTCACCAAGGTCAGACCTTGCAATGCTTAGAGAAACAGCAGTCCCAGGACCTGGGCACCTTCCAGTCATTAAGCAGACCAGTAAATCTACAAAATCACAAAAGCTGAAGAGAGCTGTGTAGAAGCGAATGCCGCAAAAACCTATTAAACTGAAGCAATGTTGTAAAGAAGAATGGGCCAAAATTCCACAACAATGTGAGGAGAATGCGACAGACTGACAGTCCTACAGGAAACAATTACTTGAAGTTACTGCTGCTGAAGGTGGATCTACAAACTATGGGGGACATTATGGGGGAATTGCCCAAGTTTTTTTGCTTTTTGGCTTCATTTTTGTTGAAAAGTAAATGTTCTGCAGTTATATAGCACTTTTCTTCCTATTGGCACTCAAAGCACTTTACACTGCTTCTTATTCGCCCATTCACACTCACACTCACAATCACACAGTCACACACCGATGGGGGAGCTGCTATGCAGCTGGCCAACACTCACCGGGAGCAACTAAGTTGGGGTTCAGTGTCTTGCTCAAGGACACTTCAACATGTGACTGGAGGAGGTGGGGATTGAACCAACAACTGTGAGATTGGTGGACAACCGCTCTCAGATGTCATCTGAGGTTCCATTTGCCAGGACCCACTATGATCAGAGGATTTTTATAATATTTTTCCACAAATAACAAACTAAAGAAATGGTACTAACTTCAGCAGGTTTCCTTCTCGCTTTCTTCATTTATCCTTCCTTCAGTTCCGATCAGCCACCACTTTAGCACGATGGTACCACTACCAAGCTTGACAGCAGCGATGGTATTAGCAGGTGAAAAACAGTGTCAACTTGCATGCTACGTGAAGTTTTGCAGAAAGATTTTTTTTTTTTTGCCTCATCAAACCAGAGAATCATTTTTCTTCTTTAAATGCGGTGTCATAAACTTGTGGCTGTGACATGAATTTTACATAAAGTGTCTGTACAGTCACCCTAACAAAAGGCTGGATTGACTGAAGTACTGCTGAGATCATTATCCTCCACCTGACAACAACTTGGGTCAACAGCAAAGAGTCTAAATAGGGTTGTTAGTAGGACATTTCATTCTGAGAATTTAAATAATCTTATAACGCCGTCTTTGGATGGGATGGGCACATGTTAATGCTTACTTGATTGACAACACTGTTTGATCAGACAGGAAGGAAAACAGATCATTAGTAAAATCTAAAATTGTCTGTCCAGCAGTTCTAAACCCCCCCCCCAAAAAAGAGAACTCTATTATAGAGAGGCCCAGAAGCTCTACTGCTTTTAAAAATATTTTCTCCCAGTAACACTATAACCCAAGTCACACATTTCATATATTTACTTTCCAGACTCACTGAGGTAGCCCTTCATGACCACGCTATGTAGAAATGTAACTGGGTTGAAAATATTTGTTAATTTCAAATCTGGCATGTGTTTAAAAAGTTGGGACAGAGACAACAAAGCACTGGAAAAGTTTTGTAATGGTAACTGGTAAATAATAAACAGCTGGAGTCTATAACAAGTAATGAGGTTAATATTCATATCAGTGTCATGTATAAAATGAGCATCTGAGAGTAGCTTCAGAGGCTCTCAGAGGTAAGAATAGTGCAAGGTTCATCACTGTTCAGAAGAGAAAATATTGAGAACAATGTGTCTCAATACTAAATTGCCAAGAATCGGTGGATTTCATCATTTATAATCTATAATATCATTGAGCATAACAACGCAACCCCAAGGGGGCACAAGCCAGTGTCTTCTTCTGCCAGTCCCAAGTCTAGATAAATGCAGAGGGCTGTGTCAGGAAGGGCATCCAACGTAAAACACATGTTAAATCAAACATGCGAATCGTGACAAAGACTTCCATACCGAATCGATTGGGGCCCGGTTTAACAACGACCGCCACCGGTGCTGTTGACCTACAGGGTACCGGTGGAAATTGAACTACTGTTGGTCGAAGATGAAGAAGGAGAGGAGGAAGGTGTGTTCGTAGGCAGAGAGAGAAGAGGAAAGCTAAGAATGTAGGACTGAAAGTAGGGACTTGGAATGTTGGTCCTATGACAGGGAAGGCTAGAGATTTGGTTGACATGATGAAAACAAAGAGCATATGAGGACTTGTATCCTAGGTTGGACACTAAAGAGGGAGAGGTGGATTTGTACAGGTTGGCCAGACAAAGAGACAGAGATGGGAAGGATGTGCAGCAGGTTAGTGTGATTAAAGATAAGGATGGAAATGTATTGACAGGTGCCAGGAGTGTGATGGGAAGATGGAAGGAGAACTTTGAAGAGTTGATGAATGAGGAAAATGAAAGGGAACGAAGAGTAGAAGAGGTGACTGGTGTGGAGCAGGAAGTAGCAAAGATTAGTAAGAGTGAAGTGAGGAGGACGTTGAAGAGGATGAAGAGTAGAAAGACAGTTGGTCCTGATGACAAACCTGTGGAGGTATGAAAGTGTCTAGGAGAGGTGGCAGTAGAGTTTCTGACTAGTTTGTTTAACAAGATCTTGGAGAGTGAGAGGATGCTGAGGACTGGAGGAGAAGTGTACTGGTACCAATTTTTAAGAACAAGGGAGATGAGCAGAGCTGTGGCAACTACAGAGGAATAAAGCTGATGAGCCACAGAATGAAGTTGTGAGAAAGAGTAGTGGAAGCTCGGCTAAGGGCAGAGGTGAGCAATATGGTTTCATGCCTAGAAAGAGTCCAACAGATGCAGTATTTGCTTTGAGGATGCTGATGGAGAAGTACAGAGAAGGTTAGAGGGAGTTGCATTGTGTCTTCATAGATTTAGAGAAAGTGTATGACAGGGTGCAGAGAGAGGAGCTGTGGTATTGTATGAGGACGTCTGGAGTGGCAGAGAAGTATGTTAGAGTGGTGCAGGACATGTATGAGAGCTGTAAGACAGTGGTGAGGTGCTGTAGGTGTGACAGAGGAGTTCAAGGTGGAGGTGGGTCTGCATCAAGGATCAGCTCTGAGCCCCTTCTCTTTTGCTCTGGTGATGGAGCGGTCTAAGGCGCCAGACTCAAGGAAGAACTCCTTCCCCAAAGGGACTTCTGGTCTCCAGTGGAGGCGTGGGTTCAAATCCCACTCCTGACATTAATTTTATCTGCATGTTGCTAATGATTTAGACATATTTGTATTGAACAACTTTGAAAACTTTAACAACTCGTGATTGTCTTTTGTTGCACAAAGCAAAAGACATGGCAACACTATTGCATAATCCTTCTCTACCATATACCATTGTGCTGCTGAGATAATGCTGCCGCAACATTCTTACGAGAATGCACCTCGGGCACTCCTGGCAGTAATTTCTGACCACGCGCACAACTGACCCTCCACATCAACTCACGTCAGGTGAGGTGGCCATGATGTGCATGCAAACGATTAGTTCGAAGCAATTTATTCCAAGCCTAAGACTTACTGTCTGGAGGAAGATGCAGAAAACAAACGGCTAAATAGTTGCAGCTGATCTAAAAGTGATTGCTGAAACAGAGTGGGACTTTGCTTAAACACGCCTGGAAAAATGTTGCTTTATTGAGGGTCAAAGGGTCTTTTCGGGTGTCCTTTTAGCGGCCCGGCTAGCTCAGTCGGTAGAGCATGAGACTCTTAATCTCAGGGTTGTGGGTTCGAGCCCCACGTTGGGCGGGGTCTTTTTTGATTATGGCCACACTGGAGAAGATCTGGACCAACACAAAAACTGCAGAACAACTTGATTTGTTGTACAGCTGAAAATGAAAGTCACTGGGGGACTTTCATAGGGAACACCGAGGGTACTCGGTGTGTCATCTGGAAACAGGAAAGTGGACAAGGTGATTTGGCAGCAGAACGAGGAACTTCAGGAGTGTATACAGAGGAAAAGGTTAGCTAAGAAGAAGTGGGACACTGCGAGGACTGAAGAGAGTCGACAAGAGTACAGGGAGATGCAGCGTAAGGTGAAGGTAGAGGTGGCAAAGAGCATATGAGGACTTGTATGCTAGGTTGGACACTAAAGAGGGAGAGGTGGATTTGTTCAGGTTGGCCAGACTAAGAGACAGAGATGGGAAGGATGTGCAGCAGGTTAGTGTGATTAAAGATAAGGATGGAAATGTATTGACAGGTGCCAGGAGTGTGATGGGAAGATGGAAGGAGAACTTTTTAAGAGTTAATCAATGAAGAAAATGAAAGGGAACAAAGAGTAGAAGAGGTGACTGGTGTGGAGCAGGAAGTAGCCAAGATTAGTAAGAGTGAAGTGAGGAGGACGTTGAAGAGGATGAAGAGTGGAAAGGCAGCGGCTCCTGATGACATACCTGTGGAGGTATGAAAGAGTCTAGCAGAGATGGCAGTAGAGTTTCTGACTAGTTTGTTTAACAAGATCTTGGAGAGTGAGAGGAGGGCCGAGGACTGGAGGAGAAGTGTACTGGTGCCCATTTTTAAGAACAAGGGAGATGAGCAGAGCTGTGGCAACTACAGAGGAATAAAGTTGATGAGCCACACAATGAAGTTGTGGGAAATAGTAGTGGAAGCTCGGCTAAGGGCAGAGGTGAGCAATATGGTTTCATGCCTAGAAAGAGTCCAACAGATGAAGTATTTGCTTTGAGGATGCCGATGGAGAAATACAGAGAAGGTCATGGGGAGTTGCATTGTGTCTTCGTAGACTTCGAGAAAGCGTATGACAGGGTGCCGAGAGAGGAGCTGTGGTATTGTATGAGGAATTCTGGAGTGGCAGATAAGTATGTTAGAGTGATGGAGGACATGTATGAAAGCTGTAAGACCGCAGTGAGGTGTGCTGTAGATGTGACAGAGGAGTTCAAGGTGGCGGTGGGTCTGCATCAAGGATCGGCTCTGAGCCCCTTCTTCCTAGCTCTGGTGGCGGACAGGCTGACAGATGAGGTTAGACTGGAATCTCCGTGGACTATGATGTTTGCGGATGACATTGTGATTTGTAGTGAGAACAGGGAGCAGGTGGAGGAAAATCTAGAGAGATGGAGGTCTGCTCTGGAAAACTGAGATGTGTGTCAATGAGAGGGACCCAGGTGGAACGGTGAGGTTACAGGGGGCAGAGGTGAAGAAGGTGCAGGACTTTAAGTACTTAGGGTCAACAGTTCAGAGCAACGGAGAGTGTTGAAAAGAGTTGAAGAGGCGACTGCAATCAGGTTGGAACGGGTGGAAAAAAGTGTTAGGTGTGTTGTGTGATAAAAGAGTGTCAGCGAGAATGAAAGGAAGCCACCGTCTCAAGACAGTGGTGAGACCAGCGATGTTGTTCGGCTTAGAGACAGCGGCACTAAAGAAAACACAGGAGGCAGAGCTGGAGGTAGCAGAGCTTAAGATGTTGAGGTTCTCTTTGGGAGTAACGAGGATGGACAGGATCAAGAATGAGGACAAACGGTTAGTTCAAAGCAATATACTCCAAGCCTAAGACTTACTTTCTGGAGGAAGTTGCAGAAAACAAACGGCTAAATAGTTGCAGCTGATCTAAGAGCGATTGCTGAAACAAAGTGGGACTTTGCTCAAAGACGCCTGGAAATATGTTGCTTCATTGAAGGTCAAAGGGTCTTTTCAGGGTCCTCTTCGAGGCCCGGCTAGCTCAGGCGGTAGAGCATGAGAGTTTTAATCTCAGGGTCGTGGGTTCGAGCCCCACGTTATGTGTGGTGCTTTTAATACGGCCACACTGGATAAGATCTGGGACTAACACTAAAACTCCACAAAACCTTGATTTCTTGTACAGCTGAAAATGAAAGTCACTTCCTGCAATTATACACAGTAAAGTAGCCAAATTACAGTCGGCTTTCTCAGGGGAGGTGATTTCACAAATTGGGATATGGAAACCGACTTTACCCAACTAGATACCACTCGGAGTACCGCAATTTTGTTGTCGTTTATACACGTAACCATGTTTCCAATCAGCTTTCTCAAACTGTGCATAAGCGTAACAAAAGGCTGCAAGCCCTACGATGGATGCTGAGGTTTTCGAAAAAGTAGCAATTCAGAAAATCCAGCTGCAACTGCAGCCAGACTTGGCTACCCGTACAAACGTTTTGCCAAACAATATCGATCATCTAACCAACACTCCAACTGAAACCCACTAAACTCACAAACAAGAGCTTCACTCACTTCATTACACTGTCAAAAGTTGCGCAAAGTCCCGACTGACGGCCCTTTCCAGCTGAGACAAAGGTGAGTATTGCAACAAATTGAGACTTTCCTCAAGAACACCTCGAGTATGTTGATTGAATTAGAGAATAACAACCTAATGACTTACTTCCACTGTCCTAAAGAGTCGGCGCCCACCAACGACTGTCAGGATGGCCGAGCGGTCTAAGGCGCCAGACTCAAGGAAGAACTCCTTCCCCAAAGGGACTTCTGGTCTCCTGTGTAGGCGTGGGTTCAAATCCCACTCCTGACATTACTTTTATCTGCATGTTGCTAATGATTTAGACATAATTGTATTGAACAAATTTGAAAACTTTAACAACTCGTGATTGTCTTTTGTTGCACAAAGCAAAAGACATGGCAACACTATTGCATAATCCTTCTCTACCATATACCATTGTGCTGCTGAGATAATGCTGCCGCAACATTCTTACGAGAATGCACCTCGGGCACTCCTGGCAGTAATTTCTGACCACGCGCACAACTGACCCTCCACATCAACTCACGTCAGGTGAGGTGGCCATGATGTGCATGCAAACGATTAGTTCGAAGCAATTTATTCCAAGCCTAAGACTTACTGTCTGGAGGAAGATGCAGAAAACAAACGGCTAAATAGTTGCAGCTGATCTAAAAGTGATTGCTGAAACAGAGTCGGACTTTGCTTAAACACGCCTGGAAAAATGTCGCTTTATTGAGGGTCAAAGGGTCTTTTCAGGTGTCCTTTTAGCGGCCCGGCTAGCCCCGTCGGTAGAGCATGAGACTCTTAATCTCAGGGTCGTGGGTTCGGGCCCCACGTTAGGCGGGGTCTTTTTTGATTATGGCCACACTGGAGAAGATCGGGACCAACACAAAAACTGCAGAACAACTTGATTTGTTGTACAGCTGAAAATGAAAGTCACTGGGGGACTTTCATAGGGAACACCGAGGGTACTCGGTGTGTCATCTGGAAAGAGGAAAGTGGACAAGGTGATTTGGCGGCAGAACGAGGAACTTCAGGAGTGTATACAGAGAAAAAGGTTAGCTAAGAAGAAGTGGGACACTGCGAGGACTGAAGAGAGTCGACAAGAGTACAGGGAGATGCAGCGTAAGGTGAAGGTAGAGGTGGCAAAGAGCATATGAGGACTTGTATGTTAGGTTGGACACTAAAGAGGGAGAGGTGGATTTGTTCAGGTTGGCCAGACTAAGAGACAGAGATGGGAAGGATGTGCAGCAGGTTAGGGTGATTAACGATAAGGATGGAAATAAATTGACAGGTGCCAGGATTGTGATGGGAAGATGGAAGGAGAACTTTTTAAGAGTTAATCAATGAGGAAAATGAAAGGGAACAAAGAGTAGAAGAGGTGACTGGTGTGGAGCAGGAAGTAGCCAAGATTAGTAAGAGTGAAGTGAGGAGGACGTTGAAGAGGATGAAGAGTGGAAAGGCAGCGGGTCCTGATGACATACCTGTGGAGGTATGAAAGTGTCTAGGAGAGGTGGCAGTAGAGTTTCTGACTAGTTTGTTTAACAAGATCTTGGAGAGTGAGAGGAGGGTCGAGGACTGGAGGAGAAGTGTACTGGTGCCCATTTTTGAGAACAAGGGAGATGAGCAGAGCTGTGGCAACTACAGAGGAATAAAGTTGATGAGCCACACAATGAAGTTGTGGGAAATAGTAGTGGAAGCTAGGCTAAGGGCAGAGGTGAGCAATATGGTTTCATGCCTAGAAAGAGTCCAACAGATGAAGTATTTGCTTTGAGGATGCTGATGGAGAAGTACAGAGAAGGTTAGAGGGAGTTGCATTGTGTCTTCATAGACTTAGAGAAAGCGTATGACAGGGTGCCGAGAGAGGAGCTGTGGTATTGTATGAGGAATTCTGGAGTGGCAGATAAGTATGTTAGAGTGATGGAGGACATGTATGAAAGCTGTAAGATCGCAGTGAGGTGTGCTGTAGATGTGACAGAGGAGTTCAAGGTGGCGGTGGGTCTGCATCAAGGATCGGCTCTGAGCCCCTTCTTCCTTGCTCTGGTGGCGGACAGGCTGACAGATGAGGTTAGACTGGGATCTCCGTGGACTATGATGTTTGCGGATGACATTGTGATTTGTAGTGAGAACAGGGAGCAGGTGGAGGAAAATCTAGAGAGATGGAGGTCTGCTCTGGAAAACTGAGATGTGTGTCAATGAGAGGGACCTAGGTGGAACGGTGAGGTTACAGGGGGCAGAGGTGAAGAAGGTGCAGGACTTTAAGTACTTAGGGTCAACTGTTCAGAGCAACGGAGAGTGTGGAAAAGAGTTGAAGAGGCGAGTGCAGGCAGGTTGGAACGGGTGGACAAAAGTGTCAGGTGTGTTGTGTGATAAAAGAGTGTCAGCGAGAATGAAAGGAAGCCACCGTCTCGGCACTAAAGAAAACACAGGAGGCAGAGCTGGAGGTAGCAGAGCTTAAGATGTTGAGGTTCTCTTTGGGAGTAACAAAGATGGACAGGATCAAGAATGAGGACAAACGGTTAGTTCAAAGCAATATACTCCAAGCCTAAGACTTACTGTCTGGAGGAAGTTGCAGAAAACAAACGGCTAAATAGTTGCAGCTGATGTAAGAGCGATTGCTGAAACAAAGTGGGACTTTGGTCAAAGACGCCTGGAAATATGTTGCTTCATTGAAGGTCAAAGGGTCTTTTCAGGGTCCTCTTTGAGGCCCGGCTAGCTCAGGCGGTAGAGCATGAGACTTTTAATCTCAGGGTCGTGGGTTCGAGCCCCACATTATGCGTGGTGCTTTTAATACGGCCACACTGGATAAGATCTGGGACCAACACTAAAACTGCACAAAACCTTGATTTCTTGTACAGCTGAAAATGAAAGTCACTTCCTGCAATTACACACAGTAAAGTAGCCAAATTACAGTCGGCTTTCTCAGGGGAGGTGATTTCACAAATTGGGATATGGAAACCGACTTTACCTGACTAGATACCACTCGGAGTACCGCAATTTTGTTGTCGTTTATACACGTAACCATGTTTCCAATCAGTTTTCCCAAACTGTGCATAAGCGTAACAAAAGGCTGCAAGCCCTACGATGGATGCTGAGGTTTTCGAAAAAGTAGCAATTCAGAAAATCCAGCTGCAACTGCAGCCAGACTTGGCTACCCGTACAAACGTTTTGCCAAACAATATCGATCATCTAACCAACACTCCAACTGAAACCCACTAAACTCACAAACAAGAGCTTCACTCACTTCATTACACTGTCATAAGTTGCGCAAAGTCCCGACTGACGGCCCTTTCCAGCTGAGACAAAGGTGAGTATTGCAACAAATTGAGACTTTCCTCAAGAACACCTTGAGTACGTGGATTGAATTAGAGAATAACAACCTAATGACTTACTTCCACTGTCCTAAAGAGTCTGCGCCCACCAACGGCTGTCAGGATGGCCGAGCTGTCTAAGGCGCCAGACTCAAGGAAGAACTCCTTCCCCAAAGGGACTTCTGGTCTCCAGTGGAGGCGTGGGTTCAAATCCCACTCCTGACATTACTTTTATCTGCATGTTGCTAATGATTTAGACATATTTGTATTGAACAACTTTGAAAACTTTAACAACTCGTGATTGTCTTTTGTTGCACAAAGCAAAAGACATGGCAACACTATTGCATAATCCTTCTCTACCATATACCATTGTGCTGCTGAGATAATGCTGCCGCAACATTCTTACGAGAATGCACCTCGGGCACTCCTGGCAGTAATTTGAAACAGAGTCGGACTTTGCTTAAACACGCCTGGAAAAATGTCGCTTTATTGAGGGTCAAAGGGTCTTTTCAGGTGTCCTTTTAGCGGCCCGGCTAGCTCAGTCGGTAGCGCATAAGACTCTTAATCTCAGGGTCGTGGGTTCGAGCCCCACGTTGGGCGGGGTATCTTTTGATTATGGCCACACTGGAGAAGATCTGGGACCAACACTAAAACCAGAGATGTTGTTCAGCTTAGAGACAGTGGCACTGAAGAAAAGACAGGAGGCAGAGCTGGAGGTAGCAGAGCTTAAGATGTTGAGGTTCTCTTTGGGAGAGACGAGGATGGACAGGATCAGGAATGAGGACATCAGAGGGACAGTTCATGTTAGATGTTTTGGAGATAAAGTCAGTGAGGACAGATTGAGCTGGTTTGGACATGTTCAGAGGAGAAACTGTGAATATATCGGTAGAAGGATGCTGAGGTTGGAGCTGACAGGCAGGAGGACTAGAGGAAGATCAAAGAGGAGATTTATGGATGTAGTGAGAGAGGACAGGAAGTTAGCTGGTGTGAGAGAAGAGGATGCAGAGGACAGAGTTAGATGGAGGCACATGATTCGCTGTGGTGACTCCTGAAAGGAAACAGCCCAAAGGAAAAGAAGAATATCATTAACCATTTAGAGAATCCAGAGTCTCTCTGGAAACATTGCACAAATGGTTGTGATATTCAAGCCCTAAGTCGTTCTAGCGTGGAAATCACTGCGTAGGATCTGGAACACCTCTGAAAGTGAACACACTTTGTCTCTACATTCCACACTGAAACTTAAACCTTTACCATGCAAAGAAACAACCACATACAAACACAAACTAAAAACACTGCCAGTTTCTCTGAGGCCAATGTCATTACAAATGGACTGAGGTGAAGTGTAAAAACTGTGAGGTTGTGGTTTGGGGTTTGCTGTCCAGGTGTGATGGCCACACCCTAAGTTTGTTTGGTAATGTCTTCACTTACCTTTTACCTTAAGTTTAGTTTCTTGCTATTAAGTTCAAGTTGTATTAATTTAATTTCTCTTTGTCTTGAGTTACCGTTCCGCTGGTCCTGGGCTGTTGGCCACGCAAATAAAAGATTGGCTTGAGGCCCTTATCAACTTTAAATACTACTTGGCCTGGACTGTACCAAGTACCTTGTTTGATGCAGGGAGGGGAAAATATGGGGAACACGTTTCTTTAGATGTTATAGGTTAAACTTTTTTGGTTCTTTTTTTATGCTTTTGCATATTTAAGTAATGGGATAATGTTACTAAACCTGTGTTGTAATTTCAGTTTGGTAGTTTAAGTTTAGCTAACTTTCGTTGACCTCTTTTAGGCAAATGTCAGGGACCGAGCAGGTAGACACAGGACACAGGTTATTAAAGAAGCTGGTCGTCTTATTTCCCAAACGTGTGTGTTGTTAAAATAGGAGGTAATACAACACATGGTTAACATGCCCCTGTCCCAACTTTTCTGAAACATGCTGCAGGAATTAAATTCAAAATGAACAAATCATTTGCAACAATAAAATTCCTTAGTTTCAACTATTTATATGTTGTCTTTGTACCATTTTTGCATTGAAAATGGGATTGCAAATTCACAAATGAACGTCTCCCTTGAGAGGTGTGAGCGCTTCCAGATTTAGATAGAAAAATAAAACTCCCTATCAGGTGGACACCGAGAGGACATCTTGAGAGACCATGGTGGCTTGCTGCCTCGCAAGAACAAATCGGTAAGGTAAGAGAGTGGGCTGTGGGCTTGAGACGGGTGTTCATGCTGCTGCTGCTTATTACCTTGTATTCCCCAGCTTCATTTTGCCCGTCATTCAAATAATCAATAATCCCCCCAAAAAAAAGCACATTCCCCTCAGATGTCCAGGATAGCTGAGTCCCGTCATGTTGTGTGCAACCTGATTAACAGAAACTGAAGAATATAAAACAGTAACCATATGCGTACTGATGCAGATTACATTCAGATGTGTGAGCAGAAGGACACTTGTAGAGGTATTCTTGGCACAGGCTCGTCGTTTAAAACCACCATCAATTTCTCTTCCTCTCTTTAGCCTGCAGCACTACAAGCCTAGAGGCAGTCTGGTCCAGGTGCAGCTTTGATCCAGGGCCCCAAATCCAAGTAAATACGCACTAGTCTGCAACTATGAGGGGCTAAATAGTTGGATACAACGCAGAGGGCGCAATATGTCAATATGCAACACTGAGGCAGCGTGTCCTACACTGTGCATACGTGTCTTTCAGCAGGGACCACTGCTGTCGCCAAGAAAAACAGCAGAGAGAACTGTGAGTTTCCATCTTCGGGTGCTGGAGCACGTAGAGCTGAGCAGAGTGTCGAAACCCAGGAGCCACAGAGTTGAGTAGAGACTATGAGCATCCTGCACCACAAATCCCATTACTCAAGTCCTGGATAACTCCAGCTTTCACCAGCTTGACCAGAAACGCCCTCTCTTTAGGTATGTTGTGAGTCCAGGACTGCAAAGGGAATGGAGACACAGTAAGTGTAACAAATGGAGAATTTGTGACAACACTGTGGGCACTGAAGCAGTTCTAAACATTTAGCATATTTCACATATTCTCGGTTGATAAGCCAACCCAGCACTATGGTCTGACCAACTCCCATAAGCAACACACACACACTGGCAAGAAAACTTTTGGAGACACCTACACACTTTTATTTCGATTATTGTTGATTTTGTTTAATCTAATGTTTGTAAATGAATCCCAAAACACAAAAAGCACAATTCATTTGTAAGTATCTTCAAGTGTAATTTCTGCAGAATTTCCCAAAGATAAATGTCCCAGCACAACTGGGAGAAATGCTTGGAGTCATTCTCTTAAATGACTTAAATGAATACATGTATTCTCAAGCAGCCGTTGCCCAGAGGGACTAACATGCCTCTGCAGTATGGGGTGGTATCCATGTTGTTGGGGATATCCCACTCTCCCATTGCCGAAGCACCTCAGATCATCACATTTCCACCTCCACGTGTCAGTGATGATTTTAGGTAGTTATCTATAACTTTTAGCTTTAATTCACACTGAAAATGACACTACCGATGGAGGTAGAGCCAAACCAAAAATGTTATTGTTTACTGTGCATTAATTATTATTTTAAGATGTTTTAACACCTGGTAAAGGCAAACAAACCACAGATGCCACAGATTTATCAAGCAGTTATTGCTACAAGTAGTAAATTCAACATTCAAATACGCTCGAGCTGTCTTTTGTTTTGTGCTTTGTTAACCATTTACAACCATTCAACTGAAGAAAACATCATGAAAAGATGTGTAGATGTTTCCAAAAAGGGGCCTGAACATTGCATGTTCTTAATTTTCCATCAGCAGAAGATGTCTGGTGATAGTCTCTGACTGGTCCAGACCAGATCTCATCAACTACTTCCCAGCTTAGCCAAGGCTGCTGCAACCACTTCCAAAAAGTACATGGACTTATTAAGCCCCTGCATTTACTGCTATTTTTGTTAACCATGCAAAGTTCAAAACACTTACATAACAGGATGATTGCTTTACCAGTTTTAATCACAATAATTACTATATTCTACCAGATTTATTAGCTCTAATAATTCAATTCAACTTTATTTATATAGCACTAATCCACAACAAAGTCTTCTCAACGCACTTTACCCAATAACGTCTAGACTATAAAGATTTATAGAGAAAACCCAACAAATCCCCTTTGAGCAAGCTCTAGGCAACAGTGGAGAGGAAAAACTCCTTTAAACGGAAGAAACCTCCAGCAGAACCAGGCTCAGGGTGGGCAGCCATCTGCGTTGACCGGTTGGGGGGAGTCGAAAGCGGAGAGAGAAAAGATAAGAGCAACAAAAAGCAATAATAATAAATGTTAATTGTACAAGGTATCTCATAAATGCTGTCTGCATGCTGCTACTCTGCCTTTGTGAGGGGAAAATAAACTTTGTAATCACCATTTGTCAACCAGCATGAGAGCAAAGTGTGTTTTTGTACTTGGATGGGGCCATCAGACATAAACAATTTCAGCACGGTTTCACTTGTTGAAATCTTTTGGTCACATTTGTAATACTTATTATGTCTAAATTAGGATCTCTAAAATGTTCTATTATTTTACACGCCCAAATGCAGGGCCAAGCTGTTCTGGGTGCTCTCTGACCTGAAACACAAGTCTGTGGCAGTCAGTCAAAACAAGACAGAGGGGACTGCATGTTTGGATCAATAATCTGGACTAAGAGTGGAGACTGCAAAGCGGAATGAATGGCAACCCAGTTCCTACAAAGCAGTGCCCAACAACATTCCTACACTTGAAAGTTCATACACATCTCAGGCCACTGCTCAGCATGCGGGGTAAATCCCACTAGATACCTAAGAAGCTTTCTGAATGAGAGAAAGGTCACAGTAAACGGAGCCAGTGCAGAATAAACCTGGAAAACTAATGAAAAGGATGTTGTTGAGAATACAAACAAATTAGGGGTTTGTGAATGTTATGTGGGAGTAGGTAAATCAGTAAATGCAGGAGATGAATCATTAAAGTAAACGGCTCAGAGTTTGACTGAAATGAGCCCTTCTAAACTTTATGCTGTTAATAGAGCAGAGCAAATAATTTATGTCAGTGCTCTGATCACTTAACGTTCTTCATGTCTCTAAGGAATCTAGTAAAATAGCTTTTACATTTACATTTTTTCCTTTACATTTTAGTCATTTAGCAGACGCTTTTATCCAAAACGACTTACAAGTGAGGTACAATGCAGCAAAAATCAAAGTCAAGGAGAAAACATCAAAGCCAAGTCCTATCAGAAAAGAGTTTCACAAGATGTGTGCAAGAAGGAGCTGAAAGGAAGTTTTTTTAATTCATTTTTTTATTAAAAAATAGATCTAAGTTCATAATGTATCCTGTATACATTTGTTTTCGGTCTTTGCTTATTTCAGAATGCTCTATCTTCCTACTGAACACACAGCATGTGTTTTTATTGCTTAACTTAACTTGTTAAGTTTTCTTTCTGTGTTTTGTTTTCTCTTTTTGTTCCCTGTGAGTGTTTCTGTTTTGGGTCCCCCTTGAAAAGATGATGATACATCTCAAAGGGTTTATCCTAATACATTTCTTACATGTGTGCAGGCCTGGCACATGAATCTGTATACACAGACATCTCATACAGATTGCCACAGTCTTTTGAAATGTCTGCTGGTCACATAACACTTTATAAAACCAGGTATAAATCACCCAAATGTGTGAAAAAGGAGCCTGACCCATCTGGCAGGTCTTGTAGATCAAAAGATGAGTCAAAGAAAAGGTGGGATACAACAGTCGGATGTAAAGATACAGTTTGCAACAGGGATATGCTCCGTAATTTATCTTAACGCAGTGACCTGGAAGAGGTGCAAAGATATTTGCTTCTAAATGTTTTTGAGTGAGGCTTAAGTTGCCGATCCTGGCTTTAAGTCTTAACCTGAGCTACAGCTCTAGTATCACACGGTATCCTAATAAAGAAAGTGCTTAGTTACCTCTTTAATGGCTGACATCAGGATTTTCTCGTAGTAGTGCAGGGGGGCATGGGGGGTGCTCAGGTTGTAGCCAAATCCAGCCACAGCTACTTCATCACAGTTGTGAAGGGCCATTGTTATGGCGACTGAGCCCAGTGTGGGGACATTCTGAGAGACATTAGTAAATAAACAGTTTGCATAGGACAGTAGTTGGCAGAGCCATAACCTGTAATATACAGCACAAATGCAGTACAGTATGTAGCGTACTCAGCATGGACATGCACCACAGAAGCCATATTTATGCTGTAGGTTTGTGTATGGTTGTGTGGATACGTTACAGATGTGAAATTTGAAGCACATTTCTAATAATAACAGTCTAATGCTGTTTGTTTTCAGATTCTGCGTAGGTGCTTGTTCCCTGCAGCATCTGCACTGTGTTCACAGACGCCTTCATAATGTAAACAGACAGAGAGGGGTCAGCTCCCAGAGCTCCACTTTTGACCATTAACTCACACAGCTCAGCACGTCTGCTACTTCTAGAAGGACCAGAAACTGTCTGCTAAAGAAACAACAGGTCTCTCACCCCTCTGCCCATCTGTCCGTTGTTGTAGGGTAAGCCAATCAGCTTGAAGGAGGCCTCCTGGATAAAGTAGGGGTTTAAGATGCGCATGTCGCTGGCTTCACGAGGAACACGTTTGGCCACTGACTTCCAGAAGCCTTCAGTGTTGCGCTGAGAGAGTAAATTAAAAAAAAGTCAATTAGTGACGGTAACCCCTTCAAAAAAGTGCACACAATCAAAACAACACAAAAACACAATCATACAAACCAATAAAGCAACAAGTCACTATTCACACCAAATAATACAGTCAATCTGCAAGTCATTTTATACACAGTAGCATGAAAGCAATGTACTCTCCCGTAGTTGTCTTTGTCCTTCTCTGTCTCCGTCTCTCTGTCCCTTTCTGCAGGTGTCCCCACCTTTGAAGCTGTGTGCAGCTACTGATCCTTCCAACCTGCCTGATGTTTTGTTGTTGCTTTTTGTTGCTCTGTTCTTTTCTCTCTTCACTTTCCACTCACCGGTCGAGGCAGATGGTCGTCCACCCTGAGCCTAACCCGGCTCGAGATGACTTGTTGTGAATTGGCGCTATATAAATATTATATATTGAATTGATGTGGCCATTTGTTAGTGTAATAGGAAACTGCTAATATGTTGGGCCTGTGTGCAAGGTGGTTTTCATTGAGTTCTTCTGGTCAAAAATCAGATAATTCACTTTTAAGTTACAATAAGGGCAGAAAAATTGCACCTTTTGCTACTGCTACTAATATACATACAATTTATTTTAATTATTAAAGGAATTCATTAACTAATTAATGCTTCTAGGACAGTGTTTGCCATGAAATTGAAATAAAATTAGGATTAAGGGTCAAAACAACCAGCACTATAAAACACCATTTTTAAACTACATAAAATTTAAGTAGAAGGAAAAGTTGAAATTTAAAAGTCAAAAAGAAAAACATCCAGGTGCTGCTAATCATCATCCCTTAATAATCATTAGCAGCTCTGAAGGCAGTTTGCTGCTTTGGAACATTCGTGTGTGTGTTAACACAATCCCAAGAAGAAAAGACATAAGCAATAAGCAAATCAATCTGGGAAGGGTTATAAAACCATTTCCAAACAACTTCGACTTCAAAGTTCAGTGAGAAAGATTATTCAGAAGTGGAAAATATTTAAGACAGTTGCTAATGCCAGGAGTGAATGTCCCAGCAAATTTATCCCCATGTCAGACTGTGCAATGCTCAGAGAAATAGCACCTCAGACCCAACAGATCTCACTGAGTAAAGTCCTTGACGGCACAACTCGAAGAAGACTGAGCTCGATGAGACTGAGAGCAGTGGTAAAGTGGCAAAGTGAGTGAATAAAGACAGGTAGCAGCGTTAGCGAGAACAAATACGTAAACCAGAGACATCAAGGGTCTTTTCTGATAACCCCCCACCCCCGCACAACCCTGCAGGAAGGTACATTAGCGAGCGCGACCTGAAACTGGATGAATGTAATGTTTACAATGGAGAGCAGTGACAATATTATTTTGTGCTGTTAAACCAATTCGACACATAAGTAAATTCAATTGTTGGGATGTTTAAGTTTGAATCTGATACATCAGTCAACCATGGTAAGTTCCTACTAACACTTTATTATTGCTATTATTGTTTAAAAAAAGATATTTATGAAAATAGCATGGTTAAACATTGTCTTTCATAACTGGCAGGATTGGCATGAATATTCTGTTGTACATGCCATCAGCATCCCAGAGGGCTTTAAGTGAGGCCCCCAGTGAGACAAACAGGGGAAATGTGCATGCAATAAATACATCTTATTCATTTTCACTTTGTTTGACTTGACCCTTACATGGAATATACAAACCAAAGGTTCTGCATGAGAAATATATGTCCCATTTGTTTTAGTGTGAGCGTGCAAAACCTATATTATAAAAAAGTTATGTTGTTCAGGTTCTATTTGACTTATACTAAGACAATCTACAATGAGATGATTTTTTATGTTTTTACACACACAGAAAAAAAGTAGAATCAAAAGAGCTTAACTTTTGCACATGACTGTATGTATAAATGTATGAATTATGGATTGGAGAAACCCTAACCTTCTAGCTGTGACGTGTTTTTCTTTTCTATAATTTTATTGTTCACAGATGCATCCACACTTTGTAACATCCATAAAAACCACAGCCTGATTTATCCTGTATGTGCCAAAACCCTCTGATGTTCAAAAACTACTAACACATCACAGAGCCCCACAGCTCCACACCTGCTTATATTTCTAAAAAGTACTAAAACTATTACGTTTAAATTGTAATAATGCCATCATTGAGAGATATGTCAGTTATCAGAAACAGTAAGGCTGAACATGAACCATCAGCACTGACACTGTAAATACTGCTCATTTATGCTCATCGCACAGTGGCTTTGTATGCAAAGTGAGCAGGTGTGGAAAATATGATGAAGCTTAAGCAGTGCAGTGAAAACAACACCCTGAGCAGAGGCCTGGGGGGGAGAGGTCAACACCATTAAAGCCCTAATGAAAAACATGAGGAGCAAACACAGGCAGTCAGGGAAGAACACCCTGTATCAGTCCACCCTTGGGTCATTACACTAATTACGAGGAGCCTGCCGAGCAGTCCTGGCTGCACTTTATGAGCAGTTACTTGGATACCTACCTCTGAGTTTGGACAGGCACAGTCTGAATTAACGGGCAACCATACAAGCTACTGGCATACTAGCATAGCACTGTTACCCTGTAAGTCACTTGGTGACAGATCAGATGGTAACATTATACTCTTCTACCTAAGCTGGAACCTAACAACTGTCCACTGCTGGCAGTATGTGGAAAATCTAAACACAACAGGTTTAAGCAACGATAACTTCTCACATCATTGTCAATATATAAACACATTTTGTCCAGATAAATCGACATCAAACAATGCCATGGTCATAATAAGCCATTTACTTGGATATGCAGTGGCAGCAGATTCAACATCCCTTCCTCTTCTCGAGATTTGAACTCAATTTAATGACGCTGCAGAGTTAAGCATTTTGTCACCAGAGCAGTGCCCCCACTACCACCCTACTACACCCAAAGCACCTTTTTATATTTTTTTATTCAAAATTAAGAGGGAGGCTGTAGGTCAGTTGGTAAAGCAGTAATCCATGACTCGTAGGGTTGGTGGTTTGACTCGCAGTCCTCCTGGCTACAAGCCAAAGTGTCCTAGGGCACTGAACCCCCAAGTTGTCCCTACTGTCTTCTTAGTTGTAAGTGACTTTGGATGAAAGTGTCTGTAATTGTAATCAAAGTGGTTTTGTTTCCTAAACCACTCATAGGACTTTGGAGTCAAACTTGAGTACGTGGTGTGACAATCCTGCATTTCGTACGACCACCCTACACCCAAACCAACTCTTTGCAACTAATAAATGTGTGTGTTCAAAAAATATTTTGCAATCACAATGTCAGCCTGCACAATTACAGTAGATAACCACGAAAGGCTGCAATTTAATTAGCTAAGTGTGCAAGTCTGGGAATATGACAAGCTGTGTTTTTCTGCAGGTTGCCTATGGTAAGAAGAGGACCAGTCAGTCTATTCAGGACATGGATGAATTATTAAAACTGGATCCAGACATGGAACCTTTTCCTATGAAAGATGCTCAGTGGTGTATAGTTTGGGAAAAAGAAAATAACCATTCTTCCAGAACCTTGTCTTTAAAATGAGCTGGATAATCTTCACATGTATGCTTTACTGGGACCATAGAGCATGCACACTAGCAACACACATGCACACATAATAAAATAATAATATCCAAACCATTCCATGGCTGTCCAAAACAATATTGGACTAAACGAATCGAATTTGGATGAAAAAAAACCTCAATTTGTTGGTTTTGTGGTGGTCGTAAAAACGTGTTCACTGTTTATACAGTATATCTTTTATCATTTTCATTGATAAATGCTTAGTTATCAGTTATCAAATTAGACTCACGATACCATTTCTTTTATATATTGTTTCATACATGATAAACATGTCATGAATACTTTCTAAGCCACAGAAGCTGTACTTTAAAGGACAGTAGTATTAGAACTAGGTGAACATTTTAAAAACGGAAAATTCAGAAGATCACTATTATCAAACACCATGGATGTGCAAAAATATATGTTGTCATTTGTATTTTCAAGTCCTTGTTTTTTTTTTCGATCCCGGTGACTTCAGTTATGTAACTGGTTAACAAACTACGGAGGTGAGAGTCAAAGTTTGAATGGTAAACAATGATCTGCTTTTTGTTGGTTTCCACTAGAGATGCAGATGATCATGAGCAGCTGCTGGTCAAATTGCATCAGATGATATTTGCATATATTTCAGTTCATCTTACTGCCAGTCTTCCTCTGGCCAATACTTATGCATTTATAACTCAGCACTCCCTTTCTCTAGGCCAAGAAACCTGAGCTTCTGTCCTGAAGTGGTGTTTGTTGTCAGTAAGCAAGAGAAATTGTTTAAGTATATTTGCTTCACAAGCCTGTTTAAAAGCAGATACATGTGAAAATCCCTCACCGTGTTGTGTCTATACCTGGAAGCAACAGAAAAATAAAAACTTTAAAACCAGCTCCTCTGACAAGACATGAGCCTAATGGTCCTTGTCAGACTTCACAACAAACTGAAGCGATGTAGCAACATGTGCTTCCACCTGTCAGTGGAGGTGAAATATAACCCAGGACTGAGACAACCCTGTTGATATCCACATTTTTCTGACAGTCGACATGAAGCCCTGGTTTCCTGCTCTGCTTCTAGTGCTGCAGCAGAGTGACAGCTGCTTTCTGATGTGCATCAGAACTAAAATCTCACACTAACCTGTCAGCCCTCTCTGACAGGAAGCTGGATACACATGCATGTGAGATTAGTATAGGATTCTCAGTAGTAAGAGAATACTGACAAAGGGCAACACGTTTTCGCAGTTGCTGTTGCCAACTCATCTTCTAGGTGTATCACTCAAAATTAAGCAACCTTTTTTATACTTTCGTATACTTTTCTTATTGGCTGCTCCCTTTCAGATGTCGCCACAGCGAATCATGTGCCTCCATCTAACTCTGTCCTCTGCATCCTCTTCACTCACACCAACTAACTTCATGTTCTCTCTCACTACATCCATAAATCTCCTCTTTGGTCTTCCTCTAGACCTCCTGCCTGGCAGCTCCTTCTACCAATATATTCACATTTACTCCTCTGAACATGTCCAAACCACCTCAATCTGGCTTCTCTGACTATCTTCAAAACATCGAAAATATGAGCTGTCCATCTGATGTCCTCATTCCTGATCCTGTCCATCCTCGTCAGTCCCAAAGAGAACCTCAACATCTTAAGCTCTGCCACCTCCAGCTCTGCCTCCTGTCTTTTCTTCAGTGCAACTGTCTCTAAGCCGAACAACATCTCTGGTCTCACCACTGTCATCAACATCTTTACTTTCATTCTTGCTGATACTCTTTTATCACACAACACACCTGACACTTTTCTCCACCTGTTCCATCCTGCCTGCACTCGCCTCTTCACCTCTTTTCCACACTCTCCGTTGCTTTGAACCGTTGACCCTAAGTACTTAAAGTCCTGCACCCTCTTCACCTCTGCTCCCTGTAACCTCACTGTTCCTCCTGGGTCCCTCTCATTCACACACATGTATTCTGTCTTACTGCAGCTAAGCTTCATTCCTGTTTTCCAGAGCAGACCTCCACCTCTCTAGATTTTCCTCCACCTGCTCCCTGCTCTCACTACAAATCTCAATTAAATCTGCAAACATCATAGTCCATGGAGATTCTTGTGTAACCTCATCTGTCAGCCTGTCCATCACCAGAGCAAACAAGAAGGGGCTCAGAGCTGATCCTTGATGCAGACCAACCTCCACCTTGAACTCCTCTGTCACAACTACAGCACACCTCACCACTGTCTTACAGCTCTCATACATGTCCTGCACCACTCTAACATACTTCTCTGCCACTCCAGACGTCCTCATACAATACCACAGCTCCTCTCTCGGCACCCTGTCATACACTTTCTCTAAATCTAAAAGATTTAATCCAACTTAATTCAATTTAATCCAAAGACACAATCCAACTCCCTATGACCCTCTATGTCCTTCTCCATCAGCATCCTCAAAGCAAATACTGCATCTGTTGGACTCTTTCTAGGCATGAATCCATATTGCTGCTCACAAATGTTCAGCTCTGTCCTTAGCCGAGCTTCCACAACTTCATTGTTTGGCTCATCAGCTTTATTCCTCTGTAGTTGCCACAGCTCTGCACATCTACCTTGTTCTTAAAAATTGGTACCAGTACACTTCTCCTCCAGTCCTCAGCATCCTCTCACTCTCCAAGATCTTGTTAAACAAACTAGTCAGAGACTCTACTGCCACCTCTCCTAGACACTTCCATACCTCCACAGGTATGTCATCAGGACCAACTGCCTTTCCACTCTTCATCCTCTTCAACGTCCTCCTCACTTCAGTTTTGGCCTTTGCCACCTCTACCTTCACCTTACACTGTATCTCCCTGTACTCCTGTCTACTCTCTTCAGTCCTCTCAGTGTCCCACTTCTTCTTCTTGAAATAGAAATCTGAAAAATAAAAAGCTTTCTTGCTTTGGATGCACTTTAAGTAGTACAATAGTGCCTCAATTGACATTGTAATAGTCTTACATGCATGTTATTCAATAAAAGCTGCTTGTAAGAACTGCAGCAACAGACTTTTTCTCATATGTTCTGTCCAAATCTCAGATGATATACACTGCCTGCTTACTGTATCCACCTGAGACATGCAGTCTAATATGCAAGAACACCAACAACTTCTGCCCTCATTTAATATGTTTAAACTAATTTAGAGTGTTGGTGAGTAACTTTTGGGTCACTTTAGGTGCTGTAATTGGTGTTGGGTTCTAAAACCACATTATCAGCTTTTTGAAAATAGTGACAATATTGATATTAGGTATGACATTATTGCACTTATGCACCCAGGTACCTTTGAAAATCTAATTTACAACAAATGCAAAAAGCCAGAACAAAACCCTTTACCTAGTTTTGGCATATATTAGAATTCTGCACCTTTCAACAGGTAGTTTGACACACTCTTCTTCAGGCTTTTTTGAGTTTGAAGGGAAGGTTGGCTACAATTCTCCAAAACACAAATGTATTTGCAGTCACAGTCAAAAGAACATCAAAATGCTTGAACACACTCTTATTTACCAATTATACCTCCTCGGGTTAAAGATACCTGTAAGAGCACCTGCACCGTGAATAGACTGAAAAGAATAGATTGTACACACACACACACACACACACACACACACACACACACACACTTCATCTCTGCTTTATTGGTATTTCCCTCACAAGTAATACAGACATGAGCTTGTGAATCCAGATAATCGGAATAAAAACAAACAACTAGTGAAGGAGTGGGTCTTTCGTGGGATGACTTCTTATACTTCAGGTTTCATGGAAATGCATTTAACTAAAATTGAAATATACTTCCCATGTCTGTGCAGAAATATAGAGTAAATTTAGTAAATTTAATCTTGCCAGTCCACAAGGTGATGAGGGATATTGTAAAGATGACAGTGTGCAAGCCAAAAATTGCACAGACTGTCTGCAGCCCTAGTGCACAAATAGCATGTGCCAGAAAAGTAAACCAGCAAACCGGCTGCTTGTTTTCCTCCTGCTCTCATCTCTCCTCATCATTACCACACAGAGGCCTGCACCTTGCTGCTGTTTCCTCTTAGTGCTGTAACCACTACACCAACATGCATGATTATGTCTGTTATTAGTATTATTATCACTAGAACAATCACAAAACGAATGCTTACCAACTTCTGGTTGGAAATCATGTATCTCATCCACTTCAAGTCGAGTGATTTAAAGGCCGAGAGGACAAACAAGGACTGACTCTCGTAGTAATCCATCTTCTGGAAGGCCCCCTCTGGATAGGTAATCCTAATGGTGGTCTTGGAGCCCACATCTTTTTCATAGCCTTTCAATGGGGCCCCATTTAACCTGCAATGCACAGCTGTACAGTTAATCAAAAATTACACTGTCCAAAACAGGTCATCATTTTAATCTACAATTCTATTATATTATGTGACTGATTGATTATTATAGGTTATACCTATTACAATGTCATATTATGACAATGTCAATTGTAAAACAAATTCACTTTTTCAAAGAAATTAATTTGGAAACATAAATAATAGCAAAGATGCTGTTGCAGATCACAAATAAAAAACAAACAAACAAATCCCGTTCTCAGGGTTTACTGTAAAAAGAAACCTGAATAATACTGAGAGGGGATTTGGTGTCTGAACAGTTGCAGACTGCTCAGATCACCTCCCTCTCTCACCTGGCACAGCGGGGAGATCAGTATCAAATTTATAACTTAGGATAAACTGACCACATCTTCAAAATCTAAATAGGGAAAACTTAATCAAGCAGGAGTCCTGGGATGAAAATTACAAAAGTTTGAGCCTTGATTAAAGTCTCCAATATATCGCAGAACTGGCTCTTCCTTCCTTGGAGAGACCAGGTGTAGCTGTTAAGATCAGTGCAAATCTTACAAACACTTATTTGACATATTAGCAGTGCTTAAAGTGAGCCGATATGCAGTAATTGTACTCTTTGGCGTGTTGTGCTGAGTTTTGACCGTCTACTGACATCTGCATTCAGGACTGCACACATCTAAAGGAAATTCATCTAGACTAATAGTCTATTTGCACATGTAAAATGTGCCTTAAAATGGGGGTTAAACTGGCTCTGCCATGTCAAAGTCAATCACATCATATAACTTTTAATCATTGGTTGTATCAGTGTTTAAGTATTGAAAGTACAGTGCTGTTAGTTAGGCTGTTACTGTCACTATGTGATGTTACAACATGAGACGTTTAGAAATAAAACTGAAAAAGTTATAGTTAAATCAGCTTCAACCCATCATTTATGTCTATTAACATTTATTAGCTAATGACCCCCTAAACATGAATAGTTAACTACTTTTAATACTTTAGGTAAAATATAAATCATGTACTTACTTTAAGGAAAAGTACCCACTGATACTTTAACTTAGTACAGTTTTTGAAGCTGTTTATGCATCCACAGACAGTATTCAGTACTGTGGAGTAGGGATGAAGAAGCGACTTTGCGATGCCTCATGGCTAAAAGGAGAAGTGCAACTTGGAATTTAATGAGCCCAGTTCAGAGGCTCATTCACAGACTGCATTCATGATGCAAGGAAAACGGTAGGGTATCACAAGCATACCACAGTGAAAAGAGACACTTTGACATCTCTTCAGTCCCCTCCAAAAGTATTGGAATCACAATCCTATTAATTTATTTTTTGCTGCATAACAAAAGCTAACAGCCGAGCTGCTGAGTTAAAGGTTAAATGATCATTATGATGCTCTTATGTCCGCCTATATAAGTCCACCTATAGTGTGACTGAAAATAAAACGTGCCTCATAGAAATTTTAAAAAGTTGCTTTATGCCGTGGATTTTTTTTTTTTTGTTTTTTTGGGCGCTGCATATCTGTTGCGTCTCTCTCTCCTTGATTACCCGTCTAAGCTGGTTTCCCTAAATAACCTGGTTTTGTAAGCACAGTCTCATCTCACAGTCTTGGTCTCATCAGGTCCTAAAACTTTCCAGAAGTTTTGGGGCTCACCTTGTTCTTTTACTGAAAATTCCAACTTGGTTTTCTGATTCTACTTGCTGAAAAGGGATTTACATCTTGTATAGCCACAGTATTTCTTCAAATGGTGGATTGTGATCCTTTTGCCAATTATCTATGGAAGTTGTTGCTGTTGTCACTGACTGTTATTTTGGGTTTTTCTTCCTATCCATACATCAGGTGGCATTATCTTTGTTGTTTAACATTTCTAGTTGTACAGCAAAAAATAAATTAATAGGATTGTGATTCCAATACTTTTGGAGGGGACTGAAGAGATGTCAAAGTGTCTCTTTTCACTGTGGTATGCTTGTGATACCCTACCGTTTTCCTTGCATCATGAATGCAGTCTGTGAATGAGCCTCTGAACTGGGCTCATTAAATCAATCTTCTCATCTTACTCCCTGAAAGAGTGTAAATATGTACATTTCCAAAATGTGGAATTATTGCCCCCCCACCCCCCAAAGAGGGTTTGTGTATTTATATTAATGACAGCTGGTGTACAGATACCAGGAGCATAAACAGCTATTGTTCCCCAGAACTGGAATTAGTTACGGATGGTTTTACCTTCCACACGTATTTGTGGTGCTCATGATAACTGCAGTGTTATGTGCAATCTAGTGCTAATGCTAACTCAGCTTTGGGGGTTCTGTATAACTTCATTATTAAATATCAGTGCAGATACCCTGAGGGTTTTAACATTCTAGCAGCCTACTTCAATTATGTCGTTTAATTATGCCAACCTAAAAACAGTTCTACCCAAATTCCTTCAGCCTGTAAAATGTGCAACTAGCGGTGAAAACGTGCTCGAAGTTTATACCAACATCAAACTGGGCTTTAAAGTTAGTCCACTACTATATCTGGGCCAATGTAACCACTTGTAGTTGCTCTTAATCCCAGCATGTTCCCTTTAGGAAAAGCATTCCGTAAACAGCATTGTTAAACATCAGAATGTGTGTACTGGGGCTGTACTTGGATGATATTAATAATGCATTTAATTTATAATGTGCTTTGCATTAATAACAAATCTAAAAGTGTTACATTGTCCTAAAAGTTCTGTATGTCAAATCTCACATTTGATAAATCCATTAACAGGAAATCACACGCAGATAAAGCTGGTTATGCGTGATGGGAAGGTCAAAGTGTGAAAGAAACAAGAATATGCTAATGATGCGAATGATACAAGTTCATCTGTGAAGCATGTTGGAGGTTCCATTACAGACCAATGTGTGTCCTTTGTTAATGCATTTGCAATTCATGCTGTCTACACACCAGGTGTAACATGTAGAATGAATTAATTAATCAAATTTGCATGTCTTAGAACTCTAGGCGGAGAGCAGAATAATAACTTGAGGAAACTCACACAAGCACTGGGAGAACATGCAAGTACATACAGAAACGCCCCAGTTGGTCTGTTAGTTTGAATCTAGAAGGTTCTTGCTTTGAGGCAACTATGATGACTTTATTAAGATATGATGAGTATGATTAATAGGAAACTTTCCTTTCCTTTCCTTGATACAGGGAACAAAGCAAGATGGTCCCATAAAAAAAAAAAAAAAGCACATACAAAAAAGAAAGTAAAGCTCACACATTAGGGAAATAGTGCTGTCTCAGCAGCTTCAGTCCAGCTGCTGGGATACATTCAATGTGTTCTGGGAAGAGTAGTCTTATCTTGACCATCCCTTTAGTAACTTACCGCCAGCTCTGTTGTAAGTAGCATTTTGAAAAATCTTCTTCTCGCAAGATTAAATTTGGTCTTGACATAAAATATTTTGCGTCGCCTGAAAGTAAAGTCCCAAGGCAAAGCTAAATGAATGTGCACCAATTAGCCACACTACCAACACCAATTTGTGGTTTTAATGTTGGGGTGCACAGGGATCGTCATGGTAACTCTGGTCTGTGGCTACACAGCCCCATAAACAGCAAGCTGTGATGCTCTGTGTGGTCTGACACCTGTTGATCAGCATTAACTCTTTCCTCTGATGACCCCTGTCCACCACAACATCAGATTTCTTTGAACTCTAAATGGTAAATCACCTAGAAAAAAACCAAAACAAAACTAAGGTGTAAGGGTACCTGATCAAATCATTCACTGCTGTGTGTAGAGTGCTTCTGTGTTATAACATACCTGACCACTACATCAAACTCATCAATCTTCTTTCCCAGAGACTTGTTGGTAAGGATTCCTCCATTCCCTATGATGATGCATGTCTTGCAGCTCAATCTGTGGTACAGACAAGATGCATCATTATGATACGGTATAATTCTTCTCTTGTCTTTAATATATTTGCCTTTATGCTTATTGTACTTTATATAATTGATACATTATAATTGGATCAGACTTCATTTCCTTGAAAATGTTCTTGTCTTGTTACTCTGATTAGTATATTTCAGTATATTCTTTTGCCTTTCTGACTTTTGCTAGAAATTTAACATTCAACTAATAACAGATAAAGGTTTACATAGTCCACACAATCATGTTACTGCACAATCTTGAGCTGTATTCAACTTATTCTGCTATTTTCTCTAGACACATTTTGGCATGTCACAATAAAGACGTTTTACCACACAAGTGCTTACAAGGTCTCACACATACACGCACCAAAAACTCCAAAGGGAACAACATATGTTCTGTGTTTGGCCTGTATTGCTAAATTCTGTGTGAAAAAATAAATAAAGAGTTGATGTTGCAAAAACAGATAAACACTATTCTTAATAAAATAAACTAAGCTGTTGGGAATATCGTTAATACTGTGCACATTCTTAAGCTTAAATGTATTTGGTTTCTACAACCATTATTGGCCAATACATTACAGTACAATTTTAGATTAAAAGGGATTTTCCAGATTAACAGTCAGGACAAATCCAAAGAGCCTGTGATATTTTCATCTTCAGGATGGAAAAAAGAAAAGAAGTCTAAAACTCCCACTTCACAGTCATATTATCTGTAGCTGAGATATCTAATAATACAGCACAGGTTAAAACACTGGCACATCCATGCTCAGCAGTTTGTAGTCTGTGTGTACTATGACCTTTTAAATATGTAATACGCTAATTACTGCAATTTGAATAAAAAATTGCAGGCATTTAATGGCATCATAAGTTTGTTTTTTTACATTTAAACAAACTTTAACTTGCCATTTGTTTTTGCTGGGATTGTTTTTATTTAAACAAACCATCCAATCACTAATATCCCCTTCTGAAATTGAAGATATCGTTTTTTGCTTCACATACATTCCATTTTTGCCTTTTCTGGCTTATGAAATGAAGCAATTATGTAACTAAATAAGTCCTTTTAAAGACAAAAAAGCAGAATCAGCCTTACCATTCTCCCAAAGACTGTATGGTATTTAACGCATAGCTTCAATATTTTTGGAACATGTATGAATACTGAACCATTAGGTCGAATATTTGCAAAAGACACAAAAAGCTCTACTAACATATGATGATCATGAGAAAAAAAAAAAGAGGCCGAGGCTGATGACAGTGAAACTGCTGGTGGAAAACTAGTAAAATCCAACGGTTGTCACAGTTTAATGCAAGGTTATGTGTGAATCAGATGGTCAAAACATGGACAAGGTTTAGCGAAGCTAATCCATAAGAGAGAGGAATTCAAATTGAAGAAGGGGATATTGAGATAACTGAACTGTGTGAACAGGACGACTAGCACAATCTTACCTGTCGAGTTCTTTACCAAGCCCAAAGTTCTTTGTAGCAGATAGAAGACTGTCTATAGTATTCTCTGCACATGTGAGAGAGAAAGGAGCAGACAAAAAAACAAGTGAGACTCAGATGAACAGATATTTTCCCTCAACATTTCATCCAGTTATTATTGCCCTAATCTCTTGCACAACTAGACTGAGTGTGATAAATAAGGCAGGGCTGGGAGCCAATGGCTGGGTGGGCTGACACTTCTTTGTGTTACAGTGTTAAACCACCATTAAAGATGGGTGGCCAAGAGTCCATAGACATTTTATTGTCCAGTGAATGATGTAGTTAGGGGGGATTTGAAGATACAGACATAACAGAACATTTAAACAACACATTCACTGCCTCATCACAGCTAAATGATGTGTCACAGTTATGGAATAAAAGCCTTGTAGTCGACTCTTTAGGGTTTAATCTGCATCGAGTCAGCACTAGGCTAATGAAATAGCTGTATCCATGATTTAATCCATTTAATCATGGATACATACAAGCTTGTATGAAAACATGAGGACACTTTGTTCAGGCTACGTCAGCTGCATAGGTGTTCTAGGGAAGGTAACAGACAAACTATTACACTACTACTAGTACTACTACTACTACTACATTATTTCCTGTACTTATGACCCTCTGGATGCCTTTCATCTCCACCACTGTGCAACTGGGAAACCACACACATTCAATACATCTATATGCTTTCAATCGTAAAGCGTTAAAGTAAGTCTTTCAGCCAATGGTTCCTCATCAAACAGTGCTGTTTTGTGCTGGTTGGCCACCTTCGGTCCTCCTAAATGTGAATGGATAAATGAGCTCTACAAGCAAACCATTTAAAATGTAGAATTTTTTTAGGACATTGGAACTGTAATAAAGGATTTCAGACAATGTGGAATGATGGACAAAGAAAAGGTCTTGATGAAAAATTTACATACGATTCCATTAAGCTGAACTTTTTTAGCACCTGTCCAGTTATGCCATCAGTTAGCTCATATTGAAATCATTTTATTTACCCATTTTATTACTTTCCACATGTTCCTTAAGCCTCTTTTTATATTCCATCCTTATTTTCTTAACACCCCCCTTCAATGGAACTCAAGCAACACTGTATTTTTCTTTATCTCCAGACTTGAAAGTGACATTTGTTGATTTCCTGTTAATGGATTTATCAAATGTGAGATTTGACATACAGAACTTTTAGGACAATGTAACACTTTTAGATTTGTTATTAATGCAAAGCACATTATAAATTAAATGCATTATTAATATCATCCAAGTACAGCCCCAGTACACACATTCTGATGTTTAACAATGCTGTTTACGGAATGCTTTTCCTAAAGGGAACATGCTGGGATTAAGAGCAACTACAAGTGGTTACATTGGCCCAGATATAGTAGTGGACTAACTTTAAAGCCCAGTTTGATGTTGGTATAAACTTCGAGCACGTTTTCACCGCTTGTTGCACATTTTACAGGCTGAAGGAATTTGGGTAGAACTGTTTTTAGGTTGGCATAATTAAACGACATAATTGAAGTAGGCTGCTAGAATGTTAAAACCCTCAGGGTATCTGCACTGATATTTAATAATGAAGTTATACAGAACCCCCAAAGCTGAGTTAGCATTAGCACTAGATTGCACATAACACTGCAGTTATCATGAGCACCACAAATACGTGTGGAAGGTAAAACCATCCGTAACTAATTCCAGTTCTGGGGAACAATAGCTGTTTATGCTCCTGGTATCTGTACACCAGCTGTCATTAATATAAATACACAAACCCTCTTTGGGGGGTGGGGGCGCAATAATTCCACATTTTGGAAATGTACATATTTACACTCTTTCAGGGAGTAAGATGAGAAGATTGACATCAAAATATCATGTGTAGGTGTTAAGTCACGATAATGTTAAACTAGCTTGGTTCAAATACTGGAAGCAAAGAGAAACATACACTGCTGCTTGGTTCTATTCAGAGCTTTACCTGAGGCTCTACTCAGGAGTCCAGAATTTACAAGAGACGATTCATGATTTCATTCTATATGGTTTTGCCGTGAGTAGGATACAGTGCAACACAGTTGATGCTGTTAAACTACTGCATAGGAACAAAATGATCAAACTGACCAGTCAAATTTCTACTTGCATGGGTGTTTGTTACTGTCATCACTTCACACAGATCATATGTTTATGTTTGCTGGTATTTTTCATTTATCAACTGAAGCAAAAAACACATTTAAATAATGTTTATGTGCTTCATGTAAAAGTTTTGTTTGACTTATTTTTAACTTGCCAGGTAATGTACTTAAAAATGTAATTGACCATCGGTAGGTCTTCATGCATAAAGTAAACATGATGTTCTGTGTTTCAGTCCTCATTTAATGAGATGATTAAATGCTTTACACATAGAATGCAGTGCATTTGGTCAAAAGTTTAGTAAGGCTGTTAATGGCCCAGTCCAAAAAACTGGTATGCCGTTTTATTGCTTGTAGTTTCAATGATGTCTCTAAAGGCCAAGACAGAAAGACTAGTAATTTATTTTCATGTCTGACCCCTTTTGCACCATCACATTTCCATATCACACAAGTAATTTAATGTTTCTTGGACATGTCAAAGTAGGAATTAAAGCCAGAGTGATCACCAAATCTGAAACAGTAGAGACTTTGAAATAGAAGAGTCAGCTTCCAAAATTAACTAAAAATCAAAATACATAAGTGATGCGTAAAGCTTATATTTGCATATAAAGTTTGCTCAGAATAGAAGAACATAAAATCAAGTCTTTATAATACCTGAAATAGGATGCAGTCTGGAGGACACTGGCCTTTTAGAAATGGTGACAAGTGATACAAAGTAACAAGAAAACTCTTAACTGGTAAAAATCTGTGGTACCTTCAACTGCAAAGGCAAGAATGTGAAGTCATACCTTGGTATTTTACTCCAAATGGAGGTGAATGATCAACAATCTTGGCGAATCGTTTGTAACTTGGATCAAGGAACATTGGTGCTGGTTTGGTGAACCTGTTGATATAAAATAAAACATGTTTTAACACGTAAAAACAAAGAAAGTGGTATTTATAAGTGCTGTAGCTGCCTAAGACCCATACGGCCCTGATGTAAACAATGTAGATGTACTGATGTATGACAGCATGCTTAAGAGGATTTAGATGTTACTAGCTAATTACACCATCTGTCTGAATCTCCGTTCAACAAAACAAACTTAGAGACAAATGAAAAGGACAGGACACAGCTTCACATTTAACACAGTAAGACTGGGAGCAGATTTCAGTCTGAACAGAAATGAGCTTTAGGCACTTTGCTTTAAGAGCTGCTGATTTCCATGTCCATTGTTTCCCCGTGATTTGAGATAAGAATAGTTAAGAAAATGAACAGTTATCCTGTAAGAGTAAGGTAGTAACTGGAAGCCAGGTAAGTCCAATTAATTTACATTTAGTTTAAAATGACTAATTTATCAAAGTGCTTCACGAATAAAACTAGGATCCCTATCAATTTTATCCCTGATGTAACAGATGACTCTGCCAGATAACCCAGATTATTTATGTACATTGTTTAAAACATAAATAAATTTACTTACTATATAGAATATTGATCTCCAAATTGTTCAGAAATAATTTTATAAACTTTGCAGATTAATGTGCACACACCTAAGTCCTTAAGACCAGCGAACTGCCAAAATGTCTGCTTCTACAGGGGTCTACAGAATTGCTGATGATCAATCAATCAAGGTCGGATAATTAGCAGCACATGGCTGCAACTTCCCCTCTTAAATTGGAAGCAGTAAGGGGCTGCTTACTATTGCCCACACGTATTTTGTATTTTTCTTTTTTTTGGGGGGGGGGAAACCTTGAATCCACAGTGAAACCTTCACTGTGGATTGAGACAAAACACACTGCAATTAAGCCCCTTTTTACCCAATACAGATCCCTCAATATATGCCCAATACTGACCTGCTCAGACGTTTTTGTACAAGTTACATATCCATATCTGCAACAAGTATATATGATACAGTTTTAAACTACATGAACAATGCAGTTCCTTTATAATGAAGGTCTGCTCATTGCATGTAAAAACAAAAAAGTGTATTACTTCACAGCATTAAACATGTTATGCTCTATTTAATCCTCACATCTGTCTCCACTTTGGGGCATTAGGCCTTAATGAATGCAGACACAAATTAGTCTCCTCTGGCTACATATATAATGTACAATTTGGTTCAGAAGTTTGCATCCCTTTGTTTGGAAATAGCAAAAAGACTAATAGTTTGTTTTTTTCATTAACATAACAATAAAGGCACATTCCCCTAATAAAAATGTTTGTTCTTTAAAACTGTATTGACTTGTACATTGTTACAGCTGTAACAATGTAGATCGTTATCATGTTAGGTTTAAGGTTAGGTTTGCATCCCTTTACCATCCCTAAAATACTACACTGAAAATATGAAAAACAAAGAATAAATTAAAAACCAAGGAGAGCAACTGCAACACGCTGCGGCTCAGCCCGTGCCTGCGCAATAAGAACAAACACTGCTTATTTTCATGCGTAAGAAGTAAAATGCTAACTCAACGCACAACTATTCATAATCGCAGAATCACTGCATGTTGCATTAACAGTATCTGCTGTCAATTTGAATTATGTAATGTTATCTACTATGAAATTAAACAATTTATAAAAAAACCATTAAAATTTCCAATAGCCCAAGTTGAAGTCTTTAGATGTTTGGTTTTGTCCAACAAACAGTTGCTTATAATATTACCCAGCTCTATACAAAGCTGGGTAATATTATAAGCAACTGTTTGTGTTTTATGCCCAGCTGGTAATATTACCAAAAAAGTGTTTTAGTAATATTACCAGCTGGGCATCAAACACAAACAGTCTCAACCCGAATTGTGGGGTGAGAGGAGAGGAGAGAGTGTCAAGAGGAGGAAAGGAGCTCAGTGCATTGGGGGGTGGGTCCCCCAGCAGTCTAAGTCTATAGCAGCATAACTATAACTAAGTATAAGCTTTTTCAAAGAGGAAGGTTTTAAGCCTAGACTTAAAAGCTTGAAGTAACAAATTCATGAATTAGTTTTTCGGCATCACTTTGAGACAGGATGCTCCTAATTTTGACAATGTTCCGTAGGTGGAAGAAGGATGTTCTAGAGATTTGTTTTATATTTGAGTTAAAGGACAGATCCTGATCAAACATAACTCCAAGGTTTCTTGCAGTAGTACTGGAGGCCAGACTTATGCCATCTAGAGTAATAATATGGTTGGACAGCATATTTCTAAGATTTTTAGGCCCAAGTACTATGACTTCAGTTTTGTCTGAGTTTAGAACTAAAAAAATTGTTGGAAATCCAAATCTTTATATTTTGTAGACAAGCTCGATTAACTGATTAATAACTTGTTTTTTTAAATCTGGTTCCATAGATAAATATAGCTGGGTATCATCAGCATAACAGTGGGAATTTATGGAGTGTTTTCTAATAATGTTGCCTAAAGGAGACATATATAAAGTAAAAAGTATTGGTCCTAACACAGAGCCACATAGCTAACCTTTGTGTATATGGAGGATTTATCATTAACATGAACAATTTGAAATCTATCAGATAGATAAGATTTAAACCAACCTAGTGCAGTTCCTTTAATCCAAATTTCATGTTCCATCAAGACTATGTTGTTGCTATATGGGGCTGTATTATTATTAGTTTAGCAAAGTTGAATTTACACAGGACATATGTGTTAAAGAGGATTTAAAAATTCATTTCCTGTTGTTGCACGATTGGATTAAGGTTGTAGCATCTGTGAAAGATGACCTCAATATAAAGCATTAAACAACACAATGATATATTATGTTGTTTAATTATGTTGTGAATTATGATTTATTTTAATATTTACCTAATTCTTTCTATTTAAATTACTATGACAAGTCTGCTAGATGATGTTATTGTATTGAATTTTGATGGACAGGATAAATGTGTTATAATACTATGTTTGATGAGCTATGACTTGACATTTTTTTTATTGATTAGTTCATATGTTTTTGGCAAGTAACATCAGCATCGTCTTGACACAGATGCAAACATAATTTTAAAAAAAGTAAGGCCATTGTAAAATACTACAGTGAATCAGTTAAGTAGGCTAACAACAGATTATGAATTAACCAGGTTTTGGACACAACTTGCAAATCACAGATTCTTGGTGTGGGTTTGCACACTTGCACCTATGCAGGACTCTGCAATATGATATAGCACAGGTCTAGTGGTGACAAAGTAAATTGGGATGATGGTAAATGTTCTGCACTTACATAGGGCTTTTGTACCTATTGGCACTCAGAGCACTTTACACTGTTTTTTATTCACCCATTCACACTCTCAATCACACACACATATACAACGTTCACCGGGAGCAACTACGTTGGGGTTCGGTGTCTCGCTCAATGACACTTCGACTTGGGGAAGCATTGGGGATTGAACCACTGCGAGATTGGTGGACAACCACTCTATCTTTCCCCAGTGAACATGTATGTATGTGGTGCAGGACGATGGAATGGAACTGCAGGAATGACAATTACTACCCACTCCCGTCAAAAAAAAAAAAAAAAAGTCAAAATGTTGGGTGAGTGCTGAATAGAATGATATAATGCTAGAAGTGCCAGTGATTTTTAGTGCTGATTTACAATTATGAGTTTCCTTGTTCCCTGAATATCACATCTTTTAAAAGATACTTTTTTGGTTTTTGGGATGCCGTTTAGACAAAAAAAGCAATTAAATACTGTTACTTCTGGCTCTTTGAAATTTCGATAGCTGATTTAAACCATTTACTGACCTTTTTGAACAAAATTATCCTTTTTTAATTAAAAACGAATGTTAGGTTAACAAACAATTAGTCGATGCTCTACAGTGGCTGTTAGTACTAAGCAGTAGATTTAACAATACCTCCATAAATTTGCTGCATTTAACTGTGGAGGATAACATTCAAGGAAGTTGACAAATCCTCAGCAATGAGAACCATTCTCCCTTCATCTCAGGGTACAACAGGAGATGACTCAGAATTTTGATTTAAAAAATAAACAAGTTTTAAAACTAAAGATACAGTATTTTGGACCCAGCCTGTGGTTTTTCAGGCACAGGACAAGAATAAGAAAAGAGGACATAAATAGATCTGCACAACTGTGATGGCCACAACTTAAGTTTGTTTGGTAATGTTTTCACTTACCTTTTACTTTAAGTTTAGTTTCTTGCTATTAAGTTATTTTTTTTTTTTGTCTTTTTGTCTTATCCCGTGAGTTTGAGGTCGCCAGTTTTTTATTTACTTCGGATGCCCTTCATGACAATACCCTCCCCAATTTCTACCAGGCTTGGACTGGCACTGTACAGCTGGGGAGGGGAATGGGCTGTTAGGGGTTTAGTGTTGCCAAGGGACATTTTGACAGTGATCAAACCCTCGAGGGCCAGGGATCCAACCACTCACCCTGTGGTCCGTGGATGACTGGCTTTACCAACTGAGCTACAGCTGCCCCCACTTTCTTGCTATTATGTATTAATTTAATTTCGGTTTTTCTTGAGTTACCTTTCTGCTGGTCCAGGGGTACTGGCCATCCAAATAAAACATTGGATTGAGGCCCTTATCAACTTTAAATACTTTCTACTGGGCCCAGACCGTACCAAGTACCCTGTTTGATGAGTAGAAAATGTGGGAAAAAGTTTCTTAAGATGTTATAAAGGTATTAAACTTTATTTGGTTCATTATTTTGTTACTGCTTTTGCATATTTAAATAATTGGATAATGTTACTAAACTGTTTGTCTAGTGTGTGTTTATAATTTGTCTAGTTACAGTTATGTCGACCCCTTGTGTGTCATATTGGTTTGGCCAGCCAGTGGTGATGGGCGGATCGATACCAAAAAAAAAAAAAAAAAAAAAAGTCGATATTTCGATCTTGACGGCCAATTTTAAATATCGATTCTTAAGTTAAAATATCAATATTTTCTGTTTATTTATTCGTATTTTCTCTGCAGTCATATCCAAATGTTTTCTGCTCCTTCTACATAAATTTGTATATTATTTGTGATTCACCACATAGGAACTACTTTTCCTTCCGCCGATCCGCCCCATGATCCACCCTCTTACCTAAACTTCTCTGACAACTGCTCAGCCGGCTGGCGGCTCCGACTCCAAACACAGACAGCATGGCGGACCGAAAGAGGAGTGTTGTGTTGAGCTATTTTAACTTGCTCAACAACAACGACGCTAGATGCGACGTGTGTGACAAAGACAGTGAATTATTGTGGTAATACAACGAACCTCACAAACACTTAAAAAAACTGCCAGCTAACAGTTCGCGATGAGTTACAAGAAAAACAAGACAGTGAACGACGAAGAAGCTGGAAATAAACAACTGAGGCAAAGTGGCTTGGTAAAGGCTTTTCAGAAAAGCAAGACGTATCCAGGTACATATGACAATATGACAAGCGATGACCTATTAGAGTTGAGATGATTTATAAATAGTTATTCACTATTAATGAGTTTGAAGTTACAACTTTAGTTTCATAGCAAACAACTATTAATATTTTTTTGTCATATATCCATTTTACCTGATTTATACCCGTTTATGAATACGTTTTCCAAAAGTACTTGACTTGCATATTGGCTAAAAAAATGCCACTCAGTCATAACTATTTTACTTTCAATTACCTATTAATACACATTTATTCCTTTTACTGTTTTTGCCAAGTTGACATGATGTACTGTATATATGGTGTAAATTAACATTTTGTTTCTATTATTTTTATAGACGACTCTCCAAGAGCCAAGATGATAACGAGCCGTGTAGCAGAAATGATGCCTGGATCTCCAGTAAAATATCAAAGATCGAAGTAAAGGTTTTGTTTCACTTATGAAGTTTGTAGACCCAAACTACAAAATGCCTAGATGCAAAACTCTGAAAAACAGAATCATCACACAAATATATAAAGATGTTCAAAGTGATTTGAAAAAGACTTTACAGACAGTAGACAGCGTTGTTCTTACCACAGATATGTGGACTTCTAGGACAACTCAGGCATATTTAACCGTCACCTGTCATTTTGTACACAACTGGCAGATGCTTGAATAAGTATTGGAGGCCAGTTGCTTTTACGAACAACACACCGCTGCCAACATTAGTTCAGAGCTGAAAAGAATAACTGATGATTGCAGTAATAACTGACAACGGTGCCAATGTTGCCTCTGCTGTTCACAAAGCTGGGTGGACACACTACCCCTGTTTTGCCCACACTTTGAACTTGGTGGTCAAAGATGCCATAAAAGCTGTACCTCAGGTCGTTAACCTTTTGCAAAAATGCAGTAACATCGTTTCATTTTTCCACCACAGCACTAAAGCTACACAAAAACTTGCAGACATACAGAAGCAACTGAACAAGCCGGAGCATAAACTTGTACAGTCTGTTGAGACCAGATGGAATTCGCCATTCTATATGTTGGACAGGTTTCTGGAGCAGAAAGAACCGGTCACCATTGCACTTTGTGTTCTGGGAAGGAACGATCTGCGCCTGAGCAGTGTTGAGATACTTTGAGACCATTCGAAGAAGCAACACAAGAGGCCTCTGCTTCAAAGCACGTGTCTATGTCAAAGGTGATCCACTTGTTTCTTTACTTTTAAAAGTGACCACTTCCACAGTGCGAGGTGAGAACAGCCTTGCAAGACAGGTCTTACACGAATGCCAGCGAAGATTTCATTCAAATGAGACATTTTACAGCATTGCTGCATGCACGTTCCTCGACATTCGCTTTTTCGGAGCCAAGACAATGTGGAAAAGGTTAAAAAGCAAATCCGAACTGAAGTATCACCACTATCTGTGTCAAGTTGTCCTGTGCCTCCAACCCCAAGCTCTACAGAAAGAAGTTTGTGGTCAGGCTTTGACACATAAGCACTGACCACCCAACAGCACCGCTCTGCAAGCACCGATTCTCTCAATGAGATGCGGCGTTACATGGAGGAGAGGATAATCCCCAGAAACCAAGACCCCCCTCAAATGGTGGAAGGATCATGAAAGAACATTCCCTGTTCTCAGTTGTCTCGTCAAGAGATACTTGGGTATTGTAGCATCCTCAGTACCTTCCGAGAGGGTATTTTCCAAAACAGGAGAGATCATAAGCCACAAAAGAAACCATTTAAAGGGAAATAATGTTAACATGCTCCTTTTCCTCAACCAAAACCTAAGTCACAAATGAGTTATGAGCTCGAGTTCTAGTCCAGTAAAAAATGTTAAGTAAAAAAAAGTTACCAAGTTGTTTACAGTTAAGCTCTGCATCTTTGCATGTTTTATAGTAGCATCCATTAGCATTAAGTGTTCTAAGCAAAATCAAATCTGTTATTTTATTATTTCATTTATTTTATTATTGGTTTTTATAAATACTTAATGTGCAGTTTTATTATTATCATTTTTGTTTTGTGATTTAAATAACTGCAAATTTGTTGGCAAAGGATTGCTTATGTTAATAAACTTCTAACCAAGAAAAGACTGGGTTTTTGGTTTTTGTGTAAAGTAGAAATGTGCACATAAAGTTAAGTGTCAAATTGGATTCGCAGAAATTAATAGTACCATCAGTCTCAAACAATTTCAATCTGGATTATTGGACGAAAACAAAAAATAGAAAAAGTTATGCAGTGCAGATCAGCAATACGCGCATTAGTCTGCTACATTAAATAAAGCTAAATGTGTCATTTTTATTCACGGACTATTTCGCTATGAACATTGTAGTTCAAGAGAATTGTAAAAATAGGCAAAGTGTGTCTAATCCATAATTGGTTTTAAACAAAGGTAAGGAAATTCGGATGGGTATCTAAGACATAGATGTAGATGCGGGTGAGAAATGGATATAAAGTGACATAAGCTGTTCACCTGATAAAGGAAGTGTCATGCTGTTGTTGTTAATGTTATTCTCATTTATTATTTGAAATAATGGAAACGTTAAAAACGATAACAATAGGCTGAACAATGAGTTTGCTGTCGTTTTAATGTTTTTAATTATTCCCTGTAAGTGCTCACATGATTGTGTTTCATTGTGATCAGATGACTTAACATAACACTCTGGTATTGGTGTCGTATCGATATCGTGATACTGGCCAAGGTTTTACTTGGTAACGGATCGAATCTGAAATCACAGGTATCGCCCATCACTGCCAGCCAGTAGATATGTTGCCCCTTGTGTGTCACTCAGTTAGGTCAGTTTTGACTCTGTTGTGGTTAGAACATGTGTTGTAGTTTCAGTTTGATAGTTTAAGTTTAGCTTTTTTTTGTTGACCTCTTTTAGGGCCCACATTTTGTTAGTACATTTAAATTTCTTTGCATACGTTATATTCGGGTAAATAAAACCCATTTTCTTTTGTGACTTTATTGCCATGTGTCTACCTGCTCAGCCTATTCAGACCTCTGCATCTTCGGATTCTTTTTATACATAGTACTAACAACATAAGCAGGTGTAGGATAGTGCTTTCAGTCTACAGTGCATCCAGAAAGTATTCCCAGTTTTGTTATCTTAAAACTTTATTTCTAAATTGATTATTTTCCTCAAAATACTAAAAACAATACCTCATATTGACAACGTAAAGGACGCTTGTTTACAATCTTTGCAAATATCTTAAAAATAAAGAATGCAAAATAAATAAATAAAATCACATGTACATAAGTATTTACCAACTTTGCTTAATACTTTGTTAAAGCACCTTTAGCATCAATTACAGCCTGAAGTCTTTTTGAGTGTGATGCTACAAGCTTGACACATCCAGTTGTGGGCAGTTTCTCCCTTAGGTTGGATGGGGAGCTTCAGTGCACAGCCATTTTCAGATCTCTCCATAGATGTTCAATCGAGTTCAAGTCTGGGCTCTGGCTGAGCCACTCAAGCACATTTACAGAGTTGTCCTGTAGCCACGTCTTTGTCATCTTGGCTGTTTCCTTAAGCTTGTTGTCCTTAAAAAGGAGGAAACCTTGCCCCAGTCTGAGGTCCAGATGCTCTGGAACAGGTTTCCATCAAGGACGTCTCTGTACATTGCTGCATTCATCTTTCCCTCGATCCTGACTAGTCTTCCAGTGCCTGCCGCTGAAAAACATCCCCACAGCTTGATGCTGCCACCACCATGCTTCACTGTAGTGATGGTATTGGCCAGGTGGTGAGTGGTGCCTGGTTTCCTCCACACATGACACTTGGCATTCAGGCCAAGGATTTCAATCTTTGTTTCTTCAGACCTGAGAATTTTGTTTCTCATGGTCTGAGAGTCCTATAGCTGGACTGTCATGTGCCTTTTCTGTCTGGTCACTCTACCATACAGGCCTGATTGGTGGAGTGCTGCAGTGATGTTATTCTGAAGGGTTCTCCACTCTCCACAGAGAAGCACTGGAGCTCTATCAGAGTGACCATCAGGTTCTTGGTTATCTGCCTGACAAAGGCTCTCTCTCGATCGCTCAGTTCGGCCAGCCGGCTCTAGGAAGAGACCTGGTGGTTCCAATCTTCTTCCATTTATGGATGATGGAGGCCACTGTGCTCATTGGGAACTTCAATCCTGCAGAAATGTTTCTTTACTCTTCCCCACCTCTGTGCCTCGATACAATACTATTTCTGAGGCCTACAGACAATTCCTTGGACTTTATAGGTTGGTTTGTGCTCTGACATGTACTGTTAACTGTGGGACCATATATAGACATGTCTAATCAACAGAATTTCCCACAGCTGGAAAAATCTTAAGGATGATAAGTAGAAACGGGATGCACTAGAGTTCAACTTTGAATGTCATGGCCATGAATACCATGATTACCATGTATATACCTAGGTACCCAACTGTGGCGCGGGAAGGTAGAACGGTCATCCCCGGCTTCTTGGGTCACAAGTCGAAGTGTCCTCGAGCAAGACACTGAACCACAACTCCAGGTGAGAGTTGGCCAGCTGCATAGCAGCTCCCCCATCTGTGTGTGATTGTGAGTGTGAATGGGTGAATGAGAAGCAGTGTAAAGAGCTTTGAGTGCTATGAAGTAGAAAAGCACTATATAAGTGCAGAGCATTTACACGTGATTTTCAAACAAATTTCTTTCACATTTTTTTGAGGAAAATTATTAATTTGATCCATTTTAAAACAAGGCTGTAACACAACAAAATGTGGAAAAAGTTAAGTGCTGTAAAAAGACTTTCTGGATGAACTGTACCTGTCACATTCAATTCAATTCAATTCAACTTTATTTATATAGCGCCAATTTACAACAAAGTAATCTCAAGGCACTTTACAGAATAAAGTCCAGACTACACAAGTATGTAGAAGTAACCCAACAAATCCCCCTTGAGCAAGCCCTAGGCAACAGTGGAGAGGAAAAACTCCCTTTAATGGGAGAAACCTCCAGCAGAACCAGGCTCAGGGTGGGCGGCCATCTGCTTTGACCGGTTGGGGTGAGTGGAAAGTGGAGAAAGAAAAGAAAAGAGCAACGAAAAGCAACAACAAAACAACAACAACAACAAAAAAAAAGCAACAACAAAGCATTGTACAGGTTGTAGGACACAGAATTTATGGCATACAGTGCTGACAAATAAATGTATAGAGAAAAGCTAGTTAGGGTTGAGTGAGGATTTTTAACTATAAGCTTTATCAAAAAGGAGAGTTTTAAGCCTAGTCTTAAAAAGTCCAAATTCGGGGAGCAGACACCCTCTCTGGGTGTCTGCTCCCCGAATTTGGATTGGAAGCTGGTTCCACAGGAGAGGAGCTTGATAGCTAAAGGATCTGCCTCCCATTCTACTTTTGCAAACTCTGGGAACCACAAGTAGGCCAGTATTTTGGGATCGAAGTGGTCTAATCGGGCGATACAGGACTATGAGATCTTTTAAATATGATGGAGCTTGACCATTAAGAGCTTTGTATGTAAGAAGCAGGGTTTTGAACTCTATTCTAAATTTTATGGGAAGCCAATGAAGAGAAGCTAGTGAAGGTGAAATATGATCGCTCTTTCCTAATCCAGTCAGCACTCTTGCTGCAGCATTTTGGATTAATTGAAGGCTTTTTAGAGAGTTATTAGGACACCCCAGAAGTAGGGAATTACAGTAGTCCAACCTAGAAGTAACAAACGCATGGACCAGTTTTTCGGCATCACTTTGAGACAGGATGCTTCTAATTTTAGCAATGTTCCGTAGGTGGAAGAAGGCTGTTCTAGAGATTTGTCTTATATGTGACGTAAACGCCAAATCTTGGTCAAAGATAACTCCAAGGTTCCTCACCGCAGTACTAGAGGTCAAAGTTATGTCATCTAAAGTAACTATATTGTTAGACAGCATATTTCTCATGTTTTTAGGCCCAAAGAGGATGATTTCAGTTTTGTCTGAATTTAGAAGTAGGAAATTGTAGGACATCCAGGTCTTTATGTCTTTTAGACATGCTTCAAGTTTGACTAATTGGTTAGTATCTTCTGGTTTCACAGATAAATAGAGCTGCGTATCATCTGCATAGCAGTGGAAGTTTATGGAATGTTTCCTAATAATTTTGCCTAAAGGTGACATGTACAGATTAAAAAGTATTGGTCCTAACACAGAGCCCTGTGGAACTCCATAGCTGACTTTGGTGCATAAAGAAGAGTCATCATTAACATGAACAAGTTGGAATCTGTCTGACAGATAAGATTTAAACCAATGTAATGTGGTTCCTTTAATCCCAAATCCATGTTCTAGTCTCTGTAATAAAATCTTGTGGTCAATGGTGTCAAATGCGGCACTAAGGTCTAGTAAGACGAGTATGGACACAAGTCCATTATCTGAAGCCAGGAGAAGATCATTGGAGACATTTACCAGTGCTGTTTCTGTACTGTGATGAGCTCTAAATCCTGACTGAAAGTCTTCATACAAATTATTCCTGTAAAGGTGATCACATAATTGTTTTGCAACTACTTTTTCAAGGATTTTAGAAATAAACGGGAGATTTGATATTGGTCTATAGTTGGCTAAATCACCTGGATCAAGACAAGGTTTTTTAAGTAATGGTTTGATTACAGCAACTTTATAGGCCTTTGGTACATAGCCAGTTTCTAAAGATAGGTTAATCAAATCTAATATGAAAGTGTCTATTAAAGGTAGAACAGCTTTAAGCAATTTGGTTGGAACAGGGTCTAAAAGACATGTTGTTAGTTTTGAGGAGGCGATAGTTGAACTTAGCTCAGTGAGATCTATGAGTGTAAAGCAGTCTAAGATGGATTGGGGCCTTATTGAGGATTCTATAGCTGTTGTACATGAAGATCTAGCCGTAATATTTGTAGGGAGGATCTGGTGAATCTTTTCCCTAATGGCTACAATTTTACTAGTAAAGAAAGACATAAAGTCATTGCTGCTCAAAGTTAAGGGAATACTAGGCTCAGCAGAACTATGGCTCTTAGTCAGCCTGGCTACAGTGCTGAACAGAAACCGGGGGTTGTTCTTGTTTTCCTCTATTAATGCGGAATAATATGCTGTTCTGGCATCACGGAGAGCTCCTCTGATTCACTGCCTTCTTTTTCAGAGGGGCAACTGTATCTAGTATCCTACGCAGTGAAGCGGCGGAATCGTCAACTAAATAATCAATTTGCACAGGAGTAAGATGGCTACTCACCATAGTATTGACACATGGTGGTGAAAAAGATGAAGAAATAATTTCTTTAAATGTATTCACAGCATTTTCAGATAAACATCTGCTGTAGTGGAATTTTTTCCTAACTGCTGTATAGTCCGTTATTGTAAATTCAAATGTTATTAGAAAATGGTCAGACAGAAGAGAATTATGAGGAAATACTATTAAATTATCAGTTTCAATGCCATATGTAAGTACAAGGTCCAAGGTGTGACTAAAACAATGAGTGGGTTTATTTACATTTTTGGAAAAACCAATTGAATCTAATAATGAATTAAACGCAGTGCTCAGACAGTTACTGTCAGCATCTACATGAATGTTAAAGTCACCCACTATAATGACATTATCTGTACTAAGCACTAAATCCGATAGAAAATCAGAAAATTCAACCAAAAACTCTGAATAAGGGACTGGAGGACGGTACACGATAACAAATAATAGTGGTTTTTGAGTTTTCTAGTTTGCGTGTGAAAGGCTAAGAGTAAGACTCTCAAATGAGTTATAACTATGTTTAGGTCTAGGAATTATTGATAAGCTAGAGTGAATATTGCTGCTACTCCTCCACCTCGGCCTGTGCATCTAGGAACATGATAATTAATATGACTTTGGGGGGTTGACTCATTTAAACTGACATATTCTTCCTGCTGCAACCAGGTTTCAGTGAGACAAAATAAATCAATTTGATGATCATTTATCAAGTCATTTACTAACAGAGATTTAGAAGAGAGAGATCTGATATTTAATAATCCACATTTGAAAGTTTTGGGTTTTGGTTCAGTATGAGCAGTAGTCTTAACTTGTATTAGGTTTTTATGATTAACTCCCCTTGTGTTCATTTTTGGTTTAAAAAGTTTAATTGGTCGTGGAGCAGACATAGTCTCTATGGGGCAAAGAGCAGTGTGGTTAAGATCATAGCATTCAGCAAAATAATAATATTCCCTTGGGGAAAAATTAGAATCCATAACAGCTGCATTTTGTCTGTTGGTAACGTCAGATTCTATAAATATCTCGGGCTGTTTATACCTGTGGATGTTGTCGGGTGTTGGAGCGGAAGATGCAGGAGAGGTGAGCACATCAGAGCCACAGGTGTTTTCAATGGTCAGTCAGTCTCCGGAGACTGAGATGCTGTGGACAATGTTCTCAGTCAACATCCGTGATCCCAGAAAGTTCGGGTGCAGTCCATCTTGCTTGAAGTACTGAGGACGATCCCAGAAAAGATTGAAATTGTCTACGTAAAAGAGTCCGTGTGCGGAGACTTGTGGTTGAAGCCATGTGTGCAAGCTGAGGAGTCTGGAGAACCAGCCAACACCGCGACCCAGCGTGGGAATTGGGCCGGAAATGAAGAACCGTCTGTCGTGGAAACTCTCCAGTGAGTTGAAAAATGACACGAAGTCACGTTTCAGCAACTCAGACTGTTGGCGTTTGGTGTCATTTGTGCCAACGTGTATCACTACTTTTGTTGCTGTAGGATGTTTTTCAATCAGGTTTGGAATTTTCTCCGCTATGTCAGTGACTGTGGCTCCAGGAAAGCAAAACGTTTTAGCTGATTTTAAGCGGACGTCTCTAACGATGGAGTCGCCAATAATTAGCATGGTCGGACCGGGAGGACGGTGCGGTGGAGAGGTGCACCGAGGAGGAGCATGTGGATTCCTCTCTGGAGGCATGGTGTTGGTGGCGGTGGCACGTCTGGTCTGGCGAGGCCCCGGCAGCAGGCCCCGACCACGCTGCCCGCGGGAGGTGGAGCCGTGTGGTATCTCAAGGGACAGGGAGTCACAGGGAACCGCCGCCGGGGTAGTCGGACTTTCCAGCTCTTCAAGAACAGTGAAACGGTTCTCCATCTGGACCGGGGAAGGTGGTCCAATGGACTGGTTGACAAGATTAGCTGCAGCAGGTGTAGTCCGATGTCTCCTTTTAGCCGGGATCCAGGCCTCCTGTGTCAGCGGCGAGGAGCAGGCCCGTGTCGGGACAGGCCGTTGGTCGTCCGACAGGGCCAGAAGGCCGCGGGTTGGCATCACGTTTCCAGCGGAAGCAACAGGCCCAGACCACGGCAGCGTGTCATCGGTGTCCTGGGTCACTGAGCAAACAGCTGGGTGGATAGAAACTGTTTGTTCCATGTAGCTCGAGGTATTAAGAGCTGCGAGGTGCTTCGCTTGTGTGGTGGCAACGTTGGAAAACCCCAAGATAAGTTCATTTTTTTTGCTTAGTTCGTTTTCCAAAAGTTTGATGGTTTCTTGCAACTGCGTGAAAACGTGTACACAGTTTGAACAGACCAGCATTTGGAAACTACGGAAGTGACGTCAAGCGCAGTAAAGGAAAGGATTTTTTTTCTCTCTCACTGTGTGTTCTCTGCTGTCTATCAGGCATTAGGGTGTCAGGGTATCAGACCACAGGTCAGTTTTCTGAATAACCTCAGTCCATTTTAAATAAGCTGGGGTTCAGAGAAGATGGCCTTTCTGGATCTTTTTTATACACATGGTTGTTTCTTTGAATAGTAGAGATTTAACTTAAATTTGTGGATACAGAAAAAAACTGTGTACACGGACAGTGGTTTTTTAGAGATGTTCCTGAGCCCTTGCAATGACTCCCATTGCAGAACCATGTCTGTTTTTAATGCAGTGGTGCCTGAGGGCCTGGAGATCACAGCCAGTGAATACTATTTTTGGCCTTGTCCGTGGTGTTCAAAGATAACAGATCTCGTGTAAACTCTTTTAATAATCAGTAATGATCCTGACTGACCTGTTGCCAGTTAACCTCATTAGAGGCAAGATGTTCCACCAGGTGGAGCTTTTGAATCACACAACATTTGTTGTCTCTGTTCCCACTTTCAGATTGTTGGCAACAAATTTTTAAATTAGCAGATTTTTTTCAACAACCAATTTCACTTCAAAATCTGATATGTCCTCTTTGTATTATTTACAAAATATATATTAAATGATTTGCAAATGGGGTTTGTAAAATTACTTCAACTTTTTAAAAAATATGGTAATGTTCTCACGCTGGATAAATTGCCGCCATCTTGGCAGCTGCAAACCCCGGCTTACAGGCTCCATCGCTGAGATTACCATATTTGTACATCAGCTCCAAAGGCCTGTGGACATGGATGAATAAAGAAAGATAATGTTACCTACGCTAAATATTATCACACAAACCACAATTTATACTCACTGGCCACTTTAATAAGTACAGCTGTACAATCTTAGGCAATCGAATACAGCAGCTCATCCATGAATTCTACTTTTACAATGTTATAATTTCTCAGTTGAAGCTGTCAGAATGGTGATAATTTTACTCTCTGTTATTGAGGTTGAAGTGGTTGGTGGAGTCATATTGGAATGCATTATAAAAAGAGGTGGTTCTAATGTTTTGGCCACCTTATTCATTTTAAACAGGGTGGACAAAACCTTAGAAAACCACCTCTTCTTATAACGCACTCCAGTACGACATCACTAACCACTTCAACCTCAATAACCTCAATACGAGTGTTTCAACTCAAAAACTGAAAAGTTTTGACATTGTAAAAATTCATGGCAGAGCTGCTGTATTGGACAGCATTACATTATACAGGTGTACCTAATGAAGTGGCCAGTGAGTGTACATAAAGTTACAAAAAATTACACAAAGTATTCACATGGAAAAATAAAATGACCCATGGACCTCAGGCCATTACTGAAAAAATGCATAAAAACAAATCCCCAAGGATTAGTACCTAGACTTTAACAAGGAAGTCAAACTTGTATAATTAGTAAAATGTGTACTCACAGACTAACATCATCCAGCTTCAGACGGAACCCTTGCTTGTCATACACTATAAAAAGGAAACAAGGAAAGTAAATATGACAGTAAATGATATGCTTAAACTTTCAGAATTTCAAAGGGTTATTTTTATGAAGTCATTTAATTGTAAAATGAGGTGGCTGCAGATGCCTCAACACAATGGAAAACTCAAAACCTGTGAAAACCTGCTTTCAGTGGATGCATGACAACCATTAATAGTAAGTGTATAAACACTGCTTGTGATTTTGTCTTGATGACAGGTTGTGTCATGTGGTCTCCTTTTTTCATTGGCTGCCAGTCATAAGAGCCAACTTTGCACTGCAACAACTGGTGTCATTTCTATAATAAAATGTTACAGAAACTTTTTACAAAGTTAAAACTGTTTAACTGTATATTGCATCATGGTTAAAAAAAACAACTACATTAGCTAACAGCATTTTTCCACAACAACATATTGTACAATTACAGGCAAGTTCACTGTAGATGGGTTGAAGATGATGATGTAGGTGATGCACATTACAGCTGAATACTGTTGATTTAGGTGGTTGAATGTGAATGAGGAACAAGAGCATTTGATATCCAAAGCAGAGGAGACAGTCATTTCCTTGTTGAGCACAAAATTGTCTTATTTGTAAAGAGTGACGGCAATTTGCCATTATTGTAACTAAGCTGAAGCTGCGTTGACCCCAGCTACACTGAAGAGTGAAACTGCAGGTTGGTCAAAAACTGGGCAAACACATCGGGAAAGACTAGTTATGCTGCGTGTCAAGAACTCCATAAAGTTGCATCATTTCAAAGTAATACTACCTAGTTTAGGTCTTATTGCAATTTCGAGAATGTAACTACACGTGATATATTGTAATATTTCTGTGCAGTTTTTGATGGTTAATGCTAATTAGTGCATTAAAAGGAAAGTGACATTAGCATAGCTTTGGTGTTGTTAGTTAATGTCTAAAGCTAAAACTAGCTCGGTGTGATGTAGTTTGTGACCGTTGAGTTGACAGAAGTCACTGAGGTGTGGGACACTTTATTAGAAAAAGAGGAGCAGGTAAAAGCTTGGACCACGTGAACATGAGAAGCCTCCGGGCTACTCGGATCTGAAGCTGATGTCTGCTAGAGATCCGAGTCCAACACAGCTTCCCCTTCTTTCCTCCCCTGTTCCTCATTTGTGCTGCGCTCCATGTACTGGTCAGTACAAACTAACTCCGTTTGTGTGTCTTTGAGCAGATGACGCAGCCATAAGCTCTCCGAAATAAAATATTTTTTCTTTAAGTTGAAGTTAAACTGTTTAGTGTCACACTGTTGCAGCTTGGGTTTACACAACAGTGACTCCACAGCTCCTAACCTGTGTCCACACTGCAGGCTAAAGTTCAACTTGATGCCGTCATATTTAAAACAGATGTGTTGGAGACGGTAAAAAAGTTCAGGTCAAATTTACTCATAAAAGAAACAATCAAAATCCAACTCTAAAATGGACTAAGCTATAAAATAAGTTATAGCAGATATTGTAACATGAAGATAAACAGTAAAACTCTCAAACATATCTCATCTCTTTTTAGAGGGGAAAAAAATTGTTAGCAGTTATTTCTGTTTATCCCACGGAGGAACTACTTCCTTGTATTACAATCACAGGCCAATCTGAGCAATTATAGGTCAATTAACTAGCAAAAAGATTTTGAATTGAAATAGCTGGAAATTTTCTTATTTTATGATTTGTATACGGTTTTCTGTTGATAAATATTCAACCAGAGTTTAGGTAGATAAAACTACATAACTATTGGTTAGTAACTCATACAATCTTGTGACAAGAAATTCAAATGATCCCTTTAACTGTTAAGATGACTCCACATTTCCATTGTATGGAAACTGAGCTACTTCCTGCTTCAGCTGGGAAATTTTCATTTTATAAAGGGTAAACGATAGGTTTGTCGTGTACAAGCGTATGGATTTTGCTCTCATGTAGAATGACTGATCAGTTTTGTCATTAACTTTCTTTTTATGTAATTTTCACATATTTCATTGGAACCAATGCAACCAGTTGAGACTCCTGTTTTATTTAACAGGAAGAGAAACTAATGCAATATGGATTTTGGATTACTTTTGCACTATGGTCTCATTTAAAACACTTCTGAATATGTATTGTAAAATCTGCTTATGTAAAAAGCAAAAATTACCTGTAAAACATTTTATAACATATTGTTCAATGAATTATCACGTCATTAACTGTAATTTCTGCAATTGTAATAGAATACAAGATAAAGTTGTAAACTAGATTACAATTATTTATTGTTTTTCTATCAAAAAACAAAACATTGCTGTAATTGTAAATACAACAAAACCTCATACGATAAAAAAATATATTATATAATTACTGTATATTCCACAGGGAATTCATTACAGTGAAGTATGACAAAGAATGATGGTTCCCAGCCTTAAAATTTCATTTTAAACCGTGCTCCTATTTGTTCCAAGGCATTTAGTGGAAAAAACCAAGCTCAGTGCGGAGTTTTGCAAGGCTTCTTCAGGACCCAGAGAACATTGTCAGGAAAAACCACCTTGCTGCTCCTGGTTCCTTAACCCAAATCCAAACTTAAGTAGAGTTGTTAGTAGTTTGTGCAGCTATTTAGGCTTACTGCAATAAAATACATTTATTTTAGCTTATGACTGCTCAGAATTACTTCTGACCTAATCTTTGCCTACTTATTCATTATTATAGTAGCTCCCTCTGTTTTCTAGTAATTCAACAATTTCTAACATGTAGTCCTTGACTCTGAGTTATTCAGGATTCATTAGGGTCCACTTATTATCAGATGAGTTCTGATACATTTCTTACTGCTACTACTACTACTACATCCCACTACTAAATCAGGTTTGTCTCATCCTCACTTTAACAAATACTGCTATGATGGGTAGAATGTAATGGGTCTTATACTGTAAACACCAGATAAAGCAAAATAGGAACTAGACGTAAAGACCTGTGATCCTCTCACTTTGCTTAAAAGCACACTCTATCCAGATGTTGCAGCGTTGCCCTCTACTGTTCTTTCTGTGCAGTGGAGGGTGACAATATGCAAACCCAGTGTTTCTGGATTATTATTACAATCTTGCATTCTTTGTGAAATAATCTGTGGTTACAAGATTAGCCGAATCATTTGAAACATATATAACTTGTTGATAATAAGAGGGATTCTGTCATTAGCATTTACTAAGAAATTGCTTACAAACCTGGACTACACTTATGATGCTATGTTATCAGCATCAAATTCAATACTATTTAAAATATTTAGTTTTGCTAGTAAAGTCTTTATACTTAAGTACTTTAAGTAAATGTAAGAAAAGAAAAATGTATTTGAAGTAGCACTCCTGTTAATAGCAGAGGTTGTACTTGTACTTTTACTGGAGTATTAAGCTTATATACCTCTACCGTCTCTGCTGTGACACAATCAAATAGAATCCCTTGAAGGCCTGTCATACACCAAAACAAATGATGGTGATTCAGCATACTAGAGAGTTTGTGTGTGGGTTGTGAGTGCGAATGGGTGAATGAGAAGCAGTGTAAAGCACTTTGGGTACCAGTAAGGAAAAAAAGTGCTATGTAAGTGAAGACCATTTACACTATAAAAGGATTTTACAACTCTTGAAAGTGGTCATGACAACTGCTGTTGTAATATTTACCTTGAAAATGATTCATTCTTATTAAGATAAGAAGATTTCAGTTTTAAAGCCATTAAACTGTCCCAAATAAACATAAGTACTAAGTACTTCATGTCATGAGGATCTTTTTTGGTGCAGTATATGATGTATGAGCCAAACAAGGGGGTTAGTTTAGTTACTTGTTTTATGTAATGTGTGTTTGTGATGTGTCTATGTACTGAGGATGTCTTTAGTGACATCATATGGCTTTGATAGTTTGCCTTTGAAGATTACCTTTAAGTTTGTTGACCAGTGACACAGTAACTGAAGCAGAGGAAGTGATTACAAGAAAGGTGTGGACCACATCAAGGTAGAAGAAAAGGGTTCTGTGTGTAGCTGTAGAGGCACACGGTTTCTTACCGAGTTCTACGAGTTCTGCAAGTCCTGTGAGTTCAGGCATACTTTGGGAAACTTGTTTGATTAAACAGATAGTGTGTGTGCCTGTGAGATCACTGTGCTTAAAGTTGTATGTACAATTGATCCGTCGTTGGCTAAGTTGAGAAGCAAGTACAATAAATGTTCAATGTTTGCCTAACAACGATCTCTGGAGTGTGAAGTATGAGCTGAAGAGTTAGGAGCGTCAGATTCGATTAAGATCACCTCTACAATATGATACTGCAAAAGGAATTCACAGGTGCACACAAAAATTTTGTCTGCAAATTTACAGAAAAATGTATCGAAAGTAATTCTGAGGAGCTTCATCATGCAGCAAGATAATAAACAAAAACAAACTGTCAACGCAACAAATTACTTCATCAGAGTGAGTGAGTCAATCACTAAATCTTAACCTGTCTGAACGTGCATTTAATCAGCATAAGAGGAGAAACCCCCAAAACAAACAACAACTGAAGGAGGCTGCAGTAAAAAGCCTGGGAAAGCATCAAAAAAAAAAACAAAAACACAACAACTCACAAACCAGTAAGTCACAGGCTCAATGCAGTTACTGCAAAGTTGGCTCTTCTAACCAATCTAAGAGCAGCAGTGATTTCTGCTTGATTAGTGAGTTTTGTTTCATTTTATGAATTTTTATTTCAGGACTGCTACCTGAGGGGCTGTGCAAAGTGTTCATTTACTTTAAAACTCTTTTAGTACTTTTGCTAAAATGTGGGTCATCCGATCCAAAAAAATGTTTTATATTGTTCAACATATCTAGCTATAAATACCATCAAATAAAAGCTGAAATTCTAGACTTATCTCATATCCATATTTTCAAACATATGACGTTGTTGTTTCAAAACCTCTAGAGGGTACTGCAAATAGCCATGAAATGCATTACTGGATGCTGTTGCATTGCTATATTTTTTATTTATTTTCCCCCCCCAGGGCCCACTTGATGGAATTATAAGACGGCTTGATTATTATTACAGTAAGCCTTCTTATCAATTGGCATAAATTGAAGGCTGCCTTTTGAATGTAGTGTAATGATGGCCATGGTTAAAGGTGAAGGCAAAGCAAATAATGAGTTCACTCTGACTTTCTTGTCACCAACCTTTTTACCATGGAACCCCTGGTATCCCAATTCACACACATACAAAAATACCAAAAGAATAACAATGAATTGTTATCAGCATAATGAGCAACCAGCTCATAGCTGAGCATATTTTATTTTACTCTACAAAATCAAAAGTTTTTTAACGCGCACACATTTGTTTTGTTGTTACTTACAACAAAACAAAAACTCATAGAATAAATTTTAAGCTAAATTATGTTGGGTTTTTTTTGTCCTTTTGGCTTATCCTCTGAGTTCCTATGAGTACAATTTTTACGCCGGATGCCCCATACAGCTTACTGTGTGTGTGTTTGTGTGTGTGTTGTGTCAAACTAAGACAGACAGAAAAGACGCAGCTCACCGATACATGAAAATGTAGGAGACTCACGATAGCATTTTATTCCATAACAATGTTGTTACAATATTTACCTGCTGGTGTTGCAGAGTCTACTGAGATATACGCTACTATCCAATAACTAAATCCACCTGCAGTTGGCACATGGCAGGTGTTAATATCCAGATGCACATTATGTAATCACTAGCTTTGAGACAACCAGGCCTATTGTACAGTATGTGTTACTACAATTATAATCAGTAAATGCCTTCTTCCTTAACAAACTAGTGGCCACCTTGAGCTGACAGCCTCACAACCTGAGAGCAGACAAAGCCTCCCACCACTTCCCAAAATTATCTAAACAAAAACAAAACGAAAGACTTACAAACATCAAGATTATCTTATATTGTGTTAGCAGGAAAGACTGGCAGAGTGAAGCACTTCAGGGACAAAGAGAAAAAGTTGCTCTGAGATGACCTCAATAAAACCCCTTAATGCTGTGACTGCACAGATAAAAAAAAAAGCTTATAACTTATCAAACTCATTCATTGTTTATCTTCCCACTGGGGCAAACCTCTACAGAAGAAATGAAGTGAAAAAGAAGAGAAAACGCAGATAAGCCAGTGAGGCGCATAGTTTAGGCTAAGCTGACACTATCTCTGCACCATGTTGGGTGAAAAGCTGAAACAAGAACAGCTAATGGAAAAGACAACATGCTTGAAGAGAAAATAAGCAGCTTGTGTTGTTTCTGGATGGTGCAGCCCGATGCATATCTACCAAATATCAATTTCTGAGTAAACATTTGGCTGTCAGTCTGTCTCAGTGAGGTCAAAGTTTGCATCAAAAGTCATAGTGCAAATTAAATGGATTTATTTCCCCCTCCATACTACTACAGGCAATAAGCAGAAGCTACCAGTGACAAGCACTGAGGTAGATTTAGATAACACGACATGAGATGTACACAGATGTACATCTCATGACAACCCACATCTCTGATATGCTCACTCACTCAGTGATAAGGGTTAGTGAAGTGTCTCTGTGGTTAGAGAAGCAATTAGCCAGGCAGATGGTTAATAAACATTTACTTAGACAGAAGATACTCATAGGCCTTATAACAATTAATATGTGCATTCATAATAGCTTTCTGACATTTTTTCTAAAATGTTGTAAGAATGGGACAAAAAACTCTAATCACTAATTCTGCTTTTGTTTTTGTTTTAAACAAAAAATTAAGCAACATGGCTTTTTAAAATGGTTCTGCCTATATCTGTGTACCATTTGTTCCATGGATAATATGCTATCCATATAAAATTCTGACCACCTCTGTATTTAAGGCAATCCAATACAGTGGCTCTGCCATGAATTCTATACTTTTTTCAAGCATTGCAGGCTGATATGGTGTGATGTCACGAATATTAAGCCTTGTGCTTATGTTTAGGTTAGAAGAAACTGCTGATTTCTTACGGCATGACCTTTATTTTCTGTTGTTGATGGACAAAAATAAAGAACTTTAAATATATATAATATCAACTGTGGAATCTGCAGGAAAATTATGAAAGTTGAAACGGAATGGATTGAAATTATTTACAGTACTTGATCAGGATCTGGGACATTTTCAGTTCACTACAACTAAATGTAGAAGATCCATGCAAATATAGAATTAACTTTAAAAGTTTATCTATGTTTTGAATAGAATGTAATTTTATATATATATATATATATATATATATATATATATATATATATATATATATATATATATATATATATATATATATATATATATATATATATATATATATATATATAAATGTAAAATTTAATGTTTCAGCACATCAAATTTACTTACAAAAATTGACAGCTCCAATAGAACAAACATTAAAATTTGGACTTCATTCAAGTCATTTGAACATGACTCAATTTTCATAACTTTCTTAACTCATAAACCCAAATCTAAATAACCTACACCGTAAAGGCTCAAAAAGTTCTTTTCAAGGTATGTTTTTGGTCTGCGTAAAGACAACGGGCAACTCCACACACAAAGGCCCCTGCCAGCAAGCCAGGATTTGAAGCATGCAAAAACCTAATTTTAAGGTGGCAGTGCTAACCAGTCTGCCCCTAGTCCTCTCAGGATATTGTGATTTTTGTCATACGGTTCCACAAAAAATTTATATACCAATTTAATGCCCAGCCCTATTCTATGATAGATGTCATCCCATTTCCCAATTTTTGTATTTATCTATAGCCACAACCACTGTCAAGCCATCTTATTAAAAAAAAAAAAGAAAAAAAGAAAAAAATCTAAACTATTGTATCACCATCATACTAACAAGACAGCACAAGTAGCTACAAGGTTGGTTTGAAAAGATTAATCTACAGCTAAATTGTCTGGCACATATTTTTGGCTGCTAAAATTTTCCATACTCAGGAAAGGCTTAAGTGCACTAAATAGCAAGTATTCGCACGGCTCTACTTAACACACCATTTACTAATCAGGCCTGGACACAAGTTAGCAGACACGCCTGTATTTCACATCCTTAATTCTACCAACTCCGAGTAAAGCTTTCACCCATAGCAAGCAGTGCAAAAACATCCACTTAAACCGTTTCCCAAATTGCTAGCAAATGCTGATATGCCTGAGGTAATAAAGCCATTTTCTTCTCTTAAACAAATGTACTTTCTGAGAACCTGAGTTGAGTTAACAGACTGTGAAGAAAAATAGGATGTTCATTTAAAGAGTAATAATGAAAGAAGACATATTAATCAAACCTGGTGGATTTGGGGATGTAGCATGAATCTAATTGAAAAAAAAAAAACAGACCAGTGTGAAGTTTAGTTATTAAAATATTTAAAAATATGTGCTTTTCTACTTTTCAGTATTAATAACGATACCTTAATGCATTAATAATACCATCAAAGGTATCATTAATTTAATGTGCATTAATACAACCCCACATCATCACGAAGCCTCCTTTGAACTGTGCACCTTAACAACTCCCCTGTTCAGCATAGATTTCCAAAAAGAGTTTCAGGTTTTTGGGGTTGTTAGCCTGTATCTGTATCTTGTATACATGTTGTTGTTGTGTTCCATGGTTAAGCAAAAACAATCTGTGTTTTTCCTGGCAGTGTTGTGTGTGTGTACAATTCATTTTACCAGGATGAGAATTTTTACAATTTGAATAATGAGCTATATTTTAAATGCTTCTAGCATCTTGTGAAGACAAACACCCCAGAACAATGTGTAAAAAACAATATGGGATTGGTGATTTGGTGAATAATGCTTCTAAACATAGAGCCTACAAAAAAATTTACATTTTGTTTATTTTATTTGTACAAGTTGCAATGTAAATTTTTGTGAAACTAATGGGACCACCAGCACATCGGAATGAATGAATGCTAATTTTTTTCTTTTTTTTTTTTATATTTCATTGAAACTTTTCTCTATAAAAGCACACTTTCCCAAGCAAAAATGTTCCTATGTTTGCTTATGTCTAAATTACCGCAGATATCCTTTACGGTATCTAATGTCCTGTATGGTGATGCTTGCATTCACTAAAGAAAAAGGTTAGAGACCTTAACTCATAATTATGAGATGTTTCTTGTAATTATGAGATACCAGTTGTTTTTCATAATTACGAGATCTGTATCTCATATTTACAGGTTATGTTTCTTGTAATTACAAGGTACAGGACTTGGGGATCTCCTAAATATGAGAACATTTCAGAACCTGCATTAGATTAATCAGGTTTTTAGGATGTCATCAGTATCACCACAGTTATGTAACGGTTTTCAATACTTCCAAAATGTTATAGTAATTCAGAACTGTCGATAGATAATGCAGCAGATTTAGCTTTTCAAAATGTCATCAAATGGCTGTAAACTGTAAACAGCAGAAGTGTAGCTTCCAAAGTCCTGCCTCAGATGAAACGGACAGCGTTATACAATATGCTGCAAGTTAAACCTGGCTTTATAGCGAAGTTTAATTTGAAACATAACTCGTAAACATAACTCGTAAATATGAGATGCAGATCTTATTATTACAAGAAGCATAACTCGTTCCGTAGCTCGTATTTACAAGATCCATATATCATAATTAGTAGATAAGGTCTCAATTTATTTATTTATTTTTGTGTGTGAATGCAATGCCTGCCTAAGATAGAGTAGGACCAATATATTCTAATGTATTGATATAATAAGTAGAAAAATAATAGAGCAAAATGTGTTTTGTTGCAGGTCTAGGACAGCGTTCACACTGTTGAACAAAAAGTTTAACAGTTTTCATGGAATGACCCTTCTGTCTCTTTTTTTTGCTTTTCTGCTCTTTATGTGCTAATCCATTAAACTGGTTTAAAATATACATTTCAAAGTTTAGCTCAAGCAGACATGAAGCTTTAGAACATATACTGCAGTTCTACAAGAAAACATAAAAAGGGAATTCAATTTTAAAATGTTTGAAAGATACTGCTTTATGGAACCAAAAAAATCCTTATACGGTTGTAACTAAGGGCTGAAATCAACCTGCTGTATGAACACACAAGTTCCTCCTTCAGTGTTTGTATTTTTGTTAAATGGATCAACTGTGAATAAATATGATTTCAAATATAATACTGGCACCACGAAAGCACAACAAATATGTAATCAACCAGCCATTTTTTGTGAATGTGTTTGTTTTTCCTTTGAAATATGATCTCTCTAGTTCCAGTCAGCACTCTTGCTGCAGCATTTTGGATTAATTGCAGGCTCTTTAGTTACTGGGGCATCCTGAAACTAGGGAATTAAAGTAGTCCAACCTAGAAGTAACAAATGCATGGACTTTTTTGGCATCACTTTGAGACAGGATGCTCCTAATTTTGGCAAAGTTCCGTAGGTGGAAGAAGGCTGTTCTAGAGATTTGTTTTATATGTAAGTTAAAGGATAAATCCTGGTCAGAAATTGTTCCAAGGTTCCTTGCAGTAGTACTGGAGGCCAGACTTATGCCATCTAGAGTAATGATATGGTTGGACATCATATTTCAGAGATTTTTAGGCCCAAATACTATGACTTCAGTCTTGTCTGAGTTTAGAAGTAAAACATTGTGGGACATCCAGGTCTTTATGTCTTGTAGACTTGAAGCTTTATTAACTGATTATTTTCATCTGGTTCCATAGATAAATATAGCTGGGTATCATCAGCATAACAGTGGAAATTTATGGAGTGTTTTCTAATAATGTTGCCTAAATGAGACATATATAAAGTAAAAAGTATTGGTCCTAACACAGAGCCTTGTGGAACTCCATAGCTAACCTTTGTGTGCATGGAGGATTCATCATTAACATGAACAAACTGAAATCTATCAGATAAGATTTAAACCAACATAGTTCAGTTCCTTTAATCCCAATTTCATGTTCCAGTCTCTGTAATAAAATGTTATGATCAATGGTATCAAATGCAGCACTAAGATCTAACAGAACAAGTATAGAGATGAGTCTAGTATCTGAGGCCATGAGAAGATCGTTGGTGACTTTTACCAGTGCTGTTTCTGTACTATGATGAACTCTAAATCCTGACTGAAAGTCTTCATACTAATTATTCCTATGAAGGTGATCACATAATTGTTTTGCAACTACTTTATTAATTATTTTAGAAATAAAGGGGAGATTAGATATTGGTCTGTAATTAGCTAAAACACCTGGGTCAAGACAGGGTTTTTTAAGTAATGGTTTAATTACAGCTTCCTTATAGGCCTGTGGTACATAGCCTGTTTCTAAAGATAGACTGATGATATCTAACATGAAAGTATCTATTAAGGGTAAGGCTTCCTGAGCAGCTTAGTTGGAATAGGGTCTAGCAGACAGGATGTTGGTTTAGATGAGGTAATAATTGAAGTTAGCTCAGAGAGATCTATGGGTATAAAGCAGTCTAACAGGGATTGGGGCCTTATTGATGACTCTAGCACTGCTGTACACGAAGATCTATGTAATATTTGGGGGGAGGATCTGGTGAATTCTTTCTAGCTACAATTTTATTCATAAAGAAACTCATGAATTCATTGCTGCTCAGAGTTAAGAGAAAACTAGGCTCGGCTATAGTAGAATTTTTCCCTAACTGCTGTAAGGTCCGTTATTGTAAATTCAAATATTATTAAAAAATGGTCAGACAGAAGAGGGTTGTGCAGAAATATTGTTAAAGTATCCGCTTCAATTCCATACGTAAGGACAAGGTCTAAGCTGTGACTGAAACAGTGAGTGGGTTTATTTACATTTTGGGAAAAACCAATTGAATCTAATCATGAATTAAATGCAGTGCTCAGGCAGTTAGTGTCAGCATCTACATGAATGTTAAAGTCACCAGCTATAATGACTTATCTGTACTAAGCACTAAATCAGATAGAAAAACTCTGAGTAAGGGACTGGAGGACGGTACACGATAACAAATAACAGGGGTTTTTGAGTTTTCCAGTTTGGGTGTGAAAGGCTAAGAGCTCTAAAAAACAGAAAATTGTACAAATTGACATGAAAGCAACTAATAAAACAAAAAACACACAACATATCAGACTCATTGATTGTGCTAGTGCAAGGTACAAGGTAGCCCTGCTTCGAGTACAACCTTAAAGGTTAGCAGTGACGTGGGGCTTGTGAGAAAGACACAGTAGCAATTACACAAAACGTTGTTGGGCCTACGTGGCTTCATTCGATACACTACAGAACAAATTGAGGCTGATCACAAATAGTAGACCAAGGTCATACACACAAGGGATGTTTGCCTTGTACTGTGCATGAACAAGTTTGGTTTGGTGACTTTCTGTTTTACATCAGATTAAAAAAAACCACTGTGGGTTGGAGGAAGAGTAGATAGCTGTATTCATAAAAATAGAATGTCACGTGTCCCAAATATATATTACTGATATTAATATTGCACCATATCTACACTCGTAGATATGAAATAACATGGACAGTTAAAGCTTTGAGTGTATGTGTGTGGCCAGTATATGGGAAAGACAGGACATGCAGATGTACTCAGGGTTCATATGCCGTTTTAAAAAAAAAAATCTAATTTGAACTCTTTCAAGGTCAATTTTCAAGCTTTACCATCACTTTACAGCTGCAGCAAATGAGATGTTGGCACAAATATAAATACTGATAATTAATACTTTAAAAATCATACTAAAAAAGATGGCATTATGCTATGAAGAACCAAAATTAATTTAATAGCAGACATACCCACAATCAGGTTTTTAGGTCTACAGTACCACAGTAGTTCTGTAATAGTTTTTCATATTTCCAAAACTCTAGTAAAGTGGTTAGCACAAACACATTAACATGTACTTGTAACGGTGGTCTAACTTTACTCGACGATTCTATACAACAACACAAGTGACCTGAAAATGCAGAAGGCTGTGCGTGTTCCTCTTTTTATCCACACATACAAGCCAATGTTAGCGCAGTCATTTCGAACTCCGTGTCTTTATGGGCAGGGTCACACATGAAAACAGACCGATCACGGTCACACGAAACCCAGGTGTAACAGTGTGATTTTAGACTAGTTTATTTCTCCACCCACTAACTGCACTAACCAGTCACACTGCTATTTATTGTGAAAGACATACAGGTAATACAGTTTCAAGCATTCTCAAGCACTTTATCCAAAATCCAAGCACATTTCAGAACTTGAAAATACTAAATTAAAATTCAAGCATTGTCAAGTATTTCAAAGCAGCCGTACAAACTCTGTGTACTGGACATTGAAGATTCAGGTTAGCACTCAGGGCTAACCTGAGCTTAACTTCAAGTTTAGTTTCACCTGTGCTTTCTGACCATACTCAGTTGCAATTTGTTTAAGTTTACTTAAAGTTTAAGTGCAGACCATTTAATAATGTAAGTATGTAATTATGTTTATTTATATAGCCTTAAAAGAGAACACCAATCATCAATGGGATTAAATAAATATACAAATAATCAGTATATAAGCTTGGCAAACTTCTTCAAGTGGAAAAACAGTTATTCTTCTTCTTCTTTTCCTTTCACTTGTTCCCTTTCAGATGTCGCCACAGCGAATCATGTTCCTCGATCTAACTCTGTCCTCTGCATCCTCTAACTTCCTGTCCTCTCTAACTACATCCATAAATCTCCTCTTTGCTCTTCCTCTAGACCTCCTGCCTGGCAGCTCCAACCTCAGCATCCTTCTACTGATATATTCACAGTTTCTCCTCTGAACATGTCCAAACTACCTCAATCTGTCCTCTCTGACTTTATCTCCAACACATCTAACATGAGCTGTCCCTCTGATGTCCTCATTCCTGATCCTGTCCATCCTCGTCACTCCCAAAGAGAACCTCAACATCTTAAGCTCTGCTACCTCCAGCTCTGCCTGCTGTCTCCTTTTTCCTTTCATTCTTGCTGATACTCTTTTATCACACAACACACCTGACACTTTTCTCCACCCGTTCCAACCTGCTTGCACTCACCTCTTCACCTCTGCTCCCTGTAACCCCACCTGGGTCCCTCTCATTCACACACATGTATTCTGTCTTGATGCGGCTAAGCTTCATTCCTCTGTTTTCCAGAGCAGACCTCCACCTCTCTAGATTTTCCTCCACCTGCTCCCTGCTCTCACTACAAATCTCAATTAAATCTGCAAACATCATAGTCCATGGAGATTCTTGTCTAACCTCATCTGTCAGCCTGTCCATCACCAGAGCAAACAAGAAGGGGCTCAGAGCTGATCCTTGATACAGACCCACCTCCACCTTGAACTCCTCTGTCACACCTACAGCACCTCACCACCGTCTTACAGCTCTCATACATGTCCTGCACCACTCTAACATACTTCTCTGCCACTCCAGACGTCCTCATGCAATACCACAGCTCCTCTCTCTGCACCCTGTCATACGCTTTTTCTAAATCTACGAAGACACAATGCAACTCCCTATGACCTTCTCTGTACTTCTCCATCAGCATCCAAATACTACATCTGTTGGATTCTTTCTTGGCATGAAAGTATATTGCTTCCATACCTCCACAGGTATGTCATCAGGACCAACTGTCTTTCCACTCTTCATCCTCTTAAATGTCCTCCTCACTTCACTTTACTAATCTTTGCCACTTCCTGCTTCACACCAGTCACCTCTTCTACTCTTTGTTTGACCTTTGCCACCTCTACCTTCACCTTACGCTGTATCTCCCTGTACTCCTGTCGAGTCTCTTCAGTCCTCCCAGTGTCCCACTTCTTCTTAGCTAACCTCTTTCTCTGTATACACTCCTGAACTTCCTTGTTCCACCACCAAGTCTCCTTGTCCACTTGACCGAGTACCCTCCTACCTGTCTCCTTGATCAAATTAGCTGTAGTAGTCCAGTCATCTGGAAGCACCTCCAAACCACCCAGAATCTGTCTCAGCTCCTCCCTGAAAACTACGCAACATTCTTCCTTTTTCAACTTCTACCACTTTGTCCTCTGCTCTGCCTTTGTCCTCTTCATCTTCCTCATTCATTTTACACACCACCATCCTGTGTTGTCTGGCTACACTCTCCCCTACCAATACTTTACAGTAACTGATCTCTTTCAGATTACAGCGTCTACACAAGATGTCGTCCACCTGAGTGCTTCTGCCTCCGCTCTTATATGTCACCCTATGTTCCTGCCTCTTCTGGAAAAAAGTGTTAACTACAGCCATTTCCATCCTCTTTACAAAGTCTACCACCATCTGTCCTTCTGTGTTCCTGTCCTGAAGACCAAACCTGCCCATAACAGTCTCATCACCTCTGTTCCCTTCACCTACATGTCCATTGAAATCTGCACCAATCACCACTCTCTCACCTCTGGAGATGCTCTGCATCACTTCATCTAACTCACTCCAGAATTTCTCCTTCTCTTCTAACTCACATCCTACCTGTGGGGCATAACCATTCACAACATTGAACATCACCCCTTCGATTTCCATCTTCAGACTCATCATCCTGTCTGATACTCTAATCACCTCTAGAACTTTCCTCACAAACTGCTGTTTCAGGATAACTCCTACTCCATTTTTCCTCCTATCTGACCCATGGTAGAACAACTTGCACCCTGCTCCTAAGCTTCTAGCCTTGCTACCTTTCAAACTGGTCTCCTGGACACACAGTATGTCCACCTTCCTTCTCTGCATCATGTCAATCAACTCACCAGCTTTAAAAGAAAAGATAATTCTTGCATAACTTAAATGTAGCTTTTGCTTCTGATTTTTTCCCAAATACAGAAGTTACAGTAAGTGATTCTAACTACGAATAAAGAAAATTAGTATTGCATAGTCTTAGATTATGGACTTTCTATTTATCGTTTGGTTCAAATCATAGTAAAACATTTAACGGTGTTTTACTATGACAGTCTCTGCACAAGTGCATTTCATTAAATTTCACTTATTGGTAGATTTTAGTGTTCTTCAGACAAGGAGAGGAGAAAACTGCAACTGTAAACTAAATAAACTAATAAAGCTCATGTACATGTACAATGCATTATGCCAAATTATCAGACAGGACTCACATGGTTTGTGGCCCCAGTCCCTTGAGATGATCCTCCATGACCAGTAATAAAGGAATACCAGGGCCAGCACAAAGCACAGGCCCAGAAGGAGGTTGCGACTAGGTTTGATTCTCATCTCCAACTAGCACACATGGCACATCCCAAAGTGAAGCCTGTTTGAACAAAGGATAAACAGGTTAGAAATGCACTCGCACTCATTATTTAACACAATCCCCACAGAGGCTGAATGCCTCAGATTTAGCTTAAGTATTTCTCTGCAGTGTTTTCCTTAAAAGAGACTTTATATGTACTGACCCCCCCTAAGATCTACAAGAAGGAAAATTTGTATGACATTATCCAGTCACTATCTATCCTCCAGTCACTTGTCGAACTGTCCTTGAGGAAGACAGTGAAGTCCAACTTAGTTGCTCCCTGTGAGCATCAGTGTGAGTGTGTGTGTGTGAGGTTGTGAGTGCGAATGGGTGAATGAGAAGCAGTTAAAGCCCTTTAACTACCAATAGGTAGAAAAGTGCTATAAACTGTAAGTGCAAACGATTTACCATTTATCTGTACGGAATAATTTATTTGAAGACTTTCAGTCAGGATTTAATTGGAGTTAATCATAGTTCATCATAGGCTGGTCTCTATACTTGTTCTGTTAACTCTTAGTGCTGCATTTGATACCACTGATCATATTTTACTACAGAGACTGGAACATGTAATTAGGATTAAAGAAATTGCACTAGGATACTTTAAATCTTACATATTTGATAGACTTCAATGTGTATATGTTAACGATGAATCCTCCACACACACACAAAGGTTAGTTATGGACCAATACTTTTTACTCTATATAGGTCTTCTTTAGGCAACATTAGAAAACACTCATATCTCCGGAACCAACTGAAAAAAAAAAACTATAAATCCAGCTTAAAGCATGGCTACGAGACACAAAGACCTGGATGTCCCACAATTTCCTACTTCTAAACAACCCAAACTGAAGTCAGAAAAAATGTCCAACCATATTGTCACCATCAACTCTGGCCTCCAGAGTTATTTTTGACCAGGATGGTTCCTTTACCCCACATATAAAACAAACTCTATATAAAGTTGAATTGAAAATAACACACTCCTATCTGTCACTCAGTCTGCTGAGGAAGAAGGCTCTGGAAAAAGTGGATGCAGAGATACGTTGGGGGTGGTGGGGGGGGGGGGGGGGGGGGGGGATTTGGCCAATGTAATGTCTTGATGAAAATTCTTGGGTTATTCTGTGTCACTTTCTCATGTTTCAATCTTAATCCTGGATCCTTAGAACATTCCACGTTTGCTTGAAGGCCACATGAGAGCTTTTCATGTTGATGGCTTTATGTGCATCTGGTTTATCTGTAATGCTGTTAAGTAAAGACACAGTGACCAGTTAGAATGCTGCGCGCTTTAGTCACGTTAAAGGCTCCAAAAGTAGCTGTCAGGGTAAACGAACAGTGGAATGTTAGAGAACGGGAAAGAACAAGGACAAACACAATTACCACACCGCAGCTAACCGCTAGCTAGCGCTGGCATTTACTGCCTGGCTATTAGCTACAGTAACGCTACCGTTAGCTGCCTGAACAACCCCCACAAATGACTGTCTGTTGGGAAATACGAGCTCTGTCCTTCCATCCGTTACCTGAACATGACAAGACTTTTAGCACGTCCGGCTAAATGTTTAATATGCATCTGAAAACACAACTACAGTAGCTGGCTACGTTAGCAAGCAATCCCTTGTCGGAGGCTTACCGGACGGATACCGTTAATTTTCGAGTTGAGCTGTGGTCTGCCGACGCCTCGACGACCAAGCTTGCATTTATCGTCCCTGTCGTACCGTGGAAAGTCGCCAGTTGTAACACGTATTTCTACATTATGCGTCTTCAGGGAGAGACGGTGTTCCCTTTCTGTTCGAGCAGTCTCTGCTGCTAAGGGGGGCTACTAGCCCCCTCACGTCCTGCTGAGAAACGCACATCAAACTCCGGTGGGAAAAAAAAAAATCAGCCATCTATTTACGCTTCGCTTCTAATGAATAAACGGTAGCGCATAACATTTACCAAAGAAAATATTGGAAACCTTACGTCGTTAGTCTTAAATAGGATATTATCATGAGCTAAGTCAGAATGAGAAGATGAGGTCTTTTTTTTTTTTTTTTTTTTCTTCTTCAACGCAAAGCATTGGAATGCGAAGACGCTGTACCTGGCTGAATGCGTCTGTGGCGCAGGAGCGCGGTCGTCCACCGATCCCACCGTTGTGGCTTCGATACCCGGTTTCTCCGGTCACAAGTCGAAGTGTCACTGAGCAAGACACCGAACCCCAACATAGCTGCTCCCGGTGAGCGTTCGGCTGCTACGTAGCATCGTGAGTGTGAGAGCGAACGGTTGAATAAGAAGCAGTGGAAAGCGTTTTGAGTGCCAGTAGAAAATCAGAAAAACAAATACAACGTAATTTCCGAAAACGTTATTTTGGAACTTTTGGTCCAAAAAATTTTTTCCAACTAGCTATTTTGGGAGATGCTTTTTATTCAAAGCAACTCAAGTGAGGTAAACAAGTCGGGAGTTGATATGACAGCAAAGTGCCACAAGAGGAAATGCTGCTGTTTTGCCGACCTACGTTCCAGGAATGAGAGATATCGACGTTAGTCAACTTTGTGTCTGTTTAAGATAAGTTTTTTTTATGAATGTGTCTGCTGATAATTACAGTGACATGTTGAACGTGGCAATTTGGTCGTTTCATTAGTTTCATTTCTCACATTTAAACATTCTTTTACAGCTTCTCATTTATTTTCTAAGCATAATAAAGAAAACAAAGGTTGACCGAAATGCTGTACAGCATTAAATAGAGAAGAGAAACAAAAACACAGGAAACATAATGGAGACGTCATAGACACATGAATAGCAAAGACAAAGACACAGGTATTTCAGTTGGGAATGTTTTTCAGTCCGGATCTAAAAGTTGCCAGCGTAGGCGCAGCCTCAATGTGGAATAAACCTGACTGCTACACAATGGTGGGATTGTTACCTCAAAAGGCACCATCCAGGGTTGTATTTAAAAAAAATCAGTCGTGTAGTGAGCCAGAAGTCCATGAAGCAACGTTAGTATAGGGAACATGTGCTTAGTTGAACCCATTAAGAGCCGAACAGCAGCATTTTAGACCAAAAGAGTAAAAACTAGTTATCTGTGAGGTATCGTTCAAAATCAGAATCACTGAGAAAGGATAACATTTAAACAGTGAGACATACACTCGCTCTTTACCAATTAAAATCAGTGGTCTTCATCCCCAAATACACATCTGAGTGGCCACTTAATGTGGGTAGAGTTTGAAGGTTCCTGTCAAAAGTCAACACCTGCATTCTCACACTTCAAAGACGAAGTCAAGAGAATACATGTGTATGTGAGTGTGTGTGTGTTCGGTGTGTGTGTGTAAGTGTAAGTGTGTGCGTGTGTGTGTGTGAGGGAGAGAGAGTGTGTGAGTGTGTGTGTGTGTGTGTGAGAGGGAGAAAGAGTGTGTGTGTGTGTGTGTTTGTGAGTGTCAGTGTGAGACAGGGGTGTATTATGTCTCATAGTTGGAAAGAAACAAATAGTAGATCTTTCCGACTGTTTTTAGCTTCCATTTTTCAAATTGACCCGAACAGTAGCTTTGTAATAAACATGTAGGGGGGTTACAAATATGCGATCTGAACCATTTTTATTTTATATGTTGATTACACTAATTAAACCAAGCAGGAGAAGTTTCAAAGTGAAAAAATACTTTTAAGTATTTTTTTTAGATTGTTAACTTTAAAACGGGTCAATTTGACCCTGAACAGAAGAGGTGTCTCATTTCAATTTATCAACATCACTCCATAAACAAAAAAAAAAATTCAAATATAAAATACAATTTTTAAAAATCAAGTGCATATAAAACTATTGTAATTTATGTGTAGGTCTTTTCAGTTTACATTAAAAAAAGTTTTAACATGATCTTTTTTTAATAAACAAGTGACCTATGCTCATTGAACCATGATCTGTGAACAGTAAACAACATTATTGAACTAAATATTGATTTAAATGGTTAGTAATGGAGTTAATGATGAGATATAAACAATGTTTTTTGGGACTTTTTGGTCTCCGACACTTTTGTATGATTAAGTGTCCCCCGGGAACATCAAGGCTGTTCCTCAGAAACGAACATAACAGGAGGGTTAACCTAATATGCATGTTTTTCGACTGTGGGAGGAAACTGGAGGAAACCCACGCAAGCAGGTGGAGAACATTCAAACTCCACACAGAAAGGCCAGGGGCATGGACCCACTACCTTCTAGCTGTGAGGTGGCAGTGCAAACCCCTCCCCCACCCTCGCGTTCACGTCCCTAAATAAAATGTATTATTAAAAATTACTAATCCATGTTTTAAAGAAAAGCATTGGGGATGTTGCGAAAAAACCTGCTGGTGTTCATGCTCCTCTAACCTTGAAGTTATTTATCAATGACTATTAATGATTATTCACACTAGGAGGTGCCCTGAGAGCCAACACCTTAAGCCATCCAACAAAACGTTTGCTGCATTTCCATTACAGGAGCTCAGTGACCCGTGACATGAAGCTGTTCGATAAAGGTCGTCAGTTCAGCTTTGCATTTCCACTGCATTTTACAAACTGGTGACACACTTCATATGTACATTATTAAAATGTCACTTGTCATAAAAAATCTTACAACACGTGATTTCGAAGGGAACATGGAACATCTAATAACATTTGAATTTACAATAAAGGACTATACAGCACTTAGGAAAAAATTCCACTACAGCAGATGTTAATCTGAAAATGCTGTGAATAAATTTAAAGAAATTATTTCTTCATCTTTTTCACCACCATGTGTCAATATTATGGTGAGTAGCCATCTTACTCCTGTACAAGTTGGTTATTTAATTGATGATTCTGCAGCCTCACTGTGTATGATACTATAACCAGTTGCCCCTCTGAAAAAGAAGGCAGTGAATCAGAGGAGCCGACCTCCATGGTACAATTCACAAATGCACAGCTTAAAGCAGGCAACCTATCTTTAGAAACTGGCTATGCACCAAATGCTTATAAAGTTGCTGTAATCAAACCATTACTTAAAAAACCCTGTCTTGATCCAGGTGATTTAGCCAACTATAGACCAAGATCAAATCTCCTGTTTATTTCTAAAATAATTGAAAAAGTAGTTGCAAAACAATTATGTGATCACCTTTACAGGAATAATTTGTATGAAGACTTTCAGTCAGGATTTAGAGCTCATCATAGTACAGAAACAGCACTGGTAAAAGTCACCAATGATCTTCTCATGGCCTCAGATAATGGACTTGTGTCCATACTCGTCTTACTAGACCTTAGTGCCGCATTTGACACTATTGACCACAACATTTTATTACAGAGACTAGAACATGGATTTGGGATTAAAGCAACGGCACTGCATTGGTTTAAATTTTATCTGTCAGACAGAATCCAACACGTTCATGTTAATGATGAATCCTCTTTCTGCACAAAGGTTAGTTATGGAGTTCCACAGGGCTCTGTGTTAGGACCAATACTTTTCAATCTGTATATGTCACCTTTAGGCAAAATTATTAGGAAACATTCCATAAACTTCCCAGCTCTATCTGTGAAACCAGAAGATACTAACCAATTAGTCAAACTTGAAGCATGTCTAAAAGACATAAAGGCCAAGATGTCCTACAATTTCCTACTTCTAAATTCAGAAAAAACTGAAATTATTCTCTTTGGGCCTAAAAAGATGAGAAATATGCTGTCTAACAATATAGTTACTTGAGATGACATAACTTTGGCCTCTAGTACTACGGTGAGGAACCTTGGAGTTATTTTTGACCAGGATTTGGCGTTTACGTCACATATAAGACAAATCTCTAGAACAGCCTTCTTCCACCTACGGAACATTGCTAAAATTAGAAGCATCCTGTCTCAAAGTGATGCCGAAAAACTGGTCCATGCATTTGTTACCTCTAGGTTGGACTACTGTAATTCCCTACTTTCAGGATGCCCCAGTAACTAAAGAGCCTGCAATTAATCCAAAATGCTGCAGCAAGAGTGCTGACTGGAACTAGCAAGAGAGATCATATTAAAAACTTCCTGTTTGATAAAGCTTATAGTTAAATCTGCTCACTCAACCTGAACTATCTCCTACTTAAGATGCTATAGGTTTAGAGTGTTGGGGGACTCCCGCAAGTGCAATGAGCTCCCCTCCTGTTCTTATTTTTCACCACTGTATGCTATTAATTTGTGTCCTACCAACCTGTATAATGTTTTGTTGTTGCTTTTGTTGCTCTTTTCGTTTGTCTCTTCACTTTCCACTCACCCCAACCGGTCAAGGCAGATGGCCGCCCACCCTGAGCCTGGTTCTGCTGGAGGTTTCTTCCGTTAAAGGGAGTTTTTTCTCTCCACTGTTGCCTAGGACTTGCTCCAGGGGGAATTGTTCGGTTGCTTCTACATACTTGTGTAGACTGGACTTTATTCTGTAAAGTGCCTTGAGATGACTGTTGTAAATTGATGCTATAAAATTATAAAGTTGAATTGAATTGAATTGAAACTAAGAAGGTGGCTACGGTTGAGATGTGATGACTTTTGACCCTGTATAGTCACAGCCCAGTAAGCCAGCAGCCCTCCCCTTGCAAATGTTTGAAACTTGATTCAGCACATCTACCAAAGTTCAGTTACAAGTTACAATGTTTGTTACTTCTAAGTCATTTTCTATTCCTGTCACCACTTATGTTCTGCCATTAATTATTAAAAGGGATACTTCCCCCCCAATTCACAATTACATGTGCATGTTGATCAATTGTTGCCACAGACTTAATACTAGTTCTAAAAACTTTATGAAGTGAATAATATGAGGGTAAAAAAGTACAATATAATACAAATAAAAGTCAGAAAATGTGAAATAAAGACACTGAAGCTCGCACTAAAGCAAATTTCTTTACTGAAACAAATTAATTTTACAAAATGCTTAAATGATAATCTAGAAGTTGAGTTATTTCTCTTCATGAGGAGACAACAAGAACAGACATATCATCTGTGGGTCAACAGGTAACATCTTAAAATAGACTACATGACATTTACACTTCACAGGCATCTGTGAAAATACACATAGAATATGTTTTACAAAATGCAATAAAATAGAATAGAAAATCCCCCCCCCCCCCCCCATGTAAAACTTTGTTGATACTTTATGAATAAAATAAATTTATTCTCCACTGGACTGATGAAAGCAGGGTGAACAGGCAACAACTAACTACAAAACTAGAGTTCCTCTGTCTGCAGTCCCACACCACAACAAGAATAGGTTCACAGGAAGAAGATGACATGTGAAGGCCACCATGTCCCAGTAACTAGTGCAATGTGATCAACGAGCTTGGCCTAGAGGGAGGGGCACACAATCTGTAAGACATTGTATAAATGTACAGTTAACATTCTAAAACCGATTTTTTAAAAAAACAAATAAGCAATGGCAGCACACAATTTATTCAAATGTCCTCACAAACTGGACTTAAATAAAAGTGCAAAGCACAACTTTCAGTAGAAGAATGAGAAAGAAAGTGGGGAGACTAAGCGCATAAAAAATCTGAGCATATTCTTTAAAATGTGTCCATATATCACAGAAAAAAAAAAAAAAAAAACTTCATCAACCACAACCTCTGCAATAGTACTGCAGACTCATGTCTGTGATGCGAACATGACCCAAGCATTGTAATAAATAGGCTGTTAAAAACTAGTTTAAAAATGAAAGCTACTTCAGGTTACAGTTAAAAAAAAGCATCGTTATTTGGCATCGCTCCCACTTAAAGAAATACTTCATCCATATACTATCATTTTGTATCTAGCTGTTACGCCATGTCATCTGGAACGCTGGGAGAATGAACGAGAGAATGAACAAATTTGTAATACACACATGTTGTACAGAAGTTCTTCCAACAATAATGAAGCAATATTAAAAACAGTAAAAACCTTGAAAAAGTTCCTGTGTCACGTTTGCTGTGTTCCGGTCTTAGAGCTGCATATCCAACCTGAATTTACTTTTTAAATTATCGATATCGGCTCACTTTATCTTTTTCAACATTTAAATGTTTGCGGAACACAATCTCATCTAAAAGACCATGTTGAACTTTAATAAGCTGGAAGGATTTTTGAAATAAGACTTCTGTTACACATAAACATCTTTTAAAAATTCCACACTCATTCAGTCAGACTAAAAGCAGTACCTTCCTCTTTGTCTTCAGCTTCTGTCTCATTAGTCACAATCTTAAATGATGTCATTTAGCCATGTTTTAATTGCTACGGTTCTGTACTCTAGAAAACAATTGTTTTGTCCAAAAAAAATGACACAAAACTGCAAAAGTCTTCAAAATGTAAAAATCTATTAAAAAGTTTCAAAGTAAGGTATCAAAAAGCGAACTGGTCTGTATCAGAACAGATACTGAGGCTCTGTAGCTGCACTAGTATAGAAAATCATACCAAGTATGGCAATAGCAATGATCAATCAGTAACTTCATTGCTTTCAGAAACGGCTGCCATGCTTGGTACAGATGAAGGATCACAAGTACAAAGGGTCTGTGCATCCTTCAGGCTGTCAGAGGCTAGTATCCAGCTGATACAGACTTTTTGGGTGAAGTATTCCTTTAATGGCTGATACCAGTGCAATTTTGTTTCCAATTTAAACCTGTACCCAGTAGACCCTGTCACTGGCTTTATCAACGCCTGTACGTAAAAACGTACGTTTCATTTAAGTGATTCTACAGGATGGTAAAGCCAAAATGCTTCTCATCAAGTAACCTCAGAACTGAGAACTCTGACCTGGAGCTCTGCCTGACCAGTTCAGCACCTTTTGTGGTGGACACAGGACATTTACTATAAGTTTACACAAGGAGATCGTGTTGGGTTAGGGTCATTTCAAAAGTTCTGAGAGTGGGATCATAGTAGAGTGGTCCAGTGGAAAGGGCAACAGAGTTTGGGCTTAGTCAGTTCAGCCTGACATCTTATAGCAAACGGAATTAAGCAAAAATCTGCCAATGGGTGTTGGGCCAGGATTGGATGTCAAATGCGGCTGTATCAGCCCTTGACATCCGCAAACGTGTTTAGTTAGAGATTGTGTACCACACTATAGATATAGCTGAAGTGCCCCTATATCAATTTTGACTTTATATCAATTTTGAGAATATCAATTTTGACTAATGTTTCCAATGAGAGGACTGTCACTTTTTTCAGTTTCATGTCTCATACTAAGTAAGAAACAAACCATAAACAGTGAAAACAATAAAGTAAAGACAGAGTTCTTGGTTTTCAACTTGCTTCTGAGGATTGTAGTTTGAGGAGTATATGATTAGAATGATGCTAGCTCTGCTGTATTCAAATATCTCTTTTCTGGCCCACAATCTGTGGAATTTTACCTCTGTAATAAGAGCAACCAGATAATATCATCAGAACTGAAAAACTCCTCCAGATCATGTAGTCGGGAAGGTTATTTTATTACAGGGGAGACAGAGGGACTTTTATTATCATTCATTTACATGTACTCCCCAAACTGGAAACAATGTGCAAGTTGAAAACAGATGTTTACCTTGTGTGACCTTTAAAATATTTTTTTTGTTATTACAGAATGTGGAGGCGACATGATCTTAAAGGGACAGTTTCACTTCTTCTTTGACAGAATTAATTCAGAAATGTAAGGATAGTCTTCCAAAGACAAAAAAAAAAGCAAGGTTACAAAAGAATGAAAATATTTGACCTTCGATACCTGTCGGGCTTTGTATCATAGGCACTGATGGCAGCATGAAGGAAATAATGTGACAGTGATTTTATCCTTTAAACTTAAGTAAACCCTTAAAGTCAAGAGCAGTTCCCTTCAGATAACTGAAGAGGGCCTGCTGTGTCTTTTTGTTGGTGCCTTACTGTAAAGAAACTACTTTATTGAACAAGTGCCAATTTGATATTGCTTCCTACTGTTACATACTGCTGCACTGTGTGTACAGTCCTGCGGAAAAAGCAAAATAGAAAATACTGCAGTTTCCATGATTACAGTCAAACAAACAAAGCAAACAGAATTCTCTTGGACGAAAATGGATGACAAGTAAAAAAAAAATGGAGAACAGTCCAAAGCGGGTCCTGAAGGAAGTCCTGTGGAGCTACACTCTCAGTGGCTAGCTGCTAAGTTAAGGTACAGTGAGCACAGTTCAGTCTGTCAGTGCTGCTGGTGTGTGGCTGAACAGACGGGGGGAGAGGGTTTACTCCATGATGGCTCTGTAAATCACAGGCTCTATGTAGTCCCCCCGGTAACGCGAGTTGATCACTCTCTGTCTCTTTGACTCCTGGATGATCTCCTTCTCCTCAAAGATGCCGTCAAACCTCATGTCTGATGCTTTTGACTAGAGAGACAAACACAAGTGCATCTTTCACTGTCTCGCACTGGTTTTTACAAGTGTTAGAATTCATTCTTTGATAAATCAGCACACAGGATTAAAGAGAATCTATAAAAACCCATTTCCAGAAAAATTGGGACTTTTTTTTTTAGAGGGCAAGAAATTTTAAAATCTGTCATTTATTTGCTTGCCATGGTGTTGTAGCAGGTGATGCCTGAGGCCTGACACTGTCCTGCTGAAGCATCCACTGACTTCCTGAGAAAGGATGGTGTCTGAAACCACCCTCTACTCACTCATTCCATATTCCCTAAATAAAATATACCAAGTAGTTCACTCAACAGGGCTATGTAATGAATGGGGGTGATTTCGGACACAGCCAGTGTCTTGAAGGCCACATACTTCTCTTTTTAATCCCAAAATATGCCTCTATGTCAGTGGAACCTTCACACATATGCAACATTTGGTTGCCTATAAGATTTTTTTCATAAACATCTTGCACGAAGAAAATTCATTTCCACCTCATTGCCACCAGATAACATAGTAATTTGCAACAGAGTGAGAGGAGCCTATCTTTGCAGATTTAAATATCAATGAACATACAGCTGCATATGATGCAAGATTTGAATTGTGACCTATTTAAATATTATTCAGGATTTGTCTGAATAATGAGACAAGTAACACACACATATTTGTTTACATCAATGTAGAGTTTTCTTTTGATCATTTTACTTCAAGCATTAGAAAACAATGTGTGAGTGAATAAACAAGCGTTGCATTGAACATATGAGCTTCTAAAATCTCAGCTCTCAGCTCTCTCTTCCTGTCACCATCTGCAGTGAGCTGCAGCTCATCCGTGCACACTTGTGGCATGTTTTCATACTCATATCAAGGCAGAGTGGCAGACAACACGATATTTACAGTACCAATGTTCTGGGACAGTTAGTCCCTCAGGGTGGCCATAGACTTCAGAGCTGAAACTAAATTCTCTGCAATTCCCATCTGGGTTATTGTTAAATCTTGTTTCTCTACCACTCAACCACACGTTTCAGCACTTCTCATTATTTACCCACCAGTACATGTTGTAATATGGATTTCTGTAAGCAATTGTTATTGCTAAAGAATGGAAACTACATTTATTATTCTGGGGAGCAAGTGCAGAGCTGGGAGGTGTTCTACATAATGGATGGATGAATTTATGATTCCTTTATTTATAATTCCTTATAGGAAGAATTGCTATATATGTGCAGTTTGGTTTGCTCTAAAAACTTTAGAATCTCAGTCAACTAATGGACTTATGGAATTCTGGATCCTAGAAAACACTGAAAATCTTTTTTTTTGTACTTTGGTGAAATAAATAAAGGCTCAAGCTAATTACCAAATAACAGATTTTACAAGTTTAGAAAAAGTCCCAACTTGTCTGAAAATGGGGTTTGGATTAAGTGAACTTACCAATCTGGACTTGACTCTCTTAGGGAGTTCCTCATCCAGAGTGTAGACATCATCTCTCTTGGCTGTTAGCTGTGACCCGTCCTCAAATTCCACCTATATTGCACAAATGTAGCAAACACCGGGCAGTCGGGACACAAATAAAGCTAAACTGTTAGGTTTTTAAAGAGCTTCCTAAAGTACAGACAGACATCAAATAATGTATGAACACCTCTTAGGTTTTTCTGTGTATTATTGAAATCTAGTAATGTCAGTATGACCTGCTCAAATTCAGCAGGTGAAAACGTGGTCTTGTGACAATTTTGGTGAGTTTTAACGACAACAGACTTGCAGTTCACTGACTATCGAAAAAGATTATTGCTAAGCTGAGACCTTCAAAAAAAAAAAGAGCTTTCTCTGGAATCTGTGGATAACGTAAATCAAATAAAATGAACATTTTGAGATGTCTGGTATTAAATGCGAAAGGAACAAGTATATTCTTTAAAAATCATATTTCTCAGTTTTATCAGCTAATCTATTTTTCAAATAAATGGCTTTATTTTTTATTTTAATACCAGTTAACACAGGGGGTTTGCAATTTATACAGATTATTTCTCAATTTCCTGTTTCAATCAAAGTATTGTTTCACAATCACTGACACTGCTGACCTGTTAACCAAGCACTTTAAACACACTGAGGCATTATCAGGGCTAGAAACTAGGTTATCCTTCACTTAGCACAGTCTGCATTGATCATTTAAACTGTAAAATGAACACTGTATTGTTGAGAATGTTCTGTGACCTAAAAAGGCTTCATTGTCTCACTGGTACAAGATACAACATGTTCCCATCGACATGCCCTAAATTAACACGGGCTATGGTGTGTGTGGAAAAAGAAGAAAGGGCTGATTCCAAAGCCCAGTATTCTCAAAAAGAGGGATGGGTCCCTGGACATTTTTACCTTTTATTGATTTATTTTGTGACAACAAAACAAATGAATTATTCTCTTAATTAGGACTGTTTTAGGTCATCGTGAAAAATATCCTCTATAAAGTAACCTGATTCATTATTTATATAAAGCAGTTTCTATAAATATAAAATTATATTAAATTATAATGGATACTGATTGACTAGACCGTCCAGATACAGATCTATTTCTACTAAAGTCCATAAACATCCACACTGCACTCACATAATCTTGATTTCAAAAATGTGTGAGTTTTTAAGAAATTGGCTGCACCACTGATAATTTACGGGTGACTGTGGATCAGGAGGTTGAGCAGTCGTCCACCAACTGCAGGGTTGATGGCTTGATTCCTGGCTGTAATATGTCAGCAACCTGACACTAAACATTCTTACCAGGTACATCTGGATGACATGAGCTGCCACAAATTTGGCACCATACACCAGGCCATCTGTCCATCGCACCTGAACTACTTCACCCTGGGGTGGGGGTCCAAGCTGAGCACAGTCCCGGCTCTATCAGACAAATCACACAACGGGGAGTTCTGAGAAAACTCAACACAAACATCCTCTCGTGTGTGTAGTGTGACAATGAACATGATTAGTAGACACAATGAACGTGAAATAGTTGCTCTTATTCAAACTAACCTTCATGATATTGAGGAGCTCTCTGGACATAAAACTATAACTATTAAAGTCTGATTATTTTCATGAATAAATGTTTTTCCTAAAGTTTCTTCAACACTCATTCAAAAGCCTAGCTATAAAAAAGGTGACATCACTTCTTGTCCTACATATAGATATGTCCTATCTGTCTATCCATCTATAAAAAAAACCCACTAAACAAACATTATAGTGCCTTGTGGTTTAATGGCTAGAGCAAATAAAACTGGAACGCAGAAGTCTGAGGGATCAAATCACAGCCCACGCACCAGGTGTGTTGGGCTTGAGACTTTGGACTTGGCAAGTTTGAACTTGAAATCCAGGCTTGGAGAATAGGAAGATAATTTACAATTTTGGGAGCAGCATCAGCAGCTTAGCTGAGTCCTGATCATTACACTTAAACACAACTACACATTGGTTGATGTATGGTGAGAAAATAACCTCAAGTGTTATGATTCATTATCCTCAACTAACTTTTTCAGAAAAGACAAAACCAACTAGTGATAAATAATAACCTTTGTAGGCTGTATATAGGCCTGCATACAGTACTGAAAACAACAATTATACACTGAACTTCTTCATATACACATCTGTATTTCTATAATGATTTGTGTGAATCCAAGGTAATTTGTAGTATCCAATTTTTTTTGGTTCTTTGGGGTTATCCCATGAGTTCAGGGTCCCCACAGCGGATCATTTGTCCGGATGTTCGGAGTTTGTAGGCTGGATGCCAATCCCTCCCAACTTTCTAACAGGGTGACGACCGTAGCCGCGCGGTCGGGGATGGGCTGTTGGGGGATCAGTGTCTTGCCCAGGGACACTTCGACATGCGGTCGGGAAGAGCGGGGCTTGAACCTTCGACCATATGGTCGGTAGGTGGCCACTATACAAACTTGTAACAATCTGGCTAAACCTAAACGCTCTGCCAAGACTCCTGGTTGGCATGCAAGGCATTCTGGGATATCTGGCTACCGTAAGTGCAGACAAGTCAGTTCACAAGCGTCCTCGATAAAACGGGCAAAGGGAGAACACTTGTGGGTATTTGACTTATACTTGGTTAGATGTGAATTTGGAATTGGAACAGCACTTGGGCTTTGACTGATGACATTTCAAAAGTCTGTGAGAAGGCGCAAGACAACAGCTAGCTCCCCTGGCCCCTTCCTGTGGATGCCAGCTATGCCATAGGGCGATGGGTTCAATGCAGATAGTGATTTTCATTGCAAAGATGAGAATAAAGCTTCTATTCTATTTTATAAATAGAATCTATTATAGATTCTATTATAGATAATAGAATTCTATTCCATGCTCAAAATTGACCAGAAAGCAGTGAAATTTACATGGTCGGCTTCTAAAACACAATGCACCACAAACCTACCACAATGTCTTCAGGGAACAGATTGTCGCTGAAGGAACCGTCATCAAAGTTGACTTCATAGAATGTCTCGTTAGACAGCTGCACCACATCACACTGATAGTAGCGGCCATTCTTGTGTTTGCAAATCACCTTCTGTCCCACCGTCAGCTCATGCATGGCGGCTTTATTGCGCTGTCAGAGGAGTCATAGGAAATCACAGTTTCATCACTGACTAATGTTGACTGGAAACCTGGGCAACTGGAGATATATTAAACGGGAGTGGTCATCAGATCTTCAGCGGCTCCTTACCTCAATCTGAGTGGGTCCTTTGTGTCGACAGCAGGTAACATGGACCACAAAGGGCCATTCATCCGGCTGCATGAGCACTCCAGCAGCCTGTGCACAGGTGGGGTGGTAGGCTGTGGGACAACGGCCATGAGAGCACTGCACGCAGCAGCCTGACGCCTTTTTCATTCGCTTCTTACAGTAGTAACATTTCTGTCAGAGGTGAAAACACAGGACACCAGCTACATAAAGTGCAGTAGATTTGGGCCAATCTCACGTATGAATACCAGGGACATAGTAGGCACGTTGTCATGAGAGGTGTCACTAGCTGAAGTGGAGAACTGTATGTGCGCCGGTCCAGGAGTATTTTGAATAATCAGCGTTTGCTAAAATAAACTGGTTAAAACCTGTTCAGCTGCGGAGGGGAGGGTAAAATGGAGTCTCTGAATGTGTAAAATAACTTCGGGACAACAGAGAGTGACTCTGAGTTCAGAGACTCAGAGAGACCTCAGAGAGACTGAGGTCAGCAAAATGCGTTAACCCCCCCCCATGATATTTATCACGATCAAATGTCAGGGTATAAAACATTCAGCCAGCAACACTTGCTGCACTCACTGTTTATAATGGGAAATGACACAAGTTGGCTCAACTGTCAGTAATGAACATTAATTCCATGAGGAATCTGTGTCCCTGTAAGACACAGAGATTCAGCCGTACTGCCCCTGATCATGATGTGCACCTCTTTTAACCCCTCGGCTGGTGTGTTAGAGCAGCAGTGCTGCAATGCTAACAGAGTTACAGTGTATCTTTTGACTCGGAATCACCATCCATGATGTGAATGGCAGTCTTTCTTCTCAATTTGAAAAAATGTCTATCCAGACAAGAAGCAGCCATGAACATCATAATGGTAAATAAATGGTAAATGGTCTGCACATATATAGTGCTTTCTACCTATTGGTACTCAGAGCTTCTCATTCAGCCATTCATACTCACAATCACATGGCTGCTATGCAACTTGCTCATGGACACTTCGACATGCACCACAGTGAATTTGTGATGGATAAACTTGCCCAACCATAAAGTTTGACTGTTTGTTTTACTCACCAGTTTAAATCTCTGCAGGGGGATTCCACTTAAATCCACAGGACTTCTTTCAGTGATGTTGACAAAGCGTGCTTCAAGCACAGCTACTGCACACAGCACATGTACCCACCTGCAATACACACACACACACACCCAAAACAGGTAACTACTACTTTACTGGCGTCATCACCTATAAGCTGCCTGTTCTACCCATTTCTAAATCACTAGATTAGTTTTTGGTTTGGTATCGTGGATCAACCTGTAATTTAATGGTCGACATTGAGCTCCAGTAAGTATAGGGCAGAATGCCTCTTCTCTATGGATGCAGAGAAGGCATTTGATAGAGTGTATATAGGATATATGTGCATATAGGATAATAAACTGGAGTCAATATTAACCTGGAGTTAACAGCACTGCTGTCTGCTGTGTCCACAGAGAAGCGACACCAAAACATTGTTCCTTTTCTAAATGAATCATATTGTCAACAATCTCCATACAGACACTAAAACCAACAATGAATAGCCTCTACTCATGTTCTTTGTCTGTAACTATGTCACTGTGAACCACCTGGTGTTTTGATTTGGGGTTTGTGGTGCGCCTGTCATCCGCAAGGAGGATAACATCAAACCATCCACAGCAAGTTGTGATACTGTGGTATTTCATGTTATCAACAAACAACCTTGTGCTGATGTACTTTTCTATTCCTTCGCCCATTTCTCAGATGACAACTTACTTGTTGTTGTTGGCTTTTTGCAAAGCTCCACCTCTCAGTGAACACAAGCAGCAATTCTATTTTTTTTAAAAAAAAAGAGAGAAAAAAAGAGAAATCTTTTTTTATTCTTCCAGCAAGAAGTCATAAATTCAACCTGCAGCTATTATCAACATTAAGGTCTACAGCTACAGAAGAGCAGATGGAAACCTGAAAGAAGCAAATGTCTACATGTTCAAACTTTAGTACATGTGTTTTAGGTCTGTACTGAAGGTACAACAGCAGTACACAAACTACATCTAAAACGTATCGTGTACCATCATGTTTATTCCATTCATTGTTCTCTGCCAAGCAGCAACATTATGAGCAGCAGCAGCTGCATCATTAAGGACTTGCTGTGAGTTATCCTGTTACAATGGTAGCGTCTGTTACAGAGCTGAGTCTGAGAAGAGTTGGAGGACAGAACTTATTTCTCTAAAACTACTGTTCAAACCACGTCCTCTATGATGAGCTGCACAAGGTTGTAGTAAGAACAGTTCCAAGCAGGGAAATTCAATTACTGTTTGTTCATGAGTTACAGGAGTCTTTCCATATGTCATGTTACGGTTTGGATTTTGAGAGTTCTGCTTATGACAGCTAATTTCAGTGGCCATTGGTTACATCCTCAGAGTTCAGAGTCTTCAAAAAAAGGACACTAGCATCAGAAACAAGAAGGGGGAAATCACAAGCAGCCAATCTCCATTCTTGATGCCCTCATCATGCAGGTACAATGCAGTCAATTAACAAAGATCTATAGCTCAGGTTAAGGGTCATTTCCATGTAGGCCCACATATAGCAGTGTACGTGTTTAGTGCAGCATTACTCTATGCTTTTTAACTCCTTCCATATGCTCTGAATTTAATAAGCTGAAAAAAGCTGAATTTGAAAAAAGTTTAAAAAAGGCTTTTATTTTAAAGGTGTGTTTCCTTTCTGTGTGTGGTTGTGTGTGTGTGTGTCCACTGTAGGTAAACTTCACAAATAAGTAATTTGATCAAAAAGGCTTGTGTGTGTGTGTGTGTGTGTGTGTCTCCACTCTGTATCATGTGGGAGAAAATCTGTCAGGTACTTGGAGTCAGCTCTGAGGGCTGATCACATGACCTGATTAAGCTACCAACTCTAGCTGGGTAACATTCTGCAATACACACTAATGGAGAAGTAGAAAATTCACCAAAAGTACATTAAACTAAACTGTGATTATTCAAAAACTATAAAAGTTATTAAAAAGCAGAATACAAGGTTGACAGCTGAACATCTTGCAATTTACTGAAAGTTCGAATGTTCTTTTCAGGCTGAAGTATGCGCGACTAGTTAAAGCTGAAATAGGACAGCTGAAGATGAAGCTGAAGCTGAAGCTGAAAAAGCTAAATATTTTAAGTATAAGAATAAGATAATTAAAAGCTGCACACATGTCAAGACAAGTGCCAAAAACCTATGGAGCACAGAAATAATAATAATAATAATAATAAGAAGAAGAAGATTACAATCCTGTTACCTCAAGTTTGTTCATTATATTTCTGCAGTACACATTGTGAAAAATGACTGTATTTCACACCCTCCCTAGTCCATCAGTGGGTCACCTGGCCATGATTCTACATGTTCCAACATGAACAGCTTACAACATCCTTCATGTTGAGTAAATCTCTCCTGCAGTGTTCACTGACCTCAGTCATGGCATTGGCTTTGCAGCGTGCACATTTCCACTCCTTGCTCATGCTGGTTGGATCCACACCGTAACAACCTGGATTATACAAACACAAAGACTATTAGACACAAGGACAATCTGTTAGCGTGTGCTGCCACCTACAGACAGTGTTTACTCAGTGCAGTGTTAAGTGATGTGTTGGAGATTGCTGTGATAAAGATGACAGTAATGTCAATAAGGTAAACAAGGTTAATCACATATTCTTGTGTGTGTGTGTGTGTGTGTGTGTGTGTGTGTGTGTGTGTGTGTACTGACTGGTGTGGACCCGGACGCTGCAATGAGAGCAGCTGATGAGGAGGCTGGTACCATCTTCCTCCAGATGAGGTGTAACAGACTGCTCCTCCCGCTCAGAGTCCTCCTCTGTGGTGGTGGTAAAACACGTCTCTGGAATCAGAGGTTTGGTTCTCATCCGCCCACCGGCCACCATGACAGGATCGTCTACACTGTTCGCACATTCAGTCTGACAGCAGTCACAGCACACACAAACATGAAGCTTACAACCCTGAGCAACAAGTCACACCCTGTTCTGAATACTAAGAGCTGCATTTCCACGTCAACAACTTTGTTATCTTTAACAACTTACTGGTCCTCTGGCCTGAATCTACTGAGGATATCAACAGACGTCGTGGACAAAAAATTATTGTGTGCACAAACTAATCAGAAATTACTTTTGAATTAGCCATTTGTGTAGTGAAATACCAGAATATAATGTAAAATATGTAATACTGATTTTGCAATCTTCAAAATCAGTATTACATATTTTACATTATATTCTTGAACACAAAAACTGTAACATTAGAACCACATCACATGGTCCTCATCAGTTTATATCAGTGTAAAGTTTATATTATGTATACAGCCCAATATGATTAATGTGCCTATAGGGCTTTATGTTCTTTATGTTCCATACCACCTGCTGGTTTCTGCATCATGTGATGTATAAGTCAGCACAGCTTCATATAAGAGTGCTGCAGGCTGGTGAGTCTGCTCAGGTGCATGTTACCTGCTGGTACATGTGGAACAGTGTGCAGACGGAGCAGTACGGAGGTTTGGAGCCCATGCGCTGGTTGTACTCCCTCTCTTTTTTCAGGTTGGGAGGTCTGCTCTGCCACAGGTGAGCCAGAGGTTTAGCCCAGCTCTCCCCTTCTAGACCCCCCTCCTCTACAGGGGGAGCCTCCTCTGGAGTCTCTGAAGCACAAACAGGCAGGTGGTGCTAAATAAGTGGTTTATCTGGCTAATGTGATTTTAAGGTCAACCGCACAGAAGAATAAACTCATCCAGGTTTGAGACTGACCAGTTCCCCGTGAGTAGAGATAATTCATTGCTCATTTTTGTTCCTGTATGGAAATTGTCATAAATATTATATATTGAACATGAAAAAAATCATAATGTGACCAACCTTCATCACTCATGCCATCCTTTATCAGTGGATGATGGCCAGGTAGCTGCCCAAGATCACTCTCTGGCTCTGCATCTGAAATCACATCATCTGCCAGCTGCTGGACAGAACACCTACAGTTAGCATCAGCTTTTGTGTCGGACACACTGCCAGTTTAGCCCTTCTGCATGCTCACAGGCCTAATGCTCGTACCACACAAATGATCCATCAGAGTGAATATTCATTACACCAAATATGTTTTTGTACGTTGCTCTTTTATGTGTAAGTGCAGCAGAGACAGTATAACTGAAACGCAACCAATACAGCTTGTGCTTTCTATATTGTGCACAGCTGACTGGGGCTGGTATAAAAGTAAGACAAGTCTATCACGAACCAATACATGTAAAGTGTTTGCAACTGTGTGTGTGTCTAACATCAGTATCTACTCACTGCTTTGCTAACCAGCCTGTTGTCTTTCTCTGTCTCGTTGTCACTACTATCACTCCTCTTCTCCTCCTTAGTTGGGACTTCTGGCTCTCCGTAGTCTCCTTTGGCGTAGCTGTGGACGTGCAGGACATCTGCAGGGCTCAGCGTCCTTTGAAACTGTTTCTGTGCCGGACTGCAGCTACTGGCCATCGGAGGCTCCTCATTGCCAATTGGCTCCTCAGAGCACAGAGCTACCACTGGACTTTCAACAGGCTCGGGAGGACAGGCGTCAGCAGCCCACAAGCCGTTCTTCTCTTTTTTGGATGGACTTCGTCGGTTTGAAGTTTTTTTACTGCCGTTTCTGGACTGAGATTTAGACTGTGACTTGGTGTCTTTTTCCTTCTTAGGCTTGACTCTCCCAGTGTCTGAAGAATATTACAGAGATGTAAACATTACTGAGACTACTGATGCCACTCGTGTGTCTCAAACTGTTGCTGGTTGTTAGTTAATGGCACAAACAGCAACATTTTATCTTAGTTTTAATTTTACGAACCCAAATAAAAATGTCATTCAGTCTTTTGTTGCTGTCATCAAATTCAAAATGCACTTATTTGGCTGAAAATAATCATGTTTCTCATTTTCAACATTGGCTTTGTACATTTTAAAATCAAAAGTAGATTTCACATGATTTGCAAATCACCACATTCTGTTTTTATCTACATTTTACAAGTGTCCCAACTTCTCTGGAAATGGGGCTTGTAGATTTGAATATTACATTTTCTAGTTGTTGCGTAACTATATGCTGTGATAATATATTTTTCCCCACTATGACTGAGCAGAAAAAGATATGTTTCATTTTAAAGATTTTTTACTACCGATTGGCTGAATTTAAGCCCTTAACTAAATGTAAAACCCAGCACGTAAAACAAGGGTTTGTATCAAGTGTGCAAAAGCTTTACCTGTCTTGACAGACACTTTGGTTGGAGACCCCTTGGGCGACAGCTTGGCCTTCTTTAGCTCCACCTCATCTGTCTCCTGCAGGGTCAGCTCAGGTTTGACGTCTTCAGCAGCTTCAAGCTGATGCTTTGTCACAGTCTGAGGCTTTGGACTGCTGCATGGGAGACATGAGTGAAGACATGTTCATTAGCACTCAAAGCTAAATAAAAATGCTTTTATTCAGTACACACACAGGAGGTGTTACTAGCAGTGGTGGAGAAGAATAGTCACCATATGTTAGAAACACGTAAAGATACATTATGTAACTTTTTTTAAAATAATGCTCCAAACTGTATCTTATTGTGGACAGGAGCCGTCTATGCCTCATGTGTAGGCAAACTCTTATCTAGTTTCCCTATTAATGGATAAACTATCCACAGATTCACATATGCATTACCTTCTGGTTCTATGCTGGTTCTATTCACTAACAGCTGGGTTCTGAGGCATTAACCCCAAAAATCTCTCTTTTATAGTATCAGACCCATTTTAGAGTGAACTGAAATAAAGAGTTTCACTGCAAAGCATAATTACACGACAGGCACAGCATTACTGACCTGAGGGCAGTTAGAGTGAGCACAGAAACACACATCACATGAGCAGTGATGGAGTCACTTAGTGCTGCTTCTGAAGTGAAGTAACCACTTCACTTAGCAAACAGGTAAATTAACTCTATAAATATTTAAACTGGACAAAACATTACTGATGAGCTAAATAATTACTTTTTTCCACTTACAACTTTAGATTGAATTCTAGAACCTCCATTTCATTTATGTTTGTAATAACTTAGTGCTTATCAAAAATCTGTTTTATTCTGTATCTTATTTATTATGGGTCATACTTTAAAAACAGGATGCAGAGCTTGCACTGCGGAAAAGTTTGGTATTTACTATTTCATAAGAACTAAGATATTAATGAGTTCTAATCATTTCACATGAACAGTAGAATAAGCACTGAATCTTATAAAGTTGTGTTAACAGACCTTTTGTCCTGCTGGTCCAGAGCGGTGGGCTCCTCACATTTAGCTTCTTGTAGACTCTCTTTTAAAGGTTCCATTTTGTCCTCTTTCAGAAACTCGGTAGCCTCTGGTGTGGGTTTGGCGTGGTCGATGGGAGCACGGTCTTTTCCTGCCTTCCATAACTTATAACGGCCAGGCTGAAACTTCCGCACAAACACATCCATGGAGATCTTCACCATGTCCTGACGGCACGAACACTGGGAGGGAAACGCATATTAAATGTTCAGCCTCAGTTTGAACAGAGGTAGTTTGGCAGTGCTCAGCAGCTCAGTGTTTCACACATGTAAGAGAAACAACATGTGCGAACACACTGGCACTTGAATTGAGCAGTGAGTGAGATAAAGGGACCTGGACATATAGTTTTGTTGATGCCAATGTCTCCCCTCTGTCTGCTCTCTGCAAGCGAGGGTGGAGTTCCGCAGAGTCCAGGTGAAGTCAGACTTTACTAGTTTACGAATGTCGCTACACTTTAACTGTAATTCTTAATTACCAGTGTTGCCTGTTTGCCATAATCAATCCAGCGCTGGGTAGCAAAGTTGGTGGACTCAGCACAGTTGAAGCCATGGTTGAAACCAGCGTGATAGGCATATGGGAATGTCACAATGAACTGCCCTGCCTCCTGAGTGACCTGACCAAACAAACAAACAAATTTAAAACCCACAACACAGAATTCGATCGTTAAGTTCATGTTCTTCCCCGTTTGTTGAGCACAAATTAAGTGAAATGCCTACCTTTTCAAATGGCACGCTAAACTTTTTTAGGATTGAGGGTGAAATTAAAGTCATCTTGTGGCGCAGAAAGGCCTCACAGCTCTGAGCATTCCCAGGAAAGAAACCTGTAAATTTGAAAATAATAATCCACAACAACAGGGAACATGATCATCTCTGGTTGTCTTTGTGTATCTTTATTCAAACTGTTAGTGCACATAATTGGCATAATTGGAAAAGTGGTCTCTGAGGTGCTTTCCACACAGTACAGAGGTTTACTGACAGCAGTCCAGTCTTCTTTTCCTTTTACTTGTTCCCTTTCAGGTGTCGCCACAGCGAATCATGTGCCTCCATCTAACTCTGTCCTCTGCATCCTCTAACTTCATGTCCTCTCTCACTACATCCATAAATCTCCTCTTTGGTCTTCCTCTAGACCTCCTGCCTGGCAGCTCCAACCTCAGCATCCTTCTACCGATATATTCACAGTTTCTCCTCTGAACATGTCCAAACCACCTCAATCTGTCCTCTCTGACTTTATCTCCAACACATCTAACATGAGCTGTCCCTCTGATGTCCTCATTCCTGATCCTGTCCATCCTCGTCACTCCCAAAGAGAACCTCAACATCTTAAGCTCTGCTACCTCCAGCTCTGCCTCCTGTCTTTTCTTCAGTGCCACTGTCTCTAAGCCGAGCTTTCCTCTTCTCTCTCTGCCTACGAACACACCTTCCTCCTCTTCTTCTTCGTGTTTCTCTTTAAAATCATAAGCATCACGAACTCAAGAAACCTCAGACATTCACTGCTTAAAATCCAAGAAACAACAGTGTGACTTATGTCTTACCATGGTGGATTTAAGACAAACAAAACGAGTTGTTGTTATCACACATTGGAGTTCTGCATGAACCCATTACTGTACATACCTTTCGCAAGTCTTTCCAGCCTTTTCCCATGCTCTGGTGGAACAACATACCTGAGGAGCAAATATATCAAATATGATGTTTGCACACACTGGAAAGGTTCTACACATCTCAGTGATTTTGAAAGCAAATACGATGCAGCTGGCAACAAATAAAAGCCAAAGCAATGGGTCTGAATATTTTAAAGGCGATTTCACTTAAGATTTTTCTTAAACTTTCAAAACTTTCAGAACTTTGTTTTTGAAGGTTCTTGTCTACAAATCACTGGGGAAACGTCGATTCAGTCAGGGAATATTAATAGGAGCAACAACTGGTCAACAACACTTTACCCACCAAATTATCAGTGACACAAAAATATAAATTTAGATAGTTTACCTGTCTTATCGGCCACAAACTGGTCAGTCAATCTGAAACCTGTAACACTGTTCATTTCTTACTAAATTGTCTCATCCAGCAACAACTGAACTTAAATGGCAGGATTTTGTAAATCTCATTTAAAGCTAAAATATCAAACTCTTTTCAAAGATTTTTAAGTTGATATATAGCACACAGCTGACTAAAATTTAACAGAGGTGCTGTTAAAGGCTCCAACTGATTGAACAACCTGGCAAAAGTGCTAGTCTGAGTGAGGCTGATATTAATAAGGCTTCTAACCTTTCAGGGTTGAGTTTGCATGTTCTCCCGATGTTTGCGTGGGTTTCCTCTAGGTACTCCAATTTCCTCCCACACTCAAAAGACATGCATGTTAGGTTAACTTGTGACTCATTTGACTGTAGGTGTGAATGTGACTTTGTCTGTCTGTGTATGTCTCTCTGCGTTGGCCCTGAGTCTATACTGGAGACATTTCCAGTATAACACTCGCGATGAAAGCTGAGATAGGGTCCGGCCGCCTGTGAGGCTGAACAGGATAAGTTGATAAGAAAATGGATAGATGCTAATGCACTATGCCTAACTACTGGTCTTACCTCCAGTAGTCCTATTCTTACCTCAGACAGCATTTCATCTGCCAACTTAAGGGACCCTTATCCCATGTCATTTAGGTTACCTTATGTATGAATTGAGTCATTCCTGTAATAAACTCAAGAGTCTATAGGCAGAAATTTGCATCCAAACTGCAGACTGCCACAGACAGTAGCTCAGTGCAGAGAGAGCACAAACATTAACACCACATTTAATTTTGTCCTGTAATCAGTTTAGGTCAGTGAATTAACATTAGCTAAGGATTGAACACCTGATTTGTTTGTCAGTTTCATCGTTAGGAGTGACTGAACTCTCTGTCCCCCTCTCTCTGTCCCTTTCTGCAGGTGTCCCCCGGCTTTGAAGCTGTGTGTCTTCCAGCGTGCAGCTACTGGTCCTATCAACCTGCCCGATGTTTTGTTGTTGCTTTTTGTTGCTCTGTTCTTTTCTCTCTCCACTTTCCACTCACCCCAACCGGTCGAGGCAGATGGCCGTCCACCCTGAGCCTGGTTCTGCTGGAGGTTTCTTCCGTTAAACGGAGTTTTTCCTCTCCACTGTTGCCTATGGCTTTCTCAAGGGGGAATTGTTGGGTTCTCTCTATACATCTTTATAGTCTTGACTTTATTCTGTAAAGTGCCTTGAGATGACTTTGTTGTGAACTGGCGCTATATAAATAAAGTTGAATTGAATTGAACACTGTGCATCAGTGGAACTGTGATAAAAGCCATGATGTATGTCTGTTGCAAAATAAACAGAATTATTAAAACAGGCGATAATGTTTGTCTTCTTATCTTTGGATGAGAAAGTAGACAAATCCTCTCTACATTACACTCAAAAGGCAATGCAATGAAATTAGACCGAACTACTTGCTAGAGAAATTTTTTCCGTGTCCTGTCTGACGACGCTGAGGAATAAAGCCGACAGTGGCATTAGTGACACTGTCCGCTTGTGCTACTCTTTTTAGATTCCTGTGGTTTTATTGGTTGATGTACACTTGCTGCACGCTTTGACATGTTCACTTTACTAAAATCTGACTATGTGAGACATTTACAGGAAATGAACGAACAGCCACGAGAGAGAGAAGTAAAGAAGTGTGTTGGCATTATTTGCTGTAATTACGTGCGGGAATTTACTTTTTATGAGAATCATTGAAATTATGCTCAGTTGCAGCAACGCCACAGTGAAATTCAGGCCACGATTCTCTGTATGCAGTTGTAACTTAGGATGGTTGTAGCTTTAAAATATTTTGACATTTTCTTAATTAATTGTATTTTCATCAATCTTCATACAGACACATAAACAAGCAATGAATTGTCTCTACTCACATTTAGTGTTAACTTGAAGCCTGGATTGACTTGTTCATCTGTGCTGTACATAAATAAATCTAAATAAACTACTACACCTCCGACTCTTTCTTCATTTGATCGTTTGAGTGTCTGTATGGAGATTGTTGAAAATAAGTGTAAATTTAGAAAATGAGTTATCCTTTAAGCTGCTAAAGTGAAGGAAGGCGAAGCTGTGAAGCAGAATCAGTCCAGCAGGGTGTGGAGGTGCAGCAGTGACAGTACCAGGACTTGGGCTCTCCAAAGTGCAGGTAGTTGATGCTGTACAGATCCATGTCCTCTGTATGCCACGCAAAGGCGTTCTTCCACATTCCAAAATAGAGGTATGGTGTGTTGACTCCTTTAATTTTGATTCCGCTGTCGTTCTCCACAGTGTCCAGAATGGTTTTGAGATGGCCGATGTTCCATTCAGTCACATCCTGCAGCAAAAACGTTCAGCACAGCGTGAAAAAACAATGATGCAAAAAAGATTTACACATAGATTTTGTGAGGTTAACCACCGTATCCTTGCTAGCACTCACTGTATCATACAACGTTCCACTGACATCAGCTCCATAAAGTGGGGGGTTAAAGGTCAGGTTCTTCCAGAACTTCCTTTCCAGCTCATCAATATCTGCATGACGAGGACTGCAGAACCTAGAGTGGGACATTTTTTGAGACATTTTGTAAAACCTATCTGAAATACACAAAGACATCTTGTTTAGTGTTGCTTAGAATCTGACCAGGATTACTGACTTGTCCAGGTTGGACGTTTTGCGAAACTCATGGACAGTCATTGGTTTCTTCTGAATGTTGTACTGCGTGAAAAGTCCTGACTGACCAGTCACCACCTGCTGAATGGGAGCAGGAATCACTAGGTCATCAATATTATCATATGTCTGTCGAGGTTTCCAGCCTTTAGGTGGAATAACCTGCAGGAAGAGAAGAGAAACACAATAAAACAAAACTGCTTTAGAGAACAGCATCTTAGAATAGCAGACTACTGATCATTTAATAAGACAACTTAGGTAAGTAACTGAGCAATGAGTTCAGCTGACAAGATGTTTTTTTCCTATGTAGTTACCAGCTCTAATTGCTAACTCTGAAAGCTAATGATTTGCATTTACTTTCGTCCTGACTCAGAGATAAGCATAACAAACGATTTGAATGAAATCACACTTATCCTCTGCACTTCTAGAGTTTAACCATTTAGCCCCAAATCTGCTGTTTAAAATTAATTCTCATTTTCCCAAATCTCTACAATAGAGGTAGTGGTATGAAAAATATTACTAGTTATAGAGTCACCATACACACTTTTAGCGGAAAAACATCAATCATCTGTAATGGCTTATCCTGTTTAGGGTAGCGGGGGTCTATCCTAGCTGTCATTGGGCAAGAGGGGAGGTCCACCTGAACAGGTGCTGAACAGGTCTCCAGTCTATATCAGGGCTAAGACAGAGAGACACACTCAGACGAACAATCATTCACACCAACACTCACAGATATAAGCAATTTAGAGTCACAGATTAACCTAACATGCATGTCTTTGGACTGTGGAAGGAAAACCCAACACAAGCACGAGGAGAACATGCAAACTCATCACAGAAAGGCCACAGCCACAGCCAGGTTTTCTAACCAGGGACTTTCTAGCTGTGAGGTGCCAACGCAAAAAATTCCACCACTGTGCTGCCCCAGGGGAAATACATAAGGTTAAAAAAAATGAAGTTATCCTTTCAGAACGGAGCACTAAATTCTCACTTGTACTGGCTAGTAGTAGTACCTTATAGTAATTGGCTCATCCACAGCTGTGCAGCAAAAGAATTGAATGACACTCATTCAGGTGCAGATAATATAACCTGGAACTTCCTTACTGTTACTCTAAAAATCATACTCTCGCTTCTCACTTCAGGACGAGGCAGTGTTGCATGTAGTACCCTGGTGTTACTGTTCACTTTCCTGACTACCTGTCTCTTACACTACCTCTGTTCTTTGCAGTATAGATAATGTGTTAAACTAACTGTATTTTCAGTGTGCATCAGGAAATTTCATCAATAAGTCAACAACCTGACAAAACTCAACAGACTCTACTTACTTTTGCCATTCCTGCTTTGTGTGCTCCTTGTGACTCCATATAGGCGATGTACCTGCTGAAGTCCTTGAACTCCTCTTTGGAGGGGGTGAACGTCATTATCTTGGAGACTACGCTTTGGGCTGGTGTGTCTGTGGTCATCTTGGGATTGTTACTTTGACCTTAGCTCTGATTACTGGAAAACATGCACATGATCACGAAAACATGAAGGTAATCAATCTGACAGTGTCTGTTTACTTTAAAGCAATATCTGCATTACAGTCTGCATGAGTTCTGTGCCATCACTCTCTGCTATGAAGCAGTTAAGGAGAAAGTTAAGGGACTATACTTCGTTGTTGCACCACAAAGTTATTGAAATCTTATTTCATAAAACAGTAAAAGCATTAATGCCTTAAAAAAAAAGCATTAAAGCATTTTTTGTTTTTGATTGGCTGACGTACATGCACATGCAGACTATAGAAAGCCTTTCCAGATTTGGGAAACCCCTATTCTTAAAAATAAACCACATAACATCCGACTATAACTTTGTCATTTTACAAAATATTCCGCCTTTTTTGATAGTTCCGCACCGATGCTACTATGCTACTAAACACGCTGTGGAGCGCACATTGCAGCCAATTTGGCTACATTAGTGTGTGTTGTGCACGACATTCCTCTGTTAATGCATGATCTCCTCTTGTCCGATTAACCAACCGAGAAGATGCTCGAGCTTTTAAGACACAGGAGGCTACTCTAAACTTTAACTTTTGGTAGTTTACCAGCAAAGCCCTCAAGATTTGCAGGTCCGCCTCTGATTGGATACCATTGCTTGAGTCATGATCCGGAGTCTGTCATTGGTGGAGTACCACGTCTGTCACACACCGTGGCCCACTAACAGCGCTGCTCTTCGTAAAAATATTTAGCTAGTCCGCTAGCTAACATGCTAACTGAAAAACATAGCTTCTTCCCCGTGTCAGAAATGAAAATTATAGTCAACAGAAACAGAAACTGCCGTCATGTTTAAGAGTAAACAGCAAGTAATTAACATTCATAGGTAATGCGAGTCGCCTTGTCAAACTGAGTGATAATGTAGTGAAAGCAGAACCGCTAAGTGTATAGCGGACTCCGATCTGACAGCTGCCTCCGCTCTCAGCTAACCAAATAGCAAACACGGCTTGTTGCTGACCGTCAGTTTCTTGTGCACAAACTTACAGTTACTCCTACTCTCCAACAAACGACCTGATTCCAAAGTGTCAACAGTTAACTTACATACGCTGAAATGCCAACAAGTTGTTTTTCTCAGATCAGGGGTAGTAGAGTAGAAATACAGCCATCATCAGTCCGGGCAGAAAAGACAGTCCTCCATTATTCCAGTGACGCATGCCCAGTGTGTGTTTGTTTACATGGTGCTCAGAGGGCAGGGGCTTCCGTAGTCCACGAGCCAATCACAACGCCCGTCTCAACAGCTGCGTGCATCGTATGCTAATGGTGGAGTGCTCAGCTGATCGTTGAAGCTGCGCTAGAGTTTACGAATCTGTCAGAGATGAACACACTGGGACAAGTTCTCATAGGTTGTTTTACTAAATACTCGAAGTATACCAATAAATAGTGGAACACTGAAATATACAGAGTAATTTAAATCCGTATTTAGATCATAAAATGACTATCAAACTGTTTCCCCAAAGCTCCATAAGCCCCAAAAATCAAACTACTTTAATTGATTTTTTTATAATTCTTTGAAGCAACTGCTGTTGTTTATTTCCATAAAAAGTCTCTATAGTAACTTCATCCTTGGTTTTTATTAATTACTCTATTTTTTTTTTCCTATTTGTTATTACCAGCATCACCCTCACTACTTTTAAAAATACTTTTCTCTTAGTTTAGTACTTGTGGACTACTTTTGTAATTTTACATTATTATTTTTACACATATTTAGTAATTCAATTGGAGTAAATAATTAAAATTGGCATTTCAACTTGTGGAGTGGAGTAATTTTTTATGCAAGTAGTTGCACTTTCACTTGAGTTCATCCTACTTCCATCTAGAATTTTGCAGGAAGTTTCGCACTTTGTGTACCTCCACCATTTCCTGTTTTGGGCTTTTATTTTGTTGCTCATCCTTTGTCTCTTCCTGTGAGTCTGTTTGGCGTCTTTTCCTTCCTCGTTTTTGTCCTGATTTGTTTCACCTGTTCCCCTGCTCTCCTCACTGTTCTCTGCCAGTTCGTTGTATGTATGTGTGTGTAGGTACTCTGTTTGTATCCTGCCTGATCCCCGTCTGGACTCTGTCATGGTTTTGGTCTGTGGTTTGGTTTTCCTTTGTTACATTTTTGCATTAGTTTATCCTCCACCTGTTTGTTCAATCCTGCTCCTCCTGTTAGTTTCTCCTGTTTAGCTCTGTTCTTTGGTCCCTGTTAATTTATCCTCTTACCTGTGTGTTTGAATTAGTTATGATCTTGTCTGGTCCCTGTGTGTACCCTACTTTGTGTTTATCTTGTATGTGTGCACCCCGTTTATTTGAATAGTCTGTCGTTTGTTACCTTTTGTTCTGTAAGTTATTAGCCTCCTCGTGGAATGATTTTTAGTTGTGTTAACCCCCCCTTTCCTTTATACCTCCTCTTGCTGTCTCCTTACTTGAATCCTTGCAAAATTACTTATACTAACCGTAACATTACGAACTGGCCACGAAAGGACCCAGAGACGTGGAAGAGTTGTTTTTTTTTTTTTCTCTCTCCCTTCCCCCATGGATGCCACAGAGCCCTTTATGCAGTTTTCAGGGTACCGCCCTGAGTTGGAGAACCTGCCTTCTATTAAAGACGAGTTTAATGGTTCTCTCCTCACCATCCCTTCCAGGCCTCTTGGCACCAGACGTAAGCGTAAGACCAAACCACAGACCAAACCTCAGGCCCTGAACCAACCACAGGCTTCTGCTCTCCATGTCTTATCTGCTGTTGCAGCGCCAGGTCCTTTTTTCGTTCCTGTACCAACAACTGTTCTGGTGTCTGCTGTCCCATCGGCAGCACGCTCCTCCCCTTAAACGCAAACAGCTCCCAGTGATCACGGACCTGCTCACTTACCTCTGGGACTCCTGTATGCGGGCTACAGACCTTGAGACATGCTTGGCCAAGGTCAGGCAGGTAGGGCAAGTGGTCATTTCCCGGCCCTGGCTGGTTAGCCTGCCTAGGGCCCCGGAGTTATTGGAGGCACTGGCCAATTATAGAGGTGAGGGGAGACAGTCACTCCTGCCCTGGCTCAGCCACACCTTCCCAGGCTCCCACCCCGAACACAGCCAGCAGTTCGGAGAGGTTCGCCCAGGTCGACGCCGCGACCTCTGTTCTGCTTCCTGTGCGGGTCGACACCGCCAGCACTTTGGAGAGGTTCGCCTAGGTCAATGCCGCGACCTCGGTCCAGCTACCTGGGAGAGTGGACGCAGCCTCTGGGGATTCTGCTCTGGCTCGCCCAGTTCCTGTTCCTGTCCCGGCGCCGAGGTCAGCCGCCGTTTGTCTGGTCCTTCAAAACGTTTCCACATAAGAATGTAGAGAATCTCTTTGATATTGTGTTGTCATCAGTTTATTAATTTCACCATCGTTTATAAAAAATCTGCATGTTTCATATTCAGCTTTAGTTTTATAGGGCCAATTTACAACAAAGTCATCTACAGGCACTTTACAGAATAAAGTCCAGACTATAAAGATGTACAGGTGCTGGTCATATAATTAGAATATCTTCACAAAGTTGATGTATTTCACTAATTCTATTCATGAAGTGAAACATGTATAATGTATCCATTCATTCCACACAGACTGATATATTTCAAGTGTTTTATTTCTTTTAATTTTTATGATTATAACTTACAACTAATAACAACCCCAAATTCAGTATCTCAGAAAATTAGAATATTACTTAAAGGATTACAAAGAAAGGAAAGGAACTGAAAAGTATGAACATGAAAAGTAGGAGCATGTACAGCACTCAATACTTAGTTGGGCTCATTTTGCCTGAATTACTACAGCAGTGCTCCGTGGCATGGAGTCGATCAGTCTGTGGCACTGCTCAGGTGTTATGAGAGCCCAGGTTGCTAGTGGCCTTCAGCTCTTCTGCATTGTTGGGTCTGGCATATCGCATCTTCCTCTTCACAATGCCCCATAGATTTTCTATGGGGTTAAGGTCAGGCAAGTTTGCTGACCAATCAACGTCAGGGATACCATGGTCCTTAAACCAGGTACTGGTAGATTTGGCACTGTGTGCAGTTTCCAAGTCCTGTTTTGTCTTTGGCCCAGGTGAGACGCTTCTGACGCTGTCTGTTTTTCAAGAGTGGCTTGACAAGGAATGCGCCAGCTGAAACCCAAGTCTTGCGTCTGTGGGTTTCGTTTCGTAATTTTGTGTCTTGCCCTCCTTGTGCAAGGTGTCAATGGTCGTCTTTTGGACAACTGTCAAATCAGCAGTCTTCCCCATGATTATGTAGCCTACAGAACTAGACTGAGACCATTTAAAGGCCTTTGCAGGTGTTAATGTGTTAATTATTAGCTTATTAGAGTGGTGAAAAATCCTTTCTTTGTATTGGTCTTAAATAAATTTCTCAAATCTCAAATTTTCTGAGATACTGAATTTGGGGTTTTCATTAGTTGTCAGTTATAATCCTCAATCCATTGTGAAGATATTCTAATTTATATGACCAGCGCCTGTATATAGAAAAACCAACAAATCCCACTTGAGCAAGCCCTAGGCTACAGTGGAGGGAAAAAAACTCTCTTTAATGGAAGAAAGAAGAAATGGCTCAGAGTGGGTGGCCATCTGGCTTGACCAGCTGGGGTGAGTTAAAAGTGGAGAGAAAAAAGAAAGCAACAAAATATTGGGCAGGTTGGTAGAAAAACTGTGGGTGCAGGAAGTCGAGCATTCGTCCACCAATCAATTGCAATTGTTGGTTTGATCCCCGGCTCCTCCGGTCAGATGTCGAAGTGTCATTGGGTGTCAAAATGGCTGTGGACTGAAGCTCCCCATCCAACCTAATGGAGCTTGAGAGGTACTGCAAAGAACAAAGGGAGAAACTGTCCAAAAATAGGTGTGACAGGCTTGTAGCATCATACTCAAAAACACTTGAGGCTGTAAATGTTCTGCACTTATATAGCACTTTTCTACCTATTGGCACTCAAAGCACTTTACACTGCTTCTTATTCACCCATTCACACTCACAATCACACACACACTCACACCGATGGGGGAGCTGCTATGCAGCTGGCCAACACTCACCTGGAGCAACTAAGTTGGGATTCAGTGTCTTGCTCAAGGACACTTTGACCTGTGACCGGAGGAGCCGGGGATTGAACCAACAACTGTGAGATTGGTGGACAGCCGCTCTACCTTCCTGCATCACAGTCGCCCCATAAAGGCTGTAATTGGTGATAAATGTGCTTCAAAAAAGAGAGGAAATCAGTTTTCATAGTGAAACTGAATTGCTACAACCATGACAAAAAATATATATATACTTTTCATCGTGTTAAAACAAGAAAATATAACAAGAAGCCATTTAACGAGAAAACGTTCTCATTTTAATGACCACAAAACGTTCCCCTTTTAAGAATTTATTCTAATAAGGGGAAAGTTTGCACCTTCATAACATTGTTTTAACCTAAAAGTATTTATTTTTTAAAGAAAGAAATTCTAGTATAAGTGGTTATTAGACAGTTTGATGCAGTCTGGTCATTCTGCTCTGACCTCTGGCATTAAGAAAGCTTTTTCAGCTGAAGCTCACTGGATATTTTCTCTTTTATCAGACCTTTATCTGTAAACCCTAGTCAAACTTGATGTTTAAGAATTACAATTCTTCTGTCCAAATACATGTTGGAAAAAGAATTTTCTCTGCAGAAGAACATCTGGCTCCTGATGTGATGGAAACACTGATGACAAATCAGTTCTAGAATGTGACTTTGATCTAAGGACTAGGTTCCTCTGAGCCAAGAGTCTCAGTCTTCACTGATTCACATGTTGGAAAGACAAACATTTAAAACATAACAGTTTGTTAGCTTCACCTTTACAAGATTTGTCTTTATGTCTTTTCATTTTGGATCATTTACCACATAATCAGCCTCCATGGCAAGAAGAGAGAGCACATGTTTTACTGTGAGTTTTTTCATTCTTAACTGCACTTATCCACAAGACCGGAGTTGTTTTTGACCCATTGGTTCCACAATACAAGTCATACAGCGTGGACAAATGATCAGAAAACGCTCCTTGGGCACAGACAAGGAAAAGACTTGGACAAACATGTTCTTCTTTTCCACGGTCAGAAAAAGACATCAAAACTGTAGAAGTTGGCAACTTTTGATTTTAAATCTCATTTTGTGGCTTTTTTTGTGTTTGTGGAAGTTTTTTTTGTCTACTCAAAAAGTTTGTCTTTTTAATGATTCACTATGTGTTTCTTTTTTGCAAGTGTGGTCTATTTTTATTAGTTTTTATCTTAGTGATGCACCTACTTTTAGTTGTAGTCCATCTGTTTTTAGTTATTTGGGGTCTAAATAGAGTTGTTTTGTGTCTTTTGTGTAGCCATTTTATCATGTGCTTTTGGTAATTTTGGTCTATTCTTACTTACTATTGTCCCTCAGGTGGTTTTGTGCGTCTGTGTAGACATAATGTGTGTCAAGAGTCACTTTGAACTCATGATCATTTGGGCCACTGCTGGAGCTGGACAAAGGTCCAGCAGGCTCCTTTAGTAATTTTTCTTTGTGTCTGTAAATGTGTTCCCCCTCAGTGTCCTCAACAGATGATGTTGGCCTCTTGGTGTCAATGTCTCACTGGACAATGAAAGCAGCAGATCTCCTCCTCTGTGTTATTAAAATATCTTTATGTGTGTGTTGGTCTCTCTGGACAGTAACAGAGAGCTGGAGGACAAGAGAAGACAGATGGAGGCTCAAGTGAAAGAGATGGAGGAAAAGTTGAGGGCTGCTGCAAAGATCATGGTCCTGAAAGAGAGGGAGTTTTGGAAACAGGACAGAAAGCAGCTTCTGGAGGAGAACAGAAGGCTGGAGAGAGAGTTGTACATCATGGAGGGAAACATCAGGAAGTTAAGAACTGACCCAGAAACCCAGAAAGTCAAAGAAGAGAGAGAACAACAAGAAGAAGAGATCCACTCTGTTCACGAGCGTCTCTTTCCTCTGGAGAAGAAATACAGAGCAGAGCTCTCTACCTGCAAGGGACTGAGGAGAGAGGATGAGGTGGCAGAGGAGGAGAAGAATAAGACAGAGCAGCTGACCATCCCTCTCCAACAGAGCCTCCCTGCTCAAAAACAGGAAACAGAGAGAGCGAGAGACTCGTTTCAGCAGTGCAAAGAGTCCAGTGGATCCGAGAGTGTAGAAGAGAAGTGGAGGAGAAAAGTCTCTAAGCTGGAAGAGCTCCTCAGTGAGAAAGAGGAAGAGATCCACAGAGCCATTGAGAAAAGACGAGCTCGCACTCAGGCCCATGGGGAAACTTTGGCCGAGCTGAGTAACACAAAGTCGGCTCTGATGCAGAGCCGACTGAGCTGTATCGCTCTGGAGGAGAAATTCCAAAGACTGCTGGCTGAGAAAGAGGAAAAATTCAGGACGGAGCTTTCAGAGCAGGAAAGGAGATTTAAGAAAAAGCTCCGTGAAAAGCAGAGGAGAAAAGAAAGAGGACTTCATAAAGAGCTGTCATACAGAGAGATCAAGTCCAGAATGGAACTTGTTGAGCTCTGTGACATTTGGCAGAGCAAAGCTCAGCACTGGCAAAAAGAAACGATGAAGCTGGAGAAGAAGCTGGTGGACAAAGAAAAGATGTGGAATTATCAGGAGGCAATCCAACAACTCGCAGAGGAAAAGATCCACCTTCAGATACGCTGCTGACTCAGCTCCGCTCTGATTCCAACAACTCATTTCAAATGTTTAGTAGTGAAATTAACATTTGCTGTCTTTGTGTTTACAGCAGCTCTCAATGAAGAAGAAGCAGAAAAAGAACTTCAGCTTCAGGAGTCGACAAACAAACTCTCCATCCCCCTCAATCCGACCCCTTCCACCCTCGACCCTGCCCCGTGATCCCTTCCCCCTTCCCTACTCCCACCTCCTGCCTCCCCTCTTCTTACCATTTCCTTTCCCTTCATGAATTTCTTCTACTGACCCCTGTGTCCTTCCTTCACTCCCGTCCGGCGGGGGAGGCAGACGACCGCCCACCCTGAGCCTGGTTCTGTCGGAGGTGTTTTTCCTCTCCACTGTCACTTTAGTGCTTGCTCAGGGGAGATTTGTTGGGTTTTCCTCATAATTTTGTATAAAATTCTAATTTATAATTCTCTAATAAAAAACAAAAAACAAACATAAAATAAATTTCACTTCCTTTTGTTTTTCTGAATATTATTATAAATACAGAATTGTCACATTAGACTTTAGATGTGATTGTTAGGAAGTTGTGCTGTTCGACCTCTCAGTATTAATCCACCACAGTCAGTTTGTTCATGGTTCAGTGTCTGAAACTACACTGCAGACTGAAGACTGTTAGTTGGACTTTGTGACTGATGAGGCTCGATGGATTTCACAGTCACAGTTGGGGCTCTGCATAAAATATAATTAACTTCTGATGTTTACAGTGCAGTGACATCGTCTATGATTTTAGCTGGTAGGAAAAGTTTATCATATTTTGGTCCTTGTTCATGGAACAAATTTGGGACCCAATTAAAATTAACTTTTTCATCACAATATCCTCTTTTAAACAGAAATGAACTGCAATTTACACCACGTCCTGCTCCTGCTTCTAGTGATTGTTTCTATTTTCTTTTGTTTTTTGTACTTGATGTTTTGTCTTTTTTTAAAATTTACTTTATTGCCCTGCAATTTTATCTTAAATATGATCAACATTTTTTTTTAAACTTGCCACCTTCTTGGTCAGATCACCATTGAAAAAGAGATCATCTTATCTCAACTGTGTTTGAAAAACGGCACATTAGTTGACATCTGCACAAAATGTCAGATACACTAGTTAGCATGTATAAGTTCCAAAATGTCCCCAACTAGTTTAACTAGTGGACATTTGGGCTCTTACTAGTTAACTGTTTAACAATTTGAGGCTCACTAGTTAACTTGTAAGGTCAAAAAGTCTGCTTAACTGGTGAGCATTCTATCTCTAACTAGTTACAGTCTTGTGATGTGAGGGGAGGCTATTAAATAAATTACAAAAAATCAATGTAACGTAGCTATTGCACATTTTGATGTGAGACTTGGTTGGAACACTAGACCACAGCAACATGTCTGTGAACCTTGCAAAGTTTGCTTACAGACTCATTAATGTGATTCATGTGAGAAGTGCAGAAACAATCATTGGGTTTCTCCTGCCCAATCTCCAGGACTTTAACACATCAAAAAGAACCACTGACTCCTCTCAACCTCTTTCAGCTTCTCCCATTTGGCAGCTGCTTCAGAGCACTGTCTGCCAAAACCACCAGACCCCCAAAGAGTTTTTATCCTGAGACCATCACACTCATTAACGGCTGACCTTGTACTTACTGCTACATTGCTGTACTGCACTGCACATACTAATACGCAACCACTATATTTCCACACAGTGACTAAACACACGCACACACACGACGACTACTCTACCTCCTGAGGCACAGACACACCAATATAACAATTGTTCTTGTCATATTGTCTGTATTTCTTATTCTTTGAAAATGCACTTTAGAGCTATCAACTAACTAACTAACTAACTTCCCCCATATTTCATAAGTGGAGTGTGTACAGCTCTGTTTCCAAAAAGGTTGGTACTCAGCAAAATGGAAATGTACTGGAAATGCAGTACAAAGAAAACAAATGTTAAAACTCTAAACTGAGATTATTATTCAAATGAGACTCTTGCTTTATTTTTATCATCTGTACCGAAATGAAATCCACAACATTTATATAAAAAACCCAATTATTCAACTTTATTAACATCAAGGTTTTCAAGACATTTTTTCTCTGCATTTTATTAACAAATAGAAAACAGATCATGTATACAACAGATACAACCCTTATAGCACAACTCTGTGAAATGCATCCAAAACCACCTCACATTGTCATCTCATCCAGTGAAAACCACAGAGATCATTGATGCTGCTCTGAGTAACAAGTCTGTCCATTTGCGACACAGTGATAAAATAGCTGAGCAGTAATATATCAGTGAGTGTCATGTTTATGTGAAGCCATGTATGCAGACAGAAAGGTGCAAGTCATAAGTGGGGAAGTCAGAAATGTGTAGGGGTCACTAAACCAAATCCCTGTGAAATGTCAGTCATGTTGGGTGCATTATGGTCCATTATGAAATAGTGCACTGTTCATCAGTGGGCAGTGTGTACCACAGCTGGACTGTGAACTAGTTTGGACATTTTAGGATGTAGCAGTGTATATGGATTCAGTCTCACTTACACCATCCTGCCTCCAAATTACTCACTGAAGCACAAATTTTGGATAAATCTGCTGCCTAAAATACTCAACCTCTATAAGTTGGAGGTGCTTGCCTCAAAAACTACAGCAGTGTATGAAAGTACTGGTCTTTATTTTTCAATTTCAGAAATGTTTGCTTTCATTAGTAGCCAATGGGTTCAGTCTGTCTGTGGTTCTCAGCACCAAAAAATATGGGAAATCTCAGTGACAATGAGGAAAATAGAGCAGGATACAGGCAGCCGTAGTTTTTAAGGTTCAAGGTTCAGGGGAGTCTTCCCCTAATGCCTTTAGTAGGAAACTAAATCGGACTGGTGACGTTGTTTCATGCAAAGAGCATGTGATCTACATTTTATGTTGTCACACTTATTTTGCAGAAATTCGCAACAACAGGTCGTCTTTGCTTAATCTACCTGAGTCCACGTTAAGAGGGGATGTGAAAACTAGGGTGCACATACTGTAACGAAGGTCTTTTGTTGAAGGTTTCAAATTCTCTGATGCTTGTGTGAAACTCCTCCACGGACAGGAAAGTCTGTACATGCTAGCAGATGTCCAGATGTGAATAGTTTTTGCACATTTATATCCACAGGTTTATTTCATACCATTCACAAACTTTATCTTTTTGTTTGATCTGTTTGATCCATTTCATCACTATCATCATCATCATTATTCTGTTGGATGTCAAGAAGTCCAAGCCCACATTTCCCCCTAAATAAGACCAAGTGAGTAATGATAACATTAGAATATCATAGGTATGATACAAAATAAAGTTATTAGCAGCTGTGAGTATAAGCTTTCCAGTATTAACTTTGGAGCATGTTGGAAATACATGTCCTTTGTGCTAATACAAAATAATACAAAGATAAGCAAATTAAAAAAAGACCCATTAAGACACATAATAATCAGTGTGAGTGTTTACAAAATCAATTCTAAATACTCATAATGTAGTAATGATGATTAAAAATTAAAAATAGCAGAAAAATATCCTTTGCAATTAGGAGTGGGAAGAAACTGGGGAGCGACTGGAATATTCAGTCAAGAATAAGAATGAAGCATGACTACAAGTCTTTCAAGGTGGGGTTTTTGGGAGGTTTTGGTGTTGGGTCTGTGGCAGAATCATGGCACCAGTCCAGGAGGAGGTCGTCCTGTGCCCTCTCCTCCTCCTGCTGTGGTCGCCTCCTCATCAGTGCCCCTCGTAACCTCCTCATCAGGCCGCGAGGTCTGATGAAGCTGAGTGGATATGGCTCAGAGGAAACTCTTCTGGCGATGACTTTCTGGGTGGGGTTATGTTGCATAGTGATCAAAGCTTCCCAGGTACTCCAGAGCAGCCCGATAGCATAGCTGGTACTGATCCTGAACACACAATAGCTTTGTCAGTTTGTAAGTGGGAAGAAACTAATTAAAACGGTAATAAATACTGAATGAAGAGCATTAAGATAATTCAAATACATTCCTTTTTGTTTAAGTGTTCAGGCTTCTCTTTGCTTTCACCTTTGAGGGTCCTTTTAATAAACAGCACTTTGTACGGGTTGTATGGGTTATATATATAGCACTTTGTACTTTGTTTGGGATGAGAAGGACAGATAAATTGCCAATCAATGTCATGATAACTTTTAAAACAGTCTCCACACATAAAGAGCATGATTAACTATTGCTCGCACTAGATTCACTGCTATACTGCAATTGACTCTGTCACTGCGCTCTGTACCTGTTTAAGGTACTAAATATCTGACCGCCGCTTTCAGAAGGACGTCTTTGCCTCGGGCATTTGGTTCAGAGTCATTACCTTCACAAGCGGGTAACACCTGTTGTCTGCTTCTTTTACAACTATCTTGATGAAAAAGAAGTCAGCTCCTATTGTGATGCTTAGCGTTAGTTTGTGTTCTTCACGCTGTTTTGCATAATGTGAACACACGTACCACTCAGCACCTCACAGCTGCAGTGAAATAGTTCAATATCCCTGGGGAATGCCTGCATTTCCTATTGGTGGAATAGGACAAGGGTCTAGTTACCCAGGACTGCAAATCTCTAGCTGGTACAATGACGTCCTCTAGACCTTGTTTGTTGCACTGTTTTTGTGATGATTCATAAAATATTTAGATCCCTGTGCTGCAGCGCTAACAGGTTCAGACTATATCACTACCTATAACTCAAATCATCACTAAATGATGATTCATATAAGATCGTGAAACAAGAACATTCAGAAATGTGATAAAGAATAAAGAGTGATTTTTTTATCACTCAAATTGTTTTGCTTATATTAACTATATCATTTGTGGTTTTGACAATATTGATACTAATCAACATATCCTCCTCTTTCACATGAAAATGCTAGAAAACAAATCTAATAAGCCAGGCTTCAAGTTGATATTAACAGTGACCATGAGTGACACTGGTGGTCGGTGGTAAGGATTTTCCTGTGTTGTAGTACTAACTCTCTAGGTGTAATCTCGGTCTCTGCTGCATTTTTCATTCGGCCTTGTCTTGGTCGCAGACGAGCCTGACTCAGAATGTTTTTCAGGATCGATCAAGACCACAACGGTGGCAAAATCACTAAATTGTCTGAGTATTTACTGTGATTAGATGTAAAACATCCTGCGTGAAATGCAGCCAATTACTTCACTTACTTTTGATAAAAAATAATTAGCTGTCACCCCTCCCCAACCCCCCTTCACTCATACTTCTGCGAAAAGATATAAAACATTTGACCTACACCTAAAGCACGGATTTCTGCCTCTGTAGCAAAACTAGCGGCTTAATTATTTAAACTGCTCCATATCAAACAGTTTGAACTGGCTTTGTTGTACAGGTCCTAGATCATGATGTACAAATAATCTTTGTACATGTGCCTCAAATTCTGGGATTTCAATACTTGGCTCCGATAGCTTTAAGTGAGAGAAAGCATCCCCCACAAGAAATGATGCCACAGCAATTGTAAAATGTCGGAAAGAAACGATGGCCAGAATCTGCATTCTGCAGTGAAAGGCAATAAAGTTTTCCAAATGTGCAAATGTGCAAGTCTTTCACTGACATGTCACCAATCTACTGATGTGGACAGAAGGATCCATGACCGACTGTGTGCAAGCTCCAACAATCTAAACAAATCTGGAGATATAATAAATAAAGTTCAGGTACACAGATTTTACGATGCTTCTTTCGAACATGTTCCCCTGAAAGAATGTTTTTTATACATCGTCCCCCTTTGCTCAGTTCTTACTGACATGAACTCTTTCTCTGTCTTCTTCAATGACCTGTTCCTCATGCACTGCTGCAGCAGTTTATCTTACCTCTGTCTGCACCATGGCAGGCCTCTGAGTTCGGAGTGTCTTGACCGTCTGGAAAAGATCGACCACCCCCTCGTACCTCATTCTCTCCAGGACAATGCTCAGGGTGATGAACACACCAGTCCGCCCAACACCAGCACTGGTTGACACACACATTATTAGACTTTCATTACAAACATGTAACACAGAGACAACACTAAAAATCAGTAAAATCAATAAAATCAGAAACTCCAGATCTCCACAAAATCAGGAAAATGGAACTAGTTGTGAGTCTGTTTAACTATTCAGTGTTTGTGAATGAAATAAGCTCAGAACTCAATGGATTATAGGAATAGAACATGGATGCTGAAACAATGAAAAGAGCATTTCTGCTGCCCCTGCAGACAGTTATGCCATTTAATAGGACACTCTGATAATAAAAGGGGGGGGGGGGGCTGCAAGCTGTGGTCATACATAAAGATGTTTCTTGTTAAACTATCCAACCACCCATCTTCTTAAGGGTTGCTGGGATATTGGGCAAAAGGCAGATCCTGAACAGATCACCCATCTAGCGAGAAAGAGACAACTACCTAGTGGCAGTCTATAATCAACCTTTTGACTGGGGGACCAAACCAGAATATTGATGCAGGAAACCGACACAGGCAGAGAGAGAACATGCACACACCTCCCAGAAACACCTCAGGCAGCTGACGGACTGGGAAGCAATATGCTGGTCTTTGTTAACACAGAGAAACAATTTAAGCTTTGACACTCAACCAACTTCACACAACCATGTAACTAAACAAGAGAAAGAATATCTTAAAAGGGGAAATCACTCAATTATTTAAACATTAAATTACCAGAAAAAACAGATATAGCTGCTGCACTTTTAAATTAGAAATGAATTAACATCAATTCTTGCCAGACAGACGGAAATCAGAAGATTTGACTGAGAACATAATTTATCAGCCCATAATTATAGTTCAGTAGGTGACATTTTAAGTAGTTGGTATCTAGTGAACAATATAAGGTACAAAGCAGGAAAGCAGGAGTTACCACTGGTGATGCATTTTAAAACCAGAGAAAGTCTGCGTCTGGAAAGGGATTGGGGTGGATGGATGGAGAAACCAGTGTGTTAACTACTTCAATGGATATATGTACTTCTGACCCAGATGTTTTTATGCTTAGTCTTAAACCATTACGTTGACTTTTATGCCTTTGCTCTACAACAAGTGCTGTAAGAATGATATTTTGCTTGCGGGCCAACCCGGAGGTTAGCATCTTTTTAGCATCATCTGAGTAGATGATGCTACAAAGTGTCAAATGTGACGATGTTTAATCTTCCTGACAACCTCTGTAGTCTCACTTGTTAACAGGCACCTTTTTTAAGACAGACATCAAGCTGAAAAATAGCATGAGTAGGCTGTATAAGATATGCTTTATGTTGCAAAATAAAATGTGAGAATCACTTCCTCATGTGCTATTTCAGACATTTAATCATAAACATATAAAAAAAAACATTGGGACAAAGGAAGCTGAAGTGCAAATATGCTGACTAATTTCTGGGTTTTAAGGATTCATTCATCTGGTACCGGCACATGTTAAGAATGAAAAGAACCTCCTTATCCTCCTTGGGGCTAGATAGTTGCCTGTAGAACTATAATTATAGGCTGAAGAGAAAAAATAACAAACCAGTGAGTTGTGCTATAACTTCACGGTCAGGTAAGTAAGTACTATACAAGTCCACTGTTTCTGTAGTGAGGATGGTTCGAGAATTGGCTTCAGTAAAACGGGGACAAATATATTTGGACAGGGACACGGTGATCCTCACTTTAGATCTGTCCAGCCCGCACAGCATTGTAGATTGGAAATTGAACAATCATAAAGTGCTTAAAGTATAATGGAAGTTCCCCGAAATGGATTTAAAAACTGCCACAGGAATGTGACAAGTAATGATTCACCCGTTGTGAAGCTACTATGGCAAGAAGACTTGAAAAGAGACTTTCTACCCGAGGAATCGTTGAATAATTTGGCAGTAAGTGGAATATACTGTTTGTAAAGACACAAAAAGAGACTCATAACATGAAAATCATAATATTACTGTACATAGAGATCACAGGTCAACTTGGTTACAGAAACAGGAATATTTCTACACTGTATGTTGGAATGAACACGAGTGGATCAAAATCATAGTAGTACTGAGTTGTTGGTTTGTATCGAGAATTTCTCTAAATTCTGCTTTGTATTTAACATTTGACTAAACCCAAAAAGCACTGGTATGAAAAATTTAATTTTCTGTTATCAAAGTGAATATAATTACAGCTTCCTAAATTATGCCAAGACACTAAAAAGTATCTAAAGCTTCAGGCTTGAGTGAGAGGGGAGAATCCCTCCTGAGTCTATGCTGAATACATTGAAATGTAGTCCTGGTACTGAGATTTTCACTTGGGCCTTTTTTGGAACTTTAGAAAGATTGATGAAATACTTGGGTAGATGGTTTGTATGATTTCCCAACCTCTGTTGTGTTAATCACTTTATGTACAGTTGGTAATGGACCCCACTACGCTCTGGGAGCAGCACATACCTTATGACCGAGAAAGGCAAAAAGCCTTTTCGCATTGTATGAATCACATTAAACTCTTTTCTAAACACACACAGATACACTTACCTGCAATGCACAGTGATTGGTCCGTCTTGTCCAAATTGCTCCTTAGTTTTATGAACTTGACCGATGAAGTCAATGAATCCCTCGCCGGTTTTGGGGACTCCTTGTTCTGGCCAGTCTGTGAACTGAAACTGCCTGATGGTCCTTGACTGACCATCCTGACACACACACACACACACACACACACACACACACACACACACACACACACACACACTATTTTTAGATGCTGTAGATACTAAGGTTGTCAATTAAAGTAATCGAGTAAGGCTTTACTATTGTAGTGCTAGTATTACTACTATACGTACTATCCTAAACGTACTAACTTTAAATGCATAAGATTCACAGGAGATTGGTGCTTTCAGCGCTTTTTAGAATAGTTCCCCAACAAACTTTCGTCAACAACACCACCAACATAATACGATGCTTGTTTCTCAATAATAATGTTATAAAAACTCACACTTTTTCTATCTTGCTGGTCTTCTGCATAAACTGTACTGTACAGTACATTACATTTACTGCACATTAAACTGTGGGCATTTGGCGGTTGGTGTTATCCAAAGTGACTTACACACCCCAGCCACTACCTTGTCCTGTCTTGTGGGATTAAACTGCTGACCCTGCAGTTAGTGGATGACCTACTTTTTCTCCTGAGGCCCAGTCGCCCAATATATATTGGTTAATGTGCTGTTATGTAGATAAAATCCTGCATATAATTGGTGCAGACTATGTGCTGCGAACTGATGTCAGCCATGACCAGTTTAAACCAACTTTTCCTCTTTGCTACGTCCCTGTGTGGGTTTGCTCTGTCCAAACGCTCCCACTTCAGTATAATATGCATTCAAATTTACCACAGAGGGGAAGAAAAGCTCTCTGCGTGGCAATAAAATGTCACTCTGCTAGCACAAACATACATACATAGAAAAATTGCACCATAAGTGGAGCTGATGTCTTAAGTGAAGGCTGATGCCATTTTCCTGCTGCTGCATCACGCAGCAAACAGCAAAGCCCCTCTGACAGGAACCTACCCTGGCATCTGTGACTTTAAACTCTCTCAGGATGTACTGAGGCATGTTGTATTCAGCCATGGGGTCAACAACAAAGTACTGGTAGCGTGCAGAGCGCTCAGCAGGCCAGTACTGATGGCACTTTTCCTAAAGGATAGAGAGAGTAGACGTATCACAAAGTGTGGTGGAAGTAATCACGATATCTGGCTTTGAGTTCTGCCTGCAGACCCAGTCAGACTAAAATAAAATGGATTTATACATAACACACATCATTATCCAAATGTTACTGCTGCAGTTTAAATCTAAACACATTCAATATGCAGTGTGTACTGCAAGTGTGTGTATCTACATCCTATGACTGTGACACCTGTGTGTGAGTCAGATGTTCCCTAATGACAGTGCAGACAATTTATTTAAACTAATGGCTAAGGGAGAAGCCATAAAACATATTTCAATGTACATATATATACAAATTGTAAAAAGTATGTAAAAAGATCAGTGTTACCATAGAGACTTGATGTGGAACAAAAACAGCAGCTGGTAAAGGTGGAGCTCTCCATACACTGACAGCTGCTTCATCCATAATAATACATCAACATTCATTAGATTTTTTAAACTAAGCTACATTTGCAAAATGAGTTGTCGGATCCATGGAGTCGAGAAAAAAATTATATTTCTCAGTGAAGTGAGTGAAATAGGGGCCATACTCTTACAAATACCACCAAGTCTAAGTCAAATACAGAAGTAAATCTGCCTGTGGTCAATCATATCGCAAATAAGTGGACATACTGTTTCTAATCTGAAAAGCCATCATGTGTATTTGAATCCTCAGCCATCCAGCTAATGTTGGTTTAGCAGAAACTGGACTTGATCCCAAAACTCTTTTTACCACTCACCCCTTTCTAAGTCTAAGTGGGGAAACTGCTGACTAAAAGCATTTATTTTCTCACACCAATTTTTTTTTACTTTAGAAACAATAACATTTAGTCTGACTGGGCACAAAAAGGTTTCTCTTTGCCAGCAGTGTGGTTTATCCAAAATCCCAGATTTTAAAATGATCTAAGGCTTTAAATTATTGACATGACATTGGCCATGAAGTGTTACCCGTCCCATCTCGCGAAGTTTGGTGAGCATGACTACAATGGTGGAGTTGTGTTCCCACAGCATTCTCCAGAAGTCCTCTGTGGTCTCGGCTAACGGGCCCTGGGTGGCCATGTACGCTTTCTGCTGCCTGCGAAGTGGAACAGAGACAAAGCTGTGTTTCCTCCTCAGGGTTCTGGCAGCATTTCTGCTTCTGGATTCTCCCTTTTCAGCCCAAGCAGTGGTTCATTTTGTTTTAATAAAAATATATCATCGTAAACATCTTTCAAACAGGCATAAAGATTATTAGTGAACCTGCTCATTGTTTGCTGTGCACTGCTGCACACACATACCAATCAATAGCACGACCGCAGTAGAATAACTATGGTGTCTTACATTTAACATTCTGTCGCTGTAAGAAAATTATTTGAAAGCTCAAACTCAGCATTTAGAAAAAAGCTTGATGCAAAAACACAAACATTTTTGTATTTGTAGTGTCTGTTCTTACATGCTATGCCCTGCTGTCAAACTAGTGAAGTGTTTTCCAAAATTGCTTGTGTTTTGTACAGTTGCAAGTGAGAGACCTAATTCTAATGTGTCTTCTATTTATTAGATATAAATGCTGAAATGGTAAATGTCTGCACTTATATGGCACTTTTCTCAAAGCGCTTCCCACTGCTTCTCATTCACCCATTTGCAATCACACTCACACACTGACGGGGCAGCTGCTGTGCAGCTGGCCAACGCTCACCAGGAGCAACTAAGGTCGTGTTCAGTGTCTTGCTCAAGGACACTTCGACATGACCAGAGGAGCCGGCATACATACGGTTGGGTGCAAAACTTTTAATCCCCTTATTTCTTATTTTGATATTTTTTAATTACTTTTTCTCCCAGCAACAAAATATAAAAATATATTCTAAGCACTCAAAATCTGAGCTGCAACGGTTATTGTTATCTTGCAAGATGCCCTGAGTATGTATCAGTATGTGAATCTGCAATATTACTGCAAAAACAACAATAAGATGCCTTAACTGCTGAATTGAACTATCGGGTGGTGAGTGGTTTTTTTTTACACATCGCCTCAACGTAAATTTGATGAATCAGCTGTTGTGAATGTGTGCACTGATCTTTAAATGGTGTTTGCTTGAACACAGACCCCTTTTAACAGCTCTGTTAAAATGACAGATGCCATCCCAGCTGCTCAGCTCCATCAGGCTCCAGGGAACCCGATGGAGCAGGTACAAGACCTCACCACTGGGGGGCAGTGTTGCAGCATCCAGCAGAGAGCTTGACTAATTCTCAGCCCGTGGGCCCCAGTGCCAGCGCAGCAACACATACTGAGTATTTCTGTTATCTGTATTCATCAGTGCTCTATCATTTAAGTGCCAGTGATGTCTAGAGGCACTGTTGTTTTTGTCTGGGTGTTCGCCCCTGTCCTGCTCTTTGGTTTTCCTCTGTGAAACAAGCTTTGGAACTGTTATTTAAATACTTCATTACACAACAAAATACACATATGAACAGAGGAAGCAGAGGTGCAGTATGTTGCTGGACCTTGAGGGCCTGTCACTGTACCAGTTGGCTGCTATGGCTCAGCACTGCTCACAGACCAGTAACACCAGGTCCTGGATAAAGTGGTTTAAGATCAGATGTGTGAGGTTACAGATGATGCTAACGAGCACCCAGAACATTCATCAGTTTCAAACATCTAATGCTGCTATATTATTAAGCTGAAAGAACAAAGCTGCCCTTTTTAAACACATTTTTTAAACATATGTACTGTTGAATCTGTGGGCAACTATTGCTGATTAAGACTCACTAAGACCTGGGGCCTTTTTGAACAAAATTTAAGGAAACCAGCTTCTACATCCAATTAAGTAAAAGGTTCATATGAATTGGATTGATATAATAAAATATGGGCTGATAAAGTACAGTAAAATCATTACTACGGTCTTATTTTTGGCCAGTTTTGGCTACAATTGTTAGGGCAGTTTGTCAACACTAACCCTGACCTACCGTATTTACTGTGGTTGTGTGCACACAGGTTTTCGGTTTGATTCTGCTGATTTCAGTTTGAACCTCAAATTATGGCTTATGTGGAAAATCAGGATAAACCGAGCTTATAGAAAAATGCCAAGGGAAGTAACTATTATTTGACTCAGACTCAGTCATTTTTTGAAGTTGTGTGTGTTTTGGAAACCTGATGTTTCATTTTGAACCATTTGCGCCTGCTTTTAGTGATTTAATGTCTGTTTGTGTGCCTCTCTTGGATCATTTAAGGTCACTGTCTATCATTTTAAAGTTGTTTTGAACCTCTTTGTTGCAATAATGTGTCAGACTAATTACACCATTACCCAGACGAAGCACTTTCTTTTGTGTTCACAGCCATAAGACTGTTCGTTCAATTAATGTGGACAATACACACAAACATAAAAAACTGCTATATTCCACATATCAGCCTTATTGCACTGTACAAACAACACATAAGTAAATAAATAAATAAATAAATAAATAATAATATATTTATATGCCTACTCACCTCGGTTACTCTATTAAAGAGCCTTGTTATATCATCTTCTGAGATGTTTTAAACAAAACAGTTGACCAGTAACTTCAGGACCATGGGCCTAGTGACTTCTCTGATTATATTCCTCAGTCACAAAAGCCAATTAACAGTTACATTTAAAATAGATTCTTCTAAAGGGGGTAAACGTACATTTTAATGAGTGCAGTCAGTCTCCAGAGTAAAGATCATGATGCACTGGTGTATCTGTTTCCACCAGGCACTGAGGTGAACAAATACAGACTACACAGATATAGCTAGAGGTCAGCTGACACCTTCACTTATCATGCTAATCATGTCCATCCCCCTCCCCTTAGTCTATCCTAATCCACACTGTGCAATTTAAAGGCAGAGCTCAGAGACTGCTGCCTTTGTCTCAGTCCAATCTTAATTACTGCAGTAAGAATTAGAGAGGAATTACAGGACACCCCCTCATCCTCACCCAGGGGACATCATTAGGTACTGACAAGACAAACTCACCCTCACTCCAAGTAAAAGGGGAAGTCCTGACTCATTAGCCTCTGCTTTACTCTGCCAGTGCACTGAAACATACTCCCCATTAATGTTTACATCTTCCATAAAACATGCTTCTCTGAGAGGCTTGTGATTGGCTACTTATCTGACACAGAACAATATCTGTGCTGGCATCTCCTGTGTGGCTCTGTTAGCAAACGAGACAGACTCCTTTCTTCTCTTTATAGTGAGCTATCACACTTTCACAAGTGTGCTGACACACACAGAATCAGTGAACACATGAATATTTGATCACTGAGACACTGCTGCAAACAAACAATCCGTGAGAAGGCTGCTGCTAGTCAGTGTTGGTTCAACAAGAACTGGTTTGCTATTTCATGGGCTGGAGATCAACGTCATTATGTCACTGTAAACTGTTTCTCAGCAAAGCGAGCACCAAACACAACATCTAGCACCACGTTGTCTCTTCTCTAATGTTGCTCCTCACGCATCCTGGTCAAACACATATGGCTGCTGCTTGCTACATTAAGCGATTATGTTTGCGAAATGCGCACATGAACACACTTTGTTACACATTTATACTGAACAGAATATGTTAATGTTAGGGTTAAATTAGTTACCGACCACTAATACCATGACCTACCTTTACACTGGTTTTATTACGGTACAGCAAGTTTTATCTTTGCAACAAAGCTTTAGTTGGACTTGTCTGTCACAACAGTCCTGCCACAGCTTTCGTATGAAAATGGTTCTTGGTTGTAGTCCAACACAGAGGTTTCCTGGCTGAGAGTCAGGTTTTAGCTGGTAAAATGTGACAAATGGTTTGAAATCAGGCACCGGCTCTGAACCGGCCCTCAAACTGGGTTGGTGGAAAAAGGATAAAGGTTTTATAGACTTCTTTTTAGCACTTTTGACAAACCCAGTCTAGCCGTTTCCCTTTGCCTTTAGTCTTCAGTAATGCTATTAACTATTCCTTTAAAACGAAAATCCTTTCTCTCTGTACGAACAGATGAAGCGACATCTGTCTCTCGAAGACCATAAGTAAGAAGTTCTGCATCCTTAATTATACAATCAACACACCGTTGTCCAGAATGTTCGTTAAGAATATAATCTAATTGCAATAAATGATGGTAATTCTGGACAGTAGCAACAATATGCAATAAGGCCTAATTTGTTTGTTGTGTTTGACAATATAAAACAATAATTTTCTTGACAGGAAGAGTAGCAAGGACATTGAAATACATTTTGCATACTTTTGTTACATTATTTTGGTGCAGGCAGTGCACTACACAAATGTCGGGGCTGCACGTGGTCGTCAGGCTCTGGACAGATCCAGAGTCTGTCTGGATCCTAACGGAACAGGGTGCTGATAAGATTTATGTCACGGATACAGAGACGCAGAAAGAATGAATTAAGCTTTATAGACACAGACAGGAGCAGTTGGAGTAATAAGTTCTCTTTACTGGAGTGTCATCTGTCTCAGACAGCCTAACCATTTACAGCAGCGGAAAACAGGAGCGAATTAACAGGTCTGAGAATAAAACCTATTTGTTTTGACAACTACCACAATAAAAGAACAGGGTAGTGAAATACTGGACTCAGTGTCAGCCTGTAATTTACTGCTTTCAGCTGCCAGATCCACCTCCAGTCTCATTAGAGCTGCAGCTGCAGAGGAGATTCTGTTTTGCAGCCCCTCAGGCCTCCGTGGGCCATTTTGCTGCTTTCGGTGTCGCTGTGAGTCACATGATGTCTGTGGACTCACCTGTATCCATCAATGAAGCTGGCGTTTATATAGTCCGAGCCCTCCACCCCTCGGATTGGCTGCAGGCAGACTCGGGTAGATTCAAAAGGCATGATGTTCACCAGGCGGTTCTTGAATTTGTTACATGGCAGGTTGGCACTGATGAATCTTGAGGTATGTGCTTTAGAGTTGGCCAGTTTCTGTGGAGACAGGGAGAAGTCTCTAATGCTTTTCACACATCCAGTCGTCCAGATGTGCCGGCTTCATAGCTACACCCACTGGCTCCAGTGTCTGCCTCTGGGCTTTTAAAGTGCTAATACAATTGCTCTCGGTGGAGTGTGGTGTGTGAACAAGGTTGTTAAAGGACACTGGTAGCTAACACTCTTATTAATGCATGAAAATGATGCACTTTAAGCTGATCGTCTTTGTTCTCTGACTAACAAAGTCAGATGCTGTGGCGCATTAAAACTCACGGTGAAGACAAAAGTCAAAACAAACCCACACACATTTACTGTGAGCTGCAGTAGACAGGCCAGTGGAAATGCACATAAAACCGATGAAAATAAAACTTTAGTGAACAGCATCCCAAATGGAAGAGTTTTGGGGGGGGGCCAGCTTTGCTGACAGGGTCTAATGTGATTCCTCTATACTGCAAGGGCAAGTGTCAATTCGAAAAGTGCTTCGAACGAAATTTGCAGTGAGCTGAGGATCAAAACCTAATTATGCTCTGTCTGGATTTACAGCCACCCTGCTTGGTTGAGCAGGCAACATAATTCGGGTTCTGGCACGCTCCCCCCGAGAAGGGGCTGGTTAAATCAAGGTGGTGTCGCTCATCATGTAAAACCACCTAACCCAGTAGGACCTTATCTTTATGCTGTCAGGCATCCAGTTTGTCCTGGTCCTCTCTCCTTAACTCTCTCCCTCTGCATTTCCTGCACACCCTCTCTAGGCCTGTCAACTGAAGCTCAGCGGTTAAGCTCCTTCACCCCCTCCGCCAAAAAAAAAAAAAGAATTCAACTGTAACACAGGCTGAGGGTGGAAATCCGTCCTCCACCCTAGCATCCTCTGCATCTGGCTGCTAAAGGGCTCTCCACTCGATTTGTGAGACATGACATAAACAAGTATTGTATTTCATCCAAATATATATGGAGTGTGGTAAGATTCTTCTCGTCTCAGATAGATGCAGTAAAATGTGCATATGAAATATTCGTTTTCTGGGAAGCACTGGTTTAGTTTTTAGGGATCTATTATCAGAGCCTGGTGCTCAGTGACTAAAAACTACTTGCCTGTGACATAAAACTTAGTAAAATATAATTTGGATTGTTATGATGTCAAGAAAAATAAAACCATACAGATATGCAATGGACTCAAAAATTGTAAAAGAAACAGTTTTTAGTTTGAGTTCTCCTGTAAACAGTTTCTACTCAATACGGTCACTGTTTGTGTTGTAGTACCACAAAAGGCCACGGGGGGGAAAATTAGCACAGTTCATACCTTAAACTCCAGTTCCATTGCGGTGACAGTCTCCCCAGGAGGATTCTGGGTGAGCTTCTGAATGTGGGCGTACAGGTTGCGAGCGGGGACTTCTGTGTTTCCACATGTTGCAGCTTCTAGCAGGGCCTCGTGGATGAAAATGTACTGATCCTCTGTCTGCACCATGTAGTTCCTCTGAGCTCGCATACATGTCACATGACCATAAATGTCAGCTGACTTTTCGTGTTTCATCCTCTCCAGCATGGCATCGGTCACGATGAAGCAGCCGGTCCGGCCCACACCGGCACTGAGGGGGCACAAAGAGAAAACATGGTTAAAACAGAGACTTATCAATTATTACTGTGCTCTAACAACTGGACATATTTTTGGGTTCCAAAAACATTTCAGTTGGTCAAACAGGAATTAGTTAAAGAAAGAGTTATGTATTTGAACCAACAAAATCTAACATAAGAAAAGGCAACCTGAGTGAAAGTGTTGATGTAATACCAACTAGAACTGAAATCCATCCGTTCGGAAACGCTCACAAAGCTATTCCTTAGTCTATGGGACAATAGTGAACCTTTGACCTGTCTGACAGGCAGGATATGCTTTTGCTCAGGGACGTTTTCATTCTGCAACCCCAGCACAATTTGGCCGGGGGGTGAATTTGCGCCAACTCTGAAATTGAAAAATTGTATTTATCTTTGTATTGACTTCCTGTAAAAGCACTCTCTATGTTCACCCTATACACTCAGTATGGACACAGCAACAAGTAGAGAAGAAACAAGTTCGCTTTCAGCTCATCAGTAGAAAATCACTTGTAACTGTGTTATGCAGCAAGACGAAGAACTAAGAGCAGTCGACCTCAGAACCAAATGAACCAAATAAAGTTTTTGCAGGGATCAAGTCAAAGTCCCGAAATAAACCAACTTTGAAGATCTTAAGGTGATTTACTTTTTACCTTGCTGATTTCCATACGGAATAAACCTTTTAATCAAATGCAATTAGCATTTAAGACATTTGTGTTTGCTCAGGCTGCCTAGGAACTGTCTTCAAACCCACTCATGACTCATCAGTCCAGAGGAGACTGTCCTAAAAGGCCTAGGTGTGTTCTGGGTCTGCAGTGGTTTTCACCTTTCCGCCTCGTGTCTTTCAGACAGTGGAGTCATGGAAACTGATATTCATTGGAGTGAGAGAGGCCTGCAGTTCCTTGGATGTTTTCCTTGCTCGTTTTGTAACTAACTGGATGAATTTATAAATAAAATTTAATAAATACAATTATTCAATTAACACTTGTGTTTTGTATTTGCTCAGACTGTCTTTGTTTTATGTTAGATTTACTTAGGAAATCTTGCAAAAGAGAGGAGAAATCAGGAGTTGATCATTTTTTTCACAGACACGCTGCTTTAGATGCAGCTCTATTTTGAATTCTAAACATGATTGAGTCAGATTCCTGACTTTTTGACTCTTCTCTGCTTGTTGCCGTGTTCTGACGGAGTGTAGGGTGAAATAAGCAGAGGGATTTTACAGGAAGTAAATACAAAGATGCATTAACTTTTCATTTTCCGAGTGGACGCAAATTCACCCCGACCAAATCTCAGACTGAGCAAAAAAAAAACAAAAAAAAACCTACCTATCAAAACAAGACAACACAGACTTCTGAGATCAGTCGGAAGCTGAGCAACACAAACATCTGAGCACAGGTTGTTGTGTAGATTCCTCCCTAGGACAAACTAATGTCTACAGACTTGACCATATTACAACACAGAGGCAATAAAATCTTCCATCGGTCAAATTCCTTCAAATTATGTGAAAGGAAAATTAGCGTTGCCACAGTCTGAACACAGCTTTAAACTAGTTGTCCCAAAATGAACAGACTTAGTCTAAGAACATTTATTCATCCACTGTATTTATAGAAGATGCAAAATACACTGTATCATGCAAGACACACAGTGTTGTTTGTACTGTTGCTGTATTGGCTCAGCCCTTCTCACTATGACATGTGGTGCCGACAGCGACATCACTCACTTCACTAGTCCACTGAAGAAGTGAGGCGCACAGCAGGGAGGGAACACACAGACCACAGAAAACTAGACTGCATTCTCACATCTTTGCCTCTCGGGTGCTTTCATATGTTTGATATAAAGCTTCACACACCAGCTAAGCGTAAATATATAAATGGGAGTTTCGATTGGAGTTTCTGGGTAGTTCTCTGGCTTAATACAGTCACTTTTGTCTATGTAGTTTCTCTACACTGGTACCTTCAAGTCCACACTAGCTTCTTGATTTCCTTCCTTTCCTTTCCTCAAAGTTGGAAAACTATTAATCATGAAAATGATCTGCACTTACACAGCGCTTTTTCTATCTTATCGGTACCCAAAGTGCTTCTACACTGCTTTTCATTCACCCATTCACTAATTTAAAAAAATCATTCATGGCACATTTACATGTTACGTGTCTTTTTTAAGGTAAAAAATACAATCTGTTAATGGAGAAGTTGTAGTACAGTAAGTAATTCACTCTGCAATAGTCTTGGTTTACAAATGTTTCATTAACTTTCATCTTTCCCCTGAGGCCCATTGGGTCAGACAGTTGGCCTTCGAGGTTGAGGGATAACATTTATTAATGTTAGACCTCCACATTCGAGGTTGAGGTATAACATTAATGGGCCTCTCAAACAACAACAAAGAAAAATATAGTAGGCAAGTTTAGTTGGGTCAAAGGTGGTTTTGTTTCATTCTTTGACAATGTTAATATTTCTCCAATGTGTTGACATTAGATTAATACCTAATGCCTAGTGTTGATGCAGTAGATGGTATAGGGATAGTTCACCTGCAGTGGACCACCATAGGCCCAGCATCTGAAGGGTTACAGGCCTTGACTCTACGTAGAAAGGCCAGTGTTGGAGTGGGATACTCAGGCACTCCATGGTCAGGCCAGGCCATGAACTGGAACTGTCGAACCTCTCTCTTCTCACTAGATCCGTTCTGTGGGAGCACACCATTAGCACGCATGTAGCCCTCAACTGAAACCTTCATCAACATCCACACAATGCAGACTTTTATTTCCCTTTTCAAGTAAAAATACTTAAAGTATAGCGTTTTTGTTTTTCACATATGAAGGTTCTTCTACACTCTTGTGCTTCTAGAGCCTTTACTTTGATCTGCAGGCATCTGATTCATTCCTTTGTATACGTACAAATGCAAAAATCTAATGGAGTCTGACTTAGTCCACTTGGAAAATTTACCTTGTCACTCAAGTTTCTCCGACATGTAAAATTACTATCACAATTACTTAACACAATAATAGATATCTGATCAGCTTTAGTGCTCTTTTACGCCCACAATGCATTTTCCCTTCTATGAGCTACAACTTGCCTTGCTGTCAAACACTCATATAGTTCTTACCTTATACAGGGCAAATGTGCGTACACTGTATGTAGCCAGCTCCACAGTGTCCAGCATGGTCACCTGAATCATCCCATATGTCTCTGTGCCTCGACTGGGCCAATACTGGTCACACTTCACCTGCACAGATCCACAGATCAAAAACCTTGTTTTTTCACTCAGTGTTATTGTTGGTGCTAGAGTTATACAAAGAGAAAAAAAAAGCTTTGTGCATGAAGCTAAACAACAAGTTTGTGTGAAGGCAGACCATTAGTGCCTGTTCCCCCAGCCAGTCAAAGGGTTCCAACCACCAGCGACTGTGTAAAACACATCAGTATTGTGAAACAGTGGGTCTTCACGGACTTAGTTTATGAAACCCACCTTCAGCTTTTAATTTTTTATTGTGTTATTGTAATTTTTGCATGTGCTGATGCTATGGTTAGGGTTTAATGAAATCTAATGCTTTGGATTAAAAGTACTGTACTAAGATTCGAAAAAATGTTATTTGGGTAAAACCTTTTTAAACGTTGAGACTTTTGGTGTCATAACTTGGCAAAGGTCATAAAGTCCACCAATGTAAACAATCATGTGTCATTTGCTTGCAACTTCTAATGCAACCAACAGCAGGATTCAGTGTAAGCTGCACCCTTTTTAAATCTGGCTGTCTCACCAAAATGATGCCTGGCAGGACACAATGATTGTGCAAACATAGTTTAGTTGGGTTTACGCTCAAACACAGGTTTAGGTTTAGGCAGGAAAAATGTTAGTGTCAGGCTTTAAATGATTGTTGTTTCTGCAACGCTGGTCAATGTACACTCAAATGCACAATAGTTGCTCCTTTTAAACTGGGTTTTTGGTCTCTGTGGGACGTATCTGTGCGAGCTTCTGAATTTTTGGAAACATTTGGCTGAAAACGTGGCTAAAAACGTGACTACAGATCAGTAAAGTTGTGGTCCTCACACTAATGAAACTATAAAGCTCTGCAGAGATAAATGGAGCTGCACATTCAGCTGGAAATTCTCTGTAGGTTCATTATACTGAGCAGCTGCTTTTACATCGTCACAATGTCCCACATTGTTATTTGATAAATTGTTATAATAATGCATAGCTGCTATAAGCACTTTGCAGACCAAACGAATTGAGAAAAGTAGTAATAGCATCCTCTGGTTGTATAATGAGCTGTGTGCATTGATGCTTTACTAGCAGTGTTAGGGAAACAGATGTAACTTTATCAAACCTGAATTAAGGAGAAATAAATTCAGTTCATATGGTAACCATGGATTGAGGTGACACGTTTAATATGTATAACATTACTCATGCAGTTTCAGAGCTTTGTGACATGATGCAAAACGCACAGAAAGTAATTGTTCTATCTGGATGCTTTAGATTCAAAAGACTAAGTCACAGAACAAATTGGTACCAAAACCTTGTGCCCAGTTAGTGTTGGTTTTCTTAATGCACCCTTGGCTCTAGTAGGCATGGACGCAGAGGATGACGGTGGGGAAGGAACACACAAGTGGACATTAGTGCTGACCTGAGGGAACCGGCGGCCACAGCCTGCAGGAGCCTGGCACAACAGATGGTGTAATTATGCTTCATAGGCTGGATTGGTGCAGGTGTCAGTGTGGGGGTGTAGGTTGTTTGGCAATGCCTGTGGCTGAAAACAGGACCACATGGCCTTTGGTCTGAGTGGTGTAAGGAGGTGGTTCACCAACTGGACAAATCGAACACACCTTACTAACTTAAGGCTGACGATATACTGTACTCACTTTTGCTTAGTGCATAGGTGCAGAGTGTGGCCTAATCATCCTTGACAGCGGCGCGTTTATTCCTTGTGAACGTTTCCACTACACAAAAAGAAGCCATGGCACCATTCAAAGAGGTTGATGTTAAGACGTTGTTAAGTTTGTGCCTTAACATTACATTTACCACATATTGTATAGCCTTGCGATCTACGCTGAACCAGACACTGTGGCTTGATGTGCACCTTCCCAGGGACACAATTACAAGTACTGATATTGGACAATCTCCTCTGATGTCTTTTCTCTTTTCTGCTCTTTTCTATTTGTAGTACAACGAAACACGGTGACATAGAACGGCAGTAAAAAAGTGCTTTGTCCTGCCAGTTGTGTTCTGGTCCATTACTAGTGTTTTGACCAGGCAAGAAACCTACATAACAGAACCACAACTGACCACAACTGACTGACTGAAATTTTACAATCAGTGCTACTAATTGCATAATTGCCTGCCATCCATTCATCCATTATCTGTACCTGCCCATCTTTTTCAGGGTCATGGGGGGCTGGAGTCTATCCGAGCTGTCACAGGGTAAGAAGGGGGGTCAGGAGCAACACAGAGACACATACAAAGATAGAAAACAAGTCCTACATTCACACCTTAATTTAGAGTCACCAGTTAACCTAAAATGCAGGCTTGTGGAAGGTGGGAGGAAACCAGAGTGCCCACAAAAGCAAAGAGATAATAACAAAATCCACACAGAATTGGTATCTTGCTGATACCAATTATCACTGGAGTTCTACTACAAGATAGATTTTATCATTAGATGCTTTTTTTTTTTTTTACAGTATTTAGCAGTCGTGACATTAGTTATTAAGTTGTAGTGGACTGTTTCAGTGAGTGGAGAATGTGGTGACTGTTATGTTTGTGGGTTTTAGTCATGTAAATCAACCAGTACTGCACAATCCGACTCTATGTGCCAATTAGTTAGTACACATTTGATTATTAAACAAAGATATTAACATGTTGAAGCTATCTCCATTTATTTGAAAGACAGAGTCACAGTTGACATTGCTATACTGTACAAACACTCCAACAAAAAAAGAGAACACCTGTAAATTATGTGAAAAACACAAAACACCCCCTGAACTAAAGATTGGTGCTGTGGTTAGTTTGTGTCTGCACACGTGAATGGACTGTTAAGAATTTCAGCTTCTTAGCCTGAGGTTGTCTGTTTCAGTCAGTCAACACTGCGAGCCGTTGAGAGGTCGTAGCAATCTACACCCTTTCTACAAAAACACTGAGTCAGGGGCAAGAAGAGATTTTAAAAGGTTTGCAGTTAGAAAGAAGCTGTGGTAGAAGGGAAAGGTTTGTTTTTTATGCAAATAAATGTGTGTTCAACACTCAGAAGCTAATGTTGCAAAGAATTTATGCCTTTTATCATCATCAGGTTCATGATATCTGTGTAGCCAGTGACAACACTCGAAACCAATATTGAATGGTTGTGATCTTCAGGTCCAAAAGCAGCACTGCACAAAAAAACTGACATGATTCTGTTGTGGAAATCACTGAACGAACTCATGAACTCCTCTGAAAAACTCTGTTTCACTGTGTCACTGCAGCCACAAAAGGAAGATAAAACTGCCGTTCAAAGAAACAATTCTAGATAAACAAGATCCCGAACCTCGGCTCTGAGCCCAAACTCAGTTAAAAGGGACTGAAAGGAAGTGGAAACTGCCTGGTGGTCGGCTCCAAAGTTTAAATTCATGGAAATCATGAACCACCATGCTGAGTTTGTACAAAATGCCTCAGTAATCCCACCTTGAGCAGACGAGAACTATAGCTAACATTCCTAAATTGCTAGGAATTAAAATCCAATTTCAAGCCATTAATGGATGTGTCTCAATGACCTGCAGTCACTGGTGCATTGGAACAAGGAGGCAGCATATCAATACGTGCAGCATTTGTTGGGCAAATGTGTTGGTAAACTGCCATAATGGCAATTTCCTCTTTCTGGGAACAGAGTAGCTACATGAGCTTTATATTCCATGGAAGTCTAATAAATCTTTAAGATCTACTCGTATCCCCGTCAATAGTCATTAGCTGGACCAAGACTGAGTTGAGGAAGCAGAGTGGTTTATAGGGCTGTCACTTCTACTCTAGACTCACATTAATGTAAAATAAGAGACAGTTAATTAAAGCGTTATTCAAATTATCGACTGTTACATTCTGTTTTATTTCTGGATTCTACCAATTAAGCAGGTAAGTAAGTGCCTATTAAAATATTTATCCCGAATGCTAGTGTTACACACTCTCAGCAACACAGCTATTTAATCAAGTTGTTGATCTGTTCAACACTTTGCTACCGTGATAAATAGACTGAGAGGTGCAGGGCAGGTTTCTAAAAAATGATGTTAATGGTTCTCCAACCTTAATTTCAGTGCTGCCAACAATCTAAAGGATTTCTAAAATATACGGAGGGTCAGTGGCCTCTAACGGACACATGTTAAATTGTTGTGGTTTTCTGAGACATCAATTTGAAAAACTAGTGTGCCATTGTAATCCAATAAACTCTGCACGGTGGCAATTTGATGGGAATAAAAATGTTACCAATGCGAGATGAAAATAGGAGGCTACTGCTCTCCTCCTGTTTCCTGCCAGCAATTCTGTGGGTTTCTTTGACAAACCCAAAAAACACAATATTTGCCCAATGTTGCTGTACACAAGACCTCAGGCGCTCAACAGTCCATGGTCACTGTTGTCTGATTGTTGTCCACATTGTGTCACCACCCATTTTCAGTAGGAAACATATTCATATTCATCACAGTAGCACGACAGTTTCTCGTGCAATGCTGCCTGAGGTCACACACATTCCACCAGGTTTCTACCTTCAGCCTTTGCACACAGATTTCCCCAGGGTCCCTGAATCCTTTTACCTTTGTGTGAAATGTAGATGGTGAAAGGTTCCAATTCTTTGCAGTCTTGTATGGAGAAATTATCTTTTGGAACTAATTGAGATCCGTCTCCAAAACTTTGGCACAAAGTAATAAATCATATTCCATCTTTTCTTCACTGTTTCTTCCAAACACTGAGCGTTTGGTGGATGCTCCTTTTATACCCAATCATAAGCCCCTAAGCTGTTTCCTATTAACCTGATCATTTTGGAATCCTGCAGAACAGTTGTTCTCTTAATATTTTTCATTTTCAATCTTTTTTCCCACTGTCCAATCTTTTATCACATTACATTTTAGGTTTGTTTGTCTGTAAATTACATTATTGTGAATGTGATATTTCACAAATGCCTTAAAGGAATTTCCTCAAATTTGGCAACGATAAAATTATACAGAGGTTATTTGCTTACTTATAAATGTAGATCCTCAGGAAAATCTTAATGGAATTTCTTCAAACTTGAACCTTCAGTAGTCAGTATGATCAGTTGTCATGGATGATCTGATTAGTTTTTAGCAGTCAAAGGTCAAATATTAAAGCCACTATGACTTTGCCATTGATTCTTTGTCAATGCTACTGTATACTGTATCCCAGCCTGGCGAAACAATCGAAACAGTCTCATGGATGAACTGATTAGAATGTGGGTAAATGGTCTGCAGTTATATACCTATTTGCACTCAACACTGCTTCTCATTCACACACTCACACTCACAGATTGATGGGGAGCTGCTATGCACCGGGAACAACTAAGTTGGGGTTCAGTGTCTTGCTCAAGGACACTTTGACACAACAACTGCGGGATTGGTGGTCGGCGGCTTTGCCTTCCTGCGCCACAGTCGCCCCACTATTCGATTGAATTGTGGTCTGGACAGACACTCATCGCTACATATTTGATCATGGAAGCCTACAACTGCAGTGTGGTAAAAAGAATTAAATTGGTCAGTTAAAACACTGAACCAGGAGTTCAGGAGTTCTCTGAGATGGGGCATCACATTAGAAAAATGCACATCAGCCCATGAAGAATGTTTTGTTGTTCAGTTTGGACAACTTCTTGACATTCATTCAGTGATTTGACTTGGATTTTTGCTGCCTTGTACCTCACTTGACTAAAATGAACTGACTAAATGTCATGCTATTTCACAATCCAAAATAGATAACTGCAGCCCACTGTTCCCAGAAGCCTAAAGTTTGAACGCTTTGTTTAAACAGTGTGTGGAATCATCGGGCGTTTTGAATCATCGGAAGGATTTAAAGCGAGCGAGTCAACCATGATTGAGCCTTTTTATATGAGATGCCATGTGCTGTAAAGAAAACACAGTTCCCCACAAATTAAGTTTATATCAAGCTCTGCCTCTGCGTACGCTGATTGCGCCTGGAAATCCAGGAGAGTCTTAAAGGGCACTCCAGATAAATTCTCCTACACTTCTCCATTGTCTGGAGTTTGTGAAAAAGGCTTAAGAGTCCTTCCCATGATCAGAGGCAGTGGACAGACAATTCGAATTTGGGTATCAACAGCAGACATTACCTTGATCGCGGGTCAGAGAGCAGCTAAAATTTCCAACACCTCTGACTGAACGTAAGACAAGTGTTATTGGGTCTGGCAGGGGGCTGATGGTCTCTGTCACAGATAATAATAGCACACTCCTGTGGCTCTGTATTTTGCCCTTTGGTTGTAGAGTTATTAACAAAGTGAAGGAGGGCAGACATCATTACTCATATGAACATTGTCCCTGCCCTGCTGCCTCTCAGCTGCTATGTGACTTGCCGCTGCAGAGCCAAACCCATCTGTACCAGCGGGGCAAGTGCACTACACACAGAGCAGTTCATCAGTTCAGCCATCTCTCAGCCATCATGTCTTGCATTTCGTGTACATCTATTCTCGTAGCATTTTCGTCATTTTCCAATAATAATGGCCCGCTTCTCCTTTATTTTTACTTTGAGTTTTAATGTGAGTTGCTCAACATGCAGCTGAACATGTTGATGTAGTTTTTATGTGTGTGTGTTTCTGTCATTGTCAGCGAGGAAGAAAACGTAAAGTAGATTCAGCCTTTTGTTTCGACTAACTGCACTTTTTTTTGTCTTATTTGAAGTAATCAAAAGAGAATTTAAGCCCTCAGTCCAGCCTTCACACACATACACATTTGATAAGGGCTGATAGCTGGATAGAGGTGTTGGATTACAACACTGTTTGAGGACAGAAACCAGGCTCACATGCTTTCGCAGGATTTCACATGAGTGAAAAGCATTTGGTGGGTGGGTTCAGTGGTGCAGAGAACATAAGTGAAATGTGGATTTCCAGCGGAATTCTGTGATTGGAACTCAGGGTCAGGCTCAAAGTGGAGCAGAGTCCAGCCAGACTCAAAGACTTTTCTTTTTTCACTGCTATTAAACCACTTTTTTTTTTTAGCTTTGATATTTTTCAGGCAAACTCAAAGTTAGAATGTGTGGTCATATTATCCAAATCAATTCTGTTTTTAAGTTGACTCCTGTGTTTTTGGAGATGTGTGGCCAGGTGAGACCAGCAGTCACCTGAGCCGCCCAGTCAGTGTCTGCTCGGAGAAAACACTCCTGTCTCAGCAAGCTGTGTGATAATTTGCTGCTGGCTCAGTTGTTTAAGGCTTTTTAAAAATGCTATAACTTATTTTGGAAGATAAAAAGCTGGTGTCAAATTTAAAATATTTGTCTGACAGGACTGAGGTTTTACTGTATATTACAAACTTGTGAACCCATAATAATATAGGTATATGTATTAATATTTTTTATGTTTTAATAGACACAAACAAGAACAGGTTGAAACACTGTTAGTTTATTTGTGTTTCCCCAGAAATGGATGTTTTTGGTCAGTTGTCAGTAGCTGAGCGGCTAATGTCATCAAGAACACAGATGTCGCTGTTGCAAATACCTGTGCTCATCTCCAAACTCCAAAGTGCAGGAATCTGAACTGGGCACACTGTAACGTTCAGCTTTCTGCTGCCATGTTCTGCACCATTAAGCATCAGGAGCTTGGTTTGTATGAAAGAAGAAGCTAAATGATGTGGTGACTATTGAAAGCGCTTTGTGTCTGATGTTTCCCCTTCATCATTGGTACTATTTTTCACTTTTAGAAGCTCACCCGTGATTTCTCCTCTAGACGGGTCATCATGACGATAGTGCTGGTTCTCTGCTCCCACACCATCCTCCAGAAGTCACTTAGAGTCTCTGGTAGTGGCCCCTGTGTAGCGATGTAAGCGTTCTGCTTCCTGTAGCCATCAATGTAGTTGGCATTGATGTAGTCACTACCTGGAACTCCTGCAAGTTGTTAGCAAGAAAATGAGAACTAATGAGAAATCAGGGTTAGCTTCTAATTAACATTTGATGACACACTTATAAGAGGAAGATAAGAGAAATCAGACATCAAGGTTACACCCCCTTCTTTAAAGATGTTTGTATTTGTGCCTCTCACCATCCACTGCTGTGAGGATGACTCTGGAATGGTCATAGGCGATGACGTTTGCATAGCGGTTCTTTGGCTTGTTAACCTCCAGGTTAGAGTGCTCCCAGGTGAACTGCTGACCTGGATCAATAGACTGACACGCAGAGGGTGGGCAAAGAGGGACCAAGAGAGGGGGGAGGTAGAGACACATAACCATTTAATACAATGGTGCTCAACTTCTTTTCTGGGGTTTAAATCCTGTCAGAGCTCAAAGGGGCCAGAGCTGTAAATGTGATGCAGAATCTACTTTGTCACCCCTCTACTAGCTGTAATATAGAAAGCCCTGAATGGTCTTTAAGCCCCCTGCATGCACACTGGACTGTCTGGATATGTATAAAATCACTGCAACCCTCCACCTGCCAGCTGCCCTATATTAACTAGTGAACAGATGAAGATATTTAGTGAGCTTCATATCTCAGTATAACTACCAGAGAAACTGAGGAAATAAAGTAGTGACAAATCAGCTGACACTGGGTTACTGCACCAAAATATGGGCTGGCACCAGTGGGGAACCACTAGTATGGAAAGTACAGCTTTGGAGAAGAGTATAAAATGTGGTCATGGGAACAGAAATCTATTAGAAAAACAACAACAACAACAGTAAATTCTACATTTTTGATGTTTTTGAGAGGTTAACCTTTCCAATAACAAGAAATGTAAATTTGTTCTAATATACTTCTTTTTGGGGAATTTCTGACATTTAAATTTTCATTTCACTGAATACTTTGGTTTATTAGTACCAGCAAAAGTAATGACCTTACTATCAGCCTCCTGTGTACATTCACATACCACAAAGTATGTTGTACTTAGTCACCGTCAAACACTTCACAAACTGTAAGGGTGGATGAGTGTTTGCCCGTTGAAGGCAGAGTTGGCAATTCAAGGCCCAACTCCTGCTGGCTATTTGTGACAACAATCCAACCACAGCGGTGACGTTGGATAACCCAATGGACTCCAAGCACGAGTTCCAAATCTGGCAAATTTGAGCTGCTTTAGGTAATTTAAATATTCGTAAATATTTTTCACTGTACTTAGGATATAAGTTTGATTACTTTGACCAGTATCAAGCAAATAACATTTCAGTATATATAAAATTCCAGAGAGTCCCTCCAAAAATAACTTAGTACAACATTACTTTTGTTGTTTTGAAACCAGATATGTAATATTTGTAATAAGCTGGCATGGAAAATTTGGCAGGTAGAAATATTCCCATTACTTCGATTTTGTCAGTATGAAAGTTGATAAGAACATTATTGTAACACGTATATTGTGAAAAAAGGACCTTAAACCTTATGAAATACTGCAGCACAACATTGTGAAGCTCGTAGAGACCCCAACAAAGATGAGCTCGTCGCCATCACAGAGGAGAGCTGCAGCTCTGCAGTGGCTGAACAACAAAAACTGGATTTTAATCGATAACAGCAGCTACGACAAGTAACAAAGGACTGAAAAAGCTTGGGGCTGCATATGGAATACATGAAGTTTTACCCATTTCCACCAATGACTCTTCATCTTCCAAACTTTAACCTTACGGGAAAGTGATATAGAACAGACGCGACATGGCCTTCTTGCCGCTTGGTGGCTGGGTGGGGTGGGATTTGAAGCTGCGGCTTTCTGCATCCCAACCTAACGCTCTACCACTGAGCCATCAGGCCTCCTCTCAGTTGCTAGAGCAACAGCTTAATAAACAACTGACCACTCCAAGTGGAGAAATTCTCACTTTAACGCGAACCATTAGGTTTTTGGAAGGGTCCAGATTAAACCAGACACCAGAAGATGAAGATAAATGCTTCTCAACGTAGCATTTATGACTTAATTGTTTGAACTGTTATCTAAATCACTGGCGTATGCGAGGTGGAAACCCGTGACTGCCTTCCAGTGATGGTGTGTGCTGATGTGTGAGCCAGGTTTTCACTATGCTGCAGGATGACTGGCCTCTACTGACTGTGTGCTGTGAAAGCCGGCACATGTTTAGCTGCAAAAGGTCATGCTGAAGATTATTATTCATAACTGACCTTTCATGCTCCTACTACTTATCTTACAAAAACAAACACACGTCTGTATACATACATAGACAAACTAAAGCAGCAACTAGGACTGTAATATCCTGCTGCCTTTCCTGCTGACTGGCTAGACGGCTGCTTAGCCCCCTTTCTAAAAATTGATAATAATGACAGTGGAGAAAGAGGCTGAATGCACATCTTATTTAACAGCCTGTTAGGTAAGTCTTTCACCGTGCTGCGCTGACAAACCACTCCAATTACTGTTAATGTGCTCTGCTGACATGTAGATCAGTTACTGAGCATGTCAGTGGAATCACACTCAGAGTGGCAGCTCCCCCAGCGACAGTCAGCCGTGAAACATGTGGATCTGTATGTTGCAGAGCCAGGCTTTCACTCAGCACCTGCTGCCACAATCACTCACATATTTCTTAAACATGAAATTACCATTTTGGCTGCTTATTACAAAACAAAAACAAAACAAAAAATGTAATTTCCTCTGTATTTTTTTTTTTTTAACTTGAAGTACTTGATTAAGTATTCACTTTGTTCAATACTCTCATGTTGCTTCTTCTTCTCACACACCAACTAACTCCATGTCCTCCCTCACTACATCCATAAATCTCCTCTTTGATCTTCCTCTAGACCTCCTGCCTGGCAGCTCCAACCTCAGCATCCTTCTACCGATATATTCACAGTTTCTCCTCTGAACATGTCCAAACCACCTCAATCTGGCCTCTCTGACTTTATCTCCAACACATCTAACATGAGCTGTCCCTCTGATGTCCTCATTCCTGATCCTGTCCATCCTCGTCCCTCCCAAAGAGAACCTCAACATCTTAAGCTCTGCTACCTCCAGCTCTGCCTCCTGTCTTTTCTTCAGTGCCACTGTCTCTAAGCCGAACAACATCTCTGGTCTCACCACCGTCTTTAACATCTTTCCTTTCATTCTCCCTGATACTCTTTTATCACACAACACACCTGACACTTTTCTCCACCTGTTCCATCCTGCCTGCACTCGCCTCTTCACCTCTTTTCCACACTCTCCGTTGCTCTGAACCGTTGACCCTAAGTACTTAAAGTCCTGCACCTTCTTCACCTCTGCTCCCTGTAACCTCACTGTTCCTCCTGGGTCCCTCTCATTCACACACATGTATTCTGTCTTACTGCAGCTAAGCTTCATTCCTCTGATTTCCAGAGTAGATTCTCTAAATCTATGAAGACACAATGCAACTCCCTCTGACCTTCTCTGTACTTCTCCATCAGCATCCTCAAAGCAAATACTGCATCTGCTGGACTCTTTCTAGGCATGAAACCATATTGCTGCTCACAAATGTTCACCTCTGCCCTTAGCCGAGCTTCCACTACTCTTTCACCACAACTTCATTGTTTGGCTCAACAGTAGCCTAATAGCCGCCAGCGCCCTGTAGGTCAACAGAAATCGAATTTAAGTCTGATTTGGTATGGAAAACATGATTTGCACATTTGATTTGGCATGTGTTTTACGTCGCATACTGTTCCTGACACAATCCTGGATGGGGTTGGATGGGGACCTTCCGTGATGTTAAATAGAGCTCTGGCTGGGCAACTCTAGGACATTCACAGAGTTGTCCCTAAGCCACCCCTTTGTGTCTGTCTGTCTGTGTGCTTAGCATTGTTGTAATATTGGAAGGTGAACCTTTGGTACAGCCTAAGTTCCTGAGTTCTGTGGAAAAGGCTTTGATTGAGGATATCTCTGTCCTTTCCTCCATTCAGCTTTGACCTCAAACCTCACCACTGTCCCAGGCCCTGCTGCTTAAGAACCACCCCACAGCATGATACTGTGCACCATATGACTGTGGGAAGGTAGAGCGGTTGTCCACCAATCCCGCATCGTTGATTCGTTGATTCGATCCCCGGCTCCTCTGCTCACATGTTGAAGTGTCCTTAAGCAAGACACTGAACCCCAACTTAGTTGCTCCCAGTGAGTGTTGGCCAGCTGCATTTATGAGTTTGTGTGTGATTGTGAGTGTGAATGTGTGAATAAATAACAGTAAAGCGCTTTGAGTACAGAGTGCAGACCATTTACCCTACATCAGTGAAGGGAGGCTATCGTGGAGGTGATAAGCAGTGCCTAGATACCTCCAGACATAATGTTTAGAATTGAGTCCAAACAGTCTTTAGTCTTTTCATCAGACCAGAGAATCTTGTTCCTCACAGTGTGAAAACTACAAGCAGGCTTTCATGTGCTTGGACTGAGGAGAGGCCTCTGTCTAGCCATTAAATGGTAAATGTTCTGCACTTATATAGCGCTTTTCTACCTACTGGCACTCAAAGCACTTTACACTGCTTCTTATTCACCCATTCACAACCACAATCACACAAACACTCCTACACCCATGGGGGAGCTGCTATGCAGCTGGCCAACACTCACAAGGAGCAACTAAGTTGGGGTTCAGTGTCTTGCTCAAGGACACTTTGACATGTGACTGAAGGAGCCGGGGATTGAACCAACAACTGTGAGATTGGTGGACAACCGCTCTACCTTCCTGCACCACAGTCGCCCACATTAAGTCCAGATTGGCGGAGGGCTGCAGTGATGGTTGTCCATCTCTACACAGGATCTCTGGAATAGTCCTGGTTTTACCAACCATCTTTCATTTGAGTATTATGAAGGCCACTGTGCTCTTGGGAACCTGCAGTGCAGCAGAAATTGTTTTGCAGCCTTCTCCAGATCTGTGCCTTAGTGGTCCTGGTGGCTTAGTGGTAGAGCATTGGGTTGAGATGCAGAAGGCCGCTGCATTGAATCTCATCCTACCAGGGCCACCTTGGTGCCGGTCCTGAGCCTGGATAAAATATGAAGGTTGTGGCAGTAAGGGCATCCAACACGTTCCGCTGTGGTGACCCCTGAAGGGACAAGCTGTTGATCTCCAGATCCGTGTCTTGCAATAATGCTATTTCTGAGCTCTGCAGGCAGTTCCTTTGGCCTCATGGCTTGAAGATTCAGGATTCAAGATTCAAAGTGTTTATTGTCATATGCACAGACAGAAACCATGTTTCCCTGCACAATGAAATTCTTACTTTGCCGTCCTCACTAAATTTTATACAGTAAAGTAAAATAAAAATAGAAAGAAAAATAGAAAGAAAATACAAATAAAATAAAAAGTAAGAGCAAAAAAACAAGAGCAATAAAGTGTAGATAAATGAGAAAAACACGAATTAGAACAATTGTAGTATCGAGCTGTAATGTAGAAAAGCTGAAAACAGGGGGTCTGAAAACTTTCTGAATGTAGATTATGTAGATGCACACACACAACAGTGCTTCATAGTTTGTGAAACCTCAGAGAAAACATCTCTTTATAACTTAACCTGATTTTTCTAAAACTAAAATAAGGATAAGAAATGAAATAAATGAGACTATACTGTATATACGACAGTATATATACAGGAATTCAAATGTTTGTGTTAAGTGATCATCAGCCCTTCAGGTCAGTCCTTCTCACAGAAGACCTTAAACTCAGGGATGTTGGTTTCCTGATACTACCACCACCATGTTTCACTGGGAAAAGGATCCTACGCTTGAACGCTAAGTTTAATCATCACTAATAATAACACTTGAAGTTCTACTCCATTATTATGTAATGGAGAAAAGTGCTGTTGTAGAAACCATATGCTTTGTATGAAGTGGTCTCCAGTCCAGTCCCCCAACACACTAACTCATTTATCAGATGTAACCAGCTGTGAGACTCTGTGGCAGGTCTCATTTTAAACAGAGCCATTATCAGCTTTTCATTTCAAGCCCTGCTACTCTCAGCATGCACTAATAACTAGTATAGCACGAGGACATACACTATGTATATATGTCTCATAGACCACGTATATATGAGTGAGAGACACTTTCTGTGTCCAGCTTTTATTTTGTAGCCCCTCATCCTGCTTCCTATCTTTAGTGTCATTAGTCCCTGATTACTTTCACTTGCCCCCCTGTGCTTTTAAACCCGGCTTTCCCCTCAGTTCCTTGTCAGCTTGTCTTTGTCAGCAAGCTCTGGATCTTTTCCCTGTTTCTGCCATTTGATCTGAGGTTTGGTTACTTATTCGTCCCCATTTTTCAGTCTGCGTTTTATGCTTAGTTTGCCTGTTTGTTTTTCCCTGTTCGTCTTCCTTAGTTATATAGCCAGTTTCCTCCCAACTGTTACAGTTTAGTTTATCTTCCCTCTCCTCCATATTTAAGGTAATGTTCTGTTTTACTGTGTTTATCTAGTTGTTACCTTTTACTGTGTGTGTTTTCATCTGTGTGGAGAGATTTTTCAGTTGTGTTTTCTTCTCCTAGTCTCTACAATAAAATCAGTTAACCCTCCTCTGGCCGTCTCCTTACTTGGGTCCTTTAAATACCGAATACTCAATCTGTAAGATCATTACAGTCTGCAGATCCAGGTTTGTTGACTCCCTCACATCATATGTTCCCTCATATGATCTTCCTTTAGATCAGACTGTTTGCACCTTGTGTCAAAAGAAACATGAGGGGAAATGATGATGGGGGAAACATTATGTAGTTTAGTGTTGATGCTTTAAGGTCAGCTTAACATAGCTGTACAATCAAGAAATGCAGTGCAGATGGAACAACTGACTCAGCTGGGAATGGGTTGAGTAATGTAGTGTGTATGTGTTTGTGTGTGTGTGTGTGTGTTGGATTTACTTTATCTGTGAATCTATTTAATGGTTTATCGACCTTCTCTCTTTACCTCAAGAACCTCACTGGAAACATTGTTCATTGTGTCATGTTTGACATTTTGTATGATTTAACAAGTCACAGCAATTAAACTGTAATAAACTCAAATTGCCATTTCTACTGTAGTGACTTGTGAGTGTGACAAGTGGTGAACTCAGGTCATCTGGGGGCAGGATAAATAAAAAAATAAATAAATAAAAAGCACCTGATGGGCCATTGGAAAGTGGTGTATGTAAGGAACTGTTACAACTGCAACTCATTTTACACTGATTGGGACATTTGGCTGTAGAAAACAGAGTGAATGGTTTATTATGTAAATGTATTTAAAAATCCTACATCTCTGAACAACCCTTTAAATAACAATCACTTTTATGTCAGCAGTGTTTTCTAGTCCTGGTCCTGAAGGAGCATTGTCCAACATGTTTTACATGGCTCACTGTCACAGCAAACAAGGCTCAAACCACTGCTCTTGTTATGCACATGATACCAGATTTAGTAGGACAGATGGAGTGTTTACATACAGTACTGGAACTACAGCAACAATCTAGTCTTTGTCATATATGGTTTTGACCAAAGTGTTTTTACTCATCACTTGGTTTGTTTGTGTAGCTGTAAAGTTCTTTACCAGCTTTCATAAAACTTTCATGACAGGATTTATTTAATCTGAAAATGCCAGGCTTTGATTCTAATGCCCATTTGTCTAATTCCTATAGGGTAATGCAACTTTTATTTCTCATCTGCTTCCATTTTTTCAGTAAAAAGCTGCTTATAACTGTGATTTGCACAGTGTGCAAATAAGCAATAAGCAATGCGAAGTTGCATCATGCCATGATAACATGCTACACTAGTTATAATGGGTTATCTGCATCCCTTTTGTTTTAATTCTTCACTCTTATTAGCAATGGGGTCGAGATAAGGTGGCACCACTATGTTCTTTAATCAAAGGGCTACACAAGGTTTGAACCCCACGGGGTACTTCATGTACCATTTCTTTTTTTTTGCATTGAAACATCAGTCATCGTGGCACCATGTTGTCTTGAAGTGAGGGCACCTATATGGTACGTAATAACTCAGGTTTCTGGGTCTACTTTACAGGGCGCCATCACATTTTCTATCACTAAACAAGCACTTAATCCTGATTCACCCGTACCTAAGACAGCTATTGCAGATCTGTGGTATGTCCTTCATAACTCTTTAGAAGGTATTTTATTCTGTTTGTCATGTCAATAAGTGCAAGCGTCCCTCATAATGTCATTGGCTGAATTTACCGTAGATTGCATTGCATTAAAAATCATTAGATTTACTTCTTCCGCAGCAACTACACCCTTTAGTTACACACGGTGATTAGAGCTGTAAATATAAGCACTTTAATCTCTGCTTATTATCACAAAATTCCAAATATTTTATCAGTTTCATCATAATACTCAAATTGAAATGTTTTTAAGTTGCTCGTGCTTAAAGGAAGACTCACCAAATTACTCTAATTTGAACTGAATATGGTTTTGTTTGGCAAATCCAACAACCTGTCTCCAAAAAAAGTTCTCTCCATTTCATCACACCGGGGAAGAAAAAGACTGAGAAAGGTACAAAAGTTGATTCAGTTGCTGTTTCATAATTTATATGCCCCCTTCCTTCTGCTGTGCGTAAACAGTGCACCCATCTGTCTAGTTTATCCGCTTGGAAATTCACCACTTTAAATGCAAATTACCTTCCTTTGTAGGACATCAACAAGCCATAATCCCTCTCTGGCTTTTACAGTAGGTAAAAGCAGTGAAATATTATTCTTGGAAGGGATTCATGCATACTTAGCAGCATCCTTTTCACCAATGCTGAACTTTAGCTCTGCAATGGTAAGCCTGCTATATACATGAGTAGAAACATTTTAGGGAAAATGCAATCTGGAAAATGTACTGTGTAAGATGTTTTGGTGAGAAAATAGAGGCCTGACTACCCAGTTGTATACTGGCAATTTCTTAAGTGTGGCTCTCAGCCGGCGTTAAAATGGCACATTTATAAAAAAGGTAAACGTTTATATTATTGTTATTACTAATTGTTTAATAATTGAAGAATATGTAAATTCCAGATTTAAAAAAAATCTGTATTAGAATGTGTATCTTTGTTTGCCATTTGCCTCATTATCCTAATTATACAAACAGCCTGTAAAGCTGTGGGAAATTTACCCAATATTCAAACGAATTACTGAAGAACTGTACCTTTCTGAGGTACTTTACTGGAGTGTAGATAAACCTGCAAACCTGCAGCCTTCTGCATCCCAACGCCATGTTCTACCTCTGAGCCACCAGGCCCCCTTTAGATGTTAGATTATCAATTGTTAATATTCCTGTAATTATGTGTCAGTAGGGCGGCATGTAAAGCATTTTGGGTACAGTAGAAAAGTGCTGTGATCAAGATTAAAACATAACTGCAAGTTTCTACTTTAATAGACAGCAAGGTTTCAAGTATTGCTCTACAAGTCACAACTCCAGACAATGTACCTAAACAGTTGTTGGTCTTAATTTCTATAATTTGACTTACTTTTCCATTTTTACTGCATCCAAAAATCCGTCTTTAACCTTATCAGTGCCAAATGTTAATCAGTTGCTCATACAGTCGACCACTTATGCCCAAAGTAGAATTTTGGCACAAATATTGGATGGCTTGGGACAAAGGTGGTTAGGTAGAGACGATAAGGATGAACGCTCAGGGTTAAGAAAAGCCATTGGTCTAAATGATATGACCCAGAAACAAAGAGTATTTGTCTGCACACAATTGCCTTTCAGTAATTTCCCACGACTTTTCCTCTTGTACCGTCATCCAACCAAAATTGAATTGCATCAAGTAGTTTGGTTTATAACCACATTTTTGCAAAGCTACATTAATTGCTCATATGCACGTTAGCAATTGTTAATTACATGGTAAAATATCTGTTAGTTATCTGTTAGTTAGTTCTTTCAACCGCTCAGTTTTTACAGGGTTTTCAACTATAAAGCAATATTGGCAGAAGAACGGAATTCTGTCTGATAATCCAACACAAATGTGGGTTTTAGTAAAATTGATCAGTTCTCAAAAATGGAAACAATGGAGGAATTAGGCTTTTTCTATTATTTCTGCAAGTTTCTTCAGACACCTGGTTTGGAATATAGCAAAAAAAATAAAAATAATTTGCTTCAGTTATATTTACATTGCACAATTAAATTTGTGCAATTTGTTAATTACATTAAAGTCAAGGAGAAAATATTAAAGTGTTATGGGAAGAAGTGTTTGTTTCATGAGATGCAAGTGCAAAAAGGAACAGATCACTTTAACTGCACAGGAAGTTTTCAGCGGTACTTGAAGGAAATGACTAAAAGCAGGAAGTGTTACCTCATATTCCTGAGAGAAAAGCAGACCGTCATTGGCCTTGAGTCTTTCGATGTGGTCTGCCAGGTCACAGAGAGAAATGGGAGGATGCTCCCTCATCCCTGCGGTGAGAGGTAGAGCAGTAAGCACAGTGAAACACACACATGTGCACACACAGACAAGCTGAACAACACGGTAAGAGTGCAGATGCATGTTGAAGGCTCAGAGCTACCTTTAACATTAATGTGGGGTGACAGTGAGGGTGCTATATGCTAAGCAGAGGGATGATGTCTGACTCTGCAGCTCTTCAACAGCATGTGATAACCAGACTGGTGATGTGAGCATCAATGAGCATGCTGATTGTTTAAAAGACCCCATAAGGCAACAGGTGAGTGCAAAGATATCACAGAGCTGTTGGTGGCATACACTGATATTTGTTTCTATAAGAAATTATGTCTATGGTGCATTTCATTTCATCTTTGAGTTTTGATGATGCTATGACTATTTGCTGTACATGGCAGATATGGACAGGCAATGAGGAAAGAGGTGACTGAGTTAACCAAGAGCTTCAGTTCAAATGGCTGCCGTTTAAAACAGAAAAACTAGGAGGCAAGAATGGAAGGAAACATTAGTAACACAAGAGGAATGAAAACTAACTTGGAGCATTCGGGCAACTGAGGGCACTGGAACCTGTGGGGGAAAAGACCAGGCACAACAAACAGCACAGGGGTCAGTAAAAATGATGGCAGAGAAAAGAAAAGAACACAGGGAGCACAAAAATAGGATGTGTGTGTTGTCCTCAGTGCTTTGTTTTAGCTGTGTGCATGTAGAACATTGATATTCACTGCGTCTGAGTGCGGGTGAAGTGACTGTGATAAATAATGGTCAGTGGGTCAGACAGTCGACTGAGACTGAAATATTGCCAGATTCAATGAAATGAATGAACATTATCAAGGTTCCCAGAGGATGAAGCCCAAAATCTTTTGGGATCTTTTATGTTTCCCTTATTGTGCATAATGTACATAAATAACACAACCATTTCAACTCAGGATAAAACTAACTATGAACATTTTACTTTGTAAGATACAGCTGAGCATACATCGCTCGTCCATCCATTGATTTCTATTTTGTTTGACTTATTTGTATTCAGAATGATCATCATTTAACAGCCTCTAAAAACTTTTTTTTTTTTTTTTACTTTTTATTGCAGAAATGCCCTAATTACACTGACACCACGAGAACCTTGTTCCAGGCCACTACAGTGGTGTTGATCTCTTGGTGTCTTCGAAACTTTGGTCACATTGTGGCAGCACTGAGTAACATGATGTTATTCCACTTTGGCCATGACTTCAAACTCCTGTGAGCGATGTGCGTGTGTTAGGAGACGTTGGAGGACAAAGCAGTTGAACCCTCAAGGACTATTAAGTGTGTAGCTGAGGGAGTAGCCAGGTATCTGTTTAGGGTTGGAGTAAGACTGGGATTAGGTTAGACATCATGCCACATCATCTGTCAGTGTGTTTACTTGCTTGTTGTGAATAAACTGGAACTTTCTGAGGCTTGTAGGCCACCCAGAGAGCTTGCACTGAAGAGGGAACAAAGGTTGGCAGCTAAATGAGCTGATGAATTTCTATTGGTGTAAACAACATCTGCCAAAATTGCTCCTACTGCTACCGCGAGTAAATGTCATCCTTCTGATTGAGAGAAGAAACACGGACTGAAAACAATGACAAACTGTGAGTTGAAAACCTCCCACTGAAAGACAGGTGGGAAAAAAAGATAAGAGAAGTAGTTGGCGGTGTGTGGATGAGATAAAAACGTAATATGTAATCAACAGTAGTCAGAAAAGAAAATGAGGACAAAAAGAGAAAGAAACTAGTTGCAAGGTTTGAGATACTCCACGTAATTATAATTAAAGCAAAGACAGTCCTCTGTTGTTGTGTTGAGCCACAGAGACTGGGATGAATTGATGGATTGTCAAATTTCAGCACAAGTTGTCAAATTAAAGTTACAGTGAGCAACTAGTGCTAATGTGAAGCCCCTGTCGCTCTGCCCAGCTCTCCCCTCCCCCTCCCTGCATGGAGACAGCTTTGCTGTGCATGTACATCATTCTGTCCTGCTGATGTGGACTTTCTCTCTGTTAGACTCTGCTGGACGAGGACACACACACACACACACACACACACACACACACACACACACTGTGACAGACATTTGGGAGAGGGACTAGACAGGGAGAGCTACTCAGTCCTAACATCAAACTCCCAAGAGTTCAACTGATATGTATTTGCATAACAACCGTAGTTAGAATTGTGAAGGTTTGTTTGTTCTGAAGTGGTTGTTCTGCTTGTATAACAGCTGCTTGATAAGTTGACATCACTGACAGATTTTGTTGCATGTGTGCTTAACAAGCTAGAGTGGGCTTATATTAATTGGTTCTAATGTTTTAGCCTGCTCGCTCATTTTAAATAAGGTGGCCACAAACTCAAGCAGATCTTTGTCATTGTCTTTATGGCTACAAACTCTGCACAGTTTTGTTACAACAATAAGGTCATTTGGAACCTGTAAAAGTTGCTTGCAAGCACAGTAGTATGCATGGGTCTGTATCAATGAACATCAGCCTAAAGGTCCTGGGGACAACTTTGTGTGTGTGTTTGTGTGTGTGTGCGTTCATGCCTTGTGTCTGATAGTTGAGTCTCCTCATCTCCACAGGGTCTGAGGAATGGGCCAGCAGCGAATCCTTGACTCCCACCATGTGCTCGTCCTTGGCAGGACACGTGCGCTTCCTGGGGTAAAGAAGAAGTGATGTGATGAGAGAATGTAATTTCATGGAAGTTTCAAAAGGCCACGATCTCAAACTAGACAAATAGAAAACCTCATATTAGGAAAACAGGAATAGGAAAATATGAGAAAGACATTAAAGAGCTGTGATATTTAGTAAATAAAAAAACATACAAACATTTAAAATATAACATAAAATGTATTTGAACCACATTTACTGTTTATATTTGTGTCTTGATCATAAATAAAAAGGTGTGTAACTATTTTACCAATTAATTTTCAAGTTGAAACTCAAGGGCGACAATTACACAAGAAGTTAGTGGAAAAACTGGACGAGACCCAAGTCTCTAAAGAAAAACTGGAACCATACTGGATTTATAGATGACAATAAAGTTTGTTTGTAACTGTTAAAACACTGGTGTCTAGAATGTAAAAAAAAAAACTTCCCAGAATGAATGAAATGCTGGGCTGCTGTGGAAACACAAGTACTTCATTAATAATACTGCATGCTTTCCTTTTGCTGTTGTTATTTATCTTTACACATTTAACAGTTGAGAGGCTGGGTGTCACCATTAGATGGTCCTCTTTGAATGACACTTCCCTGGAGAAAGGGAAGTGAGGAGCCACTTTATCTGAATGAAAAGCACCGTGTGGTGAAAACTGATGGAAAGTTATTGACAATGATTGTTGCTATCTTCCTTACTTTGTGACTATTGTCCTGCTCAGCAACTGTGTGATCAGAAGAACACGTATTCAGCAATACTGCGGTAGAATACACATGATTGCAACCACTTGTGGCAGCACCAGTAATATGTAAAGACAGCTTTAAATGTAGAAATGTTTTTTTTCTCCATTTCTTAAATATGACATGACCGGATAAAGGGAACCCAACTAAACACATGCGTTTACGTTTTGTTGAAAATAATACAATTTTAAATATTTGCATATGGTAAAAGAATGTGAACTTTGAAAACATGCATTCATAAAGGGAAATTAGAGTCAGGTGCTTAAATGACACGGGAATCAGATGTGAGTCTGGGAGGTTCTGTCTTCTTTAAAGAAGAGAAATCTGGATCTACTTCACTATCGAAGTCTGATCTCAATAACACGGGTTTGCAGCGGCATGTCATGGATCAAACCAAAGAGATTTCTGAAGGCCTCAGATTCTAAGGCCTTCAGAAATCTTCAGAAACAATGCTTTTTCTAAGAGCTTAGAAGAAGCATCGTTGATGATGAAAAAAGGTTTACAGAACCTTTTCTCAGGCAGCTCATTCAACACCAATGTTACCTTCCCCAGGAGAGGTCAGCCAACAAAGGTCACACCAAGAGCAAGATGTGGAACATTGCAGGGAATCCAGGGTGACTTGTAGCACACTAAAGGCCTCTCTTGCAGTGGTTAATATCAATGTTCATCAGGAGAACATTTTAGAACTGCAGGGAGAAAGCTACTACTCTCTTAGAACATTACTGTCTACAGAGTGGTCAAGATCTTGCACAGTACATAAATCAGAAGACTGGTGATATTCTGTTAACAGATGAGGCCAAAGTAGGTTTTTTGGCTTGAATATAAGGTGTTATGTTTAGTGATGACTGTGGATTATCTTTGCACATTGGCACAACATAAAATAGACTTTAACACGCACTATTTTAGTCGGAGATCTTGCTGCAAAATAGGGTCACATTAGGGGTGGAACGGCTCAATTACAAAATCTGACCTGTTCAGCTTGTTAGTCACGGTTCATAGCATGTGAGTATCATTTGGTCCAAATGAATAGCTTGAACTATGCAAACTTAAATGTGCTGTGGAAAATGCATAGTGCCAATAACCCAATGAAGCTGGGACAGATGTGTTGCTCGGTGCAGCTGTTACTGAGTTCTGAAAATGGCAGGTCAGGTTTAAGGTTACTTATGACAATGAAAATGAAAAAGCAGTGAACTAAACAGTCAGTGTTTGGCAGCGCTGTGCAGTATGTGTGGCTTATAATAGAAGCAGTATTTCCAACATGATGACCCATTTAAGAAGACATCACCCCAGTGTGTCCGTTGACAGCATACAGGGGAGAGTCAGGTAGGAGCAGCATTTAAACAGCCTCTCCATGCAGATTAGGACAGGACAAAGGCTACTGTATCACTGTATGAAGGATGTGGGTATTTATAGTAAATGCATACTGCATACTTATTCAAATCGTGCATTCAAAGTGCTTTTTTTGGTTTGCTTTAATTATAAAACTTATTCATTAGATTAGGTTCATTAACATGGATTTTAGAAACAGCTGTTAACCTTTCTGACACATACTTGCTTTACAATAAAGACACAGCAAACTAAACCAGAAACCGTGAATCAGAATTGCCATGTGAACTGAACTGTGAACTTTGTGAATCATTCCATTCCTAGTAGTTCCTAGTTCTAGTTGCTGGAATCTAAGTTTCACATTATTTTTCCAAACACACACATAAAAATAAATAAATAAATAAATGAGAAGAAAACATTTGGTCCTTTTTAACAAAAAAATCTACATTTATTGATTTTGTCTCATTTATTTTATTGGGTTCCTCTAGACCTTGTTTGGAAATTGGATCATTATACAAGTGCCACTGTCATATAAATTATTATTAGTAGTAATAATAATAATAATTAGAATGCATAACTATCACTATCTACCATACTGTCACTTCTACAATGACCAATCCTGCAAATACAAACCTAAAATAATGATCTAGTCAGATTTAAAATGAGTATAAAAAATTCTTCCTATAAGCTTAAATATTCCACCAATCTTAATTATTCTGGAAAGCATAAAAGAATAGTAATCATAATCAGATAGCAATCTGTGATGTCAATGGGAACAATTTCCATTCATATTGTTCATTGCAGTGAAATCATCTGTGATGATTGTCCATCTTGGATGGAAGCTCTTTATACACATTAGTGGTGTTTACAGTAAATGAGTTTGAGGAATCGGACTTATATGATAAAGGGACAGTAAGGTCAATGATCTGGGCATTTGCTTATTAAAACCCCCCATTTCATTCATGGCTGCATAAAAGCAGGATCATCAGTTGAGCTGTACCACTGTACTACATACAGTACACACAGTACAAGCTTCTAGTTTTATGTTATGTCTGGCTGACAGTGAAGCTGGACTAAGTGCTGGGGCAAATACACTTATGTTTACAATAGCCTTTGTGTTAGACCATTCAAATGAAGGTGACAGGACCTCAAGTGTAAGAGCCTGTGCTACTTGATTTAGTCAAGACTTCTAAAGTTTGACAGATGTGTCTTTTCTTGCTACTGTAGGACATAACAGTCAATCAAGTTGCTCATTGTTCCCCAACTGATGTATCAGTGTATAACTTTACCATTTACACAATGGATTATTTTAAATCAATTAAAGTACCATGTTAGTCACCATGCACGGCCACATGCACTGTTTTATTAAGAATGCAATGTGTCCCGGAAAGAACAAAAGATGAAGACGCAGCGGGAGCCTGGATGGAGAGATGAGGACAGTGCTGATGCTAACTGCAGCTAAAGGTGTATCGGGATCATTGGGGTCATTGGTTGCTGCCAGCTTTGGAGGTGATGATACATGTAGTGTCATTTCAGCTCATTCTTAGAACTAAAGCAAGATTTATTCATGTATTCATACTGAATAAAACAAACTCAAAATACTGTTCATATTAAAACTTACACTAGCACTGAAATGGGATTTAACATCAATACACAATGCAGCCAGCTCTCTCTCACAAAGCTCTGCTATGTTCTTCCACTCTCTACAACAGTATTAGTCATTATTAAATTACCAAAAAAGACAGGGTTCAAACTTGCAAATCAAGCAGAAATATATGTCAATATATTATATTAATTCAGAAATTCTATTCAAAATGTGGGTTTGGCTGAAAAGTTCAAAGTCATGTTATCTTTGTCAACTGAAATGTGGCAGACATACTGTAATTTGAAGTGAAGGTGCAGTGACGGTAATTTGGTGCCTTACAGAACAAACATTGCAGGTCAGACACTGTTTACTCTAAAAACAATGGCAACTGATGGACAATTGACTGACTCTGTATGTATTAGTGATGAAGACTCTCAATATGTATTATGTAAGCTAACAAACAGAGGAGTGAAAAGTTCACTGGGATGTCAGTCCTTGCCTTTAGGACATATCAGAGTTGAATTCTTTAGGTCTGGCGTTTGTTTTGCAGGTGGAGTTGGGAGAGGTGAAGCAAACACTGAGGGAGGATTATTCTGAGGGCAAGATCTCTGGGATTTGAGAAGTCAGCACTCAGAGCACAAAACACACTCAAAGAAACAAACATGCTAAAATGTGCTATCTCTCCCCATGAATCACAAGGCAAACATGCCTCCGTGAAAACTGTCAAGCTGAACAACTGACAAGTGAAGCTCACACTGTATGGGGAAAAAAAAGAGCCTGAATTCTGTTTAAAAGAAATGAGGATCTGTCACTTCACATCATCACTGTCAGGGAAAACAAGCCATGACCCAAAAGCATGTTTTATACAGCTGGGAGAATGTGCAGTGGGCATCAGCAGGGGGATGTCGAAAGAAGGAGGTGGAGGAGGAGGAGGAGGAGGGTGAAGCAGTGGAAGAACAGACAGAAGTACTGACCTTTCTTGTTTGCTGCATCCACAGAAAGCAGGCAGATGTTGAACGAGAGAGCAGGAAGAGAGAGAAAGGATTAATTTACAAGTTGTCAGCAGCAGGAGTGAAACAGTGTGTCGCAGTGAACAGGAAGTGCACCTGACAGAGCCCATTCCGGAGCCTTCCTCCTCCCTGTGCTCTTCATCTTATCCTCAGCCACCTGAGCGGCTTCCACACATCTTCATTTAGTGCTATTTAAAGTGCATCATCTATCACTTTAATACATCAGTACGTCACCTTCAGTGTAACGAGGTTTACATGAACAACTAAGAACACACAGGAGAAAACAGGCAGTGTTCATTTACCTCCTACTACTGTCAGTGATGCACAAAGAATGAATGAGTGTGTCTTTGCAGCCAATATGAAAGCGATTTAACATACCAACGGAAACACGGCACGAAACTGAGAACCAGTACTTTTTTAAATCTTATTTTTATTGTCTATTGTTTCATTCTTTTATGTTTAGTATCACTTTTATTGCCCTGTAATTTATTCCTTTAATCTCTGTTGTGGGTGTGAGGGCACTGAGCCAGGAGCTGTAATATCTATTAGCTCCTACACTGCAACATCCACCATATTTTAATGCAAAAGGTCATATTTGGTGGCAAAGCTGTTGGATTGCGGCTTCTATAGCTATAATACCTGTGTTTTTTTTTCATCTATTGAGGTTTACCAGGGAAATGCAGGAAGGAAATAAAGAAGTAAGTTTTATGTTTTTTGTTAAGTTTGGATTATTTTTCGCAAGCCTGTTTTTATATGCTCACAATTGATGCAAAAGGAGGTGATGGGATAGTGATTACTCACAGAGCCAACCGTTGACAGTAATCTATGGAATTTCTCTCCTATTTTACTGCATGTTTGCCATCTCCTTGCATTTTACTTCATAAAAGTTAGTGAGGAGTAAAAATAAAGCCACGTCATTTAGCAAACATGTTAGTTTAGCTTACTCACTAACTGGATGATAACTTTCGATCTTAGACAAACCGCCTACTGGCTTATCGATGGGCCTTTGTCCATTTGAGAAAGTATTTACTCAGACAGCTGGAGGTTAAATAAAGCTGCTCAGAAGATTGTGTACACATGTAATACAATAATACCACAGTCAGGTGCCCATTTGACTGAAACTTGTTCACATAGGCCTTTAAGAGATACACCCAAAAGATGCATCCTAGTACCTAAGTGATGTGGTTAATATCCACAGCCACATTTACTAAACACATGATGTGTTATGTTTATTTAGTGTGTATGTTTTATACATATATGCAATTTTGTAGCGTTCTTGTGATAAACTTCCATTCTTTTTGTTACTTTCTGTCATCACCACCTGTAAAAGGGCTTTAGAAACCAATCTGTCTGTGGCCACACCCGATAAACAGAAGCAGTGATTACAACAAGTAATGCCTGTTTCTGTGTTCATATCAGCAGGAATGTTTTGAGACAGACTCCTCTGTTTCACTGGCTTAGGTGATTCTGAAATCCAAAACCCATTCTTGCATGCACACTGTAAAATCCAACAGCTGTCCTAACTTCCATTATTTAGTTAACATTACTAACCTAGTTATCAACAAGATGCACGTCTTAGTCAAGTTGGAGGTAACTAAAGAGCGAAAAAACTTATAAAGCGCTTTTCTACCTATTAGCACTCAAAGCACTTTACACTGGTTCTTATTCACCCATTCACACTCACGCTTATACACCGATGGGGGAGCTGCTATGCAGCTGGCCAACACTCACCGGGAGCAACTAAGAGATTGATTGACAACCACTCTATCTTCCTGCACCACAGCCGCCCCTAAGTTATCTGTAACTGCTTATTCTGTTGAGGGTCCGGAGGGGGACTGGAGCCCATATCAGCCGTCACGGGGTGTAGAGAGGCAGGGTACACCTCCAGTCTGTCTCAGGGCCAACACAGATACACATACACAGACAGACAACCAGTCACAGGAACATTCACACCTACAGTGAATTTTGAGTCAGGAATTAACTTAACATTCATGTCTTTGGACTGTGGGAGGAAACCAGACTATGTGGAGGAAATACAAGCAAGCACCGGGAGAACATGCTGAGGCCGCAAACCTGTCTAGCTGCGAGGAGGCAGTGCTAACTAGTCCACCACCGTGCTGCCCGTAGAAAAATTTGCAGGCAAGTCTTATCAGGGCCATGTAGGCATTAATAGAGACAAAGCAACCTGGTACAATTGATAAACCCAGTGCAGCTGATCATTGATTTTTCTGTTCTTGAAGCACCATTTGTTCACATTTTTTTTAAAGTTTACTGCTGCAATAAAAAAGATATTTCACATTCATGCAGGACAGAGTGCAAGTAAACTGACAAGTACTCTACACTGTTTTTTTTTTGATCGTGTAAACTAAATTGCAAGTGTAATAAACTTAATAAGTCTTGTATGTACAAATACAATTACTATTCTAATTTACTTGTGTTTTTTTAAGGCAGTCAAATACATATTTCTCAATATAAAAAAGTGGGAGAGAAAAAGGCGGAACGAGAGAAAAACAAAACAAGCACTGTCGCTGGGTCTGAGCTGGACCATATGGAAGCCCATGTCAGCCCAGGCAGCAGCTCCAGATGTTTGATGGAAGCACAGAAAGCGCAAACCAACTGTTAGCCTTGAAGGGCAGGACTGCGGGGCAACTCACCGAGCCTTCCTCCCATATGCCACGGAGGACCTCAGCCTTCAGGCCGACTCAGCCATGATGAATGTCTGTCTCTGCACTAGAAACGACTCCACTCTGACCACTCTTTGATGCCTGACTATAGTTTTGGTCATCTGCTGTACTAAGGGAAGTGCTCCAGGTCACTTTGTAGACTGAGCTAAAATGATCACTCAGCTAGATGACGTGAGGAGGAACACAATGACACATACTGCCTTAAAGGTTCATTGAAACCATTGCTATTATAGACTGGCACCACTCGTAAATTGTATTTCACTTGCATTTTCTCCCGTTTTTTCCTGCAACCCAACTAAATTTAAAGCATAAACAACTTTTCCAACTATTGCCAACTATTGCTAAAAAAACAACTATGCTCCAGGTTGAGATGTCAAAGTGTGGAGCAGGAAGTAACAAAGATTAGTAAGAGTGAAGTGAGGAGGACGTTGAAGAGGATGAAGAGTGGAAAGGCAGTTGGTCCTGATGAGATACCTGTGGAGGTATGGAAGTGTCTAGGAGAGGTGGCAGTAGAGTTTCTGACTAGTTTGTTTAACAAGATCTTGGAGAGTGAGAGGATGCTGAGGACTGGAGGAGAAGTGTACTGGTGCCCATTTTTAAGAACAAGGGAGATGAGCAGAGCTGTGGCAACTACAGAGGAATAAAGTTGATGAGCCACACAATGAAGTTGTGGGAAAGAGTAGTGGAAGCTCAGCTAAGGGCAGAGGTGAGCATTTGTTAGCAGCCATATGGTTTCATGCCTAGAAAGAGTCCAACAGATGCAGTATTTGCTTTGAGGATGCTGATGGAGAAATACTGAGGTCATAAGAAGTTGCATTGTGTCTTTGTAGATTTAGAGAAAGCGTATGACAGGGTGCCAAGAGAGGAGCTGTGGTATTGTATGAGGACGTCTGGAGTGGCAGAGAAGTATGTTAGAGTGGTGCAGGACATGTATGAGAGCTGTAAGACCGTGGTGAGGTGCTGTAGGTGTGACAGAGGAGTTCAAGGTGGAGGTGGGTCTGCATCAAGGATCAGCTCTGAGCCCCTTCTTGTTTGCTCTGGTGATGGACAGGCTGACAGATGAGGTTAGACAGGAATCTCCATGGACTATGATGTTTGCAGATGACATTGAGATTTGTAGTAAGAGCAGGGAGCAGGTGGAGGAAAATCTAGAGAGGTGGAGGTTTGCTCTGGATAACAGAGGAATGCGAGAATGAAGGGAAAGGTGTTCAAGACGGTGGTGACACCAGAGATGTTGTTCGGCTTAGAGACAGTGGCACTGAAGAAAAGACAGGAGGCAGAGCTGGAGGTAGCAGAGCTTAAGATGTTGAGGTTCTATTTGGGACCGACGAGGATGGACAGGATCAGGAATGAGGACATCAGAGGGACAGCTCATGTTAGATAAAGTCAGAGAGGCCAGATTGAGGTGGTTTGGACATGTTCAAAGGACAGACTGTGAATATATCGGTAGAAGGATGCTGAGGTTGGAGTTCAGAGAGGACATTTTGAGTTCACATTTAACTAAAACCACATTGGCTCTGTATACTTAGTAACATTCCTACATGTAAAGCACAGAGCTGCCATGGAAATACTACTTCCTGTTTGCTTATATAATGAAATCATTTTATACTGTAAATACAAATCTCTGGTACTTCTGTTACATGCCATTGGAAGGCTTGAGGCTATTGCTCTGGTACTGTCTCTGCTCTCCCTCACCTGGCCCTTCACCACTTTTGCCTCTCCTCCCTTTTACTGTCCCTCTCGCACTAAACTCTGTCCTGTCTTGGACACTGCAAATGGAATAAAAAAAGGTCTTCAGTTGACATGAGTCACCACTGAGTGTCACATATTTGTTAAGCAGAAATACTGGACGTGAAATGTGGTTGGCTCACACAAAAGAGGCTTTCGTGCTGAGAAGTCTGTTTCTCTGCTCAGTCATTTATCCCTTTAAAATAAAAAGAGAGAATATTGAGACATCTTTCAGAGTCATGAATCTTTTTTCCAATTTTGGTTTCTCAGGGGAATCGTCTGACTTTTTGCAGAGTGCATATCACTTATAAGAGTCTCCAGCATTTTTTAAACTAGATATCAACATGTATGGAGGCAGGTGGCACTGTTGAGGGCTTTGTTTTAAAAAGGTAACACATAAGATTATGCTTTTATGTTTTTATGTCACAATTTATTTCCTTTCATTGTTAACAATTTAGAATTAACACTGAAAAGACATAAATGAAAAGATACATGTGGGCAAAAACATCTGTCAAACTCACCTCTTGAAGAGTAGAATTGCTATCACTATGATAATGATGAGAATGACAGCAAGGACTGGACCCATAACCCACAGCATCTCGGGGTCCTCAGTTTGCCGGGACATCCCATTGTGGAGCTTCACCATGATGGGCTCAGAGAACGGACTGGCTGCAAAGGTTCTCTGCTGCAAAATGACCAAAATATGAGCCAGAGTCAGTTCACAGTCGACGAGTAAGACAACACGACAGGTTGGATCAGGATCCTTCTTAGTTTGCCTCAGCTCCTTCTGGCTGACATGCTGTGGTCACACTAAAATCCTGATAATTCTAATCCAGCTTATTTGGGCTGTTAATTCTGGATAACACGTTAAATAACTGTGTGCTCCTACAGTACAGTATATGAAATAAAGAGGAAGTTGGCAGTTATGTCAACTTCTGTCGCTGCTGTTCATTTTTGATCTTGAAATGTATCAGTGTAAACACAGCTGTTTCATATTTCAGGGTAAGTTCTGACCATTTAGTAGATACAATTTAAACTGAAGTGCCTGTTTGTATCATTGTTGCACAAAGTACATAAAAATCATTTATCTGCCAATGGATGCAGTTTGCTTAATTTTTGTGAAAAAAAGCGTTATACAGTAGGTAGGTTTTGATAATGACAATTGAATTTGTCATTAAGGAAACATTAACCAAAAAAAAATAAACCGAGTATATTCTGTTTATCTTCTGCCTGCAGCTTATGTTGTAACTTACTGCTGCTAGATGCACCATATCCCACTGTTGGGTTTTAAACATTGTTTGTCATGTAAAGTAAGTCAGCAATGGTCCACTGCTGCTGTCTGTCTTTCTGTCTGTCTGTGGCCTGAGGAGTTTCCTTGCACATTTCTCTTTACACTGTGTTATTCACCAAACTCTTTGAGGTCTAGCAAGTGCATTTCCCTCCTCATTTGTAAGCTACTGTATAGATTACACTAACACTTTAACCCCCCCTCCAGGCTTCTTCCTTACCATGGTTGGAGCATTTTTTTTATTTCTTGAAACATTATTGCCACCTGAAGATCAGTGGAGTAACAGATTCTGACACAATGTGAAAACATTATGGATGAAATGCAGCCACTGTTACATAAAAATAAAACAGGGAAACACAACAAATCAGCAGGACAAACTGTAAAAACGTGAAGACCCACACAATTAGAGAAAGCAAAGCTAACATTAATGTGATGTTCTAAATAGGGTGTTGATGTAACATTTCGCTGTTTTCGCTGTTTACAGGATGGTGGCTATTAGTGGGTATGGGTGCAGGACTAATGAGCCATCAAGCCTCAAAAACTTCACCTGGGTCTTTGAAATGAAAGCAATATTTCTAGATTAATCTTATGAGATGTTTAGCTTTTCCTCTTAAGCAGTGAGCATCTACTGAACGAGTTGAAACAACAGCCAATAAGCACGAACAACAAAGAGTGTGCACATGGAGCAGGTAGGGAAATAACAAGTGTCTGTTTCTTTGATGTCTGGAATAATGAGTAGCTGAAGAAGTGGCACGGGGATGAAGAATTAATGTCCTTGTGGTTTTAAATTTCGAACACTGAAAAAGGTGAAAACAGAAAAATCTCTTGACAAAAATAAATTTGGTAGCTGTACTTTTTTTTTTTTTTTTTTTTAGCAAACTAGATAATAGAAAATGTGTGTGTATGTCTGTGTGTTAGGTGGGGCAGGATTTAACAAGTGAATCCTGTCTACACACACAGTCCTGATGGGCCTCACCAGGTAAAGGCAGGTTCGTCTTGACAGCGGCTAGAGAGCAGCAGGGGGAGGGAGCGGAGGAGGACAGCTCACCGAGAAGGACCCACAGAGGCCAGAGGGGGGCGAAGACATGCAGTGGGGGATGTGCATCACCGACATCCTTAGAGGACAAATCCAATAAGCAACTTTACTAGACCCTTTGACAGGATTGGAGACCTGAGACAGGCCCTGGGCATTATTAAACAACACAGCAGCCTCCCCTAGCTAAGACACCCAGGCCCAAGTCGCACTGCTGCCAAGAGACGCCGAGTGTCTCACTAATGAATCGTTATCAATCACTTGTACAGGTTTGTACCCGTTAACAATTTCTCACCGATGGATCCATCTCAGTGACATTATTCAATGTATCAAGCACAGTATAGGCCATGTGGAACTGCTGATGCCATTGCTATCAGATTTCAGTTTTCAGACACTTGTCCATCCCCACTTTCACTCAGGCTTTTTGTGCTCGACCACTAACCATCCTGAGTCTGCTCTCGCTCACATCCCAATGTTGTGCATCAGCACTCTGAGCCTCCTCCATCTCTCTCTCTCTCTCTGATTTGAGCACTGACAAACAGAGGATGTTGTACAGGTTTTAAAGCCCCTTGAGGTAAATGTATGATTTATGACACCATTGTATATAAACACAATTACAAATGGTTTGACTGGTTCGACTGGATTGTCTGATGCTAAGATTTTTGTGCGATCGCCAGCCTGCAGCTAGTAAAACTTTCTGAAGAATTGGTTGAATAGACAGACAAGGCTGGTATTATTTTCAACATTTTTGGAGTCCACAAAGAAATATTTCTATCTTGATTAATTGTTGTGCAAAGTTGAAAGCAGCTAAAAAGTCTTAACATAATAAACGCTGAACAGAAGTTACATGGATCAATTGGCAACATGTGATTCAGCTTAAGTAACTATACTGCTTGTCACTTTATGTTCTGCCAGACAAGTGCAGCAAGTTGGACTGTGTTGGGGAATGAGGCCATAAATATTCTGGGGAGCCTGATGTGAGCTCAGGCTCAGTGGGACCATAGCAGCTCCCATTCCAGCTGCACTGTCTCTGGGTGAAAGCAGTGAACACAGAGGTTTATTAAAACAACGTCACCCCACAAGTGGCTTTAAATCCTTATTGATTCATTTATTTCAAGAGATTTTGTGAAACACGTTCTCACTTGTGTTGTGATATGACGGCTGACAGCTACAAATGAATTATGCATGACCTTTGTGGCTGTAAGACATTTGCTGAAAGTTTGACATGCTGTGGATTGCTGAAACTAAACAAATGCATTTTGACATGCTTTGGTTTTCGAACCCTTCCAAACAAATCAAAAACTACTATAGTACAAGATGACTCTTCTGTTTTTCGCTTTGGAAGTTTACCTTTTATGTTACAGTGTGCAAAGGATGTGAAGTTACAGAACAGTTGACCAATACAAGCACATCGATGTGCCAGTCTGCAACTACAATTACATGGTTGTAAGTGCTGTGGGAGTTCACACTCTTTACACAGAGTCCTGATTAAAGAGCCCCACAAATATAACTTCTGTGTTGGAGATGAGCCCTTCAGCAGCCTGTACAGAAAATAGTCCAGAGCAACAAGACACCAAAAATAGGAGTCTGCTAATGGTGAATGTTTAACATTCCCATGAGGACTCGCACCAGCCTCAGCATCACACACACTACTTGAGCAACACAATGAACCCCAGTTAGTTGCTCCCGGTGGGTAAGGCCAGCTGCATAGCAGGTATGTGACCAACTAAATTAAATAAACTAAAAATGACAACAAGAGGAGTTATGATAACCTAATAAAAGTTAAGACGTCTCCTCTTACAGAACAAAACCACAAAACTATTAAATGTGGATTATTAAATATCAGATCTCTCTCTTCTAAATCTCTGTTAGTAAATGACATATAAATGATCATCAATTCAATTTATTTTGTCTCACTGAAACTTGGTTGCAGCAGGAAGAATATGTCAGTTTAAATGAGTCATATTAATTATCATGTTCCTAGAAGCACAGGCCGAGGTGGAGGAGTTGCAGCAATCTTCCATTGTAGCTTATCAATAATTCCTAGACCTAAACATAGTTATAACTCATTTGAGAACCGTACTCTTAGCCTTTCACACCCAAATTGGAAAACTCAAAAACCACTATTATTTGTTATCGTGTACCGTCCTCCAGTCCCTTATTCAGAGTTATTGAATTTTCTATCTGATTTAGTGCTTAGTACAGATAAAGTCATTATAGCTGGTGACTTTAACATTCATGTAGATGCTGACAGTAACTGCGTTTATTTCATTATTAGATTTAATTGGTTTTTCCCAAAATGTAAATAAACCCACTCACTGTTTCAGTCACAGCTTAGACCTTGTCCTTATGTATGGAATTGCAATACAATGGAAAGTAGTCTCCTTAATGTTACTCCTGCACAAGTTTATTATCTTGTTGACAATTCTGCAACCTCACTATGTTCAATAGCTATTAGAGAAAGAATTCACCAGATCCTCCCCCCAAATATTACATAGATCTTCATGTACAGCAGTGCTAGAGTCATCGATAAGGCCCCAATCCCTGTTAGACTGCTTTATACCCATAGATCTCTCTGAGCTAACTTCAATTATTACCTCATCTAAACCAACAACCTGTCTGCTAGACCCTATTCCAACTAAGCTGCTCAAGGAAGTTTTACCCTTAATAGATACGTTCATATTAGATATCATCAATCTATCTTTAGAAACAGGCTATGTACCACAGGCCTATAAGGTAGCTGAAATTAAACCATTACTTAAAAAACCCTGTCTTGACCCAGGTGTTTTAGCCAATTACAGACCAATATCTAATCTCCCCTTTATTTCTAAAATAATTAATAAAGTAGTTGCAAAACAATTATGTGATCACCTTCATAGGAATAATTTGTATGAAGACTTTCAGTCAGGATTTAGAGTTCATCATAGTACAGAAACAGCACTGGTAAAAGTCACCAACGATCTTCTCATGGCCTCAGATAATGGACTCTTCTCTATACTTGTTCTGTTAGATCTTAGTGCTGCATTTGATACCATTGATCATAACATTTTATTACAGAGACTGGAACATGAAATTGGGATTAAAGCAACTGAACTATGTTGGTTTAAATCTTATTTATCTGATAGACTTTAATTTGTTCATGTTAATGATGAATCCTCCATATATGTATCCTTTAGGCAACATTTATGGAACCAGATGAAAATAATCAGTTAATAAAGCTTCAAGCCTACAAGACATAAAGACCTGGATGTCCCACAATTTTTTACTTCTAAACTCAGAAAAAACTGAAGTCATAGTATTTGGGCCCAAAAGTCTCTGAAATATGATGTCCAACCATATTGTTACTCTAGATGGCATAAGTCTGGCCTCCAGTACTACTGCAAGGAACCTTGGAGTTATGTTTGATCAGGATCTGTCCTTTAACTCACATATAAAACAAATCTCTAGAACAGCCTTCTTCCACCTACGGAACATTGCCAAAATTAGGAGCATCCTGTCTCAAAGTGATGCCGAAAAACTGGTCCATGCATTTGTTACTTCTAGGTTGGACTACTGTAATTCCATACTTTCAGGACGCCCCAGTAACTAAAGAGCCTGCAATTAATCCAAAATGCTGCAGCAAGAGTGCTGACTGGAACTAGCAAGAGAGATCATATTTCTCCTTCACTAGCTTCTCTCCATTGGCTTCCCATTAAATTTAGAATAGAATTTTAAACCCTGCTTCTTACATATAAAGCTCTGAATGTTCAGGCTCCATCATATATAGAAGACCTCATAGCACCATATCATCCCAGTAGACCAGTTCGCTCTCAGAATGCAGGCCTACTTGTGGTTCCCAGAATTTCCAAAGGTCCCATTCTGTCTTGGGAAAATGTCTTAGGGACAGATGACGCAAAAGTAGAATTGTTTGGGGAGAACAGACAGTACTACATAGCAAAATGAAAAGGGTAAAGCATGTTGGAGGGAGCGTCATGATTTGGGGCTGCTTTGCTGCCTCTGCACCATTTGCCATTGTAAAGGGAAAAGGAATGTTTAAGTTTATCAAGGTGTCCTAAAGGATAATGTCAGATTGGCTGTAAGCTGAAGCTCAGAAGAAGATGTTTGATGGAGCAGGAAATTGACCTTTTCAGAAGTAAAACTACTACACACTGGCTTCAGAGACAAAAAAAAAAAAAAATCCAGTTTTTGGAGTTGCTCAGACAGCTTTAAGACGTCAACCCAACAGAGACGTTGTGAAATGACCTCAAGAAAACTGTTCACAACAGATTTTCTAAGAATATGGCGGAAGAATTTCCATATAGTAAAAGATTGTGGTGTGGATTAATATGTTGAAGTTAAAGTTATGAAAACGCAAATGTGGACTATGGAGCATAACCCAGGGATTTGAAAGGACTGATCTTGTCAGGCTTCTTCAAATTAAAGATGTAAACGGGTGCAAATCTCAATCAAAAATTTCAAACATGTTTAAAATAATTAATGAGAAGAACTGGCAGTGACTGGGACATGGAGTGTTTGTTCCTCAGTTAAAAGTTCATTTGAAAAGAAAAAAAACTTACTATATTTCATCAACTGTTAGGAAAAAGGCTGTTGTTTTTCTTGTGACTGTTGAAACTGAGACAGAATACATAAGTAGAGAATAAATTAGTCCATGAGCAAAGGGATCTTCAGTGCTGTGAAAAAAATACTGAGCCCCGCCTGATTTCTTCTCTTTGTATGTGTCACATCGCATATTACACATTCGGATCTTGGAACTAAAACAAACATAAAACAAAGGCAATAGTTTGGTTTGAAGAACAGAACACTTTAGTCTCAGAAGAAAAAAAAAGAAGAAATCAGGAGGGGTTCCTATATATTTCACTGGTCTAACACACACTGCCATGCAGCCTCCTGAATGCCTGCCCTCACCCCCCCTCACCCCCATAGATGCACCATGATCTATGTACTGCTGTCCAACATTTGTCCATGGGGATCGTGAAGGTATCAATTAATATTGTTATTACAGGCAATTATGTTGTTACAAACAGTACATGAAAGAAACCGTGAAACCTTCATAAGATATTCAGCTCATGTCTCTTCACACTTTTTTGCACTTTTAGCAAAGTACTTCCTAAAGTTCAGAAAACTTTTTTTTTTCCTTTTGAAAAATGACATATTTCACAGCTTTAGATGCCACAGAGGCATATTCGAAGGGATATTTAGATAATCTCAGGGGAGAAGTTTGGAAGTGATCAATCTCAGCAGCACTACCTCTTAGACACAAACTCTTACGGGGTGAAAAATATGCTGCTGCTCCATCTGCAAGCTGGAGAGACGAGATGGCTTGTGAAAAGAAAAAAGAGTTGTTTTAGTCGCAGTGGGAGGACGGATATTTGTGCTTTTGTTTTTGCTTGTCCATAATCTGCCCTATAAAGGGGAAGCGGCTGATAAAATAAGCCCAGATGATGTGTGATTCTAATGTATCTTGACATCTGTGTTATTTCCCAGAACTGTAAGGATTTCCACCTCAGCTGGAGCCTTCTGTTCACACCTCGTCTATCTGCCACAAACTGGATGCTATCCAGAAGGCTTTGAGTGTATCCCACAATCCCCTGGTTCTCTCTCATCCTCTCCATCTTTTCCTCCTACTTCAGAAACTCGTTCTAGCATCCAAGCCATTCTCTCTCTCAATGACTGCAGCATTTCTCGCCCTCTGAAGTACGTCTGTGCATTTCCCTCAGGGGCCCCTCCCTCTCTTTTCTCACTTCCTCATCCTCCTTACCTCTCTGTCACTCCCACAGTGCTTTGCATTCATAGGGAGCTATTCAGCTTCCTACGTCGGCTGGAAGTGTCCACACTGTTATACGGCCTTTTTCTTTTATCCAATTTCACACACCCCAGCTTGTTTACCAGTAAAGGGGGCCACAGAAAGCTGCATTGCCCTTTTGCGATAGCCTACTGCTTCCCCCTTTCATTCTTTTCCTCCCCACTCTCCCCGTCTTCTCCTCCCTCTTCACTGCCAGCAGCTTTGCAGTAGCAATAAATGCTAAGTTTACGTCCCCTATTTTCAATGTGATTAGCTTTCTATTTTTATTCGGGCTCGAATCCCATTTAGCTGAGTGTCATTTACTGAATAAAGGCTCTGTAGCTCAGTTCTGAACACAATGAAACAAGTATTGTCCAGGCTACACACATTTGACAAAAGCTGTGATAAGTGGAGCAGAGAAATCTAAGGCTCTGTAGAGTAATAGCATGTAATTGCTGTGTTTTGTGTGTAAATGACCTCTGAGAGTCAGTTTATTTGAATGAACTACAGTTTATCCACACTAACCTGGCTGCACATGTCCAAGGGAACAAAGACGTATACAAATCATGAGATCAAGCCACCCTGTGATTCTCCCTGAAAAGGTTCCAGGGACAAAAGAACCAAAGGAAGTAGGAACTGAAAGTCCACATTGAAAGAATCAAGATTTGACAAATGAGTCATATAATGCTTTTAGATAAGATGGTGGCCTGAGGTGAATTTGCCCACTAGGGAGCTCAGGGCACAAGATAAAATAAAACAATAATGGCTATAAAAGCAGATCTGAACTCAGCAGCCCTCCACAGATTCCATATATCACAGCTGTGAGCTTAAGGCCCAGTTCATTTCAGTTTGTATTTTATTGGTGTTTACTATAGTGTAGGACCAAATAAAGCTGTAGCAAAAGTCGCTGATATGTACACACACACACAGTCAGGTTTCCATGACTTCAAGGGACAACACACTGATTAATATTCATTTCATATGGACTGTGTGAATGTGTTTGTGATTGTGAGTGCGAATGGGTAAGTGAGAAGCAGTGTAAAGTGCTTTAAAGCCAATAGGTTCAAAAACTATATAAGTGCAGACTATTTACTATATACAGAAAAAGTTAATGAACTTGCATCTTCTTGTCTATGTTTCAGAGAAAAGACCAAAAGTGTGTAAGAAACCAAGCAGCTAAATCAGCTTTTAAACCAGACATATATTGAGCAATGGAGGTCAGAGTATTACAATTCACAACTCCACAGATGCTGCAGGTCAGTGAATAGCACTTTGGATTAAGATGTTTCTTCATTCTTGTCCTTCTTTTACATTATTGTTCAGTTTTTATGGATAAAAATGTAAAACTCTACTTTCACAGCTTTCATTTTTAAAGGATATTTTTAATTTAGTTTTAGTCTCGTCTTTATCACAAAAAATTTGTCAGTGAAATAAAGATTGATATAAAATATTGTGAAAATACTTAGGGACTCTAGCATGACTTCTATATGCATGTTGGAAGGACATGTACTGCCATCAAGGCAATGCTTTTACCTTGAAAAGTCAGTGAGTATGTGTGTGTGTGTGTGTGTGTGTGTGTGTGTGTGTGTGTGTGTGTGTGTGTGTGTATGTGTCCTTGACCTCTTCTGCAGTCCACATCTGTTTCCTATTGAAAATGTATGAAGCATCATGAAATGGAGAGACCACAGTGACCACAGACTGGTGAGCAGCTAAAGTCTTGTATCGAGCAAGAAATAGCAAATATTCTAGTAAAACTGCTCCGATGACTATTGTCAGTTCCAAAACCCTTAAAAAGTGGCGTTAAATGGAAAGCTGATGTAACACAGTGGTAAACATGACTCTTTCACACTCTCTGAGTGTTTTGCAGGGACAAGAAATGTGTTAAATCAACAACTACACAGGACTCAGAAACACGGTGCATTGGGATGCTGATTTAAACCAAATTCAGCACTTTGTCATCACAATTTAGTTGGTACCTTGTGGAATTCTGTAAACATTTTGACTGATCCGAGAAACAAAGCCCTTGAAATCAAAGACGCACTCTGAAAATGCTCTGCTCTGGAAGGCAATATGCTAGTCAGTGACAGCAGGGATCCTGGCTTCACTGCCTTAAAGATATACCTGCAGATGCATGCATGACTCAAGGACATGATTCGCATCAGTGCGACGTGCCTGGCCTGTGTGCACCACAGCCTGAGGGTCTGCTCTCCAGTTCCGCAGATAGAAAACACTGGTGAGGAAAAACAGTACCATTCATGACAAACTCTGCTCTGTTTATTCAGCAAAGCAAGGTCTTTGGAAAATGCATGGAACACACACTGCATCAGGAAGTGCTAGAATGCGCCCAACAGTACGGAAAAGAAGCTTTTACACAGTTTCAGGAAAACTATTCATCGGATTTTAAAAAGGCCACAAATACAGCCAAAGCAGAAATAGATCTGCATATTAAAAAAAACATTCACGTTTCCTCAGCCATTCCATCATCGTCTGGTGTAATTTTATGATTTATTAAAGGTCAAGAAGTGTCAACAATAGTCTTGGTCTTGGTGAACTTTTCCTGACACTGCACTGCTGCGTACAAGGCAGAATGTAACTTACAGCTTAATCCAGTTTAATACTCAAATTATCTTCTTTCTCACGCTGTACCAGCAAGGTGGGTCCTGTGGATTTCACTAGTATAGAAACATAGAAAGAGTATGTGGCATTTAACCATGGTCACACTCTATCTTGGAATCTATTTGCAGTATTACCAAATTTATCAAAGAGCAAATATAGTGTAGAGAATAAAATTTCTTTATATATATAATACTGTCCAGTGGGAGAATAATTCAGACTGTGGCCTTACACCAGAGCTGAACACTGGCATTCCCACAAATATTAAGTACAAGTTTCCTAATGGTTTCAATATTGCAATATATTGATCAAGTGTCCCTGTTATTGTGTCTACTCCCAGCATTAGTAAGTGCATTACTACTTACATGGGTAAAACCTGTAAGAAGGACCATTTATTATTTTATCTCTGAATTAAATGTCTCCAAACAAATCCTGACTATCTCGTTTTAATCTAAATTTTAGTTTAAGGTCCTGGCTAATTCCTCAGATCCCTCTGACTCTCTCCTGATCAGACAGATTGGTGGCAGGAAAGACAATCTTGCTAACTGCACTTTAAATAACAATTGGACACTAATTAGACCAATTATCGCTATCAGTTGTTATCAGCGTTATTAGCCCGTAATTCTGACTCAGTTCTATTTTGTAGCCATGTGATGAAGAGGTGTTTAGCAGTCCTTGTAAATATGACAGAAACAGGAGTGAGTGTTCTTGAAAAGCAGAAGAGAAGGAGCAGGTCAGGGGTGGACTTGCAATAGCATTCAAGTGGCAGAAAATCCTGCATTTATTTAATGCATCATAGCACATGATAACAACCTACTGAGTCCACTAAGTGCTAGAAGGCTGCTTACTGCAGGGATTCTCAATTCCAGTCCTCAAGGACCCTTTGACTTATTTGGATCAGGTGTATCAGTGAATCAGAAGGTTGTCACAGCATAGCAACTGCTTCTGATTGACCAATAATTCACTTTCCTCTACAATAGCTCCTAAACAGTACAATAAGTACCAGTACTTTTGTAAACTAGCAATGAATGTAGTAAATCTCAACCTTCTAAACTTTAATATAAAGGCTTTCATGTCCCATAAAGGTACTGGTATTCTGGTAATAATAGTAATAGAGACACTCACAGACTCCTGGTCCGTAAGGTCGGCCAGGACAAAGCAGCGGTACTGTTGTTGGCCAGGCAGGGGTTTGTTGTAGTAACCATTGTATTTCTTCTCATCACCCAGAATGAAGATCTCAGGCAGAGTGTCCAGCTTGGCAGCAATATAAGGCTGCAGGAAGTCCTGGCTCTGTCTTCTCTTTCTCTGCAGACTTCTGTCAGCACCAGTCTCCAGAAGCTATCAGGGGGATGACAAAACAGGAGACGTTGGAACAGCTATACCGTGAGGTGGCACGGCAATGGAACGTAACACAGGACATGACAAAACTGATCTTTGTGGGATTTTTCTTGTGCCTCCCTACATACGCAGATGAGAAAATATTTAAGACTGTTTCTATTGTTTTTTTTCAAAAAGTAGTTTTGTTGGTACCAGTTTATGGAACCTAGGATGTGTCATAGAGTAGGAAAACATTTTGGCTTTGGACTTAAATTACTATTGATTACAATTTAGTATTTCGGGAATTTTTATGCTTTAAAAAAATGATCACAACATGGAACTGGTATTCCGATGTTGCAGCACTTGTATGTGGTGACCCTATATTTTTCTTAAACAGTGGTTTTGTGGCCCTAAAGCTACAAGAAAGGGAGAGTCAGAGCTTGAATGCAGCTAGCTGACACCAAAAACAACAGGCAATAAATCAAGATTATGAAGCTGTGTGCATGAATTACTTAACTGGGAGCACATTTTTCCCCCCCATGGCACCTTCTGGGCTTCATAAAAAATGACTGACTGCTTGATGTGTCTGAAAATTCTATAAAAAAAAGGTAGTGCTGGGGAAATTATAGTTATTGCAATTGATACAAATTGTTAAATGAATTACAAATAAACAAATCCCTAAATTTCCTCTGTTTTCTCCATAATGCATCAACTACAGCCTTTGACATGTCATCTGATACAGATGTTGGGTCACGACCACATTTGGTTCCGTCCATTATTCATGACCAATACGTGATTAAGTTGTTATTTTTCTTTCTGCTTCACAGCCCTAGAAAAAAGTTGTCTATGCTATAGCTTCAAAACACACTGTCACACATTTGAAAAACTCACACGTGTATTTCTAAAAATCCTTAAAGGTTGATTGCAATTTATTTCAACATGCTTCTAATTTTTCAAATGCATCAGTTCAGATTAAGAAATTTATGTGGGAGTTTTTCAATAGATGGGTTTAAAAATGTATCCAGATAATTTAAACCACTTTACTTAGATGTCAGACTAAAAAGAAGACACTCAAACATGTGCACACAATTACAGTAACTAAAGTGGGTAAGAGCTGAAGCAGAAGTGACTGAAACTGAAACTCGCCACAATTTGGGTAAAAACTTTTCTACTACCTGTTTTTTTTTAATGTCTAATTATCAGTTTGTATTTTCATTTGTGCTTCCTGTTGGATTCATTTTTAGCAGTGTTTCTACATCCTCAAAAATCAGAGTTACATTGTTGGTTTCAAAGTCATTTTCATTTTCTGTTTTTGTGTTTTGTGTCCGTATAGAACCTGTAGTAGTCTATGAGTTTGTTTTTCTTGAGGCTTTTGCACCAAAACAGTCTGAATCTGAGACTTTGCTTCTTAAGGCTCGGTAGTAGTCGTGTCACATGACCAGTCAGCAAGTTCACACTGCTGTCCATGCAGTGCAGCGCGCCAGCGAGCTCACTAATTAAGTGTGATCAGATCCAGTCCCCCCGTGACCCTTCACATGGCATAAACCAATAAATGGTAAGTGAAACAAATTAGATAACATAATAATCTAGCCTTGAAAGAAATGTCTTGGAGAAGAAACCTCGAAAATATCATCACTGTCATATATTAAGTAAATAAAATATCTTAAATTTTAACAATTTAATCTTGTAAATTATAACACCAATTCTGAAAAAGTTTCGAAGATGTGAAAATGAAAATAAAAACAATGCAATGATTTGCAAATCTCACAAACCCATATTTTATTCACAATAGAACAAAAACAACATATCAGATGTTAAAATTGAAGTGTTTTCCACTTCATGGAAAATATTAGCTCATTTTAAATTTGATGGCAGCGACACATCTAAAAAAAGTTGGAACAGGGGCAACAAAAGCCTGGAAAAGTAATTGCAGCAAATCCAAAACAAATGGAGGAGCATTTGACAACTAATTATGTTAATTGGCAACAGATCAGTTCAGAGGAAAAATGTTCCTCAACATTGCGAAGACTGAAGATCCCACTATCTACAATATATAATATCATCAAAAGATTCCGAGAATCACGAGGACTCTCTGTGCACAAGGGACAAGCCCGAAGGTTAAAACTGGATGCATGTGATCTTCGGGGCCCTCAGGCAGCACTGCATTAAAAAAAAGGCATGATTCTCTACTGGACCTACCTTCACCAGAAATCACTGTCTGTGAACACAGTTCAAGACAAGTTAGCTTTAACAAGTTAAAGCCGTATCAGGCAAAAAAGAAACCAAATGTGAACCCAATCCGGGAGGACCTTCCATATTTCATCGAGACAAAGGTAAACCACATATTGCATCGACAAAGGCCCAGAACTGTTGAGGGGCTAGAATCCTGCATCAGACAAGAAAACACAATAGTAAATATCCCCCCGTTCCAACTTTTTTGAGATTCATTGCTGCCATCAAATTCAAAATAAGCAAAGTTTTTTCATGAAATGTTAAAATTTCTCAGTTTCAAAATCGGATATATTGTTTATGTTCTATTGTGAATGAAATATGGGTTGATGAAATTTAGAAATGATTGTATTCTGTTTTTATTTACATTTTACACATATTCACAACCTTTTGAAATTGGGGTTGTATTTACAGTCTACAAGTATGAGATTAAATTCTCAAAATGTAAGATATTTTATTTACTTAATATATGACAGTGATGATATTGTTGAACACTGCAACACCTCTACGAAAAAAATTGTACAACTCTGCTCGGAGCAGACTGAGCCTTGAATAAATAATCTGCATTCTATAGTGCTTTTCTACCCAAAGTGCTTTTTACTGCACACACACTCCGATGGGGGAGGAAAACGAGTTTTGTTTTTGCCCTCTTATCAAAGGCCATCGAGGAAATTCGAATAATTTCAAAACATGTAGAATTTCATATGTTTTCAAATAAAGTCCAAAAAATATACTGGTTTTAAAGAAATTCAACCTCTGCAGATGGAAATTAGCTCTTAGCTAAATGTGGTACAGTGCATCTTGCTAAATGGTCTGCACATCATTTTCATATACACTAGTTGACAGGGTTATTTTTAGGTATCTTTGTATATGTGAGTAGAATTCCAGCTCAAAGACGCTTCTAACTTATAAAACTGTACTTCAAAACACTGACCTAGTTCTAGCAAAGGAGCAGTTTGAAGCATATCAAAGACTTTATGATTAAACAGGACTGGATTTGTAGAGTTTGAAGGCCTGCCATGACCTTCAGAGAGAGTACAGAGGGTCGTGACTTCATTACAGAAGCTCAGCCTCCTCTATTCTCAATCCAAGTGTGTCTCTATGTGTGTGTGAGACATTTCTCTCCACTACCTGCTTCCTATCTCTATTTTATATCATCTTAGAGTCAGACTTACCTGCTACCCATCAATGTTCAAGGTGACACTGTCATACAAGGAAAGTGTCACTAAACTCGCAGAAGCTCCAAACACACAGACAAAATATGCAGCCTTTTTTCCAGTGTCTTGACAGTGCATGCATTACTGTTTTGTTTCAAAAATCAACTCAATGTATAAACCAGAGGGGAAAGACTTCAGATTTAAACTTCTGGAAAAGAGGAGCAAAACAAAACCGATTTGACAAACAGTGGTTTATCATATTAAATGTAGATACAGTAGCAATTCACAACAGAAGACTTGAAATTAAGAGTTATTCAATTGATTTAGTAATGTCTCTTTCATACATACTCTGACTGGTTCTGGAGACATGGAATGTCATGTTTCCATTAGGGAAAGAACTAGAGCCTAACCTGATCTAAACCAAATCAGGTTAGGCTCACCTCCACATACAGCAACGACTGCAATCAAACTCTTGGTGCCACCATTCCACCTCCATTCCACCGTGCACCGTCCACCATCAAAGGGAAGGCTCAACCTGTGACAATTTGGCTTTCCTGTAGTTCTATAGTCCTTTCGGAGGACCTCAGTGCTTATGTTGGGAATGATGGAGGATGTCTTGGACACTCGGGGGATGAAAGATGCTGAGCTGTCAACCGATCAAAAATGGAAATGTCTGGCTGTGGTTCTTGTTCATAAGATCTTTCACATCTATGTCTGGAATGTCTTCCTCATGCATCCTGGCTTAGATTAGGGACATAGAATCCAAGTGGACCATGTTTAGTGTCTCCCCCTATTCAGTGAGATAGCACCAACTGACAGCAATTCATGAAGCTGTGACATAGTTAAGGCAGATCTGCATATCAAAACCCTATCAAAATTCAGTTTGGCCTATTCCTACTTTAAATCTAGTTCAGCACCTGCATTCATGTACTTGCACTGTGAAACCAAAATGAAAAACATACTGTGAACATTTACCAGTCTATTTCCTTCAGCGAAAAACTACTGTACATCATTAAGACAACCCAGCTATGAAAGACGATTCAAAGTACAGCTGGGGGATGAATACTTTTAAAGAACATTTAAAAGTGAATGCGTCTTGGGCTACAGTTGAATAAATCATTAAGGAACCCAACATGGGACAAGCTGAATGTGCCCAGAGCAGGATTTTCTCTAAAACTGAGTAACTGTGGAAGAATGAGACAAGCGAGGGAGCACACCAAGACACTTAAGACCCCTAACAAGAGTAAGACGTTACAGTGGCTGAGATGGACGAGGCTGTTCTTTACCAGTTTGAGTTGTATAGCAATGTGGCGAAGACAAAATCTTAATTCAAGTTAGTTAGAAGGAAAATGGGAGGCTGACCTCATCTGGAAGCAGGTTTTATGGTCTAATAGTCAAGCTTCTTTTTGTTAGTTTTAAACAGGTGTATTCTACTAAAAATAATTTAATGCAGAAGAATTAATGACAAACTGTAACCTGACCAGTACTTGGAAGAGAAACCCTAAACTGTGGTTGACACATTTTTACTTACAATGTGTAATTATATACAATTACAGGAAAAGTGAGATGAGAGCTCCTCTAGGGCTGCTGCCAGTGCAAACTGAAATGCAACGATTTTGGTGACACCTTGGATTCTTTAGTATCTGTTTTTGCCTTAGCAGGAATGACTCAGCACTTAATCTCCCACCCCCACAAAACTGAACACAAACATCATCCAAAAAGGTGTTTTGAGGTTGTCGTAATACAAACTGAAGCTTTTGCACCAGTATCAGAGCGTAAATCAGGTCAAGCAGTAAACATTACTCAAGTAATGTCCGAGTAATTCTATCACAAAGATCACAACGGTTCACAACCAACAGTAACCTTTTTAGCTCATAATGAACCCATTCTAACTTCTTCTCAAAAGGGCTTAAGAAAAGAAGGGTCCCACATCGTCCATGTCATGCTATCAATCCATAAGTGGGATAGTATGTACAATAATATGTGTTATATACACAGCCAATAATAAAGTCAGGGAGGACCAGGGTCAGCATGGTCACTTTGAGCCGTCTGCAGCAACATGTGATAGACTGTGTACAGCTGGTACACAAACTCACTACTCAGATAAACAGGTAGATGTACAAGTCTTTATTTTCCTTTATATAGTTGCATAGAATCAAATTATTGGCAGCAGCTTTCATAAAAGATGTATATATACAATGGCACAGAGGCCCAGTATATTCATCTAAATATGCTTTTATTGGCCTAAACATTCCCCACTATACATAAAGTATTAAGAGGACGATCTACGTGCTGATTTTAAACACTTTATGTGCTGACAGGTGGTTAACCCATAATAGTACAACATTTATTAGTGTTTTAATGGAAAACATAGTATTTTTGAATAAAACCAGTAGGTGGTCTTAATGTTGGGGCTGATTTGCTGGTTCAACAATAAAAATGTTCAGTAATAAAAAATTGCATATAACTCAAGGCTTAAGCAGAGCAACAAACACTTTAAACACGAATTTACCTCGGAAAAATCCTTTAAACTTTCATAGCACTGACCTTTAGGAAAGGTCAGTGCTATGAGTCTACTAGGCGACTGTTCATTCAGGTGTTGAGGATTTTACATTGAAGCAATGTGAAAACTACATTATGCTACATTTGTGGTTTTACAATACAAAATCTGTATGCTATTCAACACTGATACATGATTGAAAAAAGCATGTTTGTCTGTATAGTTTGGGTTGTAACACTGAACCTTTGCCTTCCATAGATGTTGTATAGTTTAATAAATGTAATCAAGCTGCAGAGTATTAGGTGAAAGGGGAACATTAAAAACAATTACAACTACAGAAATTGTTCTCTATGTAGTATCTTGATACACTTTTACTTAGTCTAAATCTAGCCAGTCTAGCCAGGTGTCCAATTAAATCTATGAATAAATTGATCTGAACTAATCTTATTAATAAGCTGTCTTGAGTCTGGAGTTTTAACACCTTTTAGGATTTTGTCCCAATAAACCTTTTATACAGTATGTCCTGAACCTGTTTAAACAAATCAAGGGTACATGGTGGGAAATGAGAAAAGACAACGCTTTGCTTTCCAAGATTCCTAAGTTGCAATGATCTCTTTAGAGAGTCACATTAAGTTATTTCGAATAAAACCCAGGGAGGAGCTAATGTGTTACATGTCTCACCATTAAATGGTAAATGTTCTGCACTTATATAGGACTTTTCTACCTATTGACACTCAAAGCGCTTTACACTGGTTCTTATTCACCCATTCACACTCACACTCACACACACACTCACACACCGATGGGGGAGCTGCTATGCAGCTGGCCATTGCTCACCGGGAGCAACTAAATTGGGGTTCAGTGTCTTGCTCAAGGACACTTCAACATGTGACCGAAGGAGCCGGGGATCTATCCAATCCCCAGATCCGGGGATGAAGCAACAACTGTGAGATTGTGTTACATGTGTTACATGTCTCACCATTGGTAACCATACATGTCTCAGGTTAGGCTTATCGGAAGGCAACCCAACTGACCAAGTGGAGAGCAAATATTTCCACTCTGCTTTCTTAGCATCCAATGTAACAAAGGCAAGTGGAACATAAAAGTTGTTTACACACCTACAGGATGTTTGGTCCTAAAATTTCTTATTTCTTATCATATTTATGCTCCAAAAGTCTAAAGCCTAAAATGTAATACTGTCCTGACTTTTTGTATCATGGCAGTATTTGGCCTACTTCTCCACTACAAAAAGCCAACGGAATGAGTTCTGGATCCCTCAATCATCTTCCCACTAACTTTACCCACACATAAAAATTTTAGCTGTAGAAATCATATTACGCATTGGACCATTCATACTGGCCCCTTGCTCCCAGAGGGAGGTGGACACTGATGCACTTCTGTTAATAGTACAACCGTACAAAGACATGAACATGTAGACATACTAGTTTGCATTATTTTAAATATTTAGGCAACTTTCCCACTGTAAGAAATGGAGCTCTTTGGTTTTCTGTATTTGGCTGATCAACATTAAAAAAAGTAAAAAAAAAAAAAAAAATGTGTGCGACGGCTTAACAAGAACTGGAAGAGCGATGGGAAATAAACGCACATCCACAGGCAGTATCCTGACAGCTGGACATCAGCAGATACATTCACAGACCCGACAGAGGGATGTTTGACATCATGTGAACCCATGCAAACTCTGGTGGACATGGAAAGAATGGGACGAAAGGCTGAAAGCTCAGTCTTGGAGCACATTCACACTCTCCAGAGGAAAATCCCTGCTTCCCAGAATTACTGGATCAGACCATGTGAGATTTTAAAAACTGCCCCTACATTTAAATACTGGCTCTGTGAAGCATGTGAGCGTTACTTCATCCAGTCCTGTCCCCTGGGTAATAACTTACTTTAATGCATCAGGAAAATCATTTCTCTGAAAAGTAGAAACTCCATTTCTAGCTAGTGAACATGGTAGATGTTTAGAAAATAAAGGTTTTTATCCCCAAATGAATTCTAATTAAATTTGTACCAAAACGTTTAGTTGCAAAATGGAGAGAGAGAAACTGCATTCAACACTTCGATTAAACATCAATAATACATAAATACACAAGAAGATTTTAAGATTTTTCATTACATCTGTTTTGCTTGTGCAGGTGTTTCAAACTTGATATCTACTAAATACCACAATCACAGGCAGCTGTGTTTTATTGAAGTTTAGTTGCATCATGAATGTCCTCATAATCTCAGACTTTTTCTTTTATGAAACAAGTACAGGTCTGCTCACCTCATGTATGTCCATATCTTCAGGGTTCTCCCAGCTGGACGCTGGGGTGACAGGCACGACCACGATGTAGTGCCACCTGTATTTAATGAAAAAACAAAAAAAAATGCAATTCAAATTCCATAAGAAAGCAGACATTCCAGTGTGAATGCCTGTGATCTTCTCCAAATATACACACTGAACTGTTCCTGAATGCAACCCCAGCATTACTGCTGAGAAGCCGAGACTGCACCGATGTTACTTTCTTCAGGTAGCACATGTCTTAAAACAAGGGATGGAAATAGCGGGTTTCCAGGAGATTGCATATCATTTGTGGACAGCAGGAAAATGCAGGGAGATTCACAGAACTTCCAGGAGTGTGTGGGATGTCTGATAAAGGCAATAACATCTGTGCTGCAAAGTTGTTCAATTACTTCTTTTTGCTGCATTTTATAAGACAAGTATTGATGTTGGACATGTGCTTTTTAGTTTTTCCAAACATTTCACATATACTCTGCCCTTCCCAAAACCCCCACTTCCTAAGTCCCACTCTGGGACTGATGAAAAAAGGTCTTGACCAGGCGTTCATGGAGAAATTGCATTATTTTTTCCATCAGCCCCACTTCCCTTATTACCAGTTACTTGTGGGCAATTTCTTCAGAGAAACAAACACTTGAAACACAATTATGGACAAGTAATTCACAGTGCCTGTCTACTTGACTGGGCTGTGTAAAACTGAATTGCTAGCTTTGCACTGGGATTCTCTTCACTGATTAATTGTGGTTTTAAGCTCAACGCCTAAACAAATTGCTTTCTGGTATCAGGAGAGCAGTGTGGAGGGGCAGTGGGGTTACACCATATTAATATGGCCACGTGGTTACTGGTTGTAATCATGGTGTTGTTGGGTTGGGGCACTGAATGCATTGTTTGCTCTTAAAATTCCTCTGACCTAAAAGAACTTTTTGCTGCAGTGGATATTTGTCTGGGTATGAACAGACTGGAACAGCATAAGTACTAAATAAACCAGGCTTGTAATTGTGTGTTTCCTCTACATTTGGCATAGCTACACATGGCTCCTGGTGATGACTGTGTGCTGAGGACAACAACAAGGCAATAATAACGCAGCTGCACACTCTGAGGTAATTTCTCTAATCAATATGAGGTGCAGTGGTGGAAGAAGTTCTTAGATTCTTAACATACATAAAACCCAAAATGAAAGTACTCCATTAGAAGAAAACGTGCTCTTGGATGGATGGAAAACTACACTGTTATGAGAAAAGTAAACAAATGAATAAAAACTTGGTTATATCATTATAATTGTTATTTATGCATTGCATAAAATATGCAAAATATGGTTAGTTACATCTATGCAAGTACATTAAAAGTGCACAAGTTCATAATCATGTTTCAGAACTTCATTATTCAATACTAATATGTGAAATCATTATCTTGTCTAGAAACTACTGTTGGTTGTCCGATAAATGTAGTGTTGTTAAACGTTTAAAACTATGGTTTGAAATGCTATGGAATAAATGTTTATTGTATCCTAATATGATAATACTAAGAGTGCACAGTATATGTACCTGTAATTGTAAGAAAGCACAGTACTTGCACAAATTACTTTCTACCAAAGTTGAAGTCACAGTCCAGACAGTACTGATAAAAAGTTACTGTAAATGAAGTAGCAGCAGACCAAGGCAGCATATGAAATATTTTTAAACAGACAGCATGACATCACCACCTTTTACCTGTGCCTGCTACAGTGGTTAGAATGGGGTTTAGAAGATAACAGTCCTTTACTAACCAACCACACAAACTGTTGATGGGCAGCTGCACATGGATGATAGTGTTAATACAGCCGTTTCATTCTCTCTTCCAAAGGCACGTCGACCAAATGATTTATGATTTAGAAAGATTTAAAGGAAGCCACCTTATTAATCACAACAGAGTAGTTTGGTTCCCCTTCTGACAAACAGCACAGACCTGACAGCGGCTCCAGCCGGGACCCTGGGCAGACTGATGGTCACTTTACCACCCTCTTCTACATCGTGTTGGTATAGAGCTGGTTTCATCTTCAGCAAGTCGGGAGCTGTTCGAATAGAAACCTGCTGTTGCAGACCGCCAGCGCTGTTCCCTCGGCTCATCAGTACAAAGGAATAATCGGTATCTGGCTGCAGTTGTGTGATCAGCTTCCTCTTCAGGTTGCCTGGAACCTCCACACTCTGCTGGTTGTACAGGATCTAAAGCCAAGGTGAAGTTTCTTACTAGTATCATACAGTTTATTTGAATGCATAAACTTACACTGGTTACGGTAGGAGTTGGAAATAAACAAATCATGAAACAAAAAAACTTTTAAAAGTTAAAAAACAAGGTTTAGCAGCCTTTAGAGTGAAATGACAAGGAGAGTAAAACAGAATTATTTTTTTATTTTCATATCAGCTAGTTTGGTTACTTGTAGTTTGGTTGATTTAGATTCGTTAGTTTATTGAACAACTAACTACAAGTGGTTGAAACTTAAAAATCTAAGTCAGCTTCATTAATTTATTTGAATGAATCTAGTTATTAAACATTTTTTGGTGCTTCAGTAAAATTAGGCTTCCATTAAATTCTCTCCTTCCATTTGAAGAGTTAATTCAGAAAAACAGAAAAAATAAAGCTAGTTCTGCAATTAACACCATGAAGTTATCCTTGTTAGAGTTACTTTGTAATATCGTCAGTACAAACCATCATGTTAAGCAGCATCTCGTGACTGATAAATTCTACAAGGGGGAGGGTTGTGATTTCAACACCATTCACACTGTTAATCATCATTGACAGCCAGCAGTTTCCAGCACGAATGGTTTCTTTACTAAAACAACTTTATCTCTGAAATAATGCATAATGGGGAGAGTACTAATAAACTACTTATGATTGTTTTTATCAGTGTAATTAAACGAGTTGTGAAGACTTCAGAAAACGTCTTGTTTTGGAATTCTGACAGTAAAAAATAGAAAGTTAAAGTTGCTTTATAATTTTAAATGGAGATATTTATTGGTATTCAGAGTTATAGAACAGAAAAGAATCCACTTTATTGGCCTAGTTTGCTGACACTCAACTGTACAAGGGACATGTGTGGTCAGTTGTTGATGACTCTTGTTGACATTGTTCAGACAATATAGGAAAAACATGAAGAAAACAAAAGGCAAGGTGCAAAAAATGTTGTACTGAAACTAGCATTAATGCCACACTATGATACGTTTTCCGATTTTTAAAATATATTTTAGTAGAGAAATGCTCCATATGTTTATGTGAAGAGGTGCTGTTAAAACCTCCCATAACACAGACCCACATTGCACTGGCAGCAGCGCAGAGATATGTTTTGAGCGAGGCTCGGCCTTATAACCAATAAGACAAAGCCAAATGCTGTGCACATGTGATGTGAAAGCGTTTTGACACAGTGTCAGCATTCGACACCCTAGTTGGATTATAATTCATCATTCATGAATAAGAATCACTTATATAGCACTTTTCTACCTATTAGCACTCAAAGCACTTTACACTGCTTCTTATTCACCCATTCACACACACTCACACACCGATGGGGGAGCTGCTCTACCTTCCTGTGCCACAGACGATTATGCATATTGTAGCTTTAATTTTAAAGTTACAAAAAGCTGCCCAATAACTTACTGCAGCTTAGCGTAATGACTGGAGACAGGGCAAAACATCTGGCCTGTAGACCAAGCGAAGGCTCACTGGTTAACAGAGATGTAAAATGCTAATTTGTTATGTCCAAACCAAAACATAATCCATCTGCCACTTTAGCCTCTTCAGCTGGAGCCACACGATACCTGATACAGTCAAAACTAGTTTTGGCTTTGATCTCTATTTTGAGGCATCAGGTTAAGTACAGTAAAATACTATACTCAGTGCTTGTAATGCTGTTTGCCAAGAACTAGTGCAACCAAAGTGCATCAAACTTTCCCCAAAAGCTTAAGGTGCTGCTTGACATTCAGTGTGCGTTCACACCAGTAGGGGAATAACTGTTCCCAGCTCCAGCTTCACATGAGTTTGGCCAATGAATGACCAGGAAAAGGAAGTGATCCAGTGGATATGAAAACATTTTTTTAGGATTTACATTAGTGTATGTGATTTTTGTCTAACTTTGTGCATCCATGCTGTAACTCTCGTGCTACAAGGTGCTACTTAAAAGGTATGATTTACTTGCTTGCTATTATTTTGTTGCAGATCCATGGTCATAAACTTTTGGTTCTGCACTTTAGCTTATTGTTAGAGCTGCACTGTGCCACAGGCTGGGTGACAATGCAGACAGGCACCTTAATAAATGGCCAGTCATAAAGTGCAGTTACAGGCAGAATTTAATATGGTGCAAATTGATTTTGTTGATGATTTATGGAGCAGCTGTTGTATTAAGGAGGGCAACAGAGCAAAAAGTTTCTCAGAGTACTGTGTCTACTTTTTTGTGGACGTGTCTCAAAATGCCTGGTTTAAATGTCTTTGTCTTATTATAGTCATCACAGTCTTTTGTGTTACTGTTGCAGTCTATGCATAACTACCATGAAACCACAACCTATGGATGGTTAAATGAAGAATGACTACTTGATCCTCCAGTATTAAGAGTCTGAAGACTCTTTCACTTGTTTAAGCTTAGTAATCCTGCTTGTTTTTCGGTGCAGCTACTGTCTATGTGGAACTGCAGGTGAAGCTTACCTTGAGAGGCACTTGAGATTTGTAGGTTTCTGGCACTTCCCAGGTCAGGAGGACAGAGGTTTTCATCACAGCCTTCACACCAAAGTTCTTGGTGAACACTGAGGAAAAGTCTGGATGATTATTAGGTGATTAATTTAACTGTGAATATGACAATGCACAACAGCAAGAGAATAACAATGCGGATTAAAAAGAGAGAACTATTTGTATTCTAAATACTAATATTCCACTTAATTAGAGAACCCGCTTTTATTATATCTATAATATCTCATTTGATCTAAAGGTATTGTATAATTAATTATTGGACGGATACAGATTACTTAAAGCTGCACTATACAATATTTTTACTATCAGCTATGAGTCACTTAGATACAAAGGGGACAGTCATCAGCTTTAATTCCTGAGCATTTCAGCAACTTTCAGCTCAGCTGCTTTGACTTTGCAGAAATCAAATATCCTGTTTTGGGTTGGTTTAACATTTTACATGTTGATATATATGTATTTTGTATGAAATGTTTTAAAGGTGCTGGCAAATTACTGCTTAATCAGCCAGTGCTTCAATACTGTGTTTTAAAGTAAAAATGCCAAGCTTGAAGACAATAATATGATGTGGCAAGGATGCCATGGAATTACATATAGACTAATGTTGTTGTAGAAAAGAAAGGAAAGGTAATGGATGATAACATTTTCCTTGAAGTCTGATTTTGAAGATTGCTTTTTATTTCTTGAAATTTAGTAGGAACTTGATTGTATAGCCCATTATTCTTGTTTATCAGTGCCTCTAGACATCTGCGATTCAATCAACCCCCGTGAATTCTGTCTGACCCTGCAGTTTAAGACATCATAAAAACATCACAACATGCGGCATATTTTTTTTAAGAAAAGCTGTTGTGAAATCAGGCATCTGAGAAATCTTGGAAGAACTCATGTTTACTCTTTTACTAACCTGTGTCTGGGAAAGAAAAGACCGGGCCATCTGTTGACTAAACTGAAGAGAGAAATAACTATCACGTGAAACAAACCACCAGTTATCTGTAACTACAAAGCCAGAACAAACTAGTTTATAATGACTGAGTAAATCTACAGAGACCAAGTGATCAGAAAGTTCTCTTTTACTAGATGAGTGTTACTGTAAGTCTGTTGCCGTAGTCTATGGCGAGCTTGGCCACAATGCTGTTAAGGAATATAGCATTTAATGTATAGGGGTCAATCCCTTGTGTCTTACATCAAACAGCCTAAATGAGCAGCAGAGCGATGCTTTTTAACAAAAGCAGATACTGTACTGTACAGCAGCTGTTCTGTCAGACTGTGACTGTGAAATGTAGAATAAAAAAACTCTGCTCCAGAAAGCATCAGTCGTACAGGGGATACGTGGGGATAACCCAGGCAGGGGCATAGCATGCACTCAAACGTGGAACCATGAGTGCAGTTCAAGTCGCAGAAATAAGGAAATAAAAGGGAATGTTTAGACTTTCATAGTTATAGATGCAAAGGAAAGACTGAAGTCTCCATTTTCCTGCTGACGCAAAGACAGTGGTAGCGGACACACAGTTATTGTTTATGCTGTTTTTATTGCCTCTGTGTTTGGTGATATCCTGATTATGCAAAACACTGCGTTTTAGTGCTAAGTTTTGGCCCTGCTGTATGTACTGCATATTAATAGGTGAACTAAAATGAAATCTTTAATGTGATAAAGACGTATTAATGATATCATCCAATTGATTGACCTGCAATTCAACATGAACATCATTAACACTAATGTTGCCAGAAAACACGCTGGTTTGATTTAACACTTGTATTTATCACACAGCAGCAGAAATAACATGTGGGTTTCATCAGTAGTTTCTGGTTCGGGAGAGGGGCTTTGTGTAGTTTTGCTCTAATTTGCTTTGCAGTACTTTCATTCATAATTTAAATCGTTCAATGTTATGACAGGGTCTGTCATTATAGTAATTAATATTCCGTGATTTTTTTTTCAGTGAGACAGCAGTTGGAAGCTTTTTCTCACTTGTTCTGAGTTTAACAGTAAAAATTACCTAAAATAAGTAAGTTGTCAGAATCTCAGACTTTTAATATGCGTTACAACTGAAGCTCGCCCGATTCCACCTGCTGATTCTTTATTGCCTCTGCCAACAATGTATTCATCTGTTCCTCAACACTGCACTGACCTGTGCCTGTGGTATGTCAATACTTGTGGTTGCCCTGTCTCAGCCTTAAATGTCCATGTCATGGAGTAATATATGTAGAGTGGTGAGATCACAGATGAAGCTGCATTAAACTTCCTACAAACACCATGTAACAGCTGTGGTTCCCACCTGGCATGGTAGTGGACATGGTCCTACTTTGTATGCTGGGACTGATGGGTCCTCCCCCTTTATTGGTAAAAGCTTGGACTCTGATGTCATACGTCGTGTCAGGCTGCAAACCTTGGATGGTCATCTGTGTTTCTGTGCTGCTGTTGGTGTTGTTGTGTTGGCTATTAATATCTCGATAGACCACCATGTACTTGACAATCTTCCCGTTCCTCTCGGCCAGAGGTGGGGGTTCCCAGGCCAGTTTGGTGGATGTGGCAGTCAAGCCTACCACACTTAGATTCAAGGGGTAGCTGGTAGGGATGTCTTCAGGAGTGCTGATCTCCTTGACATATTCTTCTCCATTGCCTGCTCGGTTTTTTGCACACAGTTTGAAGATGTAGGTTGCTCCCTTATGGAGACCAGTGACTGTGAAATGGTCGTCTGTCTTTCTGAAGTCTTTGATAGTAAAAGCTTCCTCCTCTGCTCTCTTGTATTGCAGCTGGTATCCCACATGCTCCCCCACCATTTCCTTAGGGGGCTGCCACTGGATCAGAGCAGTGTTCCCTATGGTGGTACTGATCATCATCGTGGGTTTACCAGGAACTGGAAAACAGGGAACATTCAAGTATTTAAACGCATCTTAATATTCACGATATACGAAAAATCTCACAGCGCATTGGTGCCTTTCTACTTATGATACACAGATGCAGTTTCTTGGCCCAGTTTTTATGGTATCATCTGTCTTTTTACTTTACATCGGTCTCCGTGGGGTTACGCTTTATACGTAAGGGCTCGTTGTGGTTGCTGTGAGTCCATAAAGACCTCAAACTGCACAGAACACAGTGATTTTTTTGCCAGAAATTTAGGCTGATTTCATTCTACTTTCTTTGCCACAATTTGTCCCATTTCTGCTCCACCTCTGTATGTTTAGTTCAGTAGCACAGCACATGATGTTCAGGCCTTTGTGGTCAAGTACAGGAACTCTTTGAATTTGGCTGTACCATTATCACATTGGGCACAAAAACAGAGTGTGATTTGTAAAAAACAGGTCAAACTGATTCTAATGAAAACGGTCCACTTACTATAAGTAAGTAGTTTCTTCTGAAACCTAATTAAAGCTTAATGCAAACAGTTGCACATTGGAGAAAAGCTATACAAATCTATGTCATGGACTTAATTTTATAGCAACTTTTCTAAACTTTACTTAAGTTTGCAAGTAAACTTGTAGTTAAAACCCTGACGCTGTTAAAGTGAGGAAGGGGGAGTTTTATTTTTTTATGGTGGATGGTCTGCACTTTACTCTGCTTCTCATTCCCCCATTCACATCACACACTTTCATTTGGAGAAGCTGCTTAGAATTGGTCTGACCCAGAAGAAGTTGGGTCCAATAAGACATTGAATCAAACTTCTTCTGGCTCAAGGACATTTCAACATCTGACAGGAGGAGCCAGGAATGGAACCAGCAACCCTGGGATTGGTGACTGTCACCCTTTTTAGGAATTCACCTCTTCATTTTAAGAGGCAGAACATATTATTTCTTCTTTCTCCATGTATGAAATGCAACACACACATCTAACTTCACGCATCACACACCTGCTCCTGTGGTGGTGACCAGTTTGGCCTTGCTGCGAGCTCCATCGCCTTTGGTGGTATATGCTGCCACGGTCACAGAGTAGGTTGTTTCAGGGAGCAGACCTGCGATAATGGCCTCCTGCAAGGAAGACAGTCCCAGAAAAAAAAGAGTCAAGGAGGGAAAAAGAGAGCAAGGAAAAAGGCAACAACATCCATGTTGAAACTGTAGCCTTAGTTGTATGGTGTGTTGTCTGCCAGTTTTCCGTACCAAGCACTCAAGCACATTAGACAAGTCAAGCACACACGACATGTGTCTGCTCCACATTTCTGATCCTCCCAAGACATTTAAACTGCTCTTTTCAGAAAGAAGTCAAGTGAGGGTCATGAGTCTAAACCCAGAGTGCATTTAGATGGAAGTGAAATGCTCAGTGAAGTTCATGGTTCCTGGTTCTTAAAGTATAAGACCACTGGAACTATAGAGATAGAAAAAGCACATTGCGTTGGTTACATAAGTAAAAGTAAGAATAGAACAGATGTGCTTTCTAGATGCTCCTGAATCCTTTTTGGCTACAATTACTATGTAAAACCTCAACATCTTGGGTAAGTCTCTACACACTTCTCAGACCTGGGTTTGGACAGCTTATCCTATTCTGCCTAGCAGTTAGAACTTTGCTTCACCTATGAATGTTATTATGAACGTCAATAGCAAGTTCTTCTGTGTTCATGGTTTGTCCTAAGATACACTGTGAATTGTGGGATCTTATATAGTCTGCACTGTAAAACATTGTATGCAAACATGATTTCACTTTTTCAACTTTTGTTATAGTGAGTACACTTATGGGCAAAAATGAACCAACTGTAGTTTGATTAAATACAACACAATTGAATACAAATATGCTTGACACTTGAATGACCTTCTCTCTACAGAGGAGGTTGCCTACAACACCATTTATCAGAAACGAACAAAGTCGTTAAGTCATTAATCCTACAGGGCAGTTCAAGAGCGATTTGCATGTGACAACACACATGAAACCATGGTGAGACAGCAATCAGACGAGCAGGTGTCAACGACCTAACAACCTTACAGAATGTATATTCATTGCTCTCGGAGCCAGTTGGTCATAACTGATAAAAGAACACAGTACAAGCAAGTGCAGTTGCCACTGAAAAGCACCTTTGGGATACTCTCAAAAAGGAAGATGCTGCCTATTTATACTTTGTTCGGGACCATGTGAATAAACCAGACTATTTGAAAAATTTTATGTTGACAGAGAAAGTAGAATTTTTTTTTTTTTTGGGCTTGAATGAGAAGTGTCATTTTTGGTAAAGACCAAACTCTCAGTGTAAGAACCTTTTCACATCTGTAGAAGCTGGTGGTGGCAGTATCATGATTTGGACCTGTTTTGCTGCCTCTGGATAGGGCGGCCTGTCATCATTGATGGAGCAATGAATTCAGTTGTAGAAGAAAATTCTACAGGAGATTGTCAAGTCACAATTTGTGAGAGGAACCTTAACAGAAAGTGGAGCCAGACAATGATCCTAAACAAACAAGTAATTTTTTACCAAAGAAAGGTTAAAGCAGAATAAACGATGTTTTAGAATGGACCAGTTAACGTCTTGACCTTAATCCTCTAGAAATGCTGTGAAGGAACTGAAGCAGGACATTCATGAAGCTAGTCAGAGTTGAAACTGTTTAGAAAGAAGGGGGATGGGCTAAAATCTCCCCACGGCAATGTCCAGGGCTTCTAAACAGCTGCTGCACACTAGTTACTAAAGGCACAGGTTCACACACTTATAACAAAAATGAAAAATATAGATTTGTTTTTCAATATACAACCATGTATGTCATGGCAGATTAGCAACAGACTCAAAATACTGCCTGAACCAGGTCTCAGGCTCCAATGGGAATGATGGACAAACAATGAAAGAAAAACCCAAATTGTACTGAATTATCTTTTTTATCTATAAGAGAAATTGTACAGTCCATCGTTACACTACATCATTTATCCTGTTTCCTGGACAAGTCTCCAGAATTGGTCATTTCTTGCACACTGACAATGTAGAATCTGAACACAGAAGGAGAGAAATCGAACATATATCAAGCTTCATATGACCCTTCAGGAAAATGTCTGCCCTCACAAACACAGATCAAGCTGATCTGCTGGTCAAAAAACCTTGGTCACACTGGAAGTTAGCTGCTAGCTGCTGGCATTCAGTCCATTTAAAGGTTCAGAAAAAGGCCCACGTCTCACAAATAGCAGAAGATTCCTTTCTAGTGCTCCTTCGAATTGATTAGTAGAGAGGAGTTGCAAAGATGAAGCAGCTTATTTTGAGAGAAAAATGGCAGGATGAGGATCATGGAGGTGAGAGTGTGTGTGTGTGTGCGTGTGTGTGCGTTTGTGTGTGTTTGTTTGTCGGGGGTGTGTGATAGTTTGACCAGAGAACACACAGCGGGTTCTGTTTCTCACTTTCTGTGCAATGGAGATGACAAAGATGAAAAAACTAGTTCTAATTATTATTTTATGGCTGGCAATTTTATATCAATCAAATGATGTTTAAAAGGTTCTTCCTGTGCTAATTTATGACCAGTCATACTCTATTTTCCTACCTGCTGTCTTTTCTGCAGGGCAAATGGGGGAAAAGATAAAAGAAAAATGTGACTCTTGTGAAGCTGAAGCCATCGAAAAGTGTCATCTGGTGGTTTTCCTTCACACATTTGTTACCAGACTTTCATTTACACCTGACCTTTTCAAATGCAGAACATTGGGAATTCATCCACGCAGTACGAGTCAGTGTGGATGAATTCCCAGTGATTGACAAGATGAAACCATTTTCCTGTGAGTTTGGAATCTGGTTTATAAGAGTCACTCATTCTAAAGTTATTTTATCGGTGGAAAAAGTGTCATTTACTGGTAGATTCTGTTTTTGATCATTCACACCTTTTCCCCATTCAGACCACATTTAGACTAGATTATCAGGGAGTTTAACTTTTAGTATTTGTAACCTGGTTACTTTGATTAAACACTGGCCAATACACAGGCAATACAATAATAGCAACTTTACTATAATCCTAATCTGTAATGTTAGCTACATATCTAATGTATGAGCCGACCAGGTTTTCCCCTGTTTTTGTATATGTTGGATATTGTGAGGTTAGTTAGATTACGAAGTTTCTGTGTGCTCTGACGATTTCATTAATGACGTCATATAACTGCCTTTGAAGTTTCCCCTTTGAGAAGTGTGTGACGAGTGAAGTATTTCAGCTCAGCCTTCGGGAAAGAACGGACTCAGCTTTTGGGGCTATGAGTTACAGCTGTTAGCGAGTTAAGTTCAGCTATTAGGGCTGACAGAAAGAACGGACTACAAGGTAGTGGGCACACGGCTTCTTACCTTGTTCTGTGGAATTGATTTGTGAACGTATTTGTAAAATTACTATTCGTAAAACTGTAGAATTCTTATCGGCTAAGTTGAGAAACGTGGAATTCAATAAACGTTCAGTTTTCTTCGTACAATGATCTCTGGGGTGGATCATTGTCGGACCACCGGATACCGATACCAGATGCCTCTACAGCTAATTTTAACATTCATGACATTTTTGAAAGAAAGACACTTTTCTCTGAACATTGTCATTCCCTCTGTCTCAGCCAATCAGCCTCTCTCTCTCTCTTCTTGTCCTTTTCCAAACTCAATCAGCCGACTGAGTGTGTTTCCCTTATCAGGTGGCTGCAGACTGTCACAAAATCATCCCATAGTTGTCCTTCATCCACCTACTATTATTGCGATTAGGGTCGGGTAGGACTGCGGCTTTTCAGAGTTTCCTAGTTCTGTCCAACCTTTAATGGACAAGACGATGAGGTAAAAACTGGCAGATAGGTAACTACAAAATAACTTCCACTCATCTTACTTAAAAAGAACTGTCCTGTTTACCTCACATTTGTTCTAATTACCTACTTGCTCCCAAGCTGTTAACTTGTGGAAATTATGTAACACTATAAAAAGCCAAATCAAAGCAGTGAAAGTAAATAATTATGTGCCTGTTTCCAACTTTGTAGCTACAAAATAGATGTAAATTAGTCACTGACAGCCCACAGTGAGCTGCAGTGTGGAAAAGCAGTAAGACCAACAAGCTCACCACCTATAATATGGCATCAAATGTATTACATAGGTTCTGTGTATTTCTGTGGACCCTACGCAGACCCCTACATCGTAGCCTGACGTGCACCTTCACAGAAATGCAACTACTTGTCACGGCAGAGCAGTCGCAACAACAGCAGTGTGTCCTCTCTAGTCTTCTGCCACGTACAGGCCACCATTTCTGACACCTGCTCTCCTTCCTGCTTTGCAGTGATTCGAATACATTTACTGATGTTCAGCACTTGTTAGCTCCACCTCCAACATTATCCGCGGATTTTCCGACACCGTTGTCGGTAGAAGACCCAAAAACTGGCATTGAAACCCAACCTCCAACTAGCAGGTTTGGTGGTGAAACTGCAGTGTGACATTGACACTCACCAACCAACAGGTATAAATGCTCACGAAGGTGCAGCCTTAGTGTAAAATTATAAATATTCATATTTCTAAGTACAAATCAAACTTTGCAGGGGTGTCTTTGGCCTAAATATATAAAAACAGATAACCCAGTACTAATCTAAACACACACCGAGACACACAGCAATGATTTTGTACATGTTGTCATACGGGCACTCAGCAGTAAACACTGGTCCACTATGTCTGTTTTCATATCAAAGACAATTCCTGTTCATGCCACCACAACACACACACATTCCCTCAAACCATCAAACCCTAGAAGCCAGGCCACACACACTGGGGATATGAATCAAACAAACCTAGTTAAGAATTTAAAGGAGACTGTCTCATTGTTGTTTTCTCAGCTGACAGTTCCCTCTGAACATCCTGGCTGCTTTAGCGTCACTGCAGAATAGTATGAGGAATAAAAGTGACAGGACATTGTTTTTGTTGAAGACAACAGACCAACAGATTATTGTGTTGTTTTAACCTTTAATTTAAGTTTGCTTCTTTCTCTAATATTTTTTTTTCTATATTGATTTTAATTCCAGTACATTGCAACTTAAGTCTTAACTGGGGTTCAAAGCACGAACAGTATAAAAAAATCCTACAAACATGAAGGAAACAACAAATACTGTACATCCACGGATACAAAGAGGAAAAACGCGTACAACAATAACTGTTACACAAGGGCATAGCCTTCGTTATGGAGAGTAGAAACATGCCCCTATTAATATTTTGTGAAAATAGAAATGTCCCTACCAATGTTTGAACATAGCCTTTGGTGTGAAGTAGTCTGGATCTTTGGAGACACTGCGTTAGGCTGCAGCCCCTTAATTGGAGCACTGAAGGACAGATGTACATTGGCAGTAAACGGAATATGAATAACTGGCCAACAGTTATTTTGCCAAGACAGTAGATGCTCTTATTTTGTGCTACTTGCAACCACATTCATGGCGTCATTACTACAAAGTAAAGATCATAACTAAAGGTTCACATGTGTTCAAAATACAAAATAACAATTAGTAATAAACAAAGAAATGGGAGATACATAAAAGATAAACATGGAAGTAAGAAGAAAGAAATAGGGAAGATGACGTTTTACACTCATTGAGGTCCTAATGGTCTGTATGTGAATTAGCCATGTGTTGTTGTGGTTTATGGTAATTAAGTCATGTGCAGCTGGTGAGAGACACGTGCAGTTTCCCTGTTTAAAGTGAAGAGGAGCAGTACAGTGATGAAGGAGCTAGTACTGATGCCTCACAGCTAGAAGGTCCCCGGTTTGAATCCCTGTCCAACTGTGGCCTATCTATGTGAAGTTTGCATGTTTTCTCTGGGTGCTCAAGTTTCCTCCCTCAGTTCAAACACATGCATGTTGGGTTAATTAGTGACTCTAAATGGTCTGTGTTGACCGTGAAACAGTATGGACACCTGTCAAGGGTGGTCCCCACTTCTTGCCCTATGACCACTGGGAGAGGCTCCAGCCCCCCACAACACTGAACAGGACAAGTGGTTACAGATAATGGATGAAGTATTGAAAAGTGAACAATAAATAACAGAATATTATCTGTTAACGATGAAAAAAAGAAGGAAATAATGCTTCTGCTTTATGAACAACTTCGCCCTTTCATCCCTTGCAGCTGACTTCAGCCTTTTTAAGGTTTAGACTGGTGTGGAGGCTGAAAAGCAAAGGAATTGTTTATATTTCAGTAAGTCTGACCTCATTTAACCAATTTATAAATTAACTGAAGTTACTACAAAGGTAACACAATAAGCAGTGAGCAATGGGTTTTTCATATTCTTCAAGTGCCTTTAAAAAGTAAAACACAAAATCTGAAAAACAAAATGAAAATGTCACAAAACTAATTTTAGTATTTCAGTATTCTCCGTTATCAGTTATGCGAAGAATACATCCTTTTCATGGTATTGCTGAAAGCAATAAAAACATAGTTAGTGGGTAATAATCTGGACATTCTGCTGGTAGAAGAGAAAGTGACTTGACCTTTGAGCTAAAAAGCAATGAGGAATTAACCAAAAAATCTCTGTCTACAAAGGAAAGGGTGAATGCAAATGTTGTAGTCTATTTCTAACCTGTCATCGTTGCCCTTTTTCTTAATTTGTCTACGTTCTTCTTTTGCTCTTAATGGCCTTTCCCACTTCTCATTACTGCTTCTGTTTCTCTCATGTCTTTGTTGCACGGACAGACGCAAGCAGAGCTGTAAGGGCAGCGAAGGGAATCTTCCAGACACACCCTTTTCAAAAATAATTAGACCACCGTCCCTTTTTTATCCTTTTCCGTCTTTATTGTGACTCTAAATAAAGAAATAAAGCTATGTGCATTTATTGAACTGTCAGTGCTGTTATTCAGATCTACCTGCCTGATTCAGATTGACTGCTCATTCTGTGTGGAGGTTTCTTGTTCTCCCTGTCCCTATGTGGGACGATGGGTTTGCTATACCAGCTGTACTTGCTGCTCACCAATGTAGACATCAGCAGCATGTGTGGAGTCATTAGGTGCAACCTATAATCCACCCAATTCAGAGCCTGCTGGCTGGGCCTGGTTTCCACTCAATTTGAAAGACATAATGTACCAAATGGTACAAAGTCACAGCCACATGGAGGCTCAATCAATGACAAAGGTGGTGAGATTCACTGTTTTCTTTGTTGTGATTTTTATTTATTTTAGGTAAGAACAGGATCTATCCTCACTAAAGACCACACCTAACCACATTTGAATGCGGACACATTTGCGCAAAACATTTATTATTGTTATTGACTTATTGATTATTTTTTTTATTCTACAGTTCTATGATGGTACATGATTTACAATACCTGTTTCTCCTTTAGTATTTAAGACCATCTCTCATGTTCACCTCTTGCCAGATTATACATCAAGCGGTAAGTAAAACCTTTTTGTGACTAGTGTCCCCTTTCTTTTCCATTAGATTTTGGTTCCAAAGACTGTTCCAAAACATCTCATGTGTTTAGAGAGATTCTCCTTCTGATTTGTATGTGTTCAAATAATATTCTGAAAATTCAGACATTTTTTAATTCATCATTCTCAAACTAAGTCAGAAGTTTTTCTGCTGTTTGGTGTCTTTGTATTTAGTGAGGCCATGCTTGGCATCCTCAGTCCTAAAGCACAGCTGCATTCTGATGCCCTTTTATAAACACTAGTGCAGCGTGACCTACGCTAAATAAGAACAACTAGAATATGCTCCTAAAACACAGGATTCATCATCCTTAGCACTTTCTGCATTTGAAGAACATGTCACGAATAAAGCAAAGAAAAAAAAAAAAAATAGATCAATGGCTTTTGTCTTGTCCCTTCAACACGTTCCGCACTTAATTTTAATTTTAAGTTTTAATTTAATTTGGCTTTTAATTTAATGTTCCCATTTTAGTGTAAAGTGCTTTGAGTACCAATAGGTAGAAAAGTGCTATAAAGTGCAGACCATATAAGAAGAGCTGGTTCTAATGTTTTGGCCACCTTATTTAAAATGAATCTTCTTCTTTTCCTTTCGGCTGCTCCCTTTCAGGGGTCGCCACAGCAAATCATGTGCCTCCATCTAACTCTGTCCTCTGCATCCTCTTCTCTCACACCAACTAACTTCATGTCCTCTCTGACTTTATCTCCAAAACATCTAACATGAGCTGTCCCTCTGATGTCCTCATTCCTGATCCTGTCCATCCTCGTCCCTCCCAAAGAGAACCTCAACATCTTAAGCTCTGCTACCTCCAGCTCTGCCTCCTGTCTTTTCTTCAGTGCCACTGTCTCTAAGCCGAACAACATCTCTGGTCTCACCACTGTCATCAACATCTTTCCTTTCATTCTTGCTGATACTCTTTTATCACACAACACACCTGACACTTTTCTCCACCTGTTCCAACCTGCCTGCACTCGCCTCTTCACCTCTTTTCCACACTCTCCGTTGCTCTGAACCGTTGACCCTAAGTACTTAAAGTCCTGCACCTTCTTCACCTCTGCCCCCTGTAACCTCACCGTTCCACCTGGGTCCCTCTCATTGACACACATGTATTCTGTCTTGCTGCGGCTAAGCTTCATTCCTCTGTTTTCCAGAGCAGACCTCCACCTCTCTAGATTTTCCTCCACCTGCTCCCTGCTCTCACTACAAATAACAATGTCATCTGCAAACATCATAGTCCAGGGAGATTCTTGTCTAACCTCATCTGTCAGTCTGTCCATCACCAGAGCAAACAAGAAGGGGCTCAAAGCCGATCCTTGATGCAGACCCACCTCCACCTTGAACTCCTCTGTCACACCTACAGCACCTCACCACTGTCTTACAGCTCTCATACATGTCCTGCACCACTCTAACATACTTCTCTGCCACTCCAGACGTCCTCATACAATACCACAGCTCCTCTCTCGGCACCCTGTCATACGCTTTTTCTAAATCTACGAAGACACAATGCAACTCCCTATGACCTTCTCTGTACTTCTCCATCAGCATCCTCAAAGCAAATACTGCATCTGCTGTACTCTTTCTAGGCATGAAACCATATTGCTGCTCACAAATGTTCACCTCTGCCCTTAGCCGAGCTTCCACTACTCTTTCCCACAACTTCATTGTGTGACTCATCAGCTTTATTCCTCTGTAGTTGCCACAGCTCTGCTCATCTCCCTTGTTCTTAAAAATTGGTACCAGTACACTTCTCCTCCAGTCCTCAGCATCCTCTCACTCTCCAAGATCTTGTTAAACAAACTAGTCAGAGACTCTACTGCCACCTCTCCTAGACACTTCCATACCTCCACCGGTTTGTCATCAGGACCAACTGCCTTTCCGCTCTTCATCCTCTTCAATGTCCTCCTCACTTCACTTCACTTACTAATCTTTGCTACTTCCTGCTCCACACCAGTCACCTCTTCTACTCTTTGTTCCCTTTCATTTTCCTCGTTCATCAACTCTTCAAAGTTCTCCTTCCATCTTCCCATCACACTCCTGGCACCTGTCAATACATTTCCATCCTTATCTTTAATCACACTAACCTGCTGCACATCCTTTCCATCTCTATCTCTTTGTCTGGCCAACCTGTACAAATCCACCTCTCCCTCTTTAGTGTCCAACCTAGGATACAAGTCCTCATATGCTCTTTGTTTGGCCTTTGCCACCTCTATCTTCACCTTACGCTGTATCTCCCTGTACTCCTGTCTACTCTCTTCAGTCCTCTCAGTGTCCCACTTCTTCTTAGCTAACCTCTTTCCCTGTATAGTCTCCTGAACTTCCTCGTTCCACCACCAAGTCTCCTTGTCCATTTTCCTCTTTCCAGATGACAGACCGAGTACCCTCCTACCTGTCTCCCTGATCACATTAGCTGTAGTAGTCCAGTCATCTGGAAGCACCTCCAAACCACCCAGAGTCTGTCTCAGCTCCTCCCTGAAAACTAAACGACATTCTTCCTTTTTCAACTTCCACCACTTTGTCCTCTTCTCTGCCTTTGTCCTCCTTATCTTCCTCACCACCAGCATCATTTTACACACCACAATCCTGTGTTGTTTGGCTACACTCTCCCCTACCAATGCTTTACAGTCACTGATCTCTTTCAGATTACAACGTCTACACAAGATGTAGTCTACCTGAGTGCTTCTACCTCCGCTCTTGTACGTCACCCTATGTTCCTGCCTCTTCTGAAAGAAAGTGTTTACTACAGCCATTTCCATCCTCTTTGCAAAGTCAACCACCATCTGACCTTCTGCGTTCCTGTCCTGAACACCAAACCTGCCCATAACAGTCTCATCACCTCTGTTCCCTTCACCAACATGCCCATTGAAATCTGCACCAATGACAACTCTCTCACCTCTGGGGATGCTCTGCATCACTTGATCTAACTCACTCCAGAATTTCTCCTTCTCTTCTAACTCACATCCTACCTGTGGGGCATAACCACTCTCAACATTGAACATCACCCCTTCAACTTCCAGCTTCAGACTCATCAACCTGTCTGATACTCTTTTCACCTCTAGAACATTCCTCACAAAATCCTCTATATAAAAAATCCTCTAATATAACTCCTACTCCATTTCTCTTCCTATCTGACCCATGGTAAAACAACTTGAACCCTGCTCCTAAGCTTCTAGCCTTGCTACCTTTCCACCTGGTCTCCTGGACACACAGTATGTCCACCTTCCTTCTCTGCATCATGTCGATCAACTCCCTAGCCTTCCCTGTCATAGTACCAACATTCAAAGTCCCTACTGTCAGTCCTACATTCTTAGCTTTCCTCTTCTCTCTCTGCCTACGAACACACCTTCCTCCTCTTCTTCTTCGTCTTCGACCAACAGTAGTCCAATTTCCACCGGTACCCTGTAGGTCAACAGCACCGGTGGCGGTCGTTGTTAACCCGGGCCCCGACCGATCCGGTATGGAAGCCTTTGTCACGATTCGCATGTTTGATTTGGCATGTGTTTTACGTCGGATGCCCTTCCTGCCACAACCCTCTGCATTTATCCAGACTTGGGACTGGCACAAGAAGACACTGGCTTGTGCCCCCTTGCGGTTGCATTCTATTTAAAATGAATGAGGTGGCCAAAATATTAGAACATTAGTTTTACATTGACGTGACGCTGCATAGCATCTGCATATGTCAAATGCTGTAGGTCTCATGCGTTTTGCAAACAATATCCATTCAGACTGTCAATCATCTTTGTTTATTTGGAAAAGGGCTCTGTGCATTTTGGCGATTTGGGGACTGATTGTCTAAATAGCCACTGCGGACAGACAGATGGATGAATGACGCATTCTGTACTGTACTCAGATCATTCATTTGGTGGAGACTATTTACAGTGGCACAAAATCTCATCTATGGTCAGGCTGCAGGACAGTGTGCTGTACATGAGATTCAACTGTCAGTTACATTGTGATTTTATGGTAATGAGGGAACATGTTACTCAACAATGCAACAATGTAGCTCACTGATACTGGCACAGTGGAATAAGACTAATCAGGCTGTGACACACACAACATTTGGAAGTAGCAAACATTCTTTGTTGGTGTTGCCCCACTATTATTTGCTCTGTATGTCTGGTGTCAGTGGGATCTATTCATACTGACCATTCTGTGGCAGAGCAGAACATAATATTTTCAGTTTCTCATCTCGTCTTTAGCTATTGTTCTTCACTGAGGTTGTGCTCGTAGCTGAAGCTGGTGGTGGGGATGAGGGAGTAGATACAATCTTGCAGAAAGAGACTGTAGAGCTCTGAAGTCAGTTTACTTTTCACCTCCAGATGTCAGAGAGTCCTGACTTCTGCAGGAATCAATCAGGGATTACGCTTGTTTGGGCTGAGTTGTGTTACTTAGACTTTAATATTCATTTGCATTTAAATCATGCCAAAGACTGACACTTTGCTCCTGACATGAAGCTGCATGAAGACGTCACTATTTATGGGGGGGAAAACGTTTGATAATACACCAGTAAATTTCATGATAACATCCAGTCTCAAAATATGATGTTTATGAAAAACAATGCAACATCATTTGGACATGAACTTAGTGTAAATGAAGTGTTTTGTGTGCTCAAAACTAGCGGATACCTTTAAGAACAAGTCTATTATGTATCAGAGCACAGCAGCAGGGATCAGTATACTGTTCTGTAGCCTTCATCTTAAGCTATCAGCAGAATAACTATAGAATGCCTAGTTTTTAAAAAATAAAAATCATGTATTTAATACACCCCTGTGGGACCCATTATACTATGGAAGTTTGTTTGGTGAACTTTAACACTGCACGACTCGCATGAACAATAGAGATCCAAGTTAAAATTACGCTTAGATGTCTGACACCATACGGGTCTCTGGTGAACAATTTGAGCATAGAGGGTTATGCATTGTGATAAGCTTAAATAACAATTACTCCCAATGTTCAAGGATCTTTTTAGGCCATAAAGTGATTCACTGATGGAGGCTGCGGCACATTACTGGGCCTATTTCGCTCCCTACACATGAACGGCTGCTTTAGCAGCTGTGATTTAAAGGCACAGGGCATTTGTATTCCGCTCCTCAACCTTGCTGACTAATCCGAAAATAAAAGACAAAGGGCTTTGCTTCCTCAGCTTCGCAGAAGAAATAAACAAAAGCTGTTCTCATAAACAATGGTAGCTGTTAATGGTGGGGTGAAAATCTGCTTCATTCTCTGGCCAAAGCAGAGATCACACACACACACACACATACATTAAATAAAAGTTAATTTAAATGAACAAACAGAATTCTTTCTATTAACCAATAAGGACACAATGTGTTCCAACATAATACTATACGTGAAGGTACAGATTTGATCCCCTCAGCTTCTAACTAGTTTCTTTTGTCTTACAATCAGACAAAGAACAGACAGACTCCCACAGGCAGAGCTTCCTAAACTGATGGCTATCAACACTGTAAAAGTTAAAGGAAACTGCAAACATTGAAATTTTCTTTGTCTCACACCATAATGAGCTGAGTCTGCTGTCTGCTGGTCTGTGTCACAGTATTACATGAGGCAGATAGTCTGGCAGGTTCGGCCTCAACTGTCACTTCAGTTGCTGCCATTTCCCTGCAACCCCAGGCTGTCGTTCTCACTTTAGTGGTGCCCACTGTCTGGCTGGATATTTAAAGCAGCCATCAAACTAAATGGTAGCCTGAGTAGTTGAGCTGTTCACAGCAGGAACAGTCTACAAGTCTATTTATTTATTTTTGTGTATTGTCTAAATGTCTCTTCACCTTCCCTTAACTGTCCATCTGGTCTGCGCTGACGAGAAGCGAGAGATATAGGACACAAGATGACAGGTGAGACAACGAACGAGTCTTTTCACACTAAATAGAAACGTTGCAAGTAAACAAATACATTTATTAAATTTCAAATTATTCTAATTTATTAAAGTACAATTTTAGGTACTTGTAATGCAGTATTTCCATTTCACACTACTTTTAATAGTAGTTATTTCTTTTAGGTGAAGATTCTCATAAAACACTATTCAACTAATAAATGTTAATGTATTATTATGAATGAAACAGGTCCAACTTTACAGCTGCTATACTTTTTTTCCACATTCCAAGACTTTATAGTAACACAGATTTATATACAGAACCAGCTTTTGGCATAGGCCACATAGGCGGCCGCCAATGGCACCACCTGCTGGCAGGGTTGTAGTAACGGGGGGGGTCCCGTCCCCCCACATCTTAGGTAGCAGTTCCCATCATCATGTCATATTGCTGGGGTGCAGTCAGCACTGACTGGGAAAGGAAGAGACTGAACAAGCTGGCAAGGAAGACCAGCTCTGTCCCGGTCTGCCGGCTGCAGTCTGTGGAAGAGGTGGGTGAGAGACGGATGTTGGCCAGCTGACAGCTGACTCTCACCTGCTGCATCAGAAAGTGCAGCTCCTTCATAAACCCTCAGTGCAGGATTCCCACCACTATAAGACTGAACAACTCAGCAGTTTAGCTGAACATTTCATGCTTGGATTCTGTAAATTCTCTTGGCTATGTGCTTTTTATGAGCACATTATTTGTATATTCCACTGCTTTTTGCACTTTCTGTGAGCTGCTTAACAAGTGAATTTCCCCACGTTGGGATCAATAAAGTTTGATCTTATCTTAATGTATCTTATCTTATATGTGGCATATTGATATTGTCATCATAAAGAAGTCTGTCCAAGGCATCAGGTGCAGCTTGCGTGAGATTTCTGGATGCTTGTTCTGCAAAAAAGTCCATATGTGTACAACTACAAATGACAGCTATCAGAGATATGGATAAGAGTTTAATGCTACATCATAGTTTTCTGTTGTCTTGACTGCACATTGTGCTTCTATTAGGCCCATTGTTACTAAATACGGTGTATTCACCGGCCATGGCACCTTTTCTAATCTTGTTATATTATATTGTTGTTTGAACAGTTTGAACACTCTCGCCTACGGCACCAAAATGGCTGGAACCGGCTCTGTCTATGTAACCAAAACTATTCCCTTCTCATATTTTTCACCTTTTAAAGTTTCTAGCCTTGCATTTACTGTATTTATCAACAGCATTCGTTGGTTTTAAATGGCAGTTTGTGAATTTCTACCCCCTCGGGAGATTCTGCATTGCTTATTAGCATGATGACATTCAGGTAAACTTTTAAAACCATTGGTTCTCATGTTGATGTTGATGTGTGTATTTTTTACACTGTACACATCAGATCATCTGCATCACAAGTTACAAGTTTCGTTTATGTTTTCTTAAGAGAATGTCGACAGATTAATGCTGCTTGCTTATGTAGACACATTTGCACATTTGGAACTTTACTGTACCATAACACACTATGTTAGAAGCCTTAGTCCTACAGTATTAATACATTGCTTTCAAACACACCTGACCGTTCTTATCTGTGTCTGTATCAAACCTATTTTACACTCCCTGCCCAACACTAAGCAGCACACAACGTTGCTGGTGAACATATAGTAGAACATTTAGCGGTTAACAATCAGATATATCACTCAGGCTTTGGTAGAACACTAAAATATTTTATTCAACTTACAGTTCAACATCAGACATTGGCCTCTTTCATACTTAACTTCACATACCATGACTACTCTGTGAAACACACTGATGAGGTTCCTTGCACCCATAGATGTTGACAGACAAATTATTAATCTTGTATGTAGCTTGACCTCCATTAGCATCAACGACTTATTGTAAACCCCCACTTGGCTTTTCTTTCATCTGTATTTGTTAAAAAAAAAAAAAAAAGAAACACACACTTACTCTTCGTTTCACCTCAGATCTCTAAGAGAAGCCTTCGACCAGCCTCCTCCGGCCGAACACTTTACACAGCATTTCACTCTTCACTTGATTGTAGGAAAAATGTTACAGAGTGGGGACTGGCAACCCACGAGGTTGCACCAAAATTATAAAACTTTTTTTTGCGAAACAAAATGATATAATCCAGAAGGGTGCAGCTTTGTCCAGAAGTGAATGACATCATAATGTTACCAAATGTGTTTCTGAATGCAACCTTTGTATTACGATGTTTGTTAACATGCCCAACTGTCCTCATTTGTCGGAATATCCAGCCATTTATTAAAATGGTCAAATTTCACAATTAAATGAGGAGTATTAGTGCTAACTACAACAAAAACAGACAATGAAGACATTGTCTTTGGCACCTCCCTCAGTGCTCGACCCATTGCTGGATTTGTTTTTCAGGGCTACAACAAACAAAGATGAGCCACAGAGAAGTTGCCATATCTTATCAGATCAGGCAATGCTCACGCTTCACAGCCATCAGTGCTGTGAGGGATAAGAAACTCCTTCAAGCATTCTTCAGCCATCCAAAAATACGCTTCACTAAGATCTCACAACACACAAGCTTGCCAGGAAAAAAGCAATTGAGAACAAAGGAGCAGAGTCTAAAGCAAACAGCGGAGAACCTAGACTGGGAATGAGCAGCCAATTAAAGCTCTGCTCTCTGCCTGTAAGCTCCCATAATTTGGCATGACTGAATTTATTTTGTCATCAAGGTCTTTTTGTGACAAAAAGCCGTAATCTGCACTGACTGCTGGCAAGCTGAGACCAACAAATGAAACAACTGAAGGATTTTCAGACAGCTCCACTAGAGACAACAAACACCACAACTTTCAAAAACACAGCTTTTTAGTCTTTGCTTTAGTGACGTCCGAGTGAAGCCGTACAACTGGTGACAGGTTCCATAAGCTCCCTGACAGAGACAGAAGCTGGAGGTGACCTGACAAGGACACATGGGCTGTACACATGGCTCTACACCAAAGCTGCAGTATTTCTAAAATGTCTCATCAGCACTTCAGAGACTAAATTCCTCCATCAAAGAGAAAGTGTGATGTCATTACAAAAAGCATGTGGCACAGCCTAAGCCATTAATGTTGTTACTATAGGGTCCATAGGTCAAGTAGGTTAAAAACAGAAAGAAGCATTTCAGCCACTTTTTCCAGTCAATGTTTAAGGGTGATAATGTTTTTGGAGGTGGGGAGTGCTGGCCTAACTCAGAGCAACGTGTTACTCGGAGAATAAATCTCACTGAATAGCTTTATCAGGTTATAAGTGAACCTATCATTTACCTTGTGCATGAGGCGTTTAGGAACAGTACAGAGTGTAGGTCAAATTTGCAATAAGTGCTGCACCCTTGGTGGTCACAGAGGTTTTTTGTCCCTACCTGCTCATACAACCAGTCAAACAGGCAGATGCCACCAAAATTATTCTTATGATCCTCATATGTAATACACACGTTTTTTTTTGGCTGCTGTTACAAACATGCCACATAGTCCTATACTGTATATTGTACATGGCAAAAGTTTCCAAAATTGCAAGATCATGCAGAATTCACAGGAATTACACCTTTTATCTATCGCTCATTCATGAATGTATCAAGTAAATTTAAATTAGCATTTTTAGTAAGATTTCTATAGCAGAGGAAACATACTGGTTTTTATGAACATAACTTTGAGCAATTGGGAAAGAGAAAAAAACAACAAAGCTGGTCCAACTTGTCCAAATTTAGCCAGTTCTGCAAGTGGATGGGTCAGTGAGTTATGCCTCTAGAGGCTGTATGTGTCTGTATGTGTAGGACAGAGAACTTTCTATGTGCTCACACCATAAACCATGTGTTGACTCTCATTAGCATCACTGACGCCAGGGGGAGAGACTAAACTTATCACGGATCAGGCTTGAAGACAGTTGTGTAATGGAAGGTCCCTCAGCAGTAAGGTCTGTGAGGGGGTCTGCGTGTATGTGTGTTAAAAGTTGTAGATGGCTTGTGAGATGCGGGCCCCTCACCAGGCCTTCTGCCTTGCACAGATAAGACAAGAATGGTGCTTATAAAGGCAATCGAGTGAAACTCTCCTGCTGGTGAACATAACAAACTGAACATCACCATGCTGAGCATGTTAAACACTTGACTTTTGCTTCAGTGGGCTCACTCCTACTGCTGCCTACTTGCTAATTGTTGATGGTTTTTCCTTTGTTCCAAAGATTTCATCTCCTGTCATTCAAGCTTCTGGATGGATCATCCTGTGAGATTTTGTGGGTATCTTACGATACGTGTCTCTTTTCAGCCATGTTAACTGCTATGACCTCTGCATTTATCAGACAAGCAGAACGGCCATCACACTGTATGTTACCCATCAGTTACATAAAATGAATCAGAAGTAGACTTTCTAATGTAATTAAAATTCAACTTTATTTCATTTTAGTTTGTATTATGTGCACGGCCTCATGTTTCAGGTAAAAAGAAGCTGTATATTTGCCAGACAAGTTGTTAAACTTGTAACACTGATTCTGAACAACAGTTAACTTTTTTGTCCTCACTTTGCTTTTTAGGGTTTTGACTCTTTTATTTGATCATTTCTAAATTTGTACATGGGCAACTGTGGCTTAGGAGGTAGAGTCAATGTTGGTTTGACTCACAGCTCCTCCTGTCACATGTTGAAGTGTCCTTGATGGCAAATGTTGTTTTTTTTGGTATTGTTGCATCTCTACACACGGCTTTAGATACTATTTGTACATGAACAACGGCCTGTGTAGGGCCCTGAATGCAATATTTATCCAAGAAATGCACAAGTAATTAATGTCCCAGTGTTAAAGGGCTGAGACATGCTCATGTATTGTGGTTTATTTAACCAGTACGTCTAAATAACTCATGCCACCTTGTATCAGTAACAATAAACTCTTCCTTCATTGTAGAGAGTCCATTGACATTTATTGGCCATGGCATCCTGTCATCAAGGGGAAGCTCATCAGCAAAGGTTGTTTTGTGTGCATAAGTCTGCATATTTTAAGCCCTTCACTATAGTATGTGTGAGAATGCAGAGGATTATTATAATGTGTGTCACAATTTCCTCGGGATGCCTTGAGCAGCACTTCATGTTGAGTGTTACCATAACAAAGATTTTAGCATTACAAGTGTCACCGCTGCTGCTGCTGCTTCTCCTCCTCATCAAGGCATTTAGCCGGTCATTTGAAACGGGACAATCCTTCTGTGCGCTGGTGAATTTGAACTTACTCTAGGAATGTTTTGAATTTGTAAAAGAAATGAGATCTGCGGTGCTGAATGTGAACTGCTTTCATAACACGTCAAGTTTTGAACTATCGCAAACACAGACTCGCACGCACGCACTTGCTTTTGCATTCCAAAGCAGGATTATCGAGGTTTTTTTTCTATTATTCACACGTTGAAATCTGTGGCTGTTTTCCACCACTGTAGGCTGGAATAAAAATAAACCTGTGGAAAACATGAAATGCAATTATTCTGATGGAATCAAAAGCCATTGTAGATGCATTTTCATCATACAAATGTCGCCCATTTGGATCTAATCTAATGCATTTTCATCAGACCACACACAGTTATTTTAATCTGTTTCATCCTATTCCTATTTTCAGAGAACGATAAGAAATCATTTGCACATTTAGGCTTGTAAGGTATGTGTTCCCCAGAAAGACATTTGTGGAAGCATATTGAGTATCTGAAATAACCTCCTAATCTGCTTTATTTTGATGTGCATTAATACACTTGTTCCATACAGATATGGTTAGGTTCATTTCTCAGGCTGATGTTATTAATATTCAATGTCCTCATTTGCTCATATTTTGTTTTGCATTTAATTTAAATCTGCTTTCTACTTTTCTGATACACTAAGTTCGGCGTAATGTTATTCACTCTCTTCTAAACGCCTTTGGATCAGAAGTGTAGTTGGATAAACAGTGCTGGGAGTTCAGGCACATTTCTGAATTAATACACTATGCAAATGAATCGATATAATAAAATAAAGGCAGTCGTCCACGGACCACAGGGTGAGGGGTTCGATCCCAGGCCCTGGCTATATGTCGAAGTGTCCCTGGGTGAGACACTGAACCCCTAACGGCCCACTCCCCTCCCCAGCTGTGCAGTGCTGGTCCAGGCCCAGTAGAAATTGGGGAGGGTTGAGTCAGGAAGGGCATCCGGCGTAAAAACTGTGCCGAATCAACATGCGGACAATGATCCGCTGTGGCGACACTGAACTCACAGGATAAGCCGAAAGGACAAAAATAAATAATTAATAATAATAAGTCATTACACTCTATTGATTTTAATGAACTGATCCTACTTAAAACTACCATTGGTTGGTTAAAGTTATAGGTTTACTTATTTGACAATTTTATAGTGACTTACAACTGAGGAACACACACACTCCGAGGGCAACGTGGGGCTGCCCAGTGATCAATGGATGACCCACTGCCCTATTCTTACATGAATCCAGGTCTCCCAGTCCCCAGCTCTCCTACAATGTCCTCATGCTATGGTAATAGCTTTGCAAGTGTTTGTCCTGTACTGCTACATATTTCAAGAAAACATGAACATTGTTAGCTTTGTCTGTGTTTGCAGTATTGTTTTTTGTTAATCATGACCTTATGATCCATCTGCTGTGGCCCTAGCAGTCACCAAATCTCACTGAACATCTATAGGAGATTTCACCCTCTTGCACAGGCAGGTTTTGAGGGCAGCCTGCTCTAAGCAGATTTTACCAATGTGATCTATTCCTTGGATTTTTGAATTAAGAATTTACTGTACTCCAAGAGATTTTTGAAGGATAGGAAATGTTCTTGTATCGATCCTCTGACTTCTGCTTTTAATAATGTGCCGTATTTGGAGTTATTTGGAGTGTGCTGTAGATTTTAGTGACTGCACCTACCAGATGGAAATGACTTCTTCAAGCTACATCAGTGGTAACTTAGATGAGTTACACTGAATGAGGTGAATCCCCTGTAGATGATTCTGCAGAGACCTACTTTCACTTTGACATGAAAGTCTTGCTGATTTAAACTTTAAACAGGAGGCAAATGTATTTTCTAGACGCTGTATTTATAGTTGATATTACTGTTAAATTCTATTAAAGCTACAGTATGCAATCTTTTATCTGTGGACATATGCTCTGGAACTTTTTTATAATGTGCAGAGGTGCTGCGGATCCGTCCTAGACGTTCTGCCGTCCAAATCCTGTGTGATGAGTGTACTTTATGAATCAGCGTGACACCAGAGGCTTTGACACAGCATCAGTGTTGATTGGGTGAATTGATTTACACTCTCATGCTACACTTAGCCTATATGCTAAGATGGCATATTGCAGCTTTAAGTATAAGGGCTGCAAGTCTGACAGGGGTCATAACTAACACGTTTGGGTTACAGATCCTTCTCTCAGGGTGCATACAGCCCCACAGCCTCCACCAATCAGAGGGCAGGCCAGGCTGCCTACCTGAGCATAAAAACCTGATTCTGTTTCCATAAACTACAAATAAACTTTACAAAACTTACCTCAAGCGAACATATGTCACGATTTGGGATTTGAACCAAACTCTCTGTTCTTCAGCCCTTTGTCAGCACATTAAACAAACACAAATCACCCGATGTGCTCTTTGACAGTACCTGGGCGTCTGGGAGGGAAATGTCCATGATGACTGGCTGGCCATGAGGCTCCCCGTTCTCTAGCCTGGAGTAGACCAGCTGGTAGCCTCTGATCTGGCCATGCTGCTTCACAGACAGGGGGGGCTTCCATGTCACTCTGACAGTGGTGGAGTTGAGGGCGTCTGCCTCCACCTTCCTGGGAGGAGCTCCAGGCACTGCAGCACAACACAGCACACACCTTATGCTTAGAGCTTTAGGGAAAGGATTACCTTATTATGTATCTGTGTTTACCTGTCGGTCACAACTTTCATTCATACACACTCTTACATGAATGCCCTGATTCTAGGTCCTTATGGATCTTTCACTATAGTAGTTTGGCAGCTGTGCGGTTCTGCACAATAGAAAAAAAAAAACAGCCTTTCTTCAACACTTTTCTTTGCTGATGTGTATAAAGTCTGACTACATTCAATCAAAACACACAGAGAAAGATGTGGCAGTAATTTTGGACAGGATATCTTTTCATATCAACACGAAGAAAAACAGAGGTGTGGTGCGGCTCATTGTTAGTCTTCTTGTTGTGCTCTCTTCTGCACACTGTCGGTGCAGATATCACTCACTGAAAGAGCTCCCTGCTATTTATTCCTTACTAGCTTCGAGTGGCTCTCTTGCTGGCAGCACTTTGTGTTCCAGTCATTTTTCAGTTGGTTAAAGTCAGCAAAGGTTCACAAAGGAGCAGGCTTTATCCAGTCAATGCCAATCAGTTACAGTGATGACCTCATTAACCTTCATCCTACATATGGGATGAGGACATGTGTGAAGCCTCCAATTCATCGAACGTCTCTCTGTAGTTGGTTTGATAACAACAGATGACAAGAAACGTTATTTGACAGAAAAGTTATGTTAGTTTAGTTAAACGTTTTCAATGGTAATGTTTTGCATGTGATATGTTTTATAAAAGTATAAGCTGTACCAGAGCCATCAGAAGATAAAGCCCTGAAACGGTTTGAAGAATTACTTGAATTGTAGCACTGCAAGAAGTTCAATCATAAACAAGGGCCGATGTATCTACTTAGTGATTCTGACCCAAACCCAAAAATTGTCTAACGCATAGAAACAGCTGTACAGCATAATCAAAGACGTCTTATTTTTCAGGAGGTACCGTGTTTAATTCAAATACTGAAGCCTGAACTATCGTTAACTTATTTTTTTTATATGAATGAAAGAATAACTGGAAGAATTAGACTGTATTTGACAAGACAGACTCCTCTAGAGTGAAGCTCTGTCCCTCTGCTGGCTTTTCTGGAGTAATGGAAACGTTTAGTTCTCTTGCAGTGGAAAGAGTAAAGTTGTCCTCAAACAATCCTCCATAAACACTGGCTACAGAGAACACTGTAACCAATGAGTTATTAATGGATTTAATTTTTATTAGTGATGATATGGAAAGTAAGGTATACAGATGAGATGTACAGTACACCCACAGTCGTGACACCTTCAACTTGCCTTCACATAAAACCCCAATTCCAAAAAAGTTGGGACAATGGATATAATGTAAATAAAAATTGAATGAGATGATTTGCAAGTCTTATCAACCAATATTTTATTCACATTAGTAGATAAACAGCATATCAAACATTTAAACTGAGACTCATTCCATGGAAAATATAAGTTAATTTGATGGTAGCAACACATCTTAAAAAAAAGGTGGAACAGGTTGATGTACATCATTGTGTGCTTTTCAGTCTTCTTTGGACAACTGTCTGTAAATGTCTGGAAAGTGATTTGTTTGGGAATCATTTTCTTTTGGTGAAAGGTCTGGACTGCAGGCTGGCCAGTTTAGCACCTGGACTCTTTTCCTGCACAGCCATGCTGTTGTCATGGCAGTAATGCACTCCCACACTTTTAGAGATGCAGGCTTTTCAACTGTCTGTTCATAGCAAGCTGGATGGTCCCTTTCCTCTTTATCCACAGGACACGACGTCCATGTTTTCCAAAAATCATCTGACCATAGAACAGTTTTCCATTTTGCCTTGCCTTATTATAAATGAGCTTTGGCCCTGAGAAAACAACGGATCGTGTCCACATGTGGCTTCTTCTTTGCATGATACAGTTTTAACTTACATTTGTGGATTTTACATTGAACTGTGTTCACAGACAGTGATTTCTGGAAGTGTTCCTGAGCACATGCAGTGATCTCCTGTAGAGAATCAGGCCTGTTTTAATGCAGTGGGGGCCCAAAGATTCCTCCTGATTCTCGGAATCTTTTGATCATATTTTATACTGTAGATAAAGGGATCTTCCAAGTCTTTTCAATTTCACCTTGAGGAACATTTTTCTGAAATTGTTCCAAAATATTTTGGCGCAGTTTGTCGCAGATTGGTGAACCTCTGCCCATCTGAACATTCGAGAAACCCTGCCTCTCTGAAACCTCCTTTTATAATCCAGTCATGTTACTGACCAGTTGCCAGGTCAAATGCTCCTCCATTTGCTTTTTTATTTGTGCCATTTACCTTTCCAGCATTTTCTTGCCCCTGTTTCAACTTTTTTGAGATGTCATCAAATTCAAAATGAGCTATTCATTTTCATGAAATGGCTATTTATCTCAGTTTCAACATCTGATATGTTTTTATGTTCTATTGTGAATAAAATATGTTTCGGTTACAATTGCAACTCATTGCAATGTGTTTTTATTACTTTTACTTTTTACACATTGTCCCAACTTTTTTTGACTGTTTCGTTCATCTCTGGTGGTATGTGCTAGAAAATGACATGACATTTCATTCAAAGGTAAATAAATGTCTGTGCTTTTAACCTTTTGATAATAATAAAATGAACTTCATTGTTTAAAGAAACAACAGACCTTTAGAATCATTAGGCTGTCTAATATTTAAAACCCTGTTTTTGAGTTAAGATGAGTCTACAGTGGTATACGAGGACATCAGAAACCAACTTAAAACTCATCTTAACAAACATCTGACATAGAGAAGGGCAGAATTTAACCATTCTTCTTAATAAAATTGTATAATTCCAGATGGTTGACAACCTTTGTTTGGTTATATTGCGATTTAACAAGTAGCAGAGATAAATTCTTCCTAATTTAAAAATATCCCTGGCTTTCAGTTATACCTCCTAGTTTTATACACACATAACAAAAACTGTATTTTAAGATGCAAGCACTTTGTGTGCACTTTTAAATCATTTTGGAAAAGGATCAACTCTCTGGCTCAGAAAATTCACCCGAACTGATGAGATAATTTTAGTCCTAGACAAGCTACAAGGTAATGCCAAGGTTGTAAGCTATTTTTGGAGGGTATACACATCAAAGCGTGTCACATGCATCCCCAAGAGGATGCTGGGAGCAGAGTTTAGAGCTCTCATTTTATAGCATATGGAAAAGAACTTAGAAATTTTCCAGTAGAATGCTTGGTCAGCTACAGGGGGAGGTGTAAATAAATACAAATTGAACGGCAATAAAAATGAGATGTTGAGGTTGTGCAAATATTAATCAAATTCAAGAAAGGAAATGTTAGAGGTTCAAAAACTGATTCGGCAACTTGGACGGAAAAGTGCTAAAGCAGCTCAAGCATCACGTAGCACAGCCGGCAAAGAGGAGCTGTGTAACTGTGTGTTGCCACTAGCACTGGAGACTAATTAGAATCGCTTAACCTCACATAGTATCTGCAAGCCTCCACAATCAAGCTTCAAGCTGTGCAGGAGAAACATCAATAAACATCTGTGTTAACAGCAAAATGCAAAGCCACTCTGTGTAAAGAGGAAGAGGAAAAAAAGAACAATCTATCCCACAGCAGAATCACCCCAAACCTCTGAAGTAAGTCTAGTGCTACTGAGTAAAGAAATATTTGATAGTGTTGCCTTATTACAGATATACCCCATAGACACTAAACCACTTCATTCCTTTTGGGCAACACCATGACCAGACAATAACATCACAAATGCTGGATTCTGCAGAATTTTAAATAGAGTGCTGCAGTGATGCCATACAGTGTACTGGTAGGCTAATCTCCCTGGTTCCCTTGAAAAAAAGAATTATTATACCAAGAACTGAAGTTTTGATGACGAAAGAAAACTATACTTTCTGAAGTTTAAATACAATTGCCAAAAGCAAACAGGTGTAAACAAACTACAGAATGGTTGCATGAGTTCCACATCATAACCACCGAAGCCTTTCCTCTTCCAGTGATGTGATATAGCTGGTGATGCCGTAAAGACAGATTAGTGAGTAGCTGAGGCAAATTTAAAGTCTCACTGAGCCACGTGTTTAGGTGAATGAGGTGGCCATCAAATCCACAGAACCACCTCTTCTTATAAGTGCTTCCAGTACAGGTCCAGTAACCACTTTGACTAATAAACAGAGAGTAGAATTATCGCCTTTTCTGTACAACTTTAAAAACTGAGAAATCATAGCTTGTAAAAGTAGAATTCATGGCAGAGCTGCATTAGATTGTAAAGATGTAGCTAATAAAGTGGCTATATATATAAATATAACTTCTAATCCTTCATTTCACCTGTAAAATAACTTGCATGGCACGGTAAGCCTGTCTCTTAAGAACTAGGTGTAAATGAGCTACAACTGTAATGACATTTTAAGGAAACAATCAGTAGGTGGATGAATCTCGACAGTTCTTAACTGAAATTGACGTGCGTGTTTCATTTTTCACTATTGAGTCCGACCACAATCTTTCTCTACCCTTAACCAAGTGCTGTGAAACTGTAACTCTCACAAGCACATAAACGTTAACAAACCGCATATTATTCGGGTGGACAAAAGTATGTTGTTTGGTAGCTTTTTATTGATGTTCATAACCTGGTTGCAATTGCTGTACATTCCCTACAAAAACACCTGCTGTAATTGGTATCACATCATAACATTATCTGTGCCTGTAGCCACAGTTACACATTAATTTTTTTCATATGCTGCAAATGCTTTTTTTGTGGACACCTTACTGGGGCAGGGATCTGATCAGAACCATAGCTGTGGAGATTGTGTTTACATAAAAACGTGTACATGTTACTTGTTGTTTTGTGATTGATTGATTGATTGATTGATAGACCGTAACCATAAGTGGCAAATGGGGGGCAGGGTCGTTTGAACAACAGGTAGTGGGTTTATTTTTTCCACCAGGATTTTAGCAAAGACACCACAAAGTGAGGGATGACTGTACATTACTTTCATACAAAAACTGCATTTTCAGATTAATACTGGGAAATTATACTGACTCCATTATTTCAAATAACCCATCACAGTATGACTAGACTGGAATGGGATATTTTAAATAGTGGAGTAATGTGCATGGGGGCAGAAAGACTGACTGCTGATGATGAATAGCAGAAGTTTTGAGTCGCTCAGTCCATCCATTGTAGTTAAAGAATATTTGTTCTGATCACAAATCAACTGAACTGATGTGAATTCACCCACAATCAGCTATGGCTGTGGACAAAGCACTGAGTAAACCTCTGTGTGGTCTGTCTTCTCTGTCTGCATGCACGACTTCGAGTCCATCTGATAAAGGTCCAAATGCCTGAAGGGGTTTCCATGATTTTCCTAAAACGGACATAATTCCACAGCTGGTGTAGATTTTATGTTACTATTAATTCCCACTGTGATGTGGACATGCTGTCTATGTAAGCCTAGAATGGCAAAGACCATCCAATTCAAAAGCTGGATGACCTTTTGGATGACCTTCAATTTGAGTGTATAGAAATTAGATGTGTAGCAAATTTGTAAAAGGAATTGTTCAAGTTTTACATTTTTATCTAAATGTTTATAGAGAACATAATTACAACTGGCTTAAATCTGCCTGCGGGCTGTGTCGTGTCTACGTGGAGTTTGCATGCTCTCCCTGTGCTTGCATGGGTTTCCCCCGGGTCCCACTCACAACCCAAATACATGCACGTTAGGTTAATTGGTGACTCTAAATTGCCTGAAGGTGTGAGTGTAAGTGGTTGTCTGTCTTTGTATGTCTCTCTGTGTTGGCCCTGAGACAGGCTGGAGACCTGTCCAAGGTGTATCCCACTTGTTAGGAGGTGCGAACAGGCCAGAGTCATCAAGATGTAGCAATTATGACCCTAACTCCCTAAACCCTCAAGATGGGGGTCGTTAGGTCATTAGCCCTTAGTGGACGTGTGAAGTGGTCTTGATCTTCTTGGGGATGGACAAAAGCATCAAAAATGTGAGACAGGTTGTGCCCAGGAGGAGGTCTCATACCATCTGTCTTCTCTGTCCAAAATGTGTCCTTTGTCCTTCAGGTGTAGGTACACTGCTGATTCTGGTCCTAAGGTGTTGCTTCTCCTTTGCTGGGTCATCCTCTTATGTAGAGGCTGTTTGGTGTCTCCCATGTAGAGCTATGAACCCTCTTCACTGCACTGGGCTGCATAAAACATTTACCATTTACATTTATACTTTAACGTAAGATATGGAACATATTTCTATTGAAATAAATCTAAAAAACTTTATCCTGTTTTAAAGACCATACCTTGCCTGAACCACACACAATACTCTGGTGTCTGGTTGTGTGGTGACAGTCATGCACTTCGTACATCTGTCATCCATCACTATCAACTCCTACTTGCGAGTCGCTCTCTTTTACAAAATGTAACCCTTCATTCATTAACAAAATGTGATCCAGTGGAACAAACCTAATCCAGTAATAACATTTCCCACAAAATCTTAATCACTTTAGTCAATTAGGGACGTAATTTTTTCAGGAGAAAGAGTTGAGCAAAATTACCATCCGGCCTGTCCCTGCATCAATTTTTCATGCAGTCATATTGGAGTCACAGAAAATGGGCATTTGGCATGTCATGGAATAAATTGTGTTAAAATGTAAGTGTGATGTAGGGTCCATCTTTTTTTGTTTGGATTCATATTTCTTTTAATTTCTATTGGTGCAACATGTCCAAACATGGGTGATCCAGACATGGTGGGTTAAGATATTAGTAAAGAGTACAAGGAAAGAGAGACTGTAGATGGTGGGTAAGAGGGAGTAGTTGGTCAGTAAAACAAAATAAATAAAGTGGGAAAAAAAAGGGGAAATGGGGAAAATAATTTATTTGGTTTTATGATCAGTGCCTGTTATGTATATGCTTTGAATTTTGTCATCACTCTGAAAAAGTGCAAATTGATGCAGTGGGATTCATAAACTATAGCTACGCAAAAGGTGGCTCCATAGTCCTACAAGTGATGAAATAAAATGTGTTTAAGGAGTCTGCGATTCATGTGTTTGTAGTCAAGCAACTGAATCACTCAGGTCTCAAGTGGAAAACATGTGAGGGGACAAGGTATCAGCAAGTGGAAGCACAATACCAATATGGGAATTAAACAAAGAAATAACTTCATATTCATCTTTTAACTCTAAGCTTTATGTTCACATTATTTTCACTGTCTTTCAAGTAACTTCTCCATTTCAGCCTTTCTTTTTCAATAGCTCCCTTTTTTTTTATTTCTCTCCAGACAGTGAACATTTGGATTAAAGGTAATGTTGCCAATCTTCTAGATGGTCTGATTTACTCCAAGGTGTAAGCTGCCACCTGCCTACAATCCACATCAATGTTGTGGCTATTTGGCCCTGCTGGGGGCTACAAGTGGAGTCCAGTCCATCAGTTTACAGTCTTTTTGTTCTGAATGGTCTTGGCATCTTTTCTAACAGTAATTCATGACTCATTCTCATCAATTCATTTTTGTCCTGGTGTGTAGATGCATAGGTGATAATAGTTACTGTTACGTTTACAATGTGATGACACATCTGCTTCATGATCACAGCCTGCGAGCGTTATTTAGTATCACCTCATGAGTAGAGCCTGGATTTAAATTCCTGTGTATGTCTGTAAAGAGAGACGGAGCCGTGGAAACAATGATAAACGTTCTGAAAATGGTTAGTGGTGACCTTTCGTTAACCAGGTGGTGTTTAGAGGCAACTTTTGGGCTAATCGTGACCTGGACAGTCGCTGGCTTAAGTCAGGGCAGCAGGGAAATGACTTGGGACTAATCTGACACGTGTCAGAAGAACAGGTTCGAGGCACAAATGAAAAGTGTGGAGAGAAAAGATGTGTGATAGGAGACGGCTGCAGGAAGTTCCTGCCCACACTACTCACCCCAAAACCAGTGGTGCAGAAATGCTGAATCTCAGTGATTAGACAGAGAAGATCTGCCATCATTTCCAGGTGTTTTTAACATGAATGAAGAGTGAGCCAGCTGCCCACAGACGTGTGCCATAAAGGAGATTTCAGGGAGTAAAATGACACTGATGTCAGCTGGAAGGAGGATTCGTGGGCAGAGCACAGAGAAAGCTGCTGCACTCGGAAAGGAGGACGGACCAATGCTGGAGAAATCCAGTCAGCGACGAGAGCTCAAAGTCAAATGGGGCGCGGAGAGATGGAAAGAGATGAAAAGAGTGTGAGATTAAAATTCAGTGGGTGTGCAGAAATAAAGTGCTGTGAGTGACACTGAGCGAGAGAATGGAGATGGAAAGAAGAGGACAGAGGTTGAGTAATTTGGAGGGAGGAAGGAAACTATGCTCCAAAGGTTCTTTAGATTTGTCTCTTCTGGGGGATTGAACTCATCGAACACTGCTGTCCAGAAAACAACACGTATGTTTGGATCCAAGAAAACAAAGTTCTGCCAAGTAAAACAGTGTTGGGTAAGTTTAGTGCTAAAATAAGTGTTGGGTTTGATAAAGTAAGATAAGATTTGGAAGGCTCCACCACCTACACCTACTAGCAGCTGCAAAGTTTTCATCAGTACACAAATATAAAAAAAAAAATGCAAAGAAACAGGAGTTAGGAGTCGGAACTATTTCTTAGTGAAGAGCTGGGCACTAGGCACTTTATTAGTCTTAGCTAATAATCTTAATAATCTTAGCTAATTAGCTCAATAGATGTAGCAGAAGTAAAAAACCACATGTGCAGGCACAAGCCGGGGTCTTTTGCAGTCGGTGTCCTTTACGTGTACTTCTTTTAATTTAATCTTCCTCTTTGTATTTCTTAGTATAGTTAATTAACTAGATTGCTGTGTAAAGCTGACCCTCTGTATCTGCAGTGAACTTTTTCTGCTTCAAGCTATGATCAGGATGCAACAGCTGTATGGAACTGTAGCCAGCTCATCTGCTTACAGTCAACAACAGGCTGCAGCAGAGCGGCAGCGTGAATTTCTTTCGGACTTTAAACACACTGGACGAGATCAGTGCGAAAACAATGAGAGGTAACCGAGCTGGTAAAAACTCGAGGCGTGGAAAAGAAAACGGGCTAGTGAGGGGGAGAAGATTCATGCCACATCTCCCTTTTCTGATTATTGGCAACGTCAAGTCTCTGAAGAACAAGGTGGACGGATTAACTGCACTGGTGAGAAAGGAAAATATCTTTCCCACAACTGGACCTGATTCACATGTTCAAGAAGACGAAAGCTCTCCCAGCCCCGCCCCCCTGGGCAGGTCAGACTACAACCTGATTCACCTCCTGCCTGTGTACAAGCTCCTGGTTCAAAGGCCTGGTTCGTTCCACAATCAAAACAGTGAAAAGATGGTCTGAGGGGGCCACAAATGCCCTTCAGGGATATTTCGAGGCACCAGGGTCCAGAAAGCGTTTGCTCCACCGTTATGTGGTATCTTGCAGCACATCTTTAACCTGGACCTGCAGCTGGAGAGGGTGCCTGTGGGATGGAAATCATCGTGCCTGGTACCAGTACCAAAAGGGGCCCAACCCAGTGTCCCCAGTGACTGAAGACCTGTGGCTCTAATTTCCCACATTGTGAAAGGGTTGGAGAGATTGGTCCTGGACTTCATCCTCATCTGCCTGCTACACCGCATCTACACCTACCTATACAGGCCTGGGGGGTGTGTAAGGATTGTGTTGTTTGACTTTTTCAGCGCTTCTAACACAATCCAGCCTGTCCTACTGGTAAAGAAATTGAAGAGCTTGCTGGTTGAAACCCCCATGGTTGCCCGGATCTTGGACTACCTAACCGCAATTTCATCCAGAGACTGATCACAGTCAAGTGCTCCACAAACCGCCACAGGAGATGCTTTCTACCAATGGCCATTAAACTGTTCAACTCATCACCCTTCATTAAAAAAGAGGGGGACTGAAAGGGCTAAATGGACAATCTATTATTTATTTTATTTACTTTATTTTATTTTAAGGTAAATTATTATTTACCTAATCTGTCTTATTTTGCGTTTAGTTGTGTTTCATTCATTTGTATTTGTTTATTTGTCTATGTGGTTTCTCCTTGGTTTGATTGAGGTTCTTTTTCTTTCTTTACTACTTTTCTTACGGTGAGCAGCTGTAACAAGACAATTTCCTATGGGATCAATAAGGTTCTTTAAATCTTAATTCTAATAGCCGGATCGATGTTTTTGACCATCAAGAGTATCCAAAAATAGTTTGAGCACTGAAAACCAGAATTTCTATTAGACCACTTACAGTAAATCATTTTATTTTGGTAATATTATAATATAATATAATATATACCATAATAAAGTTATAAAATAATTATTCTGTTAGATTGTAGTTTTATTGTGTATTTATTTTGTATTTTATTTTTATTATTTTTTTTTTGTTTGTTTGAAGTAATTTTAAGTCTTACTTTACCCTAAATGTTGAATAATCTGACAGCTGAATAACATAATGACACATCCCTTCTGTTCCAGAAGCTATGTCATCCAAATACTGCAGGTCCTGTTTAAAAATATGAAGTTTATCAGTTTAAACTGTTGTACAGGTGCTCACATTCACTACTGACAGCTGAAAAAGACCCACTGCTGAAAACATTTATCAGTAAATGCAGCTTCACTTTCTGAATATGAATCGTATTTTATGTAATTTTATTAAGAAAAATCTAAAGATCTTAAAATCTAGTCTCCATTTGGTTAAAAAAATACTGAAGTTATTAACTGAACCATTGTCACTGGAATAAGAACAGATGTTTATGATGGTCCACCCACCACTGAACTTGGAGCAGGACAGGAAACACTTTAAATTTGACTTTAAAATCCTAGAATTCTGAGATAAACTTGTAAATCAGCACCACCATTAAAAACAGACTCTTGAAGACAACCCCAATTCCAAAAAAGTTGTGAAAGATGTGAAAAAAACAGAATTCATTGATTGCAAATCTTATCAACCCATATTCTATTCACAATAGAACATAAAAAACATATAAGATATTTTACCATTTCATGGAAAATATTAGTTAATTTATGATTTCATAGCAGCGACACATCTCAAAATCAGGGGCAACAAAGGGTTGGAAAAGTAATTGCCGCAAATCAAAAATCAATGGAGGAGCATTTAACATCTAATTAGGTTAATTGGCAGCAGGTCAGTCTGGGAATAAAAGGAGCATTTCATAGAGGCAGAGCCTCTCGAATGTAAAGATGGGCAGAGGTTCACCAATCTGCGACAAACCCCACCAAAAAATTGGAAACTGGTAAATTGGAAATTGGTAAAATGGAAACTGTTTTGTGCTCAGATGATTAAACTTCTTTAATTATTTCTGGAAAACATGGGGGTCGTGTCCTGCGGATAAAGAGGAGAGGGACCATCCAGCCTGTTATCAGCAGACAGTTGAAAAGCCTCTTGCATATTTCAGCAAGCACATACTGCATCCATCACAACAGCATGGCTTCACAGGAGAAGAGGTGCTGAACTCACCTGTCTGCAGTCCAGACCTTTCACCAACAAAAGGAAAAACCCAGCAACAAAGGCCCAGGAGTGTTGAGCAGCTAGAATCCTGCATCAGACAAGAATGGGACAACATTCCTCTCCTGACACTCCAGCTACTGGTCTCCTCACTTCTCAGACATTTACAGACAGTGGTTAAAAGAACAGGGGATGTGACACAATGGTGAACATCACCCTGTTCCAGCATTTTTGAGATGTGTTGCTGCCATCAAATTCAAAATGAGCTAATATTTCCTTTGAAATGGTAAAATGTCTCAGTTTCAACGTCTGATATGCTGTTTATGTTCTATTGTGAATAAAATATGGCTTGATGAGATTTGTAAATCATTCCATTCTGTTTCTATTTACACTTTACACATTTTCACAACTTTTTTGGAATTGGGGTTGTAAGCGGAGAGCGGAGCTGTGTTTTAGTCATTTCCCTCTCATACCACACAATCACACACAATTCAAAAATAATTAGAGCATGAGGCAATCATAGAAATCCAGACATTGGCATAACTAATATGATTAGGAGGAAAAAGAAAGGAAGAAGTCAGGGATCTGCCAAAGCAGCCAGAGAGAGCTGAGCTCAGAACAGCGAGCAGAGGTTCCTCACCACTGTATGCTGCTAGACTTTCAAAGCCTCCATGACACTGTCCAGGATTTATTCTTTGATACTTGGATTTTCCGTCATGACTCCAGAAAAGAGCCTATTACTCTTTGCTCTTATTGGTCGTGATGTGACCAATTGTGTGGTCACAGTAAAGGTGAATCCTCTTGTAAGGATTTGTTGTAAAGCTGCTGTCTTACTGCTGTGAGCACTGGGCTGTGCTGAGTTCTACGGAGTTTTTAGTTTTTACCAGTGACAGTAAAAGCTGCGGAAAAGGGAAATCTCTGGACTCCCAGTCCTAGCGGGGTAGAAGCCCAGCATACTAAAACCATGTCATCATGCTGGGAAGAGAGGCAGCGTGACAGAGAGAGGCAGCAAAAGTCTCACAAAACAAACTTCTTAAGGTGTTGTTCTGTGATTTGTCTCTTCACCTAGTAAGAATTTAGACACACAGTCTTAAAAGACCGGTGGACACATAGGACATATCTCAGTAAGGACTTTTTTATCACCTTAGTGGTACTGTACTTAAAGAGAACACACCTTTAGTGAGGCTTTGTGAGACTGAAGTGCAGCAGCAGGAGAGAAGCACAGTGAGTGTTCAAGCGAGGCCAAAGCTGTTCCCCATCACACCATGAACATACCATCTTCCTTGGTTCGAATGCGGGCTGCAGGGCTCTCTGGGCCAGGGCCAACGTCAGTGTGAGCCCTCACCCACACCATATAGTCCACCCACTTCTCCAAGTTCTCCAGCATGTAGCTGGTGACGTCGGCACCAATTCCCGACACTTGGTGCCGCTCCGTGTTCTCCCCTGTCAGTGCCTGGTAGGCTAGAGAGTAGCTCACTATCTCCCCGTGGCGGCTGTCTGTGGGTGGTGCTACCCAACTCACTTTGATGCTGGTGGAGCTGGGGCTGAGCAAGCGTATGTCCTGAGGAGGGGCTGAAGGGGCTGATGGGAAGGGGAGGAGGGAGGGTAATGGTCAAGCAGGGTGCATAATGGAAGACACAGCAACTGACCCTCTGGACTGCTGGTAGATAAGGTGCATAAATCTTCAGTTGGGTTTGACAGAGCGAACTGAAGAAAGAGCATTTAGCCCTACGAAAAACCTGTGTCATTAGTGACGTATTTTGGGCAGCATTTACAAGTCACACTGAGAATCAAGAATTAGTATATGAAAATGCATTTTAGAAATGTCTACAAATTGTGATTACAGTCCAGAGGGAATTCAGAAACCAACACAAACACATGGGTTATACATTGCGCTGTTGAAAACCAGTGAATCTCACATGCGAGTAAAACCAACCCAATGTGAAATTGGACCAACTAAAGAATAAAACAGACACACTACAGATGAATGCGTGTACACACGGTGATGGTTCGGGAACATCAGCAGAGCCTGCACAACCAGCAAGGTTCAAACGGTATTGGAGACTGGTTTGCTTGCTTGCTGCACAGCAGCTTGTGATAAGTTGAAAGGAATGTGCAACAGCAGCTGTAATTCCATCACACGAGACCCTTTGGAGACAGAGATCCATGTGTGGGAGGTGCACTGCAACTTAATAAAGTTGCAAATAGAAACGGGGTTGTGAAAAATAAGATTTTAACTGAAAAAAAGGATGAACTTAACCCACCAAGAACACTAGAGAGTATTATTGGTAGAAAAACAAAGTGGAGTTCTGTTGTGAGACAGGGCAGATATCTGGATTCCGACTGCCACTCATGCCCTCACAGAAAAGCTGCACTCATTTAGAAAAAAGAAACTAATCCTTTCAATATAATCGGAGCCAAAAATGGCATTTAACAATGGTGATTTTCTTAAATGTTTAACAACAGACTACATTTACATATATTTAATTTGTATATATTTTGGCTGCATTGAAATTAAAGATTGGAGAAAAGTACTGACATTTGGCACAGTTCTCTGGGCATTTATCCCAAAAAATCCCAAGCTTCAAGCTTGAAGTTCCCTGCTATTGAAACAAACTTTGGGGACTTTTGGCTATTTGTTTTCTGGCTATATTTAATTGGCTGCTGGTGGTTTATGTATGACTGAGTTGACTATGACTATTTTTGTGTCAACCCCACCCAAAAAAAAAACTCTCAACTCCACGGCTGTAGTATTCATTGAATGATTTTTTTGGTGTCATGGACCTTCACCAGGTATTTAGAAAAAAATATGACATCATAGTGGAAGGATATAATAATTTTAACCTGGTCTTTACGTATGTATTTTCACCCAGTTGCAAAACCTCCAACCCCACTTTTCTGTACTGGAATGGAGTCCAGTACCACTCCAACACCCTCTTTGACCTCAATTATAAACAGAGAGTAGAATTATGAACTTTCTGACAGTGTCAACCAAAAAAACTGAAAAATTATAACATTGTAAAAGTAGAATTCATGGCAGAGCTCTTGTATTGGATTGTATTACATTGTACAGGTGGCCAGTGAGTGTATGAATATATATATAAAGGTTGGTTCCGATCTGCAGCTGCAAGCTCCATACTGTAAATAAACAGAAGGCTGAGATTGTCGGACGGATCAAAAAATTTTAAGGGAGGTGACGGCATTTGTCTGGGTCTTCAGACCTGCAAGTGTCCTGACATGATGGGTTTTGCTGCCAGAAGATGCTGCAAATCAAAGCTAAGCTCCTTTGTTTCCAGTAGTGACTGCTGGTTCAGTGATTTTACTCCTGACAGGTAAAACAAGCCGCTGAGAGAAGCCGTAGATTCCTACTGGGAGCTGTCATAAATATTGCAGTCCATACCTCAGAGCAGGCCAGAGGTCTAATGCTAGATATGCAGTCAAGCTCGGAATTAAAGATGTTCAATAGTATTAGCGTCTGTGGGGGAATAGTGATTGAACAGCAGAAGTCAACATCCTGCACATCAACACACTCAATGCCATGTTTCGCCTGACCAGCTATTATTCCGTGGAACATGACAGTCATAATAAAAGCTGCCTGTTTGTGTTTGCTTGCTGTTATATCATAATATGTTGTATGGATCCACTCAGGACCATTATTAGACTGTGCGGAGTGATTTGTCTCACACACACAGACAAACACACACTCAAATATATGATGGCTTTAGGATTTCACGCCTAACAGAGAACTATTAGCAAAGACATTCTCTGCACTTGATGTCTGTACTATATTTTTACTGAGTGCCACATGTAGAAAGAAGTCCATTTGTAATTAATGCTACGGTGGTGATTATACGTTGTGAGCTTCGAACTTGAAATTTGCAATTACACAGTTCCGTGAGCTCCACAGTCCACCTGCTGCAAGTGTTCGAATAATTTGGGCGAACACAAACGGCGAGGTCACAATGGGATGTTCTGTTCTGTCACTCAGGTGGGAGTCAGCGTTACAATGCTCTGCATAAAGCAAATCTCTACTTACATTTGTAAAACCGATGACAAAGAACAACGATGTCAAAAGTTGCAAAACCTCCAACCTCTCTTTGAAATCAGCCTGTATATTCACTGAATTCATTACTGAGTCGTTAAAATATGAGACATTAAAAGACAGCTACTGACTCACTGGGAGATTCGGAAACTGTTGGTTTTACTAGAGAAGAGGCCGGACTCTGTTTTATGAGCTTTTGAGAATACTGAGATTATAATCTGCTGGTTTAAAGGTTTGACACAGTGATACCTCTTACCGTATATAGACAATCTTTAGCTGATAAACGTGTTGAAGCCTATTTCCCCACCAATGTGCAAAGAGCAAACACACACATTTTTCCTGTGTAAATCCAGTTTAAATCACTCAAATAACATTACTGACTGCTTATCAGCTGCTGCTTGATCTTTTAAGCAACAATGGGTCATTTTTCTTTGTTTCCACCAGACCAAACCAAAATGAGATCAGTATGTAGAACTTACTAGATTGTGCAGTTCTGGCCTCAATAGGCTGAGTAAAGACTCCTAAACCCATCTCAGATCGTGCTGCCAGGGAAAACATGTAGACTGTATCTGGCTTTAGACCATCGACTGCATGGAAGCCCGAGGGGCCGAAAGTGACGCGACGCTGTGGAGAGAAAAAAACCAGAGGCCTCAGTTGGGAATAAACTGATAATGATGTAGTTTAGGCCCCAAATGGAGAAGCTCGTGATGCTGTATATGGTGAACTAATTCTAATGTCAAGCTGATAAGGTGATCTGAAACTTAAATGATTTCTGCAGTGAAATTGATGCAATTTTAAAAATGTATTTGTGTGCCATGCGTGATGGACATGATTAAATAGAACATGTATAATTATGTACTGAAAACTTTGATATCATCAGATTTCAGAACTAAAATCACACTGGAAAGAAAATGTTACCTTGTCTAAGGGATTGTTGGCCTCCCAGTAGAGCAGCTCAAAGCTAATGATGGGGTCCTGGACAGGCCAAAGCCACGACAGCATAATGCGTGAGTCCAGCTCGGCCTCAGCCTCAAAATCAGATGGCTGAGCTGGAACTGGAGCCAAACAAACAAAAAACACGGTTATTGGGTCTTTAAATTGGAAATTCTGCATTTTTCTTTGACATCTGTTTTTACATTAAACACACCTACACCGTAAAATTTGTGTTCCATAAAAAAAGGCCTTCCAAAATTCAGTCTCATGTTAAACCAAACTCATCTCAGTGATGTTGTCCCCTACTTTTTACAGTGTAGTTGTGACCTGGATAAAAGCAGTGACTTACATTTATAGTCACCAATATGTGTGAGTGTGCTGAGGGAGATATTGTCATTCATTGCAAAACACCCGCTAACTGTCTAACTGAAGGCAGGATTATACTCGTAAAGTTGGGTTTATTTATAGTTTTATTCAAAAACAATAAAGGAATGGACATTGTACTTCACTATGTCTATCAAAGACATCACAAGAACAAGGAAACTCTGTTTTGTCATTTTGTGCTCTCAACCGTGAAATTCAGTTCAGTAGACCACACCTCAGCAGAGCATCCTGCCAAAGACCCTTTCCTATTTACTCGTTGAAATACAAATTAACCTTTAGACATGAGCTGAGTGTTGCGAATTGTAGAATACGCGCATTTACTTTCTCTTTCCGCATTGTTTCCTTTCTAGCGTGCAAATATAAGGGAAACATGCAAATGTATCCGAGCGTCGGTGCGCGTTGACGTTTCAGCTTATCGACACTTGACTGGACAAGCCACAACTAATGGCTCTGACGTTGTGAGGTGTGCCAGTGGTGAACAGAAGGCAGAGTAAAGAGAGCTCATTACGGTGTTGTATGTATGTTGTGTAATTGTGTTGATAGTGTAATAGTGTCGTAACCAGTGATAGAGGGTCCGATGGCTGCTGGCAGTGGGTATTTTTCTTTCACCATAGCAAGTGCAGAGTTAAGTTAAAATGATTTATGTGGCCCTAGAAGGGCACTGATCTCTTCTCCACAAATGAATAAAGTAGGTCAGCTGAATTTGGGTGGTTTTATCTTCTATTACAAGCCCTGGTGTGATGTCATGTTTCTTGCAGCCTGTCACAGTAAGCTGAGAACACACACACACACACACACACACACACACACACACACACACACACACACACACACACACAGCTCTCTGTGAATGAAATACTATTATTATTTTTCTGCACGCAAGCAGCCATTTCGTCCTTGAGGACAAAGTTTGTGAGACCTTCAAATTACTCACACACCCACACACACAGTGTATATCCTCCTGAGTATCCTCGTGCAATAAATGACCTGCTGTGTTCATCTCAGCTTGTGAATATCTGGCAGACTAATGTCTCACATTACAGCCCGTTTAACTGCAATTTCAAGATGATGCGAGACAGACTGTTTTAAACATGTCCCGGAGGGTTCTGCTGCCATTACACTCTGCAGAAATGTACTTAAAACACAAAACATGTTGAACACCATCAGCAAATGGGTTAAATAGTAAATTAGCTTTTGAATTCATGCTAAAACCACATTTGTACTGTAGATTCTAGATTTACCAATGTAATTGGTAAATGTTCTGCACTTATATAGTTATTTTCTACCTATTGGCTCTCAAAGCGCTTTACACTGCTTCTTCACACTCACAATCACACACACACACAGTCACCCACCGATGGGGGGCCTGCTATGCAGCTGGCCAACACTCAGGATCAGGATCAGAATCAGGATTAACTAAGTTGGGGTGCAGGGTCTTTTTCAAGGACACTTCGACATGTGAACCAACAACTGTGAGACTGGTGGACGACCACTCTACCTTCCTGCATCCCGGTCGCCCTTCGCTTTTATACTATATCCAGGATAAAGCTTTTTTTTTAATAGAGACAAAACATGCTGGCAGATGAAAACTTGTGCTGATGGCACAAAGCAAACCGCCCCAAATCCAGTGATCCACTCGTACACTGCTAAAAATGTAATATTACTGTGAGGACCCAACGTGCTGCATCGGTAAACTTTGCGTAACCTTCTCTGCAGTTTCAAGCACAGTGTGACGTAAAATGAAATGAGCAAATGCTTGCACACACCTGTACTGGGTATCTACAGCTGTAGAAGGTGCTAAAACCTTTGTAGTTTCTTTGGGTTCTAATTGCTTTTAAGTTGTTTTGGTCCTAATGGAAAAGTATGTTAGGTATGTTTTTATCAGTGTGTTTTGGAAGAGAAAATAAGAAGCAACACAAAATAGATACTGCTGCAGACTTTATGCACCGGGTCTGCTGACAGGTTGCAATTACAGTTTGTAGGTGTGTGTGGGGGGTTTGTGCAGCCAGCAAGAACTATGCAGGTAGCTAAACACCTTCAGAGTTTTCTTATATCACTATTGTACTTTGCGGTGATGTCTGAGCATGTTCTCACCTCCCTGCTGGGTCTTGATCCGCAGAACATCAGAGGGAGGCCCATCTCCCACAGAGGTAAAGCCCAACACTCTCACGCTGTAGGTAGTGTCTGTAGTCAAGCCTGAGATGGTGGTAAGTTGGCTGTCATCTGTGTTGTGTTTCTGCCAGGCGCTAAGTGGAGCGTCATGTTCAGTGCTATAGTAGACCCGGAATCCCCGTATTTGGCCATTGGGCTCCTCTGGGGGTTCCCATTGGACTAGCATGGTGCTAGAGCTCAGCATGCGTGCCTGGACATGAAGGGGAGGAGATGAGGGTGCTTGCTCACTTGTGCGGGTGTCCACAATGCCACTGGGAGGTCCCCGTCCAACATTGTTGACAGCCAAGACACGAAACTCATACTCAGAAAAAGGGCTTAGACCACCAATGCTGTAACGAGTGGTGGCTACTCCGTCTACTTCCTGGAAGCCGTTGTCAGACAGTTTGGCACGGTACTGGATAACATAGAACGACACCGGTTCTGGGTTGCCAGAGTCCCAGGTCAAGGTGACACTGGTTGCAGTGGTTTCTGTCACAATAAGGGAGGTGGGTGGCTTCGGTAGTGCTGTTAGAAAACAGGGATAGACAACAAGTCAGACCATCATATCTCTCTACAGAAGACAGCCCCAAACAGTGGCCAGATGTGGTCCATAAAACAGTTCTTTATGGCACAGAATATGGCCAGCTAGGAAAATGATTTGGTGAGCCCTGCTGTACACTCTGCTAAATTTAGCCTCTCTGACATTAAAGCCTGATGGGAAGAACACAGAAATGTCTAAAAGTTAATTATAATTCTGGACTATGTCCCTCTCCTTCACTGCCCTGCACAGGGGGAGCTAGTTGAACAGTGTATTATGTTGCCAAGACCATGGGTGTAAGTACTCATCTGTACTCATTAATCATAGCTAGAGATTGACGGAACAGCACACACTGTTTTTAATTTTGGCCATATTTAAGGCCATACACACACACATATATGTTACCTAGACTGAACAGTGAGGGGATCTGCTGGCTCTGGTATATTGTGGAGGACATTTTGCTGGAATGCTATGGGTCCACATGTTCCCCTACAGGAAAGAGTTATTTCGAGTGCATCAGCTTTACCCTGTGATGGCACATGGTGGTCTCTCCCAGGCTGACAATGCATATCCATAGGGCATGAGAGGTCACCTAATGGTTTGATGAGTATGAAAACATACTCATGAATCATATGTTATGGCCTTTTCAGTCATCATATCTCAACCTAACTGAACATCTATGGGCGATTTTAGACCAGCATGTTAGACAGTGTCTTCACCATCGTCATCAAGGACCAAATGAGGAAATATGTTTCTATGTTATATGTTGCTGGCCCAAAACCTTCTTCAAAAACCTTATGTTGGTTTGTCCTTTAATTTCTCTCCACTCTTTTGTCATTAACTCCACAACCAACCACACTCATGATGGAGCCAAATGAAAAGCTCTTATCTTGATGCCGAAAATGGATCAACACTACACTACAGTAATTTAAGAGGGTTTCCGACACACCCATACTGCCAGTATGACCTATGTCAGTATCAATTATATCTGGGTTAATCAACTCCAATCATTTAGTCAGTGATTTAGTAGGTTACACTGACAAACAATTAGGCTCTTCTGAAATTAAGTATGGTTATTGATGCCATGTGGCAGCAAATCTAGACATTTTCACAAAAGGTTAAATCCAAATGTTTTGTAAAAACTGCCCCAATGTATTCACGCAGACATAGCATATAAAGTTTTATTATAAAAAATAAAGACAAAAATGAACATTGTATTATGTAATATGATCAGAAAAGAAATAAGTGAAAGGGTCGTATTAATAGCACATCTCTGACTGTGCTATATTTATATACATATATATATACACAGTGGGGCAAAAACGTATTTAGTCAGCCACCGATTGTGCAAGTTCTCCCACTTAATATGATGACAGAGGTCTGTAATTTTCATCAATTCAACCGTGAGAGACAGACTGTGGAAAAAAATCCAGGAAATCACATATTAGGATTTTTAAAGAATTTATTTTTAAATTCCTGTTTAAAATAAGTATTTGGTCAATAACAAAAGTTCAGATCAATACTTTGTAATATAAGCCTTGTTGACAATGACAGAGGTCAAACGTTTCCTGTAGGTCTTCACCAGGTTTGCACACACTGTAACTGGTATTTTGCTTCCATGCACATCTCCTCTAGAGCAGTGATGTTTTGGGGCTGTCGCTGGGCAACACGGGCTTTCAGCTCCCTCCACAGATTTTCTATAGGGTTGAGGTCTGGAGACGTCTGGCTCTTACGGAGCCACTCCTTCGTTGCCCGGGCGGTGTGTTTGGGATCACTGTCATGCTGGAAGACCCAGTCACGTCTCATCTTCAATGATCTCGCTTCTGCCATTTTCAAATAATTGCTCCCACAGTTGATTTATTCACACCGAGCTGCTTGCCTATTGTAGATTCACTCTTCCCAGCTGTGTGCAGGTCTACAATTTAGCTCCTGGTGTCCTTCAACAGCTTTTTGATCTTGGCCATGGTGGAGGTGCCAAGTTCAAACAGGTGCCATTAATACAGGTAACAAGTGGAGGACAGAAGAGCTTCTTAAAGAAGAAGTTACAGGTTTGTAAGGGCCAAAAATCTTCCTTGTTTGTTATTGATCAAATATTTATTTTACACAGGCATTTATAAATCAATTCTTTAAAAATCCTACAATGTGATTTCCTGGATTTTTTTCCACATTTTGTCTCTGACCGTTGAAGTATGATGAAAATTACAGACCTCTGTCACCATATTAAGCTGGAGAACTTGCATAATCTGTGGCTGACTAAATACTTTTTTGCCCCACTGTGTATATAACTATATATATGTGTGTGTGTGTCCACAACCACAATAAGGGGGCATTAAATACAAGTTGTTTAAATGGATCAGTTTGTCAGAGGCCATTTCTCACTGCAGTTGGCAGAGTGCAGATAGATGGTAGCAGCCAAAGCTGGCAGCAGTTCTGAAACAATGACGTCCTGCAAAGATTCCACTGTATAAGAAAAAGTGCATTAAAAGAATGAATTTTGTTTGTGCACTTTGACAGCTAAACACAGCTGGTGCTCTGCTGCTGCTCTCTACACAGCCACAGCAGACACAACAACCTGGAACTTCTTGCTGCCAAAGTATGTCGAAGGTAGTACAATAGAATCTGAGTGCAAAAGAGTGCAGTTTTAGTTCAATTGTGCTTGTTATCACTTAAACATAAAATGCTCCTAAATGCATGGAAAAGTATTTAGAGCACAAGTAATGGCAAGTAGAGAAGTTATGGCATAACAATAATTGGTTTAATTGATGGCTCTATAGAAAATGTCAAACCAGGGCACAAAGAAAAAAATGTCAAAAGACAAAAGATGAGGCAAAGATACTGTGGCTGCAGTTATAAACCACTCGTATTGTATCCCATTAGTTTCTCGTTTGAGATCATATCATGTACAAAACAGTTGTGGTCTGGATTTTGTGCTGCTGAAGAGCTAATGGATGCGCTAAGTAAAAAGCACAGCAGTAGTGTGTAGAAACACAGGCAGCTCACAGGCTGCCATCTGGGACGAACCACTGCAACCGCAGGCTTTTAGCTCCAATCCTCTGCTGCTTCAGTCTCAATATCTGCTTTATTATCATGCAGTGTTCTTCAGAATAAATGTGTGAACCTATATAGGACGTCTCAGGTATCATCTATATGCTACTATGAAGCTAGACTTTTAAAGATTTAACACACTCTTAAAACGCTTATTGAACTGTTACTCATAAAATATTTACCAGGATAACAGCATCATCATAGTATCACACTGTGCATTGATACCTTACCAGCATCTGATCACAGATGATGATCACAGCTGCACTGACAAAGCTTCATGTCGAGTTCCCCACATATTCGGTTTCCCATTGTCCAGACAATTGGGCAGTTGTGCTCAATGTCCATTTCCACAGCACTTGTTTCATCAGTACTATGAGAGCGAATTGAAACTTACCACTCTTCTGTTCTCAGTCTACTTTTTTAAATACTACAATACTTCACCTGCACAGGTCACTTACTGTGAATGAAATACTTGAGTTCACTGTCTCATTTTATACATATGTGCTGGTATATTTGTTTACAATATTGCTGTACACATAATAACATAAGAGAGCATGATTGACTTATTAAATTATATGTCTTAGTAAGGAAGTGGTCAATTTCACTGAAAGTAGTTTTATAATTAATGAAAAAAAGTAACTACTATTTAGGTAAAAAGGTTTTTGTGCAAATTTAGTGTTAAATTAGTGCAACAGATATGACTGTTATACTGACTCAAACCAGTTTTACCCAAACACTACAAAGACACCATTACACAACAATACACATATTTAGGTTTTAAAGCCATATATGCTGTAATTCAGATGACATCTTTTTCTGGGAAGGTGGTGTTTTTTTCAGCCCCACAATGTAAAACCACATTCTGTAAGTAATAAAACAACATGGCTCAGTACTAAAAGAGTCCACGTACTATTGCCTACAGTCCTGACCTGTCACTCACTGAAAACATTTGGAGTATTATCAGATAAAAACACATAAAAGCAGGCCCCTAGTTGTTGAGCTGCTAAAAACGTATGTCAAGATGGAATTGGAAAAATATTGTTTTTCGTATTAACCCATTTGGTTTAGCCAGTTCGCAAACAAAGAGGTAAACATGACTTTGTCCCAACTTCTTAACAAACTCAAAATGAGCACATATTAAGAGGAAAAATATTTTAACAATTGCTAGTATGTATAATATAATAGTTTAATAGTCTTTGTACAACGTATAATCAAATGTACATTTTTTGAACAATGGGATGTTGACTTTGGCTGCTTACCAAAATATGATAAAATATAAAGTGGGGAAACTAAAAATAAAGCCCCGTCTCTTATGTGAGACATCTAGAATACACAGCGCCGTTCAGCTCGTACAGAAAGTGTCAAGTGTTGAAATTCTCTATGAGAGCTGGTGTCAGCAGCAGTCGCATTGAGTCAGATTGACTTAGGTTTGCAGTACTGGAGGAGCTCACCAGTGTGCACAGCTACGAAAACCCCAAGGGTAAAACACCACTCCGTGTGACACCAACACCCACACTTGAAGCTAATCTCTGTCACTCAGAACTGCACTTAGTCTGTGGCGCGGTTACAGTTGCAGTGCTTCGGTTTTGACTGCTGGCAGTTAGAATGGCAACAGAAAAAACTCAGTAGGCAGGAGAAGCTGACAGCCTTTGTTGCTGTCGGATGCAGAATGTGTGCATGCAGTTATTTCTTGCAGTATTTTCCTATAGCTGGAGTGGATTCACAACAGAGGTTCCTTCCTGTTGTTATTTGTCAGAGCACTAACCCTCACGGTGTTGTTGAGGTCAGAGCAAGCATCCATCCATCTGTCCATTGTCTCAATCACTTACGCTGTTAATGGTTGACTGTGGGTAAAAACCCACATTATATGGGATCTGTGGCATCCATTACAATAATGGAACTTATTCCTCCTTATGTTGCTCTGATTGTGCTTTAGATTATTAACACTGGTGAAATCATTTGCTTTGCTTCAAAAGTGTCAATGAGGTGTTTTGAGGTGTATTTTGTGTTTGAATATAAAATTCAAACTCTTTCACTGTGAGTACTGGAGTGAGTATTGTAGGTGTAGACAACATCGGTCCATCTCTCTTAGCAATCTCAGATTATTAACAGAGATGATGCAGTGACATACACACAATGTTAGAATAACACTAAAGAAACTATAATTATATGACAGCAAATGTAAAAGTTTGAATGAGTGGCTTTACTGGCTTTACTGTCCTGGGAATCAACAACAGTCCCATCCCCTCTTTATTTCTGCCTACTTTGGAACTTGCTGCCAGAAATCTATGACTCATGTATATCTACAACCTACAGAATCCAAAGCCTAATAATTAATCATGCTTTTAAGTTTTTCCATAGAGTAATTAATACAGTATATGCATGCTGCAGTCTTTTCCAATACAAGTAAAAACATGGAAAGGCAACTTTATTTGGTTGCCATCTTAAAGCCACATTATTAGTTTTTGGGAATCAAACTAGTAGTATAGTAGTGCCATGAAAACATTCAAAGACACAGTCACTGATATTGAACCTGCGTCTTTTGGTTTATTACATATTAATTCTGAGATCACATTCTACCAGACACACCAGTGCTTCTGACCTTTGACGGTGATCTGGGCCGTGGTTTCTATCATACCCAGGGAGGACATGGCCACACAGGTGTAGTTGGCAGACTGACGGATGTTGGTTAACTCCAGAACGTTGCGGCCAATAGGCATCTCTTCTTCTCGGGTCAGCTCCACCTCACCGCTCATCCACTTGACATAGGGCATCGGAGCACCGACTGCCACACAGGTTAGGTTGACGCTTCCACCAGGCATCACCTCGTGATTGGTGGGGGGGATGGAGAAACGGGGAGGCACACGGCGAACTGCAGGGGTAAAGAGAGGCAATGTGAGGAAAAAGTGGAGGGGCTGGAGGTGGAGTGGATCACTGGACATCTTGGCTTAGTCCATGTTTTAATGGTCTGGCTTGTACTGTGCAGCACCGTGAGCAAACTGGTCAGGGTGGATGAACCTGAAGGAGTTTTATTGCTGTATCATTTTCTAAGGGCTGTAGTAAACTGCGATGGTGCGTAGACGTGATTTTTTTCTGTTCTGGTGTTGTTTTGAAGCCAATTTCTAAGTTTATCTCTTTTAGTATTCAATAGAAATTGTTTCAGTTAAAGTTTCAACATTTCTCCTACTTGTTAGAAAACACTATACATTTTGAATGGTTGTCTTGGTAGACTAATCGGAGATTTACTGGCATCTTGTCACCATTCACATCAATCTGTTTTGACTTGAAAGATGCGTTAACATACACAGATAATATCAACCAAACTACAGCAGACAATCGCCCATATCTGTTCTTCTCCCCACCATAGATGTTGGCTAGAAGCCACTCACTCCCTGTGCTTGTAGGCTCAGTAGGTCATCCTTATGCACCACACTGACTAAAGGAAAGTCAAATAAAAGTCCCTGTGCTTTTACCATAAACCAAGACACCAAGAAAAGGTCAGGATTAGGGAAACATGGGTCAGTAGATTAAAAAAAAACAAACAAACAGAAAGAACTTTAGGTAAAGAAACAACAGAAGAAGAAGAATGGTACCAGTGGGTTTTTAGTAGGTGACCTACTGAGCCAACTATGTGCATTTTAAGGTGTCTTTGATGGAATTTTTCATCAAAGACACCTTAGCATTGGTAAACCTGCAGAAAAGTGTCCACATTGTAGCTTTGTACTCTCTGTATCTCTTACATATTGCTGCATGTTGTGGAAGCAGCTGTCAGCTGCAGCAACGAGCAATTTCTCTAGCTTCACTCTTACATCTTTAATGCTCAACTAAAAATCCACCTTAAGCCTGAGATTATGCTCAGGGTCAAGTCTTTGTATTGATTTGTGACACAAGTCTACCGCTTACCTTTTCTGTATGCAAAAGGCTGTTTGCCATCAAGTATTGACTCTCTGAAAGTTGTGTCATGAACTCCATCTGTTTCTTTAATTTAGCCTCATCCCTCTTTATGGCAGCAGTCAGGCTGTTCAGTACAAATATAACAACAACAAATATTTCTATAGGAAAACTGAAATACTCTTGCAGAAACTCCTTTCTACAGTGAGACGAATGGATTGGTTACGCTCCGAGCCCCTTGATGTCATTACAGCATTACCTGATATTATGTCAGCTTTTCTTTACTAGATGTGACAGTTAAATTAGGTTATGCCACGGTCAGTTGGAGATGGTGTAAATTGAAAGTCTGTGCTTAGGGCACGTAGCTGCATTTCCCTGGAGTATCTGGGGCCTCCTGCTGAGTTGCCGACTTTAAAATGCACCTGGAGTTGACTGTACTGCTGGTTTGGACTATTTCCATTAAATGTTGATGCTGAGGTGCCTAGTGTGCTGGAGAGAATATTGAAAGGTTCTCCCCTATGGTTGGCTCTCTTTCTTAGAAATCTCTCCTAAGTGCTTAGATCTGCTTTACAGTACATCTGAATTGGCACAACTGTAAAGTGTGAGCATTAAATTTGCAGACTCTGTTGCACAAGAGAGGCTTTTGCTTGTGTAATTTAGCTAATCACAGTCATGAAAATCTGACTCACAAAGTGTCACTTAGGCTGTGGCCTGGAGGATGGGAATGAGGAGCTTACACTGTGGACCAGGGGCTTTCATAGAGGTTAATACTGGTTTATTGAAGAAAAGCAGGCTTTAATATCCAATCAGTCTCCCTCTCAAAGTATAACCCCAATTCTAAAGAAGTTGGGTCAATGTGTAAAATGTAAATGTACAGAGTGCAATGATTTGCAAATCTCATCAACCCATATTTTATTCACAATAGAACATAAAAACTTATAAGAAGTTGAAACTTTTGAGACATTTTACCATTTCATGGAAAATATTAGCTCATTTTGAATTTCATGGAAGCAATACGTCTGAAAAAAGTTGGAACACGGGCAACAAAAGGCTGGAAAAGTAATTGCTGCAAATCAAAAACAAATGGAGAAACATTTGACAACTAATTAGGTTAATTGGCATCAGGTCGTTAACATGACTGGGTATAAAAGGAACATTTCAGAGAGGCAGAGCCTCTGGAATGTAAAGATGGGCAGAGGATCACCAATCTGCGACAAACCGAACCAAACAAGCTGGCACATCTGGAAAGGCCCCATCAATGCTGAAAATTACATAGAGTTTTTAGAGCAACATATGCTCCATCCAGACAACGTCTCTTTTAGGATGTCTCTTTTGCATATTTCAGCAAAACACATACTGCATCCATCACTACAGCACGGATTCGTGCTGTAGTGGCTTGTCTGCAGTCCAGACCTTTCACCAATAGAAAACATTAGGCGCATCATAAAACAATAAATCTGGCAACAAAGGCCCAGGACTGTGGAATACTTGGAATTCTGCATTAGACATAAATGGGACAACATTCCTCTGTGAAATCTCCACCAGCTGGACTCCTCCCTACAGACCCTTGTTTAAAGAAGAGGGGATGCTACACAATGGTAAACATCCCCCTGTTTCAACGTTTTTGAGATGTGTTGCTGACATCAAATTGAAAATGAGCTAATATTTTTCAACAACTGATACACTGTTTATGTTCCATGTAAATAAAATATTGTTTGCTAAGATTTACAAACTCATTGCATTCTGTTTTTATTAACGTTTTGCACATCTTCCCAACTTTTTTGGAACTGGAGTTTTAGATGAATCTGATGAAATATAGGAAGATACTGAAGTTGAGAACTTCGAAAGTAACTCTAGTCGTATGTGTTGTGCTTGGACTACAATAGATGTTGGTGTGATAGAGAAGAGAAATCATCTTTTAAAAACTGGCATGGGAATGCAGATGGCTCCCCCTGCCACACAAAGATTCCTGGAGGCTGGAGTGCTGAAGAACATGATGAAGGATCGTGACAGTTTAGGACGAAGGATGCACCTGTTGGAGTCTCTGCTGCCTGGGTCACATCTCTAAACTACATTTAAAATAAAGATATTGTGTGAACTGATACTTTGGTACAAAGTTGATACTAAAAATCAGATGACTGTACTTGTTTTCTATAGTACCAATGATTCTGTAAATACTATAGTAGCTTTTGTAGGCACTGCACAACATGATTCATCTGTCTTTATCAGTGAAGACATTGAAGAACGTGCGCTGCAACTCGAGGGAGTAAAGAACAAAAATCATTTATGTCGATGTTCTGCATTTCAGTTGGATGTCCAGGGACAAGTTATCAAGTTAAGCTACTAAACCAACAGTGTATCAGAATGAAAGGTGGAAACACCTCAAACTTCACAAAGCATCTCACAGGCCGACATCCAGATCTGCTCACTGAATTCAAAGTGAGAGACTTTCAGTTGTTAATTCTCTATGAACAATTAAAGCAAATATTTACAGATGCTTGTTTAGCCTAAAGTGATAATTCATAATGTGAGTTATGTGCTGCTTAAAATGTTTGTTAGTAGGCTACTGACATTACAGTTAAGCCTCTGAACATATTCACAGTAGAGATGTGTGTGTTTGCACGCTGTGTGTGCCGCAGCGTCCGTGGTTTTCTTAAAGCCTTAACGTTATATCTCATAATTGAGATGTCCAGACTCTCTTTTCACTGCACAACATAAGAATGACAATGTAAAACAAGTGAGGACGGTGTAAAGTTCACTAACACTCAAACTGAGCCCACTGAGCTTTTTGAGGCACAGAAAATATTTTAAAAGATTCTGTACTGAAATATTATGAGATGACCGTTATTTTTGAAATAGTTTATTATTTTTATAAATATTTTCAGTGGTACTGGTATCAACTATTACATTTTTGCTATAGCAACAACCCTAATTTGAAGAAGCCTTTATACTGGCACAAGCCTTTTTCACAGCACTGTGACACAAGCAGCCTTCGCGGGATCCGGCCCTAGAATTAAGACACATCTACTTCATGTTAAAAAGTCCTTTCTATAGGACCTTTGGGTTTAGGATTTAAAAATTGACAAGATCAGCTATTAGGTTACCTCAACTGGGGCAGCGTAAGGTTGCTTTAATTTGTGTGTCTGTCTTTGGCTTTTGTTTTGTACTCATTATTTCTATTATTCGTATCGCAGTTAAACTCCTTTAGCAATGTTAACTTTTAGTGTTGCTACTTAAAACAGGTCCAATAGCCCAAGAAACACTAGCAGTCGGACAATCAGTCAGGTTGTAAACAGGCCAAAGGTTTTGTCTATGTTTGGAGTAAAGTGAGAGTGAATGAACTTGTCACTTGCCAGGACAACTACAGTAAATATGCTTAAGTAAAACATGTATTATTGCCTTTCTTGTGTCTTGTTTTACATATAATATAACATCTGGCGTTGTCGGATTGTATGTCTGCTCTTGTTTTTTATTGCAACTGACACATTTATTGTGATGTCACTGTGTTCCCATGATGAGAGAACATGCTTCAGCCTTGATCAAAGTGGGAGAATGAAGAAAACTGTAACATCATTTGTTCTGTATATTTATTCTTGTAATATAGTGAGTCATAAATGATTCAACACAATTTTATTTTAAAAACATTTGAATAACAGTACTTTTGTCACATTTGATAGATAGATTGATGATTTGGATGGTCTGTGTAAGATGTCTGTGGCCTAAAATTATTGAGGAAAACTTTCTTTCTGACATCAAAGATATTTTCCGGCAGCATATGGGATTATAAATCTGAAGATGGTGGACAATTGTAGGCAGGTGCACAGCAAAAGCCAGGCCTTGAAATGGTCTTTTCCCAGTGATCTTTGAACATACAACACAGGCCTGTCCCTTCTGTGTCATATAGGATAATTATTCCCAAACGCTTTTAATTAAAAGTTGAAATCATTATCAGACAAGATCAGTTTTGACCATAAGAACCTTCCAAATATAACACTAGTGTACTCTGGAACAGAAAAATGGTCTAAAAAATTCAAACAGAGCACAGTAACAGAACTCTGTGTGTTGGTAAACAGAGACACTAAAGTCTGTGCTAAATTATATTGTTTGTAACATTTCATAACACTGAAACGAGCTGTTTCATTACCACATGGTGCAGTAGGGCACTAAAAAGGATACATAGCCAGGAGTAAATTAAAGTTTCTACCATTTTCTTGCAGTCATCACTCGGAATCTCAATTTAAAAGTGATGAATATTTGGGAAATATCTCAGGTTTTCACAACATGGTTGCAACATAAAGTGTGCATTTGTAGTCCTTTCCCTACTATTTGGGACTACAACTAAACTCCAAGGCTAACATAACAGTAATGAATTATGGAAGGTTATTTAAGTAGGTCGATTTCGGAGCAATACCAATATGCCCCTGATATTACGTAGACCTGTAGTCTGTTATCTATGAAGTCCCTGAAAGGTCAAGGTTATTTGATTATTCAGTTTTTTTAAATTAGAATTTTAGCTTCATTTAATGATTCCATCACAGCTCTGACAGGAACTGGATTGCAAATGATAATGCATTGTAGGTTCTGCCACCTAATAGTGTTTTTTCTGTTTGGTACCATCTCAAAATAACTCAACTCAACAATGGGGGCATCTTGGAACAGTGGAAGAAATTCTCAATTCGTGTTACGTGTTTTTCAAAGAAAGGAGAAAGGTTTTAGAAGAGGCATCTAGACTGAAGACTTCACTTCTCCCTGACCAATCACTGGTGTTTTTGCATTAAAATTGTGCAGCCTCAGCTCATTTACACCCATGACAGAGGCGATACCAAAATAGACTTAGGTTGTCTTCTCACCGAAGAACGAAGTACTCTACACAACTCTTTACCATTAGAAAACTAAAAAAGCTGAATGGAGACAAATCAGGTTGAGCTACCATATACCTGCCATGTGATCCCAGAGGACCTTGAGTAATTTCCAGGCCAGATTCTCCACAGGGAAAAATTCTGATGGCAGCTTTATCTAAAACAGTACCTGACCCACCATAACTGATCTCTGTCAGTGTGAAAAAGCAGCAGCTGTACTCCAAGCTCTTCCAGGACATTTGAGCTCCTCCTCTTTCTACAGGCAAATCCAATAACTTGGTTCACCCATCTCTATCCTGGATTGCTTCAGTCACCACCCAAAGCTTATGATCATACTGTTGGTGTTGGTGGGAATATAGATTGATCAGTAAATCAAAAGGTTTGCTTTTAGGCTCAGCCCATTCTTCACTATGACAGTTGGCTACTGCATCCACATACAGTAAGTAAGTTTTTATGCTGCACTATTTAACCTTTCGATCTCACATCCATCTTACTCTTGCTCCCTAATAGTGGAACAGTTTCACTTGAGTGACTAAACCCATAAAGAGCAGTAGCCCTAAGGACATAAAGACATTGAAATAACCCCAAATGATGAGGGCTTAAATAAAATTAAATATTAAATATGACTTTTCACACCCTGGTTGGACTGAAAGTAGCAGAACTCTTCCTAATGGAGCCCCAGGCATTGAGATTAAGGGTAATGCTAATAATAATATACAAGAAATCAAAATGGGAATCAAAAACCTTTGACCTTTTTGGGACTCGCAATATCATTTTGTTCAGATGGAATAAATCTCTGTTGTGAATGCTGTGTCTAAACATCAGAACAGATTCAGGTCAGGTAACCCTGAGATGCTTGCATGTTAATAATTATGACCACAGTTCTGTGTTCTGATGCTGGAGGATTTCTGACCACCACTGATGAGGGAATCATTATGTTTTTATATTAGTACCAACCACTGATATGAAGGAACAGCAGTTTATTGGGTCAGAAGTTAGGGGTGATATTCATGCTACTGTTGATCTGGACAGTGGTTCGATGGGTCGGTGACTGATGTACAGACTGACACCAGATTCGTACATGAAATTTAGGTGTGATAGATGCAAATTAGTAGCAGCTGATAGTTAGAATGCAGACAGACACATATCTTTATTTACGTGCCAGAGGAAAGAGAGAAGGACAAAGGGATGGAAAGAGGGATGAGTGTACTGATGAGATAAGTCTTATTAAAGAAAAACGCTGGAGTTGTTAAGACAAGGTAAGAGAAGAGGGAAAGCAAACATCTGTATGCTTCACTGAGGACGTCATGCAGCAGTGCAGGGGAAGGAGCTACAGCGTGCAGGCATTAAGTATAGCTGCCACACAGTATGTGGCAAAATGTTCAATTTGTCATATTTTCACTTTTTAAGGTATCGACTCTTACTTTAATTATTATTGGTCTCCAAGACAAATTCCTATTTACATTGTACAAATGGCATCTATGTGATTGGCATCTCAAGCAAATCTGTGAGCGGACTAACTGTACTGTGTACTACCACTGTGTACAGTGTATCCCACAGTCTCGGTGGTCGCGTACCCTTTTAGAGACAGTGAGCCCCTCTGTTGTGAAGGCTTTCCTTCTCAGTCCATTACATTGGAGCGCCATGATATTTAGCTGAGTGTGCTCAGAGAATATCAGTATTAACTCTAAGCAAATTTGATAACATCTAGAAAATTCACTTATTCTAAATCCAGTTGGACATTTCCTTCGTGTTTGCCAGTTAACGTGCAACGCAAGAAATGTGGCTAATGTGACAATGGGCAATGTAGATTTTTCCTCATTGACTTGCAAAGGTCAGACTGATGCTGACTTAGGAGACATCATTAGAGGACATTTACCCAAATGCAACATTCAGCTCTGTACAGAGAAACTATAGAACTCTATTTTTTAAGCAATGCTACACAAACATATTCAAATCAACTAGAAGAAGATGACTATAGGACGGTGATGCAACTTCACTTCAGGGTGTGCAAGTTTACTCAGAGAGGAGCTTTGGCCCAGTTTGACTTGTAATTGAAATGTCATTACCTGACAAATCCACATTGTTGTGTCATCAAAGTAAACCACTAATTTCAGTGGCTGCATCACCTGATCCCATGTTTTTGTTTACATATTGGTTTTTAATGTTTCATGGAAATGTTTTATTTTTTCTTACTTCCTGTCTGAGCTAAGGGACTTGTGGCGCAGCAAAGCTTGGTGTTTTCTGTGTTCAGCAAGTGTTTAAAGCAGAAATACGATGTGCAGCATGCTGTCCAAAGCATCAATCACACTGGAAATGGAAATGCACCAACTACATACAGCATTAAGCTGATGGAGTTTTCAATTCAAAGCATCTTAGTGCAAAACATGATACATGATAGTATAAAGTGAATCTTTCTAATGATCTTCTTGTTCTTTCTCATCGGACATGAAACAAGCAACAAGGACGACAGATGAGTAACTTGTGAAGGCAAACGTTACTTCTCCTATTCTGAGGATATTTGATGTACATTTTGGATGATACACTCAGTCCATTGCACTGTAGCGTCTTTGGGTGGTTGTTTCACTTCAGATGACTTTAGTTTAGGCATTTAAGGTACGAATATAACATTTTCAGGAGACTCTGTATCTAGTTAATTAGAGTTAAATTCACTAGAGCTGGTACATTATGTTAAAGAATAATTTTATACAATGACACCAAGACAACAGATCCCTCTTAAGATGTGTCTCTTATGCTAGTTTTTTCTCTTTCAGTTTTAAGCTCAGAATTGCCAAGGCAAATCATGTGGGGCGCACAGATTTAGGAATAAGATAAAAACTGCAGACTAAGTATTTGGGACTGGTCTGAGCAGGAGAAATCGTTTCGGTGTATGTGGACCTGACTGTTGTTTTAAAAGGTCTCAGGTTTTTTTTAATCTGAATAAATATAAGTTTGAGGTCCTGTCTCTTTTTGTTAAACATGTTGTATCACACAATGAGACTGAATTTGTACGTGAAAAACTCAGTAGCTGGAGTATTTTTCCAGCAAAATACTTGTACCAACTGTGTTTAGAATGCTTTTGCGTGGGAGGGACTTCTCAGTCCCTTAGTGTTTCTTCACCTGCTGTCATTCAGTAAATAAAAGATTCAGCTTTGGGGAATTGCCAAAGTTTCTTTGTCAGCCGAACGTTGAAGAGCATTTTTGCAGATAAATAGGGCTGTGAATTTTGGCCCTGATTACTTACAGTCTAACTGCAACCCAGCCGACATTTGACATAGTGAAATGATACAGCCGTAGTGGTTAAAATATATTTTTATCTACGCATAAATATTATATTAGGATCAGCTTTGAAGAAACCTGACCCATTCCTTTAGGTTTACATAATGTTAGTGGAACATCTAGGGTGACTTGGGGTCTAGTGTCTTGGCCAAACTATATCTTGGGACACGAAATTAACAAGGGCCAGACTTTGACACGATGACCCGACTAAATTTGGAGCCGTGTTTTGTAAAGTTCCATGTTAACATAATATTGTAAATATTGCAGACTAACCAAGAGAAGCAACTGAGCCAGTATTTAATTTTTTAAATAAAACAAAACAAAAGACAAAATGGATATTATTTCGACAAATGGATTTAAAAAAAATAAAACATGTATTCTCCTTGTACAGTCTCCTTTGCCATTTTACTTTTATTGTCTCTCTAGATTTGAATTATGTCATTACTGCAAAATTACTGCTTTTAAAAACGTGTAATGATGCAAAGACGTTCAGTTTTGTTAAGGAATTGTGAAAATCCGTATATTTTCTCTTTGTGTTCTTGGACCTCAGATATAAAGTCATTAAGAACAAATGACCAGCAAGCTGTACTCAAGTCCGAAAATTCACGTATTAAACACAAACACTTTATCTAGGGCTGCAATTCTCTCCAAAAGTGGTTCACTCCCCCTCGATTTTTGAGGTCCTTCACATTCTCCTCTTAACAATCTGGCAGTAAGAGTCTTGGAAAAAGCTGTAAACATGTTTGAGACTATTTTATTCTCTTCTAAAATCTTAGCTTTTTTAGTCGGACCAGGTAAGAGCAGAGCATGGGAAAAGCAATAATGACAGTCAGACAGCAGATGAGAGCTGAGACAAGCCATGCGTTTGAATTAGCCAAGACAAGAAAAACATGATCAGCATGCTGGAGTGGACTGACAATCGCAACATTTTGTGAAGTGAGAACAAGCTTTGAACTCAGATGATGATACGAAAGCCAACTAAGGTGTGTTTCTTGTTATAGCCATCAGTTTTGATGGCACGCTCTTCTTCCTGCCATGTCATTTTCGTGTCATATCCTCAATCCCTTCCTGGCTGGAAAATGTCTGTTGTGCAGAGCACATTGCTCTGTAAGAAATGCTCACTTCACAAAATTTCAGTGGTATAAGATATGGCGCAAGGCAATGTATGGAGCAGCAGGGTGGGGAGGGGGTGCAGTGAGGGGAGCAAAAGGCTTGCAGTATGGGGTTGGGGTCCTGAGAGAGAGGCCGGGACGGGCCTGAGGCGCCCAGCGAGATGCTGGCGCGGCACGGCTCCAGTCTGCCAGGCCTAGGCTTTAAGAGGGTAAAGAGTGAAAAAACCAACCTTCCCGTTGATCTGAGTGGTGGGATTTGGATTGTATTTGTGGATGGTGGGGTGCAATGATGATTGAGGGATTTAAGAAAAAGTGGAAAAAAAAAAAACAACAAGAGGGACAAAATAAGGAGTGAGAGGAAGAAGACAAGGAGAAACAGAGAGAGTAAAACAGGCAAATATCTGCTTATCCAATAACGAGTGAGAGACAATAGCATGTGCAGTGCAGTGGCACACACACACACACACACTCACACAAACACACACACAATTATAGCACACAATGCTGTGCAAACCCATCACACACATAGCAAAAAAGGATATAGTGACACAAAAGCAACAACAGACACGGGCACTGTCTGTGGTGTGATGACAAGCATGAGCAGCCTTTGGTGTTTTTCTGACCTTCACATTCTCTCGAACTGCTGCTTGGGTGGTAATTTGGTGCCAAGCGCAAGTGCATGGTGCAGAGGTGGATGGAGGAGGCGCAAACAGGGGAAACCTCGATTGAGATGAGGCAGCTCAAACAGGGTTGTGAATGGAAAATGTGTCTTAGATATTTAATTAAGTAAAGACATCAAAGACAGATTTCTGCATAGTGTACAGAATTATGACATCTGCAGATCAGTGCCATTATACTCTAGTGTTCATTGTGTTTGTCTGTGCTAAATCATATCAAAGTAACCACACACCACAGTATTCATGCAGGAGCGATCAGATTACAGCACTTGATCAGACCTATGAGTCACTCTGTCTATTCTAACCTTTGCAAAGTCTAAAAAAAAAACCCTCAAATAGTCAGTGCAACTTGAGACACTCAGTCCATGCACCCAGGACAATGCACGTGTGGTTGAAATAGGGCTCTTAGTAAGATTGTCAGTGGTAATCTATCTCTGTAAGAACTATCAAAAGAATAAAAAGGAAAAACAAAATATTAAAAGCCATGTCACAATTGCACACACACACACACACACACACTGTCCCCTTCCTGTCCTTACCATCACTGCAGTGTTGGAGCCTTAAGAGCCCGTTAATTAAGACGGAATTAAGGAGGCTGCGGCTGACAACCAGACATCATTAGGCACACAAAGCAGACAGTGGGTTACAGCCCACATTTATTCTGCCCATTGACTTTGGGCGGGCTCAGCCACTGAGCCCTGAAATCAATGAGCACATACACATGGCCCCTGACAGGATTAGTCAAATAGTCACCTTGAAATGTACACTTCTTCTGCCATGTGCCTAGTTCCAACTGAGAACAGATTCATTTCTATGGAGGAACATTTGAAATGCTAATAGGGCATTAAAGGAGCCCACTGTGTCCTGTTGGTCCACTTAGCCACTGACTGATGGGAACAGTTATCCATCATCTGTCTGTTTAAGTAAGTTAGTAGTGTATTTAAATGCACCTTATCTCCACTTCCATGCCAGTATAAAGTATCTGAATAATGCATCAAGATACCACATTGTTACATACTTCTGTCTCAACTTTAGTAATGTCTATTTTGTTTCTGTGGATTAAATCACATTTAAGCTAAGTTTGGAAATTTTCAGACTGATACTGGATTTTTTATGCTAAACATTCTCAATACCTGCATTAGTACATTTTCAGAATTGAAGTTCTAAAGTGCTTTGGGCCTCCAGTATTTATGTAAGATTATATTTGACCTGCAGCTGTTTTCCTGTATGTGGTGTCATAAATGTACTGAGCCTTCTGACATGTGACACCATTCTCTAACTTTCCTGACCTAACTTACCTTACAGCTGGTATTAAATCCTCTCTTTCAAGCAACGAGCCTTCTATCTGAAAGGCATCGAGCTTAGAGTGGTTTCAAAGAAAGAGCTTTTTCAGGGCTGAAAAAGGGCTGAAAATGTTTTAGTCTTGCCTGTTGTGTTGGGCCAGTATTAATTCTTATATTATTTTACAATTTTTTAATTTGCACTACACTAAGGACTGATTTTAATCCTACTAAACGCTCTTAATGTGAGTTAAGACAATACTGTGTAATAATGAATGAGAAGGGAGTTTTTAATCAAAAAGTTAGTTTACATGAGCATCTAAGATCTGAGTACTAATGTAATCCAATCGATAGTCGATCAAATTCTGATTACAGCTTGATGGTAGATTATTCACGATGAACTGCAACACGTGTCCATGTGACGGATCTGGTTATTTTTCAGTTCCTTGCACTTCTTAAATTTTCCACTTTAAAAAAAATGACTGTCTTTAATAGTTTTATAGTGTGCACTTTGATAAAAGTTGCTCCTGTGCAGTTTAACATAAAAAGGCTCCTCATTTTCTGTGGGGGCTCCTTCACAACAAAAGCATTTCATTTAAGACACTGTGTGCCTCTTATTGTGAAGGAACAAAAACACAGGCATCGCATTTGACTGGAAAAATATTTGGCTACAAAAAAACTTTGAAGGTGTGTTAATGATCAGAGGAAGGGACGTGAAACGCACAATGATGCTGACATTTGTGGACACTGAGCCAATTGTCACTGGTATTTGTGTTTTCCTTAAAACGCAGCTTTATAAGTTCTCAAATGTTTCCATTGGTGAAAACTAGACAAATACAGACTGTGTAGAGTTCGTATGTTCTCTCTGTGCTTGCGTGGCTTCCCTCTGGTTTTGTCGTGCGATCACATAAACCCTATGTGGGTTTAGATGCGATGGATAGATACTAAAATGCAGTCACGGAGCACTTTGGGAATTTAAGTAGGTGTTGAACAATTATTCGAAAGCACTGGAGCTAAGTGTCATTGGAATGATTCCTCTTATTTCCTAATGGCTAAGTCGACCAAGTGACAATTGTTCTGTTCTAAGTCTCGTCTAGATCACTACAACATTCACAAACACATCCTCACAAACACAACACACACACACACACACACACACACCCAGCAAAAAAAATATGCTCTGCCACATTCAAAATAAGAGGTGCAAACTAAGGAAAGCACATTAAAGAATGACAACCAGCTGCCTTCATGTGTAGATAGCAGGATAAGCATTTGAGAAACAAACAGAGGAATATACACTCTGTGTATTTGACTGTCACATGAGTGGGGGGATTGATTGTTGACTTAGGCACCAACTACAGAGAGGGAGAAGACATGACAAACCAAGAAATGAAGAAGACAAATACAGGTACCAAAACACAGAAACACACACACGCACACCACACACACACACACTCACATTTGCAACATATGGCATGTTGCAATGTTTGTTCAGAAACCACATCGTGAGATGGAAAAAGCAACATAAGCTACCAGCACACCTGGAAAGGTTAAAGGTTAGAGCAAAATAGACAGGAACCTTGAAAAGAGAAGCAGAAATAACAAGTCATACACTTCATAATCTGACTTTGTTGGCTGCGGTTCCGTTTAGCTTTGGTTCAATTCTTTGTGTAAAGATTAAAGATGTATACTTTCATCTGTGACAACTGCAGATCCTTTTACTAACAAATGAGTCATGTGCAAGAACAGTGAAGAAAATGCCATCAAATTTATATCTTCATTTTAGGTTTTGACAGATTCATGGAAACTGTTTTTTCAGCTCTCAAAAGCAATTTTCATGTTGAGTGTCTTGTGGTCTGTTATTGGGAAACTAATTCATCTGTTGTGGAGAGAAAAAAATGCACATCTGCTGGCACATATGTATATCCAATGCACACACACACACACACACACACTGGTACTGCTTAGGCGGGAGCAGTTGGCCATTTTCTTTTTATTTGACATTTATTGTAAATTCAGTTGAGTGTTGACTCACAGGTCCCTGTTTTTCTTGTAGTCGTTGAATGTTGAATTATAAAATGAGTCAAACGTTGGCTACAATTTAGGTGCAAGGTGATCACATTACACACAAGCTCTTCCACTGCAGACTGGAAATGTGCAGACAGAATAGTGGCTTTGCGGCTTCCTGGTTGTCAAAATACATAGTCAATAGCACATATTGCCACCATTTCCAACATACTGTGCTAAACCTCTAAAACTTCACTAACACAACAAACATAGCCAGCCAGCTAAAAAGTTATTACTCACCTCAAGATTGCTCGTCTTGCCTTTGTTTGTCTCTTTTAGCTTCTGCCAACAAGTAAACGCCAGTCCAATATTTTTTCTTGTCCGGTCTTTTGGCCAGTCACTCTCTGTTTTTCTCATCTTTACTTTATTGCCTTCTTGCTGCATCTGCCATTTTATTACCAGGCTACTGAGGTTAGTGCTCTGAAGAGTTATGCAGTTCTCACAAAGGGTCTCTAGCACGGGATTTCAAAATGACAAAGTGGAGTGTGTGTCAATGATCTAGACCTGCTGCTGCAGTATCAGCATTGCCATTTGCACTGTTACACACTAGCATCAAAATTTGGTTAGTTTCTGTTACCGGGGCATCAAAAAGCTTTTTCTACGAGGACATCATTTCCACAATTGAACACGAGACTAAAGCAGTAATAAATCAACCCGATGCTTTGAAAATTGCCTTTGAGAACGTGATACTGGTTGAGGTTAATGGAGTTGTTTTGGTGACAGCCTACTTAGGAGAAGCTTGCAGCCTTGTTTTTTCTGCTGGCTTTTGTTGCAGCACATACAGTTCTCTTGCCTGTATGCTCCCACACAGGCAGTACAATGGCCAAGGTGTCAGCTTCTCCGTGTAGCAAGACTCTACATGTAAACCTTCACCTCCCCAAAACAAAGAGGCAGAACCGCAGCCAACCTCTCTTTCACCTTTGAGTAGTCAAAACATCCCCTTCGTCGGTTTGGGGTTAGGCAGGTCAAGCAAACTAACAACAGGGCAGTGGAGCAAAATACATAAATCACCACCCAGGAGACAAAGACAAGACAGACAGGGAAATAGAGAGTGCAGGAAATGACAGTGTGAGAGCAGAGACCAGACAGGTATCGACAGGTTTATCTTTCATTGCAGCTGAATCCAGGGAGCCAGTTTGCTCATTAACAGTCAAGAGGTACAGCATCCGTTCAGGGTTGGTGACGAGAGAGAACCTTTGCTGCTGGAGGGGGTGACCTGAATGGCAGCAGGGAGGGGTCAGACAGGGTCAAGAGGGATCTTACCTCGAACATAAAGGTTAGCTGGAGCTGAGTAGCGAGTCCCGGCACTGTTGACTGCCACACACTCGTACTTGCCCTGGTCTGACTCCTCACTGTTCTCAATCTGAAGTGCTCCTGGGGAAGGAGGCCAAAATGTCACAGTTGAGGTCTGCACCACTTACATTAACATGGTACACACACACACACAGAGACGTGGTGATAGAGTAACTTGATTCAGACACATTAACATTAGCACTACACAAACTCAGCTATAATTTAATTGATCAAAGCCTTGAGAGTACGCAGAGTTTATACAGACACCTCCAAAAGTATTACGACAGCAAGGCCAATTCATTTGTCTAAAGACAGCTTTTTACAGCCACATAGTTTAAACAGCATAGAACATAGCCCCCTTTTTTGCCAGATGATCTACATTTGAAGTGAGCAAAAGTATAGTCTGACAGGTGTTTTTTATTCCTTGTATAATTGACTTTTCAAACAGTAAATAGCTCTATTTATTTAACTATTTATACAAAATGATGCATAGTCAATAAGCGCACTGATATTACATACATTCATACATCAACCAAGTAACACAACAGCTGATGACAGAAGCATTGTAAAAGCTATGAAAAAACCCCAAAACAGCAGTGAGATCTGAGATAAGCTAAGAAGTAGCATGACGTAATGATGATTAACCTCTAGATGATAGGACTGGCTCATTATCCAAAACACTCACCGACCTTAAAAAGACTTCATCAAAGGCAAAAAGTGAAATGTTTAGATCGAGTCAGGTCTGGTGACTGACTGAGGCTAAGGGGAATAACCCCACAACAAAACACATTAAAACTGCAGTAAAACCCTGGAAAAGCATTACGAGAAGAAACCACAAACTTGGTGATGTCAGTAAAAAACTACTTGACGTAGTTACTGCAAACAAGGGATTTGCAACCAATTGTTATATTTTATTCTTTATTGTTATATTTTATTTTACAACTATTCGTTCCAGTATTTTTGCTCGCTTAAATGATTGGTCGTTTGATGCAAATCATATGAGCATCTTTAGATCATAAACTCAAATGTCGTCGCTGTCCAACAAAAACAAATGGACGCCGTTCCAATACTTTTGGAGGGGACTGTATACAGCATACTGTATATTATGCTATCTACAATAATGCTGACGTCTTGTGGTGTCGTTGCACGGTTGTTTTTTCCTACAGTCTGACTAACTATGCGTTAGATGCACTACAGCTGTGGTTGAAAGATGTAATTTGGGGAAGCAGATGTATAAAACATAATCTGTAACTTACCTGAAACCATCACTTACATTCATTCATTGCAAAAAAACACTTTCACAGGATTTACAGTATACATGTTTAGTTGTCAGTAGGTTTTAGATAGAAAACATGAATGTATTTTGAGCAGTTATGAAAAAAAATATCTACTGGCTGTGAAGTGACATTCATCATGCAGTTTTGCAGTGGACAATAATACATGTGGAACATAAAATGTGCAGAATGTACATATTTCAGAATACAATCCTGAAATGCAACATGGGATGGGTTTGTACCACAATGTTAAGAGCTAGTTGAAATAATGTGCGTAGTCACATCCCTGGTGGATCTGGTGGAGACAGCAAGCCCAGAGATGGAGGAAAAGCAACCTTCATATGGGATGCGGCCAGCAACGACGTCTGTCCGACGCGCAGTTTGTCCTTTAACTAGCTCTGTCTCTGTCTCTCTCACACACACACACACACTGTAAGCTGTTACACTACATGTCACAAAGCATCGTGGAAATGATACTGATGAAGATGGGTATCTTTTCTCAAAGCTTGTAACTTTCTTCCATTGGGTGCCAGTTATCCAGGAGACTGCAAACCAAGCTGCAGCAGCCAAATCTCTTTCTCGATTTCTATATTTCCACCTTTCCATTTTGTGTCGATTGCTGTCTTTGCACACTGGCTAAAAGCTTTTCAGAGACAATGCCTCGCTCTCTCCTGATGGACGTTTGCTCTGGAAAAAGGCCAGTCAGCGCTGCCATAGAAGGTTTAATGCCTTAAAGTTAAAAACTATGAAGCCCTAAACAAAATGTTAGAAGTTACCGGAACTTCCTCTGCCTGTCAGACATTTAGCCTTCAGCAATTGAGCATGTGTTCACTGCTTCTGCAGCTTTCAACAACAGCATACACATAGATATTAAGCCAATGATTTAAATTTTGCAGACCACTAATAAATGGAATGTATCACATACACTAGCAGATTCTCTTTACTTACTGCCATCAAGATATTTTTGTGGTTGTACACAGCTAACCTGTTTGAGTTTATGTGTTTGGTTCAGTTTGTTCAAGAAAGTGGAGCAACTACCAGCCCTGAGACCTGATGAGACCTGGGTTGACACCTTTTCTGATGTTGATTTGTATCTTTTGTGGTCTTAAAGCAAAGCAGATCAAAAGCAGGACTGTGGAACAGAGAATTTAGAAAACGATGGGTTCCTGACTGTTTAAAAAGTCTATAAATCACTATGCTCTATATAATATAAAATACACCATAAAACCTTAATAATAACAATATATGACTGCAAAATTGTCTGTGCTTCATCAAACTTTTCCTTTTTTCTGTCATTGGTTTTATTTAATACTAAAAAACAAACCAAACATAAACAGGAAAGTGAGGCAGGACAATGTGGCACCAAGCTGGAATTTGTTCATTACTGCCACTTTAACTTATGCTATAAAGCACATTTGAATAGTATGGAAACTTAGGATAGACATTAATGCTGGTATCTTGTTTAATGCCGTTATGTCGTAATAACAGGATCATTATTTTGTTTCCTCGGGATAACAACTTTGTTTTCTGGTGATAACGAGTTAGATTACCGACGCTGGTTAATCCCACGACTACAGGCCTTAAAATCTTTCTTTGCAGTTTTTCAGCAATTCATGTTTAATTCTGAAAATGCTGTGTGATATTACAACATGGCTGCGTCGAAGAATGATAATCACCAGTACCATTGGTTTGATGTAGGTGATTAATAAACATCACCAATTATTGGTTGATGCAGAGACTTATTCTCTCAGTTCTCACAGTTAAGACACCTTTGTGGGTATCTGCTGCATCTAATATGACATTTTTGAAATTAATTTATGTGGGAAAATGTTCTGGGGCTGCTGATGAAAGAGAGGCTGGAATTGAGCTACAGGCAAACAGCTATACATCATCTGACAGGATGAGTGTGGCGCTGACCACGGGCCATGGACCAGGCAAACCAAAGTATCAAAAGGTAGCTAACCCTAACCCAGCTGGATGAACATGCTCCAGGAGTTCAGAATAAGACAGATGTAAATTAAAGTTGGACACCTGCTGCTCTTTAAGCAGCACAGGTCAGAGGAGCATTGTGTATTAAGTTATTTTATGACTTAACCTCTATAGTGTAATATTGATAAAGTCATGCAGAGGATCAATAATTCAATAATCACTGCTGAACCATAGCACAATCACAATTTATCAAGGATATGGCCTTAGATATGAGATGATCTATGGAAGTGTTTTGGATTTTGCTAAATTATCTCAGTTTGAGAAAACAAATTTTGTTATCTCAGTATAACATGAAAAATTATCTCGTTATCACAAAAACAAACAAACTTTGTTTTCCAGAGAAACGATCTTGTTATCCTGAGAAAACAAGATACCATAAATATGCCGTTATAACCAGATAACGGCATTAAAAAGACAAAACAAACAGCATCCATAGCCGTTCTCAGCTTCCATACAATATGTAAACTAGTAATGTAACAAGGTTAGTCGGTAGTTTTGTATCAGAATTTATTACATTGTCTATTACATGATTCTATTTCTGCAGAACAGTAGGTCACATGTGGCTGAAGCAGAAACCACTGTTTTGAGTTGATGAGCTGAACATTCCTAATCAGCAACCAACATGTTAGGTGTGAAAACAACCAAAAGTACTTAAAGTACTTATTACCTTAATTAATAGTATTTGTTAGTCAACTGCTGCCTGTAAACAAATGTAACATCATTTTTGGAGAATATTCCCACTAGTTTTAGCTCTGAAAGGTTACATGCTGAAGGCAGAGAAAGTGTCGGAGCAGGCATAAAGGTCGAAGGGCTGAAAATGGGGGCACGGTGAGGTGACGGGAGGAGGAAGAAAGAGGCAATGGAGGACAGGGAGCAGTGACCAGGAGTGGAGGTTGTTTTTTTACCCAGCATTCTTACCTCTGATTGGTGTACCACCTGGTGAGGTAATTTGAATGCAAATAAGATTAGAGATTAACCATTAGTATACAGAGAAGAGAGAGCAATAGTGAAACAGAGCAAAACAAGAATGTGAGGGGAACAATCAGAGGAGAAACAGCAGAAATCTCACCCTGTATACATTGAATAGGTCAAAGTGTAAACTGAGAATCAAAATGAATCCTTATTTTTAACCTGTGTCATGAATGGCAGCTGTTGATGAGAACCCTTTTTTTTTTGGCACAATGCTGTGACCTTGAAAACCAAAACTGTCTCAGTAATGTCTCCCACAGCTACAACTGCAACTCTGTCATTTGCCCATCTGCTTGTTTACTTTCACATGGGGCTCATTGGCGTTATACACCTGGATATTTGTTCAGTATCAGAGAGCTCTTATTCCCCACACCTGCTTTTTCCCTAACAGCAACTGGCTATCAAGCATTTCACCGCTCATTCACCAACAACCAGGCTTTTGCCAACAATTTCCAAGTGCACTATTAAGAGCTGCACGATTTAAGGAACATGTCTTATTGCAGCAAATATTCTATCTGCAATCTAATTCAAAATGTATTTTTTTTTCTATAAATGACAAAACAAATATCAATATTAAAACTGTGGGTTTATATATACAAAAATATACTAATTTCCACACTTTTTTTTTAACTAACTTCATTCCCATTTGCCACTTCTCAAAAACATTCTTGCAGTGGAAGAGGCTACTGCATTGTGGGTGGCTTTAGATTATTTTGGTACAGCTAAACAGCTTCTAGGGTTAAAATGGATGCAAAATCTTTCCGGCTATGTCAGTGCGGAACCCGGACAACTGTATTACAAGATATCTGAATATGTGAATTAAAAATAAAGCTTGTGTACATAAAGACTTCAGGGGGGAAGTAACGTTTGGCAATAAACATCCAATCATTGAGCAACAATTTTTTTCAAGTGAAAGCAAAGAATAACAGAGGTAAATTAATAATAATAAGTTTGAAATAATTAAAAGCTTGTAGCCATACTATATTAATATATGATTGGAATCTCATCTGAAGGAGTTTAATTTAAAATTGATTGATCATTCAGCCTTACGACTATGGATCTTACTATGACACTTGAAGCATTTCTTTCTTTGATCCTGCATATCCTTAGTGTAAGTAATTATTAGTAAGGGGCCATTTGGGCATATTAGGTCATATGCAGCAAACGGTAAAGAGAGGCATGGTTACTATGCAGATGCCAGCAATCTGGACAATACACCAAGCCACTCTTGAGTTGACAGGAACACAAAGAACTGAGATAGGTGGTAAGAAGCAGGAGGAGGCCCTGGAAGCTGTGTGGTCCCTGGGGGTCTGATGAAGAGAACATCAGCAGCTTTCAGAGGGCCAGGCAATAATGAGACCGGCCATGACTTCCTTCCACAGCTGTCTGACAGCCTGATGAATCCCACGCTGCTTCAGCATAAAATCAGGAGGTCATGACAGATCTCAGGGTTCATTGTGAAAAATAATAACTGGGTATTATATTTTCACAATGTATGGATTAAGGGGGTTTTGTAGGGTTCATCAGAAAATTAGGTAGTAATTCACTCGTAAAAAAGTAATTCACATTCTTCGTATTTCAGGTGAGAACAGTATAAAACTGTGTTTCTACTGTTTGTTAATTTTAGTCAAAAGCAATAAAGTCAAAACAAAATATCCTCACTGAATTTTTAGCTGCTATAAAAGGGGGCATCCCTTAGTTTCCTTACCATAGAATGAAGCACTCAACAGTTATATACTAGTCGTGCTTCAATTCAGGGGCTGCATCCTCGGGAGAATGTGGTCTACACTGTATACGAAGGCCATGTTTTTGTAAATCATTGCACTCGGTCTCTGTGTCCACCATATTCTTATTTCAATGCCCGCACACAATGAGTCAGGATAGGTTGGGCTGCAAGTGATCCACATGCCATTGAAGCCTGTGTCGTCCGTGGAAAAAGCTGCATTTGTCTGCCGCATCTGAAAAAAGGCTTGAAAATGGGAACAGCCTTGTTGCAATGCTCTGACACAAATGGTCTTCAAGTACATAACTTGCAATGACGTGACCGCTGGACTGAGACACGGCCATCGTGTGCTTTTGTGTCATCAGTTTACCTACTATCGCCTGGACTAGACTCCAGAAAAATGAGAGAATTAAGTTTGATCACAGTTACGCTGTCCAGAAAAAGGTTGCATTGTTGGACTTTTTTTTGGAGCTTTCATATGGCTGCAACAATACAGAAATGTTCATGTTTTGAAGCTTTGTCCTTTTCAAGGATTCCTCCTCTTTCACATCTCATCCAATCTTGAGACAGCAGTCACAGCACTCTCTGGTCAAGAGTCAGTTTTGGATCAGAATCACATCACTCCTGGATGAACAAGCGTTCATAACTGCGCTTAGACAAAGTTAAGTGTTTCAGCTTTTCCGAAAGAGAACAAATCCACCAACTTAAAAATGGATCCAAGTCATTTGATAGGACCAACTAATTCTCGAACAAATCTAATCAGTCCCCAATATTATACATCCTAGTGAAACCCAATAACTGTGGGGTGCTTACTTTCCAGACTGTATACATCTCTCTCGTCTTGTGTGGCACAGGAAAGCTCTAATTGTTTTTTTATTAAAGGTCAGCCATCTGTGCTTGGCTGCTAAGAGACTACACGTGACAGTGAAACTCTATGAACCAAATTGAAACAAATTGCCATGCTGTTCGGTTAATAACACATGACATGTTTGTCCTCAGAGTGGACTTCAAAGCCAATGCCATCCTAGAGCCCGTCTCTCAGCTTTTCCTCTCTGGCTGTGTTGAGAGGAGTGCAGCCACTGGAGGGGCATCATTTACTCAGCGATGGGAAATATGCTTCTTACCCTCACTGCAAGAGCTGGTAAGAATGTTTGGCCCTGTACAGCCATTCCATTGTGGTCGGTAAGGCCAGGTGTTGCTTTTTTTGCTGAAAGGCAAAGATTTCGACGTTTTTCACAGAAAGTGAGAGAAAGGGGTGCTGAAAGGTTGCATGGAGCTTGGTTATCACTCAGCCAGTAGTGACACAACTCTGCTGCCAGCTGCTAGGACTGGCTTTCTGCAGATAGATGCCCTATCTGCTCCTCTGGATGCTGGCCACCTCCTTACAGAAGCTGCCTCACCTGATAGAATGTGTTGTCTGTGCTGTGTTAGGCACCAGTGTTCCCATATGGGCCCTACTCAGGTAATCACTGAGATCTGTGATGGCTTGCTCTAAGTAGGAAATGATTATTTCATACAGAATCCAAAAAACCATTGCAATTCCTTCCCTGTACATTATTAGCACCTGTCAGATGAACGTATGGTTTAATAAATGGCATAAAAATATGCTCATTCAGCTGTGAGTTTTCTGCTCTTTTTACCATTTCCCAAGAGGTAGATTGATATTTACTTCCAGCACTTCAAGTATGCATGTTACCACATACGAGCTCTATTTAAGGTCGTAGTAACTGAAAATTTAAATGACTTCACAGCTGGCAGACTGTAGATGTGCGGGCTTCACATATGTCTTATGTTATGCATATCTAGTTGGGTGGCTTCCTCCCAATCTCACCCCAAATTTACCTGTGCCGCATTTACTTGTGCCATGCTCACAACCAAAACATTAGTGACAGTGACTGCTAAACTGAAACCTGAGCGTACATATGCTGGGATGAGTGCATTACCTGAACGCAGCTGTTTTATGCGCCCGTTGCTGCTGCTGATGTCCACAGGCAGGAAGTCTTTGAACCAGTAGATCTCTGGGTCGGGGTTGCCACTGGCTGCACACAGCATGGTAGCAGTACGTGTTTTTTCCACAACCTTCAGCTGGGGCCCCATGTCTATGGTGGGGAAACCATGAGGGATCTGGTCCTCTGTGACAAAGACAGAGACAAACACACGGGCACTTTGACAGCTGCACATGATAAGTGGATGAAGACAGTGAAATCGTCAGTCAACCATTGAATCTGTTCTTCAGTTGATGCACTGGTGTGAGATTTGATTACTAATCCCACAGGCTTGAGCTGAAGGTGCCCCTATGAAATTCAAAGACTGTAAAATCCAGCGCTAATGTGAATATCACTGGGCCTCTGCATGAGCAAATCTTTGGTGGAGTGTTTTTTGTCATGGAAGTCTGTAAATGAGAATGAGGGAGGTGTAATTTCACCCCAAGTGAATTGCATTCTGACAAAGACGGGCCCCCATGCTCGCGTAATCTCAAATGCTTCGTGTGCTCAAATGTCAGTCCTGCTAAATTATGGATGAAACATAACAAAATCATGGGCTGAAAGTCCCATTCCACACCTTTGTCTATGCTAGAAAAAACTTACAGCCACAAACAGCTCATGCCCTCTCATACATTATGATTTATGTTTCACATCTAATAGAGAAATTATATCAATGAGATTAATATTAGTGAAACCACCTTAATGTACTGAATTTCATTAATAGTTGTAAAACATGTGGAGCTCATTTTAATGTACTTATGCTGTGTGGGTTTGTATTTACTTTTTGTAAAGTAAAAGAACAAAACAATATTTTGCATTTTGACTGCAATTGACTCACATGATTAGTCTAATGGAAGACTTCTTTTTGATGTGCTATATTATGGTAAAATCAAAAGTTTTCCAAAACAACTGAAGACTCCTAAGTGTTAAATTTACTAGACATCACAGTAGCTTCTCTGGACTTTAGGTGAATAAATTCAGTAATATTTACATTTAGAGTCTAACAGGCATCACAACTGGAGGATGCTAAAGCCTTTCGCAAAGTGCAATCAGTGCCCAAAACATTTGTAGTTTTATTGTTTGTTTGTCTTTTGTTCTAAATTATAAAACATACTTATTAACACAAAAAAAGAGGATCTTGAAAGATTAGTTTTGCTTGTGCTTTTTTAATCTCCATGACATTCCCTTACAGACAGAGGATCAATGTCTGCCTCCGTCTCTTTTCAATAAGTCTCCACATCATTAGCAGCTGAAAATCCCTGGTGCTTTCCACATTGAGACCTTAACTAAATACTAAAGAAAACAGATATGGAAATATTCGCCGACACAGTGGAAAAAAAAGACAAGCAAGGAAGAACTATGAACTTGAACTATTCTTGCAGAGTTTTTCTATGTGACAGATTCTATTTTATCTGTGAAGTACCTTTGTGGCTTTCCTCACTGGTCTACTTGCACAGGTATTTAATTTCTACGACAGGCGGCTCTAAGCACATTAATGCATGAGCCACATTCTTTCCATGCTTTAATAGGGAAACTGGAATGACACCTTCTCTGACAAAGAAAGAGCCAGAGCAGATATGAGAGGTCGTGTAGTACAAAGGCAACCACAACCACTTTGCAATGGGGAATGGACCCCTCAGGGGGTTTGTAGGGGAACTGTGGGAGTAAGGGTTACTAGGGCTGTGTTACGAAAGATTTGGCCATTCGGATAAATGGACTTCCTTCCAGTTCCTTCCTACTTAACCTGTTTCTGATTTCTGGATCTCAAGGCACAACCAGGTGGAGGAGAGTGTCAGGTTTGGAGACCTTGGAATCACTTCATGTCCTTTTTACATATGATGGGGTTGTATTTGATGTTCAGTGTGAGCTGGGATAGTTTGCAAACAAGTATTAGGCACCTGAGATGAGAGTAAGTATCTCCGAATCTTAGCCAATGGTCCTTTGTTGGCCTAATACTACTGGAGTATTTCAAGGTCTTGTTAATAAGTAAGTTTAAAAGTGAGTCTGAGTTTGATGGGAAGACTGGTGCAGCATCAGAAGTTATGCAAACCATTGTGATGAAGGGGGAGCCGAGCCAGAATGTTCAGCCTAAATCTGAAAGTTATTGAGCTCAGAGGCAACTTGTACACACCAGAATTAGACTTTTTGTCAAAGAGGTTTATCATCACCCCCTGGTGAAGCCTGCATCCTCCAAAAAATAGCTTGTGCCACCCATTAGTTGTGCAACAATAAAGCCGGCAACAGCTGTCTTATAAGAACAGACTCAGTTAATTTGCATAACGTGATATTTGGTACCCTCACCCTACAAATCCTACATTTTATTGTGGACAGATTCTTATTTGTGGTCAAATAGTTTTTCCATTTGTTAATTTATGATTTTCAATTAGACATTACATTTTTACTGTTCTATTCGAACTGTTATTTTAAAATTGATTCTGTTCTTTGTGGAGTAAAGCAAGCTTCCTATTTTTAAAAAAAGGTGCTGTGATAAAGTTCTCAACCTCACGCTGGGACAGTCTCTAACGAAGAGCTTAGAAGAGGCTGTGTTAGGGGAGAAAAGATCCGCTGGTGACAGATAAAAAAGTTAAACTCACTAGAACAAAGGAGAGGTGACAGCCAGGCTGGATGGAAGTTAGTAGAAGACCTGTAATGTTGACAAGCAGCCTGAGCACCGGGAATCCTTTGCCAAAGTACTGTTAGGGAACCAGAAGACTCTCAAAGCCCCCTGTGAGGCTAGGAAGGTACCCCACTGGGGCATCAGGGCATTCCCAAGAAGCCACTGCTGCCAATCCAACCAGTTAGTGAACCGATGCTGTAAACTGTGGTTTGTTGTCTAAGCATTGTGTTTAATCAGTTTTAAAGCTATCGTTGCCTGTGTGGAAGCATTGTACTACTTGCATACTTGCAAGTCAGAAAATTAACAAAAATAGTTTAATGGCACAGAGTGGAAAAGACTCATTTATAATTCCACAGAGCCCTTTGTTTTACTTTTTTTCAAGTCTGGATCATCTAGTTACAAACACAGACGGTGGACAATGGCAAGAAGTAGTAGATATTAGTGTTAAGTTGTCTCCACAGAAGATAACAGACAGACCTTAAGATTTTTAGGGTGAGGTAGAAAGGTCAAAAGCCAATAGGGAAAATCAAGGAAAGCCAGTGGCCAAGACAACAACCCCCCAAAATGTCTAAGAAGGATAAATGGAAATGTTAACAACTTCTAGCAGAGGTTAAGGGTCAACTATATATTTGCATCAGACTCTAGCCTCCATTGTTGCATCATCATCTCTTTGTAAAGATGAGTTCACATCACATTATTTTGTCATGAACTATTGGACAGTACATTTTCAGTTAAGCTTGTCCACATCACCATTTTTGTGTCTCCCCTGATTGAAATACCCTTCCCTTCTTAGATTTTTCGATTTTTCACATATAAGCTAAGTAATCAGTTTACCGGAATAAGACAACTGTAACCTGATTACTTAAGTGCATGGAAACACACTGAATCTAAATGGTTAGCACTTGAAAAGTGAGAACATGTCATTTCACTGATTATACATTTAAGTCAGTCACTTCAGGGAACTGCTGCGAGTCCATTGCATTTGTTTAAAGAGACTTTCAGTCACCGTGTAACCTCCAGCCTGTCTCGTTAGACGTGGTTCCAGCTAATAGCTACGAAAAACCGAATCTTCGACATGCTCCTTGACAACTGAGTAAAGCTGGTAATACATGTAGGATTTTGTAGCTCTCCCAGGACACCTGACATTCATGCATTCATTCATTAGCTCTGTGAGTGCAGTAGAGGACAGGGCTTTAAAGTATGTGTGCTATAGCTACGCGGAAAAAGAATTTAAAAAAGAGACCCCTTCAAGATAAGAAAAACTGTATTGTAATAAAATAGAAACACTCCATGAAATGATCTGTCAGTCAAAGAGACTTCATGGTGTACAGACATGTCCATTCTGTCACTCATCCTGACCTGCCTCCTCTTCTAAATGGCTTTCTGGGAGGAGAAACAGTAACCCAATCCTCCTCTAATACGAACACACGTCACCAAGATGCAGTTTGTTGCTAAACAGGCAGACTAATATTTTTGATCACCTGACCACAGGGTCATATTAATTGCCTTGGCAGTAAACTAAGCAAAACATAGCTGCAGATGCTAAATGCATTTCGATAAGGCTTCTTTAAATACAACACTGCTTAATGGTGTGAAAAGAAGACGACCTGCCAACTAGTCGCTTAGTTAAAACCAGGTCTTCCAGGGCCAGATCAAGGTCAGATCATGTTCTCACTGCAAATAAACTGCTCCAAAGCTAATTTGTGACCAGAGAGCAAGTTGATTAAACGGTCTCAGTACAGCTGTTTTGGTCCCTACCTGGGTGAGGATGCTGAATCAAGACCTGCGCAAACTAACTGCACAGACGGGGGAAACAAACCAGAGTAAGATTCAAATGAATGATGAGTCAGGAGATGTGCGGGAAAAAAAAAAAACGTAATTTTCTTTGACTTGTTCCCAGGTTCTCCTTGTACGTGTATCAGTGGATTTAAAATCATGGTGTTGGTCAGGGTTAGTATTTAGCACTGGAGGTTCTGATGCAACAGGATTTGGGGGGTCAAACATGAACAGGCTCAGTATGGATTGGTTCGGGCAGGTCACCTTTAGTCTAATCATGAACTTAGAGTACGCTACAATGCCAGATAAATAAATACAGCTTTTTTAATCCATTTCTAAAGTAGTAAAAAACCAAAACAACTGGTTATTCATCTCCAGGATTACTCCAGGATTTGATCTGTTTAGTGACATAAGTAAAACAGGGTTCAGGTGACTTCAAATCATCATAGCATCATGAAACTGTTAAACAATACCCCAGCATACCGGTTTGGAACCCACTCCGGACAGTTAATCACTGGGCTTAAGCTTGACAGCTTCACAAATGCCACCTCAGACCTTTCATGTTTCGGGAGTTTCCCTTTCAGGTCATTCATTCATTTGAGAAAGCAGATTTCTTTTCTTTACACTTTAAGAGGAAGTACTTTGCCCTCTTCCATTAAATCTGAGAAGAGTTTATTGGGAAAGCTCCATTATTAGTCGAATTGTCTTTTCAATTTCTAATTTGAATTGACTTAAGTGTAAAGTGAAAGAATTCAGAGCTGAGTACTACACCAGGTCGAGACCTGCTGTAGTATTTCTATGTGACACTGCAGTAATATTAATATAATAGAACTGGAAGCCAGAGTCATATCAGGTTTTAATATTCATATTTCTAACTAAGATATATTCTTATTGATATCACAGGAACTCCCTTTCTCAAAGAATCATCTTCTCTGGAAGAGAAAAACATCTTCTACAGTAGTAGGACCAGTGATTCTGAATTAGTGCTGATGGAATTATACTGGACAAGTACAACAGAGCAGTAAGTAAAGTTGTTACTCTGCTGTTGGTCGCACTAAGTTCTTAGTAACATTAGCAAGTGTTGTTATTTCAGACCATGTCAGTGTTATCATGCTAATGAATAGTCACGTATGAGTCATTATCATACCCATAGTTACTGTTCGGTGGGCCACCTACTCCCTACCAGTAGGTCTCATCAGCTTTATTTCTCTGTAGTTGCCACAGCTCTGCTCATCTCCCTTGTTCTTAAAAATGGGCACCAGTACACTTCTCCTCCAGTCCTCAGCATCCTCTCACTCTCCAAGATCTTGTTAAAAAAACTAGTCAGAAACTCTACTGCCACCTCTCCTAGACACTTCCATACCTCCACAGGTTTGTCATCAGGACCAACTGTCTTTCCGCTCTTCATCCTCTTCAATGTCCTCCTCACTTCACTCTTACTAATCTTTGCTACTTACTGCTCCACACCAGTCACCTCTTCTACTCTTCGTTCCCTTTCATTTTCCTCATTCATCAACTCTTCAAAGTTCTCCTTCCATCTTCCCATCACACTCCTGGCACCTGTCAATACATTTCCATCCTTATCTTTAATCACACTAACCTGCTGCACATCCTTTCCATCTCTATCTCTTTGTCTGGCCAACCTGTACAAATCCACCTCTCCCTCTTTAGTGTCCAACCTAGGATACAAGTCCTCATATGCTCTTTGTTTGGCCTTTGCCACCTCTATCTTCACCTTACGCTGTATCTCCCTGTACTCCTGTCTACTCTCTTCAGTCCTCTCAGTGTCCCACTTCTTCTTAGCTAACCTCTTCCTCGTTCCACCACCAAGTCTCCTTGTCCACTTTCCTCTTTCCAGATGACACACCAAGTACCCTCCTACCTGTCTCCCTGATCAAATTGGCTGTAGTGGTCCAGTCATCTGGAAGCACCTCGAAACCACCCAGAGTCTGTCTCAGCTCCTCCCTGAAAACTACGCAACATTCTTCCTTTTTCAACTTCTACCACTTTGTCCTCTGCTCTGCCTTTGTCCTCTTCATCTTCCTCACCACCAGAGTCATTTTACACACCACCATCCTGTGTTGTTTGGCTACACTCTCCCCTACCAATGCTTTACAGTCACTGATCTCTTTCAGATTACAACGTCGGCATAAGATGTCGTCCACCTGAATGTTTCTACCTCCGCTCTTATATGTCACCCTATGTTCCTGCCTCTTCTGGAAGAAAGTGTTCACTACAGCCATTTCCATCCTCTTTGCAAAGTCTACCATCCTCTGTCCTTCTGCGTTCCTGTCCTGAACACCAAACCTGCCCATAACAGTCTCATCACCTCTGTTCCCGTCACCAAAATGTCCATTGAAATCTGCACCAATCACCACTCTCTCACCTCTGGAGATGCTCTGCATCACTTCATCTAACTCACTCCAGAATTTCTCCTTCTCTTCTAAGTCACATCCTACCTGTGGGGCATAACCACTCACAACATTGAACATCACCCCTTCAACTTCCAGCTTCAGACTCATCATCCTGTCTGATACTCTAATCACCTCTAGAACTTTCCTCACAAACTGCTGTTTCAGGATAACTCCTACTCCATTTCTCCTCCTATCTGACCCATGGTAGAACAACTTGCACCCTGCTCCTAAGCTTCTAGCCTTGCTACCTTTCCACCTGGTCTCCTGGACACACAGTATATCCACCTTCCTTCTCTGCATCATGTCAATCATCTCTCTAACCTTCCCTGTCATTGTCCTAACATTCAAAGTCCCTACTGTCAGTTCTACATTCTTAGCTTTCCTCTTCTCTCTCTGAGTCAACAATGGAAATAATGCACTGTGAATTTTATGATCAGAGGCTGCTGACAATGCAGTGGGCAAAATGTTAGGATTAAGAAAGGGTTCATTCTCAGTTTGTATGACTAACCACATTAGCTAATCAAAGTTAGCAGCCACTTTGGTTTAACCACTAGCCAAAAAGAGATAAAGGGAGAGAGATGTTTTTTCATAATTTTTTATGGAACACATAATGTATGGACTTTAATTTTCTCCCCAACCACAGACATTTATTCATCTAACAAAGACACAATTAGTAATCTGTTTTTATGCTTTGGCATTTGGCACCAACAGTGATATTTACCTATTTGGAGAGATGCTCTTGACCAGCTGCAGTCTAGTAAGACTGTGATTGGAATTAACATAATTAGAAAAAGTTATTCAATTCATTGTCTTTTGTTATGTCCAGGACTTTGCTTTAATTATTCTTCGAAATAGCTTGAAACTGAAAATGAATTAGAAAAGGATTAAAGCCATACAAAGCCATTATTTACAATTTATCAGGGCGACTGTGGCGCAGGAAGGTAGAGCGGTTGTCCACCAATCTCACAGTTGTTGGTTCAATCCCCGGCTCCTCCGGTCACATGTCGAAGTGTCCTTGAGCAAGACACTGAACCCCAACTTAGTTGCTCCCGGTGAGTGTTGGCTAGCTGCATAGCAGCTCCCCCATCGGTGTATGAATGTGTGTGTGATTGTTAGTGTGAATGGGTGAATAAGAAGCAGTGTAAAGTGCTTTGAGTGCCAATAGGTAGAAAAGCGCTATATAAGTGCAGACCATTTACCATTTATCTCCAGTATAATTTAAAAAAGTGTCACCATATCACCCCAACCACTATTGCTACATGGAGCTTTAATTGACAAATCAAAGTGATTGTTTCACAATAGAGAGGAGTAAACTGTACCAGGGAGTGTCTTAATAATTATAGTGGTTATAGGGAGAGTTTGGCTTAACAACAGAGGCTGTTAAGTGAGTGTTTAGCAGCGAGCCAAGAAGTTACTTATCAAATGGTATGCAAAGTCCAACACATCCTTTATTTAGTCCTCCTTTTTCACTTTCAGTTTGTCTAAGAAAAACATTTCATCTAGCTTCGGTTGATAAAAACGCTTGACCTTTTCGTCTGTTTATACCAAAGACATCAAAAGAGTAGTTGGCCAAACTATTGTGAACATTTAAGTCTAGTTTTACTCAAGACAAAAAAATTAGCATTTCTCTCAAATTTCATTGCATTAAGATAAGGTTTCATCTGATTTATGCTCAAAGAAGATTTGAATAAAAAGTCACACAGTGACAGGTTGTGTGATAAAGAATGCAACTTTGCAGAAAGGGTGTCTGGTATAATGTTAATCTAAAAAATAGACCCAGAAGCAAAAAAAGTCTCAAATCGAAGTATTTCAATAAATAATTCAATCGAACTACTCAACAACATTAGCAGAAATGATGCAATTTAACTGTTGCAATGTGAGTCAGTCATTGCTGTAGTGCTGGTTAGTCATGAAACACAATGGAAAAGTGTAACTGTGCTTGGACAACAATAGCTATATCAGAATGCGAGTGTCATGACATGGCTCAACAGCCACGACAAAAAACTACAACGCAAACAAAGGTTGAGCGGCAGAGAACATGCCAGCCAACAAGCCGGCAAGAGACTTGTCTCCAACGGATGCCAGGGTTTTATAAGAAGCAGGACACTGGGCTTAGATGCCCTCAAGCACCGTAATTGGCTCCACCTCCAGCTACCTGCCAGTAGAACAAACCACAACTCGACGGGCCAGAGGGCCATCACAGCGAGCACAAGCCAAAGCAGGAGGGAGGATTCCTAAAAGATTCTAATCTGTCTTCCTGTTGGTATTATTGGTTCGAGGCTGTGTTATACACGTGCTGTTAGTATCAGGTCGTAGACTGTAGCCCCAGACATGGCTCATGCAAGTGTGCAAATGCAAATAAGAACGTGAACCCTGCTGCACGAATGTACATCCCCAGGAAACATCATAACAAAAATACAAAAATTAAAAAATCTAAACAAGTTTGTCGAACACCAAACCTTAATCCTACATAGTATGCTGTACATTTTTAGATGAGAACATGTTGATTACATTTAGCTTTACAAAGTCATTCAAACTTTAAAAGACCCCACTATCAAATCAGTTTGTCACTTACAGCATATAAAGTTACCTCAGTGTAGTAGAGTAGCTCCAGGTTTTTACTGTTAGCGATACATTAGTCAGTATGTTGTTGTTGTGGAATAAGTTTTTTGTCAATGAAAAGATAATAGAGAGATTTATTGTCGCATCACCTTTCTTGTTTTGTGATAAAACAAGTTCATTCATTCATTTATTTTGCCAGTTTTCTTTAATAAAATCATTGTTCTCATTGGCATTCTGTTCTTCAGGAAAGGTAACAACCTCAACCTGTTATGGACAGTACAAATGCCAGCAGGGTGCATCCTTGCTCAGTGGAACAGTTTGAAGCACCTAGCTGATGAGCACCAGCAGACCTGTTAACAATGAGCTCATTGTTCTACTGTGACAGGGCGTTTGGGCTTCAGCTGTGCCGCACATTCCTGCTTCAGCACAGCTCTAGGAGCACAGAGGGAAACCTGATGAAGCTTAATGGTTGAGCAAGGTGGGGGAGTCAGGGTGGAGTTTTAGTTTCATCGTACAGGTTGGTTGAATTTTACCGGCCTGAGGGCTGATAGTTTGCTGTGTATTTAAACACATGAGCACAAATCCATGGTAGGTTCTGTATGTTGAGATTTAAATACAGCAAAGATAAAAACTGTCTTTGCTGTAAATGTCCAAATAAGGCTGTGTCATGTCATCTAAAGTGTGACTCCAGCATCATTCTGACACTCTGGAAGTCACTGCAGCAATCAGTCAGGCTCCTGCTTGTATCTAAATACACCTGTATCCAGTCTGTATATGTACATGAAGGTATGTGTAAATACCCTTTAGCCACAGAACACAGTATGCTGCCTGATACACACTGGTTTACATTATTGTTATGCAGTCTGCAACTGAAAACATAAATGCAAAAATGCATGTAAAACTCTGTTCACTGTTGCTGGTGGACTACAGACAGGTAAGTAGAAAGACAGGTAGGCGTGCTCTTTAGGAAGTGATAAGAATCGCATTAAGACACTTCTCGTTTGACCTTGTCCCAATGTCTCACAAGCCTATAAAAAACAGCCTGAGGGGGGCTTTAATCAAGGCTGTTGCATGGTGACATCATTTAGCAACTTCCCTGCTGATGTTCATTCCTGGGGTCAGCCAGTGGAGGAGAATTCCCCTGGTGAAGTTTTACTGCTCTGTTACAGACAGGTAGGCCTCTCTGTAGTCTGACATGACAGATGAGGATCACTTACACTCGGGGATTTCCCTGACAGTCTGTGGCTGTGAGGGAATACTTTAGAATCAATGGTGCTCATGATCAGAAGACTGTACTCTTTCATTTGTTCTGTTGCAGGGCACATTGCTTCACATCTCCTGATGTAATGCACTGGTTAAAAATGACCCTGCCGAATCTTCCCCCCCTAACCCTTACAGTCCTAAATCACTTCATTTGACTGTTCACTTTACTGAGGACTAATTTCTGGGTTCTGACAAAGCTGTAGGTCTGGGGGTGTGTTGTGTTGAGCAGGTTTAATGACATGCTATGCTATGACTGGATGGTTGTTTCCTGAACCAAGACAGGCCAATAATGTCAGTGATTTCCTTTACATGTCCTTCTGTTTCCTTTCACGACGACACCAGTTAACCTAACTGCATGTCTTTGGATTGTGGGGGGAACTGTCGTACCTGGAGTCGGAATTCATTCATCTAACCACTGCATCGTACAGAACATAGTTATCATCCTCCCATTATGTTCAACACCAAATTGTAAATTGCATTTTATTTGCACAGCATGTTGTAGGAGACAGGGTTTCCCACCACACGGCTTGTTATTCTGTTGCGATCCCCCATCCAAGTACAAATCAGGCCTGACCACACTACAAAAAACAAAAAACTTCTTTTGTATGTTCCTAAAATTTTTACAACATTTATTTAGTTTTAGATAATACAACATAAAAAAGCTGAAAACATCAACCAAATGTAACTTCTGCAGAGACATTTCACACAAGTTGAGTAGACTGAGGAAAGAATCGTGTACATTAAATAATAAGAAGAGGACATGTTTGTCCATTCATTGACTTTCAGAACTCCTCTGCAGTTCATGTGCTTGGATTAATTAAGAGCATGTTTTTCTCTGGTCAGAGCACTGCCCTTTTTATTTACAATGGCTCAGCTCTCTTGACCCCAAAGTGGCTTGAAAACAATTAGCAGCTTTGAGAGCAGTTAACCAGTGTCGACCTTGGGAGCTATTAGAGTCCAACCAACCACTGAGCAGACTTTTGACATCCAAGAGGTGCCACAACTTTAGCCTAAGGCTAATGGAACGTTCAGTAATCCCAACATTTCACTAGTGTAGACTGGGCAGACAGACAGAGGACTGAAACAAAAGACAGCACTCTCTGTGCCTGGTAATGTCTCACAGAAAAGGCCTGCCTATCTCTAACCGACGCTTTAATCAAGCAGCGCCTCTCAGGAGGGGAGATATGCTCTTAATAAGATCTAGAGCCAGGGAGTGTCTCAGTCTGAGCAGAGAGGACAGCAGGGGAGGCAGGACGAGCTAGAGAGGGAGGAATCCTGCCAGGACATTTGCCCAGAGCAAGACCAATTAAAAGCACCAAGCAGCTCCCACAGGCGCTGTGTACCTTTCTAATGGGTCGACATTTAACAGAGCAAGTAGAGGTGAAAACATACAGAGATGCTTTAGAATTTTCCATTAATTCGGATGTTGCCATAATAGCAAACTGATGTGATGGTTGGTGGGGAGGGGTCATCGTAGATTAGACACAGTAGACATATTTATCACAAAACAATATCCATCCATCTTTTAGTAATTCCACATATTGTTTGCAGGGTTGCAGAATGGAGAGGCAGGTTATTTCTCAGAGGAAAACATTCATTTTTAAGGGATCATTATTATTATTATTATTATTACGAATCCATCCATTATCAATATCACTTGTCCTGTTGCAGGAAGTGCTGCTGTAGCTTGTCTTTGGCCCTTGCTTCATACTGTAAATGTTATAGTTTCATATGGTGATTAATATTCTAATCAAAGTTCAGCAAAGTCAATATAGCTAAGAGGTGGATGCTTGGTGACAAAACACAGGACTTCAATTAAGAGGAATTCATTTTTGTGCTATGTGATACGGTTAGTACTTTTTAACCTAACCCACAATCTTTCCCCATAACTTCTTTGTGGCAGGGCCTAAATGACATTTTGGAGCATGGTATGATTACTGCCTACTGAGCCTGCTAGGTCATTGGCAATGCCCCCTACTCACCACAGCATTCAAATCACTAAGTGGTGTTAAGTCTAAACAAACAGAACAATTTTATATAACATGTCCACCGTACAAGTTCATACTATATGTTAGCTCATTTCTAAAGCTCATTTCTTTTCATTTGTCACCACACACACACACACACACACACACACACACACACACATACACACACACACCATGGTTATTCCACTCCATCAGAGTTTGCCAGAGGACTGACCTTCACTCGTTTTATCAGGAGGAATTAATTGCAAGCATTTATTTGCATTTCTCATTTATCTCTGCTTGACTCTCCTATAAGTATCAGTCACACAGGCACATACACCAATACAAATAACACACAGGGAACTATACGATCCTCAAACACACACACACACACACACACATATATTACTAATAAGCTGTTAATAGGAGCTTTTTGAAGTGGAGCCTTTGAAGACGCATCCCCTGTGCCTGAGTTTAATAACAGGTCAAGGCTTCATACTTTATAGCTTTGGAACATCTGCACATTCGCCAATCAAACTTTCACTTTTTAATTGTGTGTAATACAGAACCTCCTCAGCCCATGAACACTCCCTCCACACAAAAAGACACATTCACAGTCAGGTTACCAAAAGACCAGGAGACACTTATGTATGTGATGGCCTAATTATTATGTCAGTTAAAGTTTAAATTGCTCATAATCTACAACAACTTTCATGACAGGATACATGTCACAATGGGGCCACTATTAGGCTTCCAAGCACAGTAATCTGATTACAGGAACAATTACTGGAGCCCTATGTCCCCCTGCTCATAATTTGCCTGGAGAGCCAGAGATCGCTTCAAATAATTTCTACATTCAACAAATCCACAGAGAGTCGTCCCTACTGGTTGGCCACGACAACTTGACTAGAGTTCGAATCATGTTGCAAATGCTGTTTCTTGTGCAAGAGTCTCTCGGGTCTCTGAGGAAAAAACATCGGGTGGCCGCTCTTCACAATAACACGTCACAAAAACCTCCCATCTACTCTCCCCCGGTGCCTCAGGCATTTTGCACAGAAAGTAAAGAAAATGACCCACGCTCTCTTAAGAGGACACGAAGTAGGGCCAAATATGACACCCAATGATTTCATTTAATCACAGAGAGTGTTCCTTTGACAGCAAATCTCCTAAAAATGTCATTTATATAGAACTAAACAGCATTGAGGCAGCATAATTATTCAATAAACAAGGCAGTACATAATTAAAAGGAAGCCATAAGGCAGCGAATGGGGATGACTGATGGACACATAAAAATACCTGAATTAAGATCAGAGAAAGACTGTAATTTTGTCTAAGGTTTATGTTGTGTGTGAAGCGATTGGTTCCTGTTTTTAGGTTTTTTTAATTCCGCCAGACCACAATCTAGTTCTACGCTTAACCAAGATCTCTTGGTCTAAACACAACCATAAAAACTTTTATCAACTGCAGTCAGATAAACTGGAGCTGTTCCGTGCAGACTGTGAACAGCTCATCAATGACCAATTGTCAGTATTTAATGTTAAACACAATAATGAACACATTCATTTTGGCTTTGGCAAAACTGTGCAAGACAATGATGTGTACAAACCTACATTCTCAATACAAGTGTCACTCAGTAACAGAAATAATGAGAGATTAGTATGTGCAACAAACTCCTCTGATATCTAAATCAATTCTTGTAATTCTTGTAGGAATCTTTGTAACCAGCTTCAACAAGCAGAGAGAGTCAGGTTTAATCAGCCTTTGTCTGTAAATGACACTGTGTTCTGCAAAGATCATTACAATGTCATTCTGTCTTGTGATGCCACTGCAAAAATCCTCCTGACAGATGGCCTGCACAGCAGGATGAAAAAGTTATAGGCAGTGTCCACAAGTTAGAGATGGCATTAGTGAATACTGTGGAGCTGTGGCTGAGAACTTGCTTGAAAAAATAAAGTGATTCTCAATGTCACCACTAAATGAGGCAGATATAGAGACAGGAGGGCCAATAAGCAAATAAACAGTTATTAGACAAGATGAAAATCGGATGGCTTTAATTGCTTCTTTATCAGCGTGCAGCACCCAGGCTCTCCGTGCCTTCCATTGGTGTGTATGTGTTCCTGTCACTGTATCTCCCTGTGCGCCGGTGCACTGTGGGCTATATTAGCGGGTTTGAGCTTGTGAGCCTGGAAGCTGAGTGTTGGGCCTGTTGTGGGCAGATAAACGGCAAAGGAAGATGGCAGATAGTTGAGACTGAAATCTCTTTACTGCAGACGCCACTACGGCAGCATCAACACTCAACTAAATATCCCCTCTTACAAGAACATACACTGGTTTGGGGAAGGAGAAGTAATCCCTACAACACTTTAATCTGCACTTATTTAGGTCGAAGAACTGCAGTAAGCATGCATAATGCACAGATCTACAAGTAAGATTCAGTTAATGAAAGAAATTCTTATAACTTCACTTTCTGTCCGTGGAAACTTTGAAACACTAACCAAAGCAGCTCTGAAGACCACTGCTCAACTCACAGGCTGCAACTGATCCCCAGAGAACAACCTGTGGGTACATATATGTATGTTTGGGCACTAGTGTGACATTGGTGAAGGGCATGAATATGCGAAGTAAACCTACAATCTGAATGTGTTCGGGCAGGGTTTTCAGTGCTCAGTGTTCCAGAACTGCAGCTCTGCGTGGAGGAGCATGTGGGCCAGCAGACCTTCGCTGTAGCTGTAATTGGCTGTGCTGCTTTAAAATGAAGGAGGATTTTTCCTCTTTAGAGAGCATTATGTGCCCGGCAGAGCTGCTATTCATCATTCTGAGGAAGGTGGTTTTGATAGATAGAACAAGAGATCTCCTTTAATTCAGCCACAGTGAGACTCAGCACAGCAGGCCTGTGCACACAGTCCCACAGCCTGCTGCACCACCACAGAAGATAATTAGATTCTTGACAGATGAATAAATGGCACATTCATACAACGTGTTTAGGTCTTTGGTAGGTTACGCAGGTACATCAGCAGATACTATACCTGCCCCACGAATGTCTACTAAATGAGTAATTTAAGGCGGATATACTTCGAGCTATTCTAGCCATCAGCCGCTTGAAGGAACTGCATAAGGACTGAAAACTAAATTATTTGTTAAATCTCCTTAAGGTGTAGAAGTAAAGTGCTGTTAATTAATAGCACATTTTTATCCATACTAATCCATATTAGTTAGTCATGTACAGAATTTGTAAGCAAATACTAAACAATTGGCAATTATGATCATCTAATGTTCATTGTTTACTGATTATTTAATGCTTAATTCTAATGTATCTTATTTATGTATGTTGTTGTGTTGCATACAGTCGCATGAAATCACACTTTAAAGGGTAGAAATAATGACTTTTTTTGTTAGTTTGTTAGTTAGTTGCAGACCGAAGTTAATCATGAATAATAACCTTTTAATCGCACGTTTTTTAACTCTGAATTTTTAATACACCTACTCACAAAGTGGACACTGATACTGATTATAGAAATTAGTCCTGATGAGTCACTGATCCTTTATCCTGCTCCATCTGATGTGGCTTACTGGTGCAGCTGGTAGATGGAGGGGGACTGGTTTGGACTTAGTAGACACCACCAGAACTTCAGTTATTAAGTTATTTGAACAATTGGGCTAAACTGTTAGCAGTACGGACAGACATCTATTGTTTTAGCATATTCATAGCAATTACAGATTTCACAAACTTTCTATAGTTAAAGGATTTACTATGCGATCACTTTGGGCCGAGTTACCATTTGGTTTTTATGCTTGTTTATAGTCAGATAGTCAGATGTAAAACTTATATTATAAATATTGGAATCTGTATCGTTGACTCTTTTCCTCTTTGAAATGTTGTATATACATATATATATATATATATAAATATCTTGAGCTGTGCAAGGTTACCAGCATTTATACACTGCTGTGCTAGTTGTTAATTTCACCCCTAGATAGTCAACATGTGTTTTGATGTGTTTAGCAGATCTAAAGTATTCATAAAGAACAACAAAATCAATTTGCATTAGAAATGCAAATGTAGAACGAAGCTCCCAGGCAGTGTGATTATAGTTTCTAGTTGCATGTTTGAATACTATAAACCACTGTTTCTTTCTCTTAAAAGTGTGACTCGGAATAACCATGCTAAAGAAAATGATCACTGTTTACAGGAATGCGGCAGTTTTCACAATGACAGACACTTTAATTGTGTTACCAAATCAGTTAATCAAGCTTCAAGCCTACAAAACATAAAGGCCTGGATGTCCCAGGCCTTACTTCTAAACCCAGACAAAATTTAAGTCAAAGTATTTTGGCCCAAAAATATGAAATATGCTCCAATATGTCCAACCATATTGTTACTCTAGATGGCATAATTCTGGCCTCCAGCACTACTGCAAGGAACCTTGGAGTTATTTTTGACCAGGATTTGTCCTTTAACTCACATATAAAACAAATATCTAGAACAGCCTTCTTCCACCTACGGAACATTGCTATTCTTTCTCAATTAATGCAATTAATCCAAAATGCTGCAGCAAGAGATCATATTTCACCTTCACTAGCTTCTCTTCCTTGGCTTCCCATTAAATTTAGAATAGAATTTAAAACCCTGCTTCTAACATATAAAGCTCTGAATGGTCAGGCTCCATCATATATAGAAGACCTCATAGCACCATATCATCCCAGTAGACCACTTCGGTCTCAGAATGCAGGCCTACTTGTGGTTCCCAGAATTTCCAAAAGTAGAATGGGAGGTAGAGCCTTTAGCTATCAAGCTCCTCTCCTGTGGAACCAGCTCGCAGTTCAGATTCAGGAAGCAGACACCCTCTCTACTTTTAAGTCTAAGCTTAAAACCTTCCTCTTTAATAAAGCATATAGTTAGTTATAGTTATGCTGTTATAGGCTTAGACTTCTGGGGGACCCACCCCCCGATGCACTGAGCTCATTTCCTCCTCTTGACCCTCTCTCCTCTCATCCCACAATTGTCGAGGCAGATGGTCGTCCACCCTGAGCCTGGTTCTGCTGGAGGTTTCTTCCGTTAAAGGGAGTTTTTCCTCTCCACTGTTTCCTATGGCTTGCTCCAGGGGGAATTGTTGGGTTCTCTCTATACATCTTTATAGTTTTGACTTTATTCTGTAAAATGCCTAGAGATGACTTTGTTGTGAATTGGGGCTATATAAATATAAAGTATATAAAGTTGAATTTAATTGAATTGAATAACAAAATTGTGAATCCAGATTTGAATAGAATAGAACAAGAGTGACGGAACAGTCAATTTCTATCCCCTGGGACGAAAACTAAACTAATGTATGCCCTTTGGATAATTGTTGCACCTCAAGATAACTATGTAGCTTTTGAGGACCAAAAAGTATAGTCACCCCAAGGAAAAAGCAGTAACTTAATTCTGTGACATTGTGATCATATTGTATTTTTATTAACCATCTTCAAAGTCTTCACATTTTTTTTTTCTGAAATTGTTGCACAATTTGTAGACAGTTTGTCACAGATTGGTGAAACTCTGTCCATCTTTACATTTGAGGGGCTTTGCTTCTCTGAAATCCTCCTTTTATACCCAGTCATGTTACTGACCGGTTGCCAATTAACCTAATTAGTTGTCAATGCTTCATATGTTTTTGATTTGTGGTAATTAGTTTTCCAGCCTTCTCAACTATTTCAACTTTTTTGAGATGTGCTGAGGGCATCAAATTCAATGAGCTAATATTTTACATGAAATAGTAAAATTTCTCAGTTGTAGATATGTTGTTTATGTCCTACTGTGAATAAAATATGGGTTCATGATATTTGCAAATCATTGCAAATCATCCCAACTTTTTGGGGCTGGGATTTGCACTCAAGTGGCAATGTGGTGAATAATGAGTACAGCTATTACCACAACAGTAGAAACCCAGTGTGAAGGGTACAAATGTGACTTTCACGGATACAGTCCCAGTGACAAGCTGTATAATGATGTCACTTATTTTTTGAATATGGAAATGTTATAGTCCAAACAACATATCATGAAATTAGTTCCATAAAAACTTGCTGTGTAAAATGGAATATTGCTCTAGTTTGTGTGTATACACTTTATAAAGCAGAGTGTTACCCCCCCCCCCATTACCCCCCAAGTGTCCATCTTTTAATTTGTCTTTTTTGACAAATATTTCCAAAAACTTTCTTTCATGTGAACTCTACAAAATAATCAAAATTAAAACGCAACATAAAATAACTGAATTCATAATTCCTCATCCCCATTTAAAGTGACACAACTAAATAACCACTGCTGAGGCCAAAAAGTCACACACTTATTTAAAGATCTAGAGATCATCTAAGTCACTGAATGTGTTGAAAGGACTGTCATAAAAATGACCTGTATCTAGTCCATTTGCTGGTGAATTAATGATGTGGCCAAAAACAAAGTTCAAATGCAGTTGAGTTATATTGGAATGTAGGTTGTAGAAGACGGGGTTGACACCCGTCTTCTACAACCTACGTTTTAACCTTATAGCAGAAACAAAAATGACAGAAAACTTACGTAACATAACATTTTTACCTAACTATTAGATCGTTTCTATTTTCACAAAGGCAGCTAAATATTAGAGGACAATTTAGTAAGTTGACATAGGGGCATGTTTCCCATTATACATGATTCTTTTGGGAGTTAAAAATATGTTATAAAAAAGCCATAAAAAAGCTGTTCTATCCAGTGGATTGTATCCAACAACAACACAACAAGTGTGTAGAAAACTGATGACAGGTACAGGCCATAAACAGATCAAATATCTCCCTCACTTCATTTCTTTGTTCACAACAATAAATACAGCCTGGTAAAGTCCTATTTCATAATGCTGATAATGTCATATGGAGAACGGATGGAACTCCAACCAGAGCAGGAGTTGATTTGGGCTGGTGTGCTCAAGCAGCTTGTACACTGCCTGCAGCAACTCTGTCTAATGTTGCGAGTCTGTGATTCATTACCTGGATGACTTGAAACCAAGAAGAGGGTTTCTCAAAACCCCTAGCGGCCAAGTGTGAAGAGTGGCCACAGCATTAGAAACCCCATTCCAAAAAACCAGCAGGGGACAAAAATTCGAGTTGTGAATGTGTTTTATGAAGAGTTTTTTAAACAGATACATACAAGCTGAAGACATTGCAATTAATCTTGCTTCCCCACCTTTCAGTATTAAAAAACTCTTTTTCAATTGTAGGTATAAAACACCAAGGGACAGGGAAACTCTGTTGCTTCCAATACACAGCTTACAACTTGTACTGGTTATAAGTTATTTCTCCATTCTGCAGTGATGCAACTATCCAGCACTTTTAAGTACTTATGGAAGCTTGAACTATGCCAAGTGACTTTCTAAAGACTAAATACCACAACTGCCCCAGGTCTTTATTTTTATTTGAAGAATCAGAGGACACCATATCCAAACACTGATGTTTGTGGAATAGCCGCATCCATTCTTAGGTCAGTCACCTTCATTCCAGCGAAATACTAAAACACGAGAGGATGGTCACAAGGTGTTAGGAAAGTCAGAACGCAGGGTGACACTAGCAGAGGCAGAACACTAGGACTACGACATTAGATCCATGTTGGGAATGTCTATGGGCCAAAACCTTTAGGGGTACAACTGCCCTTTTCAGTGATTCAGTAGAAACATGAGTACATGTAGTTTGTTTTATAGTATAATATTTAAGTATGCCTCTTTTAATCCTAACCTTAGAGACTGGACTGCTATCTGATGGATTTATGTACGACGTGTAGATATTAATACTTCATTCAATCATTTAGTCCTTGAGTTCCAGACTAAATCACTTGGGATTTTTCTTTTGTCTTAAAATAAACTTTTATTTCCTCTGATAGCAGACCATAGTATCCCTGTACAGATACTACATCATGGAATATGCAGTGGCAAATGTGTCGGTGATGTGACAATGGAGTCAAACCTTCATAGTTACATAACTTAAAGTAGCATTTTGGTTTTCATACTGACATAGGAGTCGCAACTGTGATATACAACACAATACTAACTGCAGCACTGCCATCACATCTGTGTGACAGAGGGAGAAAAAGCAGTGCATGTGCTTCCTCCAAGCTCAGAGAGAGCATCTGAAGGCAGAAAAGCTCTGCCTGGTCTGTGGAGCCCGTGTGGGTGATGGATGAGAATCATTTTGTGGAACATCCACTTGCATGGTGTGTGCGAGGGTGTGGAGGGACGAGGTGCAGGGGTGGTGTGGAGGACAGACTTATGTTCATGTGATATAATAACAGTAAGGCATGCGCCTGTTCATTCCTCAGCCCACTTCATTCCATCATCCCCCCCCCACCACCACCATTGCCCTCCAATTCTTTATCTGTCCGCAGGAAGTGGGGTCTTGGCCTTGGAGCCAGCCCACCTGTGAGTACAATACTCTTCAACAACACCAGCAGCCTTCAAACTGCAGGAAAGCATGTGATTAGGGCAGCTGGCCAAAGGGTTGCCTGTTATTCGGAAATCTGCCAAAAACGCTGACACTGACTGCAGTTTTGAAATTGTAATTATTGTCTTAATAATAACAATGGGCATGTAATTTACAAAAAAAGTAAAAGCTACATTTACTTTTATATCGGGAAATAAAGCCTGGAGCTGCCTGGAGTAGGTGATGGAAAACAAAGTGCACTATAAGTATGTCAATTTAACCAAGCCAGTTTTTGATAGTCTCTATCACACTGGGATCACATTTCATTTCGAAATGTGTGGTCAACATTTCTTTAACAAATGATCTGCACTTATATAGCACTGTTTCTACCTATTGGCTCTCAAAGTGCTTCACACTGCTTCTCATTCACATCGATGGGGCATCGGCCAACACTCTGTGGGAGCAACTAAGTAGGGGTTCAGTGTCTTGCTCAATGACACTTCGACGTGTGAGCGGAGGAGCTGGGAATCGGACCAACAACTGCAGGATTGGTGGACGACCGCTCTACCTTCCTGCGCCACAGTCGCCCCTGATTAAGGAATGAAGAAGTTATGTGCGTGGAGTGATGTGTCGGCCTGATGTGTTTTTATTAGTTTGTGACAATAGAGGTCTATGATACAGATGAACAAGATAATTCCGACTGCAGACTAACCACGTGTGAGTAGAGAAGATTTATTAATACAATTAATTTATTAATTATGACCAAAGTTATCTGATCAGCTGTGATATAACTGTAAATAGCATCTGTGCTGGCACAAAGTAATATTGACACATTCAATAGATTTCAGAAGAAACAATATATTACCAAAACTATATATGATGATAAAATGGGATTATATCCTACTAAAATTGTATTCTGAGACACTGTGTATTCACATGTTGTGTCTTATGTCATGAAACAGATAATTAGGAACAAACAAGTGACGCAGAACCGTCACCACATTAATTTTTTTCCCCGAGTGCTGCTTAATAGAGCAGTGAACCAGAGCAAATATCTACTGGCGCATTGAAAGATGGCACATAGAGGAAACTGGGTTGGGTGTGCAGATCAGGTAGTACCAGGACTCGTACATTGGTCCACAGTGACCACTGCAATGTCTGAGAGCAACTACCTGAACAAGAGTTGAGCTTTGCAAGAAGCATATTAAGCCCTAACAGAATGTTTGTTGTCTGCCAAAGGTAAAAATGTATCTGCAATTTAGTGCAATTTTGCTGAAGCTGGAGTTACGGGTCGTTTTATTCTTCTTGTCCTGCTACAGATGTGTTACTCTTCAGGGCACAAGGGAAAAACAATGAGAACCAACAAAAGCAAAATCCCATGGTGATCTTGGCAATATGTACTGTATCTAATTAGAGTTTTCGAGTTTATATGATCATTAAAACTACCACAAAAGCCATAAAAGCAAAGCATCAAAACTGTAGAGACATAATCTAAAATAAATGAAGAAGAAATAGAAGAATAAAGAAAAGGACTGAACAGGATCAAAATTAGCCTGCTGGCGGTGTTTCAGCACTATTATGTCCATTTGTCTTAGTACAGGGATGTTTCCTAAAAGTAAGGAGACGCTGTCCAAAAAGTATTAATATAATCTCCAAACTTTGCATGAGAAAAAAGAAAAGCAGTGAGACAAAGAGTAACACGGAGTGAAACATGGGAAATAGAAATAGAAATAGACGTTGGCAAGACACAGCAGGACAGAGGGATAGACAGCATGAGACATGCGTAGGTCTGTCTCAGCTGGTTGTCTGGCTGTTTTCTTTCAACAGAAAAGATACCAAGCAGGAAGCAGACATGACAGATTTTCAGCTAAGTGTCATCTCCATCTTCCCGGGGGTAAACTATCATAACAGCACTGCAAACCTCAATATCATCCACCCACAATCTATTCAATTACAACAATGCTCCACCATGTTTCAGAGAAAAGAGATTTGCACTTTCTGTTCTTACTAAAGCCTTTTCTTCCTTGGAGGATTGAAGGAACTTGATCCAGAAGTTCCTTCTTTCTTTTATTTGGCCTCCTTATCTTTTTCGTTTACTTAGTTTCTGTAGGAGCCACACTTTTTATTTTTTTTTTGTCCCTTAAGATATTTGTGTCAAAAACTTGATCCAGACAACATGTGACTTTCTGTTCGCCACTCACCATTTTTCACCAGACTGCAGTCTGAAGGCAAGAACATTACTGGTTGTCTACATCACTGATGATCACTGATGGAGTGAGGAGGTGGAGCTCAGCAAAACAAATGAGCCGCATATGTTGTCGATGTACAATAGCACCCATTGATTTAATTAACGTTTTTGCCTGCTCAAAGGATTATTTTGGATTTTTTCTACATGAATTAATCTTTTTTAACATAAAGTCACTTAAGCTAACAATGAAAAATACAATGTTGAGCTGATTCTGAGGATTTTATAGGAACTTCCTTTTTCCCAATCAAGCTTTTCCAGCGTTAATGCACACATACAAAATCAAATGTGATACTTTTTAGGACCTCAGACAAAACATCAGTACCCTTCTCAGAGCAAATACGCCGGGTTTAACAGCCGGAACTATCAGTCACCAAGTTACGGGGTCTAACTTACATTTTTTGCATGTTTAATGCAGTAAACTGAGCCCAACTGTTATTTTATGTAATTATTATTATAGTTATTTTGGTGTCTTTCCTTTTAAAGTTGCTTGATGAAATTTGTAAAGTGATATATTCAATATGCATTATAATATCAGTGTGCATAAATACCAAGTCAGGTGCTGTATGAGACAAAACATGGTAAAATTCCTGGTCCATGATTGAACACAGAACATACTACAATTTGGCCTGGAGTTGTGTATGTAGTGTAGTTACAGTAACCCTGAGCCTAATTTTGATGCAAAAAACAAAGCAAAAAAATAATACAATAAAATGAATAATTATAATAATAATAATAATTAATAATTATTTAAATGATTAATGAAAACATTGGGCTGCTAGCATCTACTGACAGCACCAAAAAGTTGGCCCACCTCCTAATCTAGCTACGACTCGGACGTGCTTAAAGTTTTTACGCTGCCTTTTTGTCTCTTCCCGGAGGTTTCTGCCTGTCTTAAGCTTTACACTGGCGTCATGGATATTTTCTGGCAGAGCAAGTGAAAATATAGACGATTAATTCGCACAACCAGACCCATTCCAAACTAAAATGCACAACTTTAAGCCACTGATTAAATGATGATAAATCCGAAAAACCCTGGTTTTTGGAATTAATAAACATGTCACTACTCTGTGACATCTCCAAATAATACAAATCACATTCTAAACAATCCCCACATGTAGACATTTCTACACCTGTACAGTAAATAGTGTTATTTATATTACTCACCTCTGTTTTCTATTTCTTCTATTATTTACTAAAACCACGACTTTATATTTTAGTGCAACACCTTTAAAACCAAAAAGACAAACAACATCATCATTGCCTTCAGAAGACACGGTGAGGACCTCTTCCCCAGAACAGTAGTTTCCAACGTTGGGTTTGGAAGAGGACCTCACATGGACACCACCACTGCACTTGCACTGAAAACGTACCTATGTGAGCAGCTGCTCGTTACTTTCTACCACACGATTCCACACAGAAAGGCCAAGGTCGCCTATGGATGCATCTAAGGATGAGCCAGAAACACTAACAACTCCAGCACTGTGCTGCTCCACAATATGTTCATTAAACAAAACTATGATCTTTCTCTAACTTTCTGTAACTTTTTTTTAAATTTTGTTTGTTTTTGCCAAATCCTAAACACACAAATCTCTCTGGAGTCAAAATTCAGGTCTTTATTCATCTGCCACCTTCTTGCAACTCAACTTCCTCTAATAAGCAGTCACAGACTTCCTTTTTTATTTAAGATGGCCAAAAAAATGAAAAAAAATTTAAAATTAATTTGATGCGTGTTGCAATCTTTTGATGATGTTTTAAATTGCAAGGCCGCACAGAGCTCATGGAGGATTGGGTAAATGAATTGTTGCAATGTGGCATTTAACTCATTATCCACTAATAACATTGCTTACAAAAACATAGCTGCACCCGCAGTTGAGTCACAAAGGGACAAAAAATGTAGGAGACAGTTTTGTGCACCACCAGAGTGTGAAAAAACCCCAACAGGGCCTGATAAAGGGTTAGATTTCCTACCCTGAACAAAAAAAACTGGTTTTCAGTGTTTCCGTTTTATATAATAATGATAATTAATGCTGCTGAGCGAGCTCACATTCATATGCACCCTGCACACCTACACACATCTTGTTACACAGAAAGTGCCAAGAGTTTTACCTCTAACCCCTTTTAATTCTACACTCTGAAACATCGCTGTAGCTAAAGAGAACTCAAAAATCTATCGGCATTTCAGTCAGTTATAAGGAATTTCATCACTTCTTACAGTGAGAGGAAAACATTGGTTAATGCCTTCGCTGGCTCCTTAAAAGACCACTTCTTAGTGCCAGAGATTCTCATTCAGTCCAGCAACTCCCTCCCCAAGACAGAAACCCATGAGCCTGCCCAGTGCTGGCATCTGCTCCTGTTACTCACCACTCAGGAATGCTAACATTTTTAGCTCAATTCAGGAGCGACATTATAGAAGCTCCCGCATTCAAGCCAGTAGCTGGTGAGGGAAATAGCCTTGGCATTAAGAAACACTTTAGGATGTCCATCCACGTCTTTGGCCGGGGTCGTGAGAGAACCACAGATTCCAGGAGGGGTTTAAGATATGCTCTATATAAAGTTTCAAAATATATTGTGACTATGTGAACATGAGGCCCTGCTGTATTATGCTCACCATCGATGTAATGCCATCTGTAATATAATAGCCTGCACTTGTTCGGGAAAACAAAGCACAAGGTGGGGGAGAGCTTAAAAACACTGCATTGGATATGTCACGTTTATCTGAGACATTCAGCGTTGTCTGCTGCTGAATGGTATTCCACGTCCACATGGGGGCCGGGGGGGGGGGCTCACTTTGGGGAACTCCTGAAATCTAATCACAAACACAAGTCACGTAATATGATGATAAGCTTGAAGATGAAGGACATGCTTGAAAAAACACATTAGATTAAGATGAAGAAACTTCTTCTCAGACCTGTCATGGAATGTGTTAGATAACTACACACAATTCACACTGCTCATATGTAAAGGAAAGCACACACACAGATTATAAAATGCTGGTTCTGACATTGTTGGACTGCATTGTAATGAGAATGTTGAAATTATTATCCTAAATGATCAGGGACTGCAATACTCCATTCACATTTTACTTTAACGTGTCTTTGAATATATGTCTCTGTGCAGGTGACAGCACTTATTTTCTGGTTGTGTCCGTGCATCCTTCCATTCTCGACATATAGAATTTCTAAAAATTGAGCATAATGATCCACCAGGACTGGACGACCAGAGTGATTTGATTTTTGTGGTCAGAGGCCAGTCTCAGTGTGACTGTCCACCAAATATTGTCAACACTATATCTCAGAAATACATGGAGCATCATTTTACCAATGATCCCTCTCCAAACTCTACCCACTGCTTCAATTTTATGAACTTAAAAACCCAAATGTAGACATCTTAATATATGAATACTATTGATCAGCATAGGAGACCATATATATTCTATGACCTCGTTTTAGCTTTGTTAATGGCCATTTGAACATCACTATGTGGTCTTTGTTAAAAATGTTTGTTTACTGTAATGTGTATTCAGATTTATTTAAACAGTATATAGCCATAAATCATTTAGATCAATTTTACAAAAAACTACTGTTCCAGTTATCTAAACTTTCTGAAACAGTATTATAAATAATGCTTCCCTTTTAATAGAGTTCATTTTTAGCCAGTTAGCTGACAGTCTCATGCTTCATTTCCAAATATATAGAGATGACACTCCTGAAAGGCTAAATTAAAAGTACAACTTATCTGTTTCGGAGAAATATTGACACAGTATATGATATAACCACAAGTAATATTAATCCAGCATCCAATACGCGATATCACTATAGCTAGTGAAGTATGTCGGTGAAGTTCCGCCTCATTCCTGACCACACAATTGCACATTCTGAGCACAGGATAAATGAGTTTTGACCTCAAACAAATAGATTTAAAAATTAAAACATCTACTGTGCGCTCAACAAATGTATTTAATTATATATATTCAAATGCACATTAATATAAATCCCTGTATTCTTTTGCATTGCCAATCATAATAAACCAACTCTCCCTTAATTGACTGCTTCTGTGGCACAGTTATTACACGGTGCCTACTTGAGACGGCACGCAGACAAAGCTAAGTGTGCATGCAGCAACGCGAGTGAGACAGTGTTTCAGTAAGCAAGCAGAGAGAGAACATTAGTAAAGTCAAGCCAATGATGGTATTAACATGCATTTAAATAAATAATAGCAAATGTGCAAATGCATTTTTTAAACCGCAGAATAGATTTTTCTTTGCTCAAACTATCTATGTGTGATTCATTCACTTTTCACATATAACCCCATAGAAACAGAGCAGCTGCTTTAACCATTCAATAAAGTAGTAGTTTCAATGCAAAGGCAAATTAAAGGGGTCATCAGGGGTCAGGGGATCTAGAAAGGGTTTACTGGGGCGGCCAGACTGGGGCACATACTCATAAATAGGGTGGCACCTCTCTCAGATAATTGTAGTGGAACAGAGTAATCGCACTTGAGAAAAGTATCCAAATAAATACACTGACTATTTTCTCTCTACCCGTGTAAATGAACTGTATCTTGGAGAGCTGACATGGTGTCACAGACAGCAGACTCACTGCCTCAGTCCATGCTGACTAACGAAAGGCTGCGGAGCGTTAAAGCATGCACAGGAGCATCTGACTCGCACTGAAAGTGGCAGTTATGGCTGCGGGGTCATGTCCTCCTCCGGACACAGGTGTGTAAAGCCAACACATGATACTCCAAGGTCCCTTTAGCTGCAGTCAGGTCAGGGGACCTCACCCCACTGAACTCCCAGCACTGCGGGTCACAGGTCACTTCCACAGCTCCGTACTGTCAATGTAATGCTGTTATAGTAACTGCCACCTCCACACAGCCTGGGAAACGACAGAGCTTTTAGACTGTTCTGCTCCACTGTAGAGTAATTCCCAGATTTCCCCGTCTCACTTTACATTCATTTATCTCCTTTTCAGCATTTGAAGTTGAGATTGGTGTGTTCACAACACCAGCTCACAACACCAGCATGATGATTGATTCCCCATTAATAGTTAACTGCTCTGTTAGCAGAAAAGCCTTTAATGCATCGCTGATAAGCTTCACCGCTGAAGACGTTAAGCAGCGTAATGCTGTTAACGTGCGCTGCGCTGAGGCAGTATGAGCTTTTTCATCCAGACTCTGTGATTTTTACCAAAGTACCAAATTCCTCAGGAGGCAAATACACGATTTGGTGTGTTTGTCGAGACTTGTTTACTTGTTTATGTGACGGAGACACCGTCAGTCCTCCTCCTTCCAAAAGCTGAGAGGCAACCAGTTAAGACACAGATCCCATGTGCAGGACATCAACAGAGTCCAGAGGCCCTTGCTCATTTAGAGCAGTGCAATATGACCAATATATCTTATAATGTTATATTGGACATATTTTCTATAAATTCAATGAAAATTCCACATGGGATGGTCAATATCTTCTTACAATATACAATATTGGTATGGTAATATACTTCTTACAATATATTATATTAAATATAATGTTGGTGTAACAACATTATAACAAATCGTTTCCATCTTGCGTAGGTAGTAGTGCTGATGTCTGATGTGGACACAGATGGGGCAGCAGTTAGGAGAAAGAATTACATAAACCAGTTGAAATTCATTTACATTTTTAAATTCGGTTAACGATCTAATCACCTGTAAAGTGTATACTGTGCTACAGAAGCAATACAACATGTTTAATGGTCAAAGTTGTATGAATATTTAAGGTAGACTGATTCATTTACAGCATGAACTGAAACATTGAGTACTGCATAAAAAAACATTCCACCTTAATAGTTTGTGGTCGCTGCCAGTAGACTTTCAGCAGCTGTTGCTGTGTTACTAGCTAATGCTGACAGGTACAAAAAGAAATAAAAGTTTGTTCTATGTTTTCATTATGACCATAACCTGTGTAAACCGTTCTTCAAATAAGTTACTTTTTTCTGTCTCGTGTTTATGCTCCTCCATATGTGTTTGCCTGCTGCACACGCACAGTGCGGGAGAAACCTGCCAAAAAGACCGGAATTTCCGATGGAATGATAGAAACAAAATCAATAGCATCGTATTACATAAATATTAAATATCGTCATATCGCAAAGCCATTGTCAGTCGGCATTGATTAGCTCATGTGCTGCTAATGTTTTTTATTTTCTCTCTGTCTCTTTCTCTGTGTGTGTTTGTGCATGATTTGTACTAACAGGGCACATATTCATCTCTCTACGATGACTGATAATGTTGTTGTTCACATTAAAAGTGCCACATACTGTAGTTCCGTGACAAATTAAAGCAGAGACCTGGGGAGTAAAGTCTACAACTTTCACGTCCACACTGCTGACCAATCGTGCTATAAAGCAGCAGTAAATGTTGAATTGTTGGTTTTAGAAAGGTGCAGAAAATAGTCCGCAGACAATACATTTTTAATATCAGAATGGTGTGTATTTGTGTGTGTGTGTGTGTGTGTGTGTGTGTGTGTGTGTGTGTGTCCCCCTATCCAGTGTACAGTTTATCACCTGGTGTAATGTTGTCCTTTCAGCTTCGGGAGAAAACAGGAAACCTTGGTTTGATGGAGTGGATTTCCCTGACAATTTAGCTACTGTTGTCATCTAAGAATTAAAGTAAAGTAAAGTAAATTAAAGTAAAGCAAAGCAAAGCAAAGTAAAGTAAAGTAAAGTAAAGTAAAGTAAAGTAAAGTAAAGTAAAGTAAAGTAAAGTAAAGTAAAGTAAAGTAAAGTAAAGTAAAGTAAAATAAAAAGCTAAAAATTCAAACTGTGAGAAAACCAGTGGAATTTCTGATTCCCAGCTATGTAGCACTCTTTCATCAGACGCTTCCTTCTTTCAAAGCACACAGTTTATAACACAGCCTTGTGACTAGAGAGATAAGATAACTGATGACATCATTGGTGCTTTGTCAGACTTGCTGTGGCTCAGCTGAGTAAACTGATCTTCTAACTGGGAGACTCTCTTTCTGATAAGGCTACGTTTTAAACACACACCAGGCCCTTTAGACATCGGAAATTTCAAGTTATCCTTTTAACCCCGTGGTTCAGATTATACTGTATGAGATCTCTGTATAGGGTCTACATGATTTTGAAGCTATGTGTGATTAGCATTTGTAAAATTTGGTCACATGATGACATGTCTCTCTGGCCCGAAAGCAATTGGATGGATGGAGTGCCACTCTTAATCGTGCCATATTTTCTACCTGTCATTAGATGTCTTCAAATAACCACACATATTGATGATAATAAACCTGCTGCCCTACTGGTATAAGGTAGGGATCCTGTAAAACCAGAACTCCAGTAGATGTAATGATTGACAGCAATCCAACCTACATTTTGCATAATACAAATAGATTTGTTCCCATATACCAGCAATAAGAAAGAGAAGTACCAAAAACATGAATATACAGTATGTTCTGCAGCACATGCATCATATGAGAGATGAATAACTACTGGCAATCATAAATCTGGCTGTAATACGATATCCAGTGGGGCACCAAATGTTTAGCCATCAGCAGTAAAAACACTAAGACATGCTTTTGTTGCACATTTAGGTTTCAGGCCTGGATTTTGTCAGACACTGATGTGTTCCTGACATTTATATTTGGCTCCTGGACACAGAATTATAGATGTGTTTACAGCTGTACAGTTTGTCTGCTGCTTGTGATGGATCTGACTCCTCAAGGACTCAAAGTGCAGCTCCACAGTAAGATGATTTAAATATCATTTTGCTTTTCTCCTTTGTTGAGTTGTTTACACACTAGCCATAGAAAGAGGCATGACACACAGGGCCGATGTCAAAAAACATTGTGTTGAAGACCAGCTTCTATATTGGCTCACGCTGCGTTTTGTCTGGGCTGACAAAATGCAACACGCTGCGAAGACGACAGCTGACGAGCTCGTAATGCTGCACGTTCTGTGCTTGTGTTAAAGGAAGACCAGGGTCTGCACACCACTGTCTATCACCGCAGATGGTTTATCGTCTGACAAGATGTTATCAACTGTACTGACATTGATAATCTCTTACAACCGTACAATCCGAGGGGTCTCCCTCCCCAACTTAACAGAAAAGCTGGTGATCCAATATGACTAGTGCCAATGGCTTTGGACGCACCGCAAAAACTAAGCTAATGGACATGCACCAATGTTGTGTGAAGCCAATGGTTATTGGCTTGTTGCATCACAGCCTTAACATGAACAAATAAGATGCTGTGGATTTACTGGTGATGGTGAATTTGCACTAAACAGATACGGAAAGCTGGAGTTGCTGGTCAGTGGGCTGCTGCTGATTGAGTTTGTCCTGTCAAAACAAGCAACGACGAGGCTGATCTTGGAAAGTGGTCAAAAAAGTTTTTTAATTCTCCGCTTTTAAACTTGCATGACAGCCAAAATGTAGATGTCAATATCAGGTTATGCTATTTAACACTAAATAACTAAATAACAGTTTCCTGGATGAAGAGTCGGCTGCAGCTTTCAGTCAGTACAAACATACAAACACAACAGTCTTTCCACCAACTATCACAGATTGCTAGACAGTGTGGAAGTGGCACACACGTGATGACTGAGGAAACTGGGAGCAGCACACTTAACAACTGGTCAGGAACAACATTCTGGAAATGGACACAACCCTAAATCCTACATGAGTCGAACATTCTCATGTGCTCTTGTGCCAAATATGGCAACAAAAGAGATCTTACATTTTTTTTAACTTAATGAGAAATAAAACAGGATACTCATAGATGTAAAAAACAATGCAGACTATAGAGCCTATGGGGCGGCTGTAGCTCAGTTGGTCAGTGGTTCGATCCCGCTACATGTCAAAGTGTCCTGGGGCAAGACACTGAACCCCAAAGTTGCTCCCGGTGGGTCAGGTGAGCACCTTGCAGGGCAGCCACCACCATCGGTGTGTGAATGGGAGCAACTTTGGATAAAAGTGCTATATAAGACCATTTATTTATTATTTTATTATTTTAGAGCCTACAGAGGCAAATCAAAGCACAATAACTATAAAACATTGCTACATTCAGGTGAAGCTGTATTTACTGTAGGACTGTGGGTATCAGCTGCTGATACTGGTTGTAAATTTTTAGAAAGATCTTATCTGACTGTCACAACCAAATCACACTCATAATCAGCTGTACAGTCGTTAGGTGTGAGGCCGCCTTCAAGAAGACATCGGTGTCTGTTAACAAATAAATGGAAAGCTTGTTAAAATTGGAAATGACCTCTGCTTTACCATAACTGAAAGGCCTGACGCCCGAACTGTGAAATAAACTGTGAATTTTCTGATCCGTTCCACTGCTCCTTTGTAGGATGATATCATCTGTTTTATTTCTATAACTGTTTGTTTTAATGTATTGTATGTTTATGTTGTAATGTATAAAACTGGATTCTTTTGTTAATGAGGCCTCCAAGACCAGTGGCAGAGGAAATTCAGCCCATGAGCCAACTTTGGTATATTTTGAAAAATATAATACGTACACAGTGTTATTTTCAAAAATAAATAATAAATTAAACAAAATGATTTGAAGACACTACAAATGTTACAAAACACAACACATTGTGTGTAGTTGTAGTTGTAGTATAGTACCAATATGCAGCAAAGCTAAATGCTGAAAGAACCTAGTTTTTGTAGCCAGACTTTTTGTTTTACTTAATTGTTTTATAAACAGGTCATTTCTAATACAAATTTTAAGTATTCTACTAGTTGGAATCTTGTTTGTTAAACTTTCAAACTATTATAGTTTAAAAAAACTACATTTTTTATATAGTTTTCATAACTTTCAATGAATGTGCTTGTTCTATAACCATTAAAGGCAAAGTCAGTTAAATATTAGTAATTACATCTTGTTCCTGCACATGAAAGTGCAAAGTGCGGCAGCAGTGTAGCTGCTATTCATTTTTCATAATGTGTCATTTATCACTGCTAAGCTATCTTCAGCTCTCTTAGACTTAACTTTCTGCTCCTGACGTCTGTCTGTCTTCTGGCCTTTGGGGGTTTCTTGGTGCTTGTATGGACAAAGGTATGGCTGACTTCCATGCAGGAGATGGAGAGTGCTAGTGCAGGACAAGGGCTAGAAAGAAACTAATTAGCCATATCAGATGCCAGGGCCACAGGGTGGACTCACTGATTCAATCCCCTATGAGGCAACATTTGCCAAAGTATCCTTGAGTAAAAATACTTCACCTGTTCCAAAAGCACAAGACTTGGCTCATCCTGAACTGCACAATGGGGATTTCCAAAAGAAGACAGGTCCCGTTTCCCCCCCCTTCACTGTTCAAAAAGTTGAAAAAAGTCGCTTAAAAAAGTCACCTACTGCATTATAAAAGTTATTTTCACTTTCACTGCTTCTCCTGTTTAGGGCCCCAGCTGTCACTGGGTGGGGTACACCCTGCACAGGTCGGGCACTAGGGGGAATTGCTTAACTTGCATGTCTTTGGACAATGGGAGGGAGCCGGGAACAAATCCGAGTACCAAACAAGCACAGGGACAACATGCAAACTACACAGAACGGCCACAGCCAGGGGTTCAAACTGGTGACCCTCTAACTGTTAGGCAGCAGCTCTAACTACTCCACCACCATGCAGCCCACTATTTAATATAATGGCTTGCTAATTTACTGTAGCTCAGAGATAAAAACCAAGTATATTATATATTATGTTATCATAGAGTATCATATAATAATAACCAAGTAAATTTCCTGTGTATGTACTCACGTGCACCTCAGACACATGTGCATGGGTTTACTGTGGCTCGTTATTCTTGCTCATCATATCTAGTTTTTCTCAGTTTAGGATGATGATCAGAGTTTCTTTAAGTTACTATTCTTTTGTAACCATAGTCAGTGTTTAATGTGCCAAAAAAACTGAGATGATAGGAACAATCCAGGTTATCTGTGTATTCTCGGACAATTCTACGATCCTACAAATACTGTGCATGGCCTGCGTTTTTTGCTTACAGTAAATGGTCATTATGCATCTAACAGACTGAAATGACATGTATCTCTGATACACCTTACTAGTATTTTATATAAAGGCTGGAGCAGGCTTATTTGTGCAACCAGTGTTGGGCTCATTATTCAAAAAATGCTATATATTACTCATTACTTGTTACGGTTCAATGGTTTTAATTTTATTACTTTACTTATTACTCCGATTACAGAGAGAGCGAGAACATTCAGGAGGACCAGTAATTACTGATAATAACTAACAGAACGCTCATCATTTCCTGACCTTAATTAAACATGTGGCAAAGTTAATAACATGAGTTGTCGGTGTTGTTGTGCAAAGACCGTGACATAGCACCACCTTTGTTTGTGAAGCAGCATCTTTCCATCGCACTGTGACTTTATCAACATGCACAAACTAAACAGCAAATGTTAATATCTAGCGTCCAGTCAAGAGCTCCTCAAGGATTCTCAAGAGAAATCAGTAAAGAGTCTGCTAACCATGTGCTAACTGTATTTATATTCAATTTTTTCCTAAATGTTTCATACTTTGACTCACGTATCTATCTAACGGATGCTCTCTCCGTTCACACACTGTAGAAGCTGGAGTTGTGGTGACTAGCAGCAGGTGAGGTATCATGTAAATCAATATGCTCACTCAGACCTGATGCAAATAGACCAAGGGTTAATCAGAGCCAGTGCAAACAAAGACAGTAGCACTGGCAGCAGCACAACGCTCCAACCAAAAAAACAAGCAGCTGCACCACACAGTTTTAGACATTAACAGACCCACTTGGTCCCAAAAATTAAGTTTGTATACAACTAAACTGTAAAGATGAAGATGTTTTTTACAGTATTGCCATTAAGCCACATTATGTTTTCTAGGAACATACTAAGAATATACAGTGATACTGAATATATCAATAACATGTTACCAGACAACATCTTTTTCAACATATCCAATTGGATTTCTGCTTAAATATGTGATCTTGCATTAAAGCATCAAGTCTGTGGGAAAATAACATTACTAAATCAATTTATGGTTGTGTTTAGGCAGTTACAGAAGGGTCAGTGAAAGGTTGATGGCTGGTTTAATAAAACAAACAGTAAATGTACATGTACAACATGTGTTTAATTAGTTTTAATAAAAGCAGCATTTAATTCACAACAAAATGATTATCTCATTTTGCAGTTTGCTTGACCAACATCAAGACCAGCATCAAGCAACAGTGGAAGAGAATTTGGGCCTGTCGTGATTCAGCTCTTTCTGACTGGGCCCACTTTGCATTCTAGTGACAGAGTGGACCATTGAATTCTGAATCAGGACCTGCTGTCAGTTGGGAACTAAGCGATACTGTATCCACAACTTCAGGTTTCAGTTGGATTAGTCTCATTATTTCTATTATGAGGACACCGAGCCTAACAGACATTCACAAATTCATGACTTCATGGAAAATGTGAAGGGTGAACTAGGGTCATTAGCACAACTCTGTACATGAAGTGAAGAATGTAAAAGTGGTGAATGTGCACTACACAAACACACACATTATCATAAAAAATGCTACTGTCATATTGATTTCACTGTGAGATTATAAAGTCACATCTAGACTATTTGACGACTTTATTTAGAGAATCTGTTGGTCGCTTGTTTACTGTGCAGTGTCATCCACCTGGTATCTCTTATTGAACCCATTAGTGCCAAAACAAGACAAGTAAATCCTGTTACTTCCTGCTGAAGTCTAGCTATTTCAGAAAGCATGCACTCTGTTAAAGGCCAGCCATTTCCCCAGGGTTAGTGATTTCAAGTGGAGAAATGACTACAGCTCTTGGCTTTAGCTGAGGCGCAGAGACACCACACCACATAGAACCAAAACCAAGGTAGTTTTTCATCATACAGACTTAAAATATGTGGTTAATTATTACCATCCAAATAGGATATAACAATGTATTGTACTTGACTGTGTAAATGCAATTAAACATTGATTCTTTTTCACTGCTGAAAGTCTTCTTTTACTTCAACTTTAAAATCCTCAGTCAGAAATTCTGGTATCATCTTCAAAATACACTACTATTAGGTGTGTCAGCGCACACAAACGGATGGTGGTAGCTGCTGTGCAAGGTGCTCAACTGAACACTTCGACATGTAGCCAGGAGCTGGGATTGAACCACTGAGCCTGGGGACCATGGACGACTGCCTTACCAACTGAGCTGCAGCCGCCCCTTCTCTACTTGCCATCACTGTATGGCCTCAGGAACACCAGAGTTCACCGTGCAATCCACAAATGCAAGTTACAGCTGTGTCTTGCAAAGAAGAAGCCACATGTGAACATGATCCAGAAACCCAGCCGTGTTCTCTGGGCCAAAGCTCATTTCAATTGGTCTGATGCAAAATGGTCAGATTTTGGTCAGATGAATCAAAATTCGAAATTCATTTGAGAAACTTTGGATCCCATGTCCTGCAGACAAAAGAGGAGACAGACTATCCAGCCTGTTATCAGCGGACAGTTCAAAAGCCTGCATCTCTAATGGTGTGGGGTTGCATTATTGTCTATGGTGTGGGCAGGTCACACATCTGCTAAATCACATACTGCATCCATCACAACTGCATGGCTGTGCAGGAGAAGAGTCCAGGTGTGGAACTGGCCTGCCTGCAGTCCAGAGCTTTCACTAATAGAACACAATTGGTATATTATAAAACAAAAGATCTGGCAACAAAGACCAGGATTGTTGAGCAGCTAGAATCCTACATCAGGCAATAATGGGACAAATTCCTCTTCTAAAACTCCAGCAACTGATCTCCTTACTTCCTAGATCTTTCCAGACAGAAGAGAGGATGCTACACAATGGTAAACATCGCCCTATTCCAACTTTGTTGAGATGTGTTGCTGCCATCAAATTCAAATTGAGTTAATATTTTTGTATGTCTCAGTTTCAACATCTGATATTTTCTTTTGGAAAAAAAAATGGATTGATGACATTTGCAAATCATTGCATTCTGTTTTTATTTACGCTTACACATCCTCCCAACTTGTTTGGAATTGGGGTTGTAAATGATCTGCTTCCTTCATTTAAAAAACCTTTTATAAGAACATTAAACAATCAAGTGCGTAACAAGTGCATATTTGCAGATCCCTTTAAATTAGGTTTGCTGTATATACATATTTTAATATCTTTTGTGTCTGACTTGTTCACGAAAAATATTTCCTAACTATTTCAGGGAAATATATTTTTTTAATACATTGTATTGTGTAAACATCATCTCTAGGAGACAGGGTTGCCACATGGGGCCAACACAAAGTATAACCCAGGTGATGAATCATTCATAAATTAAATAAGATGCTATTATTAATAGATGCTGTACAGAGCCATTTATAGAGTTATATCCCTGTCATGCAGATAAATATGTATTCTGCCAAAGCTTATAGACAGCTTCAGCTACACTACCCACATTCCCTGTCAAAGTGCTCATAGACTTCTGAGGAAAATATACAAAACGGAAAATTCCAGTCACCTCGCAGAGATTGGTTGCTGCTGACACAGAGCGAAGAGCGGCAGCCAGGAAAACAGTGGGAAAGAAATATAACACTTTTAAAGACAGTGATGTTGATTCAGGGCCTATCGGTGCAACCAGCAGTACCACTCTGGGCGATAACAAGTGCAGGACGCTTGTGTGGAGTGATGTGCCTTTGCTGATCTTGATTGTCACAATCAACCAAAAGTGAAAAGTATAAGATGTTCTGTGTGGAAAGACATGCAACTCCCACGCGTGAGAAGAACCTCTCATCTCGCTCTGCCTTGTACTGGCTGCAGTTCCTGCTGTCTTCACCGTCTCCCTCACTTCATCCCCTTAAGCTCTCTCTGTCGGTTCACTTTATGACTAATGCTGCACTCTCATTACCCAAAGTCCTGCTGTCGACTCTGCCGCAGCTTCATCCGCACTCCCTCTCTGTCTCTCTTCTCGCATTTCTGCCCACTCTCTATTATTGCTTTTTTCTGTTTTGTATTTTTATTCTCTTTAGATGTCATTCTTTATGCGACTGACTGAGACACACACACACACACACAAGCACATGCCCCAAGTGAGACATCAGAGACAAGTTTTGCTTCAAAAAAACACAATGCCTGTATGATATTTAGACAAAATGGTGACTTGGAGTAAAACCAGGTCTTTATTATGATATATACTGAATTTCATCTTTTACTTTTTGCAAAGGCAATTGAAAAACATTAAGATGAATATACAGCATTGAGGAGTGAACCATTTCACACAGATTCAGACAACCAGCATGTCCCTTGTAGCCACTAGAAGTTCTGACATTTCACTTTTTATATGAAGCAGCTGTACAGTGTGTATTTTACATCTCTGATTTCTTTCCCAAAATGCAATTTATATGCGTGTGGTAAAGCTTGAAAACGGTTTCATATGACCATGGAAAGCTGCTGAAAATATTGCATCATCCATAAACTCTTCCTATTTAGTGGTAGGGCAACATTAAATTATTTAAAGACTAACGGCTTTAAAAGTCTCCTACTCTGAGAAAATATACCTGTTGGTTCTCTCATTGAGAGACAGATGCTAAGGCTGATGTCAGTTTCAGAACACAGTTTGCTTTATGCCAGGTTCAGACTACATGATACAAGCCTCATAATAAGTGGACCCAAAAGACGCAGCGTGGACAGAAAACAGTCATCAATTGACGTTCGTGGTGTCCTTAAACAAGAGCGTTTAGTTTCAACGGCTCCATTGAGCTGCTCAGTGGCCATATGTCAAACTGTGGTTGTACTTGTGTGAATGTGTAGCAGAGTGATTGTGATCAGAGCGTTCCTGCAAAAGAGAGCGAGCCTCTCGGTACAATAAAATAAACAATAAAAAAACATTAATAATATTAATAATTATAATGTCTCAAAGTGGACACAACCGTTAATTTAAAACTAAAATACGAAAAAGCTTAATTACCTGTTTAAGGATGAGTAACTCTTGTCTGGACAAATATATAAGCACATATCTAATTGGTTACTGCACTGTTTATTAATGGCTACAACAGCAGCATATCTTGCACATATTGCAGATGTACACACAGTGATGGTGCATGAATCCCAGTGACCACTCTACTTGTTCTTCGCCTTTCCTATTCATTTATAACTACATCTCAGCATCTCCGAAATACGGTAGCACAGTCCCCACTATTTAAAATAAATACAAAATTAGTTTCAGATAAGTGTCAGTCTGATCCAGATGTATTTAGAAAGCTGTTAAATGAATAGGTGTAACATGAGTAAAAAAAAATAAAAACCCTATTTGGAACCACCTTGGTAAAAGTCCACAAATGATAATTGAAATGGTAATTTTGTGGAGGCTAAAATGATTTGCATCACTCATCATCAGGTAAAGTATATATGGTTATGTAAATGCATCAGGCTACGTTGAGGCTTATTCTGTTCATTAAATATTAGTCTGTTAGTAGAGATTATCACTCTGGCCCATCACTCTTTCTTAACAAGGCCCTGAGTGGTTTTAAAAAGAAAAGGGCCTGTTTGTTTGGTGCAACAAGCTCTGGAGCCCCAGGCTGTGTTTACTGCTGACAATATCTACATGGCAGAATAAGTATAATGGGTTCCTGAGTGACTTGGAAAAGGCTGCCAGAGAGAGACAGTCCTTTTTTGTGTGTGTGGTTGTTTGCCTATCAATTAGAGTGTCAATTAAATAAATGTGTTTGGGCTCCATCTTGCCGCTGGCACAGAACAAAGCTGTCTAGAGACACACCTACAGGAGTTTCCCAGCCAAAATCACTTTCAACACATTCCTGCTCAATAAACACGATCACAAAGAGTTACTGGGCTCTATGTGGGACTGAGACGTCTAACAGCCAAACCACACACGGACTTTTTGTTCCATCAAATAGGGAGCTTAGCTCAAAGTTTCAAATGTTTACTGCATTTTAGTCACTGTAGCAGAAACATGTCCTTGATAAAGATTCAATCCCAGGCATAACATTCATTTAACAGGTTCGACTAAACCACCAACAGAAACCACAAAGGCCTAAATATCATCTTTTATGTGAATAACGGCCGTATTCATATAGTCCGCATGTGTTGCAATAATATTGCAAACCAGACGTCGGCATATTTAAGGATGGTCGTTTTAGAAATAAGGAAGAAGCTTAATACTTTCCCTTAAAAAAAGTGTCAGATATTAAAAAGATATTTTGACAGGACTTTATGTCTCGACACCTGGCTGCAGTCCTTACAATCTATTTGATTTAAGAATGTGTTTTTTCAGGAGCTGTGGTTCATTCAGTAGGAGGAATTACCTTCACCCCATAGCGTGAGTGTTTGGATTTATCACAGATAATATGTTTTTGGTGTCAACAGCATGTGACACTGCTCCTCACCCGCCCATGTCGCTTCAACCACTACAACTTCTGTCTGTCCCAACACATTTCTATACCCCCACATAATTTTGGGCATATCTGGTGCCAATTAGGTAATTATTCAAGGCAACCTAGTGACCCCTCACTTCTTAAAAAGTCTCCAGGTTTCTCCAATATTTCAGGCCAACCTCAAAATTACATCTTTACAGAGACTCTACTGAAAAAGAACAGACCTTGCAAAATGTATTTGTGTATTATGCATTAATTTTCTAAGCTTTAAATTCTTCTGCCCCTATTAAATGTACTGTGACTAAACAGCACTGTTGTACTCTGACTTGAGCTGATCTGCTGTAAATGGTTGAAATTGAAAATAAACAGGATGAGTCAAGAAGAGTGCTCTATGTGTTGTCTGTACTCAAGAGGACCAGCTGTAATGTAAAGGGCCACACAGGGTCACATGAACATATAAACCCCTTCAGCTGTTAGAGTCAGAGTGGTGAGGGGGGGGATCAGCTAGGACGCGTGGCATCTGTGGATCAGTGAGACAGAGGAAGTCAAACAAGCATTAAAGTCTTACCCTCTAACACAGTGAGCTTGGCGCTGGTGTTGATCTCTCCCACACTGTTGGTGGCTGTGCATTCATAGATGGCTTCATCGCGGTGGGTCCTCAACGGCTGGATACGCAGCACAGAGCCAGAGCCATCATCAAACTCAATCACCTGGGCAGATGACAGCATAGGAGGATTAACGTAATCGTCTGTGACTTATCCATTCAAATTAATGTCCGATGTTCTCCTCTCTGCTGCAGACCTTACTAAACAGTTTTTAACTCATGAAAATTCCCAATAAAGTTGGAAAGAGAAGTACTTGTAAAAAATACAGAGCCTCTGAATTTGTCAAAAAAAAAACAAAAAGCAGTAGTTTGGAGTAGTCCCCCATACTGAAAACACTGCTTTTGATGGGTCTTGTGATGAAACATATTCTAAATCGTACAAATATGTTACACAGTCCCTTCAGGAAAATGGACCTACCCAAATTTGACCTGTCCTTGAATGCATCACATCATATGTTCTAAAATATGTGCTGATGCTTTCTCATTGTAAAACCTGCACATAGAGGCAAATGCTGGATCCACATATGACAAGATAAGAGCGAATCATCGGATTTTAGAAATATGCAGAAAATATGCAGGATATTTGTTGCATCCTTTAATAGGGGTCGAAAGTCAGTGGAAAAAGTTTCAGCTTAAAATTATGCAAGGCAATTCCCGGGTGTTAACAGTTTTGCACCATTTACTACAACATAAAGTCATGACACTTTTTCTACCATCCTGCAGGCAAACATAATCAGACCATCGCTGAAACTCAGGAAAATAACAGTGACAGAGTAGCATGCATCACAAGTGCTAAGATCAGGGTGAGGGATAAAACCACAAAGCGAAGTATGTTAGTCTGTTTGCAGTTGAAGTGGGCAACAACCCTAATTTTGGGAGACATCCTTCACACATCACCGCACTTGCTGACTACTAATGGTTGACTAACAACATAAATGATTATAAAAAACATTGTACAGCAATGGTAGATTTTAAATGTGGCAGAGCTTTTTTTGGCAGTCGTTTGCTAAGGTAGGCCGACCATGTTCTCACGGTATCTCTTCTTGAAAAGCATGCACCCACATTAATGCCTCCTGGTGGTTTTAATGATGTGGTTGACAGGTGTCAGCGTGAGAGAAAAGTAATGTTGGCCATGATCAACAGGTTGAACTCACAGAGCGTCACAGCTTGCTGTGTAGCTGCAGACAGATTTGAGTCCATAATTGGCTTGTTGGAAACTACAGCTGATACTGATTCTCTTTTGTTATTTTGGACTGTCGGGTTACATGGAGTACATGCTCGAGATCCATGTAGGTTTTCATCAGCGTGAAAGAACCTGATGAGTAGCGGTGATCGTCATGCAGGCTGAACAGCTGGTGGTCAAAGGTTAATCATGCTGCAGTGCTCATGGTGGAGTTACTCAAATTAAATTGCATGAAGAAGACGGTTTGTTTACTGAATTGTGTCGCAAAGGGTTTGAAATATTTCTTTCTACAGCAAAACTCAGAGAACCTCTCAAGACAACAACTCTTTAATTGACAAAAAAAAAAACACACACATACAGTTTTACATTTTTAACTAGGCACTGTAAGACATCACATGAAATTAATAATGTATTATCATAGTGCATCTTTCTACCAATATACTGCCATGACCATGTGTAATTCTTAGTCATAAATCGAATGAGTTCAGAAAAGTAACACTGCTTCTTTATAAAAATGATTATATTCATCCTGCCCCTGGACTCAGGGATGGTGTTTGGTTAAGAGTTTCACCCTTTTCTCTCAATACATAATGCTGATCATAATAGCTAAACACCAGATGTTCCCCATTGAGATTCTACGATTTTGTCACATAACCCAATGATAAAACTGTTGATTCATAATGATTGACGTTGTCTACAGAGGAAGAAGGATGAGTCTTAAAAACTAACGCTATCCCAACTTACGAGCAGCACCATCATGTTGTAGGGTTGTTTTGCTGCATGGGAGAATGGTGCACTTAATAAAACGAAGAAGAAGCTGGTGTGTTCATCTGAAGACACCAGCCAAAAAGCTACACAAAGAATGGATGCAAACTAACTGAGCATTCTGACAAAAATACTCCATAAATCTAAAAAGCTAATGAAAACAAACAAAGAAATACAACTGCAAAATAATAAAGTGTCCTATTAATTAAATTTACAAAGAGTATATTGATAATTATTTTTGTGAAGTTTTTGATTGTAAACCTGGAGGTTTTTATATAAAACTAAAAACTAATAAATGTGACTGTATCATTATGAGTTAAACACCTGTAAAGATCATTAATTACTGTACATTTGTTGCCATAATGATTATCATCAGTAAGGCTTAAAATACACAGTTTTCTGAGTGGAGTACTTTTTATTTGGTAGTTTTAGTAAAATGTACAAAATACACTTAAGTGGGGAATTTGTTTATCCAAGTACTTACATTTTTACTTGAGTTTTGAGTTTGTCCTGACCCACAGCTGACCAGCTGAAGCAGGATGTACAGAATACAGTGATGAGCATGAGTGGATAAGAATTATGTGGAGGACTATAAGGATGTTGAAGGTATAACAACGCAGAGGTCAGGACTCAGGGCTTATATTGCTGGTAAGAATCACATTTTTGCGCTAATGAACGAGCTACAGAGCTGCATGCTCTTCCTGGTAGGAGGTCTGTCCACCCCTCACAAACAGGGACGCCATCAGTTTGAGTAACACTTAGTCCTAAGGAAAAACATCCCTATTAATCGAGGGATATGAGCACATTACACAGGAGAGTAGAGATCTTGAAAAAGGAGAAAAGATATTTCTAGCTATCAGATCACTGACCACAAAAAGAAGTGTTTTTGAACAGCCGGACTGTAAGACAATCTTAAACCAAGGTCCAAATATACATTTCCACCAGGAAATGGTTAGGGACAAGTCTCATCCGGGTCCATCTCCAGCTTTAATGTGCTTAGGCCACATTGTCAGAGAGTTTTATTTGATATAAGAATAAAATATTTGATATAGAAATTTACCAAGGGTGAAGCAAGACATTCAATTGAAGAAACTGGGGAAAAACAGCAGTAATAAACCTACAAATACATGCACCTTTTCTACAAATTACATCTATAAGTAACTCACTGGCAATAAGATAGCTCTTTATTGATGCCCCAAGGGAAAGTTAGGAATAGAAATCTAGAATGTAGAGTGAACAGCAGAGATATATGGTGTGTGGTTGTGTGAGGAAACCACACCGAATGTCCGTACTAGACAGTGAGAAAATCAGTGTCATATATGAAAAGGTCTATACAAAGCATATGTACAGAATGTAAATGAAAAGAAGAATTCTAGAACAGGATTAGAACAATATCAGTGTGTTCTGGGTTGGTGGCTGAATATTGGGAACAATGGTACTGCCATAACTGTTTTTAGCTTCCAAGGAAAGAGAACGTGACATTTCAGATTTGCAAAATGACTATGAGATTAAGATCGAACTAAAGGCCAATTCATACTTTGCATGTGGCTCCTGACAGATCTGTAGACAAAGACATGTTCCACACATGCAAACTTCAAAACATAATGGCAAATGTAAGACCGTAACAGTGAGAAGACCTCCTGTGTTTGTCTGAACAACTTAGCAAAATGAAGGCCTTTAGGACTACAAACACATGTTTATATAGGTTTCAATGGTCACAGGTCACACTGCAATATGGAAAACGAGGGTCACATGGCCAAAAGGGTAGTTCAAATATGAATAATGCTGACATTATTACCCCACTGGGCTGTCTGGCAATGTTGTGGCATTACCATGTATGCTAAGGTAAATTCCCTTCACCCCATCTTTGTTATATTGTACGTACTGGGTTCTGTCATAGATACGAGAAAGTGTGGTTAATAATTAATACTAGGTGTATGAGCCAACCAAGGGGGTTAGTTTAGTTACTTGTTTTATGTAATGTGTGTTTGTGATGTGTCTATGTACTGATGATGTCTTTAGTGACATCATATGGCTTTGATAGTTGGCCTTTGTAGTTTACCTTTAAGTTTGTTGATCAGTGGTCAAGGAAACAATGCAATGCTAAGGGTTTGTTAAGGAGAGATGCAGTTTTTAGCTCAGCTACTGAAGCAGAGGAACTCTGACTGAAGTATGTGCTGAAGAGTTAGGAGCGTCAGATTCGAGTAAGATCACCTCTACATTAGTAAGAAACCTTCTCTACACGGGCTAAGCACTACTAAGAGACTGATGGAAAGAAGGGTTGCTTCAGATGTTCATCAAGACAGTGTGATGGACCAACAGGCAAAGCCAAGCAGCGAAGCCACTGAGGAGGCCTCACAGGTGGTACATGAAGATGCTTTGCGGAGTCTGAAGAACAAAAGAAAAGCCAAGTTAGAGCAGCTGCTGCAAAGGAGCTACAAAGGAGCAAGATCCACCAGTTCATGGATGAAGAATGCTATTCGGTTGTGAAGGACAGGATGTTACCAGCGTTCTACCAGCTGCTTAAAGAGTTATGTGATATAAATGACTCACTCAAGGAAACTTACCAAGAGCGTAAGCTTGAAGCTGACATGAAGAACGATCAAGATTGGTTCGATACGAGGCTGTCTGCACTCAGGGGACGTGGCGACGACATTGCATGTCGGTTAACAGAGGTACGCCAACGTCGTGAGGAAGCACGTAAGACAAATCAGAGTGTTGGTCCCGAGGACAGTGTGTCTGTAGCATCCACAAGGAGATTTAGGAAATCTAGGACGAGTTCTGTAGCGTCTTCAGCTTCATCAGTACTCCTTAAGGTTGAACTAGAAAGGGCAGCTTTATTAGCGAAGGTTGAGGCTTTAAAGCAAAAACATGCTCTAGAGGAACAGGAAGCTAGGCTTAGGGCATTAAGGCTGCAGGAGGAGGCTAAATTTAAGGCAGAAAAAGAAGAATTTGAAATGAAGGCCGCTCTTGCAGCTGCTAACGCACAAAGTCAGATCATGAATAAACGTGCAGTCACTGAGTCACGTGGTCCAAATGTTGGCACTGATGACTTCCATCTTAGTCAGGTAAAGACGACGTACGCTGGGGAAGAGGTACCTGTTGTGGGTAGTGTGGCTGTTCAGATTGAAAGGGCAAGAGAAGAAGCCGTAAAGGGGCACAGATTAGGGTACAGTACAGATTACAGTGGGGAAGTAACGACTGGGGCTCGCGGCTATGATACCCAAGCAAGGGCTGTTAAGCAGCTTCCAGAATCAATGTTTAGTGGTGCTCAGTGTCAAACCGACCGTATTGAAGTTCTGGATAAACAACTCAGGGTTTATACTAACCCTCCTCAAGCGATTCCTATCTTTAGTGGAGATCCTTTAGACTATGATGTTTTCATCAAAGCATTTGAAAACGCGGTGAAGAATAGCGGGGGGGATGACAGTCAGCGACTCTATCTGCTGCACCAGCACACGAGAGGACAACCTAAGGAGATTGTGCAAAGTTGCTTTAGCATGCAACCAAGCGAAGGATATCACAGGGCCAGGTTTCTTTTAAAGAAGCACTTTGGTAATGAATATACAGTTGCAGCAGCCTACATGGAAAAGGTTTTGAATTGGCAGACAATTAAGGATGAAGATGGCAAAGCCCTATATTCATTTGCCCTTTTTCTAACCAATTGTGTGAGTTCCAGGGACTGTATGGCAGAGCTTAATACTACAATCAACATACGGACAATTGTTTCCAAGCTTCCATATGAGTTGAGAAGGATGTGGAGGGATGTGGCTCACGACCTGAATGAAAACCACAACCGTAGGGCTACGTTTGCAGATGTGGTCAAGTTTCTCACTGATGAATAAGAGAAATCACTGCATCCTTGCTATGGGGACTTAGGAAGACTTAAAGAACACTTAAAGGGGCCTGCAGCTGCGTTTGGGTGGCATGTGGCATGAAAAAGAGTTTTACCACTACTACAAAGCAAGTTACTACTCAAAGGGATGCAAGTATAGAGCCTGGTTTTAGTAAGACAAGCTCTTCCAATACCACCAAAGCCTCACCTGAGTCTTGTCTCTTTTGCCACGAGGGACATACATTCGACCATTGTCAAAAACTACAGAATACGCCTTACAAAGAGAAGATAGAGTTTCTCAGGAAGGAAGGTTTATGTTTCAGATGTTTAAAATCGGGGCATATGAGCAGGCACTGCCAGGAAGTGGTAAACTGTCAATTATGTTCCGGGACGCACAACAAGTTGCTGCACGTGAAGCCAAAGGAAAAGTAGTCCGTTGATCGTGACAATCCGGCAGTGTTCAACGAATTGGTGAACAGCAAACGTAAACAGAATTTCGATTACAACCCCGAGAACACCGAGCGCATCCTTGCCATCATTCCTGTCTGAGTCAAGCCAAAAAGGGCAACAAAGTAATCACTTCATATGCATTCTTGAATCCTGGCAGCACAGCTACGTTTTGCACAGATGAACTTCTTGATGAGCTGAATCTACGTGGGAAAAAGGTCAATCTTCTTCTTACAACCATGGCAGAAAGCAAAAATGTGACCAGTACTATGGTGACAGAGTTGGAGGTAGGCCACCTGAACTCAAACAACTTCATAGAGCTAAAGGAGGTTTTTTCACAAAAGGATATTCCAGTAAGCAAGAATAACATCCCGCGACAAGAAGATATAGATAAATGGCCACATCTTAAAGTAGTGCAAATACCTCTCATTGATGCAGGTATAGGACTGTTCATTGGAACTAATGCTGCCAAGATGATGGAACCAAAGGAAGTTATTCCTAGGGTCGATGAAGGGCCCTTTGCAGTCAGAACCATACTGGGTTGGACAGTCAATGGGCCACTAAAGGTGGATGGTTGCAATACAAACAGGAATAAAATAATGCAAGCTGTGTCAAATTGTGTATCTGTGGCCAAGCTGGAAGACCTGTGGAAACAACAGTTTAAATATGACTTTCCTGAGGATGGGCAAGAGGAAAAGTATGAGATGTCGAAGGCGGATGGATCGTCTGTTCATGGAGAGAGTGACGCAATCTGCTAGGTTGGTAGACGGTCATTACTGCCTTGATCTCCCATTAAAAGAGTTGAACATTAAAATGCCAAACAACCGGGACGTAGCAGAACAACGTGCTACAACTCTGAAGAGGAAGTTTCTCAGGAATCCGTCATTCAGGGCGGATTATATTACCTTCATGAATGATACAATCACCAAGAAATATGCGGTAAAGGTTCCAATTAAAGACCTTGGCCGCTGTGATGGGAAAGTTTGCTATATTCCACATCATGGGGTGTACCACCCTAAAAAGCTTAAGCTTTGTGTGGTGTTTGACTGTGGCGCATCATATCAGGGAACCTCTGTGAATGAGCAACTCATTCAAGGACCTAATCTTACCAGCAGAATAATTGGAGTTCTAACCAGGTTTTCTCAGGAACCGGTAACAATAGTAGCAGGTGTGGAAGCCAGGTTGCACCAGGTAAAGGTCTCGTCGGCTGACGCTGATCTACTCAGATTCCTATGGTGGCCAGACGGTGATGTTGGTCGACCAATGGCAGAATACAGGATGGAGGTACATCTGTTCGGAGCCACTTCGTCACCCAGTTGTGCTAGTTATGCGCTCCCCCGATGCGCAGAAGACAACACACATCTGTTCGATGATTGCACAGTAAACACAGTGCTACGAAACTTCTATGTAGACGACTGCCTAAAGTCCGTGGAGACTGTTGAAAAGGCTGAGTCTCTTTACCACAGTTTGAAAACTATGTGTCAGATGGGGGGCTTTAGGCTAAACAAATGGATCAGCAATGATAGGAGGGTGTTAGCAGCCATTCCAGAGGACGAGAAAGCGACAGAAATAATGGATCTAGACTTGGACAAAAATGCACTTCCAGTAGAAAGGGTATTGGGCGTGCAATGGTGCATTCAGTCTGATCAATTCAAGTTCAGGGTCGTTATTCAAAGTAAGCCCCCCACTAGAAGAGGGATGTTATCCATGGAGTTGGAACTACCACTGGAAGACTCTGTGTACTGGACTGACAGTACAGCAGTGCTAAAGTACTCAGCTTAATCCGGCAGATGGTTCATCAAGGGGACAGAACGTGAAAGCATTTCTGCGAAACAAGCTGTGGGTATCTGGACCTGACTTTCTTACACAAGCAGTCGGGAATTGGCCGCAGAACCCAGACTTGCAAGAGATTGATCTTGATATAGCTGATCCTGAAGTGAAAAGAAATGTCACGGTGAATGTTCTTGCAGTTGAAGAAAGCACTGATATAGTGCAAAGGTTGGTGGAGTATTACTCATCATGGCATGGCATGGCTTCTGAGGCTTCTGAGGCTTCTGAGGCTTCTAATATCGTCTAGAAGAAGAAAGGGGCTGTTACAAAATACCGTCCTAGATATTCAGCTTCGAAGGAAAAAGCTGAACTACAAGACAAGAAAAAAGAACCTAACTGTGGATGAGCCCAGGAATCGGAGTGAGACAGTGGTAAAGACTGATCTCCTACGGTGTGTTAAGTGCTGGCAACCTCTGGCACCAGAAGAAAGAAGAAAGAACACCATAGAAAAATAGTCATGGTGTTTGTGGATTATTGTTTTATTATTATTATTGTATTATTGTTTTGGATTTGGGCAAAGTAATTTAGTAATTGTTTCCAAAATTAAATGTCTAATATTGGAGCACAATTAGGACCCGGGTGTGTATGAGCCAACCAAGGGGGTTAGTTTAGTTACTTGTTTTATGTAATGTGTGTTTGTGATGTGTCTATGTACTGAGGATGTCTTTAGTGACATCATATGGCTTTGATAGTTGGCCTTTGTAGTTTACCTTTAAGTTTGTTGACCAGTGGTCAAGGAAACAATGCAATGCTAAGGGTTTGTTAAGGAGAGATGCAGTTTTTAGCTCAGCTACTGAAGGGTGTAAACGTGACACAGTAACTGAAGCAGAGGAAGTGATTACAAGAAAGGTGTGGACCAATACAAGGTAGAAGAAAAGGGTTCTGTGTGTAGCTGTAGAGGCACACGGTTTCTTACCGAGTTCTACGAGTTCTGCAAGTCCTGTGAGTTCAGGCATACTTTGGGAAACTTGTTTGATGAAACAGATAGTGTGTGTGCCTGTGAGATCACTGTGCTTAAAGTTGTATGTACAATTGATCCGTCGTTGGCTAAGTTGAGAAGCAAGTACAATAAATGTTCAATGTTTGCCTAACAACGATCTCTGGAGTGTGAAGTATGTGCTGAAGAGTTAGGAGCGTCAGATTGGAGTAAGATCACCTCTACACTAGGTGTAACTGTAGAATCCAGTTTCCATCCATTACTTCAACCACTTATCCTAGTCTACTGTCATAGGGTTATAAAGCTTATCCCAGCTTTCATCGTGTAAACCCAACTATATCCTATGAAGTCAATGGAGCAGATGCTTTAAATATTTGGCTCTGTCATCTTGGTCTTCTGACAACTGACTGACCTTGATGAAATATTCTTCTTTACCATTAATCAGTTAAAAGCTTGATTCCTCTGAAAAAAATCAAATATGTGTGAGACTTCATGTCTGCATTGGGAGGAGGTACACCCACCCCACACACAGGGTAGCCATCAGTTTGAGTAATGCTGAGCAGACAGGTGGAAGATAATTCCTATTACTCACATCGACATGAACCAAGTGTCTCCGTCTAAACCGGACTCACGTTGAGTCACTTCACTTGAAGTCATTTGGGTTTGCTGGCAGCTAATGAGCCTCCCTGCTGCTCCAGAGTCCTGCAGGGAGGCTCATACAGTGTGTGTTAATGTAGCTGCATGCATAAAATGTCTAGATTCTTGTCAGCTCCTCCACAGAAACACTGAAATGTATACAATATTCAGAAGGAGACACTGGCACAGTCGAGTCTAATCCATAGTTTGTGTATTATATCGAACAAGTAGCAGGTAATTTATCACATTCAATATTTTGTTCATTAGTTTTATGTGTTTTCATTGTAAGGAGCCACCTGGGTCCCTGTCAGGGTATGTCTAGTTTACACTCATGTACTTGGGAGTTCAAACTTGGCCAGTTAATCTCGAGAGTACAAACCTCTGAGAATGGGGACATGCAATATGCTCAATGTATAACTGGGCCAACAGTATCATGCTGTTTCCGGGTGATTGTGTTTCAACCCAATCTACTTTCTTAGCTATTTTTGTTATGAGTTTTTAACCATGTTGACTATTCTATTGCTTGTTTATTACAGTCCTGAACTCAAATTGCTGTGGATGGACATGGACCGATTATGTCAATTGCTGCCCTGTTTGCTCTTGACATCTACTTTACAAAAGGAACTATTTGGATGAACTGAAATATGGTTGAAATCTTAACATTAAAGATAGCAACATTATTTGGGACTATACACAGTGCTATGCTTATTAAGAGAGGGGCCCGGTGGCTCACTGGGTAGAGCATCGAGTTGGGATGTAGAAGGCCGTGGAATTGAATCACACCCCACCAGGTGTGGCCCCCACCTGGTCTGGTGTAGAAATATCATGCTAAAACTACCTGTGGATAACATTCCAGTATGGCTACGCCTGAAGCACAAGCTGAAAGTCATTGATCTATGCTTATTACGGCGTAGCCAATCACAAGGAGGGTGGCATTTATTTAAAGCATACTATCACGCTACAAAACTGCATCTGAACCCTGAGTCCTGTGTGTGGTTTAACTAAGAAAAACACTTTTTATCGTTAGAGAAATGTCATGGTTTTCTTTAAAGGTTAATGAAGATGTGTACATGGCTACAGTCTAACCAAGCACAGTGAGTGCTCAAACACAAACCGAGAAAAAATAGTTCCATTGAAGTCAGACAATCGGATCTTTTGGTGGAATACATTGGGGTACTTTTTATTAATATGTTCGGTATCAATGGATTTGCGACTTGCTGCTTAGTTAACTGACTCTGGAGCAGCTTAGCTGTGCAGTATAAGTTAGCGTGATGATCTAACCGATTAAAAGAGAAAAACTGAGGTAAGCCCAAGGATTGCTGGATAAGCCACAGTTTTAAGATACAGTTTTCACAGCCCTAAAGTCTGTCTTACAAGCACAAAGTCCCTCTCAGCTTTACTCTGCTCTTTCTTGTTCACTTCTGCATCTCTGATTATCACAACTGCTTTGAGTTAAGTTGAATTGAGTTGAGTTGAGTTTCTGTATCTTGCATGAAATACACTATATTGCCAAAAGTATTCGCTCACCTGCCTTTAGACCCATTTGAACTTTAGTGACATCCCATTCTTAATCCATAGGGTTTAATATGACGTCGGCCCTTTGCAGCTAAAACAGCTCCAACTCTTCTGGGAAGTGTGTGTATGAAATACATAATACACAGATGTTCTATCGGCTTGAGGTCAGGACTCTGTGCAGGCCAGTCAAGTTCTTCCACACCAAACTCACTCATCCATGTCTTTATGGACCCTGCTTTATGCACCTGAATTCATTTATTTGGATGGCTGAGCGAATACTTTTGTCAATATAGTGTATCTTGAAATATCTATCCACGACCAGTGCTTGCTTAGGTGATAAACTTTCTGATAACACTGAATATTCTCTTTTCAATGCCTCACACTCTGTGATGAAGACTCTCTTTCCCCCAGCACTGGACTGTGTTCTGCTCAGCACCATTTGTTTCTTCTTAGTTCCTTGTTGTTCTGTTCATGTTAGCCATCAAGTTTAGCAATTGAAGGCAACATCCAGTTAGACCATGTGCCTAGTTCAGACTCTTTAGTCGCAGGTTTTAGTGTCTCCAGCAGAGTTTGCTGCAGCATGTTGGTGACCATGCTAGTGAATTTACAAAGAGGTTTGACCTGCATTAGCCAGACTTTGAAGTAACTATTTCTGAGGTCAGGAGTATCCTCTGGTACTTTTTATACTTTGTCACATTAAGTATTAAGCCTCAGGTTAAAGTACTAGTCAATATGTTATCCAGTCAAATCGAGTACTAGCTTCCGTGTTTTTAAATCATGTTAAATGATTTGTGTTTTAGTATAGAAATTAACCTTATTCAAATGTTTTTAGTTTTGGCTGTAAACTTATTTTCGTTGTTTAATATCATAAACTTTGCATTGGTGAAGTTTAAAATAAGATAAGTTAAATTTCAGTAGTAACTTTTGGAACCTTTGGAGGTCTGAGACAAGACGTGTCTCATGGTGCTCTTACAGCAAAACCAACCTGACAGCCCCTGACCTGTCAGTGGCTCTATTAAACCTGTAGACACTGAACTCACTGTGATGTTGAGCCTCAGGTATTCTCATTAGAATGTTGCAACTAACTTAATTTCTGTTAAGTGGTCTTCAAACAGGCACTAAATGGAGAAAAGCTGCTATATAGGCTTTTGTGCAAGGTGGTAATTAGTAAATATTACCTCTCCCTGCAGTTCAGCCTCAGCTGCACATACATCCACCTGAGAGGCTGTAATTGCAAGTATAAAATGACAGCCAATAAGCTGTGCTGCTCTGTCTCTCTCTGTCTTAGACAAACACAACTGCAAAAAGCTAATGAGCAGTGAAGGTGTGAGACAGGGAGGTGCTGCACATCCACATCAGACAGGAAGCTTTGAGGCCAGTTCCTGAGTCTTACCTCAAAGCGCTGAGAGCTGACTTTCTTCCCTTTCTTCATCCAGGTGATGCGAGGTTTGGGCTCACCCACCGCCTGGCATACGAACGACGCCACTCCTCCCGAAATCCCTGTCTGGTCGTCAGGGGATTTGATGAAGTTGGGCATGCCTAAGTGACAGAGACAATGAGACAAAGGTGAGGGAAAGAACAAAGGCAGAGCAGGGAAGACAGGGTACCCAGTATCAGATGAAGAGCCCTGACAGAGAAACAGCTCCAGGCCAGTTACAGGGATTTTACATCTCTACATCTGATTTAAGTCTTGCAATAACAATATGCTCTTTCAAAAGCTGTCTCATGCCTGTAGCCACACCTAGTCTAAAGCAGTGCCAGTAAGAACAGCAAAGCACTATCCTTCCCCAAATAATAAGCAACACCTGTCAGTCTCATTAATAGAGGAAGGGTGCAGGCAGATGTGAATGCACAGGAAGAAACCTTAAAGAACCTGCTCTGAAAGCATCATTAAACATGCACGCAAACAACCGAGGCTGTGCACTGGGACAATAATACCTAAAAGGCCACTATTAAAGCTGCAATTAGTGGTGTGCGTGGATGGGTGTTTTGATCAGCAGGCAAGCTTTTGGTTTGCATCTGATGTTCTACTAGCAACCACACGACGATGTACAAATGTGAAATGAGGCATATTCCTGCCAATGTGTAGAGCTTGGATGCTTTCCACTGCTCAACACACCAGAAGAAGCAACGTGCCAGTTATCCCACAGAGGACATCTTGTTGATGAGATTTAATAGATAACAAGTCCATGTTATTGATTGGAAACACAGTGATTATTTGAAAAAATAATTAGACTGGTAAAGCCAGAGTAAAGAGCAGACACATAATGAGAGAAGAAGTAAACCAAGGTTACAAATGTAAGTTAAGTTCTGGGAATTCTACTGAACTGAAATAAGATCAGTATCTCCAACTGTATCGCTCACCTGTTGACATAACTAGCGTGTAAATTAAAATGTTTTTGGAAAATTTAAGCTTTCAAGGCTTTCTTTGATATTTCTATGATGTACTCCCCGACCAAAAACCAACACATAAAAAGAATCTTGGAATTTTGGGCAGCAAAGGTTCCATCCATTGAAGTTTTTGCTGCCAAAGATGGTGCCACATCTCATCCACACTTAAAGCAGCCTTCAAAACGGTATAGACTTGTCCCAACACTGTGACCCAAATGGTCTTCAAAGGCAGTTTTCAAATGACGCGAGTTGAGACACAGCTTGTATGTATGTAATACCTGGATTTGCAGCATTTGCATGTGCAGGAAGTGAAGCAGACTTCATGTCATATGAAGTCACATATGTGACATGTATTAACAACAATAACCTGACACCCAACAGCCCCTTTATCATCTTTCCACACAGATTAGATGCAGGTAGCACTGGCTAGCGTTAGCATCTCACCACCTATGCCAATGCCATTTTAAGCTTTGCACTTCCCAGACTAACTTCAACCACGAAACGGTTGTGAGTTTTTAAGAAGATACAGTGGCTTTATTTTTGCCATAATAGCTTGATATAAAAAATCACTTTCTTCACGAGTGAAGATTAACGCATACAGTGGCTAAACCCTTTTTTAAAGGGAAACAGTTTTTTTGCCCAACTACTTCGTATCAACTAGATATCATCCTGCTCATCCTGTCGAGCACAAGTCTAAATATAGCTGCACATAGTTCATGATTTATTCATCTTGTCAAACTGATCGCATGTAGCCCCACTGTGGCCATTCCACCTCTCCAGGACAGTTTGGGAGTCTTCCTCACAGCGGCTCCCTGTCACCTATCAATATCTAAAATTGCATTACTACATCTTCATTTCAGACTGATTATGCTGATTATAAATTGTATTACTCAAAAGATAAAGTCATCATAATGTAATCATAAGCCCAACACACATCTGCTCTGGTCATCTGTAGTATTAGGCTATAGTGTCGGTCTAATGAGTCTCTGTGTCTTGGCCATTGTATGAAACTCCATGGTAACATTCAGAAAGCTTTGCTCTTGTTCTGAGACAGACAGCAGTAAACAGGAAGTGTTTAGACAAATAATTAAATATTCTTTGTAACAGCCCCCCGGGCAACAAAAAAACACAAGCGGCTGTTGTTCCCACATTGAGAATCATAATGCTGGTGCTTTTGTTTTGAAGTACAAGCAGCTTCTTGAGACAGGGTCAGTGTGTGGAGACAGCCTGAGACAGGTGGAGGATACTTGAAGTGTTGGTGCTTGAAGGCATCAAAGTATGGCCATGCAGCAGTGCCCCCCTACCTCGCTACTGCACTCAGGTTGTCCTCTGTCAGCACTAAAGTTTGCTGCTCTGATCTGACTTGAAAAGGCAGCAGTACCTAGACATCAGTCTGCCTACAGGCTGATGCCTGCCTGACTTCAACTTGTGTGGTTTGTGGTGCCTAGTTTTTTCCCCATATAATACAGTTGTGGCAGGCCACCCACATTTACAAATAAGTAGGTAATTTGATTCAATCTGCAGCACAGACACACACGCGCAGGACAAGTCGGCTTGGAGGGCTTTCAAAAGTGCACTTGTGACTGCTTTGCTGGCTTGCAGTCACCTCTTGAACGCCACCGCGGTGCCATTAAGCAGGACACTCAGCTCCCAGCAGCTAAAGTGGAGCTGCTCTACGGCCGACTCATCAGACCGTGTTTGTGCTGCTGAGTTTCCAGGTGAGAAAATGCGTGACACCGAGTGTAACGCTGCGTCTGCACAGACGGCACAGCGTGAGCGGCGCGTTGGCAGAGCAACAGCTGCACCTCCAGCATTATTCGAGTGTCCATGCAAGAGATGCCGAAGTGCAGTACAAACTATAGGTCAATTGCAGTTTGGAAGGGCTCAGTTTGGCTGAGGGGGAAAAAAAAGGAATTTAGAAAGAAAGGAAAGGAGTGTATTTACATGCACTTAAATACTGGTAATGAAGCAGACGAGTAACCTGCTTTCTCCTCCACTTCAGACATATTTTGAAAGCTTGATTTACAGATTTTCTGTATAGTGACAGAAAATGCTGCTTCCTGACTCTTTTTTTTGGCTGAGTTCATGCTGCTGCAGAGTGGAGGTGCAGGGGAGGAGGGAGAAAAGTGGAGAGGGGAGAGACATAGCTGATGTACTGCGTGAACTGTAGAACAAAATCTGCGAGGGGAAGTGACTTATTTCGTTTTCTTTGAGACACTTTGTTCTAGTTAGGTTTTCAGTGTTCTCCTGCACTATCTACCTGGGAAAATCAGGTTTCTCTGACCCGCTACCCCAGTTTTTGACACCAGCTTTTCCGTTTACACGACGGTTAAGAATTCAGCTCTCCTGAGCAAACCGACTGTAACTTTAACTTAGGTCCATGTAAAAGCACCGATTGATAGATACAATATTTTCATTATTAGTTATTATTACTTATTTTAATTGTTGCTGGAGTGGGCAACATACACCCTCTCTTCCCGGTGTAGTAGCTATAGGACATTCTTACTGTACAACAGAATTCTTAGAATGTCTAAGTGCCTTTAAAGGCATGTTTGTTAAAAACATGGATAATATTATCTATGAAGAAGAATGTTTTTATCATATCTATTTTTATACAATATATGTCAGGTAATCTCTCACCTCCGCTCTTTCAGATCAAAAGACTTTTCTACATCAAATGACAGAAATACATGATGCATTTTGATTTGCATACAGAAATTTAAAATGTCTCCCAAGCACAAATCCATCCTAATCTAGCAGGGAACATGTGCCTTTATCTTCCTGGCCAGGGCTTATCACAGAACATTAGGGTTATAGGGCGTTAGGATTCCGTTTCTTCGTCTAATGGAATTAATTAATTAATGGTTCTAATGGATGCTTTTTGTTTCTTAGTTTTTTTCAGTCTCCTGACAGCAATCACCGTCTTTTTGTGGTCTTACAATCGTTGTGGGCATTGCCTACTCTGTGTGCTCACTGAGGCTGTGGTCAGAGCTCATCACTTAACACTTAACATCGATGGTCCAAATGATACGTGTGGTACCTTTCTTTCACTTTACATGGACACATATGAATTGCATAGTTACCAGTGGAGTTTGTTTTAAGTGTTTGCTTTATAAGCAAGAACATAACAAAGTGTTATACTAACTACAGTAATACATTATAACTTAATTAGCTGACAATGGCTTGTCGTGAACACTTATTATTTTGCCCAAGCCATTGAGTATATCAGCCAGAACTGGCTCCATAACAAAATCTCCTGTCCGCACTACAGTTCAACAGCAGCACATTATCACTTTCATAATGAAGGATTTGCTGCAGGACTGTTGGGTTAGACTGACGAAGTTTGAGTTCAATGGACTTACACTAAGTGGAATCTCATTCATTCATATCTACAACAGCAGAGGCAACACATAGACTCTCTCAGTCTCTATCACTGCTGCAGATAGGGTCTCCACAGCTGCTACAGGGTCCTGTCTGGTTTGGGAGAGTCGGGACTGTTTCGGTGTCCAACGAAAGATGTAGCTCATTAGACTAAAGGTTTAGCGCTTTAAGGAGGACACATGCAGCTTTACACAACTTACAGCTTCAGCTCTCTGTAGGCTAACGTGTCGGTAGCAGTTAGCAATTAGTTAACAAGCGTGTTGTTGTTAAGACATGACGATGGATGTAGAGTGCAAGCAGAGATAGAATTCAAATTCTTTTTCTTCCCCGTTATGATTGTTGAATGGGTGTTTTGGTAATTTACTTTTATTGGTCGTTAACTCACGTTTTTGTCACACATGCCTGCTCCCTCTCTGCTGCAGTCAGAGACACTTGGCTTCATTCTCGCTCAGACTCAGAGATAATAAGTTTATTTTCATATTCGCTAACCTCACTGCTGTCTCGAAGAATTTTAGTTTTCTCGGGTAAAGTTATAGAGCGACAAACCCTAGAGTATTAGATTTTGTCCCTTAGTGTCCCAATTTTATTTGTTTAGGGGGGACATGTCGTTCTGGTGTCCCTCTTATGTCTCCTCAGTTCTCCTGGAATCTAACAATAACTCTCCATTAACCTTGGATAACCATTGATTGCTTCTTACATATCAGCCGAGTGTTTAGCAAAACCTGCCTTCAATGGTGAAGCGTTATTTCGCCTTTTGTTGGTAAATTGTACATTAATATAAACGGCAGGTATCGTCACTTGTTCTTCCCCAGCTTTGCTACTGTGACATTAGACATTGATTATTAGTTTGCACTGGTGTCTTAGGTGCATGTTGTCCAGACTTTTTTTTTTTTTTGGTGGCAAAGTCTCAGTAAAACTTTCCCAAGCAGTTAAAGTATATTAGTGAACATGTTTTCTCTTATTTAAAGGATTTGTTCAAAAACCTAGCGTCACTCCATGTTCCATCCATGCAGCAGGCCATAACTGGAAGTCTATATATATCCTATCTATCTATCTATCTATCTATCTATCTATCTATCTATCTATGTATTTATGTATTTATTTATTTATTTATTTATTCCCAGCCAGTTCACTGCATATCTGATAAAAGTTCAGAATTTCAGTAGTTATTGTTATTTATTTACAGATCATGCACATTTTATCTATTATTACTACTATTATAATTAGAGTATTGCATGTAATTGACAGGTCTTGGGTGTCCTGTGTGTTTAAACTACAAAGAGTTCAAATGGATCACAGGATTTTACCTGTGAAACCTGCATTTATCGTTAAAGCATAAATCCACATGCAAATAGAAAAGAGAAGCTTGCAGTTTGTTAAAAAAAAGAAAAAAAAAAGATTATCTGCAACAGTTTGAAAACCGAGATTTACTTCTGTCAAAGTGTGAAAAAGTGGCTCATGGTTTGGGCTGCAATGTTCTGTTTCTGAAATGGACTCGCTGATCCTTATTGTTGATATAACTTATAATGGGAGCCGCAGAATGAATGAGGTATACAGTAACAGTTTGTCTGCAAATGTACAAAGAAATGCAGAAGAACTAATTGGGAGAAGCGTCATCATGCAGCAGGTCAATGATCCAAAACACACTGTCAACCCAACAAAGGACTTCATCAGAGAGAGAAAAAGGAAGGTTTTAGACTGAGTGAGTCAATCATCAGACCTTAACCCAACTGATTAGAACATTCTCTGCATACGTACTTATCTTTTGAGCCCAAACGTCTTCAGCGCATAGCAAAAACAAATTAATTATTGTTGCTCTGGATGGGGAGTGTATTTGGCATAGCAAATTAGTAGTAAGCAGCAGTATTTTGGAGGACTCATGGTTTTTGTGTGACATAGAAGCTGCGGGAACAGCTAATGAAACGGCAGAAGCTGAGGAGTTTGTAACATCGATCTTTATTCCACATTTACAGTACTGTGGCAGCACCGTTTTCAAAATGACAGACTGCAAAGAGGAAAATTGTATGAATGTTCCATACAGGGGTTAAATCCTGTTTCCTCAGCAGGGAGCCATGAAGAGCATTTTGCAGGCAAGGCGAGACATTTTCACAGTAACTTTTGGCAACTGATAAGTGTGCTCTTTAAAGTTCAACGTGATTCAAAACCCATTTGTGCAGTCAGAGCCAAGAGCTGCTCCCCAGGTACATTTCCATGGAAATCCTGTCATACACATAGCACAACAGGTTACTGCAGGGTCCTGAGGATGCCCAGTGTACAGCAGGGGAATGCTGCCCTTTACAGAACTATGCAAAAACAAGTCAGCCTGTGAGAGTCAAGCAAGCACAGAGGGTTCTATCAGGGGTTTCAAGGTGGTAGCAAGTGGGTGGAGAAGATGCAAGTAAATCACACCATTATTAAGCTATTTATTTCCCATGGCTACTGCTGAATGACCCAGAGGCTCGACTCTGTAAATGTAAATCGTACCGGTCCCTCACTTCACAGGGAGAAGTGAGTTGTCTATTCATTATTAAGAACGAGCATTCTGATGAGAAGAAAATGTAAAACGTAGGAAGGACTGTTCCACCAAGTGCAAAGAAACTCCATTATGAAATCATTATAGGCTGCAGTTATTCCCCCCCCCCCCACATCTGCTTGGAATTAAAGGTAAGCTGAAAAGTGCAGGTCATGAATTTATTTAACCTGAGCATGTTTTTTGACTCATTTGCAAGCTGTCCGTTCCATAGCTGGTGGGTGGATCAAAAATCCAACATACTGACTCAAAACATGCTCATCAGCCTGCACAGATTAAAGATCAATCGGAACCAAAGCAGAAATACCGTCAAAGCCTCCTATGTCAGATAACAGCGCTGGCAGAAAAGGTCTCGTGCATCAGGGTGTCAGGATTTTCTTTAGTCTTATGGTCAGATATCGTTGGCACAAGCCTTTTCCAAGTGGGCCATTTGCTGGACAGTCAACAAGATTCAAACGACTTGGATAACTGGCCAAAATGAAATAAATAAATAAATGGTAAAAAGAAATATTTTACCCATGATTCATTTCTTCAGTTCGGAATCTACTGCCACTAGTCCTCAACTAATAAAACAAACTCCAGTTTATTATCTATGAATGAAGTGGTTGCACCAGTTTCAAATTTACTTGACACTGGCAAATCTCTGTCTCTCTCTTTAATTTTTCTCATTAGTAACCTATAAATAGAGCAGTATTTCCATGATCCTGTTCAGGGTGGGGGAGCTGGTGCCACAGTCCTGTTCCTGTGTTTAGTTGTCCCTGTTGTTTCCAGCTTTATTTCCTGTCCTTGGATTTTATTTTGTTGCTCCTCCTGTGCCACTTCCTGTTATTCTGTTTGGTTTCTTTACCTTCCTCGTTTGTCCTGATTGGTTTCACCTGCTCCCCTGCCCTTTTGAACCTGGCTCTCCCCTCAGTCTGGTGCCACCTGTCAGTTTATATCTTGCACCCTGCATTGGTTACTCTTGCTTAATTTATTTGTCCTTGTCTTTCAGCTTCTGTTTAAGGTTCTGTTCTTTAGTCCTCGTTAATTTATCCTCTTACCTGTGTTATTGTTAGTTACGGTTCTGTTAGGTCTGTTAGGTCCGTTTAGTCCTGTCCAGTCTGTATCCTGTCTGTTAAGTGTGTGTTGCTGTTTTGTCTGACGTTCCCCTTGTTTGTATATCGTCTATTTCCCTGCTCCCCTGGCGCAGACCCAACCTAAGTTGTCCTCCCCTTTTGGGCATTTAAGTTTACATTTGGATTTATCTTGTTTAGTTACGTTTGTTCACTTAGTCCATCTGTGAGTAAGTTCTCCTCCCTGTGGAGTCATTTTTAGTTGTGTTCACCCCTCAGTCCCTTATAATCAATTCCCTTTTACTTTGTACCTCGTCTTGCCATCTCCTTACTTGGGTCCTTGCAGCTAACTTACTTAATTCTTGACACCTGAAGCCTATCAGAGCTGTCATTGGACAGGAGGTAGGGTCCACCCTGGACAGGTCTCCCGTCTGTCTCAGGGCCGACACAGAGAGAAACACAAATTTTACCAAGTCCAAGTATCAAGTTTAGACTGTGGGAGGAAACCCATGCAAAGATGTGGAGAACATGCAAAGTCCACACAGAAAGGCCAAGATGTTTTGGGGACGTTATCTCGCAGGCTTCTTGCTGTGAGCACTGTTTCACCACCGTGCTGCCCTATTCAAATTATAGATAGTTTTAAAAAACATAACTGCACTTCACCTTACGCGTCTTGATTAATACTTTTTTTAATACTTTTTGTAGCCTTTATGAGGGGCTGCATCTTTAGCCACGATGACTGTATTTTTGCTAAGGTTCTCCTTGAAACGCAGTGTAGCAGTGTAGGCAGTATGTTAGGCAGTTCATACAGTGGCACAGTAGAAGTCTATCAAAACCTTGTATGCTAATGTGAGATTATTGTAACGCGAGATCAAACAAAGGTACAGTACATGCTGCACATCTCATACATCATTTAGCTCTTAATGCTTGGACAGCCAATACCATCTGGGGGAAGTAAGAGATTAAACAGTGACTGACAAACTAAATTATCCCACACTCCTATGAGCAAGCAGAGAAGCACAAAACAACTATATACACAATATGAGTCTAATAGGGGCCTGCGTGTGCTAAATGCCAACAGCTCCTCCTCACCCATTTAGTGGCTGATCTTTGCAGAGGACATGCATGGCTGGAGCCACAGAGGGGGAATTAGTTGGGATGGAAGCAGAGAGAAGCAGAAGCCCACAGGAGATGCTAACTGGCTTTGTATCTTAATATTTATTTTTTATGCAATTTGTGAGAGTAAAAGCAAATGTCTTTGTCCATAAATGACTGAATTCATTAATAAGGAGCTGACTTTCATAGAACTTTTCCTGGACAAATGTGAGATGGTTATAACTATGGCTATCAATCAATTAAAAATACATGACTATTCATATCATTAATCGCAAATTAGTGTTTTATCTGCTCTGAACTGCAGTAAAAGGACTTTTTCATGGATTACATTCCCTACAAAAAGGATTTTTTTTACTGTTTAGTTGCAGGGGATTATTATTACAGAGAATAAGGTTGGAATTAGGTTGTAAACTGAACAGTTGGCCACTTTGAAGTCTGAAGTGAGCTGACACATGTCCAAGTTATGTCAAGTCATTTGACGTTTAAATTGCTGTAAGCTAAGCTGAACTGAAACGCTGACTATTAGAAAAAAAAGTAAATTTGAGCATGTTTTTTTCTCCCATATTTTGTCGTATTAGTAATTTAACAAAACCATCCAGAGCGTCCTGCCAATTTGATGATCCATTATAACAATGCAGTTTTCATCGGGCCGCATATGAATTCTCGCCGGGACTAAAACATTCGGGAAGAGTAATCAAACATGGAAGACTTCTGTGACCGATGCCCTTTTGTTAGGTTGAAAGACATGGCAGGGACATTATAACTTAGTCTGGGCTGTTTGACAATTAATTTAGCGGCTGCTGATAAAGTGTAATTGATTTCAGCAGCGTAGTGTAGTTTAAACATAGTGTGTTAATACTACTGAAATCCCCCTCTGTCCTGTACACTGAGCCCTGTTGGATGCCTCAGAAATGTTCACCCCCACCACTGCCAAATTCAACACAATCATCTCCAAGACTTTGCTTTCTGCCTATTACAGACTCTTAAAAACAACTTCAGTCATATGCTGAAAGCCAGACAGCGGCCAGCAAATGAAATACATAGAAACAACAGTTTAAAAGCGTTTTGGAGCAGAAAATCAATAGATTGGCTAGAGTCAGGCTGGTTTGTTCATAATAATAGAAAAGGCCACTTACAGTACATTTTTCCAAACTCACTCAACATGTGTATACAGAGAACAATGACACAGAGCTGCAAACCATTAAATCAGTTCGCAGGATGCAGAAATACAGAGATGCAAATTGCCCCATTGCGGTTCTCTTGTGGAAATACCTGGAAAATCTAGAATATTATTCATATGTGGAAACATATTTGTCTCCCTCCGTCTTTTCAAACTATTGCTTTGGCTAAAGAAAGAAAGAAAGAAAGAAAGAAAGAAAGACACCTCCAGCTTTAGTCTGTGTAAACAAGGTTCCATGGACATGAATGGTGTCAGAACAGGCTGCACGTCAAACTTCGTCTTTTTAAAATGAGAGACTTATATAAGTTAGTGTTGGGACAAGAAAACGTGAGTTTATAATAGAAAGTAATGCACAAAGCAGCATCACACTTAGACCTAAATATATTATCCTCCAGTTCAGTTTAGACAGATGCGATCAGACTGTCATAGGCTTCAGTCTGATCACATCTGTTCACTACAAAAAATACTCTATAAATATATATACGTAGTCACATTATACATTTGTGTGTGTTTCTGTAACAGAGAGAAAGAGAATTCTCGCATTACACAATTCACACATATGGCAATGTGTCATTTGAAATGCAATTACCCAAAGTAAAGACAAATGGAATTAGGTAATCAGATGCCTATTATTGACAAAAGTTAATGACAGTGGGGTTAAATGTTGCATACATCTGCATTAGTTCTGCATCAGTTTGCAGGAAATTCTTGCATCTTATTGTATCTCCTCCCGTTCTCATTGTGCTTGTGCATGCTCTGAATATATGAATACATTATGCATTTTTCAGCCACTGTCATTAAATATTTGTCATTTTTACCATGTGTACAAATTGTTTCTTTAAATTCTATGTAACAATCCAGCAGAAGCTCTTTCTCTGCTGCCTCTCGTGTCATTAGGACCTAACCAACAGAAAACCTAGTGATCACGGATTTGAGTGCCAATATTGGTGGATGTCACAAAGCTGGAATTTGATACACATGTTTTTGATGTTTTGGTAATTCTTGTTTTTAAATCAGACTTAAAAAAATAATAATTAAAATAGAAATGAAACAAAGGTCCAACCTGGACAGGTCTTCAGTCTGTCTCATGACCAACAAAGAGAGACATACACAGACAGAAAACCATCCATACTCACATTCACACTGGGGCTGATAGAGAGACTCCACAAGTTATTAGCTATTGTTCATAGCAGAGCAAATTCAAAGCAATTAGTGTTTAGCCAACAAACTCACTATAGCTACTGATGGTTGCAGTTTTGGTGTGTGTGTGTGTGTGTGTGTGTGTGTGGAAGCTGTCCCGCCCTCCCACTGAGACAGACAGCTGAGAAACTGCATCCTAAACACCACACACCCACTAATTCCACTCTGTGCAATTGCTTGACATTCGCACTCAGAGTCACTCTGTCTGTCGAGCCCTTTGCTATAGTCAGAAAAAGAGCCAGAGTTAATCAAACCAAAAACATGTGTGGTTCTAAAAGGAATTCGCCCAATAAAATGCTTAATGAAACAGTAGCTACTACTCTACAATGGAAATGTTGTCCTTTAAATTATTAATCTACTTTTTAAAGTTATTTTAAGGTTATCAGTTTGCAAGCTTTTTAAAATAAGGTTAACCAACTTCTTTCCTCACTGAGTGGTTTACTGGTTATGATCTCGGCTCTTCATGGGGGGATTAGCTTCAAGGAGTGTTTTCTGAATTCACTGACTCTGGTACATTATCCCAGAGTAAACAGGAGATGCTGCTGCTGCTGCTGCTGCTGCTGTGACCCCACACTCATCTTTTGTGACGATCCTGACATAAGCCATAAGTCAGTCACAGGGAAACCTGGTTCGTGCTCACAGATACTGACTGGCCTTGTAGTTTTGGACTGAGGCAAACAGAAAAACTCCAGCTCATTCCTTAGGAAACACACATACACACTCATACTGACCATTTTTAACAATGGTCGACCACTGTCATGAATTGGGTGTCAGCTCTCTTTCTCCTGCCACTCTCCATCCACCCACTAGATGTCCTCGGACTTTCTTTCCCGCTCACCTGTCTCACATTCCCAGGCACCAGACCTTCACTGCCGACATACACTCCTGTTCCACAGACCCTCATTAGCTCCGGTGTGTATGGAATATAGCAGCTTATTACCCCAGTCATTTTCCAGATTGTATATTGTGCCCCACCAGCTGTGGAGCTCCAGCCTGCTCATTTTGCTTGGACCTCCCGACGTTACTGTGCCTGCTCTGCCAGCCTGCTTACTTGCAAGCCATTCTGGTCATCACCATTCTTCTATAAGAAAAAGTTAGTGCACATGCCTTCAAGTGCATCTACACTGAAGTTTATCTTACCTACACCATAAACCAGTTGTGAAAAAAGTTTTTGGCATTTTAGTCATTTTGCTCCTAGAGTGAATTGAAATAATTCTGTCCTTGTACATTTATCTCATACGGTCACAGATGTCAGTAAGCAGGTGGTAAAATATAGTTATGAAGCACATTTTTTTAAAAATACCTTCAGAATTTTTCCAGCTATTCTTCAGCAAAACAACTCCTCAGCTCCTGATTTTACAGCCTTTTGTTTCACATCCCTTTGTCACCGACCACAACACATTTGTCTTACAGGCCTGTTTCTCATTTGGGCTCAACAATTTAATGGTGTCTAGGCATGCGGCCAGGCAGTCAAATGTTGCGTGAGGCGGAATAAAGCGGCGTTTCAGTAGCAACTCACAATGACAAGTGACAACAGTTTCACACACAGTGTCTCGTCACAGAGACTCATTAGGCTGTGCATATGAGAGGGAGCAGCCGTGCAACACAGCCTCTGATCAGTCAAAGTGACATAAACAATCTGCTTCCCTACTGCGAGATGACGGCCTCACTTTAAGTGTTTCTTAAAGACAGCTGAACCATGACCTTTAGCCATATCATGTTTGCCATGTGAACGTCTTCAGCATTTGAAAACACGCCGAATAAAAAGAGAATTGTCCTGATTTGACAATAATTTAAAACCTATTTTTCATTCTAAATAGAACAAAGACCCAAATACTAAATGTGAAATGAAATGAAAAATGTTATTGTTTTTTTTAAAGATTTGTTCATTTGAAATTTAATGCTGTAACACATCTAAACAAAAATTTGAGACAGTGTCAACAAAACAGTCCTTTTGCAGTGTAAAAAACAAACAAACAAACAAACAAAAAACACCTGGTGGAACATCTCACAATTAAAGAGGGTTAATTGGTAACTGGTCAGTAAGAAACACTGAGCTTCTCTGAGCCTGAGCTAATTCTAAACGACTGAGGGGACGTGAATGAAGTCAAAATGTGAAATTCTTTTTGGAGTTCTGAAGCTGAGCATGTCCCTGTCCCAACTTTGAGAATTACATACACTGTCCCACCTTTTCCGGATAAAAATGTAACAAACAGTGGCAGAAATTTCACGACATTAATCAACACACTGTAAGAGGATGGAGGAGCACATGTTTGCTCATTGAGTTTCCCAGCACAGCTCTCTCTGCACTCTAATACAGAAAATCCTGCCAGTTCCCTGGTGCTGCTCTCTGACGGGCCTGTCAACAAACCCTGTCAGCCGTGCACCACCGGTAACGTCCTGTGTCTGTGGTGGAGAGAGAGCAGGTCAGAGAGAGTGAGAGGTCTAATGCATGGAACAGAAAGTGGCTGCTTTCACACATCATATCATTTATACAGTGGGATTAAACTAGCAGACATCTATATGTTCACATTACAGTGTTGAGCTCTTCACTGAGTTTTTAGTGTTTTGGTGTTAATATTTTACTGTGTCTGGCTCCCAACACCCTTTAAAGTCCTGAAATATCAGCCACATGTATGTATGTGTCAAGAAGCACAATTTTAATCTAAAAGAAAAAAAAAAAGCCCATTTTTGAATAGAAGCGTCTTCATAATGTCCAAACAATACAGAAATTCTCATCTTTCCATTCACCGCCACCTCTGTGTTGGTACACGGTGTTTGTACGAAGTCTTCTTCCCGAATAATTCTACCTTTGTTTCATCTGAGAGAAAAAGCACCAAATCACAAACTCATCTCAAGGCACGTTATATAGTGAAGACTATACAGACATGTAGAGAAAACCCAACAGAGCTGCCCATTTCTATGGCAACTAGTCGCAGTACCAAGTCAATGTCTAACTGTGGACTGATGAATATCTAAAGTCTTTCAAAATGACTATACGTATATAACCATTTCCATCCATTCATCCATCCATTATTCATAACCGCATATCTTGTCGAGGGTCACAGGAGGCTGCAGCCTATCCAAGCTGTCAGTGGATGAGAGGCGACTCAGTAACTGTTAAACATGCACCGAATTAATAACAGTCCTGAAATCACTCCATCACCTGTCTGCTAACCGCTTATCGTGTTCAGGGTGGGTGGTGCTGGAGTACATGGAAGAAAGGCCACACAAGCACGGGGAGAACATACAAAATCCACACCGAAATCTAGCCAGGGATTTGCGCCTGAGACCTTCGAGCCGTGAGGCGACAGTGCTAACCACTCCACCACCGTGCTGCCCTGTTAATATATTATTCACTTCAGCAATACACATTATCTGTCAACACAACCGGTATATTAATTTAGTAATATCAATGGCTTTCAGCAGTGTGTTGTGCATGTTGATTTGGCCTGAGTTTTTTTTTCTTGCCCTTCCTGCCACAACCCACCCATTTTCCCTTGGCAGCTGGGCGGGACACACCTGGTAGGGTGGGATTTGAGCCCGCTGCCTTCTGCATCCCAACCTAATGCTAGCAGGCCCCCTATATTAAGTTACTAATATAATTACATTTTATGAATTTTATAAATTATCAGCATTTTGTTGCCTGCTTCTCAGAATTTCGGTTTTACGTTTCTCTAATCAGCTTTAGTTTTTATATGTGTCTTTTTGTTTTTTATCTTGTGTTTGTAAGTGTCCCCGCAGTTCTCCTCCCCGCTAGCTGAAGCTTCCCATCACTCTATTCCGCTTCCATCGGCCTCTCTTCCTCTCCCTGTTCATTCCCTGACCACCAGCCATGAAGTGCGTTGAGTTAGTCACAGAGTTTGTAGTCACATGTACCTTGTCCTGTTAGAGCCTGGTTTAGGGGGATTTTTCCTTAGTTTCTCTCCTACCTGTGTAGTGCTCTGTTTGCTTTAATATTGTCCGGTGTAGTTATCTACCTCCTACCTTTTTGTAGCGAGCCTTTTGGTTTCCTACATGGTTTGTTAAACCTCCTCCCTTTTGTAGTGACTGCTTTTGTTTTCTACATTTGGAGTTAAATCATTTACCTCCTAGGGAGCATTTTCTGTTTTTTTCCATTCATCCACATGCTGTGATTCTGTTTCTAAGTAAGTTTATTTTACAAACCACAGTCCTGTTGGGGGAGCTGTGGCTCAGTTGGTAAAGCGGCTGCCTACCGACTATAGGGTCGGTGGTTTGAGGCCCAACCACATGTCAAAGTGTCCCTGGGTACTGACTACTGGATACTGGATACCACTGGAATCCCAACAGCCAATTCCCATCCCAGCTCTGCAGTGCTGGTCCCAAGCCAGGTAGAAATTGGGGAGGGTTGCATCAGGAAGAGCATCTGGTGTAAAAACTGTCAAATCAACATGCAGACAGTGATCCGCTGTGGCGACCCTGAACATCTTTGTAGCACACTCATTTTAAATCAAGATGAAAGTTTCTGTTTCGGTTTGCAGTGTTAACATTGCAGCCTGCCAGCACACAAAGCGCAAACCCAATAGCAGGCTGACTGGAGCTATGAACAATACAGCCGTAAATGATAAGTGTTCAGTACGTCGTCACAAAACAAATTCATGATAATACACAACAGTGTAAGAGTGTCTCAAGGTGGAGTCGCTGTGTGATATTCAGTTACAGTGGAGCCATCAGTGCAGCTGGTTTTCATGGAAATTCCATTCAGTAAGGATGCTTATGGGAATCAGACACTGAAAAGTAGAATTTGTCATTATTAGATGTGTATTTAAGTCCATACAGCCATATTGAGGAGAGTAAACATATAATTTTTACCGTATTTTATCTGTTTCCTAATATAATCCAATCCCCACAAACATGCATCCAGCCCAGCAGAGGCTTGGTAATCTTCACTTCCTTTTGGAAAGCTGGATGTTGCTGCCACTTGCATTTGTTCTTATAAATAATACATTGTTCTCTCCTGCTCCTTGTTCATGACCTGCAAAATTGCCTCCCACACAAATATGGTAGCAGTACCTTCTCGCTGCATGAAGGCTAGAGGGAGGGAGGCAAAGAAACAGAGAATAAACTGATTCTATTTTGCAAATGATTATGTGTATGTGACACTGGGGAGATGCAAATCCAAACACAAGCTGGGTTGGGAAAGAGGATGGTTACAGCCGTAAAGTGAGAACATTGTAAGTGGATGAAGACAATATGTCGGCGAATATTCTCAGACATATCAACTTGACTTCTTTCTTTTTGGATAGAAAGGAAGGAAGAAGGTGCTTGGATGAGTGACGGAACGTTTGTAATCAAAAAGAAAGAAGTCGAGTTGACATGATTCCATCTTCTTTTTTTTTTCAGGAGCTACAGTCAGTAAATCTGTCAATAAATACATTGTAGACCAATTTTTAAAGAATCTCTGACTTTAAACTTAAATTTCTGACTTTCTGGATAAAAATGGAAAGTTCCTACAGCATAGTGTTTGTGATTACTGTATTTCATTCATATTGGTGTCACATCTGGTCCTTTAATTAATATAAAATCTCAGTAAATCTCAGAATATGCATTATTGTATATCTACACAATACACATTATTTTAGTTCTTGTTGATCAGAACTGATTAATTATAAATTAATACATGACTGTTTCTAAATATTGTGTCTCAAAACACCACTCACACACTTACAAATTAATTCATCAAGAGTGCAAAGAGTACAAATACATGTCATTTATACTTGCAGTCAGAAAACAGTATATTAGTGCAGTGAACATAAGATCACGATGTAGTGATTAAGTCCCCAAAAAGTTGGAGGAGGTCGAGGTGGTTGGATGGATCACTGCTGCTTTTGCTGTTGTAGCCACTCGTGTGACAGACGTGACGTGATGCAGAGGAAGCAGTGACTTTTAAGGCAAAGCAGCTTTTTTAGTAACTATACCTATTACTAAAAAAGTTCCCGCCTCCCTTGACAAGGATGCTCTTTCAAAAAAAAAAAAAAAAAAGCAATCTTTGATGTTATGAACTCCCAAAGACCACAGTGGAAGAAAGGTCTCTTTTAGGCAGGTCAGTGAAACTACAGTTGAATAAACAGTAACTTGACACAAACTTAATTGCCTCTACTCTTTTCTGATGATCATCAGTGTGCAGCTTGGATTAGTATATTTGTATGTACCATAGGCCGCTGTCATCTGAAAAACAATTTAAAACACATCAGCTCAGACACAAAACTCAACTGGGTGACATTTTTCTTTATTATGAGAAGCCTGGTTGACATCTTAAAAAAACGTCGCCGCAGCTTGTCTGCTACTATGAGTCTAATGACTTTAGATGTTACTAAAATGCCCCTTTTAAAATCTCAACTCTACCACAAGTAAACTCCAGCAGCCTCTCGGTGTGACAGGCATTCATCTCTGCAGCATTATGAGGTGAGAATGAGCTCCACGGAGGTGATGACTGTAAAGTACTCCCTCTGACAGAGAACAACTTTCTCCCGTGGAGAGCTGGCATTTGACATGCAACCAGCGCACCCAGACATAATGTCACATTGTTCAGGCTTTTTACAGCGAAAGAGGTCATTTTCATCAGCGCATGTGGAGAACATTTCTGTGGTTGATGGATGCTGTGTGATTAATTGCACGAGAAATCGCTATTTTCATTTATCCACTCTCGCATTGCTATATTTGCATCAGCGGGAAAATTCACTGCATCACATTGAGTGCTAATACAGTAACTTCTCCGTGTGATCCACCCCCTGTGAGAAACATCGCCACAGACTCCAATACAGTGGGACTAATAAACTGTGTGCTACCAGCCTCCAAAGCATCCAGAGCCGTACATTGTAGTCGGTTGGCGGTTAGTCCCTACAATACAGTAAGTGGTTGTAGATCCATCACTGGCAGTACCTGTCAGAAATGTCTTCAACATTCAGTTGAACCTGCAGTATTTGTATGTCCAATCTCTCTGTGAATTCCTGTCCATCCATTCTCTGATATCACAGCATACACACAGAGGGAAATACTTCAGAATTGCTAATCCCCTGGTTTACCGAGGCAGACGACCATGTACAGGGATTGTAGCTTGTTGTTTGTAAGTTTTATGTTGCTATGGTTCCCCTCTTTCCAAACACAACAAGTTGGATATCATTTTGTCTTTAGTCAAGAATAAGCTCAATTCTGTGTATTTACCAGATTTCAATGAGTCTGCACTAAGGGTGGGAACTCTTATATTTTACTATAAATGAGTAATTGTAGATTTTTGACCTTTTAAATATGATATTACCAGACACCTGATGTCACAAATGGGAAGATTCTTAAATGATAAACCATTAAAAATCCCCAAATCCCTAAAAACATGCCTGAATGAAAAACCATAAAACATTACAATCGGACTGCTCAACAAACACAGGAACACTCAACTGAAACTTACACTAACTCCTGGTTTGAGCTCACAAAGCAGCACATCCTGTGACGGAAAAGACTGAAAGATAATTCTAAGTGCTTCTGCAGTCCACATTTGCCACGTGAGGAAGTAATGTCACATCGGAGTGGATCAAACGCACAGCTGGATGCCCTGCAGCTCATCTAAAGGTTTAAAAAGGTCTCGACTTCATAACAAGTATAAAACCAGAGTTTGCACCATTAAACACAAGTCATGTGGATTTAGAACCAACTTTGAAACAAGAACTATGCCTGATCATTAAACCTGCTGGGAGCATGAAGTGTCATCATGTCTATCTTTGGGTCCAGCACCTACAGATGTTTGTTTGGATCTAGGACTCATCTTTTCTGTCTGCTTAAACACTGATAAATCACCATTAGGCCTGATTTACAGTAGTAAATGATAAAACAAATCCAATTGGTCTATTTAAAATACAATGTCAGGACAGGTGCCCGACTTCCTATTAACCCGTCAGTGCATAGGCTAATTTACTGCGACATGTGTGGGATGGTTTTTTAATGTATACCTCTTATAACTGCTTTCATAGGTAACTTTTTGCACTATGCATAATAATTTTGCTTGGATTTGGTGCCAGAAACAGCTGGAGCACATCAGCATATTTAGTTCAGAGCTTTTAAGCTTAACATTTTCCCATAGGGATGTTTTCCACGAGATGACTAATTAATTATCAAATGAGATGTCAAACTAGAAACGGGCTTAGAAGCTCATGCAGTATGTTTTATTATTTGTTCTCCTTACATTATTAATATTGCCATTATTGGCCTAACAGTCTAATTTAGCATTGATGGTTGCTGACGTGGCATCTGTGTCTGCCCGGTTTTCCTCGACAAATGTTGGCTACAGGATTAAAAAGTCCTCAATCCAATCGGTGATATTCCGACTACTAGAGAGAGAGAAAGAAAATAAGAGCTTATAAAGAATTTTTATTGTTGTGACAAACTGATTATGAAATGACCAACGCTGGGACCATGTACATGACTACTCAAGTTAAGAATGAATTTCCTGATGGAGGTATATCATAAAAAAATACATATTGCTACTACCAGCAGCATGTGTATGACATCAGTGTACTTTTTATAATTCTGAGAAGAAAAAAACACAGATTGCTAAAGTAAACTCACACAAGTGGTGTCAATGATGTTCAAAAGGTTTATTATGGCTGCTTAAAGAATCAGATCAAATCTCAGCTCTGAGTGAGAAATTAGCGATTCTCATTTACTCCAGAGTGTAAAGCGCTCACACTGCAAGGTAATTGCTGACAAAGCCCACTGATGAATTCCTATCTGCTGAATTATGGAAGAAAATTACACAGCATGTCCACTGCAGCCGTAAAGCAACCAGGCCAATAATGAACCTGTTGATCAGGAGACAGTAGCCTCCAAGGACCTGCTCCTTCATCTCTGAGGTGCAGAGGCACGATCCTGCCCCTGCCTGGATGGCCTACATACTGACAACTGCTGGCAACATGTATCAGCACAGTGCTTCCAGATTTCTCTCAGCTGCTGTTTGTTTTGACAACACACACAAAGAAAGTGACTTGTGAAAATATTCTAATACGTGGCTACAGAAAATGAGTCATACACAAAGAATTGCATAATAAGCTGACTATACTTAAAATGATTGACGCTTCTATTGCCCCCTTTCAAAATGACACATGCAACATACTCGATACTTCCTGCACCTCATAATGCTTAGACCCACATTTCATTACCTGCTTCGTGAGCTAACGGTGCGTTAGGAAGATAAGTTACTTCACTTGGGGGCATTCAAGCAGCACACACTAAAATCAAATCCTCCATCAGCAAACAACAGCTACTGTACGTACAAAACATGTAATTACATTTCTGGTCCTACATTCTTCAGTTTATTCTCACACTTGCAGTAAGTACGACTTGCGCTGCGTAGTATGAAAGATGTTGTTGGAAGTACTTGTCTGTCAGGAGCCAGTTTTTCACACTTCCTTTTTGAAAAAAGGTTCATTTGGATTTCCTTCCGTGTTGCTCGAACATTTCTTTCAGTGCCAATCATCACTGGCTGTGCTATCACATTTATTTTTTGGTCGTCTTAGGGCCAGAGTTGAATACCTAACTGCTGTCAGCCACATATAAAGTCAATCCCATTTTACTTTCTGACTAAACTAATAGAAAAATTCTATTGCCTTAATGCCCGTACTCAGTCTTTGGCCTCTACTCCGCTTGCCCTTCACAAATGTAATGTTGTGCTCATTACACATAGCTGACTTGGTTCTATAGGATTCTCATGGGAGAACCAAAGAAACTCAATTGCATTAGCCAGGGTCTGGTCAGTAATAGCAGCTCATTTTTTAGTCTCTGAACCCAGCAGTGACCCATTCTTTGAGTCAGGGAGCTGCCTGTTGTTGACCTTTTTAGTGTTTTTCCTTTTCATATCAGGTAGGAACAGAAACAGTTAGTAAGTCAATTATATACCATAAATATGCTTTAAATTCAGTCATTTCATTGCATTTCAAGTGGATGGAGCAGAAAACACATAAACCTTTGTCCTGTCTGTCCATATGCGGAGACACAGCAGATTTGCGTCCTGGGATCTAAGTTGGACTATAAGAAGAAATCTGCAGATGAATAATAACGTGAAACATAGGAATAAAGTTTGTCTAGAAGGACTCAAACATATAGACAAAGAGTTGGACAAGCAGAATGGATTTAAGTTGCTGCCAAACTGAAAAAACATATCAAGACATTGTCCCGGTGTAGTCATTCAACTCATTGAACCAGAGAGAAGGTGACAAAGAATGTTCCTGGATTCCACAGAAAAACAAGACTGAACCCTGACCTGAGTTTCTTCCCAGGCTTTTCAGTGTGCTGCTTTAAAATGCCATTCATCAAGTCACATATCAGAAGATTTCTAACAAGCAACAACATTTATCCAATATTAGATGCAGAGTAGAGCAAATAGACTGCGTAACTGAGAGCAACGAAAAATCCAGGACATTTATTCCTTAATGACTCCAATCATTGAAGAAAGAAGCCAAGTGCTGGAGCTGAAAGATGGCTGACTTCTTGATATCAACTTTTTCTGAGATCAATACTAGGGAAGATCCAGTAGAACTGTATTTTAAAGGCTCACTGTTGGTTAAAATAAAGTCAGTTAAAACTGGACCTGCTGCTGGTTTGGGTCTGTCCTATACAATGTGACTACGTAGTTTGTTCAAGCCAGGGGAAACCACCCCCGCTTTTCAACAGGAGGCTGGAGTTTGAGGAGAGTGTGAATCCACCGTTTGCTGCTTTGTTGCTACAAGTCATTTAATGTGAGTCAAGTCATTTTGATCCAGCATTTTTGAGGAACAGAGTGTGAAGCTGGGTGCTGTTTTGTGCTTCTGTGTAACTAACCGCATGGAGCCAAAATGAAAGCAATTTCAACAGATGCCTGCATCTTTACTTGGGGGGGGGGGGGACTGTTTTACCAAATGCTCCAGGAGGTAAATAGAAGTGAAAAAAACAAAACAAGCAAATCTTAATATTTGAGTGTAATAAAAGAAAGAAACTGCAGCCAAAGGAAGTAATGCAGATGTGAGGTCTGCACTTGGACTCTATTTGACACTTACTGTGCTTAAATAGCTGATAAGATGTAAAAATTACAATTTAATGAATTAATTGAACCACTTCTGTTGATGATAGTTTATCATAAGAGCAGCGTATGGAGTATCAGTGGTGCTTGGGCCCTCGCTCAAAGCTCCCACTGTTGAATGTGCATGTTTAGTCTAATATACATCACATTTATCAGAACGTTCATGTTCATTTTTTTGCAGTGTGAATGAGGAAGCCCATGCAACTGCAAAAATACGAAGAGTGATGGCAATAACAGTGAACTGGTGAAGGTTTATCTGTGAAAGCTGCTGAACCGCAGTGTCACCTCTGTACCTTTCACTTTGGTTTGATAAACACATCTCAGAATCACAGGCACACAGGAGGAAACAGGTTATCATCACTGTCACAGGGATGCTGTTACAATCAGCAAACAATTAATGATATTTGAACGGATGCAGTATTTTGCTCTATGTATAGTAAGTAGGATAAAATAATTATGATCCGAAGTGAAGCCTTAACAGCAGTGCTGTGTTACATTCACATAACAAAGTCTGTGCCGACTCCAGCTAATGGAGAACATGTGGGCCGAGATAATATTAGTACTCACTCTCTGTGTGAGAAGGCAGCACCAGAGTGGCCAACAGCAGGAGATGAACAACTCCCCTGGTCAATCTACGGTCCATGGCGTGACTGTTGGTACACTCTCCTCACGCTGCGGCTGATTGGCTACGACCTCATGCAATCACAGAGTGGCACCTGCAAGACAAGAGAAATGATGTGTGAGGGAGAATGAGAATCTGCATTTCAGTACAGTTTATTAGTGCAATCAGTTTAAAGCATCTGAGCTGAGATGTTATAGTTCATGGTTTATCATATCTATATATATATTTTTAATTGTTTTATTGAGCTGGAGTCATTTTATTAAAATCAATTTTCTGTAACTTCAGAATATGTAAAGAAATACACAGCTATGAAACGCAAATTATTTCCACAAAAATGTTCCCTAGACCCTTGAACAAAGCTCTCTCACTGTGAATTCCAGGATTTATGAATATTCAAATATGCAAACAACCCCCAGGCCTTACACATCGCCCACCACTGCTGCATCCCTCAAGTAGACTGTATCGGGTTTGGATGGCCGGAGGAAACACTGGAGAAATCCAGCGACAGATGTTTGTGCCCCATTTAGACCCAGAATCTGATGAGGAGTGTGATGTGCCAGCATAGCTGTGGTTTGCTTTCATGTAAAGCTTAGATGGTAACTGGTCCTGTGACACAGCCATAGTGGTTTTATAAAGCAGGATATGGCTTAAAATGAGTTGATGTAATAAATCTATTTCCCTGAAGTGACTAAAACACCACAGCACCGACTCTGTAGCTGATCTCTGGGAGAATTCTGCAAAATTTTCACCTAGAGAAATGTTTCTGAGAACCCAGCCCTCACAAATGGAGTACACCTGCAGTACAAGCATCTGGCTCTGCTCTCATATTCCTTCTATTTGTCTGCATCAGCCTGAGCCAAACAGCAAAACCAGCAGCAGCCCATGTAAACCACAGGGACCAGACTTGGGACAGATGTTGCGTTAGAGGGGGCAAATAACTCTGAAATAAAGCACTGATTTCAGTAATGGAGCAATGCGGAAGCCAAGACAGATTTTTATTCCCTACAAATGTAATATCTGCAAATCACTTTGTTCCACTCTGGTGCCGTACAACAAACAGTATTACTCGGAATTAATAAACTCTCAGACAACACTTGTGTTATGTTATGTTGACACACAAAAAAAAAACCCAACGTGTAACATAAAAACATGAGCTGCACGCGTCTTCTTTATGTTTACACATAGAAATACACGGAGTACTGCAGCTGCTGTACAGCTACAGAGCAGAACTCTACAAACCAAGATGTAAAGACAGTTTACATTCACCACCAAAAACACACACAGAAATTCTCATAAGCAAATACGGGCTCATTCCCAATCCACACACTCTGCCATTTAGTGTACGAAGCAAAGCAGCTCATGTTACTTTCCTTTTTAATTTCCCACTGAATGTTTCAGTGGGAAATTATTGTGGTTGTAGACAGAACCACCTGCATTGAGTGAAATCACACCATTGAATGGTGAGTTTTCAGCCCATAATCCTGGTTCAGTAGGTGGCAAAGACAATGGGAGACACCAAGGCACCTTTCTGTGTAAGGGATGAACAGGTTAGCTGGATAATTGTGTTGACGATTTAACTTGATCCCAGATGTGTTGGTCAGATCCACAATTTCAAACCCAGTCAGTAGCAGGTCTCATCTCTGGTTTATTCACCGTAATGGTTTGAATGGTGTTGGACCAGGAAGTGCATCCATCTATGGATGTTATTGTGTGAGCAAAAAAACGAAATGGGATAACAGTTCAAAAATTTAAGGAATGTTTCGTTTTGAATTCACCCACAACAAAGTCCTCACCATTACTGTATATAGGGGACAGAGTAATACACAGGCAGTGCTTTGCAGAATATTCTTGTAACTTTACTTTTGACTGTTTCCAGGTTCTTGTCACAGTTTTTTTCTTCCTCATCTTGTTCTCACACTTACTCTCTTTTTATTCTCCTCATATTCCATCACTAGCACATAGTCATTAGGAAAACTGTTGATCATAGATTGTAGTGTTGATACATGTGGTTGGATCAACAACTGCACACATTTATCCCAGATGATAGAACTGAGCTTTTTTAATCCCATTCTTAAGTGGGTTTGAAGAAGTGACATAATCAGATGACCTGATTCAGGACTAGAACATCCAGCATCACTCATTTGATTTTGTATATGTTAAGCCACGTATGACAAATAGAGGCCAGATTGTTTCCCAATTCAAACTGACAGTAGATGGGAAATTATCCGCTTAAATAAAACTTTTTCCAAAGCTCTTCACAATGTTGCTTCTCATTCACCTGCTCACACAAACTCACACTAATGATGCATTAGGGGGCAACTTAAGGTTCAGAGTCCTGCCCAGGGACACTTTCACATGTAGGAGCGAATGGGAGTCAAACCACTGACCTGGTCCATGGATGACTTCTCCGCTGAACTACAGCCACCCGTTTGTCTCCAATCACTTAGGCACTTTGGTATTTTACTCTAAATCTCAATATTTCTATAAAACTATCACAGATCTTTGTATGCCTCATTTTAGGAAGTTTATTTTGTGCTTATTTTTAATTTGTGCATTTATTTTTGTACGTATTTTCTAAATATGACATAAACAGCTGATGATAAGAAGCTTCTGAACCTAGCAGGAGCTGGGTCTCCTACTAAACCTCGGGCTCATAAAAACCACAAGAACAGAATCAGGAATGGTGTTAAAGCTAATCAATTAGTTGACAGAACCCAGTAAGTTCAATAACCAACATTTCATAAAGGTCTGAACTATTGTTGTTTGCAACACTCCCAATTATGAGATGAATGATACCACAGCTTGGAGAAAATTCAACAGAACTGTAATTCTTTCTCTTTTTTTGAAGCTCACCTTCTGTTATGTAGCAGAGCACTGTCTGACCCAGCATCAGCAGGTTGCTAATATTTGATGAATGGGATAGTTTATATGTTCTGTACATCAACGACTTGTCGTTTGCATTATTTATTAAAATACTCTCATTACGATAACACTACATGTGATCGCTCCCTTCAAAGTTTAGTTAGAGAAACGTAATCCATGAGACATGAGTTGGGAAATAAATTCTTTAAAATTAGATGCGTTGATTATGAATGTGACTACACATAAACGGCACCCAGTGAACGTCCCTCAGCTTTACGGAGCAACGTATTCTCTTTAAGCTCAGTGTTTTGGCTTGATGACCCACAGCTTTACAGGTGTGGTTAGTGGAAAGGAAACGTGGGAACTCACCAGGAGACTGAAATGCATCTTCCACTAAGCAGTAGGTAAATACAAACAGTATTTACCTAAATACTGTATAATACTAGTACAGGTACAGTAAGAAGGGTAATACACAAAAAGCCCTGTGCTTATTAAAAATAATACACTCCACAGACAAATCCTCCTGCTGTGTTATTTTACAATAAGCAGTGGCTTGTTGTGGATTATTCTTAACATGTTTCTTGTGGTTAGTGAAATATATGCCTCTGGTACACAAGCTCAACCCAGCTTCAGCGATCGGACATCAACACAGTATGCATGCTGAGACAGAACCCTGTGAATCCAGGGACTGCAGAGACACACAGCAATCCCTTCTGCCTCAGCACACAAGCAAATAGCAGAGACCTCGTAGTCCCAGTGGTCAGGGGGCTACTTTCCTGCAATTCTCTTCCTTTCTGTAACAAAATCCAAAGCAACATGAATTCCATCAAAGTTACCATCCATGCAGATGCACACAGCTGACACATCCAACCAGTTTATCTCCCTTTCGCTTGTCTGTATGTTCATCAGCTTGGCAGCTGAAAACTTTAGCGGAATAGATTTATTTTTCAAAGCTTTGAAAATTTCCACGCAGATGACTGAAAACCTGCATTCAACACTGAGTCTGAAAATTGAGCAATTACAGAGTTTCCCAGAAAGGGTTCACAGAAAGTTTGGGAACCGTTTCCAACATCTTTGACGAGTCATTAGCTGTGCTGTGACAGGAAGGCAGGGACAAGACTATCAACAGCATTTCTCTATGCTATCATGCCACGTCTGCCAAACAGCTCTGCTGCAGGAACACCGAGCTGCAATCTCACCTATCTTACATGTGCCCTCCAGAGCACCTCCAACTTCTCCATCCAGCAGTGCAGACTGATTCATACAAAATTACATCCTGTCTGTCTTGGTTATATTTTACATTGCAGCAGTGCAGCGTTTAGCAGATTGGTAACTAAAATAGCTAAGACGCCTAAATCGATTTTGCATAATATGATAAGACCACCACCAAGTGTTCTTATTCAATTATTAGCATTTTCCGAGCATCGGTGAAACACAGCTCAGATCTCCTGTCTTCATTAGTGTATTTATTCGGTGTAGCTGTGAGGG